>NC_134521.1:3239642-4601785 GCF_027942865.1 Odontesthes bonariensis
AGATGGTGTCGGCCCCTGTGTCCTGAAGGCCTGTGCAGAACATCTGTGTGGGATTCTACACTTCAACATTTCCCTGAGTCACAAGAAAGTTTCAGTTCTGTAAAAGACATACTGCCTGTTTTGGTGCGTAAAAAAACGTTATCAATCTGCCTTCAGTGTTTACAACAGCGGCGGCTCCTCCATAGGGGCGATTTGTGCGACGCACTACCAAACACGGAGTTTTTTTGTTTGTTTTTTTAAATCTAGTTGCTAAGGCGGGACTGATCTACTGCAGGCAAACTGGTTGTATATGTCAGATTAAAGTCGCGCCTGGTGTTGCCCATTTGGGGCGATTTCTGTCAGGGTCGAATTTGCACCAGGAAGCTCCCATTGACATGAATGGTACGTCAGTTTTTTTTCAAAAATCATGCTCCCAATGCATTCTCTATGAGGGTTTATGTGCTCGCACAAACAACGCACAACGTGCTTTCGTCATATGTCTGTTGCGCGGGACCATGAACTTTCTACGAAGAAGATGGCGAGTGTCGAGTGCAACAACACGGTAGTGTTTCTGAAAGAAGTTCCCTTTAGTCGTCGTACTAATGCGGAGAAGAAGTTTGGAAGAATTTTGCAGGATTTTCGGGCTCGCCTTGCGAGGCAAAGATGAAACCCAGGGCTCCACCAACCCTGCTATTTTTCCAGGTAATATTTGATAAATAACTTAACCTTTTGTGCTCAGTCATTGACTTGTAATGATTTAAATATTTTACATAATGTTGACAATGATAGCAGAATGTATAATGACACATTCATTGTTAATGGTGCAGTATTATATTTACAAAAGAGAGAAATCTCACATAAGTAAGCTGCACTTAACCATGTTTGACAACTGGTTATGCTTTTCTAAGTCATATTTTCCAAAACTTCAATAAACACTTGACTTGGATTTATATGCTGTCATTTTAATTACATTCTTTAGAATGAAAATTGAATGAATCTTATCATTAAGAGCTTATGTGTTTACTTATTTCATAGAATCCTGGAACAATATGAGGAAAATAAATAAATAATGGTTAAGGTGTAATATTAACTGATTGGCAAATTATGCAAAAAATAATTAAAAATTATTACAATAAATTATGCTACCTAGACAAATATACCTCAGTCCTATGGACTTTTATGGTACTTATGGACATAACGGGGGGGAAATTGCAGAGTCACTTTGGTTATTTGGCAGACCAAATAACCCCTCGACTCTGCGTTGTGTTTATTTAAGGAAGACAAGGAGTTTCTGGACGATTGGACATTTTATTTCCTGCGTGGGAACAGAACAGGTTTGCATCAGTGCAATCGGTTCAGCTTCGCACAGCACACTCTGATGCAGCTTTCACAGACTGGAAACTGCACTACCTAAAAAAAATGTCAGGAGCCGCCACTGGTTTACAGACCAGTTGCCCTAAAACCCCACAGCATAAAAGTCCTAGAAAGACTGTTGACTCACCTCAGTAGACCACCTGTCAGAGCCCAACATACAGTTTATCATCCTGGGTTTGGTGTTGAAGATGCCATCAGCTCCCTGCTTCAGCGAGCCCACACTCATAGAAAGCACATTCTTTAATTCCCCAACGATCTTGAATTCCATATCAGCCTTTTATGTTACATAAGAAGCTGTAGAAAATACAGGTGTATGCAAATAGACAACACTAGTTTTGGGGAGTACAGATGATGAATTAACCCAAGAACGTTGTAATAAATGTACCAGTCTTTGAAATTAGACAGAGGCTAGCATGGAGAAGTAAGAACAGACAACATGGTGGCTCCAGAAGAAAAAGAATGCAAAAGTCCAAAGACAAGAAAAACAAAAACAAAAGTGTAACTATGGACAGAAAATCAGTTTTAAAAGAAGCACTTGAAAAGAAGTAAAGTTATAAAAAAAAAGAGCCAGGGTAGATGGATATACAGACAAAAACACACAGAGAGAAGCAAGGCTAACTATATCTGCCTGAAAATGTCACAAGTAATCACGAGAAATTGAATTAAATATGACACACAAAGTGGGGAACTGTTGATATAAAACGGGAAACGGCAAACTCCATTACAGACTAGTGGTCACCCTGAGTCGTTAAGACGGATTAAAGACCAAGCATGTTGTTATGTGTGTTTAAGTTTTAGTGGTCCTGCCAGCAGTACCCACGATGCTGCTCACAATCTTTCAGAGGGGAGATCAGAGCCTTTCCAACAAAAGACACAAGCAGGAACCCAAAAATCTTATTCTACAATCTCTGTTTGAATCTGTTCTTAAAATTTCTTCCACAACTAGTTACATGACCATTGGGAACGTGTATTACACCACTACATTTATTTGCACAAGCCACGTTTAACTGGTGGGGTTAATGAATAAACTTTGTCTTGACTTTAAAACCTGAGTGTACTTGTCTTCGGAGATTTGATTTTTATTGTGGAAGAGAAATTTCTGCATTAAGTCAATAATATCCTGCCCACGGGGCGATAACGGTTTGGCAGCTTTTCACAAAAACAGTGCTCAACAGAGTTAATCATTTTCCTGAATCGACTCCTCAGCTCCGTTCTGGCTCTGCAGGTTAAAGATACCTGTTTGTGGCAAGCAGCTCTGCAAAGAAGAACAAGTCAGACTCCAGAAGTTTAAATGCAGAGATGGTGGAGTGGTTGGGAACGTAGTCATTATGTTTAAGCCAAGATTTTAGTCTGGAGCCTGAAAGAGTTGCCTCATCATCTAAGGTTATGCCCATTATGTACTCTTTGTGAGCATAAGATCACGGAACACAGAGAAGTATGTTCTTGATGTTCATGCCAGTTTCTGATTGTTGTACATCAAGACCTCGGGATTTGCTGTTTCATGGGATATGCAGACATTAACCCATTTATTTAGTATTTGGGAATTTTTGTCAACTAAATTATAACTTCCACTTGCAGAAAAGATCATTTTCCTTAAAGATATCCATACACTTCAGACTGAAAGTTGTCAGCCACCACAAAAGCATTTTGGCAGTGGTGGTGACCCTCCGGCGCCCTTTAGATTTCCTTCACATTTCCTGGTTTGAGTGAATGTCGTAGTTGACGTTTGTTTTCTTTCCTCTGTGCATGTTTCAAACATCCAAATCTAAATCTGTTTCCAGAAGTGCTAAAGCTGGCAAGGTTTTTTTTACCCGATGACTCACCTGTTTATTTACAATCAGTTGTTCTTCCAAGTTGCTGCTCAAGTACATTTGCGTCAGCTTTAGTCAGCTGAACATTCACCTGGGGCCCCGGTGAGGCCGGCTGCTCCACTCACAGTTCATTCCACAGTCACAGCAGCAGAGCTCCTGTCAAAACTTGTCCAACCGATTCTGCGTTGCTACCTGCAGTAGTTAAATATCTCTCAGAGAAACAGCAGGGAGAAGCTTCAATCCCGTATGTCTTGACAGTGTGGAACCACTGTGTAAATACATAGTTGACTTTAAAGTCTAAATACATTTAAAGAACATTTTCATCAGTGACTGTAATAGCCACATTGAAAATTTACTGAGTAGGATTACTGATGAATTTTTATTTTACCCAAAGTAAGCACATGCAGCAACTCAAATAATTAATTTAACTAAAAGTTAAGGCACTGCCCCG
Source organism: Odontesthes bonariensis (assembly GCF_027942865.1). Lineage (NCBI taxonomy): Eukaryota > Metazoa > Chordata > Actinopteri > Atheriniformes > Atherinopsidae > Odontesthes > Odontesthes bonariensis. Next base: position 3,243,258 of record NC_134521.1, read on the forward strand.
GTCTGTTGGAGTGAAGAGGGAGCTGAGCCACGTTACGGTCCCTGACCTCCGGGGGGGCAGCGCTCTTCATGAGACACCCTTCTTACCTTTTCCTGTGTTTCAGGCCTACCTTGCTAACAATACCAACTCACGTAGTGAAGTGAAGTCAGTAGCCTTAGTTGCTTGACACCATCTGTTAAACAACATTCCTTTTTCGCTTGCAAATTCAACAAATGTTTGTCCAGTGTTTTTCCGTAAAGCTCTGAAACGCTGCCTGTAAGCCTCAGGCACCAACTCGTACGCCCCGAGTATACCAGCTTTAACTTTGTCATACACAAGACTGTCTTCAATAGTTAGCGCTGCACACACATCCTGTGCTTTACCAATCAGTTTGCATTGCAGTAAAAGAGACCAAACCTCTGTAGGCCAGTGCAAGGCAATAGCAATCCGCTCAAATGCATTAAAATATGCCTCCACTTCAGTCTCTCTGAATGGTGGAACCAGAACGATGTTTTTACTTATGTCAAATGTGGAAGGTCTAGGTGAAGGAGGTTTAGCTGGCAAATTGCTGACATTATCTCCATCTCCAGCAAAAGTTAGAGTAGGTGAGTCAGTGGTCAGTTTCTCAGACTGCAACTCCAGCTGACGCATTCTAATGGCAGCTTCAATCTGTCGACATTTAAGCTTGAACTCAAGTTCATCCTTACGTTCCCTCTCTCTGGCTTCCAGTTCAAGTCGAGCCAGACGCACCTTTAAACGAGCTCCACCACTAGGACCTGCGGACTCAATAGAAAAAGGCTCAAACCGTGGGAGAGACTGTGGTGCTTTACCTCCCTCCCCATTCTGTCATCAGCACAAACTGCAGGCTGAGCAGCAGCTTCAAAAGATGAGGTGGCATCCTCTTTATCCACTTCCAGTGACAACACTCTTTTTTTCGACCAGTTATTAAAGACAAGGGATTTTAATTCACTTTTTAGCAGAGACTTAGGCCACGGCTACACGAAAACGAAACAAAGGTTTTTTTTGAAAACGGGTATGAAAATTATTGCGACCACACAGGAAAGCTTCTGTGTCCACATGGAAACGCGACGCTTGCTGAAAACGATGCAGTACACACGCCACACCTCTAGGTGCGCTGTAAGCCACCCCCACCGGTTACACCAGAACAATAGAAGAAGCAATGCGCATGCGTGTACGCCCCTACTTCTACCAGCGCGAAGCTCACGTTGTTCCTTCAACAACGCCGCTGTAGTTAGCAGTGTCTGCAGCAGTGCTGCTATCAATGTTGTGGGGTCCATGATGATCGCTGTCTGTCCTTGTTGTGTTGTCTTCTTCTTCCGGATTTTGAATGGAAGCCGCTTTTTGTTCTGGTCACTGACGTATGTGTACACGTCACTGGTGTTGGCCATGTGGCTATGACGCAGATGTAAACTAATCCGTTTTGGCTGTACCAATGGAAACGAAACGACGCCGTTCTCAGATCTTCCCACTCTGGAACCCGTGGGAACGCCGGCTCCGTGTGGCCGCGACAGCCAAACGATAAGCAAAAATATCGGTTACAGTAAAAAACGTTTTTGTGTAACCGTAGCCTTAGACACTGAGATGCCATAATATGAGGCAATTAAACATAAATCATCCTTTCTACAGACATCAAACTGTTGCAAGGGAGGATTACTTACAAACTCCTCCACTTTAAACTGTGCCATGCTCAAAATTAATATCCCGGACGAGCCCCCACTTATGTTACAACCCTATTAATTATGATTAGTCATGGCACTGGGGTGTAACACAAACAAAGTAAGTAATACCTCAGTCAGTTGATGTCCATAGAAAAAAGTATAATTTATTATAATTGTGAAAAGGTAACATAACAAAAAGATCATCCAAAATCACAGTGAAGCTTTTACTCTTCAGGGTCTCCGAAGGCCAAAACAACAAACAAAACCCCCCCTCTGATTATGAAATGAAAATATCTCTGGCTAAGAGTACACTTAAAATTACAAGGGCTAAACTCCCTGCCTGACCAAAAAACAGGAGAAAAGAGTGAGAACAAAATAAAGGCAGAGAACCCCTACCAGCTTCCACTGTGAGAAAACAAAACACAAAATTACTTTTCAGTGATCTAAAGCAAATACCAAAACTGTACACCTTTTCAAAACACAATACCCAAGCATGAGCACGATCACCAGATCAAGGCCCAGAGGAAAAAGGAGGGGCGGCTGGAGAGTGTCGCTGGGGAGAGGGATGGTTGGGTTTCCCTCCTAGACCTGTTGCCTCCCGACAACCCGACCTTGGATAAAGGGAAGATAACAGATGGATGGATAGATATTTACTATTGTTTGTGGAACTCATATAATTGCAAAGTATATGTCTCAAATCAGGTGATCATAGAAATAGATTTAGTTGCTTTGCATCTGTTCTTCTCATGAAATGTACATGTTACATAAACCATATTTACTCACTTATATTTACTTATTGCAGTCTGAATACTGCAGACATCATTTTTGGAGACCACTTCCGTCAAGGTGGTAATGGCAGCAAAACAAACTTTTTTAATCTGTAAGATGCTGTAGAATAAAATGGAATATTTCATTTTATTTTAAACATTGCTAAATAATGCAGGACTATCCAAAATGTCTTTCACTAAAAAGAGAGAAAGAAAAACAACTGTTAAGAAAGACCGGAAATAAATTACTTGTCTGAACAAAAAAAACAGACATTACTGGACATGTTCAGCATGGAATTCCTGAAATTGCTTTATCAAGCTTTTTTTTTTTCTTGAAACAGCTGCACAGTATCTTAAAAGTAACAGACACTGAAGTTGAGCAAGATCGCCCCTCCAAAAATAAGTAAAAAACAACAAATACAAGACTTTTTTGCTTGAAATAAGCAAAAAAATTTGCCAATGGAACTAGTGAAAATCGGCTTGTCAAGATTTCTTGAAATAAAATGTGATATTTAGGACTTTTGAGTTAAAAGTGATCTTGAAATTAGCTTAAAAACCTCTTCAAATGAAAAAAAAACTTGTTTCATGTGAAATATGACTCAAAACAATTTGTTTTCAAGATTTTTTCACTTAACAAGATATTCCAGATGTACTGTATTAAAACAAGTCCCTATATCTGGCTGAAATGGTGCTTGTTAGGCAGCGGTGTCTTATATTAAGTGTAATGAGATACTCAATGAGACAAATATACTTGGTAAGATTTAGATTTTTTCCAGTGTGTGCCAGGATCAGCTGTATGTAACTGTGTTGTAGTGAAGAGCTTATTCAACCCATTCACCACAACCAATTTTACAAGCCATAACCACACTTTGTTTTGATAGTGTGAATAACAGCCCTGGTCTCGTGGTAAACTGTAACACTGACAATGAAACTTCCAAAGAACCCTATTGTCTACTTCCGTTTTTTTACAAATTGGCCTGAGAGAAAATTCCTTTTGAAAACACATCTTAGGATAGGAGAGATGCATATCTGAGAGTTGAAAATAAACATCTATAGTGTGGATGGATGGATGGATGGATGGATGGATGGATGGATGGATGGATGGATGGATGATGTCAACTCCCACCGTGAGCGTCTTTCACAAGCTTCCATCTAATATGCTTTTCAAGATGGGACTGATACGCCTTCTTTTCCCATTGCGTCATGTGTGAGGGCACAGAGGTGTAATGGTCCAATATAAATGTGTGAGATCAATACATGCGCAACATAATGCACATTATAAATATTGAATCCATCCATCCATTATCTTCCACTTATCCGAGGTCGGGTCACAGACGCTAAAGGTCCAGTTGGGAAACCCAGGCATCCTTCTCCCCAGCGATACTCCCCAGCACATCCTGGGGGATCCCAAAGCATTCCACGGCCAGAAGGGATAGAAACAGTCCCTCCCGCATGTTCTGGGTCTGCCCAGTGGTCTCCTCCATGCCCAAACTACCACAACTGACTCCTTTCAATGCGGAGAAGCAGTGGCTATACTCTCAGCCCTCTCCAGATGGTCAAGATCCTCATTCCATATCTACATTACATTATATTACGGTCATTTTGCAGACGCTTTTATCCAAAGCGACTTACAATAAGTGTGTTCCACATCGGTAGGCAAAAGAACTTCAGGTCACAAGAGATCATAAGTGCATTTCCTTTCAAAACCAAACAGCTAAGAGCATAACTAGTGCTAGAGTAAGTGCGATAAGTCAGGTACCGAGACACATGGGAATACAATTTAGAAAACAAAGACAATTTAGGAAACAAATAAGTGCGTAAGGACTTATTTGTTTCCTAAATTGTCTTCCTAAATTATCTAAGAGTGAGCCCAGCCACCCTCCAAAGGAAATTATCCGGACTGCTTGATGATCATGGCTTGAAGAAGCCAACAGAACAACATCAATTGCAAAAAGCAAAGATGCCACTCTGAGATTCCCTTTCCCTGACTCCTCCTTAAGATCCTGTCTTTGAAAAACAACGAACAGGATCGATGACATTGATGGCCAGCCTCGGCACGCACTGCCACCGCACCGTTTACTGCGAGAACATTTTAAAAAAGGCTGCAAAATTCCAAGATTTTTGGTGTGAAATCTGTTGGTTTCCTTAGCTAGGAAACTGTTTTTGAATTGGCTCTCACTGCACGAAAAGAGGGATTTGTGTCACTGTGGACGGCAGTGAACATCCGCGAATTTGCCTAATTTTCGGACGCACCTGGGCGCTTGCAGGCAGACAAACTTTAAGTTTGTTGAGCGAGAAAATCGTCGGAAACGAACCCGACTCGCGGCGGGCTCTCACAGCGGGGTGCTAATGGCTCAGCGATTAGCACCCCGCTGTGAGAGTGCCTGGACCTCTCACTGGCCTCGCTGGTATTGGACGAAAAAGGCACGTGATTACATAAAAAAACTCCTGTAAAGCTGACCGCCCATTGGCCAATAAGGTTAATATATGCATACTTTATATGGGCATATCACTCAGCAATTATGATTAATAATTGTGATTATGATTACTAATATTCCTGGGATGTTTGTGTACTTCATATATTCACGTCATTCTTATAAGCTGCACTATGACTAGGCTAATGCAGGCATGAATGACGTGAATCTATTGAGGAAATGAAAAAGGAAACTTTTTTTTTTAAAGCGCTTTTATTGCCACACCACACAATGTACATAGCTTACATTGTAATAAGAACCATATTGATAATAAAGAATTGAAAACTATATACACACACTGCTGTAGCCTACAATATACACAATAAGCCTAAACGCCGCCGTTTGGAATCCGCATTCTTCGCATCACTCCGGTCCCTGCAGGGTCTGCGGAGTTGTCAGACGTCCTCATCCTGGATCAGAAGCTGGCTTCTGGGAGCTGTTGGAATAACCAATAAATAATCAAAACATAGTCTAGCCATGCACGGCATATTGACAACTTGTCTACAGCGTATATGTTCTTACTCTCTTTCACTCTTCTGTGGTGAGACTGTGAGTATTTCGGGTTGGCTTCAAGACGCGCCTGTAGCACAGCACACAGGTCCGTCACGCTGCTGAAAAAAACAAACAAGAGGAATGAATAAAATGACCAGTGCTTAAAAGTATCAGTGCCAGCCGTGGTAAAAGTCAGCGCCGCTCACCCTCGATAGTGTCCCCGTCTACCTCTCTGAAGTTCGGACTGTTTGACACCGCCTCCTTCAAGCGACTCGTTACATCCATATTGTGAGGTGACAGTAGCCTGTAAAAACAATAGGCCTATGGTTAATAAAAAAAAACTGCATTGACGTAACGTAACATCGGGTCCAACTCAACTAGATATTGGGAGAACATTCACTTATTCTTACCCTTGACCTGGATTATAATGCCACGGTGAGTTATGCAGGCGGCGAACTGCTTCCTATAAATTGAAAACACGAAATTCATTTTTTTAAATAAAGCAACTCACACTGGTTTTCACGTGATGGACACAATTAAGTTGAGTTTAGCCTAAAGCCACAGTCAATAACCTACTCTTACCGCGATTTTCGGATTCTGTATCCGCCTTCTCTTGCGCTCTTCAACTTCTCTGGAATGTAACTCCAGTCCGTTCTCGACGGCCATCTTACCTCCAACCTAGCGAATCTCTGGTCCATTCCCTCCAGCACCCTCTCCACGACCGTATCCACAGTGCTGGCCACCATACGAGACATTCCGGTCATAGCATTCAACAGGACTTTCATTTTATCTGCCTGTAAGCAAGTGAGTAAGTAAGTTTAATATACAGCACATTTAAAATCAGCGAGAACTGTCCCAAGTGCTGTACAGTGTCAACAAGACTAAAATTAAACAATCAAATGGTCATGTGCAAGTAGAAAAAAACACACAAACCTGTAGACCCGCAGAGAGTTGCTGGGGAGTTGAAAGCTAGTCGTCTTCCAGCAGTTTTCACAGTACGGGACTCTGTCTGCCTTTCTGTCTGTCTTTCTGCCGCCAGATCTGCTCCTTAAACTTTTTGTTTACACTGCACGACACAATGTTTCTCATACGTGATTGAACGAGAGCTTATGCGAGCCGTTAAGCTCCACCAATCATATGCGTATACGTCATTACACGGAATACTCGCGAGACAACCTCCCGTCCTTTTGCTATTTAATGTTGTCTGACCACAGCTGGCAATTTGCACTGTTTTGACACAAAAATGGACTCCGCAAGGACAAAGAAAAGACGTCGGCGATATTGTGACCATTGTGACACCGAATTAAGCCATACACAATAAAACACTGAGCGCACTACTGCACATTATGTATACAGGCCAGATGTCTATATTTTTATTTCTATATTTCTATTTTATTTAAGAAACCTTTTAGAATATTGCTGTTGCATGCTTATTTTATCTTTATCTTATCTTTATTATTATACATTTGGACATCCAGTGCGGGCAACAAAGAAAAGAATTTCATTGTTCAGGGAAACACGTTTCTAACTGCACATATGACAATAAACCTTTGAATCCTTGAATCCTTGAATTTTGCCCACAAAAAGCGGTATTACAAAAGAGGTGTTTGGGAGAAAAAAAAACAGATATGCATCACCTGTCACCAGCAGACAGCGGGCACCTCTTCTTTTTCAAGACAACACAGCAACAAACTTGGCTGGAGTTGGAGGTGATAGTGATGAACGTGTAGAAACAGGCCTGCCCACCCCCCACCTCACCTCACCCCACCCCACTTGAAAATGACTGTGGCACCTCCTGACCTGATCACTGGCATTTACAAATTAAAGGCTCTCCTAAGTAGGGGAGGGGAGGGGGGCATGGGGGAGCAGTTGCCAGGTCAATTTGCGACAACTTGGGCCAAGTTTTCACTTTTACCACCGCAAATGCAGGGGCTCAACGTATGCGGACATGTAAGGGGCCACATACATCCACAAATCCCTCTTTTCATGCAGTGTCTATATGAACGAATTGGATTATTTTATAAATAATTCTGATTTACAATGAATTGAATTCCAAATGGCTTGAATTGGACTTTATTATTCAAGTGCCTTGAGATGACATTTGTTGTATTTGGCGCTGTATAAATAAAAATGAATTGAAATTGAATTGAAAAATTTGCAAAAGAAAACTGACAGAAGTTATTTCCAAGTTAGTCTGAAGCTGAAAGGAAACACCTAACTGAGGCTTCATCTGTGATAACAATATGGTCACAACTGACATTTTTGCGAATGATAAATAACATGACACGGATGAACACGCTGCCATTGTAATGTTTTGTCATGATAGTCATGATACAAAACACCAAAGTACAGGGGTTAGACAATGAAACTGAAACACCTGTCATTGTACTGTGGGAGGTTTCACGGCTAAATTGGACCAGCCTGGTGGCCAATCTTCATTAATTGCACATTGCACCAGTAAGAGCAGAGTGTGAAGGTTCAGTTAGCAGGGTGAGAGCAGAGTGTGAAGGTTCAGTTAGCAGGGTGAGAGCAGAGTGTGAAGGTTCAGTTAGCAGGGTGAGAGCAGAGTGTGAAGGTTCAGTTAGCATGGTAAGAGCAGAGTGTGAAGGTTCAGTTAGCAGGGTGAGAGCAGAGTGTGAAGGTTCAGTTAGCAGGGTGAGAGCAGAGTGTGAAGGTTCAGTTAGCAGGGTGAGAGCAGAGTGTGAAGGTTCAGTTAGCAGGGTGAGAGCAGAGTGTGAAGGTTCAGTTAGCAGGGTGAGAGCAGAGTGTGAAGGTTCAGTTAGCAGGGTGAGAGCAGAGTGTGAAGGTTCAGTTAGCAGGGTGAGAGCAGAGTGTGAAGGTTCAGTTAGCAGGGTGAGAGCAGAGTGTGAAGGTTCAGTTAGCAGGGTAAGAGCACAGTTTAGCTCAAAATACTGCAATGCACACAACATTATGGGTGACATACCAGAGTTCAAAAGAGGACAAATTGTTGGTGCACGTCTTGCTGGCGCATCTGTGACCAAGACAGCAAGTCTTTGTGATGTATCAAGAGCCACGGTATCCATGGTGACGTCAGCATACCACCCAGACTGTTGCATGCCCAGAGTGAAGCACGGGGGGGATCAGTGATGGTTTGGGCTGCCATATCATGGCGTTCCCTTGGCAAATTACTTGTGCTAGATGGGCGCGTCACTGCCAAGGACTACCGAACCTGTGACGAAACCCTCGTCACTACACACAGGTGATACATGGTAAAGCACCCTCAGTCTATCATACATGGCTCATATTTGCATTGTTCCCCACTGGTTTGGTGGTGAGTGCACGCACCACATTGGACTAATGTTCAAACCTCATATCTCCAACAGAAGCACAAAAAAACCCCACACTAATCACATTTGTTTTCTCAAGTTTTCTTTATTTTAGGATAGTTACCGGTACTGCTGCTGCCATCCTCCTGCTCCTCTGTGCCTGCCTGGGAGAGCAAACAGAGCAGCAGAAGCAGCAGCCTTTTATAATATGGTCGGCTGCGGACTATACCATCTCCCCTCTAAGTGGAGGGGGAGAGTTTAGGGTCTGTTCATATTTTTGGTTGTAATTGCTCAAATGGAGCGTGATTTATTATGGTGATGGTTTGTATATGTTATGTAATGTTAATGGGGTTATTGCAGAGCCTGTGTGTGAAATGTGGTGGCCAGAAGTATTGTTTTCTCTGTTAATTGGCTTGATTGGTCTTGGGGCGGGACTTGGGGCTATATAAGGCTCAGGCCGACCAGACGCTCGGGTGGAGAGTGTGAGGGCTGAAGTAAGGGCTTGCTTTGTGTCCACATAACTGGCTTCTTTATAAGATGTTTCCCTGTAAATAAACCGCACAGTTGAAGCACTACCTGCGACTCCAGCCATTTTGTATTCGCATCCCACGTCTTTGTGACATTTGGTGGCAGTGGTGGGATGGCCAGTCGCAGAACTGAGCGTGTTTCCAAGAAGCGAACCGGCTTGCGCTCTCAGAAGCTACAGATTGAGAAAAAGGTAGAGGATGACTGGGAGACAGCAGCTTCCTCTGGGGATGAAGACCAGAGGTATGAGGCACAAGGAGCAAAGCCCAGAGTGTACCACCAGCCGCCGCCTGGACCGCCGCCTGGACCACCGCCTGGGCCACCAGCTGGGCCTCCGTCGGAGGAGGGGCTCTTGGAGATGATACACCTCTTCAGGGGTTTCCTGGTGGCGCAGCAGAGAAGAGATGATATTCTCCAGGGTGAGCTGCGGGGCCTGCGTGTTTCCCTGGAGGCCTCAGCATCCCAGCAGCCCAGCAGGCAGCCATCACCAGCTGTGCAGTCCATCACAGGCGGGAGTGTTCGGATGGAGCTCCCAACGCCAGCACCCCGTAGGGGCCCACCTGGAGGGGCCGGGCAGGGTGAGCTGATGACACCTTTACCTAACATACTGCATAGTTCTCCTGGTGGTCAACCAACAGTACAGAGGAAGGACCCTAAAATGCCAATGTATCAACAAGGGGAGGACATTGGAAATTATCTCCTTCGCTTTGAACGCATGGCAAAGACGTGGCAGTGGCCACAGGAGGAGTGGCCCTGTCGACTGATTCCCCTGCTGACTGGAAAAGCGCTGGAAGCCTACACCGCCATGGACGAAGATCGATCCAACTGTTATGAGGACCTGAGGGAGGCGCTGTTGGCCAAGTTTGATATCTCGGCTGAGACGTATCGCCAACGGTTCCGGGCCCCTTCGACGCCAGCTGGTGAGACACCGACGGAGACGTATCATCGTCTTAAGGGCCTTTATCGTCACTGGATGAAGCCGGAGCAGAGGAGTAAAGACCAGATCGGGGAGATGTTCGTCTTGGAGCAGCTGCTGCAGGTGTTTCCGGGGGACATCAGAACCTGGGTAAGAGAACATGAACCCCAGGACGGGCTGACGGCTGCAAAGTTAGCCACACAGTACCTGAATGCCAGGAGAGGGGCCCCATCACGACCAACACGGGACCCCACCACCAGGGATTATCATCGCGCCCGGGAGGCTCCTCCAAAGAACTTTGAAGGTAATCGGGGGGAGCAGGATAAGGGCCACACAGCTCAGCCATGGACTAAGACTTTGGTGTGTTATCACTGTCAGCAGCAGGGGCACAAGGCCTCTGTTTGCCCCCTAAAGAGACCAAAAATGTCTGGTTTGTGTTACGTGCCTAGAGAGGAGCGGGGGGACAGCCAAGACAGGGGGGGGAAATCTAGAACTGTGCCAGTTAAGGTTAATGGGAGAGCTTTGACTGCATTGCTAGACTCTGGTAGCTCCATGTCGTTTATCAGGAAACAATGTGTGCCATGTGTTGTTGATTACAGCCAACAAACCAATGTCCTGTGCGTGCATGGTGACTGCAAACCAGAGCCACAGGTTGAACTCACTGTGGAGGTGGATGGACAGAAATACCTGATGAAAGTGGGTGTGTTGGAAAATTTACCGGTGGAGATGATCTTGGGGTGGGATTTCCCTGTGTTGTATGATCTCCTCACTGATGGTAACAGCTCCTGCAATGCTGCTGAACTGGTGTTAGAGCCCAAAATGAATGTCTCCTGTTTTGTCATGACACGGTCTCAGGCTAAAACCCAAGCTCAGCCCGGACTGCAGCCTCTACCAGACTTGTGTGGTAGTCTGTGTGAGGCAGGGCCCAATAGGCCCAGGAAGTCACGCCGACAGCGGCGGTTGGAGAAACGTGTTGGTGCTCCTGAATCTGTTAAAACCCCAGACAACGATCTCTCTGTTCAATGGGAGATACCAGAAAATATCAAAATGTTACAACAGACAGACCCTTTGTTAAAGTCTCTGTTTGACAAGGTTGCAAACTCTACTGATAACATGGTTAAAACTGGGGGGTCAGTTTATGTTCTGCATAATGATGTTCTGTACCAGAGGAGTGAGCCAGATAATATGCGGTTAGTGGTGCCAGGAAGTTGTAGATCTCTGGTGTTACACCTGGCACACACCATTCCATGGGCGGGACATTTGGGGCACCATAAGACATATCTCAGGGTGGCATCACGTTTTTTTTGGCCTTCAATGTATTCTGATGTACAGGCATATTGCAAATCATGTCCAGAGTGTCAGAAAACCAGTGCTACCCGTAAAGCAGACAGAGCACCGCTGCAGTCTATGCCTGTGATCAACACCCCATTCAGACGCATTGCCATGGACATTGTTGGACCCTTAGAAAAAAGCTCAGCAGGATATCAGTACATCCTCGTTGTCTGTGATTATGCTACTCGGTTCCCAGAAGCTTTTCCTCTGCGGTCAATAACCACTCCAAAACTGATCAGTGCTCTTGTCCAGCTCTTCTCTAGAGTAGGTATCCCAGAGGAGATTTTGACTGACCAAGGGACCAACTTTACATCTCGCCTGATGGGTCAGCTGCATCGAGAGTTGGGCATAACAGGGATCAAGACATCACCCTATCACCCAGAGACGGATGGGCTGGTGGAGAGGTTTAACCAGACCCTCAAAAGGATGCTGAGAAAATTTGTCTCTGACACAGGAAAAGACTGGGATAAATGGTTACCTTTTCTCCTTTTTGCCTACAGAGAAGTGCCACAGGCCTCCACTGGGTTTTCTCCTTTCGAGCTCCTGTATGGGTGGCCTGTCCAGGGGCCCCTTGACCTGCTGAGAAAGAACTGGGAGGAAAAAGAGCCAGCCAAGATGGAGCAGGGCCAGGGGGTGTTGCAATATGTCCTCCAGATGAGGGACCGATTGGAGCAGTACAGAGAGAAGGCCAGAGTGAACCTCTTGGATGCACAGAGATCACAGAAAAGGTGGTATGACCAACAGGCCCGCCAACGTGAGTTTAAACCAGGCCAGAAGGTCCTGTTGCTCCTGCCCTCGTCGACCAGCAAACTGCTGGCCAAGTGGCAGGGGCCATTTGAAGTCATTAGGCGGATGGGGCCCACAACCTATGAAATCCTGCACCCTGAGAAGGGGAAACGGAAGCAGACCTACCACGTGAACCTCTTGAAAGCCTGGGAGGAAAGGGGAAGCCTTCCATCCATGACCTCTTTGCTAGCGCGTCATGTGCAGGAGGAGGATGACACCGAAGGCGTGGTGGAAGACTGGAAGCAACCGGCCAGAGTAGACCTCTCTCATCTGGATGATAAGAGGTCAGTTGAACTCCAAGTGTTGTTTGACTCTTTTCCCCCGCTGTTCTCACAGAAACCGGGCTGTACGTGAGTGTTGCAGCATGTCATCCGAGTCAAGCCAGAGAACAGGCCAATACGTCAGGTGTGCTACAGAGTCCCAGAGCGCTTGGTGCAGCCACTGAAAGAGGAGGTGCGGCAGATGATGGAGCTGGGAGTCATCGAACCCTCAGCAAGTGAGTGGAGCAGCCCCATAGTCATCGTTCCCAAAAAGGATGGGTCTCTTCGTGTGTGCATTGACTTTAGAAAGCTGAATGCTATCTCTTTTTTTGATGCCTATCCAATGCCACGAATGGAAGACCTGTTGGAAAGGATTGGTAAGGCAGCTTACATCACGACCCTTGACCTCTGTAAGGGGTATTGGCAAGTTCCTCTAGAGGAGCAGTCCCGCCCCCTTACTGCTTTCAGGACCCCTTTTGGACTGTTCCAGTTCACCGTGATGCCTTTTGGTTTACACGGGGCGCCAGCGATGTTCCAAAGGCTGATGGACCAGGTGCTCCAGGGCTGTGAGGACTGTAGCGCTGCCTACTTGGATGATGTGGTGGTGTTCAGCCAGACGTGGGAAGAACATCTGGAACACCTCCGTCGGGTACTTGGAGCGATCAGTACAGCTGGGCTCACCCTGAACCTGCAGAAGTGTGAGTGGGCGAAACATGAAACGGCATACCTGGGGTACCAGCTGGGAAAAGGTGAGATCCGCCCTCAAGTTGATAAAATTGCAGCCATCTTAAGCAGTCCCCGACCTCGTACCAAAACTCAGGTCCGGTCCTTCCTTGGCTTGGTGGGCTGGTACAGGCGGTTCATCCCTCACTTTTCCACTCTGGCAGTCCCTTTAACCAACCTCACCTGCAAATTGGCCCGTAACCCTGTGCAATGGAGTGAGGAGTGTGAAATGGCTTTCCAAGGCCTGAAGGAGAAATTATGCTCTTCCCCTGTGTTGCAGAGTCCTGACTTTGACTGCCGTTTCCTGGTGCAGGTGGATGCGTCAGGGTTGGGCCTGGGGGCAGTACTGGCTCAGGGAGAGCCGGGAGAAGAACGTCCTGTACTGTACCTCAGCAGGAAGTTGCTACCTCGTGAAACCCGGTACTCCACCATTGAAAAAGAGTGCCTGGCCATCAAGTGGGCGTTGGATAGCCTCAGGTATTACTTGCTGGGACGGGAGTTTGACCTTCAGACAGATCACAGGGCCCTGACCTGGATCCAAACCATGAAGGACAGGAACGCTAGAGTCACCAGGTGGTACCTGGAGCTGCAGCCATTCAAGTTCTGTGTTCGGCACAAGGCAGGCAAGGAGAATGTTACAGCGGACTATTTGTCACGGCTGCCAAACATTGCCGCTGCAGGAGAGGAGGGCGGTAATGTGACGAAACCCTCGTCACTACACACAGGTGATACATGGTAAAGCACCCTCAGTCTATCATACATGGCTCATATTTGCATTGTTCCCCACTGGTTTGGTGGTGAGTGCACGCACCACATTGGACTAATGTTCAAACCTCATATCTCCAACAGAAGCACAAAAAAACCCCACACTAATCACATTTGTTTTCTCAAGTTTTCTTTATTTTAGGATAGTTACCGGTACTGCTGCTGCCATCCTCCTGCTCCTCTGTGCCTGCCTGGGAGAGCAAACAGAGCAGCAGAAGCAGCAGCCTTTTATAATATGGTCGGCTGCGGACTATACCATCTCCCCTCTAAGTGGAGGGGGAGAGTTTAGGGTCTGTTCATATTTTTGGTTGTAATTGCTCAAATGGAGCGTGATTTATTATGGTGATGGTTTGTATATGTAATGTAATGTTAATGGGGTTATTGCAGAGCCTGTGTGTGAAATGTGGTGGCCAGAAGTATTGTTTTCTCTGTTAATTGGCTTGATTGGTCTTGGGGCGGGGCTTGGGGCTATATAAGGCTCAGGCCGACCAGACGCTCGGGTGGAGAGTGTGAGGGCTGAAGTAAGGGCTTGCTTTGTGTCCACATAACTGGCTTCTTTATAAGATGTTTCCCTGTAAATAAACCGCACAGTTGAAGCACTACCTGCGACTCCAGCCATTTTGTATTCGCATCCCACGTCTTTGTGACAGAACCATTCTGGAGGACCATGTGCATCCGATGGTTCAAACATTGTGTCCTGAAGGCGGTGCCGTGTGTCAGGATGACAATGCACCGATACACACAGCAAGACTGGTGAAAGATTGGTCTGATGAACATGAAAGTGAAGTTGAACATCTCCTATGGCCTGCACAGTCACCAGATCTAAATATTATTGAGCCACTTTGGGGTGTTTTGGAGCAGCGAGTCAGGAAACGTTTCCCTCCACCAGCATCACGTAGTGACCTGGCCACTATCCTGCAAGAAGAATGGCTTAAAATCCCTCTGACCACTGTGCAGGACTTGTATATGTGATTCCCAAGACGAACTGACGCTGTATTGGCCGCAAAAGGAGGCCCTACACCATACTGATAAATAATTGTGGTCTAAAACCAGGTGTTTCAGTTTCATTGTCTGCAGTGTAAACATGTCTTCTTCTTCTCGGAGTACCCGGAGAGAACCCACGCATACACGGGGAGAACATGCAAACACCCTCCTGCTGTGAGGCTAACCACCACACCACCGTGCAGCCCCAGTATAAACATGTCTAATACGTTTTATTTTAGGAAGCAACTACAACTTCAATCTGATTTACAACCTACACAGAGTGGAGGGAGAAATGATCACAATAGTATTATTTTCATTCATTTAAACATGCACATCGGCAACTCTACCAACACCAAGCCAAAGGCAAAAGAACATCCAAAGTAATCAGTTTTTACTTATTGATTACAACAAACTTTATTTGTTTACAATCTTGGCTTTCTGCATTAGTTAAATACTGAGGTTTATTCTTGTTCAAACGTCTTGTTCCTACACTTTATCTATTCTTCCTAATTTCCTCCTATAACGTTTTTTTGCTGCATCTGCCATGACAACAGTGACCCCCCCCCCCCCCACACACACACACACACACACACACACACACACACTCTATTTAACCATGGCAGAAGCATGTTTTTAGTTGTAGGTGCATCATATGGTACTCTAAAGCAAAACAATGCGATGCTGAGCAGGAACCAAACTTCAATTTGTGTACTTCAAAATGAGTCAGAAGAAAATAGTTTTAAAGTTTACAAGCACATTGAGTTGCCTGTGGTATGAAATGCGCTATATAAATAAAGATTGATTGAAAGTTTCAAACTTCTGCCCATAAAGAAGGAAAAGTTGACTCACACATCAGTTTGTTTGGATGCCATAATGTATTCTCGCTTGGTGTGAGGCTGGAATTCTAAGTTCAGGATGCTGTTTCTGCAGTCAGACTGTAGGCTCAGCCTCTAAAATCATCTCTCAGTCCATTTCTGATCCTTATGACCAGATCTTAAACATATCTGTCCACTGCGAGTAAAGCTAACACATTTCTATTTGATTTCTATATTAAAACATGTCTTTGTTGTCAGTTATACTCATAAAATTCACAACACATGGTTTGATTATTGTTGTTTTGTGCGGGGGTAGTGTCAGTGTCACATAAATCTAATCAAATCAAATTTATTTATATAGCACATTTCATGTACAAACAATTCAAAGTGCTTTACATAAAATAAAAGCATTGCAGCAGGGAGTGGAAGAAGCATTAAAATACATAAAAGAATATAAAGAGAAACAAATAAAATCATTTAAATGAATTTAAAAACAAGCAACAGTCCAGATAAGTTCAAAGATATTTCATGCATAGACACATGAGAACAGAAATGTTTTTAACCTGGATTTAAAAATCATAGTTTAATAGTTTGAAGTTTAATCATAATGCAAATAGTTTCATGTTATTTAAAGATGTCAAACTAAGAGTCTAACTATATATTTTGAGAATCTAACCCTGACTGTGTACATATATTCAAACCCCTAACTTTCTACTGACGTAAGTGGGAATGGTGCCAAATTCACTTTACGATAGAATGTATTTTTGGGTATGAAACCTCATTCAGCAATTACCTCGTTTGCTTGGACAATTTACACAAAAAATGATTTTAGCCTTTAAGAACTCCCCTATATGCATGCAATGAAATACTTAAAACAGACACGTGGAACGGATTTGTTTTGCCCCCAAAAACCCATCAGCTAGATGACAATGAACAGCAATGTTTCATAGTGACCTGACACTGGAATGCATGCAGACAAATCCCTAAGAAGCCAGTTTATTTTTCCTTTTATTGCTCTTATATGGCACAGTGTGTGCCTCACACTCCATCTGCATGTATCCAACAACTGACGCTGGGTGTGTTAATGATTGGCCTGATCGTGACTGCATGCGGCCAATAAACCCATTTAGGTTAAACGGCAAAGACAGAGTTCCATTCACAGACGGCACACACATACGACAAGAGCTTTTTACTGCGTGTGACATGCACTTTATGCCGTGAGTTTTTTTATATATTAACCAAGAGAGATCTTTAAAGTTCTTGTTCTATTTGAAGAGCAAATGTATTCATTAACGACGGAGCCTAGCTAACTGTTTCTTTGCACATTTAACAAAAGGTTTGGCAACTTTTAAAAGGGCTAATCCACGTTTTGTACATGTACAGATGTAAGCTCACCCCCCCCATTTGCTGTCACTGTGCACCCTCTTGTGGCAGATATCTCAGACTGCAAATGCACCTGGACTGTCAGTATACTCTTCTTATGCTGTTGTCATACATTTATATGTATATTCATACTTCATTACTGCTATGTCAGCAATGAATTATCATCTTTAAAGCCAACACTTCCCTAATTACAAAGCTTCTAGTGCTAAATACAACTATTCAAGGCAAGGCAATTTTATTTATAGAGCACAATTCATACACAAGGCAATTCAAAGTGCTTCACAGCTACATAAAATCACACAAGGCAATAAAATCATTAAAAAATAAAAAATAAATAAAAATAAATAA
Organism: Odontesthes bonariensis; assembly: GCF_027942865.1. Classification (NCBI taxonomy): domain Eukaryota; kingdom Metazoa; phylum Chordata; class Actinopteri; order Atheriniformes; family Atherinopsidae; genus Odontesthes; species Odontesthes bonariensis. The sequence goes on from NC_134521.1 coordinate 3,260,773, forward strand.
ATAATAATAATAATAATAAAAATAATTAACATAATTTAAAAAACCATTAAAAATAATCATTAATGAATTAATTTAAAAGTGAAGAGTGCAGATAAAATACTTTCAGGTGTCATATGAACAGCTAAATAGAACTATTTTCAGCCTGGATTTAAACATGGTCAGAGTTGAGGCCTGTCTCACATCTTCTGGAAGACTGTTCCAGATGTTAGGAGCATAAAACTGAAACGTATTCATATTTAGAGATCCATTTGTGAAAGGGTCATTCGGTTATGTCACAAGAAAAAGGGCTGATTTATACTATGTTGAATATTTACGACTTTAATACCACCTCGTGATTCAGATTGGTCACACTGTTGACACCAGGGGCGTGGCTAGGGTGTTTTTAGTGGTGCCAAGGCCCCACCGTGAGACAGCTCGGCACCCCCTGGCTCAGCACATTTTTTAAATATTATATTATGCAAAAACACTTCTTTTTTTCCCTCAAGGATGCATTATTTTAGTGACCATTTTATTTAGTTTCTAGCATTTGTTTGTGAGATCTATGTAAAAAGAAATATCTTAGATCAAAGGGATATATGCTTATTTTTTGTCCGATAAGATAGTTCTTCTTAGTAAGCAGTTTTTATGTTAGACTGCTTCACTTGTTTTAAGTGTTTCTGTCCTTAATCATCTAAATAAGATATTACAGCTTGTTACTGAGATGTTATGACCTGTTTTGAGTAAGTTCATGCTTGAAGCTGGAATATCAACAGTTTCCAAGCTGGTTTCAAGAAATATAAGGCCTTAGTGCATACCACTATGTCAAGATAATGGCTCTAGCATTTACTGAATTCAAGAATATTTTTCAATATATTGAGAAAATAGGCCACGTGTATTTAATTAGAATCAAGAAAAATATACTTGTTATTAGTTAAAATACACTAATTCTAAGGTATTTGTGGGTTAATTGAGATTAAATATTTTTACTTGTTTTGAAAAATCTTGACAAGCCACATTTTCTTGTTCCAGTGGCAGATAATTTAGCTTTTTTTAAGCAAATTACACCTAATTTTTGTACTTTTTTTTCTTGTTTCTGATAGCTGGCTTTTTGCAGTGCAGCGTCAGTACTAACGTAGGTCCATTTTAGCACATGGCATCAGTAAGCCTACGAATCTGTAAAGGCACCATTAATGCTTAGCGATACAGTATATAGAGGTTTTACAGCCATACACAAACTTTGTCTCAGCTGACATCACTGCTTATTATTGTATACACTCAGCTGCTCAGTCTCACATGGCCCCCATTTGTTGTGTCCCTGCTACTTTCATTTCAGATTATTGTGTCTTTCGACATAGCAGTTTTGACTGCAGTATAGTTTATGAATCATAGCCACTCATCCCTGCCTTTTCTGTCTAATCGATCTAATTATTCTTTCGATGTGGATTTAATCATCCTGTCCCATTGAGAAACTATAGAATGTAATAAACAACAGAGACAGCAGGCGTTAAATTGCACCAAAAACATATTTTATTCTATAAAAGAAGAAGGAAGGGAGGGAGGAAATAATCACAACTGTACAGAGAAACCGACTTTTAAACACTATGAGTCACAGTATCAAAAGCTCACGTTTTCCTCACTGATCTTTACACATTTGTTCTGTACAAATACAAAAAAAAGAAAAGAGGAAAAAATATTAAATGTATTATTCTGATAACTGCATTGCACTGAGTAAATATAGTACTGGCCCATGAATTACTGCATTCAATAAAAAAAATACCTAAAGTTTTGGATCTGCAGAAGTGAGTCGAGGCACTCGCACACAGAGGGACGCAGTCAGCGATTTGACCCTCAGACATGAACTCTGTCCCGTTCAGGTCTGAGCCGGGATAAAAGTCTGTTTTACAGATGACCGTTCCTGCTGTTACACGTGTAGTTGAGCTTCAAAGGAATACTGAAGAAAGCAAGCTTAGGTTGGCTGCAATAAGAACAATCGGAAGCGAGAATAAAAAACGAAAACGTACATTTGCCTCGGTTTTTAAAAATAATTCCACACCAGCAGAAAGATTTTGTCAGCAGGCTCAGCAGCTGACTGACCGTCCTCTGTGTGGCTGCAGGTTTCAGCGTGTGGCTGCAGGTTTCAGTATGTGGCTGCAGGTTTCAGTATGTGGCTGCAGGTTTCAGTGTGTGGCTGCAGGTTTCAGCGTGTGGCTGCAGGTTTCAGCGTGTGGCTGCAGGTTTCAGTATGTGGCTGCAGGTTTCAGTGTGTGGCTGCAGGTTTCAGCGTGTGGCTGCAGGTTTCAGCGTGTGGCTGCAGGTTTCAGCGTGTGGCTGCAGGTTTCAGCGTGTGGCTGCAGGTTTCAGCGTGTGGCTGCAGGTTTCAGTATGTGGCTGCAGGTTTCAGTATGTGGCTGCAGGTTTCAGTGTGTGGCTGCAGGTTTCAGTATGTGGCTGCAGGTTTCAGTATGTGGCTGCAGGTTTGAGTGTGTGGCTGCAGGTTTCAGTGTGTGGCTGCAGGTTTCAGTATGTGGCTGCAGGTTTCAGCGTGTGGCTGCAGGTTTCTGTATGTGGCTGCAGGTTTCAGTGTGTGGCTGCAGGTTTCAGTGTGTGGCTGCAGGTTTCAGTGTGTGGCTGCAGGTTTCAGTATGTGGCTGCAGGTTTCAGTATGTGGCTGCAGGTTTCAGTATGTGGCTGCAGGTTTCAGTATGTGGCTGCAGGTTTCAGTGTGTGGCTGCAGGTTTCTGTATGTGGCTGCAGGTTTCAGTGTGTGGCTGCAGGTTTCAGTATGTGGCTGCAGGTTTCAGTGTGTGGCTGCAGGTTTCAGCGTGTGGCTGCAGGTTTCAGCATGTGGCTGCAGGTTTCAGTATGTGGCTGCAGGTTTCAGTGTGTGGCTGCAGGTTTCTGTATGTGGCTGCAGGTTTCAGTATGTGGCTGCAGGTTTCAGCGTGTGGCTGCAGGTTTCTGTATGTGGCTGCAGGTTTCAGTGTGTGGCTGCAGGTTTCTGTATGTGGCTGCAGGTTTCAGTATGTGGCTGCAGGTTTCAGTATGTGGCTGCAGGTTTCAGCGTGTGGCTGCAGGTTTCTGTATGTGGCTGCAGGTTTCAGTATGTGGCTGCAGGTTTCAGTATGTGGCTGCAGGTTTCAGTGTGTGGCTGCAGGTTTCAGTATGTGGCTGCAGGTTTCAGTATGTGGCTGCAGGTTTCAGTGTGTGGCTGCAGGTTTCAGTGTGTGGCTGCAGGTTTCAGTGTGTGGCTGCAGGTTTCAGTGTGTGGCTGGATGGAAGTGCAACAGAGCAGCTATGATCGTCACCATCAGTGTGCTTGGAAAGCAGCGGACCAAATTTCTGTTCCAAAAAGACACCCTTCATGAGGTAAAAGTTCCAAGAAATAATGAAAATGGACTCATATCCTTCGAGATGTATGCAAATATTTTTAAAGGATCAGTTCATCTGTTTTCTTACAAGCCTCCAGTGGGATGTAACTATAAGGACAGTTTTGATATATCTGTATGAAACCTCTGATCAGTCACAATATACTTGAATTGTATTGAATTGTTCTTTTGATGTGGATTTAATCATCCTGTCCTATTGAGAAACTAGATTCAGTGCTGTGAGCAACACAAACGCACTTTCATTCAGCTCCAGAGCTCCTCGGGCAGAGGCGAGAAAACAAAACCAGCGACCAGTCTCACTAGAAAATATGTATTAAGTAAGTTTGTCCACTCTGGGATGTGACATATAGCATATAGACATCTAGAACTGTGTAACCAGATCATTTGTAAAAAAAACTGGACTGAACTATGTTTATTAATTCCAAAGGTAACCATGTACTTTTACCGTCTAACCTTAACCATTCGCAGTAGAAAAGTAGGGAATTTATTTTAGAAAACATTAATCTGGAGGACTTTCAGGCCAACTCCTGTTTAAGGATGTATGGATTAATCAATTCAATTCGATTCAGTCAGATGTATGACATTACTGCCTTGTTGTAAGTGTTTACGGCTAAATGATCAGCGACATGGTAAGCTAACTTCGTAACGAAGGTACATGCATGGAGACGTATGGAGATCGAAACATAAGCTGCAACCGTGTAGGAAACAGAGCAAAGAAAATGGAATAATTGTACAATTTGCTTTGTGAAACTACAAAAGTTTTAGTGCTTCAGACCAATGTAGCTATTTCAAGCCGGGATTTAACAAATCTATGCAGTAAAAATCCACTTTGCTCCTTGCTAGCTTTAGTAAATCTGCGTTGTTGGCATTTATGTTTTTTTCTGTTCTCTAATTATGCGACAGTTTGTTTTCTTTTCTTTTTTTTCAATGTCTTTGTTTCCTAAATAGGAAAAAAACATACTAGCATTTTTTTTAAATTTTTTTATTATTTCATTAATATTTTATTTGGGAAATTCTCAGCCATCCTCTGAAATCAATATTAGTATACCGGTTTCTTTTTTTTTTAGCCATTTAAAGTAGCCAGACTGCACCTGAAGGTTGGCTGATCCTTTTTTTTTTTTAGGTGATGTATATTTAATCGGGTCCAATGATAAAATATGAAGCTCTGGTATCATAAAAAAAGCCCCTGTTAATTATTTTCAATAAAATCTATCAATGAAAGTTGGAGTCCCCCCCCGCCCTCCCCCTGTCATCAGTGATAAAGAGCCTCCCTCCCACTGTCTCACACACACTGACATGCTCACCAACATCACTATAAGAAAACAAGAAGGCTATTCTCCATGCAACACAAGTGTGCACAACACAAGTGGGACCATTTTTGAGAAACTACGAAACAAATGTATTAGATTTGACAAAAAAAAATACACAAGATGAAACACATTTCATCAAACCAACAGAGGAAAAAGAGAAAGATTTTTTCACATTATCTAGTCTGTGTTAAAAATAGAAATTCACCCGTTACATTTACTCTGCACTTTTTGATTATTTACATTTATGTACATGGATTTATTTTAATCATTTGTCCTTAATGTCTTTATCAACAGTTTACAAAAGAAAGAAATTTGCAATCATATGCATATACTCTTCTAGAAAGATGTGCTTAGTAACTTTTTTTTCTTACTTGAAGCAGATAGGGGTGTGAAGAGAAACGGGAACATTGCATTGCTCTGCACTGCCAAAAAATGAAGAAAATCCCTCCAAACAAGTGACTGAAGATTTTTAACAAAGTTTTTCTTGATGAGAAAAGTAAAAAAAATAATTTTACACCCAACTACACCTGACTTTGACTTTTTCTAGGAACAAAAGCTGATCTCAATAATGCAATATTAAAAAAAAAAGAAAGAAAAAGGGAGTAAAATTTAAAAATAGGTTCAGTGACTCTGCTTGGATTTCATTTTTTTTGTTGTTGTTGCTGCAGTGTGCAGACCCAACGACAATCTGCCCTCTTCAAGTCATATGCTCAGTTCACATTCGTCTCAGTTATCCACGTTTTACTCTCGATTTCGAGCTTTTGAAATGTCGACAACTCGAACTGGTTCTGAAATGCCTTGTTCTTTGTTCGTAAAATCAGGATCAGGCAGCAGTTGCAGGAGTGGCTTCTGCACACTCCGACTTCCCCTTTTAAGTCTTGTGACAACCTGTGTGAATCCAACTACCGACTAGTGCTCTACTACTAAGTCCAGAACAGCGCTTTGGAGCGAGGTCTGCGTTTTTGTTGCATAATCGAGTTTAGCCCCAGTGGGAAGCTGAAAAACAGCCCACTGGATACTGTGGGTTAGAGAGCAGGGCCAGGGGGGGGGGTCAATTATATCCCGAAAGTTAGATCTTAGATGGTTTAAAAACAAAAAAAAACAAGGTTCTCCCGTTAGTATTTCATGGAAGTTAGTTAGAAATAGAATTGACCCCCCCAGTGTGGCAGAAATGCTAATGAGGAGAGCGATTAGTTTCCTCGTGGTTTAAACCCCAGACGTGATGGACCCTGGCAGCCCGACACAGTGCCTGGTTTCTCCCAGAACCTCTGACAGACGACCTGTAGCCCACTCCGGCTTTAAGCGGCAGCCGTGTGCACAGCCCTGCTCGTCTTATGACATTTGCAACATTGGAACTGGTGCAAAATGGCTTTTACACACACAAAAAAAGTAAAAGTAGCTCATAGGAGGGCACTATGTTGGAATATTCTCATGCAGCCAAAGACTTTTTTTTTGGAGCTCATCTTTGGCCTGACGTCGTCTCTCAGCGGTTCTGGTTTCGCCCTTACAGATTGACTTCAGTTATTAAGGCTCAACGGGCAAGAGGTAAAAGAACAAGTGCCCGGAACACACACTCGTAAAAATCTCCTATTCCGTTTATGTGTTTATCTCCAAACGTGCACTCACCCACAGGCACACACACACACACACACACACACACAAACAAACAAATACACACACTCAGAAATCTTCCCCTGCTTGAGAATGTTATGCCTCATGCTATTTGTGCACCCCCCCCCCCCCCCCCCCCCCCTCCTCCCCGTCTTTTTCACAGCCTCAAAAACAAAAAGATTTATTTTTCTTCTTTAAAAAAAAAAAAAAAATTATGTTCACCTGTTCTGTTCAGAGCGGCAAACCGAGCAATTTCTTTTTTTCTTTTTTTTCAAAGTCAACTGAAGGCCTTTTTTCATAAAACACGAACGACACACACAAAGCAAATACTGTTATTGAAGAAGAATCAGAAAGGTGTGTGTATGCAGGGAGGCAACACAAAAAATGCGATTGATACACTGAAAACAAATTAAGTGTAGAAAGTTCACAGTCTTGTAGCTCCGTGTACCCGGGAAGGAGTGGGCTGGGTGATGTGACTGATGTCACTTCAGCTGCTGGGAAAAAAATAAAAATCACTGCATGCAAGCACACATACAGAGTCACACACTGATATGCACACTATGGTAAAAACAAAAGATGTGTCAGGTTTTTTTTTGTGATTTTAGACCCTTTTTCCAAAAAAAGTACCAGGAGCCGAGCAACCCCAGGAACTACAAGTTCTGCTCGTTCATTCCCGTGTTCGTCTCCTCTGTATACAGAGAAATCTGAATATTGTCCCCACTATTACGCATTTAAAAGAAGTAAATGTTTAGCTATGATGTCACTTAAAAGTAGGCATAATATTTGTAATTGTAATTTTCCACATATGAGTGGCCAGAGTAGGAGTTTCAGTTCTTGAAAAATGTACAATGTATGTATATATATATATATATATATATATATATATATATGTATATACATATATATGTGTCAGTCATATATGTATGTATATGTATATACCCAGAAGCACATACATATATATATACACACATATATATATATATATGTAAATTTTTTAATTGTTTAAACTCGTTCTAAATGTCCGATAGGAAGACATTGACTTAAGTGTTGTACCTCTTCTGGTACTGATGTGTGAGTGGCACAAACTTTCTGGGACTTTGACAGTTATCTTACCTGCCGTTTGATCACAGATCAAAAGGATAAAGTCAGAAAGAGATGTCAAGTTCTTGCGTTCCTGAGCAGGTTTCTGGGTTCCTGGAAATGTTCTTGTGGTGGAAAATGACTACAAGGGGGGGGGGGGGGGGGGGGGTCTCCTTGGGAGTCACCTTTTTGTTTCGAATAAAAAGTCACATTTATTTTGGAGGTTTGCAATTCTCTGGATATGTACAGAATTTAAACTGTTAAAAAAAAAAAAAAGAAACGAGCAGCTGAAGTGACATCCGAGTTACGTTTAAGAGTTTAAGAACAGTACACATGTCATTTCTCTTTGTGTCCCCTCTTCCTCCTCCTCTCCCTTGGGTGGAAGGATGGCTGTCCGGATGGATGGATGCGTGTAATGGATGGATGAGCGTCCCTTCGGTCCATCCATCACTTTCAGAATTCAGTCCAGGATCGTGGTGAAAGAAATTAGTTTGGGGCGGACGGTGAAGATGATTATTACTTCCACCATGCATGTACACAAACACACAGACGAGTTCCCGATTATCCAGTGATTTCAAGATGAAGACAAGGAAGACGTGTCCTTTTTTTTTTTCATCTGCTGGAGTGAGGAGGGCAACAGGACGCAGCAGAGGCCTATGTGATGGGTGAAGGGGGAAAATGTGCTGTGAGGGACTTTGAGAAATCAAGGTGTTGGTTAAAGGGGCATTTCACATCATCACGTGGCGACGGCGGTGCAGGGAAAGGTGGTCGGAGCGGGAGAAGGAGCGGTCGCACTCAGTACAGCGGAAAGGTTTGATTCCTGTGTGCTTGCGGAAGTGTCGGGTGAGCTCGTCAGAGCGGGCGAAGCGCCAGGTGCAGCCCTCCCAGGTGCAGTGGTAGGGCTTCTCTCCTGCAAGGACAACAGCGTTACTGTTGGATACAATCCTGTAAATGAGCATTTAACATGTGCCTCATAAGTAGGGATGGGAATTTACGAGATTTTTCACGATTACAACTCCATTTTCGATTCTGCTTAACGATTCGGTTCTTTGTCGGTTCCCTTATCGATTCTCATTTGGAGAAAAAGGACAACAAACCGGTCGATTAGCATCAACTTTGTTTAGTTTAGAAGTAACACGAGTCATGACCTCACAAACCCAACAACGGTGAGGTCCACATTGGTCTATCCTGGCCTGGGTAATTTAACTCTTCCTGCTCTGGTGAAAGGAGAAGCTGGAGGTAGAGGTGAACTGGGGGTAGTACCACCAGCCTCTGGCTCTGAGCCAGTCAGGCTCTGTCTCTCATGATTTCATCTAAATGTAATGCCTGAGAAGGCATTCATTTAACCTTAACCGTTACTAACAGCAGCTTTTACAATCAGGCAAATGGCGCTAACATGATAGGCAGTGTTTGTTAGTTAGTTACCTGCAGTGTTAGCCGAGGATATGCTAACGTTGCTAGCGTTGAAATGTTGCTAACGTTGAAGCTAATGTTGCTAACGTTGAAACGCTGCTAATGTTGCTAACGTTGAAGCTACTGTTGCTAACGTTGCTAACGTTGAAACGCTGCTAATGTTGCTAACGTTGCTAACGTTGAAACGTTGCTAACGTTGAAACGCTGCCAATGTTGCTAACGTTGAAACGTTGCTAACGTTGCTGCTGCTGGGTTCAGATTCACCAACGTTAGTCCGGAGCAGATCGAAAACGCGACATTCATTCATAGTTATTGCATGTTGGTAGTATTTCCTCCCTTTGGTGAAATATTCACTTTGCAAGTTGCCCTGTTGTCGTCTTTTTTAGGGATGTGTAACCAAACTTTCGAGCGTTTGTACCGCTTGGGCGCCATGTTTACTGTTGGCGCCCACTGGAATCGATAAGGGAATCGTTTGCAAAAATCGCCAAACGATTCCAAGGAATTGAAACACAGGGAACCGGTTCTCAACAAGAACCGGTTCTCGATTCCCATCCCTACTCATAAGCGTTCATTGCTGTGAGCGATTTGATCATTATTTGAATGGCTCAGTGGTTGAGTTTTGCTTCAGTTAAGGCAACAGATTTGGTTGAGGTTAAGGGAACGTTACTGTCTGCTGGGTGTGATCTGATAAAGGCAAAGCCGGCCACAGTTACGCTTCTTTAAGGGCTGAATGGTTAAACCCAAAAAGAAAAAAAGTGCGCATTTAGTGATTTACAGAAATGTTTCCTTTGGAGTTGAGCTGCTCCTTTAATCCTCTAACCCTAACCCAACACCCAGATGGCTGGTTTTTCTGTGTTGTAGCGACTTTGCTCTCACCTGTGTGTATCCTCCTGTGGGCTTTGAGGTGGGAGCTCTTGGTGTAAACTTTTTTGCAGCCTTCATAGTCACACATGTGGATCCGCCGTCTCTTGAGGTCTAGTGTATCAGGATCGACGGGTTCTAAGTCCATGACCGACCTGAGACACAAACAGAAAAGAGTTAGCGATGCTGATGGCTACACATAAAGATAAAAATACTTGGTGCTTGTCCTATTTTATTGCTAAAACCCATTTGTTTAGCCTTTTTTAAATAGACATAATTATACTTCAAAGACCAATATTGACCTTGCAGTGTTTTTTTTAACAGTTCAGGTTCAGGTTTTAGTTACTCTGTATACATTTGAGCCACATCTGTAATATAATGGACATACCTGGATACACATGTTGGCGTCCTTAAGTCTGACATTGATTGGTTAAGAAAAAGACATAAGTGTGGCTGGCAGATTGTCTATTAATGTTTGAAGGTATGGTAACAAAGAATGTTATTTTGTTGCCACAATGATATATATCATCATTACATTAAAACCAGTAGCACCAACTTCAAATGCAACACTTAACCTTGTAGCACCCACAGTTGCAGATATGGAACTGCCAATAAACCAAAAATATTGGTTTATTCCCACCCATTTTTACATAAAAAGTCATGTAAAAAAATATTAAATATAAATAGTGTATGTAAATTAAAAAAAAATCAAATAATGTAATGTAAATAAAAATATAAATAAAAATAAATAATGTAAATAAATAAAAAGCTTGTTGCATATCTGCAACTGTGGGTGCTACAAGGTTAAAGCTAGTTGGAATTAATCAAATGAGAATCCTTATCTTAACTTTTATCAGCTATTTCAGGTCAGAAGTTCAAATAAACCTGGTCTCCTCCTCATCAATATAATCCCAAAAAAAGGCCAGGGCATTGTGTGCAATGTAAATAAAAAAAAACCCGAATGCAGTGACTTTGAAAAATATTTAGTTCGCAACAGAACAAAGAAAAAATGCCAAAGTGTTGAAAGTGAGACATTTTACTGTTACATGAAAAAACGTGAGCTCAGAAAAGCTATATGAAGGGCAAAGCAAAGGGGTTCCAAAAGAGAAACAGACAGGGGAACCCCCGTTGTAGCCGCTAAGGGTAAGTGGCAACAGGCTAGTAACATGATTAGGTGTAAGAAAAAGAGCAAACTCTGAAATGTGGCAGCTTCTTACACTGCTTAGAGGCATTAGTGGACCAGCCCTGTCTGTCTGCATGGAGAAGACAAGAGGTAACAGTAATATAGCTTAAAAAAAGCAATATGCACCTGTTCCTTGTGTCAATTTGTTGTAACTTTTAGTCTTGTTTGTCATTCGAGCTCCATGTTAAGTCTGGAGTTGGTTTTTAAACAAAAAGGGTTCATCTCAGGCCACCGGGGGGCGCCAGACTTTCACTTTGTGTTAACCAGAGCTGTGCAACATCTCCCATGTAAGCATTGCTTTTCCCCTCTCTGGCTCTGTCATATCTCCTCACCGTTCCCTTCTTGTTTTGCCTTTCCTTCCCCACACAAACAAGAGAGAACCCGAGGAAACTGAGCGTATCCACTCTTTTCTGCATCGCCCTCTTTCTGCTTTTTGTCACGTTTCTTCCAAAGGATTTAGTTTTCAAAGACCTGACACACACTGGTTTGATATATCTGAGATTCATATATGCTGACCAGTTTAAATAAAGCTGATTTAAAAAAAAAGGAAGAAAAAAACCCAACCCACAGCTCTCCCAATCCACATTACAGAGAGGTGTGACAGCAGACGGCATTACATAACCTTGTTTACAGCCCAGCTCTGGGACAGCACTACCCAGCAACATGAGCACAGACTCACGAGCGCTCTCCCTCTCACGCACACACAAACAAAAGCATACAAAGAATCTTCTTCACACGTATGAAAATACCCACAAACATACTTTGTTCTTATTAAACAGTCTCTGTAACACACACGTACCAGATTACAGCGCTAAGCCAACCATGAACGTCCACGCCCTTAAATTCAGTTAAGCAAGGCGGCTGCGCCCACTGGGTGTGGCAGGCGCTCTGTCCTGATTTACTTAGAAACACACTGGACAATCACACACTCACACACACACACACACACACACACACACACACACTAAAGTCTTGTATTTGACAGAAAGACTCTTACAGCCTTAAAAGTAAAAAATCTTTAAAATGTCCAAACTGTTGTTCAGAGTCCTGAATGTCCTGGTTTACAGAGTGTGCGCTGAGCCTCCACGCTCGCTCTGTGTGTGCACACACTTGTCTTCCTGTGTTAGAGTCTGGGTGTCTCCAGTGTGTTCTGCTGTACAGAGGGTTATATAAGGTTATATAAGCATCGAGTCAAGGCAGAACTGCAGTAATGTAATTAGTCAGGGGCCTGCAGGCGAGGGAGGTGACCATCAGAAAGACCAAAATTTCCCATAAAGCGTGCTGAGCATTAGCCTCTCTCTCGCTGCCCCTGCTGACTTGTATTATGGACTATGCGGTCAGCTGACATCACACATAGATTTTGGTATTTATGTCCCGTCAACTGTTTAACCGACTTCTGATTTACAGTGGAGTACTGCGACTGGCCACTGAAGAAGTGAGGCTTTCTCTCCAAGCCATGTATGGCTTCTACTTCTAGAAGTAGAAGTAGTAGAAGCCTAACTTCAGTATTTTTTTTATTTTAAATCAGTTTAATGTTCACCTAAAGGAAAATAAAAGCTTTGTTTCTTTATAGACCCAGAGATCTAGTGACTCTTTTGTGTGCACAGGATGTATACAGGTATAAACAAGTTAAATTTAAGACTTTCTAAGACCTTTTAATACCACTTCTAAATTAAATTTTAGACCAAACGTACGATGGAAATACCAAGTATTTCCAAGTAAACACGCTGACAGTATGATAAAATGACGTTTGGGTTTAAGAACATTGACTAAATGTGTGTCATGTGAAAAGATCACAAAAAATGTCATCACTGTCCTAAATTAAATTTATTACAATATTTTCAGAACATTTAAGTCCCTTGAATAAATGCTTATAAAATCAAGTAAATATATTAAAAAAAAATACTGTTCCTTTAGAGCAAAAAGAAAAATACACAAAAACTTAAGACCCTTGCAATCTGAATTTAAGACAATTTAATACTTTTTAAGGTCTTATATTCAGGAAAATTGATTTACGACTTTTTAAGGACCCGCGGCCACCCTGGTGCAGTATACGTAACTCAAAATGGATTTTCACATTTATTTTCTCTCATTGAGCACATATTAGTAGTCATTAACTAGTCATTTATTATTATTTAGTTAGTAGTAGTAGTAGTATTATTGCTGTTTTATTGTTGTTAATACAATAATTGTAAATATTAAAAAAAAAAAATGTTGACGAATTTGAATTTCCCTCATTGGGGGATGAATAAAATATTTTTCTATTCTATATTGTGATTATGTATTGTGGAAACTGTCCTCCCATAAAAAAACTACTGTTAGGTGTTTATCCAAGCAGTCCATAATGGCTGCTAAGCAGTGTATATAAAAAAAAAGCTAAACTACACGTAGTTTTCTGTGTCAAAGCAATTGCAGCTAATTGTTTTGAGGTGCCCGCTAATTGGACCAGTAGGGTGTGACTGCTTTGGCTTCGAAAAGAAAGGAAATGACTCAACTTTTCACTTGAATCGTCACTTTCAGAAAACATTTTCCTATGCCGTCTTCACACCAAAAGTATCAAGTTTGATAATATAAGCCAATCAAATGTTTTCACATAACCAGCGGTAGTTGTTGACGTTTTATCCAGCAGACGAGTCTGTTACCACTTCTGATACTTCTGATGTATCCAATGGGCTGTGTTTATGATGATCAAACTTTGTGAGGTAATCAGGTTAATAAATTATGTCTTGACAGCTCGGCAGGGCTATTTAAATGGAGCGCTGCCCTCGTCCCAGTGTGTATGCAAGGAGCATAATCACAATTTTGAGGCCCATTTGAGTCTAGCTGAGTGTATACATATGAACGAATTGGATTATTTTATGAATAATTATGATTACAATTAATTGAATTCCAATTGGCTTGAATTGGACTTTTTTTATCTAAAGTGCCTTGAGATGACATTCGTATCTGGATGCGTTAGTCAGCTTTTGAGAAGCTTGCTCTCATACAATTTCATTCAGACTAAAATGTTTTTGTGTATTTCAAAAGTCTCTTTTTTGTCAGACAAACACGATATTTATTTGTTTTTCCAGTGTCATATGAATGCGCTTAGTGGAGCCGATCAAACACCCTTTGAGCTCAAAAGCCAGATGTCAGCAGGTTTTTGACTAGTGTAAAATGGGCTTTAAGGATTTAATTATCTTAATAGATAGTTTTGAATTTAGAATAATAGAGCATGAGGTACCTTTTATGAATTATTGTCCCATATAGACTAAAATGGTATGTGTTAGAATGAGACTATGTTGAGATTGACATGCTGCTACTCAATGCTGGTTGAATGTAACTTAAGGCTCATAAACACATCAGTGAATCAGTAAGTGACATCAACCTTTCTACGATTATTAGTTATGTGTGAGAGTATCTGCAGCAATGCCCTCGAGTGGCTATAATAATTTGGACAGAAGCAGAGAAGGAATGTGTTCATGTAAGAAGAGCAAAAAGGTGGTCAGAGTGGAGAAACAGGTCAACAAAAATTGGCCAAAAAACAGGTGACAACTGCTTATTTAGCGTTTTAATCCAAAATCCTTTCAGAGATGTATGTCCACACAAAGTGAACTTTTACAGCAAGATGATTTCACCTTTTTGAATTTTCAATGACCAAATAAAGTTTTAACAAATCATAAAATGTGTTTTAAAGACTCTGTACCCTCTTTAGAATAATTCCATCCAGATTTGAGCAGTGTAACTATTGTAGTTTCCATACAGGACCTTGTTTAGTGTGATCAAAATGCAAAAAAATGCAGTAAAATGGCCCTGTTCTGCATTTTCACAAATCAGAAAAAGGTTTCACAAATCCCAAACAAGGTTTTAATGAATCTGTACCCTCTTTAGAATAATTCCTTCCAGATTTGAGCAGTGTAACTATTTTAGTTTCCATACAGGATCTAGTTTAGGATGATCAAAATGCAAAAAATGCAGTGAAATGGCCCTTTATGCCCATCACTGCTCCACCCCTGGTGTGAAGTATGTGTTGTAACAATAACAACAGATTTCATTCAATAAACTCTGATCTTTCCAAAAGTTCTGACAAGTTTTTTTTTTTTTTCCTTATTTTACTAGAGCCAAACAAAACATAAAACGATCTGCATCGTTCATCCAAACAGCTTCTCCGTGCTTCTTATATCATAAGTTATTTGGATTCTAACTGCTCGCCACACACTGGTTTAAACCCAGAGTAAATCCATTTCTGCATCTGTTCAATGTGTCGCACTTCTTTTCAGGAATGTTCTCAAGGAATGTGTCATTTTCCTTCCCCGACATCGACTTCCTATAGATAAACTCGTGCAAGTGTGGCCGATTGCACGGCGTGTGAAGCACGGACTCACCCTGCGTCGAGGCTTTGGGAGGCCGATCCAGACTCTGTGCCGCTCTCTGCATCGCTGTCACTCTGATACTCCACTGGAGACGTTGAGCCTGGCTTGATACGAACTAAAGAAAAGGAAAGGAAAGGATGGCGGGGGAGCAGGTGAAGGAAAATATGGAGAGGATGGAAGGTGTAATAGAGAGAAAGAGAGGAAAATAGAAGGTGGAGATGAAGAATTAATGGATCGATAGACCACAATAGTCTTTCTGCATCTTTCTCAGTGTTTCTAAACATGCTTCGGTCTCTAGTCTGTTCAAAGACGTTTACAAAGAAGGAGGACAGCGATGTGAACAGATGTTAATGAAAAACATGCTGAACTCATAGATGCTAATTAGCAATTAACTGAAGCAAAAACCTCTTGAGCCGATCAAAAAATCTCTGCCTGTTGCCCTCAGGGTTTAACAAGCTGTTATTTGTCTTTTGGATCCCCTTTCTTGACTTTTTTTTGTTACTGAAAGCAGTTCAGAAGTTGAAATTCTTGTCCACTCTGTTTTATTTTTTTGGTTTTCCACGACTGAAGCAGCAACGAGAACATGAACGAACAAGAAAACAATGCACGTATCTGACTGCAAGATTAGTTGTTTGATCTTAAAGCGTAATGAATTCGAACAAAAAGTTGCCTCCGCCTTTCTCTATCTGCAGGAATGTGGAAGCCACACTGTCCAAAGTCCAGCCAGCCCAAACAGAGCAGGAAGGGGTGGGGCGGTTGGAGGGGTGATGCAAGGAATTTGGGTGGAGTTTATGTATACGTGGGGAGGGTCACAAACCAAAAAAAAATGGTGTGCTTTGTCTCTGGAGACAATTAAGCCCCCCCTCCCTTCTTCCACCATTGCAGCTTTCTTCTTTCAAAGGCAGAGCGGACCATCTCATCTCTCTTCGACCCCTCACCCTCACCCTCTCCTCCTCATCCTTCCTACTTGACCCTCCTACCCTCACATCATACACCCAATCTCACTCCCTTTCTCTCTGCACCTAGTACACTGCAAATTATTTGGTTCTTACCAAGAAAAAAAACCTTACATTTAGAAGTGCTAGATATTTTTTTTATTGTTTTAAGAATTAATTTCTCATTTTAAGTCTTCAGCTTAACAGTATAATCTTATATCAAGCAAAACTTTACTTTTTTTGTCTCAAACAGGCAGGGAGGAATCATAAAATGAGACGATTAACACTTAAAATAAGATGTAATTACGTTTCTCCTCCAAAGTCTCATCAAAATAAATCTTGTTTTAAGATTCAATAACAAACTCAACATGCTCGATTCAAGAGTCACACAGAAAATATCTGAAAACACACTTTATTCCTTGGATTTTAAGCAAATGTTTGTTCACAAAACTGCCTTTGTTAAATCTAGAAACAAGACTCCTACAATCTTAATTTAAGAAATCTTGCCAAGTCAAATTATCTTGCTGCATGGACAGATTTTTTCACTTGTTTTGAGTACCTTTTCCCTTAGTTTTAGTGTTTTTTATCTTGTTTGAAGACCCCTATTTTTTGCAGTGTAATGTGCAGGGCTGTAAAATATACACAGAAAAACACAATTTCTATACAGGCTATGAGAACAGGCAGCTACTTCTCTGACAGCCTTCAGAATCCACTTGACCCAATTCACTATGCTGATTTTAGATTACAATACTTTAGACTGAATAATAAGTCATTTTGTAAACTGCCAAAAAAAGCTGTGAAAGCTGCTGGATCACAAAAAACTCAAACTTTGGAGCTGAATTCGAGTCATCGGCCTGCCTCGTTCGTGTTCCTCAGTAGACGTGACTAGGGATGGGAACTGATAAGATTTTTACGATTCCAATTCCATTTTCGATTCTGCTTAACGATTCGGTTCTTTATCGGTTCCCTTATCGATTCTCATTTGGAAAAAAAGGACAACAAACCGCTCGATTAGCATCAACTTTGTTTAGTTTAGAAGTAACACGAGTCATGACCTCACAAACCCAACAACGGTGAGGTCCACATTGGTCTATCATGGCCTGGGTAATTTCAATTTCATACTCCCAACTTTGTGGAAACAAAGTTTGGGGACGGCCCCTTCCTGTTCCAACATGACTGCGCACCAGTGCACAAAGCAAGGTCCATAAAGACATGAGCGAGTTTGGTGTGGAGGAACTTGACTGGCCTGCACAGAGTTCTGACCTGATAGAACACCTTTGGAATGAATCAGAGCAGAGACTGCGAGCCAGGCCTTCTCATCCAACATCAGTGTCTGACCTCTTTGTTATAGCTGGGTGGGCCGACGACATATTAAACCCTATGGATTAAGAATGGGATGTCACTTTGGTTCATATGCGTGTAAAGGCAGATGAGCGAATACTTTTGGCAATATAGATAATATGATATAGTCAAATTTTGATTTTATTTGATTGCATAATCACATTTTTCATGGTTATTTCATGTTAAGAGTCCCACTGTCATCACAGCCACGCTTCAAACTGAAGGGAAGTAGAAGAGATATTTTGAGACTGAGACAAGAAAAAGTTCAATTTCTTCCACAACAACACTTTGATCCGGGAACACATCGCATCACTGTTGAAGTCAAAAAAGTCTGAGACCATCTTTGACCAGTGTGTGTACTGCAGACTCTTTGGGAAGTTTCCATGTCACTGCCTCCATCGTTTACATTCCTGAGTCGAGGCCGTGCTGGTTCGAATTAGAAGCCAAGGTGAACCAAACTTTCTCAACTAAGGGACTTTACTGCAGTTTGTCAAAGGGGTGAGGGCCTTCCCTTTGTGTTTACTCAAGGATGGAGTAGACTTCCTTTAACCTCCTCATTACTGTAGTTTAATGTGAATCAGCCTGGAGTGGTTAAAAAAAAAAAAAGGACATCACGACAGACAAATTCTGATTTTCAGAGACCCATTCAAAGATTGAACCATTAAATTCTTCACACTTTTTTTCCCTATTCCATACAAGGAATAGAACTTGTACATGTTCAAGTTGAGGTAAATGTTTTACCCAGTTCAACTCAGAAAAGGAAAACAGCTGTGCGTTCTGTTTAAAGTTACGCATCCTTACAAAGTATTCCCCGACCGAACCGGCTTCCTCATTTAAACGGGACCATCAATCATGTGGAGCATGTGGAGGGCTTCCAAAATGACAAAGATAGACAGTCAGACAGACTGCAAGTTTAATATGCCACCAACCACAAACACACACCAGCTCTCACGGGACAGACTGTAATCATCTGAGACGAAGACAGAGAACAGCAGTGAAGAAAGACTCACAAGAAAGAAGTGTAGTCGTCAAAGATCTTTATCTAATTTCTGGGTATTGTTGTTGTTTTGTTAAAATTTTAATAGTGACTGGCAGTTCCACTGCCTCTATGCAAACAACCTGTTTCAACATTTCCTGACATTTAAGGCTAAAACATGTTGTTAAAAGCTGTTTAATCATTGGCTTTAAACACTTTCCTCGCAGTGCTCAATTTCATATAATTTAGTCCACTGCTCTTTCCAGCAAAAACACAAAGAAAAGCCTTCAATTCACACTGTGGTGGCACTGAAGGCCTCAGCAGAGGAGCTTGTGGTAGAGGGAGTGACACCAACGTGCAGCTGCAGTGGCATTATTTATGATCGTGTATGATCATGTGATCGTCGGCTTCGGGTGTCGTTTATAAACGGTTACCTGAAGATTTTTATTTTTATTTTAGCGACTGTAAAACAAAAAAATGCTTATTTTTATACATTTTTGTTCATTTTGTTTTAAGGACCGTAAATAATTGGTCACAGAAGAAGGCGTGCCATTTTCTGAAAAATAGTGAATAGACTCATGTGGGTTGAGAAAGAGTGGACAATTCTGTCTCTGAATGGTAAGCTTTGGTCTACAGTAATGTATATCCACCTTTGCGAGTCATATAAGGACGGGGGTGTCATGTTTGATGCAGCAGCTGCAAAAATACGGCACAAAATAGGTTGGTTAGCTAATAGATATCACCAAATGCAAGTAACTAAGTTAATCTACTCAGTATTTAGTTTATTTCTGGTCATTAGCTGTCTGGCTTGTCGAGCTTTTTACCTCAGCTGGTTTATGTGGTGATCAGGGTGAACTAGCTTGATGCTGGTCACCAGCAAGTAGGGATGGGAATCGAAAACCGGTTCTTGTTGAGAACCGGTTCCCAGTGTTTCAATTCCTTGGAATCGTTTGGCGATTTTTGCAAAGGATTCCCTTATCGATTCCAGTGGGCGCGAATGACGTCACCACGCAACGTTGCGTGGCGAGTCCAGCGCAGCCAGCAGCCAACAGTAAACATGGCGCCCAAGCGGTACAAACGCTCGAAAGTTTGGTTACACATCCCTAAAAAAGACGACAACAGGGCAACTTGCAAAGGGAATATTTCACCAAAGGGAGGAAATACTACCAACATGCAATAACTATGAATGAATGATTAACGTTGGTGAATCTGAACCCAGCAACGTTAGCAACGTTAGCATGTCCTCGGCTAACACTGCAGGTAACTAACTAACTAACACTGCCTATCATGTTAGCACCATTTGCCTGATTGTAAAAGCTGCTGTTAGTAACGGTTAAGGTTAAATGAATGCCTTCTCAGGCATTACATTTAGATGAAATCATGAGAGACAGAGCCTGACTGGCTCAGAGCCAGAGGCTGGTGGTACTACCCCCAGTTCACCTCTACCTCCAGCTTCTCCTTTCACCAGAGCAGGAAGAGTTAAATTACCCAGGCCATGATAGACCAATGTGGACCTCACCGTTGTTGGGTTTGTGAGGTCATGACTCGTGTTACTTCTAAACTAAACAAAGTTGATGCTGATCGACCGGTTTGTTGTCCTTTTTCTCCGAATGAGAATCGATAAGGGAACCGACAAAGAACCGAATCGTTAAGCAGAATCAAAAATGGAATTGGAATCGTAAAAATCTTATCAATTCCCATCCCTACCAGCAAGCATCTCAAACTTGATTTTCCAATTAGGTTTTCACATTTGCTAGACAGGCGTATGAAAACAGGAAGCAGATTAACTGTAGTAAAGGGAAAAAAAACGAGCGGAAGAACAGCAAATGCCAAAAAGTCAGACCGAATTTCTTTGATTGGACGGTCGACACTCGACTATAATGTGGTCGTGACATTTGAAAACACTGTGCTGTATCTGAAACTATAAACTCCCGATCATTGTCACTCTGCTAACGGGAGCAACGTACTATTGTTATCAGATATGTCTGCACTCATTAGGTCAAAGCAAGTTGTGACAGTAACTGGAAGTTTTCAATCACAGATACACTAGACCATGTGCCCATTTTCTTCAAGAGCATGGTGTACTGAGGCTTTCATCAGTGTAAGTCCATCATTGTTGTAAAAGTCACTTTCTGCACGTACAGGTGAACATGCATCTGCCATCTAAAATAGTTAGTGGCAGTTTTTCAAAAGGTCTATATTTTTGGTGCAGCAGTACACTGGAAAAAATGCCCCTCCAAAAATAAGTAAAAAAAAAAAAACAACAAATACAAGACGTTTTTGCTTGAAATAAGCAAAAAAATCTGCCAATGGAACTAGTGAAAATCGGCTTGTTAAGATTTCTTGAAATAAGATGTGATATTTAGGACTTTTGAGATAAAAGTGATCTTGAAATTAGCTTAAAAACCTCTTCAAATGTAAAAAAAAAAGCTTGTTTCATATGATATGTGACTCAAAACCATTTGTTTTCAAGACTTTTTCATTTAACAAGATATTCCAGATGTATTGTCTTCAAACAAGTCCCTATATCTGGCTGAAATAGTACTTGTTTGGCAGTTGTGTCTTATATTAAGTGTAATGAGATATTTTGACTAGAAATTAGACAAATATACTTGGTAAGACTTGGTAAGATTTTTTCCAGTGTGTGGACACGTGGAACAAAGACGGTTCAAGAAGGCGCCCAACAAAGTGCGACACATTACTTTGTAATGGGACAGGGAGCACCATTAGATAGAGCTGAAGACTACGAGGGGGTATAGAGTTCAGACACAGTGACAAAGAAGTGGATGTGCTTTTTTGTTTTCGTTGTAACACTCACCAGATCCTTCTGAACGCCCGTCGCTGCCTATGAGCGGCACTGTGATGGCTGCTGTGGCGACACCGTCGGTAGCCATCGTGGTGTAGACAACAGGCAGCGACTGCACCACCACAGGGATGGTCTGCAGCTGGCCAACCTTGCTGGGCATGCTGACCGAGGGGATAGTATGGATAACATGGAGAATCTGCTGGCCCCCAGCACCCTGTGTGGCTAAGATGGAGCCTGGAGAGAGGACCTGGATGGGAAAGAAGAAGAAGGTGGAAGCATAACTGACTAGATAGATAGATAGATAGATAGATAGATAGATAGATAGATAGATAGATAGATAGATAGATAGATAGATAGATAGATAGATAGATAGATAGATAGATAGATAGATAGATAGATAGATAGATAGATAGATAGATAGATAGATAGATAGATAGATAGATACTTTATTAATCCCAATTTGGGAAATTGTTTTGTTGCAGCAGCATACAGTAAAATATATGAAAACAATTAAAGTAGTAAAAACAAGCAAATAGAATAAAATAAAAATAAAAATAAAATAGAATAAAATAAAAATAAAAATAAAAATAAAAATAAAAATAAAAATAAAAATAAAATAAAAATAAAAATAAAAATAAAAATAAAAAATAGTGAATAAACATTCGCTGTGTACAAATCTACAGTTTATTTTTTTGGTTATTGTTTTTTTTTTTTAGGAGAAAAATGGAGGCAGTAGGAGTTTGTGGTTACCATGGAGCCTATGGACTGTAGTGTGGAGGGGATTGGTGTGGCTGAAAGGCTGGGCTGGGTCACAGCGCTGCTGGGTGCAGGGCTGACTGTGGTGCTTATTGCAGATGCGGAGCGGGGCTTGTTGAGCGACAGGTCGACAGGTTCGGTCTGGTCCTCAGCGGGGCTCGAGTGAGGAGAAGAGGGTTCCGTCTTACATTCCGACTTCACCTTCAGATCTGTGGGCTGTGAGCAGTCGTCACATACGTCCGCCTGCTGTGAAGAACATGGAGAAATGTGGTTTTATTCCAGATTTCACACACTTGGCTCATGAAAGTGGTAACTTCATTTAAATCTTCAACACAGTCAGATCTTTATGCAAAACTCTTTTATTGTGTGATAAAGAAGTGGAGCGTGCCAAAAAACGCTGAAACCATGTTGGTTTACTGTTTAAAATGTCAGCAGGAGCAAAACATTTCAGATTTTTTTTTCAATTCTGTGGCTGCGTAGAAGGTAGTCTGGCAGATGCATTTATAGGGTTTCCAGGATTATGTTCATCCCTACTGATGACAGCCATCAGTAGGGATGGGAATCAAAAACCGGTTCTTGTTGAGAACCGGTTCCCAGTGTTTCAATTCCTTGGAATCGTGGAAAGTTTGGTTACACATCCCTAAAAAAGACGACAACAGGGCAACTTGCAAAGTGAATATTTCACCAAAGGGAGGAAATACTACCAACATGGAATAACTATGAATGAATGATTAACGTTGGTGAATCTGAACCCAGCAACGTTAGCAACGTTAGCATGTCCTCGGCTAACACTGCAGGTAACAAACTAACAAACACTGCCTATCATGTTAGCACCATTTGCCTCATTGTAAAAGCTGCTGTTAGGGAACCGATAAAGAGCCGAATTGTTAAGCAGAATCAAAAATGGAATTGTAAAAATCTTATCAATTCCCACCTCTAGCCATCCGTAGCATCAACGCTGGGACATATCTGGTTCTTTGTAGTAAATGAGGAAACACAGCAATGCTAACTATAACTTCCAGGGTTCAATGTGAAGTGAAAGCTTAAAAATTCTGGTCGGGAAAAACCAAAAAAAGTACACTTTGATCAAATATTCAAAAACTAATCAGGCTCGGGGTGAGGTTTTATCAAAAATCTCAACAACAAAGCATTTTTGCATTTGTTAACATGAGATTTTTTCTACAACAAAGCATCTTGAGATCATTTGGAATAGTTGTATCTTTACCAATCATGCATGTATTTTATACTTTCCCAACAAAGAACTGAAATAACTCAAACTAAAGGCTGTGATGTAAATGAACCCAATCATAGATCTCTCATGTCATGAACTTTTTTTCCCCCTTCAAATCACTAGAAATGGCAATGTCCGCAATCGGAACTGCTTCCACTCCAGATAAATGCTTTCGTACAACCTGCATGAAGCTTTTTCACACCGCACCCTCGTTTTCTGAGCCTCCTCAGAGGAATGGAGCTCCCTATCGCCTCTTCAGCCACCCAGGGTTCAGCTGCCATGCAGCACCAAAGTACGGGGAACAATGGCTGCTGTGTGGTACACTGGGGGGGGGGGGGGGAGAAAGTGAGACAGACATAGACAGAAAGGCCCCATGGGTATGGAGAGAGACTGGTACATACTGAGAGAGAGTGGGAAAAAGGGAAAGAGTGAGAAACAGGGGAAATGGAGAGAGAGGGAGAGGGAGGGAGCAGCAGCAAGCCAGCGAGTCAAGGAACTGGCATCCGTCCATTTCATCTGAGCATAGTTTGGCTCTGGGTGAGGAGGAGAGGGTGGAGACGCTGCTACACCCTTTTATCAGGTCACACAGTTCAGCTTTAAGCTGTGCTCATAATTGTGGACAAAAAGCTGAATCCACACATTGACAGACAGCCTGTCAGCCCATCATTACAGATGCAAATAACAGCGGTCAAAGGAGTGTGCTGTTTGTTTTGTACCGTTCGCTGCATTATGGGTGGCAACGTGTTACAGCTTGAGCATTTTTAATTTTTTTTTTTTTTTAATTTACCTTAGATATTCCTTATTGCAATAAACAACCAGACAAACAAAAAGGTAGAGAAGAGGAGAACACAAGAGAGGAGATTAAAAACATGAAGAGGAAGTGAAAGCACAGAAAAGGAAAAGATCGAATCTGAGAAGATTAAGTGACAACAAATGATAGAAAACATGAAATGAGAAAAAAGAAAAGGGCAAAAAACGCAAGAGAAAAGGAAAGAAGGGAAAGGGAGAGTAGAAATTAGAGGGAAAAACGCACATTTTTGTTTGAAAAATACAAACAAAAAGAAAGGAAAAGAAAGGAAAGGAAAGGAAAGGAAAGGAAAAGAAAGGAAAAGAAAGGAAAGGAAAGGAAAAGAAAGGAAAGGAAAGGAAAAGAAAGAAAAAGAAAGGAAAGGAAAGGAGAAGAAAGGAAAAGAAAAGAAAGGAAAGGAGAAGAAAGGAAAAGAAAAGAAAGGAACGGAAAGGAAAGGAAAGGAAAGGAAAGGAAAGGAAAGGAAAGGAAAAGAAAGGAAAGGAAAAGAAAGGAACGGAAAGGAAAAGAAAGGAAAGGAAAGGAAAAGAAAGAAAAAGAAAGGAAAGGAAAGGAGAAGAAAGGAAAAGAAAAGAAAGGAAAGGAGAAGAAAGGAAAAGAAAAGAAAGGAACGGAAAGGAAAGGAAAGGAAAGGAAAGGAAAGGAAAGGAAAGGAGAAGAAAGGAAAAGAAAAGAAAGGAACGGAAAGGAAAGGAAAGGAAAGGAAAGGAAAGGAAAGGAAAGGAAAGGAAAGGAAAGGAAAAGAAAGGAACGGAAAGGAAAAGAAAGGAACGGAAAGGAAAAGAAAGGAACGGAAAGGAAAAGAAAGGAAAGGAAAGGAAAAGAAAGGAAAGGAAAGGAAAGGAAAGGAAAGGAAAAGAAAAGAAAAGAAAAGAAAAGAAAAGAAAAGAAAAGAAAAGAAAAGAAAAGAAAAGAAAAGAAAAGAAAGGAAAGGAAAGGAAAGGAAAGGAAAGGAAAGGAAAGGAAGGAAAGGAAAGGAAAGGAAAGGAAAGGAAAGGAAAGGAAAGGAAAGGAAAGGAAAGAAGGCCTCAACGCGTACCAAAATGTATACACTGAACCTGGAGAAAACTTGGCCGAGGTAAAGGGGAAATAAAGAAGCTCTTGCAGTGGGAAAGCCAAATAGAGAAAGTGCAAAAAGAAAAATGAAGGACAAAAAGGGGGAGATCAGTGAGGAAAGAGAAAGTAGGGCTGTAACATGATTAGGCGGTAAAAAAAAAAAAGCGAGGGGAAAAAAATCCTGAAAAGAAAATGAAGTGTGAAAGAAGCAAGGGAGTGGGTGAGGCAGAGAGGAGAGAAAGAAACCAGAGAGGAAGACAGAGTGGGTGGGAAAGGCCTAGCGTTGCCATGGAAACTGGGAGCCATCAGCTGACTCCATGTTTTCCACTCACTCCCCACCCACCACCAACTCCCTTTCCTCTCCCTCCCC
The DNA here is from genome assembly GCF_027942865.1 of Odontesthes bonariensis. Classification (NCBI taxonomy): domain Eukaryota; kingdom Metazoa; phylum Chordata; class Actinopteri; order Atheriniformes; family Atherinopsidae; genus Odontesthes; species Odontesthes bonariensis. The sequence continues at coordinate 3,286,227 of NC_134521.1, forward strand.
GTCCACTCATCTTTTCATCCCCACAGCGCCACCTCTCCTCTCCTCCCTTTTTGTCTTTCACTCACTTTCACAACCACACCTCTTTCACCTTTCTCTCCCACACAACCGCCTCTCTCTCTCTCTCTAGCATCCGTTGCCAATCTCTCACTCTTCATATCAACCACACCCTCGCTGCCTCACCCTCTCATCTCCTCATTGACTGTAATATCTGCCCACTCGGCCTCGTGTTTTCTTGCAAACCCGCAAAATCCAGTGTGCCAAATTCATCGAAAAAAAGGACAGAAAGGCCGGATCCAACAGGAAAAAAAAAGAGCTGGAGAAAAACTGTGATCTGATCTGGGAGAGAGAGAAAAAACTGAGGAGAGGGAGAAAAATACTTTCCATGAGGATGAAGTGATTAGCTTTGAAATGAGCAAGTATAGCAGCTCATTATCCACTGGACAGAAAAATGTCTTGACACTCTTGTTGCTGAACCACAGGAGCTAATTTCGGAGGGAGACAGGAGGAAACTCGTGGCTCAGTGTTAGAGGGATTACTTTATCTTTCCATACAGTTGTCAGAATCAATATGATTTTTTTTCTGCAAATGATCGAGTTTATTGCAAAAGGACAACGTAAAATTAAAGCACATCACTTGCCATCTCAAGTGAGGCAAATGTGATGTGATTTAAAAGGAAAACACAAAAAGTACTTCCTTTTCGTGGCTAATACACGAGGCCTGACTGTTATTAAGCATACTTTATTCTAATTTAAGGTTCTTGGGCACATAGGTTTTTCTTTAAATACACTGAAAAAATCAAAGTCTTACCAAGTATATTTGTCTCATTGAGTATCTCATTACACTTAATATAAGACACAAATGCCTAACAAGTACTATTTCAGCCAGATATAGGGACTTATTTTAATACAATACATCTGGAATATCTTGTTGAATGAAAAAGTCTTGAAAACAAATTGTTTTGAGTCACATATCATATGAAACAAGCTTATTTTGACATTTGAAGAGGTTTTTAAGCTAATTTCAAGATCACTTTTATCTCAAAAGTCCTAAATATCACATCTTATTTCAAGAAATCTTGACAAGCCGATTTTCACTAGTTCCATTGGCAGATTTATTTGCTTATTTCAAGCAAAAACGTCTTTTATTTGTTGTTTTTCTTACTTATTTTTGAAGGACCATTTTGTACCAGTTATGTTGGCTGCGAGAGAATGATTTGAAAACTCTGTATGTGGACAGTCATACAACAGACCTGAGTTTGAGTTGCATAAAGTTAGGCTTAAACTAGCTTGAACTGTTAAGATTTCGAGTTTGTGAATCTGAATATTTGCTCACAAAGCAGGTAACTCTGTAATACTATGAAGTTATAATGCAAATTTTGACCCCGTCTTTATACACTGCAAAAAATAGGGGTCTTCAAACAAGATAAAAAACACTAAAACTAAGGGAAAAGGTACTCAAAACAGGAGAAAAAAATCTGTCAATGCAGCAAGATAATTTGACTTGGCAAGATTTCTTAAATTAAGATTGTAGGAGTTTTGTTTCTAGATTTAACAAAGACAGTTTGGTGAACAAACATTTGTCTTATATGCTTAAAATCCAAGGAATAAAGTGTGTTTTCAGATATTTTCTGTGTGACTCTTGAATCGAGCATGTTGAGTTTGTTATTGAATCTTAAAACAAGATTTATTTTGATGAGACTTTGGAGGAGAAACGTAATTACATCTTATTTTAAGTGTTAATGTCTCATTTTATGATTCCTCCCTGCCTGTTTCAGACAAAAAAGTAAAGTTTTGCTTGATATAAGATTATCCTGTTAAGCTGAAGACTTAAAATAAGAAATTAATTCTTAAAACAATAAAAAAAATATCTAGCACTTCTAAATGTAAGGTTTTTTGCTTGGTAAGAACCAAATAATTTGCAGTGTACCTCAGACTGATTGGTCGGTAACAGCTCAATCACTAATCACAACATGGTTTCTCCCGCAGGTAGAATACAGCAAAGTACCTTTTATTATGTAACTGAAATGATTTTGCATTGTGGACAAACATGACCTGGAGTTAGTGATGTTGAACTAGTGCCACAACAAGACACAGGATGAATAGATTGTTGTATCTTTTAACTCTGCAGATTTTTTTAAATTTGTTTTTACTATTATCTCCATGTTTAATCACGGAGTTCCACCAAAATTGATAGATTAGTCGTGAATTAACATAGATTGTAGTGATGAGTCGGAGCGCTCGCCACCATGTTTGTTGCATTCAGACTAAACTTAGAGCCCTAATCTTTAAGAAAAGATGGTTATCATTTAAATTATTGAACAAACTAGATGATTATGATCGAAAATGGGGCCCCTACCTGGCTTATATTCAATTAGCGACCCTCTCCAGCTCAAATACTTAGGCATCTGAATACAGCTGAACTCTTGAAACTTCATGTCCAGATTTCGTTTGGCATCACTTTTGTTTGTATTTATTTTGTATTTATCCATTTTATTATTATTATTCTTTTTTTTTTTTTTTTTACTAATATACTAATACTGATGTGTGTGATTATATTTATATATATTTTTTTTATTTGTTAATTTTTGTTTTGTATACATTCGTTCCTTTTACTATTTAATTTTGTGTGTGTGTAATCTTGTATAATTCACTTGAAGTCACTTATCAAGGACTGAATTTATATTGTATAATAATATAATGTGGATTATTGTTTGGTCATTGTTATTGTTTGAAAAAAAAAAAGTTTAAATCATAAAAAAAAAAGAAAAGATGGTTAACGTTCAGACTCTTAACATTTTTAAATCATTTTGTGGTGATTTTCAGGGGATTGTTTTCGGATACATGGAGATCTAACCGAACCAACCCAGCAGCTTCCTGCAATCGCTGCGTTATTATCTTTTATCTTCTTGCATTTTCCAGACGAAAATAAATTACTGCAATGGAAAAATAATAATGTAGAGAGAAAGAAAAAAAACTAGCAACAAATTGAAAAGTGAAAATGAGTTAAACAAAACCAATGTTTGGAATCCAGCACAATAAGGTATGAAAGGTCCAATACCTCGCATAGGTTAATATAGTTGAATTGATGCTATCATTCTAAGTGAAATGTGGAGATTTTTCTGTGTTAAATAAAATTAAAATAAATAAAACTATTAAAAAAACATTGTAACATTCCACTTGCAATTTTAGAGAGTGAGAAAAAGTCACGGTACTGTTAAATAACTCAGACAATCCCAACAAACCGCCTCGCTTTTAAAACAAGACTCACTTTAAAAACAATAAATTCAACATGTCCAACCCTGGCTCCGCTACATGCGTTGCTATGGAGCCTTGCTCTTCCTCCCCCTGCACTCCTCAGTTCAACTGCTCCATCATAAAATGGGTCACCCACTGTTCGCCTTGCAATTAATTCATGTGATCTCTAACTTGAATGGATGCTGCCGTGACTGCAGCGGCGACGAAGCCTGTCAGGGAGAAAGATGCACTACGTCCAAAGGGCTTTAATCCTCCTGTACTCACACCACATGTCACACAGGTAAAGCAATGAGTGATTTATGGAGCAATAAATCTCTGCTATCAGTTTGCTCACAGAGGATTGTGGACGTGGCACAGTGTGTGTGATGTTTAACACACACCAGCAGGTCTGGAGTGTGTGGAACTTCACAAGACAGAAAGGCTTCATATGATGTTTTTTTCTGGCTTCTTCTTCCCATCATATCAGAAGCACTAAATCTACTAACTGAACTCAGGTCACCGACTAATCCATTTATAAATACCCGAATGAATCCATTTAAGGCGAGACACGGCGGGCAAAAACAGTGATTTTTCATGCGGTGGTCAATTTTTAGATTTTGGGCCAGTCTACTCCTTCAATATGTGTTATTTAAAAACAAATTAAAATGTTTATTTCATCACATTTTGTTTAATCGCAGCAGTACGTTTCGCCCAAATTTACCAAAATGAATTCCCCCTTTTTAAATCTTTAAATGCCATTTTCTCAAAATCAGTTTTTTGTATTTTTCCAGTATCAATATCTCAGACTATGGAGCACCTACTAACACCAAACTTTCCAGTTATACACTTAGCAGTATTCTGAAGATGTTTACAGAAGGATTTGTTGATAAATCATTCCTGGCCTGATTTGTGTGACATTATAATAAAAAAAATATGGCGAAAATTGATGTTTTTTAGGCTATGGACAGTATATTTTGATTTCCTAGGAAATGAAAGCAGATATCCTGAAATCCCTCTGTAATTTTCTTTTTATTTTGTGTGTAAACAAAATGAAAAAATAGTTTTGCACCTGGCTTTATCATATCAGATAATCATATCAGATCTATCTTCCGGAAATATATGCAAATGTGTGCATATTTAATGAGATAATGCCTAATTTGCATAGTTAAACATACACATTTCTAAAACTTGTAATACATTTTTTTTCCATACTTGTATAAGTAATCAACTGAGGAAGTTTCATGGTTATATCTATTATTTTAAAATATTACCCTATTCACCTGTAGCGTCTCTACAGCCACCGTCTACAGTGTGAGCTCAAACTTAATGCCTTTTTCTAGGTAATGTCATAATTTTACTGTTTTGGTAGTCAGAAAATGTCCCTCTGTCATCACAGGGATGTTTCCACAAACAGTTTAGAGATTGCTTATCGATTCATTATGTCAAACCAGTGTAACAAAGTTCTACTTTTCTTACTGCTGCTGCCAGTCTCTCTTTTTTTCTAACAGTCCTTCCAACGTGAGCCCTTTAATACAAATACAGCCGACAACAGAAAGCCTCTTTTCCTACAAATACAATTGAAACGCATATATGCAACACTGACTTTCAGCTCAAGCATAATTGGTAGAATAAGGTTTATTGACCAAATTGTTTGAAAAGAAACCAGTGACAGACTTGGTAAGACATCTGCTGCACCCCTACTCGTCATCAGTCATCTGTAAGAAAAGAAACTCTATGTATTTTTATTATGATTATTATTACGTGTTATTATTATTATTATAGTATTTATTTGTCTACCTCCTTTTTTATTATTTATTTATTTATTTTAATTATCCTTAGCGCTCTTAATTGTTGTTGTTTTTGTCTTTATTTAGCTATTTACTTATCTGTGAAATCCTATAACATGTAAAAGACCTAGGGGAGGGGAGGGTGGTTTGTACACAAGTTCTTAAGTTGTTTGGGTAAAGAAAAAAGAAAATTACTTGTATTCCTGTATACACTTCATATTTTTGTCTTGCATTTGATAAATAAATAAGAAAAAAGAAAGAAAAGAAACTCCAAAAAAAGATAAATCCACTGATGTCTTCTACACGACTACGTCCATAGGTGCAGAGGTGAGACAAACGCCACAGTGGCTGCATATGAAAGGTGAGGAAAAAGGTGAGAGAAGAATACAAGTACGAAGAGAAATTCAGTGAGTTCGAAACCGCATACTTCACCTACTAACTTTTTGAGTTAGTATGCGAGTTTGCGTAAGCGAGAAGTTCCCGGATGCATACTAGATTCTCTGAAATGTTGAGTATGCATCATGAGGTTACTACTCATACTCAAACTACCCAAGATGCAACGTAACGCGACGTCGCCGGTCGTCATTTCCTGTCAAAACGGCAGTTTCAAGCTAGCTACAACGAGGGTAGGTTCACTTCCTGTTTTCAAAACAAAAGCACCGATTGTATCGTAATGATAAAAGGCAACGGGTATTTTATTTTGTGAAAATAACCGGAAGTAACCGGCTAGCTTTAGCAGCGCCAAATTCGTGGGAACAAACAAATTTTGTCAGATTTTCAACACGTTGGGGATCTAAACGACTACTTTCTCGCCTGGTAAGGCTGCGGCTACACGAAAACGGTTTTCACTGTAAACGATACTTTTTCTTATCGTTTGGCTGTCGCGGCCACACGGAGCCGGCGTTCCCACTACCCCAAAACGATAGTTTTTGAGAACGAGTTCCAGAGTGGGAAAGTTTGAAAACGGCCTCGTTTCGTTTCCATTGTTACAGCTAAAACGTTTTTGCATCAGTCACACGTTGACGCTGTGAGCCAATTTTAACACTTCTCTATTGTCTCACAGCGTGGCGTGTGTACTGCATCGTTTCATCGTTTTCATCCGTTTTTGTCTGGACCTGAGTCTTTACAGCAGCGCGTTGCCGTGTGGTCGCAAGAATTTTCGTACCCGTTTAAAAAAAAAAAAAACCTTGTTTCGTTTTCGTGTAGCCGTAGCCTAAATGTTTTAAATGTTGCTAAAGTTATATATTTACAGTGTAATTACATCAGTCTGTCAGCTGACATTTATTTCAACTCAGACAAAAAGAGGTACTTAACATGTACAGCATTTTTTAAAGTTTACAGAAAAATCTATTTTTAAAATCATCCCATAAAAAAAAAAAATAAAAATAAAAAAAATCGCGACGTACATAAATAAATTCGCGATGTACATAAATAAATTTTTTCACCCACCCCTAGTAAATAAAGTGTGAAGACAGAGATGGACGGTACAAGAAAAAAAAAATGGGAGGAAAACTAACAGCTGGGGGAGATATCAACCACAAAGGCAGGCTGTCCTGCCTACAACATCCACACAGATACAGCTCCACCCCTCACATAGCTGGATCTCCCAGTTCCTCACCAGCTGCCCCCAGCCTGTGTTAAAGTGCAAGTCTGCTCGTCTCTGTTTCTCCCTTGTTCACCCAGCTGTTAAGAGGCTGATCCCAGCTCAGCTCGGAGCGTCTCTTAATGTTGACTCTGGGGCTAATGTTGCCAGCGCTGATTTCCTGCGCACTTAGTAACCTATTCATCGTCTGACCAACATTGCAGCAAACTGCCTGAGTGTAATTACGGCTGTACGTTGCGTATGAATGAACACCGCAGCTCTGTTGGGATAAAAGCAGTCGATGTAGGTAACAGCTTAACAGAACAATTGAGGGCCTCTGTGTCCTATTAACCCATTTTAAAAAGAAACACACATCAGACTTGACATTAAAAAAGCCATTACTTATCACACTGGAAAAAATCAAAGTCTTACCAAGAATATTTGTCTAATTTCTAGTCAAAATATCTCATTTAATCGCATTTAATATAAGACACAACTGCCTAACAAGTACCATTTCAGCCAGATATAGGGATTTGTTTGAAGACAATACATCTGGAATATCTTGTTAAGTGAAAAAGTCTTGAAAACAAATTGTTTTGAGTCACATTTCACATGAAACAAGCTTTTTTTTTTTTACATTTGAAGAGGTTTTTAAGCTAATTTCAAGATCACTTTTATCTTAAAAGTCTTAAATATCACATTTTATTTCAAGAAATCTTGAAAAGCCGATTTTCACTAGTTCCACTGTCAGATTTTTTTGCTTATTTCAAGCAAAAACGTCTTTTATTTGTTGTTTTTTTACTTATTTTTGGAGCTGCATTTTTTCCAGTGCAGACCAAGAGAACATAAGGAAACTAACTAATATCTTGTAACTTCAGTAAATCCCAGTTGAGGCACAACAGTGTGAAAATGCATAAAAATATCCTTTAAATTAGTCAAAATGGTGTGAAATTTCAATGAAGCTGGTGGGCTATGATTTACAAGTAATTCTTTCTTGCTGGTTAGTGATAGATAGTTTAGTATTGCACCTCTGTTGCCTTCAGATAAAGTATTACAAACAAAAAAAGAGAAGAAAAAAATTGGAAAAAGAAAATATAAAATTGGAATATTCCCTAACATACAAAGCTTTCATGCTTTATTTTATCTAAACCCTTAAAGTGGATGGGAAAAAAACAAACAGCGATCAACAACAACAAAAAATAAATAAATGAATAAATCAAACAGAGGTGTACGCCTACTGAGCGATTTACTTCCCAGATTTGATCCCACAAAGATAAAGCTTGTGTCAGTGTGTGAAACAACAAGCCTAAAGACAGCGGAACATAGACGAAAAAGAAAGTTAGAGATCCCCTCCATTATAAATAAAGTTTACATTAAGCATGTTAATATGTTCATGAGATGTTTGTGTTACAAGGCACACCGTACCATGAGCTGTATGTTTCACACAGAAGATTTGAGGAACCAATCCTGGCGCATGAGCTGTGATTAACTTAAACAATGGGAAGCGAGCACAAGATATGAGGAGGCACGTAGCTTCTCAGCCTGGCTGCTAACCACTAGCAGACTAAACTCCGCCCACCTGCATGTGGGGCCAGATTTAGCATATTCACACACATCCCAGTTCCCTGAATGAAGGAAGTGGTGCAGTCACAATTATGGCTCCTTTACGTTAAACGTAATCTCTTAGTTCACTTGTCAAACGCCACATTTGAATCAAATATGAACACATTCTACTGACAAATGTGGGAGAAACATAAGAATGCAGCAAGAACTCTGGCAAAGATACATTTGGCGCCATCATTCGTGTTTTTTTCTCACTTCTAAATGAGTATTTACCAGCCTGGTCTAAACTAACTGTTGGTGCTACAACAGCCCATATATTCCAACACTTCATTTTTCACTGGTACGTGCTGTAAAAGTAACAAGATGTATATTCAAAAGAATTATATTGCGTATTTTACTGTGTAAAACCACAAAGTTTGGTATTTTCTTTTCTCTGTGTATCTCTTTAAGATTGCATGATGATGCAATTATTTCCTCTTTCGCTGTTACTTCTGTAGAAACGTGTCTGAACGTGTCGCACCCGCCTGTGCATTGTACTTTACAGAACACGTAGGAGAGACTGGAGCTGCGAGAAATGTAACAATTCAGAGAAGTCTGACAACACTCATGGCCTCCGGTCCTCAGTTAACACCTAAGAAGTGTTCGTTTTCCAAAAGGTCTGTTGGAGTTCCTTCCGAACGTCGCTTTTGAGTCAGTCATCAAAGCGTGCCGTCTTTTCAAGTTGTTAACACATTGTTCTAGTTTTCACTCCTTCCTGTACAGAAGTAACGCCACACAGGAAAGACAAGTTCTGTGGATTAAAAGAAAATACTTTAAATAAACTCCTAAAGTCTCCAACTAACAAGCAAGACCAAAAAAAGGTCTCGGGGGGGGGGACGACAACATGCAAGCAATTTACTAATGTTCAGATCTTCAAAATAAGCTCAATAAAAATGAGCAAAAAATGTTATTGCACTGAATTAAACAGGTTTTATCTCCTAAATGCCTATATAGCCCAGAGTAGAAAAATTTGCCACTTGTCTCTTCATTCCAGTAAAAACAAAAATGAAGATTAAAACCTTTTATGAACAAAAAAACCTTCTTATATCCGAGGTCAGCCACCCTGACAGTGAACCTTTCAACATGTCATTAGAGACAATGTTGGCCGCCACACCTCCTCTGCTGCAGGAAGCAGACTGTTTCTGTTGGAACCAGGTGGATCCATCTCACAATGACGCGGCTTTTTTCTCTCCTCGCTCTTGCTCTTTGACAGCTGACATTTTCTACCCGTCTCCCAGTGTGTCCGTTCAAACAGCTACAAACCCCCCTTCTTCACAAAGACAACTGACACGAATCCCACAAAAGCCAGGTGACAGCTGTAAGTACATAAACACAGCGGAAGCTACATCGGGTTGTGAAATAAGGGGCTGTGACAATTACTGCTATGATTTCATTACGTTGCCTGTGAAGACACTCCGCCTGTGCTTCCCTTCCTCAGTGTACCGTCATTCTCAAGGTACACACAAGTTATGAAGTGACGTTTACATGTTTTTTATACAAAAGAAAATCAAGCAGGTAATCATCATCATCATGTTATATTGAAAACATTTCTGTTCTCATGTGTCTATGCATGAAATATCTTTTAACTTATCTAGACTGTTGCTTGTTTTTGAATTCATTTAAATGATTTTATTTGTTTCTCTTTATATTCTTTTATGTATTTTTAATGCTTCTTCCACTCCCTGCTGCAATGCTTTTATTTTATGTAAAGCACTTTGAATTGTTTGTACATGAAATGTGCTATATAAATAAATTTGATTTGATTTTGATATTACATACACTATATTGCTAAAAGTATTCACTCACCCATCCAAATAATAAAATTCAGGTGTTCCAATCACTTCCATGGCCACAGGTGTATAAAGTCAAGCACCTAGGCACGCAGTCTGCTTCTACAAACATCTGTGAAAGAGTCGCACTCAGGAGCTCAGTGAATTCCAGCCTGGTGCCGCGATAGGATGCCACCTGTGCAACAAGTCCAGATGTGACATTTCCTCACTACTAAATATTCCACAGTCAACTGTCAGCAGTGTTATAACAAAGTGGAAGCGATTGGGAACGACAGCAACTCAGCCACGTAAAAGGAAAAGGACAGAGCGGGTCGGCGGATGCTGAGGCGCATAGTGCGCAGAGGTCGCCAACTTTCTGCAGAGTCGATCGCTACAGACCTCCAAAGTTCATGTGGCCCAAGTGAAATGCAAAGCGTCGGATGCAGAGGTGTAAAGAACGCCACCACTGGACTCCAGAGCAGTGGAGACGCCTTCTCTGGAGTGACGAATCACGCTTCTCCATCTGGCAATCTGATGGAGGAGTCTGGGTTTGGTGGCTGCCTGGAGAACGGTACTTTTCTGACTGCATTGTGGCAAGTGTAAAATTTGGTGGAGGGGGGATTATGGTGTGGGGTTGTTTTCCAGGAGCTGAGCTTGGCCCCTTATGGCGCTTTTCCACTACCTCTACACGGCTCACCCTGCGGCTTTTTGTCGCACAGAAGGCAAGAGAAGAGAGCCAGAGAAGACTCCTGGCCGCCAGACAAAACAGTATTGAAAAGTACCGGAGAGTTTTGTTACGAGCTTCAAAAAGACGACGTTTGGAGGTAAGCTAACGGTTGCTAACGCTAAGCTTTTATTATCCGCGTTATGACGCTTCCAGTGACGACACTCATCGGCCAATCAGTGGAAGGCAGTCGGCCGACGTCACGTTTTAGTAACGCTTCGGCCCGCTTGGAACCAGGGCTGAGGTGATACGGAAAATCCTGCCGGTTGCAGGTACGGCGTGCTAGAGGAAACACGCAATAGGGCGCCGATCCGAGCCGAAGCGAGCTGGTGGAAAAGCGCCATTAGTTCCAGTGAAAGGAAACAGTTTTGCGAAACAGTTTGGGGACGGCCCCTTCCTGTTCCAACATGACTGCGCACCAGTGCACAAAGCAAGGTCCATAAAGACATGAGCGAGTTTGGTGTGGAAGAACCTGACTGGCCTGCACAGAGTTCTGACCTCAACCCGATAGAACAAAAGAGCAAAAGGTGGGGTACACCCCAGATGGGTCACCCGTCCATCACAGGGCCACGCAGAGACAAATACCCATACATGCTCACACTCACTCCTAGGGAGAACATGCTAACTTCACAATGCTAACCACGGCTGGTGTGGGGATTAGCAATCAGTTTGAGATCTGGACCTTGACTGGAGAAGTGCAACAGGACCTTTATCTGTCAGACAGATGCTCTCACATTTGACTCTAGAACACTTTGGTATACAGAGAAGTTCATGGTGCTGTGGCTGCAAAACAAACCCAAACCATCAGCCCTGCACCACTGTGTTTGACAGCTGGTATAAGGTGTTTGTGGTAATATGCTAAATTAGTTTTTTTTGCTAAATCCTTCTGAACAAGCCATACTCGTTCAGTCTTTTTCAAACATGAACTTTAATATTTAATAGGATAACTGTGGCCTGTAGAGTTTGAGATTTTTAGTTTCTTGAGGTGAACTTTCTGCTTCTTCTACTCCAAGGATGATTGGTAACTTTAATGTTTAATATCTTTATAGTTTCCCACCAGTGAATAATCTCACTCAATGTAGTATGATGGACTCCAAAAACAGTTAATTACTGGTCTCTTTGCTCCTTGGCATTCTGTAAATACACCAAACTGACAACACGGTTCTCACACTCGCTGAAGATCTAGTTAATCTAGTGCATTTGTTGAGCAGCACCAAGCTGCTTCTTACCCAGAAAAATCCTACTGGAGCAGTGAAGCAGTGGACTTTGTTTTACACACACACTGCTTCTGCGTTTTGACTTAGTTTTTGTACAATGAATAATAATCTGAAGTTGTATTCACCTCATTTTACAACCCGGTAAGGACCAGAATATTTCTATTCATTTCTTTTCATTACACCCTGATACATAAAACCTTTGAACTGAAAGAGAGTGTCCTTTATTTTCTAAAGACTGCATTAAACAACAGTTTCTCCTTCATTCCTTGAAGTCCTGCTTCAGATGAAAGTTGAAACAACTAGCTCGGTTTCTAACAGCCGTCTACTGAGGCAACTTAATAGGGATGGGAATCGAAAACCGGTTCCCAGTGTTTCAATTCCTTGGAATCGTTTGGCGATCGATTCCCTTATCCATCCCAGTGGGCGCGAATGATGTCACCACGCAACGTTGCGTGGCGAGTCCAGCGCAGCCAGCAGTCAACAGTAAACATGGCGCCCAAGCGGTACAAACGCTCGAAAGTTTGGTTACACATCCCTAAAAAAGACGACAACAGGGCAACTTGCAAAGTGAATATTTCACCAAAGGGAGGAAATACTACCAACATGCAATAACTATGAATGAATGTCGCGTTTTCGATCCGCTCCGGACTAACGTTGGTGAATCTGAACCCAGCAACGTTAGCAACGTTAGCATGTCCTCGGCTAACACTGCAGGTAACTAACTAACAAACACTGCCTATCATGTTAGCACCATTTGCCTCGTTGTAAAAGCTGCTGTTAGTAACGGTTAAGGTTAAATGAATGCCTTCTCAGGCATTACATTTAGATGAAATCATGAGAGACAGAGCCTGACTGGCTCAGAGCCAGAGGCTGGTGGTGCTACCCCCAGTTCACCTCTACCTCCAGCTTCTCCTTTCACCAGAGCAGGAAGAGTTCAATTACCCAGGCCAGGATAGACCAATGTGGACCTCACCGTTGTTGGGTTTGTAAGGTCATGACTCGTGTTACTTCTAAACTAAACAAAGTTGATGCTAATCGACCGGTTTGTTGTCCTTTTTCTCCAAATGAGAATCGATAAGGGAACCGACAAAGAACCGAATCGTTACGCAGAATCGAAAATGGAGTTGGAATCGTAAAAATCTTATAAATTCCCATCCCTACAATTTAACCAGCTGGGTGTTCGCATGTTGTTGCTCCTATAGATCAAAGCAAAGCTTCCCATTTCTCAGCCCCAGAATGGCCAGAAGTCGGAACTCAAGACGACGATAATGTACGAGCTGCACTGAGCGTCAGCCACTTACACATTTGTCTCAGATTAGTTTAGGATGAAAATAAAGCCTCCTGCTGCTGAGTTGACTTCCTGGAAGCTTCACTCTGTAAGAAATAGCGCTGCCAACAATGACATCATCATCCTGCACCAGCAGAGAGAGAAACTGCATCCGTCCAGTATCTGCACTGCAAACCCCCCCACCACCACCACAACATCGCTCCCTCTCAACTGCTGCATCCTAAAAGTGTGATTGTGCTGTCCTCCAAATGGACTGAATGCTCCAACACACACACATATAGTTCACTGCACACACACACACACACACACACACACACACACACACACACTGAGTACTAACTCATGCTAGCTGAGCCCTCCTGGCAAACGCTCAGTAAATAGGCCTCAGCCCTCTCATGCCTCATGCTCTCACACATGCAAACACACAAAGAGGTCTAGTGTGTGTTTGTGTGTGTGTGTGTTGTGGCCTCTTTGTGCATTAGTGCTCTTGTTTGCTGGAGGACAACTGACTTGTTTATGTGCATACATCAGTGACACACACACCCACGCACGCACACACACACACACACGCACACAGAGGGCCTCATTGTTTGTTTGTGTGTATCTGTGTATATGAGAGAGAGAGATTACAGCCATTCAGTGTGCTGTGCTGGCAGGTATTCAGTGTGGGCGTGGATGTGTGTGTGTGCGAGTGTGTGGGTGTGTGTGTGTGGGCGTGCATGTGTGGGCGTGCATGTGTGTGTGTGCCTTTGGCTGAAGTGGTGAGTTAGAAAAAGGGAAAGCGAGACACTGGTATGGAAAGGTGGAGGAGGAAGGAGAGGAAGAGGAGGAGCAGGGGGGAGGAGGGGGGTCAGGCAACACAGTCTTTTTCGGCAACTCCCGCCAGAGCCGTGGTTGCCATGGAGACGGGGTGAGCGGAAGCAGCCTCCCTCGACATATCCTATTAGGGCGAGAGAGCGAGGCAGACTGAGAGAAAGAATGGGAGAAAAAGGAGAGAGGAAGAAGAAGAAGAAGAAGAAGAAGAAGAAGAAGAAGAAGAAGAAGAAGAAGAAGAAGAAGAAGAAGAAGAAGAAGAAGAAGAAGAAGAAGAAGAAGAAGAAGAAGAAGAAGAAGAAGAAGAAGAAGAAGAAGAAGAAGAAGAAGAAGAAGAAGAAGAAGAAGAAGAAGAAGAAGAAGAAGAAGAAGAAGAAGAAGAAGAAGAAGAAGAAGAAGAAGAAGAAGAAGAAGAAGATGAAGATGAAGAAGAAGAAGAGGAGGGAACTGGGACAGTTTAAGAGGGAAGCAGAAGAAGAACAATGGCGGGAAAAGAGAGATGAGATGCAAGTAGGGGAGGTACGAGGATAAGCAAGAATAGAGACTGAAAAGCGTTTTCTCCAAGGTTTGGCCAAATAAAGCTGCTGCTGACCTCTGACCCCATTCTGTCGCACTGACAAACACTTGTTAACCTGCAGGAAGCGGCCATATTGTTTAATTATCTCCCTTTTCTCTTCTTTTGTCCCCCACCTTTCACCATCTCCTCATCTCCTCTCAACTTACAACAACCCGATGACAAACTCAGCTCCCCTGCAGGTTTCACCTCCCCTCATCCTGATTCCAGGGATTTTTTTTTTTATTTTTATTGTCTCCACAAAAGCTGATCTTAACCGTTCAACTGTGCAATATGCAACATTGCCGGCTTCGTCGGTCTGTCAGAAGCAACGTCCACAGGCCTCCTTTTTAAGCACAACAGCGATGGGAGTTTTCTCACCAAAACATGCCCCGTTGTCATGACAACGCCGATGTAGCCGTTTCAAGTACGCATTTCTATTTGTTTCAATTGGTCAAGATGGAGGTGTAAAGCTTTCACTTATTTAAATTTTATTGCACTTACAGTAACAAGCATAGCTGTTAACATAGCTGGTAACATAACTGTTAACATAACTGTTTGATGCTGGAATCGTGTCGCAGAAAAGTTGGAGCAGTGCTGTTGCTTGATTATCAATGATTGAATCTGTAGGATTACCCTCAGAAGCAGATCAGATACCAAATCAAGAACAATTTTTTTTAGGTGCCTTTATTTTTTATTTATTCTGAATTACATACAGTTCAGACTTGTGCTGTGTTGGTGAAGTGATGCACTATTTGTTAATAGATCCAACTTAGGAAGATCGCCATCGTTGCTTTGTATGGAAAAAGTGGCCAGGGCTCTCATTAAAGGGATAGTTCGCCTCTTTTGACATGAAGCGTGATGACATCCCATACTAGCAATATCATTTATGAACATCTTCTTTTGTCATCGTGGATAAATCGGGGAGCACAAGCACAAAATTCAAGATGTTCTTTAGTATATACCTGGAAGTTTAGGGCTGTTTAAATAACAAACAGTTAGATACAGCAACACCGTTTTGGGCTTAAAGGCTTACATTATTTTAGACCAAATAATCAACGAAGAAAATATTCTTCAAACGAGTTGCATAAAGATATTACTTAGTTTTATTTATTAGTTGTGACCACAAAAAGCTGCCCTTATGTAAATAGTAGAGCACAACCATGAGATTTTATTGACTATATCTGGTCATCGGTATGTAGGGATGGGAATCGAAAACCGGCTCTTGTTGAGAACCGGTTCCCAGTGTTTCAATTCCTTGGAATCGTTTGCCGATTTTGCAAACGATTCCCTTATCGATTCCAGTGGGCGCGAATGACGTCACCACGCAGCGTTGCGTGGCGAGTCCGGCGCAGCCAGCAGCCAACAGTAAACATGGCGCCCAAGCGGTACAAACGCTCGAAAGTTTGGTTACACAGCCCTAAAAAAGACGACAACAGGGCAACTTGCAAAGTGAATATTTCACCAAAGGGAGGAAATACTACCAACATGCAATAACTATGAATGAATGTCGCGTTTTCGATCTGCTCCGGACTAACGTTGGTGAATCTGAACCCAGCAACGTTAGCAACGTTAGCATGTCCTCGGCTAACACTGCAGGTAACTAACTAACTAACAAACACTGCCTATCATGTTAGCACCATTTGCCTCATTGTAAAAGCTGCTGTTAGTAACGGTTAAGGTTAAATGAATGCCTTCTCAGGCATTACATTTAGATGAAATCATGAGAGACAGAGCCTGACTGGCTCAGAGCCAGAGGCTGGTGGTACTACCCCCAGTTCACCTCTACCTCCAGCTTCTCCTTTCACCAGAGCAGGAAGAGTTCAATTACCCAGGCCAGGATAGACCAATGTGGACCTCACCGTTGTTGGGTTTGTAAGGTCATGACTCGTGTTACTTCTAAACTAAACAAAGTTGATGCTAATCGACCGGTTTGTTGTCCTTTTTCTCCAAATGAGAATCGATAAGGGAACCGACAAAGAACCGAATCGTTAAGCAGAATCGAAAATGGAATTGGAATCGTAAAAATCTTATCAATTCCCATCCCTATCGGTATGTCTGATTTTTTTTTTCTCTGAACTGGACCTCGCATCATCTCCTGATGAGAAGCACACAAGGAATTATCAAGATCCATAACAAAAAGGTTATTCTCATGTGTTGGTCACACAGACCAGAAGCCAACTAGCAAAGAAAAGAACCGAACCATGATCGTTTCCTATAAAAGAGATAGAAGTAAAGATAATAAAAGTTACGTTGAGATCAGACATGTAGCATAAAGTAGGATGTTTTAGGCAGGAGGGTGTGCAGCCTGGAGACTTTATCTTTGGACAGGAAGGTCCACTCCCCTCTGTTAGAGACAGCCGCAGAGGTGTGGTCAGCACGCACACACACTCTCTGCTTAATGATCCCTTACGCAATACTACTCCACCCAGCCCCCACCCATCACTAACCCAAACCACACCATGCTACAACACACTCACACATATATACAACACATGGAGTTCTACCAGACCCTCTCCCATCCCCCGACACTTGGAGCCTCATGTGAACATAATTCTCAGAAGTTTTTAAATAAAAACAATCGGATGCTTTTTACTCGTCCCTCTTTCTCTCCACACATCACTTTGATGTTAAGACTGTCTTCAGCCAATGTATGATCCACTGAGGCATGAAATGAAGCTGTATTGCAAATTACATATTTTTTTCCTACATATTTAGGGTTAATAATCTTAGTTTATACCAAACTATTTTCCACACAACCTACATATAATGGTAAAAAAAAAAAGAAAAGAAAATTTCATTGTTCAACTTCTTTGTGAGAGACTAGAAAAGTCGGATGACTTTTGGTGTTGGCGGTGAAATGATGATTTTTATTGCTTGCAATCGTGCAAATTGCAAATATAAGAGGTTAAAGTATTGCGCCTCAGGGAATTGCACAAATTAGCACACTGATATGCTTGGATGTGGCTTGCAGACAGAGTAATGGAGACAAATGCAACATTACAAGAAAGCTCATTTGTTTTTCTTAACATCCTGGAACTAGTGTATAATTATAATCAATAATTTACAAACCCTTGATGCCTTTTAAAAAATTTTTGTAACAGGAAAACAAAGATAAAGTTTGAGTTGTGGCGGAGGTTGGCATCTGGGCATTGTTGACATTTAACATTGTGGAACGAGTGAAAGGAGCTCATTTACAACCAGCTCAGGAAAGCCATATTTGTGGAAAGGTCTATAGCTTTTGACTGAGAAAGCCTGATGTTTCTCGGCTGGTGTGGTGTAGCTTTAGGTGAGTTTCCTTTATGAGACGATTTTTTTTTCTAAGTAAAATAAAAAGGAAGTTAAAACAACAGAGGAGCAACAGCTGCACAGATATGCACAGATATGCACAAGGCTGATATATAAATAGAGATGTTTGTTAAAGCAGCTCCTAATTCCTCTGGGAAATTAAAATAATTTTAAAGTGTTGGGCAAAACTGCTGGATTTTTATTTTCACTTTCATTTGTTGGCAGTTTTCCTTTCACAACAGGTCATCTTCTAACACTTTTTGTAATGAATATGTTTGTAAATTACGGCATATTCAAAATTGCTCTTTATCTGCAGACAAAAACGTAAACTTTTTAAAACCTATATACATAATAAAATAAATAATAAAGTATTTTTCTATTCTATTCTACATAAATAATTCAATAAGTCAAACAGTTATTGCATTCTTTTACCCTATTCAGCTGCAGTGTATCACCCAAAGATAAAATTTTAAATTTAGACCACATCTCGTTTAAACTCACTATTTTCTGAATTGACATAAAATCCAATCACAACCTTTTATCAGACCAGGTGCTGATGTTCTGAATTATTGCAGCATCTTAACCTCTCTGTCCTCCATCACCGTCCTGTCTCAGAGTGAATGCTGAAGAACTGCTCTATGCATTTGTTACTTCATTCATTGGACTTCTGACACTTTATTATTGGGCCGTCCCACAAATTCTCTGAAAACTTCTGAACCAAAATGCTGCAGCCAGAGTTCTGATGAGCTCTAACAGGAGGGATCACATTTCTACAGTTTTAGCTTCTCTTCATTGCTCCCTCTTAGATTCAGAATAGAATTTAAACTCACCCTCTCTAACTTTAAGATCAGGCTTAAAATTTTCCTTTTAGATAAAGCTCATAGTTAGGGATGACTCAGGTGATCCTGAAACATCCCATAGTTACGCTGCTAGTCCTAAACTGCTGTTGGGCCTTTATGTCCCACCTCTCCTCATTTTGCTCTCTTTTTCCCCCTTTTATTTCCTCATATGTCATTATTGTGGTCATTAACTTGTGTTTCCCTGTTCCAACAGGTATCCTTTGAATGATGTTAGGGTGTTTGTTGTCCCCTCTTTTCTGTCTTCTCAAACCCCAGCTGATTGAGGCGGAGGGCCGCCCTTCCTGGTTCTGGTTCTGCCAGAGGTTTCTTCCTGTTAAAAGGAAGTCGTTTCTCTCCACAGTCGCCTCAGGCACGCTCAGTATGAGAGATTGGACCGAAGAGAAGACGATGACGACGTCTATGCGCGACACCAAAGCTTGTAGAGTGTTAATCCAACATGGCAGCGGACACGACGTTACCGTTCGATGCAGCCTTAGAAAGTGTTTTAAGTAGCTTAGAGCGCAAGTTTACTTTTAAAAAAGAGCAACGTTTGGCGTTGAAAGATTTCTTCCTCGTCGAATTCCTGTCGCTCTACATACGTCATCTGGTATAAGTGATACAATTGGCTATGAATCGCGCGCAAAGCAGCATGGGAAGAACCAGACGCCATTTGATAGACATTCGTAGCGCCCAATAAACGGCTCTAGGCAGTCGTAAACCACGCCTCAAATACGAGAAAATGCACACCTAGTTCCCAGACCACCATCTCATCCAGATGTGGACGCGTCAGCCAGGCTATCTGTATGTATGAATTAGACAGATTTTGTATTAATAATGAATTGGATTCTAATTGGCTTGAATTGGACTGTATCACTGAAGTGTCTTGAGATGACATTTGCTGTGATTTGGCGCTATACAAATAAACTGAATTGCACTGAACAGACAATACCATCTATCCAGGGTGAAAATTTGTCCCAACACCTGTCAGATAAAACTTATCACAGTGAAATTCATGTCCTATGCAACCTTTGATAGGGTCCAACAGAAGGCTCATACTTCATGTGGGTCCTATTTGTCACACCTCGAACCCAAAACACTGTGGACCCGAACATGTCACCTGGAAGCAAAAGTCAACTAGACTACTTTTCTTCAAGATTAAGTTATCATCTGAGAATGAAAAAAGGTAAATTTCAAGCACTGCTTATTACTTCCTTTTTAAATCTATCGCCAATATCTCTCCCAAACGTGCCTATCCCTCATTCTCACATCCGTACTCTGACTTATTGGCAACTGTGGAGAAGGGGAATTGAAGACTGTCATGTCTCAGAACTTGTTCAGCACAGCAAGGGTCATTTCAATTAAAGCAAAAATAATCATTCTCTGTCCCTGCCATGTCCACCGAACTGGACTAACAAAAATTTCAGTAGCCGGGCGAACCACAGAAAGGCATTTGAAATGGCAGACACGCCCTCCATAAACATTTCCACTGTTAGATTTGACTGAAGACTGAAAACGTTCTCTTCAAACACTAACTTGCTTCTCTACTGCAGGTCAAACAGCTCATTGAAATGTTTCCAAAAGTTGTCGTGTGGAAGATGAAAGATGAGCTGAAACTATATGATATGATAAAAAACTTCTTCATCATTGCAATACTAAATATTTTTAGTATTGCACCTGAAGGTCTTGATAATGATTTCAAGGTTTATTTACCTATAAGCGTTTGTCTCTCTGCACGTGAGCAGATAAAAGGTGACGGATGTGCAGACACGCATTGCTCAAGCAGTACATGTGCAATATAAAAGCTGTGAATATCTGAATACATATATAAAATATAAGCACCGGTTAACTATTCAATGCATCTAAAGCCACATCCCTGGTTCCTTTAATAATTCTTCTTTCAGATTAAATAAATCATCCACAATATATCTGCCATCTTTGTCTCATCTTTACTTATTTAGTTGTTTTTTTGTTTGTTTTTGTCAATACTATATCTTTAATTAGCCTTGCAACAATAGAACTTCCCACTGAAAATAATAAAGTATTTAATTCAGTTAAGTTTGAGAATCCTGCATCCACACAGAGCTGCATCTTTGCAATTAAATATAAGCAGTCAAACCAGTCCCTTCTTTCAAAAATGCCCCAAATATAAAGAAACGGATATTTTCAGTGCAATGACTGAGTGACCCACGTCAGTACTGTACTGCTGACACTGCTAATCAAGTGCTTTTGATTTGCAGCATCTGGCTGCAACTCAACCTTCTTCACACGCTGCTTCTGAATTCTGTCTTTGTTTTTTTTTGTTCATTAGATAGTGACACGGTGTAATGTGTCATGCATAGTTCGTCTGAGGTCGTATTTGCTTCATTTAAAGACCCGGCGAGGAGCATATGCTATTTTATTGCGTCCTAATTAGTAAATCTTTGGAACATAAATAGGATGTACTTTCTTACATGACTGTAAACACGACAGGAAATCTCTCAAGTCAGTCTTCAGGTCTGTTAGCCTGTTAGCTTTACTGCTGCATGCAACTCAGAATGAAAGAAAACAAGAAAATGATAAACACTTCCTCCATCTTCTTCTCTTCATACCTCACCCATCCTGCCAACTGCACCCTCTCTGTAAGCATCTGCTCTGTGTATGTAAGCCAGGGTAATGGTTGCTATAGCGTGCCTGTGACTCTGAAAAACCTCACCTTATCATTACTGCACACGCCCTTTCTTGCATATCCTCCCATGTCTGATTACAACAGGGTATTGACCTACCTATCAGCTTAACTCCCACAGCTAGAAATGTGTTAAGGTGGTGCCAGCTTCATGTGCTGCCAATCTGTGAGCTTAATCCAGGGACAACAAAAAATCTTCTAATCATCCAAAAGAAGTCTAGCAAGTAATAATCAAGTCAAAAGTCATCCATAATGACAAACATTAACCAGCCAGCAGACAAACTAATAAAAGGTCATGGGTTAAATGGTTAAATCCTCTAAGTACCTTTTAAACCTGAAGGTTTATCCCCCTTAAAGGTATAAACTAAAATTAGAAGAAAAAAAATAAGATGCTGGCGCAGATACACCAGTTGTTCCCATCAATTCTTATTTTTCACAAAATCCCATCGACCTCTGATCCATCTCTATCGCATAGTTCATTTGATCTCTAATCGTAATTTTGTTTGACTTTTAGTGACTTAAAAGCTAACCCTTTTAATGTTCAAAAAGAAAAGAGCAACAATTCTCAAAATACAAAAAAAATAAAGCATAATCTGCACTCATAAAGCTCATTTATTTATTCTTATTTAATTTAATTTTATTTTATTCTATTTGCTTGTTTTTACTTTAATTGTTTTCATTTATTTTACTGTATGCTGCTGCAACAAAAAAAATTCCCAAATTGGGATGAATAAAGTATTTATCTATCTATCTTCTATTTAAATCCCAATTTACAGCTAAATGATTTGAAAGGCATTATTGTAACGTGCCTTGACAAAAAAATCTCTCAAATTAATGCTGATATAGAGGTCAGGGAGCCTCTGATCAGTGTGACGCATGCATAATCAAAGTTATGTATGACAATTAAAATAGCTAAAAAAAATATATATATATAAAAACAATGCCAGTTCAGTCCAAAAATACAGCTGAGCTAGTAAAAAAGCAATTTGATGTTGAACTTGATGGGTGAATATTTGGTTCCCAAATGATCAGAGCAAGAATCTATGAGAAAAGGATCTTGATTACCAGCGTTGCTTGAGTCCACTGAGAAAATAAATATTCTTATGCAAAGGAAAGCAGCTCCCTCGCTAAATGGAAACTTTTTGCAGCTCCATGCTCCAAATTATTCCATAACTTAATTTATTAGAAAGCGTTCAGACTTAGAATAGTTCAATCCTGAGAAACTAGAACATACTTTGGTTTGTTCTCAAAATGGTTCCGTCTCACACCTTTAAATTTAAACCACTGGTTTTATGGGTCTTAAATAAACTCCTTTAAAGGTCACTCTAGATTAGAAAAACAAAAGGTCAAATTTGCTTCTTTAAATAAAAAAAAACACAAAAACCCTTTTGAAGTGTATATAATGATTCCCATCATCTTCTCATCTAACTAACTTTTTCAGAAAATGTTTTTTTTTGACAGCCTCACCCCTCATTTACACACTTTGATTCTTTCAATCACTGCTGCTCACATTCTCATTTCATTGTAAATGGAATATCCTGAGGATGTGGACAGTAAGCTGGACTAAGCAAGCTACATCTCAGCTATATAGCCATTACTTTGAAGTGCCCTGAGATGACTTTTTTTTTTGTGATTTAGTGCTATATCAAATCAAATCAAATTTATTTATATAGCACATTTCATGTACAAACAATTCAAAGTGCTTTACATAAAATAAAAGCATTGCAGCAGGGAGTGGAAGAAGCATTAAAAATACATAAAAGGATATAAAGAGAAACAAATAAAATAATTTAAATTACTTTAAAAACAAGGAACAGTCCAGATAAGTTAAAAGATAGCGTGCAGATTTCATGCATAGACACATGAGATAAGAAATGTTTTTAACCTGGATTTAAAAATGTCTCCATTTGGTGAAAGTTTAATCTCCACTGGCAGTTTGTTCCACTTGTTTGCAGCTTAACAGCTAAATGCTGCTTCTCCATGTATGTCTATAAATAAAACTGAATTGAGTTGAATTAATAAGTACAAAAGTCATCCCGCCCTCTAAACAGTTTCTTCTCTCGGATTTCAAACTGAATGCGACGTAGTTCTCTTTCAGGCTGCAAAAGAAGCAGTCCGTCTATTGATTCTGGTGTGCCCAACATAAGCAGATGAGGGGGAAGATGTGGAAGAAGCAGAGAAAGTTGGAGCATTAGCATGCGCAGCGATAGCCACCGTACAGATGAACAAGATGAAATGATCATACATCACAAAACAACAAAACCATCTGAGTTTCCTGCATCAAAGCTGTCACCAACATCCTCCTCTTTCACATAAACAGCTCATCAAATCAACTACTACGCTCCGATCAGTCCATCCTTCTTCCACTCCCCCACCGCTCAGTCTTGCCATTGCAGCTCTGTCCTTCACTCCATCTACTAATCATCAATTCGGCTTTCATTCTAAGCCCCGCCCACAACTCAACGACCCTTCGATCAATCTTCTCTACGTCATCCGTCCTTGCCGATGAGAAGCTCTCAAACATCTAAATACCAGTATTCGGACTTAGTTGGTGCCAACTAATGCTATTCATGTCAGAGATTTCATATTTCAACATGTTGCTTAAGTCTTTGTTTTCAGCATTTAGGTTTAACCGTCTATCCAAACCATAACAGAGCTCCCAGTTGGTTTGTTTTTTCACATTTAGAGGATGCATCAGATCTTGTTGGTTTGTCAGTGAGGTTTTCTTGACGAACATCTAGCCCAGATAGCAGATTTTTCAAAGAAAACATCTCTGTGGAATTCACAGGGGTGCAAACAGAGGTATGGTCAAAAAGGAGTGAGATTATCGAAGCCCACGCCCCCGCAGGAATTATCATATAATTACATTTTGCCACGACCTCTGCCATCCAGGGCTCACCCTATTCACACAAAAATGTTCTTTTTATGAGAATACACTGTCCCAGTTCCTTGGAAATTCTTAAAAGTAACAACGCTGGAAACATTTGGCATGTCCCCTTTATTTCAATTTTTTTGAAAAAGTCTGACATTTTGAATATGACTCAATACACACAAGTTCCAAAATATCACACCACTTTTATATCACCACAACTTTCTTTAGCACACTGAGAAACAACAGAAAAATAGCCTCAGAGCAGCTAAAAAGACAAGTTTCTCACCGTTGCTCTCTGTATTTCATTTTACGCCGATATCGGACCTTGCAGCGGCTCTACAGGTGACAGGTGAGTGTTAGCCTGTTAGACACAGAGCTAGCATTAGCATGGACGACGGTAAGCGTTAACAAGCCTTTATTTTGATAACTGACTCGTCTTACCGACGTACTTGTCTCCGGACTTCCAATCGGTATGTGCTCTGACTTTCTCGGGATTTTTCTCCTTTTTCTGTCCTTTTCACAAGTAGCTGCGCTTTACTTCTCCGGTTAAGGTCAGAAAATAACGTAAAAATCGTGCGCCTGCAGTTCACCTGGCTGTTGAGGCACTCCCCACGTGGGGTCATACAAACTGTGCGGTGCATTCAAATGCAACAGGAACATTAAACTTTACCGATGCAAACATAAAATAAATACTCTCCCGCTTCTTTTATTGGTCTCTATGTCAGTCCAGAGAGATTCAGGGCTGAACTTTGATGAAATTATAATCAGACATTACAACAACAACACCCACCCCCCCCCCCAAAAAAAAACTCATCGGATCTGCACGATTCACACAAGTCCCCCAGACAGCTGTGAAAAAGGCGGCATCCGCCAAAAGGCGCGCCGTTTGCACCCCTGATTCATCAAACTGAGGATTCAATTTAACCCCTTAACGCCTATTGTCGCATATATGCTACAAACCGTTTGACTCAATCAACCAGCTGAGATAGCATCTTTATTCCCCTAATGCCGGTTAGTCCATATTCACTACGGACCTAGGAACCTTTATATAAATAAATATGTAAAAAAAAAAAAGGGTGAATAAGAAAAACATTGTTTTTTTCACTGTTTTATTACTGTGTTGTTGTTATCTTATTATTGACCAGGATGCCTGGTGTTGCAAATAAGCAACATACCAAATTACATACCAAACATACCAAATTTCTATTTATTTTTTGAGCAAAAGTGAAATTAATAATCTCAGCATTATTTACCATCTACTTAAAGGCTAAAACACACACAAAACATTTTTTTATATATATATATACAGCTATATAAATTCAGGCGTTAAGGGGTTAAATTCAACAATTTCAAATTCCTTTAGTGTTTGGCGATCCTGGGAATTTGCTGTTCTGTAGTATCTAAAAAATGAACACGAAAAAACAGACCTGCTGACGTTCCATAGCAGTCCACCGTCTCTGCTACAGAACTACACAAAACCATAACTGAGGACTGATTCTGTTCTATTCTATTGAATTCTACAATATTTTTGCGCTCAGGAGAGACATTAAAGAGCAGTAAATGATTAACTTTAATCAACAAAGCAAACATTACGATGCAGATATGTATAAGACGGGCTTCTGATAAGTTAACGCCACATGTATTGCCCTTTCAGAGCCAAAAAAGGCAAACCACTCGCAGTGGGGGTTCAGTTAGAAAGCAGCACTACTCTAACTTCACAAACAAGGGTACTGTTTTTTGCTGCCATAGCAACTTTCCAGAGAAGTGAAGTTTGGTCATGTGGTACTAAAATCTCATTTGCAATGTTAAAAGGGGTTCTAATGAGCTAACAATCTAAAAGACTGGTTTTACGGGAACCTGAGACACCATGATCATATCAGCATAACCTCATTTTAACATTTTGCTAACATGTTATCCATGTTAACAGTGGTGTGTTGAACACCCCTTTATGTTATACAAGAGAGTTGACTTCTTATTACGACGAGGATGTAGCTGCTGATTGGGTAACACCTTTGTCTCATCCCTAAAGAGCAGAAAGACTGTTGCCCGCATGTTGTTAACCAACAAAATGTATCAAAAATGTCACTCGGCCACTATGTATGTACAATAGGTCAAAGGCTAATAAAATTTACTGGTGTCACTTGATAATTCAATTCAAGGTAAACACAAGAAACTTGTGCTAAAGGAAAAAAATTTAAATTAAAAACGGACCAGACTCAGTGAATAATTCCCGACACACCAGCAGATTCAGCCGACAAACTCACCTAAACAGTCCTATAATCACTAAAAATGCCAGCAGAAACAAAGCCATACAACTCACTCAAAACCAACTCACCCAAAATGGCCGCCTGGTTTCAAAAGGCTCACATGGGCCAAACCCTCCACTTAAATATCTTGAACTTCTTCTTTGCTTTTTCCCAAAGTCTGTTTACCCTAAGTGCTGGCCCTGCTGGGCCCCCAGCTGCTATTGCTTCTTCTAATCCAAATCCACTGACTGGACTTTACTGCCTCATCTGACACTTCCTTCACTATTTTCCTCACACTCTGTCCACTTACACCCAGCTCCCTCAACAATGAGACAACAGACTTTGCAACAAATCCTCTACATCTTACTTACACCTACTAACACCTTATCTATTACCACTAACACCATATTTTATTTTATTTATTTTATTACCGCAAAAAACTGTGCATCTTACATCCTTCCCTTTTTTACATTACTTATATATTTTTTATATTCGCACTCTTTGCACTGTTTTTGGTGGCTTTAAATTTCGTTGTACCATGTATAATGACAATAAAGGCATTCTGATTTTGATTCTGACTTCCACTGGACAGATTCTAACTTTCCATCCTCGCTGCTTCTGTCCCCAACTCCACATACCTAAGCTTTTTCCTTTCATATGCTTCTGCTACTAATTCCTCCCAAGGAACAGTCAGCTCTATGAAATACTCTCATTCTACTCATAGACTACAAGACTATAGCAGGCCTTTGTAGAGGCTATCTCCTGGGGAACAAAAAAAAAAGTGTGGCTAACATCAGTCTATGGTCATATCTGATCCCGTGACCAACGCTGTTTCTGATGATTAGCCTTTAGCTATGCTGCCAGGACACATGTTGTAGTTTTGGGAATTGACTTGGTGAGTTCATTATCAATACCGCAGACAGAAATAAAGCAGAAAAGAATCAAAGTAAAGTCACTGCTGTGATAGACGATGTCCACGAAAGATGTCCACGTTTGCTTTTCGCTATCGGATCAATCTCGATCAATTCCTAAAAGCCCCAAACTTACCCTTAACTTAGTTTGAACAAACTGCTTTCTCAGTTGATTATAATCCAAAAGGGTTTTCAAAGCTTCCCAATCAGATTGGCTGTAAAATCCAAATCGTGACCCCTCTCGTGTCTGTTTTGTACGGAAGAGTGTTAGAGCCAGGCATAAGAAAAAATATTTATATTTTGCCTGTCGAGAATAAAGTCGACATGTCGAGAATAAAGTCGACATGTTGAGAATAAAGTCGACATTAAAGTCGAAATGTCGAAAATAAAGTCGACATTAAAGTCGAAATGTCGACATTAAAGTCGACATGTCGAGAATAAAGTCGACATTAAAGTCGAAATGTCGAAAATAAAGTCGACATTAAAGTCGAAATGTCGAAAATAAAGTCGACATTAAAGTCGACATGTCGAGAATAAAGTCGACATTAAAGTCGACATGTTGAGAATAAAGTCGAATTTTCGAGAAAAATCATCTAATTACTTTATTTTCGACAAGTCGACTTTATTCTCGACAGGCAAAATATAAATATTTTTTCTTATGCCTGGCCCTAATACTCTTCTATAGTTTTGAACAATGTGAATGTTTAGCAATAATCTCGATGTGTTCCAACACGTCTGATCATGAGCGATGCTGCATGCCACACCTGCCCACACCCAACCTGATTCTGCCCCATCCCTTCATAATCAATCAACCGATCACCTCCACCCAGCACCCCACGCCCCCTCCTCACCGTGCACTCCATCTCCTCTGGCTCTGGTTTGATCTGTACAGAGGGCATGTTTGTCTCGCCCTGCACTCCCTTCTCTTCTGTCTCGTCTTCCTCCTTCACCCCCACAGACAGCGCTGCCACTTCCGTCAGCTTCTCCTCGCCTAATTTCTCCTCCTCCCTGTGCGGCGGCCGAGGTCCAGTGGCGAGCTCCTCTTGCTTCTCCTCCCCTCCTTGGACAGCAGGTGGCGGAGGTGTCGATGGTGGTGGTGATGGCTGCCGGGCACTTTGCTTGGCTGGGCTCCTCTGCTTCTTCCGGGCACTGATGGCACTCTTCTTCTGCTTTGGAGTTGACTGGCACTGAGGAGGAGAAGAACAGAAGGACGATTAGAGGAAGGAAGGTGGGCCCTGAGCACAAATGGAATAAAAGGAGAAGGTAGATTTGGACAGGAAAGGGGGTTAAGGAATGGAGAAGAGAAGGTGATAAGAGGGTAGTTGAGGAGTGTAGAAAAGGGGGTGGGGAAGAAAGAGAAGTGAAAAACAGGGGAGGGGGAGGGAGGGGTGAGAACAAGGTAAAAAAAAAAAAAGGCCAAAAGTTCCAGGCCAGGGGGTGAGGGTGAAAGGAGATTTGTTAAAGGCTGTGATGAAGGTTTGAGGAAAAATAAAGAATTATTCTAAGACAGGCAAAGGAAAAGGCTGAAAAAGAGGACAAAATGTTTGCCTGTACAAGGAGGCAGGACAAATAAAGTTTGGAGGGAAAAATAAACATCACCACAAATCATTACCTCTCTTCTTAGGAAAAAGCCTGCTCAAGAATACCTCTCTAAAAAAAAAATCTACCAGAAGAGGGGGTGAAAACACTCAGAAAACACACACTCTCAGTCAAAAAAAGAGATAGAAAATTAAAAGCAAAGACAAGAGACAGAGAAGGCAGAGAGACAAAGGCCTAATCCTGAGTCTGCCTAGTGAGGGAATGAGAACGAAAGAGAAATAACAGAGAGAGCAGGGAGGAGTAGCCGTGAACTGACCCCTCCCTCCCTTTCAGTGGCACGCAGGCGGACACACCCTTTTCTGGAAGCCGAGCGAGACACACATACGCAGTGCAAGCTGGGAGTGCCAAGGCAGAGGGACTCAACACATGCACACTTTCAATAAAGCACACACACCACAAGCTCTTCTGTCTCAATTTTCCGTCCATTTCCTCTTCCTTCTCTCAAATAAGTTGTCTCTCAGAGAATCATCAGAGTTCCCCCGACAAATAAATCTAAGAACTTTAGGCGTAGTTTGACCACGGGAGAGAAAAGTGTAAATCATCTACTTGAATGGTTTCTGTCGATCGCAGCCTCACTCGACCTGAACACTTCAACAGGATTTAGGGATGGTTACGTACTGAAAAATGTAAAAAAAAAACTTTAGATAACGTCCATTTATGTTGCTTTTGATTTCTAATTTAACAACACAAACCGTGATTCTCAAATGTAAAATGCTGATGGAAGCGTGTGTACAAGAATTTTGTTTTTCGTCTTTGAATGAAACAAATAGGATAAAGTACAAATAGCCTGTTTATAGGTTATTAAATTACATTTCGTCACCTTCCTAAAATAATCACATAATCCTTTGCCTACGTCATTTTTATGAAAAACAATAAGTGTTCTTATATGTCAAGCATCATCCTTTCATACATACTTACTGACTGAAATTATTATTTTATACAATAATTTAACTTTTGGGGGGAGTTTTTTGTGTTTCCTGAAAAACCTGAAAAAATTACTAATGCGATTATTTTAGGAAAGTGACGATTTGAAGGATACTTTTACTCAACAAGGGTATTCCCCCATCTAAAAATATATTGTTGGTGTCATTACAAGTGACAAGAATGTGGCATAATAACGTCATAATGGAAGTGAGAAATATTTAACATTTGGCAAGAGCAAGTCTTTACAATAGAAAAGCTACAAACTATCATGTTTGGGATTTCTGTTGGGAATCAAACTGTTTTCTTGTAGGTTAAGTATTTGATTATGTGGTTAATCACAGTATTTTATTTATATTTTTCTCTAATCAATGAGGCAATCAATTTAAGACCTTAAGAAAATGACTGATATTGTTTTTGTTTTTTTTATATTGCCCCACTTGTCTCAATACTGTGACCAACAAACAGGTCATGACCCCCAGTTTACACACAGCTCAATTCCACAAGCAGAAGTTGTAAAAAAAAGATGACTCTTCACAACTAGTTTTTCACTTCCTTCTTTCCTACCATATTTTAGCTGAGTGTGAAGGGAATGTGGTTACAGGCAAAGTTACAGAGGAATATCTTAGGGAATGGGTTTTTAAAAGGAAATCAGATGTTCCAAGATCAGCGTGTCCTCACTTGAAGAAATTCCACAAGAAATTGGAATCATTGTGTGGGCGAAATCACACAATGTAGCCCCAGCATGGGCAGCGTTTAAAGAATAGGAAGGTTTTACCGACGCATATATGTTTTTTCATGTCATTTTCTTGGTGCGGCTCACTGAAATACCGAAGAAGCAGCACAATGCATCACAGGCAATGTTTTATGTAACAGATGAACACCTTGCGTCAGAACTAAAGCCAATACTGAAGTACCTTAAAGGGACAGGTCGCCTCTTTTGACATGAAGCTGTATGACATCCCATATTAGCAATATTATTTATTCAATTTTCTTGCCCTACCCTATCGCTAGGTGGCTGTACGCATTGATATGAAGGGAGAGAAAATAGCGCCAAGCGATTGTGAGGTCTGACTTTTTCTCTTGAACGATTTTGTTTTGAGAAGCAAAACGCTTTTTTTTTTTTAAACCCCAGCCAACTAGCCGGACTACCTTCGTCAACGCCAAAACGAGGCTGGAACTCTGCTCACAGGACGCAGCAGGGGGTAAGAAGATGTTCATAAATGATGTTGCTAATATGGGATGTCATACAGCTTCATGTCAAAAGAGGCGAACTGTCCCTTTAAAGTGCCGTACCAGTAATAGTCAATATGTCAGAAAAGATCTCAAGTGTCAACTTCTCTGATGAAATACTTAGTGAGCACTACTTTTTCCACAGGTTTTATTGGTGTCATTGGCCAGATTCACTCACTCACTATTGATTATACACACAATATATATACACATAACCACAATACACAGTAGGATTTGTACACAGTAGGGTTTATCAACGTAAAAAAGCAACATATTGGAAATATTGGAAGACAATTGTTGCAAACCGCCCAAACAATGACATCAAGAGATGATTTTCCACTGTCACAATGGCGCATATTTGTATGATTACTTTTGCTAGTTGCGTTTTGTTCAGGGTGTGAAGGCATGCAGACTCTAAGCTGAGGCAATATGCTGCAGGATGGCAAGTGACCCGGCCCCAGTGAATTCCACAGTGAGGTGGGGCTTCAGCTAATCAGCCTGGGTGTGGCTGCTGGCATCACCCCTCCCACACACATGCAGAGGACACACACTAGGCTCCCCATTCCCATTGTGAGCGGACAGAGCCCCCTCTGTGTCTCTAAACAAAGGTAAAGTCAGCTTGATGCCTCACCTTCCCCCCCAACCAGCACCCCACTTAGGCAAGAATGGAAATTTCTCTTAACTGCCTTTCCCCCTGGAAGCATATTCCTCTTTGATGGTCCATCTAGGTAGCCAAACTATGCATCTGTATTTGGTGTACCAGAGGTACTCTCAAGAGCTGGCATTTTTGCTTCAGAAACAGGGGGTTAACCCTAATCACCCCCATCACTCCAGGCTGTTGTAGACAATAGCTTTGTCCACAATGTCTAGTAAAACTCAAACACATACAAGTTATGGCCACACAAAAACAAAATGCATGGCATAAGATTATGATCCCTATTATTTAGGTTGTCATAAGTTGTATGTAGGAGGGCAATGTGTGTAATTGTACTGATGGCAGCACAGTACACTGACAACAGCAAGTGTCTGCACTCTGCATGCAGTCAATAGCCCCTTTCACACTGCCGAATAACCCGAGTTTAATCCGCGAATTTAGCGTGTCCGCTGTTGTGTCCACACTGCCGTCCCGGGCTGCAGCATCAACTCGACTCGCCTTTCGACCCGCGTCGGACCCTAGTCTTTCTGCCGAGCCGAGTTTGATGTGAACACAATCGACGCGGGTCGGACGTGAGGAGTTTAAAATACAGAATGGACAGCTGATTCAGAACAACAGCGACAGGTGAGGACAAGTTTTACTCTGTTTTAGCCTAACATCAAGTTGGAGACATTTTTTAATATGGCCAACTGGGGAGACAAGGAGGTCCGCGAGCTCCTCAGCCCCCGAGCAGAGGACGTTATTTACCGCCACATTTCGGGGACGGTGAAGGATGGACCTCTGCTGGAAGGGCTGGCGAGAAAGATGGGAGAGCGCGGTTTCCCACGCAGCAAGACGCACCGTAAAGTAACATCTCCATGAACTGCATTGCAAAAATGAGTTCTCAAGGTGTCCCGCCATCGTTTGTTTGAAAAATTTGATGCAGACAGGTGTATTTAACCCTACCTCCGACGCATGGCTTGTGCCTACGTCATCACAAGCCCAGCATTTTATGTGTTTCGTGTGACGCTCTGCCACTAGGCAACGCCCCCTGAACTCGGCTTCAGGCGACACGGGTCACCAACACGCCAAGCGTTCACATTGCTCGACGCGGGTCGAAGGTGCAATTTGGACCCGCTAAGGTAGCGGGTCGCAGTGTGAAAGGGGCTAATGTAACATGAATGTCTTCATATTAGTGATAGTGATGGCATGTACACTATACATACTTTCTGTTATCCGTGTATGTAACCATATCGCTAACACAAGACTTCTCCCTAGGGGTGCGTTAGTAAACTCAACCTGATGCAGACAGAGAGCACACATCTCACGGTTCGAAAGCCGAGCATTACACTCGTGATAAACCGACGAGTCACGACAGATTTGAAGTCAAAACTGTGTTTGAATTGACAGATACATAATGGTGTATGTTCGAGGGTAGTCAGCAAACGTTTGCTAAACACCCTTCACCTAGCCACAACACCCGATCGCGTATCCCACACGAAAGACACACAGATTGCTACCCTTGCAACACAACTCACGTTGTCTTCTTGCACTCTGAGAACACCTAGAACCATCATTCTAGGTGTGGATAGGGGAGTAGTTCCAACTACCCAGATAGACTTTTCAATGCAGAAACGACTCGACGTAAACAGAAAAAATACTAAAAAGGTCACCAAACCGTAACAAAGGCTTACAAAATATGAATTGTTTTCGTCGGGCGTCCTTTTCCGTGTAACAGACAAGTATCTAGCCGCAGAACATAACTAGACTTGCTTACCTAAGTATTCATGCTTTATGTAGTCCTCTACACGTAAGATACTTGCTCAAAAGACTTAAAGTATTGGTTTTGTAGCGCAGTGTAGGTTTCATGGATAAATACCTCCACAGCTAATGTTGGCTAGTTAGCTGGCACCCATAAAGTAGCTAGCGGCTAGCAACTAATTATGACTTACTTGATCGGTGTGGGTAGCTGATGGACCGGCAAGGCTTGGCACTGATCCAGGCTTCAACTTCAGGTGTAGGGCAAAACCTGCCCTGTACTGTCCCAAGTTGTGAAAGCATTCCTCTGTGAAATGTTTCGCGCAAACATTGACGCTCTTTGGGACATGCATGGGCACCTGTCCCTCGTAAATGAAATTAAGCCATTCCGTTCTCAAAGGGTCAGAGGATGGAAGCGCAAACAGACTCTTCTCTTCATCTTCACATCCTGGCACAGTACATTTCGCATGGTAAAGTCGTTTGGAAGCCATTGCTGTATCTTCTGTCTTCAGTCGTAACTGGCGAGAAGAAGAAGAAGATCTTCTTTGGCGAGTCTAGGTCTACTCCACATGAGTTGGGGGGGGGGTAAGGTAATACAGGTAGTTTACCAGCAGTGGGTGGAGACAGAGGGCGTGGCGGAGAGAGGGCGTGGGTAATTTTGATTAGCTCATCCTAGCATGACGTCAAACCAGGGGCCGTGAATCACTGCGCTACTTGGACGCGCTCTTTTCAAAACATGGAGGAAATGCTGTACTGCTTAGTGAACACATTTCACCATTTCTACCCACTGGGGTGACTTAAGGAGGCTAGAGGAACTCATTTTAAGGCTAAAAAACCTCTGAGAGTGAAATTTTCATGCCATGGGAACTTTAAGGTAAAGGGCACAAAACCTATAAATGGCTTAGATGTAGTGGTTTGAATTAAAACAGATTTCAAACCTGAATTAAATCCGTGTCTCTATTCAAAGTAAAGATAGTTTTAAGTGAATTTTACTCAAAATGTTCAACCTTTCTAACTTGTTTTTTTTTTTTTTTTCAAATTAAATTCAGCCCAGTTTTAGAAGGTTGTGCTCCAAATTATCACTGAAATGGCCTCAATGCCCTGTGATGGGCCACTTCTCCTGTGCTATTCATATTCCGTTTATTCCACTAAGCCCTATAGACAATTCCCCCTCAATGAATTAAACGAGTCCTGAGTGATATCAGACCATATGTGAAGTCATTCAGGCTAGAAATGGTAATCAGCAGCAGACTGTTGTTATTTGAGTGGAAAGTAAGTGGAGCTGTAATTTGTCTTGGCCAAATCACATTTTCTCGTCTCATTACGTAAGAAGATCCTTGGGACTCAACTATAAGTCTTCATGTTCATTGTTTGATTGTCTGTATGTTTATACAAAATCAAAATCAATAAAAAGTAAATGACAAAAAAAAGAAGATCATTGGGGGTATTCTTACGAGTAAAAATAAAAATATATAAAAAAAAAATTTATATATGTTTTCCCATCAATCCCATTGGGAAAACAGTAGTTGTGTTGGCTGTAAAAGTCCAATTATCAGGCCGATGAGAGATTAACTTGAGGAAGAAGTTGCTTTTGTCCTTTCAAAGTTATAAACAACACAGCCTAAAAGGAGAAAAAAAAAAGTTGGGACCACCAAACAACTCAGATTCATCTTTTCATTTAATTCAAATGAGTTTTTTTTTTCTCAATTCAATTTTACTTGAAAAAAAATTATCAGAAGCCACACACTTTAAATTCCCTTTAATTTACTTTTGTTGTGTCTCAGATGGCAAACCTCCCATCAAGCATTGGTATGTTGGGCCTAATTTTGTAATAACAAGGCTGAATGAAAAATAGAACCCTGCAGGATTTTCCATATTGGTCCCATGTGAGTTGCCCATCTGGGTTTGCCCTTGTTCATAACCCCAGTTAAGATGTCCATTTTTGGCCCAATGCCTAATTAGTACCCACATACTCAAGAAAAACAAGTGTGGGAAACTCATAGGATATGGTTCTCAAGGATATGGTTCTCATTTTTCTGATGAGTTTCGTCACATATCCAGGCTGAAAACAGTTCTATTTAGCTGTGCATATGACACCTGAAAGTATTTGATCTGCACTCTTCACTTTTAAATTAATTCATTAATGATTATTTTAATGGGTTTTTAATTTTTTTTAAATATTTTATTATTATTATTATTATTTAATTCATTTATTTATTTATTTTTAATGATTTTATTGCCTTCTTGTGATTTTATGTTGCTGTGAAGCACTTTGAATTGCCTTGTGTACGAATTGTGCTCTATAAATAAAATTGCCTTGCCTACATATCTATAATAATGACCTTTTTTGTGTTGATATCAGTGCATATCTATCTGAAATATATAACAGCAAATAAAATCAGCACATACATTTGGTTACAGTTCATTCTCGAGGGAATTACATAACGTGGGCTCATTCGCAGCTTTTAAATGTTTAAAACTAGGATAGTCTGAGGTCTAATGATTGCATTCCCACATGAAGCCCATTTGTAAAATGTCATGGAAATCTCAGGATCTCAGAACATGTCTGAAAACATACTTTAAATGACAAGTATTCAGTAATAAGTATTTGGCAAAGCAAGATCTGAGAAAAATTTCAGACTACCTGAAATGTAGTTCCATTTGTCAAGTTTATGTTGGGAAATACAATAAATAACAAAAAGTCTGAAGGATTACAAATGTCTAATCAAAATATATAACAGCAGACCACCCCTTAGATGTTGGGATACTTCCGTCTGATCCAATCTTCCATGCTGAACGAAGTTGCCCCTCCGGCTAGATGTGGATACAGACCTCAGAATTGAAGTCACTTTCATTTTTAGATTGTACCTCAACTTACAAACGACCTCCATTTTATCACAGCAAACAGAATTCAGCAAACACTGACAATCTTTAGCAAATCCGACTTGATCCACATCTGCTCTCTGACAAGGCAACGGGGGGCGGGGGGGGGAAGGAGCCCACTGAGGGGCCCAGGAGTTATGTGTGTGAAGAGCAGCATTAACGAGGAGTGATAGTGAGAATGAGAGTGTGCACGTGGGTATAAATGAGCACTGACAAGATGCCTGTGTGCATGTGCGCCTCCCCCAAGAGAAGGGGTCTCACACAGTGGAGTTCCAGGAAAAAAAAAGGGCGGGGTGGGTGTGACCCTTTCAGCTTCTGATCATACCACAGGAAGTTGGAGTGGGGGTAGAAAGGGATGAGGAGGGCTGAAACAGAGGGGCAGAACTTTCTTCTGTAATAATTCTTAGCCAAAAGATACAACACTAAAGCTTTTTTAACCCCTTAAAGGGGAACTCCGGGGCATTTGAAGCGCATTTCCATTGTCAAATACTGACAGTAGGACACAGAGAGGTACAAATCTGCGCTCCCTGTGTGGAGATCGCGCTGTTCGCATAGCGTGTCATGCGAGGCTAATACGTGGTGGCTAGGGGGCAAGCGCTAACCCTTCCACGTAAAACAACAACTTGCACACAGCAGAAACGTCACACCACTTTATAAACCATCCGACAATAAAGTCACAAGCCTTACCATCAAAACCATATGCATGGTTCTCACATTACTGGCATGGGGACGTTACAAAACAACTTTATAAACAGCATGTAACTCACCGGCTGGTTGTACGCTCGCGCATGTGAAAGCCCAAAAGAGTCGATGGACGATAATCCCATATTTTTCAAGTATCTAAAACATTACAACAATATCACTGGGCATGTATTGTTGTAATGTTTTAAATACTTGAACGCAGTATAGTATGCTGTTCAGCACACATACGTATGTCTCATCAATTCACAGTGGATTAAATAATCCATGACAACCTCACAGAAACAGAAAATATCGCTTCATTCTCTGTGTTGGACACAAAAGAACCAATTTGCATTTAAAAGTTTCAAGATTTTACTCTCATGTCGTTATCTGACAAATGAGACAGAACACCAGTATTGTGAGACTTTAAATATTCAAATATTTTCCCCCCAATGTAGAGCCTTTTTCAGAACATCGTTTTTTCATATACATGTCTAAATATGATCAGCTTAATGTGACATACTCTCGAAATTTCTCACATTTTTGACTGTCACGGCACATATTTCACAGAAAGAAAAAAGAAAAAAAACACGAGCCACCATACAATAAAATCTGTTATTTTTCAGCCCTATTTAAAGCCAGAACTATACGAATGTGCCAAGGATCTTTGAGACATTTAACAACTCATTTAGCTTCTCTTTTTGACAGTGTAGCAGCGAAAGAGGGTGCGACAGAGAGAGTATCTGGGTCAGTGCTCTCCTCTGTGTCACTGCTGCCTCTCCAAACCCCCCCAGCCCTGCCTGCATGTGCATGCACATATGTGCACGTGTATGCGTGTAGGTGGGGGTGGGGGATTGCCCCAATCAGCCACTGTGTTCGTGCCACTTCCTCTCTCTTTAACATCCACTACACATACATACATACATGGTTCACGCCCGATGATGCCAACACACATGAACGCACAGGAGGCAACGTCCTCAAGCGGTTTCAAACGACCCAATCAGACACCACGTCTGCAGAAGTCGAGATAAATGTGCAGCGTCCTCAGTTTGGGATTCCCTGTCAGCTGAGAATTAGCGGAAGAGACGAGGAAACGAGACAAACAATCTTGGCAAAAGGATTTACTCTCATAATAACTGTTTTCCCATTTCACTATAAGTTTACAACTCTGTCTAACATCCTCCTGAAAGTTGTCAATACAATTCAGATGTGAAACAATGTCACAGTTTGTCACTTAACTGAGTGTAAAACTTCGGGTGAGAAGCACAATAGTTTCTTTGTCACAATGTTTAGCTTTTTTCTATGATTAATTACTTAATCTTTTCTTAACGTATCTGCTTTTATTGCATACATGAAATGGGCAAGGCAATTTTATTTATAGAGCACAATTTGAACACAAGGCAATTCAAAGTGCTTCACAGCTACATAAAATCACAAGAAGGCAATAAAATCATTAAAAAGAAATAAAAAATAAAAATTAATAATAATAATAATAATAAAATTTAAATTTAAAAATAATAATAAAAATTTAAAAAAATAATAATAATGAAAAATTAAAAAAAAAAAAATAATAAAAAATTTTAAAAATAAAGAGAGGACGGAAATGAAAGGGGGCAGAAAGAAGGCAACAAGACAGCATTAGATTAGTGGTCAAACAGTGCGATTTGTTACTTTGCAGGCACTTTTTTGGCCCAAATATTAAAACTTAAAACTAATCAGGGTGGATGCGATCCAGTTTGAGTTGATCTGAAGTTTGTTCAACTGTTTTCCTCAATATAGTCAGAGATACAGTACAAATCTGCTTATTACGCACGAAACTTTGCTGTCAGTCAAGAACAAAATAAGGTCAAAAATATTTTTAATATAATTATTTCACTTCTTTTTATTCAATGCAGATTTCAGTTGTTTCACGGGGATCTTTTTCCCTGACTCCATGTACACTTCTGTTGGAGATGTAGGCGCCATTTTTAATGATTTACACTTTACATTTACTCCATTGTTATCGATTAAGAAGGAGTTTGTTTTTTTCGTCACACTTTGGAGAGGAGGAGACGTGGAGCAGAGAAGTCAGTGGAGGACAGGACGGTCAGTTCCCAACGGTTTCCAGTTGAGCGTCCAAACATTGCACAACTCCTGTAACTGGAGTCCCTTCCACACACACACACACCCCTCCTCGTGTGGCCTCAGCCCTGGGAAGCAAGAGGACTCCCTCCTGGAGAAGGACACCGCGAGGTGAAATGAACTAAACTGTGTGTGTGTGTTGTTTGTGAACTATCAAGGTCAGAAGGTTTTGGCTAGTGCTTCCTTCATATGGAGAAGTTCACACAAAGTCTTCCCTCACAGTCTCATTTTTCTTCCTCCTCCCTCACTTTTTGTTGCTGTGGCCATGGAGAAAGGGGCGGGGCTTAGTTAATGAGTGACAGATATTAGATGGGAAGTCAGCCGGCGGCTGGTTGGGTGCTACAGTAAAACGGGCATGACATAAAAAAAAAAATTGATTTCAGTTGATAAATGACAAAACTCCTAGCCAGTGTTTAAACAAGTTTAGTTTCTGGGCAACATGTTCAATAAAATATTTAAAAGGATTTAAAATCTCATTTCACAAAGGACTTTTTTTTTTTCCTGTAAAACATCTTGGCCGTTTTTTCTCACTTCAAAAAATAAATAAATAGATAAAGTGAGGATTTTGGGGGCATTTGGACAGTCACTGGCAGGCCTGAGCTCACTGAGCGATGGTTGTTCGTTACCTCTGAGGCATACGTGTCAAACTCAACGTCATTTTATGTGGCCCGCGAGAGCTTAAAAGGTCTGAGTGTCTAAAAATAAATAAGTCAAATACCTGCAGTGACCAAAAACTACACTTCCCACAATGCATGCCGATTACGTCACGCGCAAATTGACGGCATCCCGCCACTGGACTGCAATGTTTCCAAATCGATGCGATTTCCCCAACAAGTGGAGTTGAGAAATACAAATAATGATCCCAAAATGTCCAGGAAGAGAAAAAATGATCAATTTTTTTCTGTTTCAAGATAGATTGGAAGGCGAATACGAAGTTTGTGCTTCAAGGAGAAAAAAAACGGTACGTCTTTTGTGTTGTGAGGCGGTTGTCAAAGAGTACGATCTACGTCCGCATTGTGAGACCAAACACGGAGCTGAGTGTGCCAACATCAGGCATCAAGAAAAGCCACAAACCGAAAACAACGCGGCAGTAAAAGCTAGCTTTGTTTGATATTTCAAGTTTTGAACAAAGTAAATGTCATAACTTGTGTTTGATGTTATTTTTCTTTATTCACTTGGATAGTTTGACCGTTGATTGATGGAGTTGATGTGGGTTTCATAACCTGACAAATTAAAAGGATATATATCAATATATATATATCCTTTATGTGTAATATTTGTAACTTGAATAAGTAATAAATTAAGAGTTATTTAACATTAAAGGAGTAGTTACATTTATTTTACATTGCATTTAATTACATCTGGCCCTTTGAGGGCAACGATTATGCTGATGTGGCCCTCGGTGAAAATGAGTTCGACCCCCCTGCTCCATGGGATCTTATGCCAGCTTGATTCTTCAGTGACTCTGCTAAAAGAGGGGAAATCCTTCAAAGCAGACACAGTAAAGAGGAGGTAAATGGTAACCAGCATGTCCAGGTGCTCATATTGACACATGATTGTCAACACGATTGGCTGCTGTTGTTTTTGCAGTGCTAAATGTTACCCTAACTCTATCTTACCCTAGTAATACAGCTAAATTAGCTGTGCTGAAATGAAGTCTGAGGTGAATTTCTGTCATGGTCCAAATACATTTAAGAAAAAAAAAAAGCAGTACAATGGTCATCTGAAGAAGGAGCTTAATTGAAAGTTAAGAAAACATTACAAAAGATCCAAAGGAGAAACAAGATGTGGAATAGAAGTAGCAGCTGTAGGAACATGTTTAGGGCTTGTTTCATATGATGAGGTCTCAGGATAAGTCATCAAAAATAACTTTACTGCTTCATGTTCATGTCTGGCTTAGAAGACTTTTCAAATACTCATCTCTAAATACACCAGGTCCAGACAATTCAATCCGATACATTGGTAAAAACCCTTCTTGATTCGCTTTAAATATTCCCCCGAGCAGAAGTGTAACCCACAAAGATGATGAACTCTGTACATGTTTCATGTCTAATCCTCTGTTTCAGAGGACGGCTTCAAACAGAAGCTCTAAACTGAGATTTTTGAGCTTGTGTTTAGCTGCTTTTATGTAGTTTGATGGTATCAGACCTGCTGTATCTATTACTTTATGGGCTATTTTATTCTACTGCTTTATCTTCCATTATTATCTTATATTGTCATTCTCTGACTTTTATTGATGTGAAGACCTTTCAGATGCACTTGCTGTGTCACCACTATAGTTTGTGATAGACACAGCCTCTGCAGAAGCTCCTAATGTCATTTTGTATGGAGGATCGCTTCCCAGGTGAACAACATCTGCAGAGTTTGTGTCAGTTCTGTAATCATAATCAAATCAAATTTATTTATATAGCACATTTCATGTACAAACAGTTCAAAGTGCTTTACATAAAATAAAAGCATTGCAGCAGGGAGTGCAAGAAGCATTAAAATACATAAAAGAATATAAAGAGAAATGACATTTTAACCTGAACACAACCTAA
The DNA here is from genome assembly GCF_027942865.1 of Odontesthes bonariensis. NCBI lineage: Eukaryota > Metazoa > Chordata > Actinopteri > Atheriniformes > Atherinopsidae > Odontesthes > Odontesthes bonariensis. The sequence goes on from NC_134521.1 coordinate 3,327,983, forward strand.
ACTAATGATCAAAACCTTCTCTTGCTCAAAAAATATGGACAATCAAACCAAAACATCACATCAGTGACATTGCCATGGCGTGCCAGGGCACCCGCCAACCTGGCGTAGCGTTATTTCTGATGAAATAAAAAATGCGTTCAATCGCCGAGCCACGCCGTCTTGCCCTTTAAATTGAGGGCAGCAACATCGTTGTGTTCAGATGGTTGAATATCTTTGTCGATCATGCGTAATGTGGATACGTTATGGCTCAGTGAGAGTGCATGAGTACGTGCACGAGTGTGTTATATTTCACTGTGTTCATCTCATTGGGCATGTAATGTCTGTGTGTGTTGTGTTTTTGATGAGAACACAAAGTGTGCTTTTTGTATTACTTTGTTATTGGTTTATTTGAATGTTTAGACATTTTTAAATCCAGGTTAAAGACATTTCTGTTCTCATGTGTCTGCATGAAATATCTTTGAACTTATCTGGACCGTTGCTTGTTTTCAAATTCATTTAAATAATTTTATTTGTTTCTCTTTATATTCTTTTATGTATTTTAATGCTTCTTCCACTCCCTGCTGCAATGCTTTTATTTTATGTAAAGCACTTTGAATTGTTTGTACATGAAATGTGCTATTTAAATAAATTTGGCACTCCCAGTCCATCTTTTTTTCTGGCTACATCAGTGTGACATTTTTTTGTTTTTGTCCACTCCACCTCAGCCTGAACTGCTTCTCTCTTCATGTAGTTATCCAGCTGCCTCGTCCTCAACTCACTGTAACTAACAGTAAAAAAAAAGTCCTGTTGACCCCTAGGAAGAGAGCAAACCTGTTATAGGAGGGCACAAACTGCTGGATGTTTAGAGTTTAAATGCAAAACCTGCATGTAGACAATAAAAGGGAGAATCCCCTCTCTCAGACAGCTTTGACCCCTATCTGTCTGCCGACTTCCTCTTTCTTCTCTAATTAAAACCACTCTTCTTGCCTTTCCACAATCCTCCCGCACTCTGCTGAAGCTTTACCGCTCGGTCCCAGTTTGTCTTTACTCACCGCTACAAAATCTTTTCTGACACTCAGAGAAGCCACAATTATCCAAATTAGGCAAACGTTTGACACAGAAGCAAGAAGACAAATAAAGCTGAGACGTAACATCATCACACACACACACACACACACACATACATATATATATATATTAATACAAACATATATAGTTTATATATATGTGTGTGTGTACTGGAAAAAATCTAAATCTTACCAAGTATATTTGTCTCATTGAGTATCTCATTGCACTTGATATAAGACACAACTGCCTAACAAGTACCATTTCAGCCAGATATAGGGACTTGTTTGAAGACAACACATCTGGAATATCTTGTTAAGGGAAAAAGTCTTGAAAACAAATTGTTTTGAGTCATATTTCACATGAAACAAGCTTTTTTTTACATTTGAAGAGGTTTTTAAGCTAATTTCAAGATCACTTTTATCTCAAAAGTCCTAAATATCACATTTTATTTCAAGAAATCTGGACAAGCCGATTTTCACTAGTTCCATTGGCAGATTGTTTTGCTTATTTCAAGCAAAAACGTCTTTTATTTGTTGTTTTTTTTACTTATTTTTGGAGGGGCATTTTTTTCCCCAGTGTGTGCATGTCTGTGTGAGAGCTCAGTAACTATACCTCTACTTTTGCTTCACATTATTTGCCTGAGAGGACAAACTTATCTCAGTCCAGCAGCCACTCCCTGATAGCTTCCCTCCCTCCACCCCTTCATCAGCTGAGGACAAACCAACGCCTCTTAAAGGGCCCCAGCTCTTCTCAAAACTTCTTACCGTCTGTGGGTTAGAGCTCAGGGACAAAGTAAGGAATATGGACGAGAAGAAGAGTGCAAAAGTTGGACAGGATGAGTTTGAACTGGCTATTCCTTGCATAAAAGTCTATGGGTTAGGCCTGTCGGCCATTCACCCACACTCACACTGATTGTGTACAAATTCAATTCGGTAATGAAAATATGGTCACACTAGCATAAATCATGACCGTCAATTTTAATATTTAATTTTAATCAACATGCTCCACATTCTCCATTGAGGGTTTAAATTCAAGTAGACACTTGGGGCAAGACATCCAGCCAACTCCAGCTTTTTATTACCTTCATTAAGTCTACATTTCAGATCATTATATACAACAAAAACATCCAAAATGTGAAAATCGGCTTTTTTTTTTCCCAGCAGCAAGGGGTTAAGGTTACGGAGGGGGGGAAACACGATAACAAAAAAATAAATAAAGCTATAAACTTTGCAGACATATGCTTTTTCTTTTTAAATCACCACCTGCACTAACTGTTTCGGCATGAAAACCAACCAACCCCTCTGAAAACCTTTAGTGGTATTCCCATATTCCCATTGTCTGGTCAGTCATACCAGCTGAACTGTACAGGCAAATGATCACAATTAATAATAAAACTACCGTATGTCATTGTCAGTTTACACTGTGTAAGAAAAGACATGATAACAAACCGAAGTATCAGCGTTATGACACCACATCTGATTTTATGACTTATCTGAGGGCAATAAACACGTCATGTTGATTTTATTGGCTGATAAAAATGTCATGTTTACGGCGAAAGCATATCCTGGGCTTGAGGCGCCAACATGTTAAGTCAGTTTGCCCGGTAGGCTATGTGCAAAAAGATTAATATTTAAAAATTTTTACCATGAAATAAAAAACTTCGTCGTTCTTTCAAGCCTGAGAAATTCGGACGTAATCCCTAAAAAGAACACTAATCCCCTAAAGATCAGTCATACACATCAGGCAGTTAGTGGGTCTGTTTGTCTTTCTGTCAGACACACACTCATACACCTCGTTTATCTCAGATTGAAGCACAAAGGCAATAAAACAGCAGCTGACGGTTGCCTATCGTGTTCTTACAGGAAAGAGTAAAGCTAAAGAGAAGCTGGGGAAAGTTCAAAAAGGTATGATGGAAGCATCAAAAGAGACAGAAGGCGGAATAAATCAAAGGAAAGTCTCGGCTTAGTCTAATTTCACACAGATAAACCCAAATTTCCATAATTAAACAGCATTGTGATGTATTACACTGGAAAAAATCTAAATCTTACCAAGTATATTTGTCTCATTGAGTATCTAATTATACTTAATATCAGACACAACTGCCTAACAAGCACCATTTCAGCCAGATATAGGGACTTGTTTTAAGACAATACATCCAACAAATTGTTTTGAGTCACATATCATATGAAACAAGCTTTTTTTTTTTTAAGCCAATTTCAAGATCACTTTTATCTCAAAAGTCCTAAATATCACATTTTATTTCAACAAATCTTGACAAGCTGATTTTCACTAGTTCCATTGGCAGATTTTTTTGCTTATTTCAAGCAAAAAAATCTTGTATTTGTTGTTTTTTTACTTATTTTTGGAGGGGCATTTTTTCCAGTGTACATGTTTTAAATAAAGTAAAAAGAAAAAAAAGCTTTTCTCTTTTTGTAGTTTCATTTCTACAAACCTTTTACGCAACTTACATTCCAAATGTGTTATTTATATATATATATATATATATATAAAGACTAGGAAGTTGGTCAGCGTGGACATAATTCCACATGAATTACCAAAATGCAGATTTGACTAACTTCTCAACTTAAAATAAAAAAATAGGGTTTGTAAAAGGCCAGATGTGGACAGATGTTTCTGTTATTTCAGAGTTTGTAAAAAAAAGTGTGCCTTGGCTTTCAAATGCATCAAAATTCAACATTTTCTCTCAAGCAACAACAGTTTGAAGGATTGTGACCAAATGAAACTGAGACAACCACTTTAATGAGTAAGTTCAGAGAAAAAAAGCATTAAATTGACCACTTTTTAAATGGAAAAAGTATTCAGTAATTGAACATTTTAGGTGTAACAGCACAGAACAATTGTTTTTTCCTTTTCCTTCACCACCAACACACTAAGCCCAGCTGCTGACACCTCAAACACCGTTTGTATTTGATGTTCTTCTACAAAAACGGTCATGTAATTTCCTCGATGTCCAAGAAGAAGAAAAAACAGCTTCAAGGGAAATTTCTCTGCTGGAGGAAACTGACAAAGAAACACAGTTTGAGTCACAGAGGAACCCTGTGCACAGGTAGAGTTTCCTCTTTTTTTTTCTTTGTATACCAGAAGTTTTTGGGAGGATGCTCCTTGGTGTAACTTCTGGTTACTTCATCGTCTTCTTTTTAATGTAAAGCCTAAACTAAGTCATAACTCGAATCAACTGTATCATTCTGTAAAAGAATGTATTCATTAAAGGCCGATTTATGACACTTGTGAATAAATGCAAATGCATGCTGAAAGCACACCGCAGTTATACCCGAAATTACACTGAAAAAAGTGACTTTTTGGTGAAGTAAACTCTATTAGAGTAACTTGTATGTTTAAGATTCAGTAAGAACTCGAGCTTCTTAAGTAAAACTAAACATTTTATTAACGTAATACATGAATTTTGGGGGAAGAGTAAGTTTTACTTAGGTTTCCTCATACAATTTAAATGTTTAATAGTTGTATGTACATAAAGCTAGAAATACTACATAAACTTTACTCTGAAAGTGTATCGTTAAAATCTACTAAGTTACTTCATAACAGCAAATACTACAGATATATAAAATTTACTTAAAATTTTGAGTAAAATGATGTTCCTGCCTATGAAAAACAAGTAGACTTTACTTCATTTGTTTAAATAAATATAACTTAAAACTTAGATGTAATTAAGTAAATGCTACTTAATATCTTCAAAACTGTTGTGTTTTATGGTAAGTAACATTTACTTGATATTGCAGCATTAAATATTAAATCATTTGCGTGCAAATACTTACAAAGGGTTTTTAAGTAAATCTTATGAGTTGTTTTTTTTCAGTGTAGTAGTGTTTGTTCACTCAGGTTCAAATAGTTTAACTATATCATACAAGTTTTTGTGTTCTAAACCAATCATATATTTATGACAGAAACCGTCAACTCGAGTCGAAACCACAGTTAACGCTCGACTCGGCCATTGAACTGGACCACCGCCTTTGTCCCAGTGTTCATACACACGTTGTTGATTAAAGCATGTCGGACACCCCAATGCTGTAGACCGCGTGAGAAAAAAATGCTTAAAAAAAATAAATAAATACATTCTGCTGCCTAAAACTCTCTGCGTGCAGGTATAGCTGAACTCACAGCACAAACGTCGTCTTTAAATTACTTGAATGGGGATTGTGGCAGATGATGCTTGCGATTAAAAATTAAAAAAATAAATTTTAAATTTTAAAAAGAATCAGTATTTCACTAAAGCAGAGCAGAGTGAAAAAGCTTTAAAGGTCTGAGATCTTGGAAAAACGGTTCCTGCAAGCTATATTTTTGAAGATACACAACCTTGCCTCTCCCTTAAGCTTTACTACTTTTACAACAAGATCAGAAAAGATGGATCTTGGCCAATAATTGAGCGTATACACGCAGGGGTATTAACAATCGCGGTTTGTTAGCAGGGGCGTGGCTACGAGGGGGCACTGCCCCCCCCAGGAACAAGTCCTGCCCCCCTGAGAACTGCCCTGTCCATCCAAAGAAAACTGGCCAGAAAAAAGGCCACGATTTATTATCTCTGTTTGTGCCTTGTATTGATAGAATAAATGCAGGTGGTGATTTAAAAAAAGCATATATCTGCAAAGTAAGAAAAAAAAAGGCGGTTTTCACATTTTCGGAGGTTTTTGTTGTATATAATGATCTGAAATGTAGACTTGATGAAGGTAATAAAAAGCTGGAGTTGGCTGGATGTCTTGCCCCAAGTATCTACTTGAATTTAAACCCTCAATGGAGAATGTGGAGCACGTTAAACAAAAGCTATTGCATCCTAAAGTCCTGGTCTAAAAGACCTCTCCAGAACAGGACATATTTGCAACATGGCGAAGGGGTTAAGGGGCAGAACAATCGTCAAAACTGCTTTCCAGTTGGTTTGTTTGAACCAGTCTGTCAGTCCTCCTCCATTCAAATAGCAACAACGCTGTGTGGGAGTTTACTTTAAGTGTTATAATTGGCTTTGATATACTGTATTTTCTCTATTGTTCCTATTTTGTACTCGTCCACTCTGCTCATAGTACACAATGTATGTCCTTGAACGGTCCAAGACTTTAAGATAGCATAACTGGTTAAAACTAGACTGAATAACAGGGACAGATGAAGCTTCTCTAGCTTGTCAGATAGATAGGTCTGTTACATTAGATACAGACCTAAAAAAAAACAACACACACACACATACACGTTGTTTATCACGTCCCAGGAACATGACGTGGACAGTGGTTGGCCTGCTCATGTTGCTAATAACTGGCCAACTATAGTCGGCGGCGTTGTAAATCCATCCTCTGTAAGATAAATGTGAAGAAGATAAATATGAACTATTTCCAGAGGTCAGGAACTTTTACCTGTGACCAAAATAAATACTCCGTCTGTGAACTGAAGAGGTCTCCGGTTTCTTCTTGGGCTTCCGATTGCTAACATTAGTCAAGTTTTGAGAAGCTTGATTTCATGTGATTTTGGTCAAACTAACATGTTTACACGCATTTTAACAGTCCAGATTTGTTGGACTAAGGCAGCGATTTTGTCGTTTTCTTTTCCTAGTGTCGCATAAATCTGCTTCGTCGATCACCAGTTTGGTGGATGAGAACGAACAGAACGCTCGTTGTTTTTCACCTCGTCGCTGCTCTAGCCTAGCCTGGGAATTCCCATGCTGCTTTGCGCGCGATTTCATTCACACTGCAAAGGCAGCCTGGAAACCACCGCCCTCATTTTTGCCTGAGTTAGGGAACCAATCACAGAACGGGGGGGGCAGCAAGACGATGGCGACATCTATGCGCGACACCGAAGCTTGTAGAGTGTTAATCCAACATGGCAGCGGACACAACGTTACCGTTCGATGCAGCCTTAGAAAGCATTTTGAGTAGCTTAGAACGCAAGTTTACTTTTAAAAAAGAGCAATGTTTGGCGTTGAAAGATTTCTTTCTCGTCGAATTTCTGTCGCTCTACATACGTCATCTGGTATAAGTGACACAATTGGCTATGAATCGCGCGCAAAGCAGCATGGGAAGAACCAGACGCCATTTGATAGACACTCGTAGCGCCCAATAAACGGCTCTAGGCATTCGTAAACCACGCCTCAAATACGAGAAAATGCACACCTAGTTCCCAGACCACCATCTCATCCAGATTGTGGACGCGTCAGCCAGGCTAGCTCTAGCCCGCCTTTTTGTTTGTTTTGTTGTGCGCAGGAAGTGCACGGTGGGTTTAATCACGGTTTCTGAGAGTTTCGGTCTGCTGCAGCTGGAAATTGGGTTGATGAAAACCGTGAGGCTAAAACAAAAACCACGAATGAGCGATTAAACCAAAAGGAGCAAGCTGGAGGAGCTGAAAAATCTTTGTAATCATTTTTACCTTGATTTCCCTCTTTCGTGTCACACAGTTACCCCATCTGTTGCTGGACCTTTTGATGAAGCTTATTACTACATGTTCACAGCTTCTCTTTGTTTGTGCTCCCTCAATGGATTTATTTTTTTTTAGCTCACGCTGTTACAGCTCAGATTATTTGATCTCTTATGGAGCTTTGTTAGTCGAGTCATATTGCCTCCGATTGGCTCTTTAAGGGACAACAGATGCAGCTAACTGGACTCCTGCCAAACATGACCCACCTCTGAAGAAGTGTTCGTTTCTTCGGATTTAAAGCCTTAATGTTTCTGTTCACGATATTGTAAACGGTAACATATAGTGATATATATCATTGCCTTGAGGTCTCTGGAATTGTTGGTCAGAGAACAAAACAACAAAAAAAAAACAACATTGTGTGTATGTGAGGAGTGCAGAGAAGAACTGGGTGTGTCTCCATCTGGCAGACAGAAAAAGCAAGTGAAAGAGAGAAGCTGTCTGTTATCACACCACACCCTGCTGACGCAAAGATGGCCAATAGTTCTCTACACACCCTTTTTATCCCCCCACACACACACTGCACAAAGTCGGTGTATTCTGCTTGAGGCAAACAAATTTGTGCACGATGCACAAATACAAACACGTGCCCAAACCTCATAGCTGTGGTCAGAGAGTTTCCAAAGCTCACACTGAATTCAAACCACATAAAAAGGCCAAACTAACCTCGCACAGAAATGAGTGACAAGCACGCGTAGAAACACATTCAAAGAGTTTACTTTAGAAAACAGAAGGTCATAATTCTGTCTGTCAAACTCTCTCAGTAGGGGTTGAATAGCCAAGAAATTGTTTGATTATTCCTCATTTTCTTTTCTTGAAATACCCATCGCTATTACAATAGCGCATCCTCTGCCAAAAACAGTGGCATCTATAGGCTTAAACTATAGGTTTAAACTATAGGTTTAAACTACAGGCTTAAACTATAGGCCTAAACTATAGGCCTAAACTATAGGCTTAAACTATAGGCTTAAACTATAGGCTTAAACTATAGGCCTAAACTATAGGCCTAAACTATAGGCCTAAACTATAGGCCTAAACTATAGGCTTAAACTATAGGCCTAAACTATAGGCTTAAACTATAGGCCTAAACTATAGGCTTAAACTATAGGCCTAAACTATAGGCTTAAACTATAGGCTTAAACTATAGGCTTAAACTATAGGTTTAAACTATAGGCCTAAACTATAGGCCTAAACTATAGGCCTAAACTATAAGCTTAAACTATAGGCTTAAACTATAGGCTTAAACTACAGGCCTAAACTAATGGCCTAAACTATAGGCTTAAACTATAGGCTTAAACTATAGGCTTAAACTATAGGCTTAAACTATAGGCCTAAACTATAGGCTTAAACTATAGGCTTAAACTATAGGCCTAAACTATAGGCTTAAACTATAGGCTTAAACTATAGGCCTAAACTATAGGCCTAAACTATAGGCCTAAACTATAGGCTTAAACTATAGGTTTAAACTATAGGCCTAAACTATAGGCCTAAACTAATGGCTAAAACTATAGGCTAAAACTATAGGTCTAAACTATAGGCTTAAACTATAGGCTTAAACTATAGGCCTAAACTATAGGCCTAAACTATAGGCTTAAACTATAGGTTTAAACTATAGGCCTAAACTATAGGCTTAAACTACAGGCTTAAACTCTAGCTTAAACTATAAGCTTAAACGGCAACTTGCAACAAACTGAATGAGCAACTAAAGAAACACGGCATACTACAGAAACATGGCGGAGGGATGAGGAGGGCACTCGAAGGTGATGAAAACCTAGTTGATGGTATCATACGGTGTTTCTAACAAAAAAAAAAAAGACCTATATGTTACACAAAGAAACTTTATAGAACTGGATCAGCAGAAAAATTCCATTATTTCTCCATCTTACAATGCATTACCTCTCTGCCAAGTTTCATGAAACTCAGCAGACTAGTTTTCCCAGACATCTCACTGACAAACAGACACAATGGTCACGCACCTCTGACTTGGCTCTCATCTTATTGGAAGAAACAGAACAAAAAAGGCATTTTGAGGAAAAAAAAAAAAGGTTTCAGGCCAGCTCAGCAAGTGAAACACCTTGAACCTCATGTGCCACCTGATATTTTCATTCCTCATTTCGATCCCATCTGCTGGTGAATGTGGTTGTAATTGATCAGTTTCACATATAAAGTGTGTTACACTCCCATCACTTTGAGTAGAGTGATCAATGAGGGGAAATCAATACATGACCCAAATGTCACACAAATATGTAGATGTGAGATATGAAATATGAGATTCTAGACCCTGGGTAGAGGTTCGTAACACAGCCGGGTAAATATCTCAAAGATATGTCAAGGAACACGAGGCTCTGCTTGTACAAGACAGGGTCAAGTCAACCGCAAGAAATTACAATGAGGGAAGAATATCACAAGAAACTCACACAGGTGCAACTTCTGTCAACATCATCTATGAACCAAACTGGATTGTTCAGTCTATGGATTCATCTCAATGTGGTTTATCTTACTACGAAGATGGATTTACATGCAAGCCAGAAAACACGCCCCCACATTAAACAATCAGGCAACACTTGAAAAGACACAAAAAAAAAAAACGTGGATCATTTTTTTCAAAAATCCCTGAATTTTACTTTAATATGGTGAAAAAAAATAAACATTACATCACACTGTTGTTTTTCAAAATGTCAATTTCTGTCAATGTTGTCCACCGTGAGAGTTCAACTGTGTGACATCATCAGCTCTACAAAAACAAAACCCCCAATTAATTAAGAAACTCTGAAGATTTCTACCACACTTCTCTCTCTGCTTTAATTCAATTTTCCAATAGCTCATCAGCTGATGTTGATTTTTTTTCCCAATTTAATTCTATTTAGTCATCTATCATCTATTCACTATTTTTATTCATTTTATTATTCACTATTTTTATTTATTTATTTTATTTGCATGTTTTTACTACTTTAATTGTTTTCATATCTTTACTGTATGCTAATGCAACAAAACAATTTCCCAAATTGGGATTAATAAAGTATTTATCTATCTATCTATATATCTATCTATTTGTTTAGTCATTTTCCTCGTTAATTTATTCTGCAACCAGAAAACTTCCCCTCAGGGATCAGTAAAGTATCATCAACTTGAATAAAAGTCTAAAGGCTGAGTTATACTTCTTTTAACTGCCCTTGCGATTGCGTCTTTCTCTTGCGTTAATGGCTCGAGACGTTTATGCTTCATTTAGCTCTGCCGGCGCTTGCGTGTGCTGCGTGGTGATTCACCGCCAGGACAGTAGGTGGAGTAGCGGGTTTTTTCAATGAAAAGCCTACTATGATGAAAGGAAATTCACCGCCAGGACCTCTTCGGCAAGTCTCTCTTCGAGTGGATTCATCATAGACATAATATATTATATATATTATGTCTATGGGATTCATGCTAACCCTTCTTCTTCTTCTTTGCTTTCTACCTTGGCGTTTGAAAACAGCGGTCTTTTATTAGGGGATGAAACCGGAAGATCAACACGCCGCCGGATGTGATGTAGATAGTGGCTTGTTTTTTTAAATTTTTTTAATTGAATGTTTATTACAGATAGTATTTTCATATAATGAATAACTGTATATCTGTACATGTGCAGATAGGGCTGGGAGATAAAACGATAACTATCGATGAATAACTTTTCCTCGATAGAGATATGAAACATGGTCATATACTTTTCCATAGATTCCATTCGTCCATCTTTTGACAGACAACACGAACAGCCAATGAGAACGAGAGTTGCGCCGCGCTGAACCAATCACGTGGCTGGAATAGGGCCATGCTAGCAGCTAGCCGGCTGGACTAGATAGTGGCTTGTGCTCGCGTCCAGAGTGGCTACTCTATAGCTCTGCTCGGGTCTTGCGTGAAGTTTAGAAAATTGAGGTGACACACGCAAGCACGCAAGGGGGAGCTTGCAACCGCGCAAGGGCTTGCGTTGCGTCTTGTCTTGCGTTACTGACAATAAACCAGGCTTTACTTTAGTGATTTAAAGCTTTAAATTGTCCTAAAAAATTTAATTAAAGCTTTAAATTGTCCCGCTTAAAACAAAGCTTGACACAAATGAGCGGCAGAAAGAACAACTTTCGCTCTGATTCTTCTTAGCCTACCTTCTTTGGCAATATATATATATATATATATATATATATATTATTATATATATATATTTATTTATTTTTTACAGTGACACCGCAGATGAGGGCACTCAGGACATACGTCAAATTTGGTGTGGGTAAAGTATCAGAGAAGCACTGCTGGTGTAGCAGCTCTGTGACTCCAGCCCAAAAGCCAACACACGAAATCTCTAAAATACTGCCCATCGACATCATGTTCATCGAGGCCCTCCGAAAACTGGAGGCCCTTTTGTTTGTGTGCGTGTGACATTATTCCCGACATGTAGTGGGCAGAATTAAGATGAGGTCACGTGATCACGATCATCTTAATTCCAACAACTCCACTGCCTTTTCCATGTGAATATCAAATGGATGAACTGGTTTGTCAGTACAGTGCAAACCGCTTATAGTGATCACGTTGGTCCAGAGCCAATTTGAACACTATAAGCGGTTGATTACTAAAACCGAATTTGTATTACAGTACAGGTATTTCACTTGTTTTTTTATGCAGAATATCATCTAAATGCCATTTGTATCGTTTTTCCAATGAGAAAAATGAAATGAAACGGATAGCTTCAGCATTTACTGAATTTTATTATCATGCAAGTTTAATTACAGTACTGCGCAGTGTGCAGACATACTGTAGCGAATAGGAAAGTCAAAGAGCCATGGCCACTAGCAGCGGCAAAAAGAGAAAACTTGACCGAGAAAATCGCATTTTTCAGCCAAAATGGGAAGAAGAGTACCTCTTCAGTTTTGTTCTTTGTTATGAAGGAGTTCAAATTCCTTTTTGCACTTTTTTTTAAGCAAATGATTTGTCTTTGTTGCTTATTAAGGACGTGTTAAAATGCATTTATATGCAGAAAATAGTTGTATGTTGGTGCAATAAACATACAGATATAAATTCATATGAAATGTGTTCTTATTGAGAATCATTTGTAGCGTCTTTCATATCCAATTATTCGAAGTGCGTGGTCATGTTGGCCCTCCAATGATAGTGCTGAAAAAATGTTGGCCCTCTTTTATCATGGAAGTTGCCCATCCCTGCTGTAGGCTAACTCAAATACAGTACGTAACTTATTCTCTGCTGTGCCGCCGGTGCCAAGCTTCGCCGCAGCATCTCGTTGGCTCGTTTTTGGTAATTTGTCACACGCCTCGAGGAGACTACGTTTTTCATTCAGAGAAAATGACTTCCTTTTTCCAGCCACGATTCGCGCGCTTGCTGCCCGGTGTCAACTCGTTACGTTAGCTAGCGAAGCAGAAGCAGACGTCCAGAAAGGAATCAAGGGAGTAAAAATATAATAAAATAGCTACACGTAGTTTTAAAATGATTTTTGCACATGTTTACATTCATAAAATGGCCGAAAACGAACATTATAAGCGGATTTCTTGATTACTATAAACGAATTATCTAAACAGCATTTGTGTAGAAATGATTCTGTCCCAAGCCTTTTGATCTATATAAGCAGTTTCCACTGTACTGGGAACACCTTGAGAATTAAGATCACTTTCGCAGAAATCCTGCACGTGTGTGTGAGGATCTTTGCAACTGAACTGTCCTGATTATCTGATCTCTGAACACACACAGATAGACCCACCACCCTTTCCAACCCCCTCTTCACCACTTTCCTTCTCCTCTTCCTCTCCTTCCCCCCACCCTCTCCCTCTCTTTCCCCTCCTATGTCCCCCTTTTCTTTTCTTTGTGGCCGCCTTGGCAGCACGGCCGTCGTTGCCAAGGAGACGGGATTCTTTCCCCCAGTTAATGACTGTGCCGTGGTTGGTAGGGGGTCACTCTCTTCCACCACCACCACCATCATCATCATCACCACCATCACCAAGCGCCACATCAGGGCCTAATCTGAGGTGACACGGCCAGTATCTCCACACACACACACACACACACACACACAAAAGAGTGCCAACACAGGCATGCGGCAAACATTCATTGAGAGGAATGCGAGTGTATAAGTACGCACACACGTACACGAGCCCCATCACCACACACTCATTCACATAATTCACATCGCACATTCCCACAAGAGGCATATATTCCGCCCATGCTCAATGCTCCAATAATGAATACACACTCAGGCAAACACTCACACGCATACACACACATGCATGCATGCATGCATGCACTTCCTCTCACTTGAACATCATCCAGTACCCGAAGCTTCTCCTCTCCTATTCCTTTTAAAAACAAAAAAAAACACAATTCGCGGCATAGTTTTTTTTTAGCTCTACATCTATTTTCGTTACGACCGCTAAAAAGTGCGGTTGGAAAAATTCAAAGCATCACAGTTAGGGATGGGAATCGAAAACCGGTTCTTGTCACATTTTTTGTATACATCGTTTTTTTAGGTTCAGATATTTATCGTAACTTTGGGCTTGAGAGCATCGATTTAAAAAAAAAAAGCGTCAATGAGCAACTCAAAATCCCCCAGGATCCGTTGGTTAGGAAAACAAAAAAAATCTGCATTTGTAAAAGATCTATAATAACAAAAAGCTCACTTTTTCATCTTAAGACTTTCCGTATCTATGTGAACATCATATTCATAAATTCCTCTCCGCAGTCATAACCATTCCTTAACCATCGGCTGTAAGTTAAGTTATAGATGAAACATAAAATTAGTTTTACAGAAATCATTAGTTCTATGAAAACCGTACGAAAACACTCATGCCAACACCGGTTCCGTGGAATGAAGTCACAATAGGTCTTTCACTGATATGATCTCCAGACTGAGGATGTGTGTTTGTAGTGTCAAGAGTTCTTTGGAAGCATAAAAAGTTGACAAACTCAAAGTATACTATACATTTATACTCAAAATTCATTCACGAACACTTAAACGACAGACCTAAAAGAGTGTCCACCTGAAGGTTTGAAGTTTTGTTTTGTTGTTACAGCTCAAATGCTGCTACTATGGAAAAAATACAAAGAATACTCATGAATGAAACATCAAGAATGGACAAACATTTGTTAGCCCGTCACGGTGCTGTAACCCTTTGATGCGCAACATATGCACAGTAATATAAAAACTACTTTTGTTTATAAAGTATGAATGTAAAAATGAAAATAATGATCAAAAACAAGATATTTAAAGAATACTTGGAATATTCGATCATAAAATAAATTGATTTCAAAAGATAGAACAAAAAGAAACTCATGGAAACGACCTGGGAAATGAATGCGGGTCATTAGAGGGACAGAGTGACAGAGCCGGCCCAAGGCATATGCCAACTATGCGGTCGCTTAGGGCCCCGAGAGCAATTTCGAATTTAATTTTGATTTCAACTTTATTTTTCTGTAAGATAATGTGAATGTCATTTGATTCTATTTTGTATTTTGTATTTTGAACATTTTGCACACCATTGCACATCAGAAAGAAATTTAACTATTTAACGTGTTTACTATAAATGCAGTCTCCAGCCTGCTGATGTTACTTTCAAATAGTTAAATCAATGAGCCATACTTATACATTACTCTTTATGTAGAAGTTAATTAAACCATATTTATGAGTTTGCTATCCCTTTAAGGTTAAAAACAAGAATGACACCTGTATAATGTAAGATGATTACAAATAATGCTAATGACAGTGGGTCCGTTACACACATAACAGTGGAGCCTGTGAAATAATGAGGCATCTGGAGCTGAGGTGATGGTAGGGGGGGCCCAAATTAAATTCTGCTTAAGGCCCCATAAAGGCTTGGGCCGGCCCTGGGTGGTGATACAAAAAGGCTTTTTATTCAAAAAGTGAGAACGGAAAAAATATAATAAGGATGAATGATGATTAAAAACAAGTCAATTGAGGAATACTTTGAATATTGAATTATTAAGTTAATTTATTGCAAAGATATGTTGCGCTCCCAAAGGGTTAAACAATTTTCAACGCATATGAGCATCCAAAAAAATCTGCGATCAGCTCTTACAAACAGGACTGGATGGTATAAATTGCACGTATTAGGAACAAAGCTATAATCTGTTTCATTACAAATCGTGAATGACAGCAAGTGAAGAAAAGGAAAAGCAAAGGAGACGGAGAGAAAAAGAAGCAGACGAATGAATGACAGAACACAGGAAAGTAAAGAGACGTGAGCCATTACAAACCACAGAGTGCTGTCAAAGCAGAGCTTTCAAAAGCGGCGGCTCACGTCACAAAGACCCAGAGGTTTTATGAACTTCAGATGAACTTAAACCCGGTTTCCCCTGTTAGGGCTTGTATTGTTTACAGCAGAGGACTCGTGGCGTCAGCTCCGCAAACTGTCGCCACGCCTGGCTCCATGAACAACACTGACACCGGCCCCCGCCCTATAAAATCACTAACTGCTGCGTGATAAACCCGGCAGCCTGGCAGCTAGCAGTGCAACAGTCAGTAAGCTACTTAAAAGACTAAAGTCACACATGCACTCAGGTTGGGAACACTTTACCTGGCTGCAATCTTTCCTGCCACATGCCATCACTCTGTGTAATAACAGTTTATCATTGTTCTGCACTAATTATGATCATTATGGTTATTTCAATTTCGCACAACTGCATTTGTTGCACATTTTGCTGTACATATTTTACAGATACATATCTACATATTTAGTAGGGGTGGGCTAAAAAATTTTAAAAAAAATAAAATAAAAAAACGATTCATGTACATATCGCGATTTTTTTATGGGATGATTTTAAAAATTGATTTTTCTCCCCTGAATCGATTTTTATTTTATTTTTTTTAACCCTTGTCCTGTCCAGCAATATGGCAGAATTATAATCTGAATACCGTTTATGCTAAACACATTTGCAGATAGATAGATAGATAGATAGATAGATAGATAGATAGATAGATAGATAGATAGATTCCAAACTGAATCTCTGCTAGTACTGCTTTTAAGTTGCATTTATATTTTACGGCTTTTTTACATTTTATAGCATTTTTATATTCTATTCAATTTTATTTATAACCTTGTCTGTATACAGGTATAAACAAGTCAAACTTAAGACTTTTTCCAGGGTTCCCACTCTAAGTCAGATATAAAATTCCATGATTTTCCACGACTTTCCAGACGCAAAAAAAAAAAAATTTCCAGGACCACTTCCATAAAAAGAAATAACGTTCAAAAGATTTTAATAGTGTGAAAACAAGATTATCTTCACTCCGAGAGCTGTTCTTTGTCTATATGAAGGTTTACACAACCACAGATATGCAGAACTTAAAGGGATAATCCGGAGTAAAATGCACTTTAGATCAATTTACGGGATGTTGGGAGTACATACGTTGAGTTGACATCAAAATCATGTCATTCGGATGTGTTTTGAGAATTTCGATTTGACCGTTTTTAGCCAAAAGTCGTTAGCCTGGAAGTGAATGGGGCATATCGTCTCACCGCTACAAAACGCTATTTTTATACCTCTTAAGTGGTAGCTGCAGCAGACACATTTCCGGAAAGGTACTGGCTTGATTAAATTCATTCTGGACTCTCTATCCGACCACATGAAGACCTCGGGACACTTCGGTTTGGCTTTAGGGACCCTCTACTCACTACCACGTAAGTGTTATGTTGTTTGGAGCTGTAGAAGAGGTATAAAAATAGCGTTTTGTAGCGGTGACATCATATGCCCCTCTCACCTCCAGGCTAACGACTTTTGGCTAAAAACGGTCAAATCGAAATTCTCAAAACACATCCGAATGACATGATTTTGATGTCAACTCAACGTATGTACTCCCAACATCCCGTAAATCGATCTAAAGTGCATTTTACTCCGGATTATCCCTTTAAGTGTAAATGTCAGAAATGACCACCCTTCTCGGCTGAAAGCCCTGTGAACACACGGTAAATAAAACAATTTAAATATTTACGATCGTTTATTTGACGAAAAAAAAAAAATCATGCTGTGACAAGCTCGATGATCTCGCCGCCCGCAACCGTGAAGCACGTTTTTTTTTGCTAGTCGCATGGCTCCGCAACGCGTGTTCTCCCATATTCGACAGAAATATGACTATTTTACAAGCGCTACATTTAGCTCTGTGCTCATCAATTCGCGATAGCCAGCCTCTGAAATCGTCATTTTCGAGCCAGCTTTCTTGGAAGCTGCATTTATTTGCCCGGCATGTTTGCCAACTGACGCCGAACCACCGCTGCCAGACTTCAGTGGGCTCCAAGATAATTTGCGTTCAAGAATGTTGCACATTACAGCGCGAAAGCAAACCATCTCTGGTGAAGCGTTGTAGTTAAAACCAGTGAGAAACAATGTTATACACCAAACAAAAAAGTAAGCAACAAAATACACTCAAGTTTTGCTTCTACACAACTGTTAAGAAAATTCCATGATACTCCATGACTGTGAGTTTTAAGACCTTTTAATACGACTTCTAAATTAAATTTGAGACCAAAAGTACGATGGAAATACCAAGTATTTCCAAGTAAACACACTGACAGTATGATAAAATGACGGTTGAGTTTAAGAACATCGGCTAAATGTGCGTCATGCGAAAAGATCACAAAAATGTCATCACTGTCCTAAATTAAATTTATTAATTAATTATAAATATACATTTAAGTCCCATGAACAAATGCTTATAAAATCACGTAAAAAAATAAAAATACTGTTCCTTTAGAGCAAAAAGAAAAATACACAAATATTTAAGACCCATGCAATCTGAATTTAAGACAATTTAATACTTTTTAAGGTCTTATTTTCAGGAAAATTGATTTAAGACTTTTTAAGGACTTGGGCCACCCTGTATTTATATGCACCCCGAACTGAATCTCTGCTAGTACTGCTTTTAAGTTGCATTTATATTGTATGGCATTTTTTTTACATTTTATAGCATTTTTATATTCTATTTAGTTTTATTTATAACCTTGTCTGTATATGCTGCAACTGCAAAGTAATTTCCCAGCTGGGATGAATAAAGTACCTCTATTCTATTCTATGTGAAAGCAAAAATGCCTGAATCTAATTTCAGCTTCTGTCTTTCTTTTGTTTTATAATCTGAACACCTTTTTGGTTAATCGTAAAGTATGAATGCAACAGGTAATTGTCAAATGGGTTCAAACTGAACATGTGCGCGGGCTGATAAGAATTGCCGTTTTTTCGCACTTTCCCGCAGGTCAGAATATCAAAGTGCTTAAAGAGAAGAAAACTGGACTTCTCTTTTTTTGGTTCTTGAAAGTCCTGAGAGTATGTATTTAATTATTCTATGATTTTTAAATTAAAAAAATGTGCGACATGAATAGAATAACAGTCTTTGCTGCCTTGATTATGGGCGGGGAAGTCACCAAAAATATTCCTAGGTCCAAAAGGCGTTCACAGCAGAAAAAGTGTGGGAACCACTGCTGTGTGGAGGATTTAGTGAATACCTCGTTCATCTGCAGGAAGGATGCGCCACTGAAGAATACGGCAGCGGATAGTTGAAGGCTGCCGATCGCTGGCTGGCTCTGCCACTGCCGCTGGACTTTACAATGTTCGCAGGATTGCGTAATAGCGATGAAGGCCCCTCTTCTGTAGAGCTTGCAAACGCGATCGCATCGTGGGCAGTTTTCCAACAAGCCGAAGAGGCAGTGTTCAAACACAATATATTTGGAGTCCTCCTGTGCTGATGGGGGTGCGCTGAAATTATATAAAAAAATAATAAACAATGTGCTGATTAGTTACAACAGCAATTCTCAAACACCAGAGATGTATAGAAACGAAGTAGAACTACTTCACTGCTCTACTTAAGTACTAAAATGCTGTATCTGTACTCTACTGGAGTATTGTTTTTTTCTGCTACTTCCACTTTTACTTCAGTACTTATTTTCAACGAGTTTAGTACTTTTACTCCGATACATTTTTATGTGCTGCATCGTTACTCGTTATTATAAACGCACACACACACATAAAAACGTACACTCATTCATGCACACGCATACAAACACGCAAACATACATATAAAAACACACACAGAGAGACACACAAGCACGCACACAGTTTAAGAAGGGGAAAAGTTGTAGAGAAAAAAAAGCACAAGCAGGGAAGAGAGGGGAGGGATGCTTTAAATGGAGAGGGGACACAAAGAGTTAAGCCCAGTGTTTTCAGCTGTTCTGATCACTTTTTGTTTTTACATGACATTTGTATTTGTATGAGGCCTACTGGCCTTGTGATTTTTTTTTAACAAGTTGAAAGAAAATGACAAGGATGAAAAGAAAATGTGTAATGTTTGAAGTGATGGGAGATCCTTTAAATGGAGAAGGGACATACGTGCCAATACATATTCTTTTGTTCAAAAGAGTTAAGCTCAATGTTTTACGGTGCTTTTGTACATCCCGCTGTACTGCTGTTACAGCCAAACATTTTGAATAATATAAACAATTTTACATCTACATTACACAATACTTTTACTTTCAGTACTTGAGTAGTAATTTTAAAAATAAACTACTTGCAATACTTAAGTACAAAACATGTTTAATACTTTAGTACGGTGCTTAAAGAGCACTTCTACTTCTACTCAAGTCTGAATCGCTAGTACTTTATACATGTATGTCAAACACACACTGTGAGAGTGCATACTGTAGGTGGTATAACTTTTCTAGGTAATTACTAATTACTTGGGAGAAGGAAACAAACTGTAGACAGCCCCAAAATGTAGAGGGTGATGATAAATATCCAAAGCTGGGGGTACACCAAACAGACATTCTCCAACACCATCTAATGACCAGGTGCTGTGAATATTGTACAGTAGTACAAACTAGCTTATTAGACACTGAATTACTTTATTTGTAGAGTTAAACAGACATTCTGATAACTGCATGCAGGGATGTAACGGGTACCGGTATGACGGCAAACCACGATAAAAAGTGTTGACGATAACAATTACCGCGTTCATTTCAAATATCATTAATATCACGGTTAATAACACAGTATGAAAACCGTGAGTTTAATCCTTCCCAGCCTCATCCGAGTTCTTAATTTGTCGCGCATGCTCACTGCGCAGCCTACAACGTGCATTTCTTGAAGTTGGAATCATGGACGAAGGAGTAGATGACAGCACTCAGAGTCAGGACATTTATCAGCCCTCTAAGAGGACTAAGTCCGAAGTATGGGCATATTTTGGTTTTTATAAGAATGCCGGGGGACAGTTGATAGAAGATGGTTATCCTGTCTGCAGAACATGCAGGAAAAAAGTTTCAGCTAAAGGTGGCAATACGTCAAATCTCCTTGCTCATCACCCACGACTGTATAGCCAATGCAAGGTAAGTTAACGTTAACATTTCAGCTCAAAGGCATAAATAAATGCATGGTGTGGGGACATCGGGTTGAAGCAGAATGCAATGATCCGTCTGTCTAACTTTTTAATAACGTGTCAATAATCTAAACAGATGCTTACGGCACATGTTCGTTCAGTGGTGTTAGTCTGGAGCTAATCGGGACACATCTTTAACGTTAGCCTTTAGTTTAAAGTGTTCACGTAAACTTGCACAATGGTTAATTTTCCCGACAAATAAGCTACTAACAGTTTTACATTTCTATTTTGATGATGAAGAAAACATGTATATAATTTCTGGTGTTTCTTTGATTTGTTTACACATTGTTCTTTATGCCTTAGCTTGAATGTTTGGATTCGGATCATTTAAACCTGCACTGCTGGAAATGTTTCTGACAAATAAGCTGTTTACATGCTGCACTCTTGTTCCTTTAATGTTAATTGTTGATGTTTTTAATAAGATTTTGCAATATAATAAACACTGTTGCACTTTTTTTCAGCTTGTGTAGGCCTACCAGTGCTTTCTGAACAGACTGAACACACTTTTAAAAATATAGCGATAACACCGAAAACCGTGATCATTTTGGTCACTATAACCGTGAGGTTAAATTTTCATACCGTTACACCCCTAACTGCATGATTAGAATGATGATTACACCTATTTGAGTACAGGGTATCCAGATTCTTGTAAGTATGTGAAGTGACCAATTTGAATTTCTGTTGTTGTGTGAAAATGAACAAGTATTCAAATCTGAGTTTTCTATTATCAGTCTCTTTTTTTTTTAACTACACAAAAACACAATTTGAGCTTACTTACAGGACTTGTGACACTGAGGCGGTTGAGATGGAATTGGCAGGGTCGTAAGTGGCATCAGCTGCATCAGGGCCAACAGATGGTAACTCTTCCGTGTCCTCTTCCAGCTCCAGACGAGGTCTTTTTGCTGGGGGACACTTGACCGGTGTTGAGCTGAATGTCTGGTCAGCGGTGGTGTCATCGGCCACACTTGGGAAAGATAAAGCTTGTATGCCCGACAACAAAAAAAGAAAATTTAAATGAAATCCATGAGTGTATTCATGTCTAGTAAGAAGCATCTCAGTTCTGTTTATTTGCAAAATAAAAACATTGAATAACACCAAAGAGGGGTACATGGCATAGGTCTGTACCTTGAATGTATGAAATCATCTATCAAAGTATTGTTGGTAAGAATAACTTTAAGAATAATAATAAAAAAAATTACTTTTTGTACAGCACGATACATGAGATGAGAATGCTGACTATCACTCCATTTCGCAAAGAATACACGCTCACCTTTGGTTCGGTCAGAAGGTCCAAGAGGGCTGAGGGAGAGTTGTGTTCCACGACACGCTGTTTCCAGCGAATCCGTCTGGGTTGAGGCATCCCTTCTATTCCAGGGATACGTCGCAGCACTCTGAAAACGAGACGACAGCAATCTTCACTAACTTATTTATCAATCAATCAATCTTTATTTATATAGCGCATTTCATACCACAGGCAACTCAATGTGCTTTTACATAAAGACATAAAAAAATACAACACAGAAATACAGGTAAATAAAAACATTAAATTGAGCTAATAGTAAGATTGGTATAACTATAACAGAGCAAAAGTAAATTTAGCTAATAGTAAGATTGGTATAACTATAACAGAGCAAAAGTAAATTTAGATAATAGTAGGATTGGTATAACTATAACAGAGCCAAAGTAAATTTAGCTAATAGTAAGATTGGTATAACTATAACAGAGCAAAAGTAAATTTAGCTAATAGTAAGATTGGTATAACTATAACAGAGCAAAAGTAAATTTAGATAATAGTAGGATTGGTATAACTATAACAGAGCAAAAGTAAATTTAGCTAATAGTGGGATTGGTATAACTATAACAGAGCAAAAGTAAATTTAGCTAATAGTAGGATTGGTATAACTATAACAGAGCAAAAGTAAATTTAGCTAACAGTAGGATTGGTATTACTATAACAGAGCAAAAGTAAATTTAGCTAACAGTAAGATTGGTATAACTATAACAGAGCAAAAGTAAATTTAGCTAATAGTAAGATTGGTATAAATATAACAGAGCAAAAGTAAATTTAGCTAATGCTAGGGGGTTAGCTCATTCCCTTTAGATGAACAAGCTAGCTGCTAAGGGGTTAGCTCATTCCCTTTAGATGAACAAGCTAGCTGCTAAGGGGTTAGCTCATTCCCTTTAGATGAACAAGCCAGCTGCTAAGGGGTTAGCTCATTCCCTTTAGATGAACAAGCTAACAGAGCTAACGTGCAATTCTCACAACAGGAATATGGCACAACACACATTTAAAACAAAATCAAATGTGATACTTACGGGCTGTGCTGGTTGCTGGGGTTGATTTTGTTTTTGCAAAGTCGGAACTGACCCTCTACTGAGCGTTAAATTCCGACTGAAGCCTGCTCGGAATTGCGCCAGGTTGGTGAAACTGTCCTCCGTGAAATGCGCAGAGCAAAGGAAAAGTCGGCGGTTGTACGTACTGGGGATGCTGTTAAAAATAAATAAAAGCCATTTATCACGAACATTGCTTTCCGGGGGAAGAATATGTAACGACCGTAGTCCGCTTTCACAGCCTTGGAAGGCACAGCAGTTTCTGTTTCTCGCCATTTGCTCCTCTTCCAGGTGGGAACGGGTGGCTGTGGATTTGGGTGTGGGGGGGCGATTGTGCCAAAAGATACGTCACTTAATGCTCAAACACGGATTGGCCCATTTTCTGGCGGCAATTCAAAAAAGGGAAGTTCGGCTCTTTGTCGAGAGCCGGATCTTTTGACTCGGCTTTGAAAATCTTAATAAGTATGGAATTTTGAAGCACTGTTTTCCAGACCTTGAAACGTTTTGAATTTTGTGTGAAAGTCTTAATAAAGTATGGAAAATAAATGTATGGTAGAATTTTACTGTATGCTCAAAGGCATTGTGAAATGAGAAATAGGAAGGTAGGCTATAAAACTATAATTTTACTAACTGGTCACGTACTGTATTAGCCTAATGGGATGAGATGTGAGTGAAGAGACTGAATTCTACATACATCGATCCATCCATTCATTCATTTTTTTATAGATAGTTTTTGTGACACTTGTTTGATGTGAAATTCATGTACTTGTGATTTTCATGTTTTGAAACGTTTTCATCAGTAAAAGCATAATTTACTGTGAACAATACATTTGTTCATTGAATACTAGCCTATAAAAATTAACATTTCTAATAAACACAGTTGGTACAATCTCAACCAATGAAGTAGGCACACAAGTTACAAGTACATACAGTTAAGGGTCTTTGGGAAAAAAAGTATCAGTTTTAAAAAAAAGTCTGGAAAAAGTCTGGAATTTTAATTTGGAAAAAGAGCAAGCACCCTGCTTTTGCTGTCAGTGTTTTTATGAGACCTTATAATTGCCTAATTCTTTGCATTTATTCTGTGACAAAACCACTTTTACATTTGTTTATTTCAATTAAACTTTTTTATTAGACAAATTAACCAAAAAAATTCAAACAAATCCACAGAACAGAACCAAAACCAGAAACAAACTCCTTAATTCTCACGTGAATACCGCATGCTGGTCGCCATGCTGGCCAATCATAGCAAAGCTCTGCCGTAACCAGTAGTGATGGGATTTTCGGCTCTTTTTCGAGATGCGGCTCTAATGGCTCTTCTTACTGTGGAGAGCCGGCTCTTTCGGCTCCCAAATGGCTCCCCATATATATATATATATATATTTTTTTTTACATTATTAATTAATTAATAGCTTAAACCTAATTGTATAACATTGTGTTTCATTATTGACATTGTTAAGCACTTGTGATGAGTAAAAATGCTGCATAACAATGCTTTATAAATAAAAGTTTTATTATAACCAATTAAATCATCACAAAATAGCACCACTTCCACAAAAATAACTTTAAATAAAGTAAACAGTTATAAGTACAAACACCCACCACAATACGAAAAAGTATCAAAGCAGCTTCATAACAAAAAAGGTGCCACAATACAAATATCAAATACAGTGCTATTAAATTAAAGAATAAAACTATGAAGGATAAAAAATATGTGAACAACACCAGTTTTGAACCACTAGAGATGAAGAACTCACTGTATTAAATCACTGAAAGACTTACAGATTGGCGTTGAGAAACACCAGGTGTTTAAGCTTTTTGTTTTTAAGATTTTAAGTTTTAAGGTGTTTAAGGGAGGGAGATGGAGAGTGAGGCACCTATCTCTATCCCCTTTAAACACTTAGGATTTCCATATTATGGTTGACAGAGAATTTATCAAGCAGCCATTAATATTTCCAATTTTGAGGCCTGGTTAAAAGCTCCACAGATTAAAACAAGCCATTTATAACAATGACTGTTTGGATTTCATGAAAGTTCTGTTTCCTTGGACAAATGTAAAAACAAATATAAAAAAAAAAACATCTATTTTTCTCGTCACATAATTATTTCACGAGTTGAGAATTTCCATCTACCACTACTAATAGAACAGCTACAACCACCGCCAGACATTGATATCTCCTACAAGGCTAATATCATTGAATATTTTGTCATACAGAGGACAGTGGAATCCGATCTGAGCATTTAGGTCGTCTCTCGGCCTGTTAAGAGCACTGTGCTGATGACCGAAAGGCAGAGAAATCCAAAGCAACTGAGAGGACGATGAGGGAAAACCAAACCCAACCAGACTTTCCAGAGGCTTTAAAGTTTTATTAGACGGACAGAAATAGACAAAGATCAAGTGAATTACAAAGGCAAGTACGAAGTCCGTCCAATGGCCCCAGATCTGTTCTCCTGCACTATTAAATCTGTAATATCTTTCAGCTAATAAGGTTTTTGTTTTAATATTTTGGTTAAGTTTGTGGCAAAACTTAAAAAGAGTAAGAAAACGCCATTTGAAAATGAGCATGTTTTTTTTTTTTTAATTGTCAGTGGTAATGTAAACTTTTTAAATGAACCAAAAGCTTATTTTTTTAATAATTTTCTGCCGCTGCTCTGAACCTCAAGCAGAAACTCTTCAGAATTTTATATCCACAGTCATAAAGATTTTTACATGCGTGCCACCAGCTAGTTTTAGCCCCTTTTTTTCTTCTAAAACTATTCTTTCACGTGTAATAAACACTGTGGGGAAGACAATACGGTTCTGCAGTTTAATAATGAAATAAATACATAAATAAATACAGCGAGTGTGTTAACATGACGATAGAAAAACAAAACAATTCTGCAGTTTTTTTCAAGTGCAGATTTATTTGTCTGAACAAAATCATACAAAATAAAACTTCTAAATAAAACAAAAAAAACAGACTGACAAATCACTCCGACGTGTGCCTAGGTGCTCCATGCATTTTCCAATGTTCCATCTTTTTGTATCTTTTTGTACAAACAGTAGTGTGTAAGAGTGCATTACTCCAGCCAAATTCCCCAAAAGTTGCCCTCATAGACTGTATTTCTCACATATTTTTCTGTTTCTTTTGTCAGACCCCGAATTGGATTAAGTGGGTATAGACTGCCAGCGGAGATTAAACTTTCACCAAATGGAGACATTTTTAAATCCAGGTTAAAAACATTTCTGTTCTCATGTGTCTATGCATGAAATCTGCAAGCTATCTTTGAACTTATCTGGACTGTTGCTTGTTTTTAAATTCATTTAAATGATTTTATTTGTTTCTCTTAATATTCTTTTATGTATTTTAATGCTTCTTCCACTCCCTGCTGCAATGCTTTTACTTTATGTAAAGCACTTTGAATTGTTTTTACATGAAATGTGCTATATAAATACATTTGATTTGATTTGATTTATAGAAAATGGATGGGATGCAGTTTTTTTTCTTTAAACATTTTCAACATTCAAGTTTTTAATCAATAATTCTCTTGACATAGAAGCTTTTTGTTGTTGTTGTTGTTTGTCTCCTTGCTAGAATAACGTTTCATAGAAATAATAATATATAATATAATATATAAATATACATAATATAATTCATGACATTTCACATATATATATATATATATATATATAGATAGATAGATAGATAGATAGATAGATAGATATACTGTATATATATATATATATAGATAGATAGATAGATAGATATCTATATATATATATTCATATTAATCTGGAAACATTAGACCAGTCATTTTTTACTTATCTTCATGTTACCCATGCACATCAAGCCAGACTGAGTTTGACTGTCACTTCGATGTACAGTCAACACAGATGGGAACTGGGCTGGCCAAGCTGTTCCGAGGAACTTGTTTGGGGTGTGTGTGCGCATGTGTGTGTGTGTGTGTGTGTGTAAACAAGTTTTCCATTTGTACTTTTTCTCACTTTCCATTCTCCATATTTAAAGCATCCACTTGTTCTGCTTGTTATGCCAGTGATGTGTGGACCAGTTAAACATGGAAAGAGAAAGAGAAGGCAGAGAAAGACGAGACAGAGGCTCGATGTGGGTTTCATCCAGCTGACAACGCCATGTCTGTGAAAATCTATTATCCAGCCAGGCCAGCCTTTTATTACGACTAAATTGTTAAAAACATGCCACACAAAATTTAATTTAGCAAGTTTCATGGGTAAAACAGGCCCCAGCAACAACCACTACCATGCATATTTGAACCAACATCGACCCTATGTTAGGCTTTTGGGACACTTGTCTAGGCTTGTAAAATAAATACATTTAAGACAAATATGGCTTCTATATCACAATTATGTGGTAGCCAACAAAATGAGAGATTATTTTTTAATTATTTGACTTCGGCTGCTATCACAGTGGTATGCAACGGAATGGGAATGGGATAATCAGTTACTGTAGGCTGTAATTTTGACATTTGGGCTCACCTTTCTTGGGAAAGAAATCAGTCAGTTGCTTTCCTTCATTTTGTTTCCTCTGTCTCTCTTGCCTTTCTTTTCTTCTCTGAAATTGCGAAATTTATTGCGCATGTACAATCAAAAGTCCGCCAGAAGGCGGACTAAACCATTGCGCACTGATAATGGGGGTGTCTGATATAGATTATAGCCTGTTTGCAGGCTGTGATATACATTTCAAAAGATGTATTTCCAGAGAACATTGGATTTGCATAAATTACCAACATATATTGACATTATCCATTTTTAAAAAACGAAAGAAGAAGAAAATTTCCCTTAGGGCCCCCCCTGTAGGCTGGACCCTGTGAATCAGTCTGACTTTTCCCCCCTGTTCGACGCCGCTGCTCGTGGCTGAACTTATTCAATTCGTTGGCAGAAAAACAGCATCTCTTCTGAACTTTTCTTTCATTCACAAATAATCAACAGTTTTGGGTTTCAGATTTTAATCTGCACCTTTTTTACTGTTTTTGTATTCTAAACGAACATATCATGTTTTACACTGATAGCATTGCGGGCGGACAAGCTATTTCATGAGGTCACTTTGGACAAGAAACTGTAATTGGCCATCTTCTCACAACTGTTCAACCCTCAGCTGCCAACTCCCAGATAAAGAATGACAAAAAGTCATTTTCAAAAGTCACAGCGAAGAAAAACGACCAGAAAGATGGTTTCTGTGTCAACTGAAAATAGATGGATAAATCAGTCACTGCTTAACAAAAGAGAAAAGTAATCCTCCCCCAAGAGCGAACATGCTTTTGTTCGCAGGTTATCTGACTGAGACTGGAATGGATGAAACACTCAATTATACTCTCTTCTCTTTCAATAATTAGTCAGTGAGAGCAACATTTTGGTCGGCGGAAACTTGATTAATTTCAGTGTCACCTCCAGATGGTGTAAATGTGTAGACTGTAGTGGTGAAGAATATGGAGGAGGAGGATGGTCTGCAACAGACAGAGCTGCAGCGAGCTTCTTATCCTCGTACTGTGGCAGTCTGTGCACCCTGTAACAGAGTCAAATCACCACTTGAATTGGATCCCTGTTCCATCAATGACTGGCTGTTTACAGATCTGACTAATACTGCTCTACCCTAATTCTCTTCAGGAAACACTACCCTGATCCGCCCTCTTAGGACATCACCTGTTTCGTCCTAGCTCCTTACGCACTTATTTGTTGCCTAAATTGTCTTCCCATTTGTCTAGGTACCTAACTTATCGCACTTACTCTAGCACTAGTTATGCTCTTAGCTGTTTGGTTTTGGAAGGAAATGCACTTATGATTTCTTGTGACCTGAAGTTCTTTTGCCTACCGATGTGGAACACACTTATTGTAAGTCGCTTTGGACAAAAGCGTCTGCAAAATGACCTTAAAGGGATAATCCGGAGTAAAATGCACTTTAGATCAATTTACGGGATGTTGGGAGTACATACGTTGAGTTGACATCAAAATCATGTCATTCGGATGTGTTTTGAGAATTTCCATTTGACCGTTTTTAGCCAAAAGTTGTTAGCCTGGAAGTGATGAGGGCATATCGTTTTGCCGCTACAAAACGCTATTTTTACACCTCTTCTACAGCTCCAAACAACATAACACTTACGTGGTAGTGAGTAGAGGGTCCCTAAAGCCAAACCGAAGTGTCCCGAGGTCTTCATGTGGTCGGATAGAGAGTCCAGAATGAATTTAATCAAGCCAGTACCTGCTCTCAATCAGAGCCTCTTCCGTCAACAGGAGGCTACCTCACGCGAGACATCACGTCACGTGAGTCCGTAGGAGTTGATTGCCGAGTGTGGAGTAACTCGCTCTGGAAAGTCACAATTTCGTTGCCGTTTTTTTTACAAACATAGTCCAGTATTTCTTTCGAAAGTGAAATTAAGTTGTATGCAACAGCAAAGCCTAGCTTACTAACAGGTTGAAATTTTGAAATGTCACGTGACGTGATGTCTCGCGTTAGGTAGCCTCCTGTTGACGGAAGAGGCTCTGATTGAGAGCAGGTACTGGCTTGATTAAATTCATTCTGGACTCTCTATCCGACCACATGAAGACCTCGGGACACTTCGGTTTGGCTTTAGGGACCCTCTACTCACTACCACGTAAGTGTTATGTTGTTTGGAGCTGTAGAAGAGGTATAAAAATAGCATTTTGTAGCGGTGACATGATATGCCCCTCTCACTTCCAGGCTAACGACTTTTGGCTGAAAACGGTCAAATCGAAATTCTCAAAACACATCCGAATGACATGATTTTGATGTCAACTCAACGTATGTACTCCCAACATCCTGTAAATTGATCTAAAGTGCATTTTACTCCGGATTATCCCTTTAACTATAAATAAAGAAATAGCTCCTACAGTAATGTAATGTAATGTAGTGACAAGATAAATAAAACGTAGTTCTTCTTTCCAGCCACTCCAAAAATAAAACTCTCCAGTCCAGAGTTAAATCCTCTTCAAGGTGGTGAAGACTTTGGGATTCTTTACAGATCAGCTAAACAACTCAGTATCAACGCCCATTGTCAGAGGGTGGATCGAGCGAGGCTCTCCTTGTATTTGTAAGGAAGCTTCAAAAGTCGTCATTCAGAACTTGGCTTGATTTTTGGTATCATGACAAGAGAGTCCCCCTCCTCCTCTCTGCTTCGCCTTCATCACGTAAACAGTGCTGTGTCTATAAATAGCCCCTAAAGCCCTGGGGCAGGCTAGCTCCAACAGAGAGAGCCCAGCAAACACAGAAGAAGAAAAAGGAGACACACCGTGATACCGCCAACAACTCCACTTCCCACTCTGCACGGCTTGGCTGAATCCAGGACAAGAAAACCCTCCCCAGGACACTGTGAGACTACAATGTTTCCACCTGAATACTGCAGCGTGGACCAATCAGCACCAACATCCAGCAACATCCTTCATGCAACACCACAGTCGGTTGACACAGGAAGTCCCTCGCCTGTCTGCTGGTAACATTACACCTACGTGGCTCCGATCGACCATTTCTTTCCAAAACCACGAAGGCTCATTTGTTCTTCAAACACACCTTCCTTTCCTCCTCCTGCAAACTTCTCTTTTCCTACTTTGGTCCCCCCCCAAACCATTTTTTCTGACTGAAAGATATGCTCACATGTAGCCACATCGGCTGCTGATATTTAGGATGATGACTGCAGCTGGCAATCTGGTTTAGCCCGGGGGTGTTGGATAGGTCTGACATCAGACAGACATCAGACTGTTTTTATAAATTGAAAATGTGTGTTCCTTAAAATAGTTGCTACAAAACCCGAATTTTTATACAACAGCATTAAGCTGTATTAGATCAATGAGGACCAGGTTAGGTGGACGCCAGCAGAATTTGTTCTAGCGACTGATAATGTGCCTATTAGCTCCCGTGATGGCCTAGAAAGTCAGCTTACAAACCCAGTTCTTTCATTCGAGGCTTCAACCAGGAAGCTACAATAATTAAATCAAATCAAATTAAATTTATTAGTATAGCATATTTCATGTACAAACAGTTCAGAGTGCTTTACATAAAATAAAAGCATTGCAGCAGGGAGTGGAAAAAATACATAAAAGAATATAAAGAGAAACAAATAAAATAATTTTAATGAATTTAAAAACAAGCAACAGTCCAGATAATTTCATGCATAGACACATGAGAACAGAAATGTTTTTAACCTGGATTTAAAAATGTCTCCATTTGGTGAAAGTTTAATCTCCACTGGCAGTTTGTTCCACTTGTTTGCAGCATAACAGCTAAATGCTGCTTCTCCATGTTTAGTCTGGACTCTGGACTGGGCCAGCTGAATAAATTGCAATCATGAATGTTTTTTTTAAGGTATTTTAATTCCTTAGCTCTGTCTGACACTGAGGATATTTGAATATCTGACAAACCTGTAAGTTTAAATTTTCTATGTATTTGTACTTATTTATTCAAACTAATATTCTTAATCAATTATATTTATGTTGTATTTATTTATTATTATTTATTATTATTTATTTATTTTTTCCTTTTTTCTCTGTTTTTGTTGGCCTGTGGGTGGGATGGGAATTTTTGCGGCTACTGATTGTATTTATATTTTTATTCTGACCCAATAATGTCTGTCTTATTATGTTTAAAATGTTTAATAAACAAAGTAAAAAAAAAAAAGAATGTTTTTCTGATTTGCCAGCATTTCCGTTCCCTTCCTTCACTCATATCTTAGCCCCCTCCCACTAAGGATGTGAAAAAGAGAGAGAGAGAGATGAGCCAAAACCAGTTCCTTTTTTCTAAGAAGATGATGAAATATGTCCCACATGTGAGGTTGTGGTAAACTGTACTCGAGTAATCATTTACACTGTCATGAAAACCTCCAAAGTTTCTGATAAAACACTGGTTAAGTGATGCAGCTGTCGATGATGGGTTCAAATGACGGCTCCTAAATGAGGATTTTCCACGATGTTAAATCGCCTGTCCCCTTTCCCCCTCTCTCCTCACATCCGTCACCGCCCTCCTCTGCTCAAATCTCTGGAGGGAGGGATGAAGATGTGAGGAGAGGAGTGAAGGACAGAAATCAAGGATGTGGAAATTAGGAAATTGAATAAGGATTTACATTACATTAAGGATGTAAAACAGAAAAACAACAAAGACAGTATGTGAAGAACACTTGCACTTATGTGTCTCCACCCGATACTGTTTTCTTTCCCAATTGGCTGCAAAGAAACATCACCACTCTTCCTGCAACAATGAACAGTTATTGAAATGATATACTGCTGATATACAGTGACTGCTGAGTTCTTCTCAAATTGATTGATTGATTTTTTTATTTTTTTATTTTTATTTTTTTTTATTTAGTCATTTATTATTATTATTAGTTAGTAGTAGTATTTATTTATTTTTCTATTTATTTATTTATTTTTATTTGTTCATTTAGTCATTTATTATTTATATTAGTTAGTAGTATTTTTTTTTTTTACTAGAATTGGTATTATTATTGTTGTTTTAATTCTTATTAATACAATCATTGTAAATATTTAAAAAAAATGCTGAGCTACTTGACTAATTTGAATTTCCCCATTGGGGGATGAATAAAGTGTTTTTCCATTCTATTCTATTCTATTGTAAGACCACTCTGGCTCATGCCTAGCCTGAGTGACTTTGCGAGTGTCTCAATCTTCCAATAAAATGCGGCTGGTTTGACTTTCAGAACAAAAGCTTTTCTTGTCTTTCTCTCAAAAAAAAAAAAATGCGTCCTCGAGTTGGCGACAAAACGCCTTCTCCCGTAGTGAGGCCTTCTTTGGTGCGAGTATTTACAGTTTCGGGGTACAACATTCGATCAAAATTCAAAGATCACGAGTAGGTTTTAAAAACAAAAGTTTTTACAAGTACTTTGTGAGGCTCGAGGTTGGTTTTTTTTGTGAGTTTTTGTATGAAAAGCTGCAGCTCTGTTTATTTCCTTACCGCTCTCAATATCTTCTTTCGCCATCAATTCTGTGATTCAGCGACTGAACACACACACGCTCACACACACACACACACACACGCACACACACACACACAGAGTCCTTGCCTCACATCAAGCCTTCGGATCTCACTATTATTGATCTCTTCTGTCTCAAACACAACCAGACAGGCAGCCGGCAGGCCTACTAACCACTTATCCCCTCAGCTGGGTTGGTTCACCATTTGATACACGTGCACACTCACACTCACACACACTCAGTTCTGGTTTAAACAAGCCTTGAGGAATCAAGTCTGTGCATGAAGATCAACAAACATCCCTGAGCTGAAGCTCATTGTACCACTGCTCACATAGTAAACAAAACAATTTCCCAAATTGGGATTAATAAAGTATTTATCTATATATCTATCTAGTCTGAATAAGAGCATCAGATAAAATAGAAAGCGGTCAGCTGGTCAGCTATGATGCCTCCTCGCCACCGAGAGAACACGGATGCTTATTAGAGCGGCCTGAGCTCGGCCAGTGAAGCATGAGCCTCCTAATCTCCAGGTCACAGGTGCCTCTGAATTACAAACGCACCCCTGGATACTTTCATCAGCTCAAAGAACACACGCCACATTCTTCTTCTTTGCGGCTCAGGTTTTGTATTTTGTATTTTAACAATTCCCTCTCCTTCGTGTAGGTTTTTTCAGTGTTAAGGCGAGACACGACGGGCAAAAACAGGGATTTTTCATGCAGTGGTCAATTTTTACTACTCCTTCAATATGTGTTAATTCAAAACATAAATTAAAATGTTTATTTCATCACATTTTGTTTAATCGCGGCAGTACGTTTCGCCCAAATTTACCAAAATGAATTCCCCTATTTAAATCTTTAAATGCCGTTTTCTCAAAATCAGTTTTTTGTATTTTTCCAATATCAATATCTCAGCCTATGGAGCACCTACTAACACCAAACTTTCCAGTTATACACTTAGCAGTATTCTGAAGATATTTATAGAAGGATTTGTTGATAAATCATTCCTGGCCTGATTAATGTGACATTATAATAAAAAAATATGGCGAAAATCGATGTTTTTTAGACTATTGACAGTATATTTTGATTTCCTAGGAAATTAAAGCAGATATCCTGAAATCTCTCTGTAATTTTCTTTTCATTTTGTGTGTAAACAAAATGAAAAAAGAATTTTGCACCTGGCTTTATCATATGTTCAGATCTATCTTCCGGAAATATATGCAAATGTGCGCATATTTAATGAGATAATGCCTCATTTGCATAATTAAACATACAAATTTCTAAAACTTGTAATACATTTCTTTTTCCATACTTGTATAAGTAATCAACTGAGGAAGTTTCATGGTGATATCTAATATTTTAAAATATTACCCTATTCACCTGTAGTGTCTCGCCTTGAAAACAAATGTTTTTTCCGTTGATGGAAACAAAGGCACGTTACAAATCTCATTGCAAACTGCGGATTTTAGATTTTCAAAATTCTCAAACAACAAAGTCATGTCTCCTTGAATAACTGCCCAAACATTTAGAATAAAGATGACTCTATTATGCAATAGTCATGGGTAAAGACAATATTTTTTACAGACACATATTTTTCTATGCGCTAGTGCCTAACATCTACACACACACACACAAAATAAATATCACAATATCACAAACAAATATCTAAACAATTCAAGCTTTCAAGAAGGGATTTCAATATTGCCCCGTGTTTTCATGGAGACGGGGTAGTTTTGGTAATTGGAACATCAGACT
Source organism: Odontesthes bonariensis (assembly GCF_027942865.1). Lineage (NCBI taxonomy): Eukaryota > Metazoa > Chordata > Actinopteri > Atheriniformes > Atherinopsidae > Odontesthes > Odontesthes bonariensis. The sequence goes on from NC_134521.1 coordinate 3,362,883, forward strand.
GTTCACTGCCTTGTCCATGGTTTGATCATTTCCTCTTTGACAACATGTAAGATTCTGGCAGGATAGTGAATTTGCTAAAGTTAGCAGGACTTTTGACATGTTTCAATAAGAATATACAGTCAAGGTCCGACTATATCACATGGGAATCAGAATGACCTACGGAGGTCACTGCTACATAATCTAACCCAGACCAGCCCCCCATCAGAATCAGAATCAGAATCAGAAAAGGATTTATTGCCAAGTAATTTTTACATCACGAGGAATTTGACCAGGTCTGTTTGGTGCATAACACCAAAAAATATAATAATAATAGAATAAAGTAATAAATGTAAAAAAATTTAATTAAAAAATATGTACATGTGGCCGGTTTTGGGCTGAACCTGACTAAAAAAGGGGCAGTGGAACCTGACATGTAAACCTGATATTTAAAATCCCATGTAGCTGCTGGTAAAAAAAAAAAAAAAAAAAAAAGAAACCTTATCTGTGCAAAACCAAACCCTCAAACCACCTGCATTTCAGTTGAAGCTAATGATTAACAGCACACGGAAACCAACAGAGAGCATTTAAAGAATGTTTCCTGAAGAAAAACAGTTTGTGAGAACTCTTTTAGGGGATATTTTCTGTGTGAATTGTTTTGTTGAAACTCTACAAAGCCTTTTTAGGGAGGAGTGGGGAAGCAGGTCTCGTCTCTGCTGTCCAACCCAAGAGAGTGCAATCATTGCAAATGTTACAAATATATCAGCTTTAAAAGTTTAAAAGTCTAAACTGATCAGCTGAAACGGGCTAGTTTTGTGTGTGTCGTGTTAGCACTTTTTCCGCATTCTCTCTGCAGCGTCACCTACTGTTCAGGACTGAGTAAGGATGGGAATCGAGAAACGGTTCTTGTTGAGAACCGGTTCCCAGTGTTTCAGTTCCTTGGAATTGTTTGGCGATTTTTGCAAACAATTCCCTTATCGATTCCAGTGGGCGCAAATGACGTCACCACGCAATGTTGCGTGGCGGTCCAGCGCAGCCAGCAGTCAACAGTAAACCGTTAGCAACGTTAGCATGTCCTCAGCTAACACTGCAGGTCACTAACTAACAAACACTGCCTATCATGTTAGCAACTTCTCTCATGTGAAATACTGTCAATCTTTTTTTTCCCCCCTACAAATGGTGATCCATAAAAAAAAAAATTCTGTAAATTAGAAAAAAATTAGGCCTCAAATATAAGCATTTTTGTCGAGTCAGGCTAGCCTGACTCAAGCGTCCACATCTGGATGAGATGGTGGTCTGGGAACTAGGTGTGCATTTTCTCGTATTTGAGGCGTGGTTTACGAATGCCTAGAGCCGTTTATTGGGCGCTACGAATGTCTATCAAATGGCGTCTGGTTCTTCCCATGCTGCTTTGCGCATCCTTCTTGGCAATTAAATCTTTCAACGCCATCGTCATCGTCTTGCTGCCCCCCCCGCGTTCTGTGATTGGTTCCCTAACTCAGGCAAAAATAAGGGCGGTGGTTTCCAGGCTGCCTTTGCAGTGAGAATGAAATCGTGCGCAAAGCAGCATGGGAATTCCCAGGCTAGAGTCAGGCTGCAAATATTGAAAATCGAAATTTTCCCGTCTTTTTCCGATTCCAAGTTTTCATTTAGAAACATGCTGTCGGAAAACAAATACCAGTTCGTTTTTTTGTTTTCCATTTTTCCAATTTGAAAATAAAAAACGAGTCGTTTCCCTTTTCTCCTTTTATTATTGGTCATCGGGAAAGCTCCACCCTCCTGTTCCAATCAGGCCAATTTCAAGCTCAAAAAGATGCTAAGATGCTAACAGCTGGAGGCTCCAGACTTTAAAATAACAGTTCCCAAACCAGTAGAGGACATCACGGTGGCTTTGTCCAGTTTTAATATACACTCTGTGTGTATAGAATTATCTTTAAAAACAAAAAATTAATAATAATAATAATAATAATGTTTTACGGCAGCTACATTTGAATCAAACTAGGATCCAGTCAGTGCAGAAATAATTGGGCATTTACTAGTTCAGCAGTAATTCTAACGTAACATCTGGGTTAAAAAAAACACCAATTATTACTGTGCATGCAGCTGAGATCAGTAGTTTGATTCTCGGTTTCCCCGTCCGCACGTCAAACTGTTCTTAGGATGCTAAAGTAACTCACTACGGATATGTGCTGGCTCCTTTTTACCACCGGCTGATAACCGCATACTGTTGACAACACAATGTAACTGATTAGATCTCAAGTATTGTATGAAACAAAATCACGATACACTGAAACTAAAAACCACTACCACGCATTTTAAAGTCAAAACGTGCACAAACGCCAGCATCACTGCTGTTGCAAAAACGTTTTTGATGTAGATTTAGTTTCAGATAATGATCAATTCCTAAAAAAGTTTCCCTCTTCATGAAAGAAAGAGAACCTGGTAAATTGCTGTTGGTGGAGAATTGTGAAGGCTATTGTTACATGCTGGCAGCAACAGCATGGCTTGTTCTGGCGCCTACAGCCATCTATGTCCTCCTGACAGCTTAATGCAGCGTGTGACTGAACGTGCACCGCGCAAAACATTTAGAAACTTCACATGTTGTCACACAATCGTATCAGTGATTAGGGATGGGAATTGATAAGATTTTTACGATTCCAATTCCATTTTCGATTCTGCTTAACGATTCGGTTCTTAGTCGGTTCCCTTATCGATTCTCATTTGGAGAAAAAGGACAACAAACCGGTCTATTAGCATGAACTTTGTTTAGTTTAGAAGTAACACGAGTCATGACCTCACAAACCCAACAACGGTGAGGTCCACATTGGTCTATCCTGGCCTGGGTAATTTAACTCTTCCCTGCTCTGGTGAAAGGAGAAGCTGGAGGTAGAGGTGAACTGGGGGTAGTACCACCAGCCTCTGGCTCTGAGCCAGTCAGGCTCTGTCTCTAGTGATTTCATCTAAATGTAATGCCTGAGAAGGCAAAATCGCCAAACGATTCCAAGGAATTGAAACACTGGGAACCGGTTCACAACAAGATCCGGTTTTCGATTCCCATCCCTACATACCGATGACCAGATATAGTCAATAAAATCTCATGGTTGTGCTCTACTATTTACATAAGGGCAGCTTTTTGTTAGCCTGGAAAACAGTCTGGGAAAACCCAAGAGGAATCTGTTTCCATGGAGGGCGGGACCTTACTCAGCAACTTAAATTCATTGGAGTTCCCTTAACCAATCAGTAATGTTTAGAAAGGACGTAGGTTATGCGCCGAGGTTCATGCTTACTCTCGCGAGGCTCTAGCTCGCGAATCACGCTTCCCACATCCGCTTTCATTATACCGGTACCATTTGATAAATCAAACTTTTCCCAAAGCCAGTTGGAAGGAGAGCTACGACATCCTTGCCACTAACAAAATTGAAGAGGCATTCCTCTTGCTCTTGTTTTAATTGTGTAATGCTCTCCAGAGTTGAGACAACTTCATGGATAGCTTCTAGCGTTCTTCCGTCGCCATGTTTATTTCCGCTGCGGTTGAACTACAATTATATGGACTACAATGGACTCCGCGCGTGAGTTCTGCGTCACCACTCGCAACTGTTTGCTGATTGGCAAAACACTGAGCGAACCGAGGTAGGGGGGTTGGGCCAGACTATGTGCAGAGCCAAAATCTTTGGGCGGAAGTACGTAGGATGGCGTCGCCAGACTAGCTTTTTGTGGTCACAACTAATAAATAAAACTAATTAATATCTTTATGCAACTCGTTTGCAGAATATTTTCTTTGTTGATTATTTGGTCTAAAAAAATGTAAGCCTTTAAGCCCAAAACGGTGTTGCTGTATCTAACTGTTTGTTATTTAAACAGCCCTAAACTTCCAGGTATAGATTCCCAGATTCCCATCCCTATCAGTGATCAGTCCAAAATTCATGATGCGTCATGCCAACTTCAAACAGGCAGCGACTTCTTTTAGAACGATCTCCTTTTCCCTTTATAGCAGTATATGAGTGTTGTGGGCGGGTGGGTTCTGTTTGTTAAAAAGAAAACAAATCCAATTCAAGATATTGTATTTAAATTAATCTACTTTGTGCTTTCTTGAATAAAAAATAAATAAATACTTAAAATCTTTGACATCTCTGCCTGACTGCGACGACTGAGCCCCCCATATATTGATTCATTTATATTTTATTTATTTTCTTTTTTCATTGTTTTTTTTATTTTTATTATTATTTTTTTTTTTAACATTTTTATTTCAATTTACTAGTTTACTTTGTCATTTTCCATATTCATGTGTTTGTTGTATGTGCTTTGTACTGTTTATATGTTGATATTGAATTCGTAGAACTGTTCTCTGTTGCTTGGGGTGGGATTGTGGGAGGGATAAAAAAAAAACCGGGGAAAAATTATAGAATGGAAGGCTTCTCTGTTGCGTTGTACTGCTACATTTCTACCTGTGAAATTGCTTCCAATAAAGAAAGTCTATTAAAAAAAAACATGTTTTATGATAAAACAGCTGTCACGTTATGTATTAATCTGAATAATGTGTTAATTTATTACCGCTTGAGTGAAAATGTGACGTTTTAATGCCCAAGTAGTGCATACAAATTCACTAATTCAAAAGTTTTTTGGTGTGGACACAATAAAAAGTTTGCCAGTCTCGCAATTAGGGAAATACGACTTCAGATGAACAACATACCTCATCATTATTATTATTATTATCATGTAATTATTATTACGCCACACCATGCTTTACTGAACCAAAAACTAAGCCAAAATGCAGAAGCAGTGTGAAACGTTAAGGCAACCGAATGATTCAGTACCTTGTAGAACGACCTTAGCAGCAATAACGTGTTGTTTCCACATTGTTGTGGGGGTATTTTTGGCTCTATTCTCAGTGCACTATTCTGGCAGCATGTGCTCTCAAAGGGTCCCACCACAGCATTTCAATCAGGCTGGGGTCTGGACTTTGACTGGACCATTGCAACACCTTGATTCTTTTCTTTTTCAGACATTCTGCTGTAGATTTGCTGCTGTGTTTGGGATCATTGGCCTGTTGCGTGAACCGGTTTCAGCTTTATCAGTCAGACACATGGCCTCACATTTGACTTTAATACTTTGCTATACAGAAAAACTACACGGTCGACTAAATAACGCCGAGGAGCCCAGGTCCTGTGGCTGCAAAAACAAAACCCAAACTCATCAGCCCTCCACCGCCGTGCTCAACAGTCTACATGAGGTGTTTGTGCTGATATGCCGTGTTTGGTTTTCTCCAACGTGGTGCTGTGCATTATGACCAAACGTCTCCGCTCTGGTTCAGATGCAGCTTTGCAAACCTAAGCTGTGCTGCCATGTTCTTTTCAGAGAAGAAGCTTTTTCCTTACTCTTCCAAACAAGCCATTCTTATTCAGCCTTTTTCCAACTGTACTGTCATGAACTTTAACATTTAACCTTGTAGCACCCACAGTTGCAGATATGCAACAGGCTTTTTATTTATTTACGTTATTTATTTACATTGAACTTTTATTTACATTACATTATTTATTTACATTATATTTTTATTGATATTTTTATTTACATTGCATTATTTGATTTTTTTAATTTACATACATTATTTACATTGATGTGTAATATTTTTTTACATTACATTTTATGTGCCGACAGTTTCATTTTCTCGGCTCAGTGAATTACACTCTGCTTTGCGGTGGTCTGTTCTAGTTGGTTCTGGTCTCGTTTGGTGTGGTCTGCTTTGTCCACCTTTCACAGCGCTAATGGGAGGTCAGGTCTCCAAATTGTATTATTACAAAATTAAATCAGGAAAGCCCACAGTTGCAAATATGCAACATTGCCTAAAATGATCAAAAATAGCCCAATTCCAAAAATTCCAAAAATATTGGTTTATTCCCACCCAAAAAGATGCAAGAAGAGCCTAAATGATTTTTTTCAATGATTATTCATATGCTTGGGTGCTACAAGGTTAACATGCTAACCGAGGCCTGTAGAGTCTGAGATGTAGCTCTTGGGTTTTTGCAGTTTCTATGAGCACTGCACTGACTGACCTTGTGGTGAACTTGCTGGGATCTCTATTACTTAGAAGATTGGCAACTGTCTTTTTTTTTTCCCCCAATTGTGAATAATCTGTCTCTCTGTAATTTGAAAGTTTCCAAATAGTTTGGAAATGGCCTTTTTTAACCCTTCTCAGATTGATGGGCAGCGACAATTGCTTCTCTGAGATCATTGCTGATGTCTTTCCTCCTTGGCGTTGGGTTAACACACACCTGAATGTTCCAGACCACCAACATGACAGAGCTTCTGTTTTATAGAGGAGCTCGCATTTGCGAATGATATCAAGTCCTGTGGAAGCAGTAAAGGTGGACTTCACATTAGGGTTGCCAACTCCCTGAAAAATAAATAAAGGACCCCTCATTGGCAGGGCCGGCCGACCCAGATGCCTTCACTCTTCCTGGTGAATTTTTTAGCCCATTTTTTTGTGAGTGAAATTATTTTTTTAACTATGTGACTAACCTGAATGGAATTAGATGCATATTTTTGAGTGACATTAACACAAGGAAAACAAATTATTATCCAGCAATTCACTTTAATAAAAAAAATAACTGTTTATTAATTGAATAAAATCAGTATCTTTCTTAAACAGAAACCTGTCCTGCTTAAATTAAATATAAAACAATAGATAGAAAGCAGAACATTAATCCTGTAATAGTGCACATTTTTAGTGCAAACAGAAAATCTGTAGAAAACTTTCTGTTTGCTTTGTGTCTTCCGCTATCTTCTTCGCGAGCAGTAATGCCTCCTCGACCAATGGGATGAGTGTATGCTGTCAGCTCATTGGTCGCAGAGCAGGACAGGGCCTGGGAACAAGTTTACCGTACATTTGCACATAAAGCGCCCTGTTATTAATTTCCATTGGCATGATACTGACTATTCTTTTTTTTTAATATGTCCTAATACGTAAAACCTTACAATTTAAAGAAGGGTTTACTCTGTAAGTGAGGCTGACACAACATCCTGTATCTCAATAATCAAACTTTGTTCATCGCAGTTAATCATTGCCTCCCGTGTGGCATTAGCTCTGTCTCACTCTATCTTTCTCATACACACTCACAAGCACACACATACCAAAAGCAGACTTTGTATTCAAGCGCCCTTTGCTACCGATGCCCTGCCCAAGACCGTATGTTTGACCCCGCTCTCACATCTACATCACTGCTGATCCACTCACACTGTGTCTAAACCCCAGAGCGTGCTCACTCATGCCTCTGTGGTGCAGGATCGGTGCACCGCTATCAGTTATCCACAGTTCCAACCAAAAAAACAGCTTCGACTATGATGAGAGATTTATTTTTCTTCTCCCATGCATCAAAAGCTGTCATCTAGGTGAGAGGTCAAAGTAAAAAAAACAGAAATATATACAGTGCTCCAGTCAAAACATCCTGCTTGCTGCTATTTCTATAGTTTTATGCCAGTTCTTAATCTGTGAGCCCAACTAATGGAACACCAAGCACAGGCTAAAGTAATACAGAGCCAGTGACTGATGCCTTAGAGCGCTACTATATGCTATATGCTAATCAATGATGAGCTCAGATACGTGAAGATTAAATGCAAAGAAAGTCTTTACCTTTGACCTATGGAGATAAACTGTTAGCTGCGCTGCAACTAATAAGAAGAACAAACCGAGCTCTTTTCAGGGTATGACACGACTGAGACGGACTTTTCTCTCTAATTAGAACTTTTTAGCTTCGAACTTTCACTCCCAACCACTTTCATCCTCAAATATCTACTCGTAGAACAAGTAAAAACACATTCCACTTCAGCAGGGACCGTTAGCACTTCTCAAACCAACCGAAAGGTTGCTTATTAAGTGCAACGGTGACAGCGAATTCCTGTAGATTCCCCTGTGTTTGGAAAATGAAGCGCTTGTGACTCATATGCCGCTGTTCATGTACATCTCCAGAAGTAGTAAAACGTGGCACAGTTCATAAATATATCCCCTCTCTATTTAATGGACTCGTTTGATGCTAATTATAAGTTGGCTGCAACAGCACCTTGCTTAACTTTTTTCAGGCGAGGCTAAAAGCTTTCTTTCTGAACTGATTAAAGTCGCGGTCTTCAGTCACAAGGCCACAGGGAGATCTTTTTGGTTTCCCATTTCTGTTTAAAGACCTTCATTGAGCAAAGTAGTCACATGTTTGCCCACGAAGTGCAAAGTACCGTGACTATTCATCCAGAGAGGGAAGAAGATGTCGTTTTACAGAAACCAGTGTTCTGGTCGGTAACTAAAATAACATATGCCTGTATCATGGGTGAGATAACGCAAAACTTCCTTTCCGAGCACGGTCAGCAGGAAGAGACAATGCTGAGTTGATTGCAACTTCCACAGCAGCCCTACCGTTTTTTGGTAGTGCACTTCCCCTACCGGCCTTAGTCCTCGCAGTTATGTTCATGTTACAGTTCACCGACGGTTGCGCAGACACCAGCAAAAGAAGTGTTTTTCCAAATGTGAAAAACGTGGAGCTCGTGAGACAGTTGATATATGTATCGCTTTGTAAAACTATCATAGGAAACATCTGGCAGGAAATTAAAAAAATAATCCAAACATCTCTTGAAATGAGCTGAATTAAAGCAAGGAAGCCCTACTTGGATGTGACTGATTGAGACATCATACATTCATCTGATATGAAAGCACAATTCTCCTAAGAGTTTCCACAGCTATCAAGAAATGAAAATGAGCTTAAAATGTAGCTTAAAATGGAGACATTTTTTTAAATCTGCACGCCATCTTTTAACTTATCTAGACTGTTGCTTGTTTTTAAATTCATTTAAATTATTTTATTTGTTTCTCTTTATATTCTTTTATGTGTTTTTAATGCTTCTTCCACTCCCTGCTGCAAAGCTTTTATTTTATGTAAAGCACTTTGAATTGTTTGTACTTGAAATGTGCTATATAAATAAATTTGATTTGATTTGATTTGATTTGATTTAAAGCTAAATCTAACACAACCTATAAGACGGTACCATTCACAGTATCTTTAATATAAAACACGGCCCCTGAAAAATAGAATAAATAAATGATTGGATGCATATCAGCCATGTTGTGGGTACAGCATCACAAACAAGTTCAAATGTAATCTGAAATACCTTTTTTTTTGTTTCCGTTTTAAAGTCACATGAATACAATTGGCCCGCTGTTGTGTCAGTGTCGAACAAATCAACAAAAGATACCCAAAAATACACTGGAACATACGCTGGAATAGGAATAGGAACAGGAACACTGGCTTCTGTGTCTCGGTGTTCACGGGCTAAGTGAGAAGCCGAATCACAACTTTCAAACATCTTCCTCTACAGCTTCAAAATGCATCATTAGTTGCATCGAGTCCATGTCTTACAACGAGCCGCAGATGTGTGATTTCTGCTTTGCCATCGTTTAACGTAAATGCGAGTGAAAGCAGCCTCTTCCTGCCGCTGTGAGCCAAGTTTGTGCTCATTGTAGTAGAGCGGGAGGAAAGCGTTCAAGTAGATCCACACTGCAAAAAGCCAGCTATCAAAAACAAGAAAAAAAAGCACAAAAATTAGGTGTATTTTGCTTTAAAAAAAGCAAAATTATCTGCCAATGGAACAAGAAAATGTGGCTTGTCAAGATTTTTCAAAACAAGTAAAAATATCTAATCTCAATTAACCCACAAATACCTTAGAATTAGTGTATTTTAACTAATAACAAGTACATTTTTCTTGATTCTAATTAAATACACGTGGCCTATTTTCTCAATATATTGAAAAATATTCTTGAATTCAGTAAATGCTAGTGCCATAATCTTGACATAGTGGTATGCACTAAGGCCTTATATTTCTTGAAACCAGCTTTGAAACTGTTGATATTCCAGCTTCAAGCATGAACTTACTCAAAACAGGTCCTAACATCTCAGTAACAAGCTGTAATATCTTATTTAGATAATTAAGGACAGAAACACTTAAAACAAGTGAAGCAGTCTAACATAAAAACTGCTTACTAAGAAGAACTATCTTATCGGACAAAAAATAAGCATATATCCCTTTAATCTAAGATATTCTTTTTACTTAGATCTCACTTTTTGCAGTGCATCTCTACGGGCATCTGTAAGACCCATCAAAGCCCAAGAAGGTGCAATTACCACAGATGTTACAAAAACATCCATTGCTAATGAAAAGTCAAACAAACAAGATGAAACTGTGCAGTTATGCACAGTTTCCACTGTTATGCCTGCAGCGTAGTGGCCATTTTTTTTCAGGAAGGATAAATAGGGTTAAAGATGAAGTCTGCAGCGAGTCCAGAGTGCCTCAAATGTACAAAGCATAATCAGCTCATAAGTCAAAGCCCAACGTCCACAACATAACATTCAGCTTTTTAAAGGTTCGATATGCAAGATGTTTGAAGCCTTAGAGGCAGAAAACTGTTTGCTGTGTAAAGACACAACAGTGTAACGATGTTATTAGCAGACAGAAACGTCTCTCACCTTCTCGTGCGCCTCATTATCAGGATTTTTAGCAGTGCAGCAATCAGTCACATATGCATGATAGTACATTCAAGTCACTGCAATGCAGCACAGACCAAACGCAAAATCTAGATTTTCCTGCACCGAACAAACTATGTTCTCAAACAAGCCATTCATACACAGAGGTAAACGAGCTGAATGACTGGCTCGAACTTTGGTTTCACTTTAGATTCTGGCTCTTTTTGTTTTGGACTTGAGTTTTTATGATGCTCCAGAGCTTACAAAACAATGGATTTCTGAATATATCATGTCGTCTTGATGGGAAAGAGGAAAAAAGATGCTGGAAAGATGTGAAAGATGTCACTGGAACCCGCCGACGTGAGACATTTTTACAATAAACAATTAACTCAGGATACAGAAAAGAATATCATCAACAAAAGAAAGTGACAATGAGAGCTTCCCTTTAGATCATTCTTTCGTAAAACCAACGCTTCATGACGCATCGGTTGAAGCCAACAAACAAAAAAATAAAAATCAACAGGCCCACGGCAATGCTGCCGGAAGAAATCTGAATAAGCACCGGTGCACCCTGCTAGAATCAAACAAACTCACATCCGTACATCTTACATTTAACCACTGCTCTGCCACGCATATATTCACAGGTTACATTCTTATTGAGGAGAAGCTCTCCATCATCTACCTGCAAAGCATCAACTAAACAGATCTCCAGTGATGATGCTGCCAGCTCTTAGCCGTGTGTTTCCATGTTTGTGTGATCTAACTGACACACAAACGCACTTTTGCTCAAAGCAGAGCTTGTTTGGCGGTAGAAGTCAGCAGCAGGGCCTGTCACAGAGAGAAAGTGGAAGCAGTGCACCTGGCTGCTTCCCAGGGTTTTGAGTGTTTATGTGTTTGGGAGAGAGAGATGAAAAAAAAAAAAAAGGGGCTGCTGGCCCTTTAAAAGCTAAGATGGTGTCCTACGAGCTGCAGTTGCTGCCTTCCGTTTCCTTCCTGCCTCCCTGAGATCACACAGCATTTCAAATTGAACCTCAACTAACACAGCACACAGAGAGAAAGCCAGATAGCGAGCAGACACACAGAGGCTTCCGTGTTTAGCCGTGGAAATGACGGGTTCTCTCAATGCCAAATGAGGCCACTGTTCCAGTCATTTTTTGCACATTAAAACCACCTCATCATTGCAAAAGGATGCACTATGTCTGTTACACTTGTCACATGTCAAGCTGACAATGTCAACTCTTGCTTGTGTACAGGCAGGTCACCCACACAGGTAGATGTCTCTCTCTCTCTCTCTCTGTCCCACTGAGCAGGGATAATAACGTGCACTTACTTTCTTGTTACGGGTCTCCGTGTGCATCTCGGTTGCCGGAGCGGTGCAGCGGCCGAGGGGTGGAGCAGCAGGAAGGGGGTCGGTCGGGGCTTTGGGTGTAGCACTATCTGAATAAGAACTGTCAGGGAGAGAGGAGGAGGGTTATTGTGGGGGGGGGGGGTGGCTCGTTTTTCCACCTTTACAGTCAAAATTTCAGGATATAGGAGCACGATCCCTGCCTCTTCCAGTGTGTCTTTTCAGTTCATATCCGCGGCGTCGAAAGGATCCCTGTGCTGCCCCCCAAAAAAATCGGCAAAGTCTCTCTGTGTCTCTCCCTCTTGTGTGTGTGTCGGCTTGTTGTTGCCGTGCACTCAAGGGCTGGGCTCTCTCTCTCTGCCTTTTCCTCCTCCGCCTCTCCCTGCTTGTGACCCCACCCTGCGTCCCCACCCCTCATCTCTCCGTCAGACAGGAGCTGCGCAGCCCTGCAGAGGAGCGGCGCGGAGCGGAGCCGAGAAGCCGGCTGCAGGCTGCAGGGCTGCAGGCTGGAGCTGGAGCTGGAGCTGGAGCGGAATCGCGCACAAATGCAAAGAGGGGGGGTGTAAGCTGTATGAGTTCTTGCATCCCCCATTTATCAATGGCATGCTGCAGAAAACCTTTTTTGCTCACTGCTGAAGAGAAGCGCCCATGTCACCTTACTGACGTCAGCCGGCCGGCTAATTGAGGACACTTCTGGGTGGGGAGGGAGGGAGGGAGGGAGGGAGGGAGGGTGGGTGCGGTTTAGGCTTTACACCATATAAAGCTATACCTTTTACAAATATGAGACCGTGTGTCTCAGATAGATGAAGGAGAGGCAGTGTCTGAAAGACGTAGTTACAACCACACCCCTTTGGTAATAAAGCAGGGTGTGGTGCATATTAGGATTTTATGGCCTTCTTCTCCTTACGAAATTTTTCCATAACAGAAAAAAAAATAAAAATACAGACTTGTTTGAACTGATGTGAAGCTCCATGTCGCGTAGATGGAAAAAAAAATGTATATAAAGATACATATGCGTGTGTATATATCTATATCTATGTCTATATATATATTTTATGTAAAAACACATAAAAGAATATAAAGAGAAAAAAATAAAATAATTTAAATGAATTTAAAAACAAGCATGTATATATATATATATATAAATTAATTTAAATTTATATTCTTTTATGCATTTTTACATAAAATATTATTTTATGTATTTTTACATAAAAAAATATATATGTATATATATATATATACATATATATATATATATATATATATATATACATATATATATATATATATATATATATATATATATATATATATATATATATATACATGCTTCTTTTTAAATTCATTTAAATGATTTTATTTGTTTCTCTTTATATTCTTTTATGTATTTTTAATGCTTCTTCCACTCCCTGCTGCAATGCTTTTATTTTATGTAAAGCACTTTGAATTGTTTTGTACATGAAATGTGTGCTATATAAATAAATTAGATTTTTTATTTTGATTTATATAGATTGGTAGATAGATTTTAATAGATGACACGACGTGATTTTACATGAGATTATATACAGAGTCACGATTTTAAATAAAAAAACAAAAATAGCTCAGTATTCGTCATTTTTTAACTACATTTCCCATGATTCCATACCGGAACGGGAAATCCAAACCGGAAGCATGCGAAGGTAAACAGGACTTTCTGTGTCATGTAAACACTTTCAAAGAATTTAGGCATTTTATTGCAAACTATTTGGCTTTAGACTCAGTTTAACAATACCAATGTGTGAAAATACAGGTTTGACGCCGTCACACACCTGTTATTTGGTCTACTTCAGGAACTGTTGTCATGGAGATAGCTAACAGCTGTCTAAGCTAGCGTTAGCCACCGTAAGATTGCAGGACATTGTTGTTACAAACGTTAAATGGTATTTTACGTTGTTTCTTTTAGTCAATTCTGCATACGTACAGCTTGTAGCTCAGAGCCTCTGCCTGGTACTAGTTTTCAAAGAGAAAAGTGTTGCGTATATATAGAAAATGTAGTAGAAATGCGATTTGCATTGAGGTCAGTTTTAGGTTGGATATATATATGCAGGGGCGATTTTAGGATCTGGTCTTTAGGGGGGCCCAGCCCCCAGTGCTCACAGAGGCATATTATTTCTCACTAATTGAGGCGAACTAGTACATTTATAAATTTTGGAGCCGTATTAGTTTTGCTTTGAGTAGAGTTTTCCCCCTACAACATGCAATTTTGACCTCTTCATTTCAAAAGACTGTGTGGCTTGACAGGGATAACAGAGAGCCTGCGACAAATATTGAAGACAACTCAACATTTATTTTGGGAGTAAAGAGTTAAAACAAAAACAAATGCTAAAAAATAAATAAAATGGTCACTAAAATAATGCATCCTTGAGCCAAAAAAAAAAAGGGTTTTTGCATAATATAATATTTTTAAAATGTGCTGAGCCAGGGGGTGCTGAGCTATCTCACAGTGGTGCCTTGGCACCACTAAAAATACCCTAGCCTCGCCCCTGTATATGACAGACGCGAAACGTCAAGTTTTGTCCGTAGGAGAATGAATGGCTTGCTCATATACAAGCGTCTCCATCAACAAGTTTACAAAGAGACTCGTGAGAAATAGGATTGAATAGTGTATTTAAAATTATGACACGTTACGGTACTAATTGGACCTCACCAGCATATTCATTGTATTTGCATATGCGTCATTAATATGACTTATCAGTCAGTTACTATGATGATTACAGCTTCTATTTGATATGACCCACTGTGTTCATCACCAGTTTTAAATTCAATTTATAGACTTGGAACATGGGTAGGGTTGCCAACTCCTTGAAAAAAAAAAAATAAGGGACACCTCATTGGCAGGAACGACCGATTTTTGGTGATTTTTTTTTTTTTTTTTTTTTTTTTTTTTTTTTTTTTTTTGGCTCTTTTTTTTGGCTCTTTTTTTTTTTAAGTGAAATGATTTTTTAACTATTTGACCCGAACCTGAATTGAATTAAATGCATATTTTTGAGTGATATAAACACATGGAAAACAAATGTTTAACCAGAAATGTACTTTTATTACAAAATAAACTGAATAAAATAAATATCTTTCTTAGACAGAAATCTGTCTTAAACTTAAAACTGTATAAATAAATATAAAACAATAGATAGACAATAACAAAAGTGCAAACAGACTTGTAAACATATTTAAAAATAGAACTTGTGAACTTAATGCACAACTCAACTCAACGCAATTTTGCATGCACAACTCAACGCTACTTGATGAGCGGGATTCCGTATAGTCGTACTCCTTTATAAATGTGCTGTCAGCTCATTGGTCACAGAGCAGGAGAGGGCCAGGGAGCAAGTTTACCTTACATTTTCATATAAAGCGCCATGTTATTCATTTATTCCACTGACATTTTATGGACTTTTTTTGATTCTCACGATAATACGGGAAAAAGTGCGTCCCTTTTCAGCTCAATACGGGACGCGTACATTTGTTTCTAAATACGGGATGATTCCGTTTTTCAAGGGATGGTTGGCAACCCTAAACATGGGACACATCTCTTTTGAAGTTAAATGAAAAAATTCTTTAACATGAGCGGAAATGATCATTTCAGTACGTTTTTCCATAAGCTCACATTGTATACGGTTTTTGCTTCTTTCAAGATTTGCCTTAAGAAGCCTCTTACTGAACACACACTGTGTAGGCAACTCGTGCAGCATTCTTCTTTGTCCAATCAGCCCCCGGAGCAGTAGTAGTTTTTGTGCTCCAGGTAAACATCCAATTAAACATCCAGGTTCCTCAAAACCAGGGCAGGACTTCAAGTTCTGACACAAGAGTCAGATATTGTGGAACCAATAAATAGGATACTCAAAAATAGTTGTTAACCAGTGGGCAGGATCCAGAAGGAGACCGAGACAGACAGGCTAGGGAAGGATAAGTGATTTATTATTTATTTACAAAGGCGTTAGTGGAGGTAAATGTGCTCGGGTGTCCACGTTTCTGATTGGTCCTGTGGCGAGTCTTTGCTTCTGGGAGAGACGAGAAATCATTTAACCAATAAACCAGAGTCTCTTGAGGTTTGGATATGAGTTTGAATGAAGGAAGGTTGTACTCGGAATGACTTTCGAGATGAGCCACAGGTGGAGAATATCAGGAGCAATCTGGAGTTAGGAAACACACTACTTCTGATATGATAGAACACAAAACAGAACAAATATACAGATCCTGACAAATATTGCCAGAACACTGGTGCACATGTAAAAACAGACATTTTTAACAAATGTTTTGAGAAATGGTCCCATTGAGTTACAATAACTCTTCTGTCAGGGAGTCCTGGCCAAGAAGGCGGCTTTAAAAAGTTACATTACAATAAAACACAAGAGACAAGACAAAACCACTACTACATCACATCTAAACAGAAGTAAACATATTAAAAACTAAGTATACACAGACACTAAAAAACAGACAGCGAACAAGGAATGAAATTAAAAACAATTGCAGTGGTCAGTTAATGATCATTTTAAAAGGTCTTTAAAAGAATTTATGGATGGAAGAACTTCAAGATTTAGAGTAGCTTGAAGTTCATTCCAAGCTTTTGGTGCATATGATGAAAAGGATGTTTTCCCAAGTTCAGTTCTTGTAAGTGGAATATGTAAAAGTATTTTTTCTCATGAACTCGTCCTGTAAACACTACTTTGAAAAGAAAACAAATTAAAAATGTATAAAGCAGGGTGTCCGCGGGGTCTTAAAAAGTCTAAAATAGTCTTAAATTACACATTTTCAATTTAAGGCCTAAAAAGGTCTAAAATATAGAGATATTTTGCACTGTAAGTCTAAAATTGAGTTTGAGTAATTTAAGACCTACGTTTCAATGCAAAATATCGACAAAGGATTCATGGTTTTTTTTTTTTTTTTGACGTCCTTTTCCACGCCATTTTTTTTTTTTTGTTATGGTCCGTGTAGTTCTACATGACGCGTTGCTGGTAGTGGAACGTACAATAATAAAACTACAGATGTGAAACGGAAATGTACTGCCGTCACAGGATGCAGCAGCAAGCATTTTGATTCTGTGTGCAAGCAAGGCGGGAATCGTTATGAAGTAGGCTCCGAATGGCAGGAGATGGGGAAGTGTAAATGCAACGAGAATTGGCTCTCAAGGGAAGAGTTTGCAGACTGGCTAAAACGTGTCCCCGCTGACGATAGTGAGGCATATTGCACGTTCTGCAAAAGAACGCTTAAACTCGGGACCCTGGGCATCAAGGCACTGGAGTCTCACACGAAATCCAGCAAACACCAGGAGTCGGCAAACGCGGCACGAAATTCCCACGGAATTGCCCAGTTCTGTTCAGTAGCAGCTAGCCGCACGTCGTCAAGAAATGATACCGGTGGTGTTACTTCCAATATTCGTGATCAATTGGGCTCCACTGACACAATGAAGGCAGAAGTTCTGTGGGCGCTTAACACAGTGGCTAAACACCAGTCCTGCAGATCCAATGACGGCATCGGAGAACTTTTCCAAGCGATGTTCCCGGACTCCACAGTTGCCAAAACATTCCAATGCGGGAGAGACGAGGCGTCGTACATAATCCGATTTGGAGTGGCAGAGTTCGTTAAAAAAGATCTAATCTCAAGGTGAAGGTCTTAAATTTAACTCGTGATGGTCTAAAAAAGTCTAAAATTGCACTTGTTAAAACCTGCAGACACCAAAGGTAGTTTACCCATTAGGGCTTTAGCAATAAAAGTCAGCGCATGGATTTTTCTTCGGATGGAGAGAGAAGACCATCGTACAGTTTCATAAAGAGTGCAGTGGTGCTTTAATGTAGCGCTAACAAAAAAAAACATCAAGCAACTTTACAGAGCTTCGAGCTGAGTTGGTTCAAAGTCGTCCTCCATTGAGTCCATCAGTTTGTCTATCAGAGAGGAAGTGAAGCCCATAAGGAAAGGACAAATTGATCATATCAAAGGAAAGATTCAATCAAAAGACTGTCAACTGCTTTACGTTCTCTGTTCTCATACGTTCTACGCGCGGAACACACATCCAACAGCCTAAAGGAACGATAGAAAAGGAAAAGATTTACTGGTTTCAAAGCAAAGCAAAGAGTGTCGTTTGAAATTCTTGATTATTTAAGTATCTCTTTTATTTTTGTTTTTTTCTAAGCAAAAACACAAATTACAAATTGCGAACCTCATTTTGAGGAATGTTGAGTAAAACTCCTGGAGTGGCAGCAGCAGGATTGACAGGCCTCTCTCATGTTTGTTCATTTGTTTGAGCTCTTATTTCGTTCAAAGAAAAAGATTTTCACTCACCAACTTCATGGTGTCTACAGAATATAAACAAATTAAAAGTTTAATGCCTCCAAGGGAGGGGGGAGCTCTTGTCACATAATGATAATCCTCTTTCCAAGCTTTTTTTTTTATTGTGTTGTTGGCGTCAAATCGTAGATTACTTTGTTTTTTATAAATATAAAGAAGTTTTCAAATTAATTAATTAATTAATGATTATTTTTTGTATATTTTTTTAATATTTAATATTTTTATTTTCCCCCCTCTTCTTTGATTGCTTTTAACTGTGTTTTAATTTTTTATCTTTTAAATGCCTTGTCTTTATTCAAAGATTCAAAGTTTTATTTGTCACATTTATAGTTATACACGGTACAACATGCAGTGAAATGACCTTTGACCGCCGTCCACAAAATACAAACTATAAATAGGCCGTAAGGTGAACCCCGTTTTCGTTTAGGCTCGCTCCGTGCTCTCCGGACTACATGCCCGTTAGCTGATAAAAATGACCAAGATATTTTGCACTTGTAAAAAAAGTTACGCGTCACAGAATCCTGTACTTTTTTTTAAACCGAGACGTTTTCTGAAGAAATATTTTCCTCGGCTGAATGACGATTTTGACGTCACAAGACACCACGTGACCGCGCTGGACCAATCACGTTGCCGATTTAAGACAACAAACTGGAAAAATGACAACCTGCCTGGTGTTGTCAAATCTAACCTACAGAAAGGAATCTCGCAAAATATCATTTTAAAGTGAACATAAAATAATAATTATCAACGATAATGCTCATTCATGTATTTCTGAATTGAGCCAAATAAATTCTAAATAGTGCTTTATTTACAGCACGAAGCACAATTATGCAAGTGAACCTTTCATGTTGTCATTTTGATCAATTAATGGAATTCCAATAATTATTGATAACCATCCACGTGTTTGTAACGTGGGCTAAATTAATTCCAAACAGTGCTTTATTTATAGTACAAACAACTATTGTGCAAGTGGATGATAAGGTTACCTTATCATGTCGTCATTTTTTTATTAATGAATGGAAATAATTCTAATTATCAATGATAAGGACCATTCAGGTATTCATTTATTGATTTATTCACTAATAACTACGCAACACATAAAAAAGTCCAAACAAGTAGGGCATACACATCAACAACCGGCATAAACTTATATACATATATACATAACCATAATAAAAGGAATGATACAAATGGAATAGAATAGAGGTATAAAAATAAAAGCACACACACACACATACACTATTCCTCACTGTCAGTGCTAGTTTTCTTGTCATCCATGTCACTTGAAGATTTCCATCTTCCAGATGCCAACCATGTCCAGTGGGAGATGGAGCGCCAATCTTTTGCTTTACACATGACCTCATTATTTTAGCCTGATAATTTGACCTTTTGCAGTGCTGGTGGAGGGCAGCACTTGTTGGGGGGATAGATAATTCTGGCAAGGCTGATAATGCCATACAGAAAGCTTTGTACCTAGCCTCATTGATGTTTTCTGCGGTTGGCTGATCGTACAAATGGCATACATATTTGCAAAGTAATGCAAATGTAGAGTGGTCCAAGTTAAATTCAGTCCCCAGATTTCTGAAAGCCTTCAGGTAGACATCTTTCTCGCATGCCACAGCAAATGTCTTCTTTTTGCCTTGTGGAGTCACACCCAGTGAATGTATGGATCCCAATCAAGGCTGAACACACACTGGCTCCGAGGGCTGATGACACCTTGGTGATGTCCATTATGCGTGTTCTGTTGCCCGTCCCTGTGAAAAAGTACAAGCTGCATGGCAATTCTTTCTGCAGACTCACAGAAAAAGCCGCTTTCGGACAGACCGTTCTAAGAAAGTAGTTATCAGAACTACCCTCCTCGAATTTCGTTCTGATAACTATCCTTCCCCAGCGGAACTGTTTCAGTCTGCATTCGCACATGAGTCGGGACCTGATAGGGACTGATGCGCCGCGCGCAGCAGTCTGCTTCAGTGACGTGTTAGCCGTTAGCCGTTAGCCGTTAGCGCTACATTCAAACACAAAACAAAACGGTAAAAGTAAGGAGAGTAGAAAAAACACCACCAAGAAGCTAATATGGAGAGCGGGGAGGCCACTGTGTTCATGGTCTGCATGATGGTGATATTAATCATGGACAATCACATCAGGCGTCTAATATCGAGGCTGGAAAAGCTCACAGAGAGAGTCAGGAGACGATACTTTTTCATTTCATGAAGGAAGAAAGGAGAGCAGAGCCTGCAGACA
Organism: Odontesthes bonariensis; assembly: GCF_027942865.1. Lineage (NCBI taxonomy): Eukaryota > Metazoa > Chordata > Actinopteri > Atheriniformes > Atherinopsidae > Odontesthes > Odontesthes bonariensis. The sequence continues at coordinate 3,383,262 of NC_134521.1, forward strand.
AATGAGACCAGTGTAAGTTTAACTTATTAAACACCCACCGGTTGTGTCCGTGTATGAGTAAACATTTCAGCTGTGATAGCATGACATGGGGCGTAGCTACCAACCACCACACACCTCCGTCAGATTAGTTCTATAGAACTATGAAAAGACCCGACCTCGGAGAAGGAGCTAAATAGTTATAGGAACTAAGGGAGAAAGCCCCGAGTTCCTGTATGTCCGAACACGGGAGAAAACGGCCCCGCGGATTAAAAGGTTATTAGAACTGCCAAAGGTTCCTACAGTCCGAAAGCGGCAATTGACTGCTACATCAGTGTCAGGGCTCTTAATAATGACAGTCTTATGTTCCTGTGCAGCATGTTGTGCATGCAAAAACACCAGTGTCACATTCTTCGTGGTCACACTGCAGGTCTTCCACAGCACGAACAGACTGCACACCTTCCAGTACAGTCACACAGTGACATTGGTGTTGATGTGCTATGTACAAGCTAGGGGTGTCACGGTGTGAAATTTTCGGCTCATGGTTATTGTGACCAAAAATACAACGGTTTACGATATTATCTCGGTAATTTTTTTTTTTTTTTTTTTCTTAGTGTTAACATTAAGGTGACCAGGTACCGATCCGAAGACCTCGAACAACAACGTTGTCTTACATTGCGCAATCATTTATAATACACGTGGTGTAATAAACACAGGAACAGTGCATTTGAAAGCTTAGACCCTGAAGAATACATTTAGCACTACTTTACAATAAAACTTCAGATTTGCTCAACAATACCTTGCACTGGCTGTGCAGCTGCGGGTGACGGTCTCGTAGGTGAGTGATCAAATTGGATGTGTTGCTCCCTTTCGCGGATACCTTCCGCCGGCATGTCCTACACACGGGCGCACCGTCCTCCACCAGTTGCCCCTCAGAGTTTTTGAAATATCCAAAGTAGGACCACACTTCCGATTTTGTGCGCTTAGAAGGTGGAAAAATGGTACCATCGCGGCTTCCTTCTTCTGCTGCCATGCTTAAAGTGAGAGAAAAGAACCTCGGACTAGTGGCGCCCGCGAACGTTCGAAAGTGTCACGTGTGCGGTGTAGAGCTCTAGTAACGCACCTAGATAACATTATGTTTTGAAATGCAAAGTATTTAGCGCAGTAACAGTGTAATACAGTGTAACCGTGGGAGTATTAGGGAAATGAAAGCTCTCCCGGTGTAACGGTGTGCGGTAAGGTAACCCACCGAGATAACACCGTGTTTTGAAATTCAGAAGGTTATCTCACCGTCAAAATATTTTAGCGCGGTTACCGTTTACACCGGTAACCGTGACAGCCCTAGTACAAGCTGAGGTTTCTTCCCACTGCTGTAAGATCAGCATGCGGCCACGCATCGTATAAGAACTCAGCAAGTGCTTCTTTATTTGTTCCTTCTGATTCCTTCCATTCCACCTTGTGCAGGTGAAATTCTGTGTTTCCTCATGCTTAACAGAAGATAAGTGCATGTAACAAATCTTTCGGTCAAAATTTCGTCTTCTTCAGTACTGCTGGATGATCGCGCTGCTACTGAGGTGCTGTTTCTGTTTACCAGCTCAGCTGACATTCCAGCTATCCGATTCGTCCATTCTGATGACGTCTCAACCGTGGCACCTCTCGCGAGCCAAACTGTTATTACGCCTGCCGAATATGTACATACGCCTTGCCAGGCACTAGTTATTCCTTTAAACGTTGCAAACTAAAAAAGTACTGTTCTGAGCGGTGAAACTTTTTTTTAAACCTCAACATAACTCAATATTTTTATGAGCTGAAGCGTGTTTGGTACGGAGAGCGTGGAACAAGCCTGGTGTTCTGAAGGAGTTTTCGAGGTTCACCTTACGGCCTAAAACTATAAAATATAAACTAGGTAGCAAAGTAACATTAATAGAAAGTTAAAGTAAACTTAAATATTCCTAAATTAGAATAGTAGAATATCAAATAAAATATATAAGCAAGATTAAAATACAAAATAAGATTAAAAATATATACATATAGAATAAAATAGAGTACAAAATAAAGTAAATATATGTATGTGCAAAAGTTAAAGTCCGAGATATGTACACCGTGTGTGCAAAACCGCAAATTTGTGCATGTGCGGGAGTGAGGTGTGAGCGAGAGAATGTGCAGAAAATGCAGTTTGTTGTGTGAATGTGCAAAAAAAAAAGAAATGTAAAGCACATTGAGTTGCCTGTGATATGAAATGCGCTATATAAATAAAGATGCCTTGCCTTGCCTTGAAGTGAAGACACTGTATTTTTCCCCCCTTGGCCTTGTGTCTGTAAGCAAATTAGAGATTCACATTTTTGTTACATTTTAGAAAATATCCCAGAAATGAAGTTTCATGGAAAACAGTTTGTTTCTGATCGAACACATTTTGTTAAGAAAGTTAATAACGCCTCCCAATCGATACTGATACTGTAAGACAGCTTTGGAAAGTGTGTAAGTAGACGGAACATTTTTTCTGTGATTTAGCCAATTTCTGCTGTTACCGTGCATCATCTCGAGTCTCTGAATTAAAGCGTCTCTGTTAAATCTTTTTCAGAGTGAGCCGACAAGCCTTTGAGGAAGGCCCGCTGCTGGAGGAGCAGGAGACGGAGGGCCAGCGCCAGCTGCACAGCCTCCTGCTTCAGCAGCTCCACACGGACGTCGACATTGATCGGTCAGAAACCGCCTGCTTGTATCCGCAGAGGATCGCTTTCCCATTTATGAACTGAAAGTAAAAGCAAAAATCCAAATATTGAGTTGAATAAACTGATTTACAGTCCAGCCCAATGAGGCAATATATATCGTGCACAGAGGCCGCATTTTATGTCACAACACCATGTTGATTTTGTTTCGGTACTGCAGGCCCCCACTGTGATATAAAAGATGTAGTACATCATGAAACATACATCCATTTTCTATACCCACTTAATCCGATTCAGGCCTGGGGGTACACTAGGGATGGGAATTGATAAGATTTTTACGATTCCAATTCCATTTTCCATTCTGCTTAACGATTCGGTTCTTTATCGGTTCCCTTATCGATTCTCATTTGGAGAAAAAGGACAACAAACCGGTCGATTAGCATCAACTTTGTTTAGTTTAGAAGTAACACGAGTCATGACCTCACAAACCCAACAACGGTGAGGTCCACATTGGTCTATCCTGGCCTGGGTAATTTAACTCTTCCTGCTCTGGTGAAAGGAGAAGCTGGAGGTAGAGGTGAACTGGGGGTAGTACCACCAGCCTCTGGCTCTGAGCCAGTCAGGCTCTGTCTCTCATGATTTCATCTAAATGTAATGCCTGAGAAGGCATTCATTTAACCTTAACCGTTACTAACAGCAGCTTTTACAATCAGGCAAATGGTGCTAACATGATAGGCAGTGTTTGTTTGTTAGTTAGTTACCTGCAGTGTTAGCCGAGGACATGCTAACGTTGCTGGGTTGAGATTCACCAACGTTAGTCCGGAGCGGATCGAAAACGCGACATTCATTCATAGTTATTGCATGTTGGTAGTATTTCCTCCCTTTGGTGAAATATTCACTTTGCAAGTTGCCCTGTTGTCGTCTTTTTTAGGGATGTGTAACCAAACTTTCGAGCGTTTGTACCGCTTGGGCGCCATGTTTACTGTTGGCTGCTGGCTGCACCGGACGCCATTCGCGCCCACTGGAATCGATGAGGGACTCGTTTGCAAAAATCGCCAAACGATTCCAAGGAATTGAAACACTGGGAACCGGTTCTCAACAAGAACCGGTTCTCGATTCCCATCCCTAGGGTACACTCTGGGCACACGCTTTTGGACAGTGGCAGGAAGCTGGAATACCCAGACAGAAGCCATGCAAACGAGAATCAAACCATGAACCGTCTCGCTGCGAGGTGTCGGTGCCAACCACCACACCCCCATGCGGTGTGTCATGAAACTTGATGTATTTAACTATACATCCATCAAAAAACCTAGTCCGAGATGTTCTGTATTTAAAGGAATTTCTGGCCAGGAGACACTGCTGATCTCCTCTAAAGTACGATTGGCTTAAAGACATGGTAGGTAATCCTGTTCAGAAACACATTTTGTAATACTGGGTGAAATGGTCCGTCTATCCTGAGAGAAATCTATACAAGATGTATTTAGAAAAAGGGACGAAAATAATCAGACCTCTGTGGCAGCTGCAGGACTGAGAAAAAGCTGACCAATCCGAGATCAGCGGGACGCTGATCTCGGATTGGTCGCCTACAAAAAACCAATCAGATGCCTCTGCTTTCTGCCTACGCCCCCCTCTGCCGGCTCCCTGCTCCATGTGCGCATGCGGTTCCACCGGCTTTGGATGAAGCACTGACGGAATGGGGAGGGGGGGGTGGAGCTTAGAGGAGTGGACACTTTCGAATCTTGCTAGCTCTCTTGCTAGCTCTCTTGCTAGCTCTCTAGGATTACCTACCATAGCTTTAAGGCGAGACACTACAGGTGAATAGGGTAATATTTTAAAATAATAGATATCACCATGAAACTTCCTCAGTGGATTACCTATACAAGTATGAAAAAAAATGTATTACAAATTTTAGAAATTTGTATGTTTAATTATGCAAATTAGGCATTATCTAATTAAATATGCGCACATTTGCATATATTTCCGGAAGATAGATCTGAACATGTGATAAAGCCAGGTGCAAAATTCTTTTTTCATTTTGTGAGGGATTTCAGGATATCTGCTTTCATTTCCTAGGAAATCAAAATATACTGCTCATAGCCTAAAAAACATCAATTTTCGCCATATTTTTTTATTATAATGTCACATAAATCAGGCCAGGAATGATTTATCAACAAATCCTTCTGTACATATCTTCAGAATACTGCTAAGTGTATAACTGGAGAGTTTGGTGTTAGTAGGTGCTCCATAGGCTGAGATATTGATACTGGAAAAATACAAAAAAATGATTTTGAGAAAACGGCATTTAAAGATTTAAATAGGGGAATTCATTTTGGTAAATTTGGGCAAAATGTACCGCCGCGTTTAAACAAAATGTGATGAAATAAACATTTTAATTTATGTTTTTAAATAACACATATTGAAGGAGTAGACTGGCCCAAAATCTAAAAAATTGACCACTGCATGAAAAATCACTGTTTTTGCCCGCCGTGTCTCGCCTTAAACAAAAGAATTTTGATGTCACCTTATAGCAACAGAAAATTTTTTATGTGTAGCTGTCACCGTCTCTTCTAATCGATTTACCAAACTGTGTACACTATTCCAAGGTGAAAATATCAATCTCTCTTTTCTTAGATGATTTTTTTTTTACTCGCAACATGTAGCGGATTTAATAATAATAATAATAATAATGATATATAAGTTTTAGATTTGGTCGTTACTCCTCCCCTCCTGCTTCATTAAAATCCAACTCGCGGTGAACCTTGCAGCTTCATTTGCAGTGAAAAAAAAGCTTGTTCTTACGGGAAGCTTTGCATAAAAATGTCTATCAAAGTCTATAAGTGTATGTTACTTTAAGTATCCCGCAAGCCAGCCAGTAGAATTAAATAAATAAAGAAATATTCAGACCATGTGACTGAAAAACAAATTTCTTCATCTGATTTTGCTGAACTCAGGATTGATCGCGCTTTGAAATTAAATCTGTCTCACAGATGTGTAGCCAAGAAGCAGTGCTTCGCCCCAGCGGCGCTCTATCGGCCGTTTGGGGCGCAAGCGGCAGGAGTGAGGAGCCTCTCCCAGTTCCAGGCTCTGCAAGACGGGGAGAAGGAGCTGGCCTGCCTGCGGGAGCTGGGCCTCACCGAAACTGAGATGCAGCTGTGGCAGAGCAGAGATGCACTGGAGGCAGCGGAGAAGGTAAGACCTCCTGTAGACAAGAGGTACTTTTATTCTAGTTTTCATTTTTAGGTCAGGTTAGCACCTTTAAAATGCTTATCTTTAACCTTGTAGCACCCACAGTTGCAGATATGCAACAAGCTTTTTATTTATTTACATTATTTATTTACATTGTATTTTTATTTACATTACATTATTTGATTTTTTTTTTTTAAATTTACATACATTATTTACATTCACGTATAAATTTTTTTACATTGCATTTTATGTGCCGACAGTTGTCACAGCAATCATTATTTTTTTTGCATTTTTTATTAGCTTCATGTGCACATTTTTTATTTACATCACATTTTTATTTACATTATTACATTTATTTATTTACATTACATTATTTAAATTCATGTGTACGTTTTTATTTACATTACATTATTACATTTATTTATTTACATTATATTATTTAAATTTATTTGTACGTTTTTATTTACATTATATTATTTAAATTCATTTGTACGTTTTTATTTACATTACATTTTTATTTACATTACATTATTACATTTATTTATTTGCATTACATTATTTAAATTCATGTGCACATTTTTTATTTACATTATTACATTTATTTATTTACATTACATTATTTAAATTCATGTGTACGTTTTTATTTACATTACATTATTACATTTATTTATTTACATAATATTATTTAAATTTATTTGTACGTTTTTATTTACATTATATTATTTAAATTCATTTGTACGTTTTTATTTACATTACATTTTTATTTACATTACATTATTACATTTATTTATTTACATTACATTATTTAAATTCATGTGTATGTTTTTATTTACATTACATTTTTATTTACATTACATTACATTTATTTACATTACATTATTTAAATTCATGTGTATGTTTTTATTTACATTACATTTTTTATTTACATTACATTTTTATTTAGATTTCATTATTTAAATTCATGTGTACGTTTTTATTTACATTACATTTTTTATTTACATTACGTTTTTATTTACATTACATTTTTTGCATTTTATATGTGCTTCACTTTTTCACAGCAAAGATCTGTGAAATCTGTTTGATTTGTTGTTGAATGGAAAGTTTATGATGGTTGCGTTCCGCACTTTGTATTAAGAATGTTCAATAAAGGTTTATTATATACATTTTATTGCGGTAGCAGCAGTTACTGGTGAACTTTCACTATACCTTTTTGCCAAACGATCTGCAGAGAATGACTTGGTTTTGTGAACAAAATTAATCAGGAAAGCCCACAGATGCAAATATGCAACATTGCCTAAAATGATCAAAAATAGCCCAATTCCAAAAATTCCCAAAATTTTGGTTTATTCCCACCCAAAAAGATGCAAGAAGAGCCAAAATGATTTTTTTTCAATGATTATTCATATGCTTGGGTGCTACAAGGTCAATATTTAAAGAAACACAAATAAGCATCCTACATGAACCTCATCTAAACTAATGTTCGGTGTCTAACCTTTTCCTTGATGGCCACAAAGTCCCACGGTGTGCGTGCAGCTCCGGATGCAAAGCAACAGCGTCTGCAGGTTATCAGAGACAAGATCGAAGCCAGGGCGGAGCTCCTCTCCCGCCCACAGCGGTTCGCCGCCAGTCGCCCGCTGTCACGCCGGGAGATGGAGATCGAACAAGCGCTGTTTCAGGGGACCGACCGCCTGGGTTTCCTCGCCGCACTCTACCATCGAGGTACGGACTGTTTAAAGCCAAACTCTTATAACTTGGGCAAAGTGAAAGAACTCGTTTATTTTTGCAATGTCAGTCACTTTTTAGACTTGCAAGTTCATTAAGTAAGAAACCAAACCTTTGATCTTCGACCTATCAAATCAAATCAAATTTATTTATATAGCACATTTCATGTACAAACAATTCAAAGTGCTTTACATAAAATAAAAGCATTGCAGCAGGGAGTGGAAGAAGCATTAAAAATACATAAAAGAATATAAAGAGAAACAAATAAAATCATTTAAATGAGTAAGTAAGTAAGTAACTTTATTTTTGTCCCAACTTGGGCAATTGTTTTGCAGCAGTAGTACACACGCATACACTCACATACTTCCACAAGACATTATAAAACTTGTAAAAGATAAAAATAATAATAATAATATTGAATAAATACATTTTTTGGGTTAGGGGGGTTGCACAGTGTAAGGTTTAAAGATAAAAATGCTATGGAGAAGTGAGATACACAGTATAAAAAAACTAGACCTACCTAGAAAATAAAGAAATACACAACCTGGCATATGGCTATCTGCATTTCTTAGTGGAGTTAAGCAGCTGAACAGCGGAGGGTATAAAAGAGTGCTTGTATCTGTTTGTCCGGGCTAGTGGATATTTAAAACGGGAACCAGAGGGTAAAAGCTGAAATTCACTGTGCAGAGGATGAGTGTAATTGTCCAAAATAAATGAATTTGAAAACAAGCAACAGTCCAGATAAGTTCAAAGATAGCGTGCAGATTTCATGCATAGACACATGAGAACAGAAATGTCTTTAACCTGGATTTAAAGATGTCTCCATTTGGTGAAAGTTTAATCTCCACTGGCAGTTTGTTCCACTTGTTTGCAGCATAACAGCTAAATGCTGCTTCTCCATGTTTAGTCTGGACTCTGGACTGGACCAGCTGACCTGAGTCCTTGGATCTAAGAGCTCTGCTGGGTTTACATTCTCTGAACATATCACAGATTGTAAACCATCAGCAGGCTTTTAAAATCTTTTCTGTGACTGACTGGAAGCCAGAGTAAAGATTTTAAAGCTGCTGTGATGTGTTCAGATCTCTTAGTCCGGGTTAAAACTCTAGCAGCAGCGTTCTGGATGAGCTGCAGATGTTTAAATCTGCCTTGACACAAATCAGAACAAGCAGAGAAATAATTGTAGTCATGTAAAATCGTCCCGTTAACTCCATATGACAGGAAGTGATTTTTTTTGTTGCACCTCAGATGAACATAACCAGGAAGGCCAGCAGGGGGCGCCATCCTCGGACCCATTGGACTCCCTCTACAGAGACGTTCTTAGCAGCGAGAAACAAGCTGCACGTCACAGCTCTGAGGGGGAATCACACCCGCCTTCACACAGAACTGACTTTGACCGATCGCAAAACTCGCAGAAAGAGAGCAACCAATCAAAAGATGAACATCGAACGGAGCCGCAGACTGAAAAAGGTTGCTGGTCTTCAGTCCGGCCCCAGTCAAGTTCGGACACCTCAGTGCAGCAGCCCGCTCAGGACAGACCAGAACCACCAAGACCTTCTGTTCCCATTCAGATCAATATATGCCAGCCAATCGGAAGTCTTTGTGGAGCTGCGGGGAGGTCAGGCGGACCGCTAACCATCAGAGGGGAGATCGACCCGGTTAAAGACGAGGAAATCCTACAGAACCGTGAATCTGAAGAGGGGATCCGGAGCATCCCGAGGTTCCGAAACTACCAGCCGGGAAAGCCCTCTAAGGTCTCAGCAGCCACATATGACAGCCATAAAATATCACTCTGATGACCCTTATGTTCAGCTCATTTGGTTTAAAGGGATAATCCGGAGTAAAATGCGCTTTAGATCAATTTACGGGATGTTGGGAGTACATACGTTGAGTTGACATCAAAATCATGTCATTCGGATGTGTTTTGAGAATTTCGATTTGACCGTTTTCAGCCAAAAGTCGTTAGCCTGGAGGTGACGGGGGCATATGATGTCACCGCTACAAAACGCTATTTTTATACCTCTTCTACAGCTCCAAACAACATAACACTTACGTGGTAGTGAGTAGAGGGTCCCTAAAGCCAAACCGAAGTGTCCCGAGGTCTTCATGTGGTCGGATAGAGAGTCCAGAATGAGTTTAATCAAGCCAGTACCTGCTCTCAATCAGAGCCTCTTCCATCAACAGGAGGCTACCTAACGCGAGACATCACGTCACGTGACATTTCAAAATTCCAACCTGTTAGTAAGCTAGGCTTTGCTGTTGCACACAACTTCATTTCACTTTCGAAAGAAATACTGGACTATGTTTGTAAAAAAAAACGGCAACGAAATTGTGAATTTCCAGAGCGAGTTATTCCATACTCGGCAATCAACTCCTACGGACTCACGTGACGTGATGTCTCGCGTGAGATAGCCTCCTGTTGACGGGAGAGGCTCTGATTGAGAGCAGGTACTGGCTTGATTAAATTCATTCTGGACTCTCTATCCGACCACATGAAGACCTCGGGACACTTCGGTTTGGCTTTAGGGACCCTCTACTCACTACCACGTAAGTGTTATGTTGTTTGGAGCTGTTGAAGAGGTATAAAAATAGCGTTTTGTAGCGGCAAAACGATATGCCCCCGTCACTTCCAGGCTAACGACTTTTGGCTAAAAACGGTCAAATGGAAATTCTCAAAACACATCCGAATGACATGATTTTGATGTCAACTCAACGTATGTACTCCCAACATCCCGTAAATTGATCTAAAGTGCATTTTACTCGAGATTATCCCTTTAAGGCAAGGCAAGGCATCTTTATTTATACAGCGCATTTCATACCACGGGCAACTCAATGTGCTTTACTTAAAGACAAGGCATTTAAAAGAACAGCATAAAGCAGCATAAAAACAAGCAATTTAAAGAGAAAAAAAAATAGAATAAAAAGTAAAAGCAATCAAAGAAGAGGGGAAAAAGAAAAATATAAACTCAACCATAAGCACACCGAAAGAGAAATGTTTTTAACCTGGATTTAAAAGTGCTTACAGTTGGGGCGGATTTCAGTTCTGCTGGTAGTTTGTTCCAGTTGTGTGCAGCATAACAGCTAAAAGCTGCTTCACCGGGTCTAGTTTAAGCCACCTACAGGCTAATATTTACCACATAAATAAGAAATTATCTCATCTCAAGACACTTCAATAATACAGTCCAAATCAAGCCAATTAGAGTCCACTTCATTGTAATCATAATCCAATCAAATCCAATAAATTCAATTAAAAATTGGTTGTACATACGGAGACAGTTCAGAAAATAATTTCCTAGCTATGTTTCAGGATCACCTGAGCGGTCCCTAACTATAAGCTGTATCAAAAAGGAAAGTTTTAAGGCTAATCTTAAAGTTTGAGAGGGTGTCTACTTTTAGAAACTCTGGGAACCTCAAGTAAACCTGCAGTTTGGGAGCGAAGTGCTCTGTTAGGAAAATATCTCCTAATGAGATCTTTAAGATATGATGGAGCTCGGTCATTAAGAGCTTTATATGTGAGGAGAAGAATCTTAAATTCTATTCTGAATTTAACAGGGAGCCAATGAAGAGAAGCTAAAACTGGAGAAATATGATCTCTCCTGTTAGTTCTCATCAGAACTCTGGCTGCAGCATTTTAGATCAACTGAAGGCTTTTTAGTGAATATGTGGGACAGCCCAATAATAAAGAATTACAGTAGTCCAATCTTTAAGTAACAAATGCATGGAGCAGTTTTTCTGCATCACTCTGAGACAAGATGTTCCTGATTTTAACAATATTACGAAGATGAAAGAAGGCAGTCCTAGAAACCTGTTTTATATGTGTGTCAAATGATAAATTCTGGTCAAAAATAACTCCAAGGTTCCTCACTGTAGAACTAGAAGCCAAGGAAATACCATCTAGAGTAACTATATAGCTGGACAATTTCTCCCTGAAGCACTCGGGTCCAAAGATAACAACTTCAGTTTTCTTAGTCATCCAGGTCTTTATGTCTTTAAGACCGACCCGTTTGTTTCATTTAGTTTCATAGATAAGTACAGCTGAGTATCATCAGCATAGCAATGGAAATTTATGCCATGCTGTCTAATAATGTTACCTAATGGAAGCATGTATAAAGTGAAAAGAATCGGTCCAAGCACAGAACCCTGAGGAACTCCATGACATGAGGAAGATTCTTCATATACAAGAACAAACTGAAATCTTTCAGATAAATATGACTTAAACCAGCAGAATGTTGCTTTAAAGTTCCTTTAATCCCAATAACATGTTCAAGTCTCTTTAAAAGAAAAATGTGATCGACCGTATCAGATGCAGCACTGAGATCCAACAGGACAAGCACAGACACAAGTCCGCTATCAGAGGCTAAGAGGAGATCATTGGTAACTTTCACCAGTGCAGTTTCTGCAGTTTCTGAATAGGTTTTTTAAGTAAAGGTTTAATTACAGCACCCTTAAAAGTCTGAGGTACATATCCTGTCAACAAAGACAGATTGATAAAATCCAATATGGAAGTGTTGATGAACCTCCTTGAACAGTCTGGTTGGGATTGGGTCTAAAACACAAGTTGATGGTTTAGAAGAGACTATTGCTGTTGTTAGTTCAGAGAGATCAACTGGGCAGAAGCCGTCTGAATACAAATCAGGTTCTAAAGATACTTCTAAAGCTGCTGTACTTGATGATACATCACTGATAATAGTGGGAAGGACTCCAATAATCTTCTCTTAAATAGAAATAATTTTACTGGTAAAGAAGCTCAAGAAATCATCACTGCTGAGAGTTAAAGGAATACCTGGCTCAGCAGAGTTCGGACTCTTTGTCAGACTGGCTACAGCGCTGAAGAGAAACCTGGGATTATTCTTATTCTCTTCTATCAATGATGAATAATAAGCAGTTCTAGCTTTATAAAGGGCTTTCTTATATGTTATTAAACTATCTTTCCAGACTAATTGAGACTCTTCTAAATTAGAGGAACGCCACTGTCTCTCCAGTTTTCTTGCAGTCTGCTTTAAAGCACGCAGCTGTGAATTATACCAAGGAGCCAACCTCTTCTGACTGATTACCTTCCTTTTCAGAGGGGCAACATTGTCCAGTGCTGTACGCATTGAAACTATAGTGCTGTCAACAAGAGAGTCAAGTGCTGCTGGAGTAAAGTTTATGTAGTCGTCCTCTGTCATATCTGCACATGGCAGTGAAGAAAAGGATGATGGAATTAATTCTTTAAATCTGGTTACAGCATCCTCTGATAGACACCTTCTATATGTAAATTTCTTCTCAGAAACTGTATAGTCAACTAATGTAAACTCAAAGGTTATCAAAAAATGGTCAGATAAGACGGTTATGAGGGAACACTGTTAACTGTTCACTCTCAATGCCATAAGTCAGCACAAGATCAAGGGTGTGATTAAGGCAGTGAGTCGGTCCCTGAACACTCTGAGAAAATCCAATAGAGTCCAATATAGAATTAAAGTTCATATTCAGGCAGTCATTTTCAACATCTACATGAATATTAAAGTCACCCACTACAATGACTTTATCTGTACTCAGCACTAACTGGGATAAAAACTCTGAGAATTCAGACAGAAACTCAGAATAAGGGCCAGGTGGACGATACACAACAACACACACAAGAGGTTTCTGGGATTTCCACTTTGGGAAAAACTGAGAATCAGAGATTCAAAAGAGCTCAAACTAATCTTGGGTCTAAGACTGATTAGTAACCCTGATCTGAAGATAGCTGCCACTCCTCCTCCTCTGCCTGTGGTTCGTGGAACGTGAACATTTAAATAGTCAGAGGGAGTTGATTCTTTAAAGGGATAGTCCGCCTCTTTTTGACATAAAGCTGTATGAACTATCCCTTTAATGCTAACATGATCCTCCTGCTGCAGCCAGATTTCTGTAAGACTAAATATATCAATATGATGATCACAAATCAACTCATTCACTAACAGCGACTTGTAAAGGAGAGATCTAATATTCAGCAAACCACAATTAATAAATTCTTTTTATTAAAGAAATTTAAAAAATTAAGTAATTAATTAAAAAACATTTAAGAAATTGAATAAAGTATTTTTCTATTCTATTCTATTCTATTCTTCTTAATAGTTTGATGTTTTTGTTCAGTCAATTTTTTTTGTGTTCATAACGCGAGACAATATCCTATTTTGCCTATTATAGTCTATTTACTAAACCATCTTAAGCACTAGGAATCAGAATCAGATAAAATTGCCTCAATATACCCAGCAAAGATTTGGGTTGGAAAAAAGTCTCTGGATGTTTTCAGAGAGCATGAGAAAACACCTCTTTTTGGAGGAGTTTGATCCTTTCCTGCAGACTTACTCAGCCCCCTCACACGGCCCATATTTATCACCTTTATCTCAAAATGAGATGATTGAGTGCTGTGCTGAGGGGGTATGAAATCAAACGGGCTGGAGTGTTTGCGATTATGGCAGATGAAGCGAGAGATGGAACTACTGAGTAGTTAGCCATATGTGTCCGTTATGTGAATGAGGGTACACTGGAAAAAAATCAAAGTCTTACCAAGTATATTTGTCTCATTTGTAGTCAAAATATCTCATTACACTTAATATAAGACACAACTGCCTAACAAGTTCCATTTCAGCCAGATATAGGGACTTGTTTGAAGACAATACATCTGGAATTTCTTGTTAAATGTAAAAGTCTTGAAAACAAATTGTTTTGAGTCACATTTTTTTTTTTACATTTGAAGAGGTTTTTAAGCTAATTTCAAGATCACTAAAGGTCCTAAATATCACATCTTATATCAAGAAATCTTGATAAGCAAATTTTTAGTTCCACTGGCAGATTTTTTTGCTTATTTCAAGCAAAAACGTCTTTTATTTGTTGTTTTTTTTACTTATTTTTGGAGGGGCATTTTTTCCAGTGTAGCATTAAGGAGTGTTTGCTGGCCCTAAAGCAACTTAGAGAATTTGATGCACAAAGCTTAACTTCAGCACTGGAAAATCAGATTCCTGAATCATGTGCCACTTTCAGACAAAGTTAGAAGCAGAAGCGCATGGAAGATTACGTCGTTGAGTCCAGTTGTGGAGCAATAAGTGACCTCAGTGATTCAGAAAAGTTAAAGAGGAACCTGTTTCTACCCTGTCTAGACAGGATGGTTTCAGAGATGGAGCAGCCCTTCTCATCTGTAAGCAACCAAATTCTAGAGGGTGTTCAGGCCTGTGATCCACAGCACTTTCTCTGAGGAGCACCTCTCTTGCATGGCAGGTCGTTACAAGGTTAAGTTGAAATCTGAGGAGGTTCTGGTAGCAAAAAACTGCCTAAGCCGCAGATAAGAAGAGAAACCCTTTCAATTGAGCGATATTCTGACAGTCTGTTTATAATTCACTAGATACAGCGATGTTCCCATCTTTGACACAGATAATTCACATTGCTCTCACAATTCCAATGAACAGTTGTAGCTGTGAGAGATCTTTCAGTGTATTGAGACGGCTCCACACTTGGCTCAGGTCCACAATGTCACAAGGGAGGCTGCATTACCTCACCATTTTGGCCGTTGAAAGGGATCAGCTCGGTGAGGTCGGTCACAGTGAAGTCATCGACCGTTTTGCCGAGATGAAGAGCAGGCGGTACAGTTTGATGCTTTAAAAAGTAAACTTATGTAAGTTAGAGCAAGTTAAATGGGTAAAATGTGGGTGAGCTAGTTTAAAACGCTACTCAATCAGGGGAATAACTTATCAGACCAAATCGGGTACTCCTAATTTTCTGTATACAGTGAGGCAGTGTTGGTGGTGGTTGTTCTGGCTGGGGGGCCTGTGCCCCTGTACAGCTGTATGCCGTGCAACATCCCTGGATGCCGTCTCTCCTAATCAGACCAGGCTTTCCCCAGAAAGATTGCCAATTATTCATGTAACCCACATTGTTAAGTGCAAGTAGACTGAGACGAGGTGTACACAGGGATAGAACTAAGTGAATATAAAGTGCAGGTTTGAGGCCTATCTTTGCTGCTCAATTTAAGCCACACATTGCAGAAATTTCAACAAGCTCGTGCTTTAACCCCTTAACGCCTGAATTTATATAGCTGTATATAAAAAAAAATGTTTTGTGTATGTTTTAGCCTTTAAGTAGATGGTAAATAATGCTGAGATTATTAATTTCACTTTTGCACAAAAAATAAATAGAAATTTTGGTATGTTGCAAATTTGCGACAACAGGCATAATAGTCAATAATAAGATAACAACAACACAGTAATATAACAGTGAAAAAACAATGTTTTTTTATTCACCCTTTTTTTTTAAAAATATTTATTTATATAAATATTTTTTGGGGGGGAAGGAGCGTAAACAGTCCTGTCCTGTCTATTTTTGGACAATGTGTAGATTAAATTACTTTTTTTTTTTCCTATTTTAGGTTCTGTGTGTGAAGAACTTGAGTACACAAGCATCAGTGGCCCAGCTGGTGGCGCTGTTCTCCAGATTTGAGCAAAAGGGTGGACCCCCAGTTCTTTACCGGCTGCTGACAGGAAGGATGAAGGGTCAGGCGTTTATTACTCTGCCAGGTGAGAAACTCTTTCTGATGCTCACATTTTTTACATCACTAAATGACAACAGCCATTTCAGAAGCAACTTTTCTAACCGAGGATTTTACCTTTCCTGCTTAATGGCTGAGGTGTTGACTAATATTCTCTGCAGCTCTGATGTCTCTGTTTAGTCGCCTTCACCTATTTCTCGACCGCATTAAACGAGTTGTGTCGAGCCTCTGGATATTTAGCATTATCAGATGCCACGTCAAGCTAGATGCAACAACAATGGCAAGCAACGACGTTAAAAACCATGTGGAAGTTAAACAAAGTGGGACCCAGCATTGAGCCTTGTGGTACCCCACAGGACGCACGAGCTGATGAACGGTGTCAGAAATGCTTCAACAGCATTTTTAATGTACTGTTTGTGTAACATAGATGTATTACAAATATTGCAGTCAATGAAGTGAAAGGGTCAAAGGGTTTTTCTCTCCATTCAATCGTTTCCTGAAAGACAGTCAGTGGTGAATCTGTTAAATCTGTGATTTCTTACCCTCAGTGAGGAAAAATCATTCATAGTCACCGTGGAATTTCTCTTTCTAAGATGCTAGGAAAACCCTCTGTGCCCCCCCCCCCCCTGCTTTTTATATGATATGATTTGATCAGTGGAGTCAGACGGCAGACAAGTGTTACGATACCCAAATGAATTCATTCACAACCATATCAGTACTATGCAATTTGTGAAAACTCAACTGAAAAGGGTCGATGATATTGATTGTTGTTAAGTAACAGCCTTCTCAACGATTCCCAAGACGAAAGTGACAAATTGCCGGTGAGTGTTGGATCGAGGCCAGGTTTCTTTAAAGGGGGATGAATACAGTCCTGTTTAAAATAGTCTGGAAGCATTCTGGAGCACAGAGACTTCTTTACAACAATAAAGATTACAGTGACATTATTATTATTATTATTATTATTATTATTATTATTATTACAGTATTATATTACAGTAATATAATTTTGAAATATTTTGGAGGGCAGGGTGAGAAGACCACTGGAGGAGAGTTGAATGAATTTCTCTCAACAGTGTAGGAAAAGCAGCTTAAAGCAGTTACACATGTGGTAGGAGGCATTCTGGAGACTTAAAGGGGAAGGTTTTTTGTTGTTTTTATAAACCTGGACCTTATTTCTTGCATAAAATACCTCCATCTATTCACTGATAACAGTTTGGTGAAAGTCGGCGTCCTTCGGACGATATTTAGATCGCTGGAGATCTGTGGATATCCTTAGATATCTTAATTAATTGAATTCCAATTGGCTTGAATTGGACTTTATTATCTAAGTGCCTTGAATTGAATTGAATTGAATTGAATTGAATTGAATTATAACGGGAGTGAACCGGGCATCGAAAATACAGCCTCTAAATAAGGCATTATCTGTCTTTATTTCACCAATACTTTAAGACCAAATGAATGAATGAATGAATGAACGTGTGGACTATCTTCACACGGAGTTTGCTACTGATAGTTTTGTGCAACATGGCAGAATATTTATCAGATTTTGACGACGTGGACTACGACTTTGAGTGCGATGGACCTCCTTAGTGGAGTGAATGAGCTGCGATGATGACACCATCCCACTAAACGCGTGTGTAGAAAGCCCCCGATAGCCCCCAATAACAACAACACGGCAGCTATGAGCTTACAGTGCAATGGTACACGTTCAATCTAGCCTGGCTGACGCGTCCACATCTGGATGAGATGGTGGTCTGGGAACTAGGTGTGCATTTTCTCGTAGTTGAGGCGTGGTTTACGAATGCCTAGAGCCGTTTATTGGGCGCTACGAATGTCTATCAAATGGCGTCTGGTTCTTCCCATGCTGCTTTGCGCGCGATTCATAGCCAATTGTATCACTTATACCAGATGACGTATGTAGAGCGACAGAAATTCGACGAGGAAGAAGGCAATGAAATCTTTCAACGCCAAACGTTGCTCTTTTTTAAAAGTAAACTTGCGTTCTAAGCTACATCGAACAGTAACGTTGTGTCCGCTGCCATGTTGGATTAACACTCTACAAGCTTCGGTGTAGTGCATAGACGTCGTCATCGTCTTGCTGCCCCCCCCCGTTCTGTGATTGGTTCCCTAACTCAGGCAAAAATAAGGGCGGTGGTTTCCAGGCCTTTAAAGTGAGAATGAAATCGCGCGCCAAGCAGCATGGGAATTCCCAGGCTAGGTTCATTCATTAATTCGTCTTAAAGTATTGGTGAAATAAAGACAGATAATGCCTTATTTAGAGGCTGTATTTTCGCTAAAATCCCATTTAAGACACTTCAGGACACCCTCTGCGACTGACTGGTTGGAGCTGTTTTTCGACACCATGAAAAGGACCTTCTCAGTATTATGGAAGTGGTTATAATGACTGATCGTTATACGTTTCATTCTACACATGAATCAAACTCTGCCATCCCTACTGCCACACTGCTAGCTTTGCTTAAATTTTTTTTAAATATTTTATGAGCAATTGAACAAATCGGTTTTGTCGCCTCTATGAATTACACATTAGATGTGTTTGTTTTTCTTTTTGGCAGACGCTAAAACGGCCCAGAATGCCTTGCAGCTGGTCCACGGATACCGGTTGCTGGGGAAACCTTTGGTAGTTGAGTTTGGCCGTGAACGACAGGAAGAGGAAAAGCCGAAACGGCAGGAAGAAAAGCAGAAGAATGAATGAAAGAGAAATGTTTGGACAACAACACATATTCTTTAAAGTTGTAAATAACCTTCTTAGATGGATGTAGACGTGTGTTATTTATTTTTCACTGCACATAAAGCTGCCGTTATGGCCAGTTTTAAACGAATAAAGGTTTGTTTTGACCCGAACCACAATCGGTTTATACTGCCGATACTTTTTGCAGACCTGAACAAGGTAAGTTTAGGATTCATAATTCAGTGAAGAGCATCACACCGGAAATCCTAAACTTTTCAAAAAATATGTCACTTTGAAAGATTCTCTTTATTTCTACATTTACAAAGTCGTAATAACCTTTTTTTTTTTTAAAGCTAAATGATGATTCTCACTTTTAATAATTTATATAATTATAATATATATAATATAGTATAAATTATATATATATAATTTTATTATTTAATACAATATTATAAAACCAGGCATTGATTTTACTGCAAATTGACCTGCATTTTTTTAGAGTAATGTTCAAATGCAGATTTTTTTTATTTATTTAATGACTTTTTCTTTTCTTTTGGTTCTTCAATTCAATTCAGCAGTGTTCCTTTGAACACTAGATGGAGCCAGTTTTTAGTTTTAGTCTGATTTTGAAAAAGGTCTCAAAGGAGGGCATGCAAAGGGTGAACTTTCATAAAGTCTGAATCACAATACAGCAGGTCTCTTCTGTCACCAATCCTCCTGTTTTCAACCCTAACATTTTTCCAGCTCATGTATTCCAGGTGCACTTTTAATTGCCAGCAAGCTAAGCTTTCAAACACTCTCTGTTCTTGGAGTTCAGAAAGTTTTCTTTCGAAGAAACGAGATGGTGCAGAGCGGTTTGTTTCAGTCACGCTTGTGCAGCGTTTTAATTTAGATTTCTTTATCTAAAGGCAAGGAAATAGAAACCATGACGGGTAAAAGCAGAGCAAATGTTTAAGTTTGTGATGATCATCTGTCATACAAATCCTATTGCCAAAAAAGTTAGTTGTACAGTATTTAGTCAGGTTTGGTATTTAAATAATGGGAAAGTGCTTGCATAGTGGTTCATGCCTGATAAAAAAAAAAAGGAAAAAAAAGGAAAGAATATCCAACTAGGCAGACCCCCCTTTTCTAACTTATTTCCTTGTGACCAATTCTAATAGGTTCCAAAAAATATATCAGATAAGCGTTCCTTATCTGCAGTGTATAATATTCCTCTTGCTAAACTCCAGCAATTCGAATTGATTGTCATTAACAGGAAGGGGCGGGGTTACACTTTTTTTGTGTTGCTGGTATTTTCTATTATATTTTTTGAAAATGTTCCAGTATTTCTGGAATGAGGCTTGTATTTAATGAGAGGAACATTTTTGGTGATTGGTTGATTCAATTCAATTCATTTTTATTTATATAGCGCCAAATACAACAAATGTCATCTCAAGGCACTTTAGATAATAAAGTCCAATTCAAGCCAATTGGAATTCAATGAATTGTAATCATAATTATTCATAAAATAATCCAATTCATTCATATAGAGCCAATTCAAAAACAATTTCCTAGCTAAGGAAACCAACAGATTGCACTGATGATGGGTTCAGTGACACATGTGACCAGGGGTGGAGCAGTGATTTTAAATGTGGGGGTGTTTCAGGGGGAAACATGAGCGCCACATCAAGCCCATAGACACGACGCTGAAGTTGGCATCCGATTCACCAATTAAATGGATGGGCATAAAGGGCTTCACTGCATTTTTTTGCATTTTATCACCCTAAACAAGGTCCTGTATGGAAACTACATTAGTTACACTGCTCAAATCTGGATGGAATTATTCTAAAGAGGCTATAGATTCATTAAAACCTTGTTTGGGATTTGGGAAACCTTTTTCTGATTTGTGAAAATGCAGAACAGGGCCATTTTACTGCATTTTTTGCATTTTGATCGCCCTAAACTAGGTCCTGTATGGAAACTACAATAGTTAGACTGCTCAAATCTGGATGGAATTATTCTAAAGAGGGTACAGAGTCTTTAAAACACATTTTATGATTTGTTAAAAGTGTATTTGGTCATTGAAATTTCAAAAAGGTGAAATCATCTTGCTGTAAAAGTGTCGAAACACCCCCATCCCCCACGGGTGCGACGCCCATGCATGTGACTGTAACGACCTCTCTCAGCTTATAAGCTGATTCTCGCCACCATCTAGTTCAGAACTGAAGAAGCCTTTTGGATGAGAGTTGAAACATCTTCAAGATCCAAGAAGAAGTCCGGCTGCCCTTATTCAAGTCATAATGATATCCTAATGATATTTTCCTTTTTTTTTGTTTCGTGTGTGTGTGTTACAAAGACTCATAACCTTTGCAGCAGTTTGTCTGAAGTGACTTTACTCGTCTTGATATTCAGCGGATATTAACATCCTTGTGGACTAACATTTTCTTCAGCTGGATTTTTCCATTTCACTGATTTTATTACCATTAGATTACCATTTCCTATTTCATTTGTCATTAGATCCTAGTTTGTTTTAGAATTCCCCCACACTGAAAAAATAACTCATAAGATTTACTTAAAAAAGCCTTTGTAAGTATTTGCACTCAAATGATTTAAGTAATATTGAATGCTGCAATATCAAGTAAATGTTACTTACCATAAAACACAACAGTTTTGAAGATATTAAGTAACATTTACTTAATTACATCTAAGTTTTAAGTTAAACAAATGAAGTAAAGTCTACTTGTTTTTCATAGGCAGGAACATCATTTTACTCAAAATTTTAAGTAAATTTTATATATCTGTAGTATTTGCTGTTATGAAGTAACTTAGTAGATTTTAACGATACACTTTCAGAGTAAAGTTTATGTAGTATTTCTAGGTTTATGTACATACAACTATTAAACATTTAAATTGTATGAGGAAACCTAAGTAAAACTTACTCTTCCCCCATAATTCATGTGTTACGTTAATAAAATGTTTAGTTTTACTTAAGAAGCTCTAGTTCTTACTGAATGTTAAACATACAAGGTAGAGATTAAGAATTTACTTCACCAAAAAGTCACTTTCTTCAGTGCATGTTTCATTCTTTATCAGTTAAGATGAGGTTCTTTTTAGTTTTTGTTGTTGTTATGACTTTAAGTGGTCTCTGGGCTCTGTTGGTTTCGGTCTAACGTGGTCAGCATCTGTGGTGTGTTTAGAAATTGTGTTTGTCTTTTCCTGACCATAGTCCACTTAAATGTAGTGTTTGTCTTGGTCAAATGTGTTTTTGACCAATTGTTTCCCATGTGTTTGAGTTCTAACTTTCAAACATGGTAAGGAACATTCCTCACTGGCATTTAGCCTGACCTCTTTCTGTTCAAAATGGAGGGAAATTCTATTAACTCAAGCCTTCACAAACAGTAATTAAACAAATGTGATGCCTCGAGTTGAATGTAAATGACCATAGACTGCTTGTATCTGCTGATTGGAACTTATTAAACTCAAAGAAGATAAAAAAAATCTCATCATCACAGAATTCCTGTTAAAATCCCACAGGCATTTTTCAGCTTAGTGTTTTTAGTATCATTAAGGGAAATATTTGTCAAGCTTAAACTGCCTATTGATCGGCCTAAAGCAAAGGCTTGTGTTTGCTCGGGTCTGTGTCGAATCTCTGTTTGCCTTCAGTTCAAGGCTGTAATCTTTTTCCCATTCTACACTAAAAGAATGGCAGTCGAAACTCACCTGTAACCCAAAAAAAGGCCTTAATTATCATCAACCGCTCGTTTGAAAAGCCACTGGTATGGCAGTTATTGCATCGTCATACTTTACACCTGCTTTTTTTTTAGGAACTTCCGTAAAAAAAAGAAGACGGATGGAGTCAGAACACTTTATGACAGAAATCCGATTTTCTGGCGATAAACATTTAGTAAAAATTAGAGCAAAGCAGCCATGCACCTGGAGACAACTGTAACTAATAACCATGCATGCAAACTTACACATATATCAGTTCAACCTGGCTGTTTCATCCACCCATTTTCTATACAGACTGGCTTTTTTTTAGCAGGTCATAATAAACAATGAAGACTTGACATGAAAAAAGTTCATATTTATTTCCCCCAAAAAAGATTTACCAGGAAAAACAATAATAATTTTGATTTTGGTGACCTGCTTGAATTGGCTGACAAACGGATATTTAGCCTCAGATTACAAAACTTTCTTTTACAAGAGACACAGTTACTAAGGCCGAGCTCAGGCCTGTACACTGGAAAAAATCAAAGTCTTACCAAGTATATTTGTTTCATTTCTAGTCCAAATATCTCATTACACTTAATATAAGACACAACTGCCTAACAAGCACCATTTCAGCCAGATATAGGGACTTGTTTTAATACAATACATCTTGAATATCTTGTTAAATGAAAAAGTCTTGAAAACAAATTGTTTTGAGTCGGATTTCACATGAAACAAGCTTTTTTTTTTGACATTTGAAGAGGTTTTTAAGCTAATTTCAAGATCACTTTTATCTCAAAAGTCCTAAATATCACATCTTATATCAAGAAATCTTGACAAGCCGATTTTCACTAGTTCCATTGGCAGATTTTTTTTGCTTATTTCAAGCAAAAACGTCTTTTATTTGTTGTTTTTTAACTTATTTTTGGAGGGGCATTTTTTCCAGTGTACAGATGACTGTAAACACTCAACATTGTCACAAATTTGAATTAAGGCACATTTAATTCTTTGGAAAATGGTCTGAATTATTATCAAGCGGACACTTTTTTTTTTTTTTTGGTAAACTTTACAGATATGCTGTTGTGGTCCAACAAACAGCAACACATCAAAAGCATCCGACTTTCAGTTTTTCTTGAGCAGTTACATGGTTGTTAGTTACATCCAAAGCTCGTTTAAGTTACACTTATATAATGAATATAAGCCTAAGCCAAATACTCGCAGTGTTAAGGGAGGAGAGGTTTAGGAATTACAGTTAATCATCCAGCCAAGTAAGGAGCACTCTCCACGAGGTAGATGTGTCACGGTCCGGGTCTATCAGAAAGGGAAGGCTTGACTAAAGCAAATACAGAATAAGTCTCAAGAATAGATAGTTTACCGAATCCTTCTTTCAAAAAACAGCATTTCTGGAACATTATTCTTTGGATGTGTTAAATTAAGATCAAACTGTACCAGAAAAGGTGAAAGTTCGGAGCAGTGCAATGGCGTGGAGGAACGTGGCTCCCAGTGGCAACAGGTCACTGGTGTTTATTGATGATTTGACAAAAAAACAGAAGCAGCTGGTGGAGTTCTGAGGAGCTACTGTAACTAAAAAAAAAATGCATCTGTGATATGTTCAGAGAATAAAAAGCCAGCAGACTCAGGTCAGCTGGTCCAGTCCAGAGTCCAGACTAAACATGGAGAAGCAGCATTTAGCTGTTATGCTGCAAACAAGTGGAACAAACTGCCAGTGGAGATTAAACTTTCACCAAATGGAGACATTTTTAAATCCAGGTTAAAAACATTTCTGTTCTCATGTGTCTATGGATGAAATCTGCACGCTATCTTTGAATTTATCCAGACTATTTCTTGTTTTTTAAATCATTTTAATAATTTTCTTTCTTTCTTTTTATATTCTTTTATGTATTTTTAATGCTTCTTCCAATCCCCGCTGCAATACTTTTATTTTATATAAAGCAAATCAATTTGACTTTGACTGTCAGATGCAGCCAGATGCTGGAAAGTTTATTGGACAAACTTCATAGTTACGGATGGACAATGAAACAGACGCACTGTGAAAGCAGCCCGAGAGTTTTTGAAAGTAAAGAACTGGAATATTCTACAAAAGCAAATCCAGTCCTCTGATCTGAACCTAATCCAACTGCATTTCACTTTCTGAAGACAAATAAAGATAAACTTGACATGTTAGAAATGAAAGCGTATTTTCAAAGTATAAGTAAATACTCAACAGATCAAGGTCACGATGAATTTGTTCTTGTGTATAACTAGCAGGGGCGCAGAAAAGGGGGGTAAAATGCGAGGGGCCCAGAGAGGCCCTAATAAAATTATAATACTGGCAAAAAATAATATGACACTAAGTTATTAACTAACTTATAATCACAAATATATTTTATTTACAATTTACTGGTAACAATAACTTTATTTGTTTTGGAAACGTTTATGTTTTGTATTTTTCAGGTAGCCTAATTTAGAGTTTAGAATCAGAGTAAATAAATTAATTCCATTGGATTCCTCGTGCTCAGTGTTTACCTACCTCAACTGTCATGTTTTTCTTTTTTCACAAATATGGGAACGATAGTCAGAAATACCATTAAAATGCAAAGTTTTACGTAAAATAGCATCACAAATGTTCACCGACCTCCTGGCCGGCTGTTTGGGGGCCCAGTGAAAATGATTTTCATGGGGACCAAAATCCCTGGCGGCGCCCCCGATAACTAGTAAAAGAAAATTGTAGCACTGACCAAATACAGTATTTTTAGACTTTAGTGTAACTAATAGTCTTCCAATGCGTAATTGCCATGTAGTTGTCATCAATTTTTGCCCCTGAAATGCTGCAATTTCAAAGACATCCCATTGAACTTAAGTTGTGTTGGCGCTACATTTGAAGGAGTGATGGGGTAGCATCAGACATATCCTGTGATGTCATATCCTGCAGCAGTGGGCTTGTTGGGTCCCTGGGTTCTGTGAGCATTCAACTCTGAGCTGCCACCCGTGCTGCGGATCAGTGTCTGTGCCCTGGGGCCCCCCACCTGTAGTGTCGGGTTACGGTAGGTCTGCGAGGTCGTTCGAGCCCCCGCGCCAGACATACCAACTCCCGCTGGATACGGATATCCTCCGCCGTGCCGCCCACGGCCGCCGTCCCGCTCATCGCAGCACGACATGCACAGCATCCCTCCTCCCAGCATTGAGATTATCGCCGAGGCCAGACCGAGGTACAGGCACTCGCCGATCTCAAACTTCATGCTGGCCGGTATGTTCGTGTGGTAAAAAGTCTGGACCACCTCGTGTGTCGTCCACGCTACGGGAATGAGAGCCAGCAAGCCCGCGGTGAGAAATAAACCCCCGCTGGTGCCCGCCACGCGACTCTTAACCGCACCTGAGCCCTCCAAGCAGAGAGTACACTGCATCCCCAGGGCTGCCATGGCAACTGCGAGGACAGACACCACCAAGGAGATGACCATGAGAGCCCGAGAGGCCTGCAGGTCGGAGGGCAGGGCCAGCATGGAGTTGTACGTCTCACACTGGAAGGCCCCCGTGCTCTGGTAGACGCACTCCATCCACAGGCCCCTCATGTTGGCCACCGCCGTGACGATGTTGGAGCCGATGTGTGCCGAAATCTTCCAGTACGGCAGCACTGTTGCAACCATCGTGCCCAGCAAGCCCAACAGGCCCATGAAGAAGCCCATGAGCTCCAGAGCTGCTGATGCCATGGCTGCAGCTGTGATGGACACACCTAAAAGCAGAGAGAGAGGATATAATAGAGACCTTCTACCCAAGTCACAAAAGTATTATTTTTCTGGTTGTAAATAGCTTTCAAACATTCAAGTTGTCACTACAGCTGAGATAGCAAACAAATCGGACGTGTTCTATATTTCAGTCATAGACAGCTCTTCAAAGCACAACCAGGGGTGGAGCAGTGATTTTAAATGTGGGGGTGTTACATGAGCACCACATCAAGCCCATAGACACGACACTGAAGTTGTCATTCGCGAATCAAATGGATGGGCATAAAGGGCCATTTCACTGCATTTTTTGCATTTTGATCGCCCTAAACTAGGTCCTGTATGGAAACTACAATAGTTAGACTGCTCAAATCTGGATAGAATTATTCTTAAAAGGCTTTAGATTCATTAAAACCTTGTTTGGGATTTGTGAAACCTTTTTCTGATTGTGAAAATGCAGAACAGGGCCATTTTACTGCTTTTTGTTTGTATTCTCATCACCCTAAACTAGGTCCTGTATGGAAACTACAATAGTTAGACTGCTTAAATCTGGATGGAATTATTCTAAAGAGGGTACAGAGTCTTTAAAACACATTGTATGTTGGTGCACTACGAGGGTGGGCAAACCGTTAATATAATACATCCATGGGGCAAATGTGTTTACCTTTGGAAAATGTGGGGGGGGATCATCTTGCTGTAAAAGTGGGGGTGTCAAAACACCCCCATCCCCCACAGGTGCGACGCCCATGAGCACAACCCCCTTTTTCCAAAAACATTCAAAAGTACAACGAGGACTGATCAAAGGGTTTAAATTGCTGCCAGAAACGTGTGAGAAAAGTCGGTGCAGAACTGTGGAACGTCACACAATTAAACACGACTAAATACATAGTGACCAACAGGTCACGAACATGTTTGGGTCTAAAAAGAGAATCCTACAGAGGCTGAAACTTTCAGAAGATCAAATCTGGTTGACTAAGTGAGATTAAAATGAGAAGATAACAATATATTTAAAGCGTTAACAAACGTTATCACTGAATTCAACAGACCAGGGCAAAACCAGGCCACAAAAAAAAACATATCCGGCATGTATTACAACAGCATAGCTCCATAGTAAAATAATTCATGTGCTGCCTGTAGTCTAAATCTGTCACTCACTGGAGTATATGAAACAAAAACGAGACAAAGGAGGCCCTGATGTATTGAAATCCTTATCAAGAAAGAATGGGAAAACTACGACTGGTCTCCTCAGTTGTCAAAAATTGAGCCTTGTGATGTGAGAAGAAGAGCTGATGTGACACAGTGGTAAACTTGTAAAAAATAAAGTCTATGATTGCTGGCACATGTTTCCCAAAAACCATTTGAATGACCTAGTTTCAACACATAAAAAAAAACGTCATCAGTTTTCTGATCATATGTTTCTACAGTGACTCTGTAGCACAGTTTGGCAAGCTAACAAACTGCAGCTAGCTAGCTCTGTTAAGTAAAATTAGCATGTAAAATAATTCCTTTCCTCATTGAAGTTGTCATTTTTAATTCACCATTTTTATTCGCTTTTGTTAGTTTAATTCAATGCACGATGCAGTCCTGTACTACAGGCTTTTATGCTGATGTCAACCATGTCATTTCTGCAGGCTGCCTTTGGAACACTATTGGCTTGCGACCTATGGTCTTCTTTATTTGGTGCAGTTTGAGTATTACGAATATACTATTTTCCAAATTCTTTCTAAAAAAAATGTACATTGCTTTTGGCCATGTGAAAACATCAAACTTTTTGTCTTGTTCAGATATCTGTTGATTTAAAAAAATGAATTGCTTTATTACCAGACATTCAAATCCTGCAAGGCTGCACCAGTTTAACCACCCAACCAATAATTTAGAGTTAGAGTATTAACCCCTTAACGCCTATTGTCGCATATATGCTACAAACCGTTTGACTCAGGCTCTGTTTACATTGAGGTGCCATTTATACTAATCTGTTTCTTTATCGTTTCTATCGCGGATGCACTGTCCATTTACATTAAAATACTGGAATACGACTTCATAGGTGGAAGGATTCAAAGACGCCGGAGCCCACGTAAGCATTCGCATACGATGCTGATTTTAGCAGTTGTAAACGGTGAGAAACGGGGATCCGCAGTGCTGAGCTCTAGCTACTCGGCTTTTATAATGAGAACCCAGCCACAGCAGCAACGCAAGCCGTACATGGAGCGCCGCTTTTGGGTTAGACCGGGAAGAAGTAGCGCATGGTGAGACAATTTCGTGGACCAAGTTGTTGTCGCCGAAGAATGGCGCGAGAACTTTCGAATGTCCAGAGCAGCCCTGATAAATCTGTTAATATAAAGCAGTTGCTCATGCTCCAGATAAAAGGGCGATCATGTGATGTGATGGCTGATTAGTCATGCGACTAGCGACTCAGCCGATCCCCGTTTCAGTGTAAATGTAAATAGTTTGCAAGACGCCGACACGAAGAAATGGTGAAATGAATTAATGTAAACAGAGCCTAATTCAGTTCACCATTCCTTCGTGTCGGCGTCTTGCAAACTATTTACATTTACACACAAACGGGGATCGGCTGATTCGCTAGTCACATGACTAATCAGCCATCACGTCACATGATCGCCCTTGCTTTATTATTTATTATGCTTTATTATTTATTCTTTATTATTTATTCTTCGGCGACAACAATTTGGTCCACAAAATTGTCCCACCATGCGCTGCTTCTTCCCGGTCTAACCCAAAAGCGGCGCTGCGTACGGCTTGCGTTGCTGCAGTGGCTGGGTTCTCATCATAACAGCTTGTTGAATCTGGCGCCTCCTGCCACGTATTGTTGTGCACAGCGTACTACCAGCAGCAGGACATGGAGCAGGCTCCCATGCTGATCGTGGTTGTCCATGATTTCCATATTCTTCTCGATGACACGAATAGAAAGGAAGTGTGTAACTGAAGTGAAGCACGCCTGTTTGTTTTTAGTTTCCCAGCACTCAAGTCACATGACCAACGATACCAGCCGAGCGAATCAGGGAGGAGTACGTCCGCAGTAGCTAGAGCTCAGCACTGCGGATCCTCGTTTCTCACCGTTTACAACTGCTAAAATCAGCATCATATGCGAATGCTTACGTGGGCTCCGGCGTCTTTGAATCCTTCCACCTTTGAAGTCGTATTCCAGTATTTTGATGTAAATGGACAGTGCATCCACGATAGAAACGATATAGAAACAGATTAGTATAAATGGCACCTCAATCAACCAGCTGAGATAGCATCTTTATTCCCCCAATGCCGGTTAGTCCATATTCACTACGGACCTAGGAATCTTTATATAAATAAATATGTTTAAAAAAAAGGGTGAATAAAAAAACATTGTTTTTTCACTGTTATATTACTGTGTTGTTGTTATCTTATTATTGACCATTATGCCTGTTGTCGCAAATAAGCAACATACCAAAATTTCTATTTATTTTTTGTGCAAAAGTGAAATTAATAATCTCAGCATTATTTACCATCTACTTAAAGGCTAAAACACACACAAAACATTTTTTTATATACAGCTATATAAATTCAGGCGTTAAGGGGTTAAGTTAACTGTATTTTTTCTACAATCTTTCCTGCGGAAAACAAAGTAACATGCATTACCTGAGAGTTCTGCAGGTTGTGGAAGAGCCGGGCCCTGGATTGGTCGTAGATTTGATTATGTTCCTTCGCTGGAGGAGCAGAGGGTGCAGCTGCAGTAAAGGACGAGCAGGCAGAAGATGAGGATACGGCAGCTCGGACTCTATACAGACCGGGTTCAGCACCAGTTGAACCTGCTCTCGCTTTGCTGGATCAGATTCTGACTGCTTCCTCAGACCTCAACATAGTCGCAGCTGTCGTTCAGCTGCTGTACTTTTAAATGGCACTATCAGGATTGGACCAAGGGCAGCCAAAAAACACTTTAAGAATTACGGACCTTTGAGTTTGATACACTGCTCGTTGCAGGCTATCTACTTAAAAACAGCAAAGCCAGACAACAGATGCTGTTGCAGCCAGTGTTCCCGCACATGGTCTCTGTGTGACTGCGTCTCATCTCTGTATGGGTTAGATGCTCTGCTCTCTTTGTTTAAGCATGTGGTGTCTGTCCTTCTTCCAGACCTTCACCTACTGTCCTGTTTGCACAACGACAACACATCCCTGTGACACACATCTCCGTCGGTAGCCGGGTTAATCATTCTCTCATCTGTCATTTCTCCCAAACAGACCTTTGGTATGTCGTTGGCAAAAACTTGGCCCAAAAACAAAAGTGTTCAGTGTGCATTCCGCTGTGATGGAATGACATTTTTTAGGATTTTAGTTTTCTGCATGAGAGGAAAACCTTTAATTCTACAAATCAGTTATGTTTTTTCATTTCAATGGGGGGAAAAAATGCATTACAGGTAACTTTGCATTTTTATATATATAATGCAAGAGGTCGAAATAGAAATGAGGAAAAAGCAATTATAAAATCTTAATTGTTTTGTTACTGGTTTCACAAGAACAAAAGTTGTTTTGCAAAAGTTTCTCAGGACACCTTACATAAGCAGCATGTTAATTCTGACTGGAACCAGGAAATACGACCACATTAGTCCAGCGCTCAGGTCTCTGCACTGGCTTCCTGTCGCTCAGAGAATAGACTTTAAAACAAATCTGTTCGTGTACAAGTCTCTTCATGGTAAAGCGCCAAAGTACATCTCTGACATGTTAGAGCCATATGAACCAACTCGGGCTCTGAGAACCTCAGGCAGGGGTCTCCTGCTGGGGCCCGTTTCAGTTTTATGCTCCTAACATCTGGAACAGCCTTCCAGAAGATGTGAGACAGGCCTCAACTCTGACAATGTTTAAATCCAGGCTGAAAACAGTTCTGTTTAGCTGTGCATATGACACCTGAAAGTATTTTATCTGCACTCTTCACTTTTAAATGAATGAATTAATGATTATTTTTAATGGGTTTTTAATTTTTTAAATTTTTTCATTATTATTATTTTTTATCATTATTATTATTATTTTTATTATTATTTTTTTCTATTTCTATTTCTATTTTTATTTATTTATTATTTTTAATGATTTTATTGCCTTCTTGTGATTTTATGTAGCTGTGAAGCACTTTGAATTACCTTGTGTGTGAATTGTGCTCTATAAATAAAATTGCCTTGCCTTAATTCGATATATTTTTAATTTACTATGTCAGGACTTTCTTCTCCAAACCCATAACACTTTGAGCCGAGCTGTTGATTTGTGGTGCATATTCCAATTTTATTCAAAACCTCCTTCGATTGCAAACGGTAATGTTACACTTTACATTTTTAACGTTTTTAAAAACGTTAAAAATGAACGTTTTTTAATTTTTATTATTATTATTATTATTATTATTATTATTATTATTGTTTTTATTTTTATTATTTTTATTATTTTAATTTTTTTTTATTTTTAATGATTTTATTGCCTTCTTGTGTAGCTGTGAAGCACTTTGAATTGCCTTGTGTATGAATTGTGCTCTATAAATAAAATTGCCTTGCCTTGCCATACATTCAGTGTTTGAGTGTTTGTAAACTTGTTTGTGTGTAATTAAAATCAGCATATTGAAAACTAAGAAGATTTAACGAGCTGTAAGTTGGAATCGTGTGTTATTGTGATGTTTGATCACAGGGTTGTAAGCATGCCGCGGTGATTTATTACAGCCTCGATTTACATAACTTATAATCACTCATTAAAAGTTTAATGGACTACATTTATAAAACTTTATTTGTTTCTTTTCATTGTTCGATATTTGCTTCATTTACCCACTCACGCCTACCCACTCGTGTTCATGATGTTCAGTAAAAGCTGTATCAGTTAAACATAATGGGGAATGTAAATAAAATGTGAGATGAGAAATGCTAACAACAATAACACAAATATCCACTGATAATCAAGGGCGTCAGTTTGGTTTTAGAAGTGGTGGGGACAAAAAACGTAATGCATTCTATGCCCCCCATGGACCACCCACCATCCAGCACATTAAAAAGTAACGCATTCTAGATCTATTCCAGCGTCATGTTTAATAAGCTGCCCTTTTTTTGATGAACGCATACAGAGTTTATAAAATATATCCTTTAATTTCATGTTTCCATATCATTATGATATGATTCGAAAGTATGTATTTATTCATGAATTAATTACTGTTAATTAATTACGCTACTGTACTGTTTGTAAGAAAGGGGAAAAGTGCAACTGCAACTGCAGTTGTTAGTCCGGACAGACTATCAAAACAAACACAGACTTCGGCCAACGAGCAGAAACCTGTAGTCTGTGGGGCTCCTCATTCCTCCTCATCGAGCCTCTCACTACCACCTTTCCATCAACTACATTTGACACTGAGCATATACAGAATGTTATTTTCAGGAGTTGCTAAAAAAAACAAACAAGCAAATAACTAGCTTAGCGTTTCCTTGGCTAACCTAATACTAAAATGCTAACGCTGCACACGGAGACTTCATAGCCACCATGGCAAATTATATTCATAATATTATAGTCTACACATGACAAATATTTAACACACATTTCACACACAGACAATATTTCAGATGATTTCTATGGATCGTATATGGTTTGCTTATCATTACAAAACATGAATGTGGAAGGCTATTGAGTAGCCTACTGATAAAAATAAAACGTTAGACAATTTACCTTGATAACTGTGTATATACTCCTCCACAAAGAACTTGTACCCTTTCCTCAGCCTGGACTGTGGTGTTGGTGAGTGTGACTCCACGATCCCGTGTATATCCTCTAAAGTTATCCTTGGAAGAACCTCCAGCGAAGTTGCGAAGAAACGCTGCATTTTTGTTTGTGTAGAAGTAGCTCTAAATGAGTTTCGCCGGGAAAGCGGTTTACCCGGGGTCCGTTTCACGTAGCAGGTTCAACATACTCTGAGTCTGTTCCTGAACTCTGAGTTGATCTACTCTGAGATAGAAAACTCTGAGTTTTCGGTTCCAGAAACGCTGATTTGAGTGAGGTTAATCAAATCTGAGTAGGACCTTGAGTTTAGCGTGTGCGCCACAACTTTAAAAAGCCAGCATCAATGGAGCTCCGATTCGACGAGTCACCATGGCAACGGGGAAGAGGAGGGGCTACGTTTTTCACCAACCTCGAATTGGAAATCTTAATGCGCTCATACGGCGAGTTTCAATACGTTTTTAGAAATAAGTGCAGTGGCTGAGGGAATCCCGGGAGGGAATCCACCCCCAAGACACGAGTGTCTTTATAAAATATAATAGGCCTATATAATTTTTTTTAAGCCTATTCATACAAATATGTCTTTTTTTTCTTTTGTCCCAACAAAATTCCGATGGTGCCGCTCAAAAAGTTAATTGTCTGGAAATGCAAAAATCTATGCGGTCTGATAACCATCTCCTGAGGAATATTTATTTCTCTGCGCAATAATGCTGCACCTTCATCCACGGGATCGTTGTCTAAAGGACATGTTGGTGGAAACAGTCGCCTCCTGCTGTGCCTGATGGGCTTCTAGAAGCAGAAGAACTCGCTCTGCTGACTGAATGAATGAGGAAATCAAATGGCGTGTGTGGCTGAAAGAGGGCGGAGACAGAAAGAAACTCAAGGTTTATTGAGTAAAAGTTTCTCTCATTTCAGAGTTAATCAACTCAGAGTTTTCACTAAACCTGCTTCGTGAAACGGACCTCTGGTGTGACGTCATTGGAATGCACCGACTCCGCTGTCATTTTACAACTTCATGTTTCTACAGTGGCTCACAGTCGGCAAATCAAACGACTAAATACCAAATTGGGGTTTTCACATGTTCGTGCGCGCCTATCGCATGATTTAGACTCGACGATTTCGGTTGAGAATGTGGGGATTTTTTTTCGGTCGCATCAGAGCACTTTTTTAAAAGTCGTGGGGACAAAATTCAAATCATAAATAGTGGGGGGGACATGTCCCCACCGTCCCCCCCGTAATCGACGCCTATGCTGATAATAAATCATTTCAAATATCACTTAATCATTTAAGAAGAAAGAATATGAATTATTAGTTTCCTCTTTTAAGATACGAGTTTATCACATAGTTCTGCAGTAGCTTTTATCAGCTGTAAGTCTAAAACTTTTTTTTTCTGGACACCTTTGACACTCCATATAAAAAACGGTTCTCAGCCTGCTATAATAAAATTTACTGCTCAGTTAGGCTGACACCAAACTTGGCAGCCTTGTGTATTTCATCATTTCTTAAATGTTGTTGGCTGCCGATACTGATGTACAAAGAAAAATAAGAAATAAAAGCAAATGATACGTACCATGCCATCATATCCCCAAATGACAAACTACGACTTGCCCTCCTTTGTTGGACAGTTTAATCTAAACTATTCACACTTATCATCAGAGTGTGTGTTTGTCTTACTTAGCACAGTCACTCATTTGCTGCTGATCCTGTCCTGTAACTTGAAATTTCGGCTTCTAATCCTTCCACCCGGCCCCCACATGGCAGCAGCATCATAATGGGATTAGGGTGTAATCCAGTCACTTCCCCTACACAGCAGACTGAGAGGGCAATGTCCACACTCTCTGAAACACTAAGCCATTATTATAACCCACAGAGAGGCATTATCTGGACACGCTGCATATTAATGAGTCTGCTCAGGTCAGCCTATGACCATTTGTTGTGCTGTTGCTGCTGGCTGGTGGTCATAAACTGTGAATTAAATTAATAAAAAAGAAGCAAACGGCGTCAAACTTTTGATTGTTTGGCTCTAAAACAGGCAGAAGTTTCCGCCACACAGACAGAAATACTTGGACAGTAAATTTAATTTTGTAACCGTGCTGCCCATGCTGCTGTAAAAATCTTCTTTGCTTCATATAACCTGTTTTTAGGAATATGCTGGCAGATGATAAACCCATTTTCCGTTCCTCTGTGGTTCAGTCACGGTGACATTGTGCAGTAAAAGAAGAGGATCTCAGCTTTGTCCAGGACAACACAATTTTTTTGAAAGTTTTTGATTGATTGATTGAGTGTTTATTTCGAGCTTATTTTCAGGCAGATTACAAAATAAATACATTTCCATAATACATACACTGCAAAAAGCCAGCTATCAAAAACAAGAAAAAAAAGCACAAAAATTAGGTGTATTTTGCTTAAAAAAGGCAAAATTATCTGCCAATGGAACAAGAAAATGTGGCTTGTCAAGATTTTTCAAAACAAGTAAAAATATCTAATCTCAATTAACCCACAAATACCTTAGAATTAGTGTATTTTGACTAATAACAAGTATATTTTTCTTGATTCTAATTAAATACACATGGCCTATTTTCTCAATATATTGAAAAATATTCTTGAATTAAGTAAATGCTAGAGCCATTATCTTGACATAGTATGCACTAGGCCTTATATTTCTTGAAACCAGCTTTGAAACTGTTGATATTCCAGCTTCAAGCATGTACTTACTCAAAACAGGTCATAAAATCTCAGTAACAAGCTGTAATATCTTATTTAGATAATTAAGGACAGAAACAGTCTGACATAAAAACTGCTTACTGAGAAGAACTATCTTATCGGACAAAAAATAAGCAAATATCCCTTTGATCTAAGATATTTCTTTTTACTTAGATCTCACTTTTTGCAGTGTATGAATTTACATATTCATCTAGAACAAAGGTAAAATAAATCATTACTCGCTCGAAAGGGAGTGAGATGAAGTAAAATTACTTATTTGCTCCCACCCCAATTCAAAAATTGCAATTTATATGGATGCGTCTTACATACATTGGCATAGTTTTTAACTTTCAACCTAATTTTAACATATTATTACACATATCTACTCATTTCTTATTTGATGTTAATCACAATTTATATGATGATAACGTAATAGCCCGTGAATATACATTGTCAAAGAGTTTTATCACCTGTTCAACTTCAGACAAATTCAGAATTGTTCTCTTGTGCAAATCTGTGAAGCAGAATTTGAGAAAAAAAAATTAATTTCAGAACTTAAAAAACAAGTAAATGAAAATCATTTTAAAAGTTGTTCGGCAAAAATGTTAAGATATGAGACTGGTGCATTTTTTAACCGATTGACTAAACTAAAAGCACTTTGAAAAAGATGACCTAATCTTACCTAATTCAGATTTCTGAAGACATTCTTTTTTTTGACAAATATCTTTATTGATTTTTTCTTTTAATTAACAAAACAACCACATACAAAAACAAAGCAACAAGAACAAAAGAAGGCACATTAACAGACATAATCATCGAGCGCAACAGTAAGTAGATACAAAATCTGGAAATTAAAATTAGTGAAGGAAGTAAAAAGAATAACATGGGCAGAAGAGGAAAATAAGTTATACAATCTCCGACAAACCCCCTCCCTCAAAAAAACTCCATAAACAAATACCAGATCTTAACAAATCTGTTATATTTCTCCATGGCTATACAGTGTGAGAGTCCTTCAGCCCACATTTGCTTACTTGGCCTATACATAGATCTCCATGAGAGAGCAATTTTATGTTTTGCTTCAAGTATACAATATATGACCATTGATTTCTCATACTTACTGAGTGTACCATTTTCTGGGAAAAGTCCCAGTATACAAAGCTCAGGGCATAGTGGAAGATTTGTATCAGTAATCTTAGACAAAGTCGTAATTATCTCCTTCCAAAATTCTTGGATAATGGAACATTCCCAAAGACAACGAAATAGAGTCTCTATGGGGTAAGAAATCGGTAAAAAAGAAACGTGCATCCGTGCAAGTAATCCGCGCATATTTGGGAAATGTGTGCGTCTTTGGTTGTAGTTGAGCATAAAATAAATATGTGCAATCTCTAAAAATGAGTCCATCTGTGTTTATAATGGGTTGTGTTTTCATATTTGTCAAAATACGAATTGAAAAGTTACGACATCAAAAAATACATACATGAATTGAAAAGTTACGAATCAAAAAGTTACGAATTCAAAAGTTCCGAATACGAATTAAAGTTACCAATCAAAAAGTTATAAATTCAAAAGTTACGAATACGAATTAAAGTTACCAATCAAAAAGTTACGAATTCAAAAGTTACGAATACGAATTAAAGTTACCAATCAAAAAGTTACGAATTCAAAAGTTACGAATACGAATTAAAGTTACCAATCAAAAAGTTACGAATTCAAAAGTTACGAATACGAATTAAAGCGGCACTATGCAACTTTCAGTAATACGGGGTTTGTTTACCATGCAATACACACCCCAAAGCTGTAGGGGGAGCTCCGTAGAAAATAAGACGACAGTCTAGCCATATTATATATTACCACAGATTCTATAATAGTACAGATACGCCACTCACGGTGCATTTCCGGTTTCCAACGAGGCGATTTTGGTTGCAGTTCCACCCTTTTTCCACGTGGGGCGCTCAATTTTGGAGACCAGAATGAATGGAGTCCTATGGAGCTATACGCCCTTTCGTGCCCTTATCTCAAGATATAATTTTTTCTCTAGTAATTCGAATGTTGTTTTCGAAAGAGGATGTTTAGAAAATACCCATGGCTGAGTTTTAGATTTTTAGAGCCACTCATTTGCTTAAAAAAAAAGGATTTGAAGTGTATATGACGTCATACATAGCTTACGACCGGAGATGCCGCTTTACGGCAACAATCCTGCTTGTTGTTGGTCTCAAAGGCAGCAGCGTTTTCAAGGAAGAGCTGTAGTAAGAGAGAATGTGTGGTAACATCACAGATTCTTAGGCTGTGGTAACATAAGCGGAAAAAGTCCATCTTAATTCTGTTGTCGCTTGGTATGGAGCCAGCCGTCAGGCGGTGCCTCTGGTCGTAATACTGGTCGAGCGCTGTCATTAGCACAATGCTAGCGCGTGGTGGACAACAAGAAGCCAACCTGTAAGAAATCAAAGGGATATATGTACTCGTTCAGTAGATTTTTGACTTGAAACCCATGTTGAGCTCTCAGAAACTACATTCAAATCTGAGCGCTCTTGAGGAGACTTAGGTGAAACTGACCATTTGTAGCATCTAGCTCCATTGGGCCCCATTCATTCTGGTCTCCACCGACGCCCCCAGTGGAATTCTGGTGGAACTGCAGCCAAAAAGCCGGTACAATGGGGAGTGGCAAGGCTGTTCGTTATAATGGCTGTGATATTACTACTCTAGAAGCTAGCTGCATTCAATTTAGCCGTCGACAGCTAATGGAGAGAGGTGTGTCTTATCAGGCTCCCTGGCTCGGCTCAGAGCCCTTTAGACCTGCCGTGAAGCAGTAGTTCTCGGCTCTCGTGTGTCACGAGACTTCCAGAGCTAAACAAAGCACGCGGCGCCACAGGCAAAGTTGCAAACGCTGTTTCGGGCTAGGGCCACCAGATGGAGATGGAAATGTCACCGTTTTCATCAGAACGGGTCAGCCAAGCAATCTGATGATTGCCAAGCAATTTTATGACCATGAAAAAGTTGCAGGGGTGTATCAAGCTTTCCAAAAGTGGGGGTGTTCTGGAACAGGCGAAGAAATCATTCCAAATAGCAATGATCAATTATATAAACTTGTACATACATCAAGGCCTACAAAATGGAAGAAATGCGATCAGATACACTGTGGGCGACTTTGTGTGTGTGTGTGCACCCGGATCTGTTAGACAGGAAAATGATTGCATTATGATTAGTTTGTCATAATGAGCAGAGACAAAACACATTTGGTTCTTTCAAGTAGTGTGTCATTATTAGTTGTAAGTGATAGCAGTACTAATAGCAGTAGTCACTAGTTGTAAAGCCACTTGAGGCTATTGCATGAATGTTCAATAATTGTAGCTCTAATGACATTTGGCTAGAGCATTTGTTACTTGTTGACACACAGAGTGCAGGCAGTCAAACCAGTGGTCAAGTTCAAGTTCAAATGTTCTCCATCTCATGCCAAGACAAGATCTATGTAATGTTGGGCTTCTGTGTTTATGGTCTGGTCTTACAGATTATACAGTCACTGAAAACAAAACTTGTCTGACATAATTCTAAGTAACAGTATACTGGTCTATGACAGATGTGTCAATATTGCATTCTACACTGGATATATTGTACAAAAACCTTTATATAACCCAGTAAGTCATACTTCTGTCATTGTACTTCTGTGTGCACATCATGTAGTAGGTTATAGTCATGTTATACCAGTGCAAGAATTTGTTTGGGCACATTTTCAGATATTATATATCTAAATTATGTTTTAGTATTGACAAGCATAACTGACAACACATTATAAAAACAAGACTTGCAATGTCTTTAATTTGTGAAACTCGTGTAAAAAACTTACAGTATTTAAATCAACAGACAATACAATAGACATTTACAACAAACACTTCATAACAGGTAACAAATGCTCTAATCAAATGCTCATCAACTTATTTGGGAAACAAGAAACATATTATAACATTCATGTGTCAGCCTCAAGTGGCTTTACACTATTTGAAAGAACCAAATGTGTTTTTTCTTTGCTCATTGTGGCAAACAAACTGCTCAGCAATCATTTTCCTGTCCAACAGATCCAACTTGTGCTTTTGCACATGACACACGGCTACACTATTGAGGCGTGTTTGTGTCATTGTACTTCTTAGCCATGTCTTAAGCCTCCGCAGGCCGCTGAAGCTCCATTCAGCTTCTGCGGAAGACACTGGGATGACTAGTAGTAATCTAACTAGAGTCTCCACTTGATTAAAGAGGCCACGGACCTCTGGAGACATCCCTTGTAAAATGGCTGCAACCTCTCTGCTCGACTGGAATGTGTATCTTGACCTAAACATTGCAAGCTGTACACTCAGATACTCAGGGTTTAGTTCTGGGTAATTTTTCACAACCTCTGCTACTTTCCCAGTCAAGAGGACTTGTTCCATTGCTCTGATTTGTTGCATCCCTTCCTGTAGAAATCGTTCATTAAACTGGACATCCACAACATCAAGAATTTTGTAAAATTCTGCTCTGTAGTAATCAATGGGGGATGCATGTTTATGTGCAGGAGCACACCCTGTGAAACGGTGAGGTGGCTTGTAGGCTCGTGGAGAGGTAATGGGATTAATGTCTAGGCTTTCGCACATCTCTGTGGCTTTTGCGTACACATTGTTGAAACTCTCTGTATTTCGCTTCTGGGCATAGGTGTGTTTTACACATTCTACCGCCTTAAGCACACCATCCACTGTTTGTGCTCTCGCCTGAAGGGAAACATTCAACATCTCCAGATTCTCAGTTGTTTCCAGTGCACACATCAGACCTAAGACAACATTTCCCTGAGTAAATTTGTCATGTAAACCTTGAGCCTTGATTGCTGCATCGCTTGAGCTTTCACCCATTTCTGCCAGGGAGTGCAAAATGCGCTCATACTGATTAAGTACAGCACGAATTGCACCTGTGCGAACTGTCCACCTTGTTGGACAAAGAGGCCTGATCTCAGAGGTGTGACAGGGACCATTCTCTGACTTGGCTATTGCCTTGAAAATCTCCTTTAACTTCAGTGACTGGCCAAACAAATTCCCCAATTCATTTACCCACTCCAGTGCATTGCGGACAAAATGTGTGGCAGTGCAGGCCTGCTGTGTGATCAGATTAACACAGTGAGCTGTGCAATGTACGTAATGGGCCAGAGGTTGTTGCTGTTTAATAATGGCTTGGGCACCGTTGTATTTTCCTGCCATGTTTGCCGCCCCATCGTACGCTTGACCCCGCAACCCACTGATTGGCAAATTTAGGCGCTGCAGAACATCTAACACCACTCTTGCTAGATTTTCTCCAGTTGTTGAGGACACTTCGTAAAGGCCAACAAATTCTTCATGAACTATCAGGTCATGATCGACATACCGCAGGCAAAATGCCTCTTGCTCCTTTCCTGACACATCTCGTGTGCCGTCCATCATCACAGAGTACTGCAGATGTGGAAGAGATGTGATGGCATCTGCAATTTCCCTAATTATTGAACAGCTGAAAAGTTTAAGCAATTCGTTCTGGATTGGGGCAGATACATACGTATTCTTTCTAGTGAGCCATTTGGAAAGG
This sequence comes from Odontesthes bonariensis, assembly GCF_027942865.1. Taxonomy (NCBI): domain Eukaryota; kingdom Metazoa; phylum Chordata; class Actinopteri; order Atheriniformes; family Atherinopsidae; genus Odontesthes; species Odontesthes bonariensis. The sequence continues at coordinate 3,424,404 of NC_134521.1, forward strand.
CAGGGGTCGTCCTCTGCCTTGTACTTCAGTAGTTGGTCAAAATTCCCCTCACCACTATCATGCCCTCGCATAGCAAGACCCTGCCTGGCTAGCATCTGTAACCCTCCAATTGTTTTGAGGAGACATGACCTTGCCTCCTCCTGCTGTTGAGCAGCCACACTAGACAGCTGGCACTGCACTGACTTGCCTTCCTGCAAATGGGTTGTGATGGCCGTTTTGTGGCATTCACTTTTTTCGTGAGAAATGAATTTCTCAAGGGCTTTTTTCCAATTTTTGAAGCCAGTCATTATGAAGGCTGGCTCTGAATTTTTGGCAAGCGGGGATGTCTCCAATTGAAAAGCTTTATTGCAATAAAAGCAGAGTACCCCTTCCACACATGGACTCACATAAAGCCATGGGAATTTTTTATACCACTGTGCCTGGAAAGTGAGTGTGTATTTTGAAAGAGACTGCTTCACCACATATTTAGGGTCAGGCTGATTGGGTTTAATGAAAACTGCACTCTCACTCCTAGCCTTCTCATTCTGGCCTTCTCCTTCTTCTTGTCTGCCTTCTCCTTCTTCCTCCTCCATATCTCTGTCCACCTCACTCCTGGACACATCTCTCAAATCTTCATCCTCCTAATTGAAATATTTAAAATCAAAATGCAGAAGATTCTATATTTCTCTATATCCTCTATATATCTATATAAATATCTATATAGTATATCTTTTATAACTCTACCCTCTCTAAATTACTACAAAGCTATGGTAAGACCACACTATATCCATTCTCAATTTCAAAGATATTAGATTGCTCACCTCTGCAACATCAATTACATCCTCATCTCCTCTCACTGAGGCAGGGAAATGCAGCAACTGCGTATCCTAAACAAGTACATAGCAATGAGCAGGAGTGTAGTGAATATTTAATGCTGGGACACAGAGTCCCCTATGTCTTATCATTCATGTATTGCTCAATTTTTAATATTTCTTTTAAGTTCACTTGTCAAGCAAACCTCTCCTAGTTGCCTTTTGGAGACAGATCACCCTAAAGGTGTCTGCTAAATGTTATGTAATGTGAATCAAATGTTGATTATAGACCATATACACATATTCCTCCTCACTTTCTAAATACACTCTTACTTTGTAAGCACAGTGGTACAAAATATGGCTTCATGTCAGTCAGAGATCTGCTTTTATTGTAATAAAGATTTTAATTCAGACACAGCCTTATGACTGGCTTTAAAAACTGGATGATTATATTAAGATAATACATTAATACACAGTGTAAATAAAGATGGTGTGCATTATTAATATTCATGTCATTTTCAATGTGTAATAGAATTGTCATATATCATTTTGAAATCACAGCTTTCTTCAAAACTTGACATCCATTCTGGTCCAGAAACTGAAGTAGGCCTACAACACTTTGGAAATTACTCGAATTTTAATAAACACATGCTTTGTGTATATTTTGAGTGATACATCAGTGGGACACCGTGTAGATTGAAGTGCGTTGTCGACGTTTGAAAATTACACGAATCACACGAGGATAGCTCTCTTTTGCATGTAGCCTAGTCAAACCTGCGCATCCCAACGGCGGTAGCACTCGACACAGACAACCAGTGACACGCTTGCAACTTGCAAGCATGTCAATGTATGCAGAGGGGGAGTGGAGAAGACAACTTACTTGTTTTTTCTTGAAAAAGCCGTCTATTGTCCCCTGTCTTTTCCTTTTCTGCATCATTGGCTATATTGCACGAAAAAAGAGGACAGTTTTAAAACTAAAGTAGGCTAAGTCAGGCCAGTTAGAAGAATGACTGGGAACATGCTAGAAGGTAAACTTAGCCTAACTGTCATGAACTAGCCAGGAAACTTGTGTCTGTTAATGGCTTAACCTATGATGCCTGAAAATGTTGCCTTCATGGCAGGCAGTGAATTTTGCTGATCTAAAACAGTGATTAAATTCTACCTTTTCAGCGACTCTTCATTGAAGGCGTCAAGTGGGTATATGCAGCACCACGAACAGCACAACGACCTGTGAGAAATTGTTTGAATGACTGCGCTGAGCTCTCAGCAGTCAGACTCAGCACCAGTGTTGCCAGATCTTCAACTCGAAATAAGCGAACGGCGTCCTGAAAACAAGCCCAAAAGAAGCGGCCGAAGACTAATAAAAAAAAGTCGGCAATTGGCAACCCTGGTCAGCACCGCCGCAGCGCTTTCGGCAGGATGCGCAAGCTGTTGAGGCTATCCTAACCTCACCTGTTGCGCTGGGATTTACAGTGATATGCCTAACGACAGCAACCATTTTTAATTTCCTACAACAGGTGAACGTTTACTATTTTATTACAAAAGTAGATTTTAGTGAGGTTTTGACGGACAAAAGTGGGGGGGATGGAATGGCCTTCCAGTAGAAGTGAGGGGGATGCATCGTACTCATCCCCCCGTAGAATACGCGCCTGAAAAGTTGCATAGTGCCCTTTAAAGTTACCAATCAAAAAGTTACGAATTCAAAAGTTACGAATACGAATTTCTCAAGTGCAGGAAAGGGGACAAAAATACGTCATCGCTGACGTCATCACGTCACAGGCATCACCAGCAGAAGAAAATTCGATCACCCCATCAGCGCGGCCGGTGATACTAGAACATATTTTGACTTTGACCACAGTGCGGACTCTATATTACTCTATATTTACTATACTATCCTATACTATACTAGTAAATATTTACTGGATTGCGTTTATGATTTAAAGTATGACACAACAAGGGGCTTCAGCAGCGGATGAACCTGTAAGTTAAAGATATTTTCCCATTATTTTTTGTGTATGAAATGCGCTGATGAGGTCAGCGATGACATATTTTTGTCCCCTTTCCTGCACTTGAGAAATTCGTATTCGTAACTTTTGAATTCGTAACTTTTTGATTCGTAACTTTTCGATTCGTGTATGTATTTTTTGATGTCGTAACTTTTCGATTCGTATTTTGACAAATATCAAAACACAACCCATTATAAACACAGATGGACTCATTTTTAGAGATTGCACATATTTATTTTATGCTCAACTACAAACAAAGACGCACACATTTCCCAAATATGCACGGATTACTTGCACGGATGCACGTTTCTTTTTGACCGATTTCTTACCCCATAAGAGTAACCCTGAATTCACCTTTTAAGGCGAGACACGGCGGGCAAAAACAGGGATTTTTCATGCAGTGGTCAATTTTTAGATTTTGGGTCAGTCTACTCCTTCAATATGTGTTCTTTCAACCTGCTACAAAGAAAATTGTGAAAACATAAATTAAAATGTTTATTTCATCACATTTTGTTTGCTCGCGGCAGTGCGTTTCGCCCAAATTTACCAAAATGAATTCCCCTATTTAAATCTTTAAATGCCGTTTTTTTCAGTATCAATATCTCAGTCTATGGAGCACCTACTAACACCAAACTTTCCAGTTATACACTTAGCAGTATTCTGAATATATTTACAGAAGGATTTGTTGATAAATCATTCCTGGCCTGATTTATGTGACATAATAAAAAAATATGACGAAAATTTATGTTTTTTAGGCTATGGGCAGTATATTTTGATTTCCTAGGAAATGAAAGCAGATATCCTGAAATCCCTCTGTAATTTTCTTTTCATTTTGTGTGTAAACAAAATGAAAAAAGAATTTTGCACCTGGCTTTATCATATGTTCAGATCTATCTTCCGGAAATATATGCAAATGTGCGCATATTTAATGAGATAATGCCTAATTTGCATACTTAAACATACACATTTCTAAAACTTGTAATACATTTTTTTTCATACTTGTATAAGTAATCAACTGAGGAAGTTTCGTGGTGATATCTATTATTTTAAAATATTACCCTATTCACCTGTAGTCTCGCCTTAAGGTTTCCCTCTCAGAGACCAATCTAAATCATCGAAAATAAAATCCTACTTTTGCAGGAGCTTCCACAAACTTTTGGTCATATTGTTAGGCTAAAGGATGGCTCCCAACTTAATAAATGATGCACATTGATTTTAGATTCAGTTCTCTGTCTTTAATGTAAAGAATGTAGAAAAATGCCTCTTCCCATAGAAAAGCATGTGGTCCTCTGTTTTGTTTGGTCAGTTGGTGATTCTGAACTGGCTGCTGGTTTGTTTTTTGTACCCTGGGATGGGATAGGCTCTCACCTCCTTCAACCCAGAGTTGGGAAAATGGATGTGTAGGTAATTTGTGGACTGAAAATATAAGGAAGATGTTAGGGGAGGAAGTTTTGTGACCCAGATTAATAGAGATTAAGAGATAAATCGTCTTGTTGAGGCTCTTATTCGAGATGTTTGACCGGTCGTACACTAAAATATATATATTTTTTTTCATGTTATACTGTTTAATTATTTACCAAATGACCATGGAAATCAGTAGTGTCTTTGACATCTGACTAAAAACTGCTTCTCTCCATATCTGCCCACTCAAAAATAGTTTTTACATTCATGAATTTACCTTTTTAATGATGCAACCCGACTGCAAAACTCAGCTGATCACAGTTTGTGTGTTGAGTCAAAGGTCACTTGTTGTCTGATGGTGTTTCTCATAAACCGATATTTTATTCGTAACAGAATCATTGAATTATTAAAGTAGCATTACAGCACTGAGTCCTGCTGTGGTCTTTGATGGTTGTGGAATAGAAAACCAATGCTTTCTGGAGGCATAAAGGGGATAATAGTCTGTAATGCGATCATCTGTGATGCAAAATGTTTGAATTTGTTTCATTTTCTCAGACCTGTAGTGAACTCTAGTGTTCATTTGGAAGAACTGCGCTGCATAACACTGACCGACTTTGCTCATTTTTGCAAAGCATTCTTAAATCATTTGTCTTTTTGATGATTTTCCGTGTGGTTGCAGAGTCACTGCTTATTCTGTAATTATTTACATCTTGTTTCAGCCTCCTTTCATCACCGCTGTTGTAAACTGCTAAAGCAAAGAGTTTTTTGTCTTTATAACAACACTAAAACTATTATCAACAAAGCTGTAGTCAAGCAGGGAGTATCAAGTACTGTATATGGGCATGACCAGTCTGCAATTACCCAGTACAATTGTATGTTTTGTGAGACAAAACAAACAAAAACAAGCGGTAAAGAAGCTGTATAAAATAAAAGAGCCTTATTTGAGATCTCAATGGGACGGTGGAGAACAACTTTGGAGACCAATTCAAAGCTAATTGCACAAGTTACTATCAGGTGTAGAATACCTCACCATTTACACATGTGCTTGCCTGTATAACCAGTAATATTTTGTTGTGTCTGTCTGTCTGTTTATTTATTTATAAAATGGAATTTAGTCTGGAAAGATAGTTTAATAACGTATAAGAAAGCCCTTCATAAAGCTAGAACTGCTTATTATTCATCATTGATAGAAGAGAATAAGAACAATCCCAGGTTTCTCTTCAGCGCTGTAGCCAGTCTGACAAAGAGTCCGAGCTCTGCTGAGCCAGGTATTCCTTTAACTCTCAGCAGTGATGATTTCATGAGCTTCTTTATCAATAAAACTGTTTCTATCAGAGAGAAGATTGATGGAGTCCTTCCCACTATCATCAGTGATGTATCATCAAGTACAGCAGCTTTAGAAGTATCTTTAGAACCTGATTTGTATTTAGACGGCTTCTGCCCAGTTGATCTCTCTGAGCTAACGACAGCAATAGTCTCTTCTAAACCATCAACTTGTGTTTTAGACCCAATCCCAACCAGACTGTTTAAGGAGGTTTTTCCATTAATTGACACTTCCATTTTGGATTTGATCAATCTGTCTTTGTTGACAGGATATGTACCTCAGCATTTTAAGGTTGCTGTAATTAAACCTTTACTTAAAAAACCTACTCTTGATTCAGAAGTGTTAGCTAATTATAGACCTATATCCAATCTCTCTTTTATGTCTAAAGTTCTTGAAAAAATAGTTGCAGCTCAGCTTTGTGATCATTAAACAGAAATAATCTGTTTGAAGAGTTTCAGTCAGGATTCAGAGTGCATCATAGCACAGAAACTGCACTGCTGAAAGTTACCAATGATCTCCTCTTAGCCTCTGATAGCGGACTTGTGTCTGTGCTCGTCCTGTTGGATCTCAGTGCTGCATTTGATACGGTCGATCACAGTATTTTATTAAAGAGACTTGAACATGTTATTGGGATTAAAGGAACTGCATTAGGCTGGTTTAAGTCATATTTATCCGATAGATTCCGGTTTGTTCTTGTAAATGAAGAATATTCCTCACACACCAGAGTAAGTCATGGAGTTCCTCAGGGTTCTGTGCTTAGACCGATTCTTTTCACTTTATACATGGTTCCATTAGGTAACATTATTAGACAGCATGGCATAAATTTCCACGCCTCAGGCGTGCTCAAGATGCAATCTGTTGGTTTCCTAAGCTAGGAAATATTTTTTTGAATTGGCTCTGTATGAATGAATTTGATTATTTTGCAATTAATTATGATTACAATGAATTGAACTCCAATTGGCTTGAATTGGATTATATTATTTAAGTGCCTTGAGTTGACATTTGTTGTAATTTAGCGCAATATAAATAAAACTGAATGGAATTGAATTGAATTACAACTTAGTGGGTGTAATACAATGGTCCAACATGTCATTGAAGATGATAATGTTGCATTAGATTGCACAAATTCCCTTCTTAAAGATTATTGTTTTGTTTGTTTTTTGTTAACATTTTTACATTCTAACATCGATTAGTTCCATTGATTTGATAATGATAATTAACATTCAATCAAATGTGGGTGACTTTTTCTTCACAATTCTGAGAGGAATATTTATTTAAAAGGAATTAGCAACAGTAGTTGAAACATCTGCTTAATCAACCACGACATGAAAGCCAATGAAAAATATGTTATTATATACATCATATAAATATTACGCGTAGTCACGGAGAAGGCCGTTATACTTCTGTGACGAGGCTGGACAGGACCAGTTTGGGAATTGTTATTTATTTATTTATTTGATTTTTTTTAACTTCCTTCCTTTTTTTTTTACATTACACATGAAACATTTCAATATTATACGCCAGGGGATAAAAGAGGTCACAATAAAATATTCAAGTGTTCACAGATATCAACAGTCTTAATCGCTTTCTGGTTGTTTGAGTATTTAATGGAGGTCATGTACTGCCTGAGCTCACCGAGAAAGGCAAGAAAATATGTTTTTTTTTCATGATTTTACATTTATGGATATGAAATTTTGTCATTAAAATGATGAGGTTGATAATAAAAGTTATATGTTGGCTTTTTCTTTGTTTTTTTTTATGTCAGGGAGCCCAGACAATACACTCCTCCAAGATAAATTAAACTCATTATCAATGTTGTTAGCGATGAAGTTACAGATATCACTCCACAGTCTTTAGACAATAATAAATAATAAAGTGCCAAAATAAATGGGAAACAGTTTCAGTCTGTATAGAACAGAAAGTACATTTCACATCAATGTCTTTTTTGAATTTTTGAATCTTTTAACCTTGTAGCACCCAAGCATATGAATAATCATTGAAAAAAAATCCTTTTGGCTCTTCTTGCATCTTTTTGGGTGGGAATAAACCAATATTTTTTTAATTTTTGGAATTGGGCTATTTTTGATCATTTTAGGCAATGTTGCATATTTGCAACTGTGGGCTTTCCTGATTAATTTTGTTCACAAAACCAAGTCAAAGTTCACCAGTAACTGCTGCTACCACAATAAAATGTATATAACAGACCTTTATTGAATATTCTTAATACAAAGTGCGGAACGCAACCATCATAAACTTTCCATTCAACAACAAATCAAACGGATTTCACAGATCTTTGCTGTGAAAAAGTGAAGCACATATAAAAAAAAATTACACTTAAATGTAAATAATGTATGTAAATTTAAAAAATCAAATAATGTAATGTAAATAAAAATATAATGTAAATAAATAATGTAAATAAATAAAAAGCTTGTTGCATATGTGCAACTGTGGGTGCTACAAGGTTAACAATATGATCATTGGATGGATAAAATCTATGAATTAAATAAATGAAACTTCTCTGACCCAGTTTGGGAATTAAATCCGGCAACAGAGGTCTCAGTTTCGCGGTCGAGCTGTCAAACCGGGCACGTCCATGCGTGGCAAAACTGACCAATCACTGCGTTTTAAAAGTCTCATTCTGTGTCCACCAACCAATCAGGGCGCGTTTAATCCAACCGGAAACTAAAACGACTTTGGCTCCGCCCCCAAGAAATGTGAAATCATGAGAGTTAATTATTACCAAAATGTTAGATTTGTTCTGTTATTCTTATAGACAACATGACCATTGAACAGTGACCGGTGTTATAGGTTTCAAATATACAAATCTTTAAAAATGTTAGTAAAAAAATTAGTACTACTTTTAAGCACTCTATCTTTCTCTCTCTCTCTCTCTTCATTTATTATTTAAACTACTTATGTATGTATTTATTGTGATATGCTTATTTGTTCCTCATTATTATTAATGATACTTGTCATGTTTTTGCACTGTTTCTGTATCTTGTAAAGCAAAATAAAGTTGTATTTAAAAAAAACTTTAAAAAAAACTACTTTTAAGCATGAGAAAAAAAACCCAACAACACATGGATTAGCTTCACAAATGTGATATATTAGTGTGTTAATGTCATTTTTAAAAAAATATTATTTAAACAAAAAGGTAGCACCCATACCCAACGCGAGGGAGAGATGAGCCAGACAGTAGTCTGCCCCTCATCTTCCCCCCAGGAGGCTCTGCTTCCCAGCCTCCTTTGTTCAGTCTAGCCGGTGGGCTGAGCTAGCCGAACACTGTGTGGAAACAGAGCACAGCAAGAAAAGGCTGGAAGAAACAAGCAAACAAAAAAAAAAGGAGTTTGGACTGAGACTCGTTTCACTTGTAAACTGTGACCCGGTGTTGCTGATGCTGCGCGCCGTTCCGGACACCGTACCGTTCGGGCTTGTGCGCCAGTGGTTCGGCATTTTTGGGGCAAACCGTGCGCCACCAGTGATCTTCTCTCTTCTCTGGTAGCCGCTTCCGCTAACATCCTGAGAAATGAGCCGGGCAGGCTAAGTGCTAAGCCGACACCGGTCCTCTGCTGACTCTGTGTGCTGTTTGTTGTCATCATCCGGTGATCCACGCTGACTCTCCCTTTCAGTTTTCCGCTCAGCATCCATATTTGCATCCCAGGGAGTGGCATCCACTAATCCCCCTTTTCCCTGGCAAGGACCCTGGAAGTTGGCCGCTTTTTTTTCCCACACAGGAAGGTGAGTGTTTTCCCCGCATGTATGTTTGCTTTTGTGGCTTTTTTGTTGTTGTTGGACGTCTTTAGGATGGAAGTGAAGGGCAGTCTGGACCACGTTGCCGCAGTAGCTACAACAATAGATCAAACCGGCGTTGGGTTACATTTCTGTTGAGGTGCGCATAATCATCCCAACGCATCCATCCCTGTTCTCATTGAAATCGGGTGTCGGTCGCAACATAAATGCAGGCCTTTATGCAGAGAAAAACCATAGCTGTCGACACACAGGGCCCTGTTTTTTTTCCCCACTTGTCTAAGACTCATCAGTTTAGACAGGTTTGAGTTTTATTGATTGCTCTGAAGATGACTTTTTTTTTCTACATGGGTTTACATAAAAAGGAAAATTGATTCTTGATGCCCAATATCTAATTATTTTCATTCTCAATGCCAAATTGTTTTCTTTAAAAGCCAGATGTGTGTTGCTAGCTGTAACAGCATTATATCTTCTTGATAAGCACTGATTTGTAGGCCATGCTCCACTTGGGCAGTGGCCTACATTTGGCTCTCAGTCATACTTATGACGTTGCTAAGATTGATAAGTTGACAATGAAAGAATATTTGAACCAGTCGTATGTTATTGATTGACACATGTAATGATAGAAATAATGGTAGCCTTAAAGTAACCATACTTTGTGTTGTGCAGATTGGCTCAGCAGTGGTAATGACTAACCTAAAACATTACTTTAGCTATAGAATGGTTGTTGCTACTTGTGAGCGTATTCCTAACCAGAAATGATTGCACGATTGACTGTTTTTTGGGTGCCTCCATCACTCCTACAAACTTCCTGTGGTTAAATGTCAGCTAAGCCCTGTGGGAGAAGCAGACATGTGAAGGGACGTCAGGACACCAGACATTTCATTTTACTTATGGGCCAATATGGCCACGAGTTCTTTGAGTTTTTCTATCAAAGACTGAGCTTCCAATCTAGATCGCTGGACTTTCACAAAAAGTCAAAGAAGCTTTAAAAATAATAGTCAAAACCCTCAAATGTATCTACATCTGGCGCCCCCATCCCATGATGTCACCCTGAGACAGCGGTGGAGCAGTGATTTTAAATGTGGGGGTGTGTTCCAGGGGGGGGCACATGAGCGCCACATGAAGCCCAGAGACACGACGCTGAAGTTGGCATCCAATTCTCGAATTAAATGGATGGGCATAAAGGGCCATTTCACTGCATTTTGATCACCCTAAACTAGGTCCTGTATGGAAACTACAACTGTTACACTGCTCAAATCTGGATGGAATTATTCTAAAGAGGCTATAGATTCCTTAAAACCTTGTTTGGGATTTGTGAAATCTTTTTCTGATTTGTAAAAATGCAGAACAGGGCCATTTTACTGCTTTTTTTTTTGCATTTTGATCGCCCTAAACTAGGTCCTGTATGGAAACTACAATAGTTAGACTGCTCAAATCTGGATGGAATTATTCTAAAGAGGCTATAGATTCATTAAAACCTTGTTTGGGATTTGTGAAACCTTTTTCTGATTTGTGAAAATGCAGAACAGGGCCATTTCAATGCAATTTTTTTGCATTTTGATCGCCCTAAACTAGATCCTGTATGGAAACTACAATAGTTGCACTGCTAAAATCTGGATAGAAGTATTCTAAAGATGGTACAGGGTCTTTAAAACACATCTTATGATTTGTTGGTCATTGAAAATTCAAAAAGGTGAAATCATCCTACTGTAAAAGTGGGGGTGTCGAAACACCCCCATCCCCCACGGGTGCGACGCCCATGCCCTGAGATTATTTTATTTGTCAATTCACTATAAGTACGGGACATGCGGGAGAATGGGAATGCTGTTTCTCTCTTACTAATTATCTCTCAATTAAGGAAAATAAATATCGGGCCTGGACGATCACAGTTGTTTGAAACTCTTTTAGAAAATGCTGAACTCTGTCCTAACAAGCATCAGGTCATCATTCCTGATTGTTTTTTTTAATTCCCATTTAAATTCTAGGAGAACATTTTTAATACGACGTGAACTGGCACAAAGGACACCATTCACTATGACCTCAGTTATATTCATTCGGTGGAGACGACACCTTTCTGAAATTCAGTGTTGTATAAAGTACTGAAATCTCACACTCAAGTAAAATATAGGTACCCCTCCAAAATATGACTTTGGTAAAAGTCCAAGTCACTGACTGAAATGTTACTTGAGTTAAAGTCTTAAAGTTTCCGAAACGTCTTGTACTTAAGTATGAGAATTACTGTAAAAATAGATGTACTTAAGTAATGTAATGAAAAGTATAAGTAAAAAGTAAACCAGGCAAATGCAGTTTGAATGATATTTTTTATATTTTGGTAAACTTTGAAGGTCAAATACACTTAAAATCTACACACAACCAAGTGCAGGCAACATTTAGACAGAAAATACAAACTTTGTGAACCTTTAAGTTTTTCTTCTTCATGTAAGGTCAGTGCTGAAAATGAGGCGTACATCACACCATTAAGAAAAAAATGAAACAAAAGAGGCTGCTACTGTTATTGCCATCATTATAAACAAAATTTAAAGAAAACTGCAGCTTATCTGGCATCTGAAGAGGGAGTCCAGTTTGAAACCCCTTTTGTAAACCTTTCTAAAAAATAAATAAAATAACTCAGTACAGAAAATGCGGCCAACATCACCAAGAAAAAAAGCTGTTATGATTACTGTACTTCACAAGCTATAGGAGGTGCACACACAACCGCTCATTATACAAAAGAAAAACAGAATTGGGAGGGAACTGAAGCTTATCTGGCATCTGAAGAGGAAGAGCTTTTTTGTAAAACTACCTTAAAACCTAAAAATGGGAGTTTCTGTAAGATAGAATTTCCACGTCTTTGGGCAGGCAGAACATGCATGGGGTCAAAACACTGTTGCCTTTTCTCTCTCTCTCTCTCTCTCTTTTTTTTGTAACGAGTAACTAAACCGAACAATGAAAATGTATCGGAGTAAAAGTATGCAATTAAGTTCGGAAATATAGTGAAGTAAAAGTGAAAGTTGTCAAAAAATGTTAAACTCTTGGGTCTTGGATTTGAATGAGACCGCACAGGTGTCGTCGATGAAGTGCTAATGTCTCATTTGCTCGACAGACTCGGAGGAACGATGACACGCAGGAGGTGGATGCCTCGGTCTGTTCGTTTGCCTCCTCCTGCTGTTAATCGTCGCTGTGTTTACAGCTACCCTTATGCCTTCTTTTCCCATTCCCAGAGCTAAACATGGAGACCAACAGCCTGCGTTCCCTCATCTAGTTCCCGATCCACAAGCCTTCGTCACCCAGGGAGGAGCTCTCAGGTTCCCCGGCTGTCTCCCTGCTACTGTAGGATGAATATGCTCAAGTCCAGTGGACTGAAAATCCCTGGCCGTGGGCCCAAGCATTCCAGCCCAGTGGGAAGGATCTCAGCGGGTGGAACGTCCAGCCCCGTTGCCCCTAAAGACTGTAAGTCACTTCCTTCTTCTGACCCGTGGTTGTTTGTTCTCATCAGCGGAAGTGGCTGAGACGGTTTATTTGTCTTCAGGACTCAGTGGAGCACAGCTGTATTACATTAAATGCTCATGGTTTTGAAAGAGGGCTCTCTGGTTCCAAAAAGCATGGAAGGAAACACGTTTGCCTTGTCCTAAACCTCATCTTCCAGCAGTGCTGGCTGCTGACTTTTAAAACAGGGGAAGCCCATATTCAGGTTTGTAGTGGCTCGTGCCATCCCAAAGCAGAAGATAGCAAAGTTAAAAAGAATTAGTTATAACATAGCTGTGTCTAGTATGACAAGTATGCCCAGCAAATACACAGAAAGAAGGTATAGACTTTGAAGATTCACACAGCAAGGCCAAAATCAAGTGTGATGGAATCTAAGGCCTGTAAATGGCTGGATCTGAATCTGTGGAGCATTTTTCCCCGTCATAATGAATACTTAGAGTTTGATGGTGGTGGTAAGTATTCTTAAAAAAGGTAACATTTGTGAATGGGCAGCATGAATTCTGGAAAGAAACAACTAAAAGTATTACAGCACTTTCACAGACAACCAGTCTCTTTCGTATCCGCTTTGGGACTGAAGTTCCAGCGTGCTTCTCCCGCTTCAAAATTCGGCTGCCACAACATCTCTCATGATGGACAAACACTAACTCCCATAATCACGACACAGCCCCTCATATTGACACGCCCACGTCTAATCTACCCCCAGAGACGCCGAGCAGCCTTAGAAGTGATGAGTTTTTGTCGATTTAGCCAATGATGACCTAGAATTGTAGAAAGAAACTTGACTCTCCTGAAGCCGGGCAGCCCTCGGCTCGGAAGCCCGGCTGTTAGTGGCGGCTTCATAACATGATTTCCTCAGTGAACGGTGGCGATTTCAGAACAAATCACTTCATTAAGCTACAGGACAACATGTTGTAGTTATGAAAGTAAATGCAGTATTGGGCATATCTTGTGTTTTGTGAATAACTGTTTTATCGTCAATTTAACATTGAAGATGTAGCAATTTCGCCAGAGAATGGGAGAGGCTGCCCGGCTTCCCGTGTTGTCTCTGAATAGCCGCGGCTGTCTTCCAGTGTACCTAAGTTTTCCAAAGCAACTCCCTTCTTGTGGTCATCTTTATGCATATAGATCATAATGAATACTGGAATACTTTTTACGTTCTTCATCTCTTGTGTTGTGATTGTTTTAGAAACACTGCACTACTATTTTGTATGAACGAGTCACGAAATAACTCAGTGAAATGTGAGAATTTGAACCCGATTCTGCTGTTCCCTCGGCCAGTCTTGGCGTTCTGGCGTCTTTTGCTTCAGTATAGCTGTTTGTTTTATGATCACAGCTGTACCTTTTGTTTTCATTCTCAGCAGTTTCCTTGACTCTCTTCTGCATCTGCAACAGCTGTTTGTAGAGAATACTTTACTAAAAGCAGGGCCGGCCCAAGCCTTTATAGGGCCTTAAGCAGAATTTCATTTGGGGCCCCCCTACCATCACCTCAGCTCCAGATGCCTCATTATTCCACAGGCTACACTGTTATATGTGTAACGGACCCACAATCATTAGCATTATTTGTAATCATCTTACATTATACAGGTGTCATTCTTGTTTTTAACCTTAAAGGGACAGCAAACTCATAAATACGGTTTAATTAACTTCTACATAAAGAGTGATGTATAAGTATGGCTCATTAATTTAACTATTTGAAAGTAGCATCAGCAGGCTGGAGACTGCATTTATAGTAAACACGTTAAATAGTTTAATTTCTTTCAGATGTGCAATGGTGTGCAAAATGTTCAAAATACAAAATAGAATCAAATGACATTCACATTATCTTACAGAAAAATAAAGTTGTAATCAAAATTAAATACTTAAATAATAAATACAATACTTAAATAATTTTGCCCAACAGTGGCAGCAGCCAACAGGAGGCATAAATTAACCTAGTATTAGTATTTTGTCAAAATTATTATTATTTTTTTTCTGGTGTAATACAATTTTGTTTAAATTATTCAATGTTATTTTAATTTCATGTATATATTTACTTTTTTATCACAATGTCTCGGTGCTCTCTGGGGCCCCCTGGTGGCGTGGGGGCCCTAAGCGACCGCGTAGTTGGCATATGCCTTGGGCCGGCTCTGACTAAAAGCATTAGAGCCATCACAGACGTGTGTCAGAGTGTCATGTCTAACCCCTGTTTGGTTTTTGAAGCTCCCTGTGACTCGCAAACAGGACTTTTTGTCTTCTTTATGGACACATTATTTATCGATCTAACTTCCCCTACTGTTTTGATATAATTTCTTTTTGGTTTTTTTTTGGGGGGGGGGGGGGGGGGGCTTTTTATGCCTTTATTAGATAGGACAGTGTAGAGAGACAGGAAGCAAGGGGCAGAGAGAGGGGGAACAACACGCAGCAAAGGGCCGTCCCATGCAGGACTCGAACTCGGACTATAGCCTCTTGTTTTTTTTTTTTAGTTTAAACTATTTTTATTGATTTTCCACAATGAATTATCGAACAGACACACAGACAGCAATAACAATAATGAAATAAAATAAGTAATAGATAAGTACATTCAGATATCTTAAGAAATATACATATACAGTATATATTTAAAAAGGTAAATAAAATAAATAAATGTGTAATAACAATAATAACAATAGTAGTAATAATAATGATAATAAGGGTAAAATACAATAAAGTAAGATTAATTAAAAGATAAAATAAAATAAATAAATGAATAAGTAAATAAATAAAATAAAGTAAAGTAAATAATAATAATAATAGTTTGAAGAGGGAAACATATATTTAAACATATTTTTATTATGATTTTTCATTGATTTAAACATTGACATTTAAACATGAACATTATATCCCCATCTGGCAATAATAATAATAATAATAAAGTAAATAAATAAAATAGAATAAAAAAAAATAAACAGATAAATATAGAATAAAACCAACAAAATGATACTAATGTAGATAAATAATAATTAATAAAACAAAATTACATTCCAATAGGGTCACAGCAGTGCACAAATTGCAGAACTTGTACAGTTAATCACAATTCAAGGTTGTGAGTTTCCAGAAAGTCCACACTGGAAAAAATGCCCCTCCAAAAATAAGTAAGAAAAACAACAAATACGAGACGTTTTTGCTTGAAACAAGCAAAAAAATCTGCCAATGGAACTAGTGAAAATCGGCTTGTCAAGATTTCTTGAATTAAGATGTGATATTTAGGACTTTTGAGATAAAAGTGATCTTGAAATTAACTTAAAAACCTCTTCAAATGTCAAAAAAAGCTTGTTTCATGTGAAATATGACTCAAAACAATTTGTTTTCAAGACTTTTTCACTTAACAAGATATTCAAGATGTATTGTATTAAAACAAGTCCCTATATCTGGCTGAAATGGTACTTGTTAGGCAGTTGTGTCTTATATTAAGTGTAATGAGATATTTGGACTAGAAATGAGACAAATGTCTTTGGTAAGACTGTCCACATTCCAATAGAAGGTGTGTCAATACTTTTCCACAATAATGCAATTTTCCTCCTGGCTTGTAAGAGTCCAAAGTCAATGAGCAGTGACTGCTGCTGAGACACCACAAAGTTCTCTGAGTATATTCCCAGTAAACATATTTTGGCTGACTGTAGCCTCTTGTACATGGGGCGCCTGCTGTACCCACTACGCCACAGACCGCCCCTTGATATAATTTCAAGCAGCAATCAGCATTGGTTCATGCATCCAAATAACGTAGAGCAACATTTGCAAGTGCTATTCGCATTGGTTTTTATTAAAGGCATTTATCAACATTGTTTTAAACAGCAGTTGTGAATGTAGTGCCATGTGCTGCATAGCGTTGGGTGGTTGTTGGTTTTACACTATGTAGCTATGCATTCATATAGAAAATGTGGTTTTTTCGTCCTCTGCTCTTCTGATCTGCCATGAGAATTGAACGAAAGAACAAGATTCCAAACCCAAGGCGATGAGATTTTTCTCGTAGCGTGGTTAGGGATGGGAATTGATAAGATTTTTACGATTCCAATTCCATTTTCGATTCTGCTTAACGATTCGGTTCTTTATCGGTTCCCTTATCGATTCTCATTTGGAGAAAAAGGACAACAAACCGGTCGATTAGCATCAACTTTGTTTAGTTTAGAAGTAACACGAATCATGACCTTACAAACCCAACAACGGTGAGGTCCACATTGGTCTATCCTGGCCTGGGTAATTTAACTCTTCCTGCTCTGGTGAAAGGAGAAGCTGGAGGTAGAGGTGAACTGGGGGTAGTACCACCAGCCTCTGGCTCTGAGCCAGTCAGGCTCTGTCTCTCATGATTTCATCTAAATGTAATGCCTGAGAAGGCTTTCATTTAACCTTAACCGTTACTAACAGCAGCTTTTACAATGAGGCAAATGGTGCTAACATGATAGGCAGTGTTTGTTAGTTAGTTAGTTACCTGCAGTGTTAGCCGAGGACATGCTAACGTTGCTAACGTTGCTGGGTTCAGATTCACCAACGTTAGTCCGGAGCAGATCGAAAACGCGACATTCATTCATAGTTATTGCATGTTGGTAGTATTTCCTCCCTTTGGTGAAATATTCACTTTGAAAGTTGCCCTGTTGTCGTCTTTTTTAGGGATGTGTAACCAAACTTTCGAGCGTTTGTACCGCTTGGGCGCCATGTTTACTGCTGGCTGCTGGCTGCACTGGACTCGCCACGCAACGTTGCGTGGTGACGTCATTCGCGCCCACTGGAATCGATAAGGGAATCATTTGCAAAATCGCCAAACGATTCCAAGGAATTGAAACACTGGGAACCGGTTCTCAACAACAACCGGTTTTCGATTCCCATCCCTATAGATCATCATTAATTTGTTTATTCATTCATTTTTCATGCCTGGTCCTTCCAGTTCAGGGGCTGCAGGAGATCATCGTTAGCTTCTGCATAATTGGATATTTGGCCCCAAAACAGACGAAGGATGTCTAAAAGGCAAAGTACAAGATCCCAAATAAAGATCACATTACTTTCGGTTGTGTGTACACATACGGCTAACATTTTTGGCCAGTCAGCGAAGATTATTGCAAATCGGTGTTGTGTTTCCAGCAGCTACGTCTCCAAATGCTGTTAGACGTGCCATTTTTTTTTCAGGTTTTGGGAGAGGAGGTGTCTTATTTGAGACTGCCATGTGTTTTGGGCTCGGAGGAACAAATTGGTTGGACCATCGTCCAATGGCAATGGAATTAAACTATTGACTTAAAGGGATAGTTCGCCTCTTTTGACATGAAGCTGTATGACATCCCATATCAGCAACATCATTTCTGAACATCTTCTTACCCCCTGCTGCGTCCTGTGAGCAGAGTTCCAGCCTCGTTTTGGTGTTTGATGAAGGTAGTCCGGCTAGTTGGCTGGGGTTTAAAAAATAAAGCGTCTTGCTTCTCAAAACAATATGCGTTCAACAGAGTAATACATTTGCATCACAAAATCGTTCTCCAGGAAAAAGTCAGACCTCACAATCTCTTGGCCCTATTTTCTCTCCCTTCGTATCACTGCCTGCTGTGCAGACCGAGCAGCAAACACCGTAACAGGCGCGGCTGTCGGCAGGCGGCAGCAGGCAGTGATACGAAGGGAGAGAAAATAGGGCCAAGAGATTGTGAGTATGTACGACGCCATGAAAATTCAATTCAATTCAATTAATTTTTATTTATATTGCGCCAAATACAACAAATGTCATCTCAAGGCACTTAGATAATAAAGTCCAATTCAAGCCACTTGGAATTCAATTAATTGTAATCATAATTATTTATAAAATAATCCAAAATGTGAATGTGAAAATCTAAAAATGTGGACTGCGTGGGTAAATGTTGAACTTGTTTTAAACTTCCTCTGTGGTGGCTCATCTCAGCTTGCACTTTAGGTCACACGAATGGTGATTTTATCAGATGAGGCTGTGGTTATAACATTTTTTTTTGGGGACAGAGTGACAGTCGGGAGATGCTTTATGTGACCACGAGTTAGCATGTAGTGTGTGAATGAGAGCATTTTTCAAATGGGAATTTTTCTGGAATGATATATAAACTTGCTGTTTTTCCATTTCTGCTGTTTTGACTCATTAAAATGATGGAACTTCAATCACATGCAGAGCACCGAGGTATTTTTTAAGTCTGGTTTGTTCGCATATATATGAAGGCTGATTTGTTCCCCAAACTGAATATCTGGGTGTGTTAATCCAGTTTTGGGAAGCTCGATTTGGCCCAATTTCAGCCAAACTACCATGTTTACGTGCTTTTTAAAAGTCCTGTTCTAGGTCAGACTGACACATCAACTGCTTCATTTTAATCTTTGTGAAGTGAGTTATTGTAAAGTGTGAACTTGCGCAAGACTAACGTTATATATTTTATTTTGTGTTCTGTGCACAGCGGATTTTGTTCGCCACGAATTTGACAAATGCAGCTACTGAATAAGTTGTTGACTTACACAAAATTACTACCCCTGTCTGTGCAAAGTAATCACAGCTGTTCTCAACCTTAAATGCAACCACACTGTTTATCCTCTCAAGTTTTAGGCCCACGACAGCCCCGTTCTCACCCACTACACACACACACACACACACACACACACACACACACACACACACACACACACTCACACACACACACGTCAGCTTTGTTTGTGCTAAATTACAGCCCCAGCTGAAATGAGCAGAACAGAAGAATAACCAGCCTTCTTTGGCTGATAGTACGCATGTTTCTCACGAGCATCAGTGTGTATGGGAGGCTTTTTTTTTTTTCCAGCTACAAGTGTGTCAGGGTTCATGCTGATTGTGGAATTTATACAGGGAAAGGAACTTGCAGCTTCACAAGTTTGACTCGTAAAATCGCTTCCATCCTGCTGCAGTGTGTATTGGTTTAAAGTTGAAGCAGGTCACAGCTGCTTCTGCCCTCTAGAGATGTCAAAATATTAAAAAAACGACAAATTAAGAGCTCTATCAACAGATGAACACGTTTCGCTTCATTTTGTACAGCCTGTAAATTCACTGGAAAAAATGCCCCTCCAAAAATAAGTAAGAAAAACAACAAATACAAGACGTTTTTGCTTGCCAGTGGAACTAGTGAAAATCGGCTTGTCAAGATTTCCTGAAATAAGATGTGATATTTAGGACTTTTGAGTCAAAAGTGATCTTGAAATTAGCTTAAAAACCTCTTAAAATGAAAAAAAAAGCTTGTTTCATATTAAATCTTACTCAAAACAAGCTGTTTTCAAGACTTTTTCACTTAACAAGATATTGAAGATGTATTGTATACAACAAGTCCCTATATCTGGCTGAAATGGCACTTGTTAGGCAGTTGTGTCTTATACCAAGTGTAATGAGATACTCAATGAGACAAATATACCTGGTAAGATTTAGATTTCTTCCAGTGTTTGTGAGCGGTCTGAGCACGATAACCACATTCCTTTCTTGGTCTGTTAGAGCCACTTTAAAGCATTTCTGAAACAGAATAAATAACCACATTTTCCGTTTGTCTGTGCAAGTTTTTGTGTTGGCCACAGGGTCATTTTGGTTCCTTTCCGTGTGCAAGGCACCAGAGTTCAAAGTGTATGAAATCATCCTGAACGCGTCCATTAAGAGCTCAAAAAGCTAATCCCTTAATGTCTCCACGCCGGGCTGAATCCTGTTGCCCAGGGGCTGTCAGCTGGTGCTGTAAGGTAGCTATTTGCATGGCACTAGCACTCATCTAAATCCTAGCCTCTGGTTTTAAATGGTTTGATGTCTGCAACACAACACACAACACAAAACTCGTGAGTTTTCTCCCATATGTTTTGCTTCCAAAAGAAAATATGCACTAAAGATGGATTTGGTGTTGCTTTATCTTATTGTCCTCTATAACCTATAAACTTTATGTCAAAATGTTCACGCAGACTATCAGTTTGACATCTGATGCATCTCAAACGATAGTCTCCTTTAAAAATGTGTTGAGACTCAAACGAATTAGACTGTTCATGTAAGTTTTTATGACGCACGTCCACGATTCATGTGTGGAGGTAATTGCAGACATCTTGAAAAATTGGTTCTTTGCTAAGTCGTCTGTTATGTGCAGAAACGACACTGCATCATCCCTTGAGTTAGGCGCCTTTTTCATGAGTGGCTTATCGAACAAAAAAAACAACAAAAAACCCCATTCCTCTGATAATGGGTGGGTCTAAATACTGGACGGAAAATGAGTAAAAAAAAAAAAAAAAAAGATGTCAGCGTTCAAAGAAAATTACTGGCCGAGACCACTTCAAAAGATTTAAAGGAGAATTCCGGCCATTTTACAAACATATCCCATCTGTTGGACACCCAGGGAAGTTTGCCAAAGGGAAAAACGCGAGAAATTTTCATGCCCGCTGCGCAAAGTTGTCCGATTGCGCTGATTTCCATGAAAGCGGGCTCTATCGGGCAAGCGTTTAACCTTTCCTGAGGCTCTTAACATGTATCAAAACACTTTTTACCGAATTGGCCGTGGTGTCAGTAGCAATACAATTCAACCCAGGGGCTAACCATACCATTAGCTAGCACAGACATGATATATTTGGAGATTTCAAAAACAGCGCACTTACCTTTCTCAGCTTCCGTGTTCCACAGGCGTGCGCACAAATTAATCAATAGCTGAAGTCATACACTATAGTATAGTATATATATACATAGTATAGTGTATATATATATATATATATATAGTATTCCAAAATTGTCTTTTTGTCCACCAAAAACGACCCTCGGGAACCGAACTACACATTGCCATGTTTGTTATTGTTTCCTATCGAACAGCTGACTCGTTTCAACACCCATTTTCGCCGTGATGTCATGACGTGTCACATGACTGCTGGAAGGAGCGCACCTTCGCCCATTATTCATCTCCAAATGTATCATGTCTGTGCTAGCTAATGGTATGGTTAGCCCCTGGGTTGAATTGTATTGCTACTGACACCACGGCCAATTCGGTGAAAAGTATTTTGATACACGTTAAGAGCCTCAGGAAAGGTTAAAAGCTTGCCCGATAGAGCCCGCTTTCATGGAAATCAGCGCAATTGGACAACTTTGCGCAGCGGGCATGAAAATTTCTCGCGTTTTTCCAACAGATGGGATATGTTTGTAAAATGGCCGGAATTCTCCTTTAAGAGAAAGTTTGCCTGTTTGGAAGCAAAATATAAAGAAATGAGAGGTGGCTCCGGACTTGTGCACAGCATTCCTTCTGAAGTTCCGCATTTAGAAAAGATCGATGAGAATTAGCGAAATATGACGAAGCTTCCTGAATTCTGCATAAAAGCTTTTATGCTAGCCTGAGGAGTGTTTTGTGCTTTTCAAAAAAAAAAGAGCTGATGTGCATCGTGGGAGGATTGAAACAGCATTTGTGATGAGTTCTGACACAGTGAACAAATCAAATCAAATCAAATTTATTTATATAGCACATTTCATGTACAAACAATTCAAAGTGCTTTACATAAAATAAAAGCATTGCAGCAGGGAGTGTAAGAAGCATTAAAATACATAAAAGAATATTAAGAGAAACAAATAAAATCATTTAAATGAATTTAAAAACAAGCAACAGTCCAGATAATTTCATGCAGAGACACATGAGAACAGAAATGTTTTTAACCTGGATTTAAAAAAGTCTCCATTTGGTGAAAGTTTAATCTCCACTGGCAGTTTGTTCCACTTGTTTGCAGCATAACAGCTAAATGCTGCTTCTCCATGTTTAGTCTGGACTCTGGACTGGACATTGAACTTAAAACACGACTTTTAACAACAACTTTGAGAGCTTTACAAAGTGAATCACAGCATCGCCGGCTGAACAAAATTCTCTCCATCCTTTTTTCACATGTACGGTAAAAGCAGCTGGTTTTCTTTTGAGTCTTCTTCTTCAAGGTTTTCTTTCCATCTCTGTCCACTTCTCTTTTTTATTTATTTGTTTATTTAGTCATTTATTATTATTATTAGTTAGTAGTAGTATTTTTTACTGGAATTGGTATTTTTTTTGTTGTTGTTGTCTGTACCATCATTGTAAATATTTAGAAAAATGTTGAGCTAGTTGACTAATTTGAATTTCCCCCATTGGGGTATGAATAAAGTTTTTTTCTATTCTATTCTATTCTATTCTATTCTATTCTATTGATACCTTCTGACAAGACTTTTCTACTATATTTTATTTAATATAGTATTAATATAATGGAAGCGAGACTGATGCCCACTTTCTCTTTGGCGTTATCCCACAGTCCAGAAACATACGCATGAGGTTAATTGGTGATTCTTAATTGGCAGGAGGAGTAAGGCCCCTAAAACGGCCTGTCCTGGGTTTACGCCTGCCTCTCCCCCGGTTGTAGCAGGGATAGGCTCCAGCCCCACACATGACCCTGAATTAGACAAAGCAGGCATAGAAAATGAATAAACACTGCTGACTACCTGCTGTATTCCCACATGGCATCATCTGGACTTCATACCAGCAGAAGTTTCGAAGCATCCGATGCAGGTTTTGTCTTATCTGGGTGACACAGTGCAGGGTTTTACACAGAGGGATCTGGTACAGGGTTTCCTGCACCAGAGCTGGCTCCGTGTTTGTTGGTTTTAGCTCGGGCGACTGTGAGAGAGGCCGCCGTGTCGGATGCTGGCAGAGTTTACTTTGCTAAATTTAAAGAGCCGCTTCAGTCTGCTTGCGCTGTGGAAACTGTGGCCAAGGAGTGAATCGAGAAGGCTTTTGTCGAAATTGCTTTTGATGCGAAAATAAGGAAGCTAAGCCACCTCTCGTGGTGCAGAGGTCTGCTGAGACTCTGCTTGGAGGCTGAAACTTTTTCCAGAAACTTCAATCAGAAGCTCAGATATTTCCAATAGGACATATTATTTACCACGACTGAAATGCCGCTTTCTATAAATTCATTAGTGACTTTTTATCTGGATGCACAGGATACCTCACACTGGAAAAAATCAAAGTCTTACCAAGTATATTTGTCTCATTTCTAGTCAAAATATCTCATTACACTTAATATAAGACACAACTGCCTAACAAGCACCATTTCAGCCAGATATAGGGACTTGTTTGAAGACAATACATCTGGAATATCTTGTTAAATGTAAAAGTCTTGAAAACAAATTGTTTTGAGTCACATATCATATGAAACAAGCTTTTTTTGACATTTGAAGAGGTTTTTAAGCTAATTTCAAGATCACTTTTATCTCAAAAGTCCTAAATATCACATCTTATTTCAAGAAATCTTGACAAGCCGATTTTCACTAGTTCCATTGGCAGATTTCATTGCTTATTTCAAGCAAAAACATTTTGTATTTGTTGTTTTTCTTACTTATTTTTGGAGGGGCATTTTTTCCAGTGTGCACTGGAAAAAATACAACAAATACAAGACATTTGTGCTTGAAATAAGCAAAAAAATCTGCCAATGGAACTAGTGAAAATCAGCTTGTCAAGATTTTTTTAAATAAAATGTGATATTTGGGTCTTTTGAGATAAAAGTGATCTTGAAATTAGCTTAAAAACCTTTTCAAATGAAATAAAAAGCTTGTTTCATATGAAATATGACTCAAAACAAGATGTTTTCATTTAACAAGATATTCCAGATGTATTGTATTAAAACAAGTCCCTATATCTGGCTGAAATAGTACTAGTTAGGCAGTTGTGTCTTATATCAAGTGTAATGAGATACTCTATGAGAAAAATATACTCGGTAAGATTTAGATTTTTTCCAGTGCAGGAGCAAGCTTTTATGAGTTCACAGTTTCAAACAAATAAGTAACGGCAAATCGTGGAAAGAGGCTCATTTTTAACATCATCCAGTAAGTATTCTGTTAAACCATGTGAGTCCATGTGATGCAACATGCCTGCAGCAGGAAGCTAAATAAACCAAACACGGACATTTGCCAGGGTAAAGGTTTCACACGACTAAAAAAAAACGCAAACATGATCACATCGTTAACCCCCGCGGTCATCTTTTCACACCCCGGAATTTATTTACCGGGACCACAAATGCGAATGTGACATTCAAATCAAATCAAATCAAATTTATTTGTATAGCACATTTCATGTACAAACAATTCAAAGTGCTTTACATAAAATAAAAGCATTGCAGGGAGTGGAAGAAGCATTAAAAATACATAAAAGAATATAAAGAGAAACAAATAAAATCATTTAAATGAATTTAAAAACAAGCAACAGTCCAGATAAGTTCAAAGATATTTCATGCATAGACACATGAGAACAGAAATGTTTTTAACCTGGATTTAAAAATGTCTCCATTTGGTGAAAGTTTAATCTCCACTGGCAGTTTGTTCCACTTGTTTGCAGCATAACAGCTAAATGCTGCTTCTCCATGTTTATTGCGAGAGATGTTAGTGGTAATTAGCCTAATTATGTGTTTCACAGGAAAAAAAAAGTCTTGAATGCGCCTGTTTGTACCTCAGATGTAGGCCACGGGACTCACTCAGCCACTAATGTCTAAAATGATGCTGGGTTCGAACATTTGAGGGCAAGAGATTGATCAAAAGTAACAGCGAGACACTGACGGTGATACTTATTGTGGAAAATGATCATAAATACGCAGAAGCCAGTGAAAGAGCGGTGTATTTGTGACCAAAGCAGAGAGAGATTGGGTGTAATTGGGAGGAGGGGGGGGCGGAGGAAGCTGTGGAGGAGTCATTGTGCTGGGCTGATGAATAGTGGGATTCAGATGGCGGTGGGAGGTGGCCAAGCACAATAGTGAAAGTAAGGGCTGTGTTTCCAGGCTTCCTTGTGCGAGGATCCTTTTACCCTCGCTGCTCTGTTGCCTCGGCAACACAGATCATGGGTTAGCTCAGGTTTTAAGCACGACGCTCGGCTCTGCTGGCCCGGATCGCACATTTCAACCTGCTAACAAACACTTTATGATCAGACACGTTTAAGACGTGTTTTTTTTTTTTTTCCTCGTTTTAACCTTCAGATATGCAACAAGCTTTTTATTTATTTACATTATTTATTTACATTATATTTTTATTTTCATTTTATTTATTTACATTATTTATTTACATTATATTTTTATTTTCATTTTATTTATATTACATTATTTATTTACATTATATTTTTATTTATATTTACATAACATTATTTATTTACATTATATTTTTATTGATATTTTTTATTTACATTACATTATTTGATTTTTTTAAATTGACATACATTATTTACATTCATGTGTAATATTTTTTCACATTACATTTTATGTGCCGACAGTTGTCACAGCAATCATTCTCTCGGCTCAGTGAATTACACTCTGCTTTGCGGTGGTCTGTTGTAGTTGGTTCTGCTCTCGTTTGGTTTGGTCTGCTTAGTCCACCTTTCACAGCGCTAATGGGAGGTCAGCTCTCCAAATTGTATTATTACAAAATTAAATCAGGAAAGCCCACAGTTGCAAATATGCAACATTGCCTAAAATGATCAAAAATAGCCCAATTCCCAAAAAATTCCAAAAATATTGGTTTATTCCCACCCAAAAAGATGCTAGAAGAGCCAAAATGATTTTTTTCAATGATTATTCATATGCTTGGGTGCTACAAGGTTAAGACGTGTTTTTTTTTTTTTTCCCCCTCGTTTTAAAGTGACAGTGAATTGTGTTTTTTGTTTCAAAGTGACCCAGCCTCACAGGCGGGGTTCGGAGGCAGATGGACTCTGGCCTGAGTCTGTCAGATGTGTCGGCAGATGACTGATGACTTTAGTTGCCTTTGAAGTTTCACCCATTAGGTTTAGTGTCTCATAACAACCTATGGAAGCAAATTGGGGCACAAATTACAAAAAGCACAACAATTGTGCTTTGTGTCTCAGGGTGTCGGGGGGGACACCGCCCTGGCATCGACCACTCCTGCACACAGATAAACACACTTTGCTAATGGTGCCCTGTTCAGTTTTCGTGTGGCTGTGGTAAAACAAACTGAGATGCAGCTCGTCTACGTGTCAAGCAGACGACATCGCCGGGTTAATCACAGGCGCATCGTCTCTCTGACCCACTTTTCAGAAGGAATTAGACTTTCGCCTAATCGTGCACGAACTGCACTTTGTTGGATGTTGCCAATCGAGGCGTTTCTTTCCGCTGGCACGACCAGTTAAACAGGGCGAAGGTGATTCTGCCGGATGTTGTCAGAATGCTTTTTGTAAAGGTTTTTCTTTCATCTCATGCTTTTCATTCTTTCTGCTCGTGTGTCTTGTCCTGCCTCCACCTTTGGCACCCTCTATATTTTCATTACCCCCTACCCCAACCAGGGTTTGCATCCCCACCCCGCTGTGACTGGTGTGCAGTTGGCTTTGAGTGAGGTGTATGGCTTTGTTTTTGTTGGCATTTTTAGTGATTGTAGGACTGTTTAGATGAGTTTCTCTGCTGAATCTGCTCGTGTGTCTTGTTCTGCCTCCACCTCTGGCACCCTCTATATCAGTCATGGGCAACTGGCGGCTCGTCCTCACTCAGTATAGATAGATCAATAGATTAATAATAATTTAATAATTAAAAAAAAAAAAAAAACAAACTTGTAATTATACTGTTGA
This sequence comes from Odontesthes bonariensis, assembly GCF_027942865.1. Lineage (NCBI taxonomy): Eukaryota > Metazoa > Chordata > Actinopteri > Atheriniformes > Atherinopsidae > Odontesthes > Odontesthes bonariensis. The sequence goes on from NC_134521.1 coordinate 3,451,699, forward strand.
CCGATAGAGGGCGCGCCATACGCAAACAATAGCGGGGCCCGGGCCGCTTTCCGCAACAGCGAATAGGAAAGTCAAGAGCCAAAAAGAGAAAACTTGACCGAGAAAATCGCATTTTTCAGCCAAAATGGGAAGAAGAGTACCTCTTCAGTTTTGTTCTTTGTTATGAAGGAGTTCAAATTCCTTTTCGCACTTTTTTTAAGCAAATGTTTTGTCTTTGTTGCTTATTAAGGACGTGTTAAAATGCATTTATGTGCAGAAAATAGTTGTGTGTTGGTGCAATAAACATACAGATATAAATTCATATAAAATGTGTTCTTATTGAGAATCATTTGTAGCGTCTTTCATATCCAATTAGTGCGTGGTCATGTTGGCCCTCCAATGATAGTGCTGAAAAAATGTTGGCCCTCTTTCTCAAGGAAGTTGCCCCTCCCTGTAGCCTGATAAACCAGCCTAAATGGATTGGATGTCTAATTTAGTCTGGCTCCGATCAATGGATACAACGGAACATTGTTGATGAGCACAACCCGTTGTCTTTCAAACCGTGTCTGTGCCTATAGGCCAACGCTCTGACCAATCAGCGCAACTGACTGTGACGTAGTAAGCGCGACAGAAAGCTTTGGTGGGAGGGGACTCTTCCAAAACTGATGCCAAGGCTGAATCAAACGAGCGCTGTTCCATTGCCGTCGCCATCTTTCTTGTTGTGCTTTCGCTTCCATAGACATCATATAGAACACTAGACTGAGCAACGAACGTAACCGCTCTTGGGCCGAACGTAACGCAGGGCCGCCATATTGGAGTGGTGATTCGCTCCATTCAGTATAACCGGGTTGATAGGAGCAATGAACAGTCAGCGCATTTAATTAATAATATATCGCTGAATAACACTCGTGTTTATGCGTTTTAAATGTCATCCGTGAAGCACTGATAAAAAAAAAAACATGGTTTGGCGGGATTTATTGTTCATACTTGGCATAACGTAACACAATATAGGCCTACATGAGTCATTAATAGTTCATGGTTCACCTTTGAAAAACAAACAATGAGATAACGAGTCATTTTTTCATTTTATTTTTATTTTTAGTTCTTAAGTGAATCATACACGGACCTTCAACATTACAATATTGGTTTTTTTCACACTTCTTTTTTTCCCCACAATTAGATATATATATATATAGGGAAGATATCCACTGGCCATTAATATACAAAAAAGAGCACTACAATTTTGGATGCACCTCAAAACAAGTCCCTCAGACACACTGCACTTTATTGCAGCAAAAACAATGTGTATAAATTAATCATTACATGTTCATTATATTTTATGCTTTGGCAATACATTTACTTTTTCTGGTTCTCTGAACCTGGAGCAGTTCGGGAATCATCAGCATCAGTGTGCCAATGTTTATAACAAACCCCATGACTGACAGGTAGCTGCAATTGGAAAAACCAAAACATTCATTATTCTGATCATAGCAAAACAAGACTCCTCTTGAAAGCACCATGTGATGTCATTAGTGACAGGTTGAAAACTTGTATGTCCATTTTTTTTCCTTTTTTAAGCGTTTAAATATAAATCGAAATAGTTTTCCTTGATTGTAGGTCACTTTTGATAAAGGTGTTTGCCAAGTATAATGCAATGTGATAATGTAAAAGATACGAGGTTTCTGCCCGTCACCAACGATGTGCAATTTTTGTAGACAACGGAACCCATGGAAAAAAGTGTGAAATCAAGTCACAAATGTGATGCACGCACCCCACCACCCATATCAACAGTGATACGACTCAGTAACCTTAGCATACGTTCGCCTAAAATGAAGTTCATAAAATGCTGTACAGTTTTTTATTGTTTATCTTTATTTTAAACTTTGTTGTTAAAGTATGTCATGTTTTCATTTCCTTAATTTCAAGCCATTTATATAATAGGATGCTATGGTTGATGCAGAGCTGTCAGCTCTCAACTGTCATCTGTCAGCTGTTAGCTGATCGGTCATTCATTTACGATGTGGTCGCATAGTGTTAATACGCCAATATTACTCTGCCGTTGCCCTCCGCTATTACTTTGTTGTTCAAGTGGCCTATGTCATGTTTTCATTTTCATTCATTTCATTATCATATCATCAAGCCATTCATATTCATCTTGTGAGCTAATCTAGCTTGCCACGGCCTCAGGAGCATCTATTTATACTACAACACTCTGGGAAAACAAATAGATTCAATAGTACGGTAATGTTAAATCTTACTTGTGAAAAGTACTCCCACGACTTCTGTTTTCCTTGGTTCGCTCGTTTGAGCAGTTGTATGCTGAACACCAGCCAGGCATCTTGACAAGTCTCTAGTTGCAAATTCAATGACAAACGTTATCGTGAGCTTGACGTTCACCACTCCAAGATGGCGGCCGTTTTTCTCGCGTCTCAGCAGCCAATGCTCAGTGCCCAACGTCGCACTGCTCTGTCGTCACTCCCTCAAAACCCCGCACCAGAACCCTCTGCCCCGCCCGCGTTGATTCAAAACACATCTCTGCGTTGTGATTGGTTTAGTTGCCATCTGCCAGATTCAGGGCAGTATTTTCAAAATGAAAAGTGGTTCGAGGCCAGACCCAACCGCAGGCAAAACATTTTGCCGTCCAGCAGTTGGCGCTGGTTTTCCAGGCTACCATCCCTGCTCTATATTTTCATTGCCCGAACCAGGGTTTGCATCCCCACCCTCCTGTGAATGGTGTGCAGTTGGTGAGAGGCTGAGGTAGCTTGTGGCTGTAAAAGATGGTGGTTGTGGTGTAAGGAGCAGTGTTGGCTGGCATTAGGGGGGTGACTCTGGGACGCCAGTGATCACTGTCTAGCCTCCTGGAGGTGTCGTGGGCCCAACTAGACGAAACACTGATGAAAGGAGGTTCTCCCACCTGATGACCCCAATGATATGTTGGTCAGCACTGCTCACTGATCTATATAGGAATTATAGGGAATTATTCACTGAGTATGGTCCATTTTTTTTTTCCTTTAGCACAAGTTTCTTGTGTTTACCTTGAATTTCCTCAAAGAATGTTCTTGCTATTGATCCCATGTTTTTTTTTCGTCTACGTGGTAATTAACAACAAATGATTTTGTCTCATTTTCCAGGCACCCCGCTCAAGCCCATCACGCCGCCTAAAATCTCTGAGGAAGGAGATGATGTTTTGGGAGACTACACAGTTGGGGAACAAGTGTGGGTCAATGGCGTCAAACTGGGAGTAATTGCCTACCTTGGGGAGACCCAGTTTGCCCCTGGACAGTGGGCAGGCGTGATTCTGAACGACCTGGTTGGCAAGAACGATGGTTCAGTGGGTGGCGTGCGCTACTTTGAGTGCCAGCCCCTCCAGGGCATTTTCACGCGGCCCTCAAAGCTCACTCGACAACCAGTTGGAGAGGGTAGCGACAGCCACTCTACCGACTCAGCCCAGAATCAGACCCCGCATGGAGGCAGTGGCGCCCCCACTGGCCAGCGGGTGGTGGTGCCACTCAGAGAGGGCCTTCTCAACAGCGCTGTGAAAACGGGAAACGAGTCTGGATCCAACATGTCGGACAGCGGGTCGGTTAAAAAAGCCGGAGAAAAGGATCTTCGAGTTGGAGATCGAGTCTTGGTGAGTAAGTTTGTGTTTTAACTGGTTTGTTAGAGAGTTTCCTGTAGATTAAATTCAGCTCCTGAGTGGAAGTGTCAGATACTCAAGATAAGAGAGTGAAAGATTACAGAAGTATATCACTACACCGAAAGGATCCATCTCAGTTTATCCAAGAATTTAGGGAGGAAATACTACCAACATGCAATAACTATGAATGAATGATTCACGTCGGTGAATCTGAACCCAGCAACGTTAGCAACGTTAGCATGTCCCCGGCTAACACTGCAGGTAACTAGCTAACTAACACTGCCTATCATGTGGCCCTCCCTTTGGTGAAATATTCACTTTGCAAGTTGACCTGTTGTCGTCTTTTTTAGGGATGTGTAACCAAACTTTCGAGCGTTTGTACCGCTTGGGGCCATGTTTACTGTTGGCTGCTGGCTGCGCTGGACTCGCCACGCAACGTTGCGTGGTGACGTCATTCGCGCCCACTTGAATCGATAAGGGAATCGTTTGCAAAATTGCCAAAAGATTCCAAGGAATTGAAACACTGGGAACCGGTTCTCAACAAGAAGCGGTTTTCAATTCCCATCCCTACCAGTCGCTGTGCAGAGGTTACGAAGAAAAATGTCTGAAACATTTGAAGCTGCTGTAAAAGGTTACTGTCAAACCTTTAATGCATCCATCCCCTCTCACTGAAGCTTTCGTTTGTGAAACTGTGCTCCCAGCTCTTCTGTTGGCTTCCCCTGCAGAAAAGAACACAAACAGAGACCAGGGGATCTGTGGACTCCACCTTACATTCCAGACATAGCACCAACAAGAAAACTTAATCTCAGACCTCCTGTGAATGTGGTCCAAGCAGTCCAGTCATCCCAAGTGCATCTCCACCTGCACTTAGAGATACACACTTGTTGTTGGATCACTGGGATTAAGATGTAAAAAGGGGGCACTGATCACTATTGTATCTTTTGCTACCCACAACTGTCCAAATGATCCGAATGATTCAACTAATTTTGGGTTTTGCGATGCACTTATGCCATAACTGACCTTTAAATAGTCGAATGAAGGGCAGAACTGATGTGTCAGTCTACAGTTTATGCTCATTTGTCTCTATCGTCTCTATATGATCTGCCATCCTTGAATTTCCTTCGGGATCAATAAAGTATCTATCTATCTATCTATCTATCTATCTATCTATCTATCTATCTATCTATCTATCTATCTATCTATCTATCTATCTATCTATCTATCTATCTATCTATCTATCTATCTATCTATCTATCTATCCTGCTTTTTTGGTTTTTACATCTCATGATGCTCTAATACGGGCGCACGGCAGGATCCTCTAATTTAGCCAAATTTGCAGTCGAATGTTTAAATGTCAGACGAGGTTTATGCGTGCCAGGGAAATTGACATCGTGATAGTAAGCTAACATGTCATAAGTTTTCCAAACTTTTAATCCATCATGTTCCAGTGCAGGTTTATGAGGCTGAGGGTGACTTTTTCTCCCTATTTATGAAAACCTAAGCTAACTGTTGGCTGCTTTCAATATGGTCCAACTGCAGTATTACAGTGAAATTACATGTGAAATGCGCATGTGAGTAACATTAGCTAAATACTACATCATATCATCAACTATTAGAACACCTTATTGTAGTAGTGAAAACTGATCTTGTCTTTTTCATAGTCTCTTTGCACAGCAGAAACCGTCTTCTTATGCTCTTTTCATGGCTTTACATGTCATAATAAAAAGGAAACAGGTAGGGCTGGGCGAGTTAACTCGTTATTATCGCGTTAACTCGTTAATTATTTAATGCCGACAAATATTTTATCGCGCAATAGTGCAGGTTTTATAATTTATTTTATTATTGTAAAAGTCTGTTGCTCACAGGCTTTTATTTTGTAAAAGTCTGTCGCTCACAGGCTTTTATTTTGTAAAATTCTGTTGCTCTTAGGCTTTTATTTTGTAAAAGTCTGCTGCTGTCTGCTGTGGAACAGGAAAAGAAAGTAATCGGCGGATCCACCAAACATGGAGAAGGGTACGGAACTTTTACTCGGCCATTTTCATGTTAAAGTTCTTCCAGACGGCGGAGTCGACAGAACCAAAGTCATCTGTAAACACTGCCAAGTTGAATTGTCTTCTCAGCGTAGTAGTTCCAGTCTAAAATATCACTTAAAGGCAAAACACACAACTGATAGCAGCAAGTCATTCAAGGAAACAGACAGTGGAGCGAGGCTTCTACATAAAAACTACAGAAAGATGCTGATGTTAAAAGTGTGTTTGCACAACAAATGTTATGGCACTTTCATTCATATGGCAGCACATTTAAAATAAAGCTAAATGCTAAAGGCTATACACTACTTTTGGATTCATGTTTGGATTCTGCGTACAAATGCGATTAATCGTGATTAATCATGGAAATCATGTGATTAATTAGATTAAACATTTTAATTGTTGCCCAGCCCTAGAAACAGGCCATTTTACTGTCCACGCAGTCACAATTTAAAATATGTAACTCGATTTTCTGTAAATATTACGTAGCCAAAGCTAATTGAGGCCCCGGTAAAGATGGATTCAGTCAGTGTAATTTGATACATTTCTTGTTCCCCACGGAGAAGCTCTGTTTTTCCATTATTCTATCTCTGCTCCACCTTCATCCTTCAGCCTCGTTGCAGACGAGCGGGTCAAAGAGTCGACGTATAGGCCAAACATTGGGGAGACTTTACTCTTTGTTTTCTTTTGCTCTTTATCTCATTGACTCTCATGAGTTTATACAGTGTGCGCCGCATCGAGGTATTGACCGCGGGTCACGTTGCTCTCCATTTACTGACGGGCACGGGGGATAGTTACATCAGACCACGTGCAGCTTGAAACAGGGAGCTCCAGAAGCCTTCCATACTGGTCAATATTGTAAATCACTCCGGATTACTTTCAGCACTTAAGAGAGGAGAGACCGCTGCTGACACATTGATCAGTGAATCCATCTATATCCTTAAGCCTCTCCAGTGTAATCCATCTTGCCGCGGTGGCTTGGATGTGCTGGCTTCCAGTTGTCTCACGGCCCTCCGCCGCTGCTGCGAATGAGCACGAAGAATGAATCTCGCGTTACGCAGCGCGGACACAGATTTCTCTTCATTTGGTATAGAATTATGAGATAGTGGCACAAGAGTGACACGTTGAAGTGGAGCCACCTTTCACATGGCTCGGTCTGCTCCTCTTGGAGACGTTAAAGGGATAGTTCGCCTCTTTTGACATGAAGCTGTATAACATCCCATATCATCAACATCCTTTATGAACATCTTCTTACCCCCCGCTGCGTCCTGTGAGCAGAGTTCCAGCCTCGTTTTGGTGTTGATGAAGGTAGTCCGGCTAGTTGGCTGGGGCTAAACAAATAAAGCGTCTTGCGTCTCAAAACAATATGCGTTCAAAAGAGTAATACATTTGCATCACAAAATCGTTCTCCAGGAAAAAGTCAGACCTCACATCGCTTGGCGCTATTTTTGCCTCCCTTGATATCAATGCGTTCAGCCACCTAGCGATAGCCGCACCTGTTACAGTGTTTACTGCTCGGTCTGCTCTTCGGTCTGCACAGTTTACATTGGACGCATTGTTATCAAGCAATTAGCGATGTGAGGTCTGACTTTTTCATGCAAAACGATTTTGTGATGCAAATGTATTACTCTTTTGAACGCGTATTGTTTTGAGAAGCAAAACGCTTTATTTTTTAAACCCCAGCCAACTAGCCGGACTACCTTCATCAACACCAAAACTCGGCTGTAACTCTGCTCACAGGACGCAGCAGGGGGTAAGAAGATGTTCAGAAATGATGTTGCTAATATGGGATGTCATACAGCTTCATGTCAAAAGAGGCGAACTATCCCTTTAACTTGCACAACCATTGCTAATATAGCTAAATGTTCATGTAAAAAGGCAGGATGAGGCCTATGCTGACTGGCTGAACCCTGGTGACTTGTTAACACTGAGTCACTTTGACATTCTGACAGAAACAGCCCAGTCTGATGTCTTTTGACACTACACTGTTTCTTGGCACATCTTCCTCTTTGGCCTCAGTGGTTCCACAGGGGGACAAGTGGGCTCCGATGAGGAATATTCATTTGACAATTGAAATCCTCAGGCGACTCACCACTCCCTTTTTTTGTTTGTTTTTATTATTGTTTGTTCCTAAAGTTAGTTTCACATCGAACACAAGTATAGTTGTATCTGCAAACTGGACACAAGCCAAAAGCAAAAAAAACTTGTGATGAGGGTGAAAGATCAAGTTCATAGATTTGTAAAAAAAATAAGCACAGTAAAGGAAGTGGATCTTTTAAATGAAATGTATGAAAAGCAGCATGTTTTATGTGTTGTTTTCCTCTGCTTTGCTGCTTTACTTTATGTCCTGAGGAAATGGGATGTCTGTGCTGGCTCATGAGTGGCTGTGTGTCCTACATGTGGTCACCATGTGTGAAAGACATTCAGCAGCTGTGGAAGTCAGTTTTTAGAGAGTGCGTGTGGATTTTGGACCGTCTTCCGAACAGGAAACTGATTTTTTATAACTGGAGAAAGCAGAGTGGTGAGAAGTGGCGTTCCTAAAAATAGCGGGAGTGACAGAGGATTATCCTTGAGAGGAGCCTTCCTGGGATGCGATTTCCATGTGTGATAAAGACAATTGAAACAATTGATCGGTGGACCTGCTGAAGAAGGAGCAGCAAAAGCTTTCTCCTGTTTTATATGATTGTTTGTTTCCACTTGGTTTTTTCTTGGTTTTGTGGTCTAAAGCAGTGTTTCCCAACCTTTTTCTGCCTGAGTACCCCCTCACACATACAACGCGTGCGATGATTCTCCAAAAGTAGAGCAACACAGTGGTTATTACATGAAAATCATTTTATTTAATATCCTTAACTTGAACATAAAATTCTCAGGCTTTCTCTCTTTTTTTTTTTACCTCAGTTGAATTCAAACATAAGAATAAAAAGCATTTTCTTGAAATATAAATAATTAACCAAAATAGTATAAATACTAAATCAAAATAATCTTCCTTTGTTATCTAACTTAAACAAGTAACATTTCTCTTTTTTTTAAGAATACATTAACAGGCCTAACTCATGTAACATTCATCACAAAACTGGAGTCTCCTTCATAAACAGTCCTCCATAACAGTGCTTTTTAATAGTTAAAGTGATACTCCGGAGTAGATTCACCCTGGGGTCATTTGAACCGTGATATCCAGCCAAGTAGCCCACCCGAAGTTTTTCCGATACTGGCCGAACATCAGCTGAGTTACTGAGTTATCCCGAATAGCTTAGTGCAAGCGCTAATGGATCCTGGCAGTATCTCCAAAATGACCACACTAAAATCACATGCCATGACACCAAACTTCTACAGTAGTACAAATATGGTCTGTACTCACAAAACGATGCATTTGGAAGTTTGTACATAGTCCAGGAGTTTATTATTATCAACACAAGGCTCGTCCCAGTCCCAGATCAAGGAAGTGACGTCAACGCAGCTTTAGCAGCAGAAAAGCTATCAGGCTTGTGTTGATAATAATAAACTCCTGGACTATGTACAAACTTCCAAATGCATCGTTTTGTGAGTACAGACCATATTTGTACTACTGTAGAAGTTTGGTGTCATGACATGTGATTTTAGTGTGGTCATTTTGGAGATGCTGCCAGGGTCCGTTAGCGCTTGTACGAAGCTATTCGGGATAACTCAGTAACTCAGCTGATGTTCAGCCAATATCGAAAAAACTGCGGGTGGGCTACTTGGCTGTAGCCTGGGCGAAAGCAAAACCCAAGAGGAATCCGTTTCCATGGAGGGCGGGACCTTACTCAGCAACTTAAATTCATTGGAGTAACGGAGTTCCCTTAACCAATCAGTAATGTTTAGAAAGGACGTAGGTTATGCGCCGAGGTTCATGCTTACTCTCGCGAGGCTCTAGCTCGCGAATCATGCTTCCCACATCCGCTTTCATTCTACCGGTACCATTTGATAAATCAAACTTTTCCCAAAGCCAGTTGGAAGGAGAGCTACGACATCCTTGCCACTAACAAAATTGACGAGGCATTCCTCTTGCTCTTGTTTTAATTGTGTAATGATCTCCAGAGTTGAGACAACTTCATGGATAGCTTCTAGCGTCTCTTCTTCCGTCGCCATGTTTATTTCCCCTGCGGTTGAACTACAATTACATGGACTACAATGGACTCCGCGCGTGAGTTCTGCGTCACCACTCGCAACTGTTTGCTGATTGGCAAAACACTGAGCGAACCGAGGTAGGGGGATTGGGCCAGACTATGTGCGGAGCCAAAATCTTTGGGCGGAAGTACGTAGGATGGTGTCGCCAGGCTATACTTGGCTGGATGTCACGGTTCAAATGACCCTAGGGTGAATCTACTCCGAACCATCCCTTTAATATCTGAAACAAAACCTTTATCAAAATACTCACTACTGTAGTATAATCTGGTCTGGACATTATTTTGTCCACATAGTACGAGCTTGGGACTAAACACTAGGGGTACGCGTACCCCCGGTTGGGAACCACTGGTCTAAACAATAAAACGATGTCCCCAGGATGTGACTGTGTGTGTGTGTACAGTGCTGAGTCACTGCGAGTCAGAGCAGAATGACTCACACTTCTTCTGGCATCACTCGTCACTGAAAAAAATAAAAAAATCCAAAAGTGTCCTTCTTCTTTTGAACAAATGACGTGTTAAAGATTTATTTGCCACGTTAGCGGTTAATAAACTGGAATTATTCTCTATCAGTGCGTGTCTCACCCCCACCCCTGACTCCTGACTCCTCCCCCCTTAGACAAAACTAAAGCAGCTGAACAGGATTAAACCGTCAATGATTTCATTATTTACACCATTTTTTTTCACCGTGGCACGCCAAAAAAATGTCTCCTCTGGCAAAAAAACCTACAAACTATGTGTCTACACACACATTAGGTAAAATCGTGATGAAAATGAATAGGAAAAAGACACTGTTGCGATCCCAGTTGATGGCACATTTTAGTGAGGAATGAGTTTAAAGACTGGCCTGTACTGTAACTGTAACTTTGGGATGCGTAACTCTCAGGCTTTTTATAGCAGAGAAAATTCATTTGTGAGTGCTCTTTGCCCCACCACCAAAGGGAAGTGAAAGGGTCTTTACATGTGTGCAGAACATTGACGGATTCTTGTATTTCGAACCGGTCCAGTGCTATAAAACAGCCATCTGGACAAATAGTTATCATCGGTTATATTCTGCAACATGACCCATAGTGTAGAGGCATTAAAGGGATTATGGGAAATGTGAACAGTTTTCAGAAACTTGTGACATTCTCACACCATCATATCACATTTTACAAGGACAACTAATAATGTACAAATTAATCAAATCAAATCAAATTTATTTATATAGCACATTTCATGTACAAACAATTCAAAGTGCTTTACATCAAATAAAAGCATTGCAGCAGAGAGTGGAAGAAGCATTAAAAATACATAAAAGAATATAAAGAGAAACAAATAAAATGATTTAAATGAATTTAAAAACAAGCAACAGTCCAGATAAGTTCAAAGATAGCGTGCAGATTTCATGCATAGACACATGAGAACAGAAATGTCTTTAACCTGGATTTAAAAATGTCTCCATTTGGTGAAAGTTTAATCTCCACTGGCAGTTTGTTCCACTTGTTTGCAGCATAACAGCTAAATGCTGCTTCTCCATGTTTAGTCTGGACTCTGGACTGGACCAGCTGACCTGAGTCCTTGGACCTAAGAGAATGAACCGAATTCTCTTGTAACTTTTTAATGTAGTGCCTTTTAATTGTCCTCCTGTTCATTTAATGACCGTAACTGACTTTTCCGCTCTCTTTATTTTCAGGTCGGAGGCTCTAAGATGGGAGTCATACGTTATATGGGAGAAACAGACTTTGCCAAGGGTGAATGGTGTGGGGTCGAGCTGGATGAGCCCCTGGGGAAGAATGACGGTGCGGTAGCCGGTACCAGGTATGCGCACACATACGCACTATATATCCTTCAGGCTCCAGGAATTCCTTTCATTTTTTTCCCCTAAAAGGAAATTGAGGGGGAGGATGTGTTTCCATCTGTTCGGCTGTTTGTTCTTCCATCACATTGTCCTTGAAGTCCCACCCACTGACCCTCGAGGCCAAATCTGACCCGTCCCATTTCGTTGGCGTGCCTTTATCCATGGCATTCAACATATATGTGATGTATTAACAATTTCCTTTTAGATTTCACAGACATTTCTTTTAGCCCAACACACATGCAAAAAAAAAACCAAACTGGTGAAGTATGTTGCAGATAACCCTTCAGTTTTTAGAGCGAAGGACAAAAACACGACATTCTTGTTGCATTTCTAACATCTGCACTGGAAAAAATGCAGATGTTAAAAAAAATAAGTAAAAAAACAACAAATAAAAGACGTTTTTTCTTGAAATAAGCAAAAAAATCTGCCAATGGAACTTGTGAAAATCGGCTTGTCAAGATTTCTTGAAATAAGATGTGATATTTGGGACTTTTGAGATAAAAGTGATCTTGAAATTAGCTTAAAAACCTCTTCAAATGTAAAAAAAAAGCTTGTTTCATGTGATATGTGACTCAAAACTATTTGTTTTCAAGACTTTTTCATTTAATAAGATATTCCAGATGTATTGTCTTCAAACAAGTCCCTATATCTGGCTGAAATAGTACTTGTTAGGCAGTTGTGTCTGATATTAAGTATTAAAAAAAAGAAAAAAAAAACTCTTCATACTGTATATAGCTAATGTTTATTCACTATTTTTTATTTTATTTTATTTTATTTTATTTTTATTTTATTTTATATTTATTTTATTTTATTCTATTCTATTTGCTTGTTTTTACTTTAATTGTTTACATCTCTTTTTCTTTACGCTGCTGCAACACAACAATTTCCCAAATTGGGATTAATAAAGTATCTATCTATCTATCTATCTATCTATCTATCTATCTATCTATCTATCTATCTATCTATCTATCTATCTATCCATCCATCCATCCATCCATCCATCCATCTATCTATCTATCTATCTATCTATCTATCTATCCATCCATCCATCCATCCATCCATCCATCCATCCATCCATCCATCCATCCATCCATCCATCCATCCATCCATCCATCCATCTATCTATCTATCTATCTATCTATCTATCTATCTATCTATCTATCTATCTATCTATCTATCTATCTATCTATCTATCTATCTATCTATCTATCTATCTATCTATCTATCTATCTATCGAGATATTTTGACTAGAAATGAGACAAATATACTTGGTAAGACTTTGATTTTTTCCAGTGTGAGAGCTAAGATAAATCTCTGTCCGGTGTGATATTATTTTCAACCAGAATTCCTCCACATGCTGACAAATGTCGATCGAGGTACCTAAACAACAACTTTGTTTTTCCTCAAACCAGAAACAGCTTTTGGCCACGTATTTGTGAGACAGTTCTGTGCCTGCAGCATAAGTCCTCATTCTCTTGCGTATCCCTTTGCTTCCCTTCTCCCGCAGGTACTTTCAGTGTCTTCACAAGTTTGGCCTGTTCGCTCCGATCCACAAGGTGATCCGCATCGGCTTCCCCTCCACCAGCCCGGCCAAGGCAAAGAAGAGCAAGCGGGTGGCCATGGGGGTCTCCTCTCTGGCCCACAGCCCCAGCAGCTCCTCCATCAGCTCAGTCAGCTCGGTGGCCTCCTCTGTGGGTGGACGACCGAGCCGAGCTGGGCTGGTAAGATAAGCTGCGACGTGCGTCAGACTCACGCAGGCTGTTCAAGCTGAGTCTGATGTGCAGTCCGAAGGAACCGTTTGGCGTTTTCAGATTGGGCTTATTTGCCTTCTTGCAGAGTTAGACGAGCAGATCAATACTCTCAGGGTTGCCAACTCTCACGCATCTGTCGTGACACTCACTCTTTCAGACTAAGGCCACATTTACACAGTTAGAGAAACGAATATTTCCCCCCCTCCGTTTTCAATAATAACATCATGCACACAACATCGTTTTCAAAAAACTTGTCATTTACTTCAAACCGCATAAATACGCCGTCAAGCGCCATAATAACTAAGGACTAAAGCCATGCAAGCCAATCAAAGTCCTCAGAATCGAGGACTTTCCTCATGTGAAGGAGGAGATAACGCGAGCAAATATCACAACAAAACTGAAGGCAATAAGAGGAAATATAGACAGTCAGTGGATACTGGACGCAGGAGCGGCCACGGAAGAGTGGTGCTCCTCTGTTTTGAACTGTGCGAATGCAATAAGGCCGAAATCGTTTACACAAACGTAAAAATCAGTAGAACTTTAACATCATCCATGATAATCCTGATCAGTAGCCAAACAAACTGTAAACACAAGGCGCTCGCATGACGTTAAGCATTTTCTGGCGCATAATGTGACGTTTAAGAGCCTAAAACGCCGTTTCTCCCAGTTGACACGGCAACACATAACCGGCGTTATCAGAAATCTCCACTTTGGCCGGAGGTTTTAGAAATAATAATTGTTTTCTGTGATAAAAACGGGGTTTTCTGTGTAAATGAGAGGAAAAACCGCAGGAAAATATCTGCGTCTTCCTATCGTGTAAACGGGGCCTTAGTGTCACGGTGTCACACTTAACAAAGAAATCTCACGCTAGATCATTTTTTCTTTCTGTGTTGATTTTTTTTCACTCTCGTTCTATAATTTCCGAATGCTTAAACTCATGATTGGACCACAGCAGAGCGTCTAATCCCTCTCTGATTGTTGATTCGCTGGAATCGGCTTGTCATTACGTCAGTGACGTCGGTCTCTGTTAAACAACATTGTCTTTCTGAAGGGCAGCTGAGGATGCAGGCTGTGAATGAGATGTGGATTTAGGATTTGCCATGTCTAACTAGTCACCCTAAAATCGACTAGAATGGAAGAAATTGCATTTAAGAAATGCTAAATTTTCTAGAGGAAGGCCCCACACTCTGCACTATTGCATATTCATAAAATGTATACATGTATCTACATCATATCCACACAGATATATATATATATATATATCTGTACTGTGGAACAACTTCTGAGTTGCGTGTCACGAACCGACCCGCTGAAATCTCACTCCAATGTTTTTGGAAAAGTTGGCAACCCTGATACTCTCGTGTCTACAAGCTTGATTTGAGGTCTTGTTTTCACCACGAGGTTTTAAGTGAAACCAGCGAGATGCAGCTTGTCAGTAAACGAGGGCGACACGGGCAAGCATGCAGACACTGCAGCCTCTGGACAGAGCCAGGCTGTCTTTTACTCGTCTTTATGCTAAGCTAAGCTAACTGGCTGCTGTCTGAAGAGTCATATTCGCTTCAGAATCAGAAAAAACTTTATTTATCCCCGAAGGGCAATTAGAAGGGCGAAGAGCGGTACATTAAAAGAAGAGCAAGAAAATGGAATCACAAAGAAAAAGAAAATAAAAACACAAAACGGGGTGACCAAAAAAAATAAATAAATAAAATATTTAGCAAATAAATAAAAATAATAATAAAATAAAAATAATAATATTTAGCAAATAAAATAAATAAATAAAATAAATAAAAAAATAAAAATAAAAAGAGACATGAGGATGAGTGGCAGGGAACCTCGCTGCTGTCTGCAAGAAAACAAATAAACCTCATTTCTAAAATTGTTCCTTTAAGAGCGAGTAAATAAAACCCGATGGCCTGACTGATTCACACACTTAGATATCTCATTGTAGTACAACTATGAACATTTAAAAACACGCAGCGACAGTCTTCAGTGAGGAAAAGTCCGTGCATAAATCCATGAATCGGCTCATTGTGCTGAAACACTCCCTTTTTTCTGCTGAGCAGTTAATGATTTGCACTTTGTTGCTGTGCGGTGCCAGAATCGGGCACGACAAAGGGAACTCGGCTCGTTTCAAACACTCTGTGTCTTTAAGACTAAGACCCTCAGCCGTGCTTGGCAACAAACTGAAGTCGGGCTGTATCACATTGATTTTAGCTTCTGGTTACAAGCCAGTGCTCGAACGGAGAACACTCCCCTTTACTTTCCTTAATTGTTGGCAGAGGCATCAGAGAGCACTGAGAGCAACTTTAATTATTCATCTTGCCTATCATGCTGCACATAAATATCCTTACGTTATAAAGAGATTTGCTCGGCCATAGTGTTTTTATTATGTTTAAAGGTTCCTATCATGTATATCTGATATGCAGGCCCAGAATCAGGCTCAGTCAGTTACCTGCAGTCCTCACATAAAACACTGCAGCCTACACTGTAGAAGCTATTCATTACCACAGTGGCCTGTCGTAAAAACATTTATTTGACAATATGCTAAATTCTTTCCACAAATAATCTTTCTTTGTCAGTTTTTGTCGTTTACTGCGCCCTCATCGTGTCTAATGAAAAAGCCCGTCGAAAAAACTGAATACAAATCCTTAAATCTCTGAAGTTCCCTGTGTTTCCTCTGTTTAAGTTCAAACTATCAAACTGAATGTTCTCGATCGGCTTGGAATCTTTTCAAAGAGCACACTCTAGTGGTCAGACAAAGCAATGGCAAGGCAAGGCAAGTTTATTTATAGAGCACAATTCATACACAAGGCAATTCAAAGTGCTTCACAGCTACACAAGAAGGCAATAAAATCATTAATAATAATAATAATAATAATAATAATAATAATAATAATAATGATAATAAAAAATGATAATAATAAAAAAATTAAAAAAATAAAATTAAAAACCCCATTAAATTAATTAATTAATTTAAAAGTGAAGAGTGCAGATAAAACACTTTCAGGTGTCATATGCACAGCTAAACAGAACTGTTTTCAGCCTGGATCTAAACATTGTCAGAGTTGAGGCCTGTCTCACATCTTCTGGAAGACTGTTCCAGATGTTAGGAGCATAAAACTGAAATGCACCTTGCTGTAAAGTTGAAAGCTTTTATTCTTGATCTCGAATTTTCAGATATTTCTTAAGCAATCAAAAATACCCTCAAAGACTAAAACAAACACAAACAAAGTTCAAATCAAAAAACTTTAAAAGACTGAAACTTATTTTGTTTTGTCAAAAGAATTAGATACTATTTTTTTTTGTCATTAAAAAGACGGGCTGATGCGATACAGTATCCATCCGTTCTTCTGCCCGCATTTTAATCATGTTTTTTTATCTTTTTTCTTGCTTTAAGCTGACGGAGACGTCGTCCCGCTACGCCCGAAAGATCTCGGGCACCACTGCGCTCCAGGAAGCCCTGAAGGAGAAGCAGCAGCACATCGAGCAGCTGCTGGCTGAGAGGGACCTGGAGCGAGCCGAGGTCGCCAAGGCGAACAGCCACATCTGCGAGGTGGAGAAGGAGCTCAGTGTGCTCAAGGCGCAGCACGTGCAGGTATGAAAAAGGGTCAGAGGTGTCCGTATGTTATCCACTCTCGCAGCTTTTATGTTTAAAGGGATAATCCAGGGTAAAATGCACTTTAGAATTTCGATTTGACCGTTTTTAGCAAAAAGTCGTTAGCCTGGAAGTGAATGGGGCATATCATGTCACCGCTACAAAATGCTATTTTTATACCTCTTCTACAGCTCCAAACAACATAACACTTACGTGGTAGTGAGTAGAGGGTCCCTAAAGCCAAACCGAAGTGTCCCGAGGTCTTCATGTGGTCGGATAGAGAGTCCAGAATGAATTTAATCAAGCCAGTACCTTTCCGGAAATGTGTCTGCTGCAGCTGCCGCTACAGACCGTGGTGAAGTTGGTTTGATATTGGATATTCGACAGATATTCACAATAAGGAAATAAGGTGTCTTTTTTTTCCAATACCTCCCAAGCCATGTGACCTAGTGACTTGGGAGGTATTGGAAAAAAAAGACACGGCAGCTGCAGCAGCAACACTTCCGGAAAGGTACTGGCTTGATTAAATTCATTCTGGACTCTCTATCCGACCACATGAAGACCTCGGGACACTTCGGTTTGGCTTTAGGGACCCTCTACTCACTACCACGTAAGTGTTATGTTGTTTGGAGCTGTAGAAGAGCTATAAAAATAGCGTTTTATAGCGGTGACATGATATGCCCTCATCACTTCCAGGCTAACGACTTTTGGCTAAAAACGGTCAAATCGAAATTCTCAAAACACATCCGAATGACATGATTTTGATGTCAACTCAACGTATGTACTCCCAACATCCCGTAAATTGATCTAAAGTGCATTTTACGCCGGATTATCCCTTTAATGTTTTATGTCTTCTTTCCCTCCACAGTACGCCGCAGAGAACGAGAGCACGCTGCAGCAGGTCAAAGCCATGTTGGCCGGCACACAGAAGGATAAACTGGAACTGGCCAATCAGCTGGAAGAGGAGAAGAGGTGACCTCACTGGAAAAACATCGCATGCTCTCTGTGTTACAGTGCTGGTCTTGCCTGGGAATTCCCATGCTGCTTTGCGCTCGATTTCATTCTCACTGCAAAGTCAGCCTGGAAACCACCGCCCTTATTTTTGCCTGAGTTAGGGAACCAATCACAGAACGGGGGGGCAGCAAGACGATGACGACGTCTATGCGCTACACCGAAGCTTGTAGAGTGTTAATCCAACATGACAGCGGACACAACGTTTCCGTTCGATGCAGCCTTAGAAAGTGTTTCGGAGTAGATTCACCCTGGGGTCATTTGAACCGTGATATCCAGCCAAGTAGCCCACCCGAAGTTTTTTCGATATTGGCTGAACATCAGCTGAGTTACAGAGTTATCCCGAATAGCTTCGTACAAGCGCTAACGGACCCTGGCAGTATCTCCAAATTACCACACTAAAATCACATGCCATGACACCAAACTTCTACAGTAGTACAAATATGGTCTGTACTCACAAAACGATGCATTTGGAAGTTTGTACGTAGTCCAGGAGTTTATTATTATCATCAACACAAGCCTGATAGCTTTTCTGCTGCTAAAGCTACGTCGACGTCACTTCAGGGAGCTGGGAGCTTCAAAGTAAGATGAGGGTTGATCTACTACTGTAGACAACAAAGCAAGGCTGCTCAATTTCTCCATTATTAAAATAAATTCACAACTCTACAACATAAAAATTCATGTAGAAAATAGCATATAGGCCTACTTTGTTGTCAATTTAAGTAGCTTAGAGCGCAAGTTTACTTTTATTTTCCATTTTTTTCTTCTTCCTCGTCGAATTTCTGTCGTCATCTGGTATAAGTGATACAATTGGCTATGAATCGCGCGCAAAGCAGCATGGGAAGAACCTGACGCCATTTGATAGACATTCGTAGCGCCCAATAAACGGCTCTAGGCATTCGTAAACCACGCCTCAAATACGAGAAAATGCACACCTAGTTCCCAGACCACCATCTCATCCAGATGTGGACGCGTCAGCCAGGCAAGTGCTGGTCCTGAAATCCAAACGAAAGTGACCGCAGGTGTTCTGTTGTTCTTTCCGGAGGCTCCAGAGATTCCAAAGAGAATTTTCTCACGGATCCAAACTGCATTTTTTTTTTTTTTTTTTACATGGGTAACTCTTTGGGATTGAAATTGTTTTTCGGTTCATGATGCGCATTTTGCCTGATGTGTTTCCAGGAAAGTGGAGGACCTTCAGTTCAGAGTGGAAGAGGAGTCCATCACCAAAGGAGATCTGGAGGTATTTACATTATTGGCACCTTTATCAGTAAGGCACTGCATGAGCTTTTGTTACATCAGCTTTACAGGTCTATGTTTGAGTTTATAGTGGAGATAAAGACTAAAACATAGGCAGAGGTGTTTAGAAAGAACTTCTGGAGATTGATAAAAATATAGATACTGGATTTATCCCCTTAACGCCTATTGTCGCATATATGCTACAAACCGTTTGACTCAATCAACCAGCTGAGATAGCATCTTTATTCCCCCAATGCCGGTTAGTCCATATTCACTACGGACCTAGGAACCTTTATATAAATAAATATGTAAAAAAAAAAAAAGGGTGAATAAAAAAACATTGTTTTTTCACTGTTATATTACTGTGTTGTTGTTATCTTATTATTGAGCATTATGCCTGGTGTTGCAAATAAGCAACATACCAAAATTTCTATTTATTTTTTGTGCAAAAGTGAAATTAATAATCTCAGCATTATTTACCATCTACTTAAAGGCTAAAACACACACAAAACATTTTTTTTTATATATACAGCTATATAAATTCAGGCGTTAAGGGGTTAAAAAACCTTTCAAAGAGGTTTAATTATATTCAGATTAGTTGCAGCAGGACTGATGGTCTAGCTGTGCTGTGCTCACCGCTTTCTTTTTGACGAGCAGAGAAAACTCACACAGTTTTATCATAAAGGCCACAAATGAAGGGCTGATGTCTGAAAAGGTCGAGGTAATCAAAACTTCCTTTGGGCAAAAAAAGAAAATCTATTCAAAAAGACTCCACCATAATCCTGCATATTCTTCTGACAGTGAGTGGAAACTCTATTTACTCAAGAAAATGAAAAGTATGCGGTCACTGACAACGATTCACAGTATTATGAAAAAGCCACCGACTGGAATAAGAAAGATAAACACTGAACTATGCTTTGCAGCGGTTCACATCACCACAAGAAGAGGCTTTTGTTTTCCTCCTGTTCAGATACAGAAGCCTTGAAAAACATTTCCCTTGGATGCTCTCAGTTGTAGCCTTGAAGGCTAAAAC
Organism: Odontesthes bonariensis; assembly: GCF_027942865.1. Lineage (NCBI taxonomy): Eukaryota > Metazoa > Chordata > Actinopteri > Atheriniformes > Atherinopsidae > Odontesthes > Odontesthes bonariensis. The sequence goes on from NC_134521.1 coordinate 3,471,950, forward strand.
AGATGCTGGCCGTGTTGTTTAGTGATCGCGGCTCAAAGCGGAGGAGACGGCGTTTTAGTCGGGGTCATTTCAGCTGTGGATTAATACCTTTATGATCGTGTTGAGCATCCAGACAGTCAAAAATGCTTCTGACCTGAATGGGGATAGCTGACCATGCTAAAAAAGCTGAAAATAGTTCAATTTTAGCAGTAAAAACTGTTGCTGAGGTATTGGTTGAAGGAATTTTGTGATTTTTGTGTACTACCAAACTTAACATTGGAGTTAGTCAGAGAATTTGAGAGGTTGATCTCGGTTCAAGGCTCATAGCTGAAATTCTGTAAATGTGAGCTCTTTAGTAGTTACATTGGCTGAAAGAGGACAATTATTCCTACATTTTAAGGTATAATTTGTTTCTCTAGGTTAAACTGTATGAAAGTTAGAGGAATTTGTTTGAAAAAACTGAAAAATTTGAAACTTATCAGCACGCACTCAACTGTGTGCTCATTCATAAAAATCAAGAAGGAGCAAAAATGTTCATGTTTTTGAAACTGTCATATTTCAAAATTGGCTGAAGATTTGAAAAAGCTGAAACAGTTGGATAATAGCTGAATGTCTTGTGACCCATTTAAAGTTTGAATGGTGTCTCTAGCTGAAAGCATGCAGAAGTAGTTAGGTTGGAAAGAGGGAGATGATTTGGAAGAGCTGAAAGCAGTTTCCATTCATTTGAATGATGGGAAAATTTGAATAAAAGTTGAATATCTTAAAAAGTGTAAAAGTTAAAAACACCAAAAATCATAGTAGGAATCTGCTGAAAGAGCCGAATGTTTTGATATTAAAATTGTAGAAATAGCTGAAAGTATGCAGGAGTAGTTAGTTGCCGAAAACTGGCGGAATAATAATAATAAAGAGAAACAGGAACTTACTACATTCATGGATAAGTATGCTGCCCAGTGTCTGTCTATTCATTTAAAAAAAAATTAAATTAAACTTTCAAATAATTGAAAGTCATCAGCCTTATTCCTATCTGAGCCACATAGTCAGACACATTTCGATGGAGCCAGTAATATTTTCAAGAACGCATTTCATAGACTTTTCGGTCTTATTTTTAAAAAATGTACGTGAACGTTCTCACACGAAGCGCCCGGTTAATGTTCCATCGTGTTTTGTGAATGAATGCTCACAACGATAAATCATTAAAGAGCTCAGACTGGCGTGTGTTCTGTGCTCACGGGTCGTGCCTCAGTGACTGAGAAGTTGCTGCAAAATGAGATGCAGCCTTAAATTATTACACAGAGGGCGAGTTGTGGAACACGTCCTTAAGCCCCTCGAAAAAGTCGAGAGCAAGAGGGGCTCCACAAAGAGTCGGAGAGGGTAAAAAGCTGTGGCACCTGCTTTCTAAAGTCACGTCAAAGTCCTGTTCTGACTGCCCAAAACTGAAATAGATCCAAAGTTGTGCAAAAGATACGGTATATTATACGTGCTATATGCTGCATAAACTCTGTCATGAGTTGTGAAATAGAGATACAGTCATATAACATAATAATATAATATAATATAAAGTCACGTGTGAGTTTCTCTGATGGGAAAGCTTCAGTTTGTGGCGCATGAACATCTGGATTGCCATCTGTAACCTGGCAGCTCTGGTTAAGGCTGCTGGGAGATTAAGCTGTTCTCAGTTTAAAGGGTAAGGCTGACGTAATTCTGTCAACAATCCCAAACAAAACGCTGCACACACTCTGTTTTTTTTTTAACACTTTTCTTTAAGGTTCGCTAGATATATTTTCTAGAGCTCACTGCCCAAAATCTTTAGTTTCTGTTGAGGGTGTATGAATGTTTGAAAAGAAGCTCGCAGTCATAGAGATCATTTTATATTTCAAAAGGCTTAAAAAGCTTAAAATTGTTTTGTTGCAGCAGCATACAGTAAAAGATATGAAAACAATTAAAGTAGAAACAAGCGAATAGAATAAAATAAAATTAAATTAAATTAAATTAAATTAAATTAAATTAAATTAAATTAAATTAAAATGGTGAATAGACATTCACTATGTACAAATCTACAGTATGAAGAGTTTTATTTATTTATTTATTTATTTTTGTTATTGTTTTTTAGGAGAGACTTCAAGCCTATTGAGCTTGAAGTTCTCTTCCAGCTAGAGGGGAGGTGTTAAAGATGTTGTTGAAATCTTCCTTTATTTGAAGAAAATAGAACTCCTTTTTGGAACTGTTCTTATTTGCAGATTAACACACACTCAGTGAGAATATTTATGGCAACAGCCCGGTGTTTGCATGCTTCATTGACTCAGAAATAAACCGCAGTGCCATGTGTTTGCTGTAATATCACATCATCTCGGGTCTTTCCATTGGATTTGCAGACGGAAATCTGTCCATGTAACCATATTTAAGCTTGTTAAAGCGCGGCTCTGCTGCATCGTGTAGTCGAGAGCCACTCTTAGCCGATACAGAAATGTGGAAACAGAGTGTCAGTGGAGGTTAGGCTCCAGCTTTTTACTCGTCTCCTGTTGCATTAGTTAGTATTCATTTGAACTTTATTGTAAAGGCTGGCTTTTTATGATAGATAGATAGATAGATGGATGGATGGATGGATGGATAGATGGATGGATGGATAGATAGATAGATAGATAGATAGATAGATAGATAGATAGATAGATAGATAGATAGATAGATAGATAGATAGATAGATAGATAGATAAATACTTTATTAATCCCAATTTGGGAAATTGTTTTGTTGCAGCAGCATACAGTAAAAGATATGAAAACAATTAAAAGTAAAAACAAGCAAATAGAATAAAATAAAATAAAATAAAAATAGTGAATAAACATTCGTTATATGAATGTTTATTCAAAATAAAATAAAATGTTTATTCAAAATAAAATAAAATAAAAATAGTGAATAAACATTCGTTATATACAAATCTACAGTGTGAAGAGTTTTTTTATTATTTTTTTTGCTTGCTACAGTTGGGATGCCAGAACAATACAATCTGAAACAACAGTTACTCCAAAGACAACCCAGAATGAATATCACTGAGCGCCGGACTGATCTTTGAGGGGTTCGGTGATTATTAATGCATGACAGTTGATTCTCTATACATCCCAATACCCAGGATGTCCTGCACACTGATTTGATATTCAGCAACAGAACTTTCAATATTGAAGAATTGTCTCAGATCACATGGTACGAGCATAATTTTTACGGCTTCAGACCCTTTGAAACGCTGGACTCCTGCTTCTGCCAACAGGGAAGGCGCAGTCATGTTGCAGCATCCCTGAGGTTGGGTAAGAGCACCAAGGTGAAAACAAACAAAGAAAAAGTGTGATCTTGTTTTTGGCTGCTGAGCTATCTCAATTCCTGACTTCCAATCGACTTCAAATGCTGTCAAGGACATTAACTTCCCTTCGACTCTTTTCTCTTTCGCCGGTGTGTGTGTGTTGTGCCGTAATCTGGACGCAGTTCAGGCAGCTTCTCTGATGTGAATCTACTTGTAACTCTTGAGGTCTGGTCTTCTTGTTTTCCCACATGGTTGAATTAACATCTTATGCACTGTGCAGCAGATCTTCCTCCTCAATCTTTTTGATTGGATACGAATGTGAGGAGGATGTTTGCGGTTGCGTGTACGTGTGCAGTCTGCTTCATTATATCCGGTCGGCAGCTTCTAGATGATCAGAGAATGGCTGTGCTCTCCTCTCATCTTCCACTTCCTTGCACATACCACATACACATTTTTGGACAGTGATACATTTGATCATTTTGGCTCCTGGTTGATTATTTTGGAAGGAAATGATACAATGACTTTAATGCTTGGGGGAAACTTATTACCGTAAATTCCGGACTGTAGAGCGCACCTGAATATAAGCCGCACCCTCTAATTTTTTAAAAAGAAAATCCATTTTGTTCTTGAATAGGCCACGCTGGATTATAAGCCGCGGGTGTCCACATTGTAATGTGAGATATTTACACAGAAAGATGTGACACGTGAGGATTTTTAAACGTTTAAGGCCGGACACTACAGGTGAATAGGGTAATATTTTAAAATAATAGATATCACCATGAAACTTCCTCAGTTGATTACTTATACAAGTATGAAAAAAAAATGTATTACAAGTTTTAGAAATTTGTATGTTTAATTATGCAAATTAGGCATTATCTCATTAAATATGCACACATTTGCATATATTTCCAGAAGATAGATCTGAACATATGATAAAGCCAGGTGCAAAATTCTTTTTTCATTTTGTTCACACACAAAATGAAAAGTAAATTACAGAGGGATTTCAGGATATCTGCTTTCAATTCCTAGGAAATCAAAATATGCTGCCCATAGCCTAAAAAACATCAATTTTCGCCATATTTTTTTATTATAATGTCACATAAATCAGGCCAGGAATGATTTATCAACAAATCCTTTTGTAAATATCTTCAGAATACTGCTAAGTGTATAACTGGAGAGTTCGGTGTTAGTAGGTGCTCCATAGGCTGAGATATTGATACTGGAAAAATGCAAAAAACTGATTTTGAGAAAACAGCATTTAAAGATTTAAATAGGGGGAATTCCGTGTCTTGCCTTAATTAAATGCTAAAGGTAACATAAACAAATACATACTGCAAAAGCTTTTTTTCCCCGAACAGTGCCTTAAATACTAACTTAACTTAAATACCTATCGGTAACGCACAAATACGTGGCGGAAATGTTTTTTTTGTTTTTTTTAACGGCTGGTAAAAAAAAAAAAATCTTCATCTTGTTCAGCTAGATTGATTGCCTTTAATTTGTGAGTACAAATGACCGATTTGCAATAATTTAGTAATGTAAGTGTGTGATTTATCGTACAATTTCATTGTGAACCACTGTGAACTATTCGTTAATTTTATTGGTCTAATGTTATGAGGCAAAATATTTCTGGCGGCATGAAAAAAAACGAAAAAAACAAACATATATTAGCCGCACCGTACTATAAGCCGCGGTGCTCAAAGCTCAAAGTAGCGGCTTATAATCCGGAATTTACGGCAACTTTATTAGGAGGGTAGCACCCTGCTGGAGCCAGCACTTAGATGGTACTCCCCTGAAATAACGAGGAAGTGCAGTTATGCATCAGCAAGATTTAACACATATGAATGACAGAACTATTAGCTTATGATTTTATATATCTTCATATCAACAAAAAGACAGTTTTATTGTGTATGTTGTTGTAACAAGCGCTCATAGAATTATCAGCTGACTCTGCAGGATTCCTCTGTTCAGCTTTTTAGTGCTTTTTAGCACATCGTATTGGTTTCCTGCCAGCAACGTCCTAATTAACGCTGTGAAGAAACGACACTGTACACCGACTGCACCGAACCACAGAAATCAGGGCGAGGTAACAACTGTTGAGCTTGAGCGAGCGCCGTGTGGAGTGTTCGTTAGCGGACGAGCCGAGTCACTCGCAGAGGAGAAAGGCACAACCAGCCTTCCTCTGTGTTGGCTTCTGAAACAGTGGTTCTGATCATTCTTCGCTAACTCAGCATGCAAATTCTGTGATTTAAACACTAACGTTTGACAATTGTCTAAATTCACTAAATGCACTGGAAAAAATCAAAGTCTTACCAAGTATATTTGTCTAATTTCTAGTCCAAATATCTCATTACACTTAATATAAGACACAACTGCCTAACAAGTTCTATTTCAGCCAGATATAGGGACTTGTTTGAAGGCAATACATCTGGAATATCTTGCTAAATGAAAAAGTCTTGAAAACAAATTGTTTTGAGTCACATATCATATGAAACAAGCTTTTTTTGACATTTGAAGAGGTTTTTAAGCTAATTTCAATATCACTTTTATCTCAAAAGTCCTAAATATCACATCTTATTTCAAGAAATCTTGACAAGCCGATTTTCACTAGTTCCATCGGCAGATTTTTTTGCTTATTTCAAGCAAAAACGTCTTTTATTTGTTGTTTTTTTACTTATTTTTGGAGCTGCATTTTTTCCAGTGTGACTGCCTTTTTAAGATGATTTTCTATCTTTTTTTTTTTGACAATCTGACTTTCATCCAACTTTAGGCCTCAGCTTATGTTCGAACATTTTGCACAATGACTTTTAAACGTTTATCACCTGGGACGCACGCCATCAGGAAAAAAAGTTTCCGTGACGGGATGAAGATTTTTTTTTGCTCATCATTGAATCTCAAACACACACAACCTGCTCTGCAGTATGTTGGAGACGGGAACAGGTGAATGTTGAGCTAAAGCCGGGATAGGCTTAAGGGATTAAGCTGGTGTAGAAAATGGACGGATGGATATAGAGCTCATTCATAATTCATAAACTACAACAAAGTTTCAGTTGACACAATAGCAGAACATAAAACCCAACACAACAAAACAAAGATATCAAACATAACAACTAAAAAGAAAAAGAAAAGGTGCTCTGCCAAATATTCTTCACCTCAGGGCCACTGGAGTTTGCTGAATCATATTCAGACGATACACGCATGTTTCTGTAGTGTTCAGGAGTGTCTCAGTCCTAAACCGTGCACTCAACCTGGCTGAGCTCCAACAGGAAGTCGCACATTACAAGATTTATCGCCATATTCAACTCCTCGGACTGTTCTTTATCAAGCAAGTGTCACAAATCATATTTGTGTTCGTGCCGTGATCGATGATCAATCCGCCGATTAGCCTCGAATCTCGACCAATTGTCTGCCGCCTTCAGCATTTATCTGCAGCGAGAAAAATCCGGCTTGAAATGCTGTAGGCTCAATGCTTTAAGTTTAGCATCTTTAGCTAGCTGTTGAGTTGTTCGCAGTCATTTCACTTCCTCCAGGTAACCCAAAAACACATCAAAGTTCTTTAAGCTCTCTTTATGGATGAACATTTAGTACCTCCTGGTTCTTGCTTTATTATTCACTATTTGTCAAGTATTAAATAGATAGATAGATAGATAGATAGATAGATAGATACTTTATTGATCCCGAAGGAAATTCAAGCATCCAGTGGCAGACATAATAAAGCAATAAAAATGTTTAAACAATAATAAACACTTTAAAAACAATCTAAGAATTTAAAAAACTGTTTAAGAATATAACATATAATGCACTTTTTGTTCCTTTGGGCATCACCTCAGTTTATGAATATTACTGACACTAATTATCCTGTTGTCAGGTCCATTTCTCTCACTGCAGAGCTGTGACTTTTTCGCTGCGTCACACCAGAAACAGCCCTGTGATTCTGGGTCGTGGCATTCCCATCACAGAATGGGTTTTATATCAGCCGCATCCAGGCTCAATACAACAGAAAATCCGGCACCGGTGCCACATATGCATCTCCAGAGCGACACAGACGTCCACGACTGTGAAAAGTTGGTGACGAGATTTTAGAAGGTGGGAAAAATAGTGTAACCAGTTCCTCATTTTTGGTGGGCGAGAGTGAGACGGGAAGGCAAGGCAATTTTATTTATAGAGCACAATTCATACACAAGGCAATTCAAAGTGCTTCACAGCTACATAAAATCACAAGAAGGCAATAAAATCATTAAAAATAAATAGAAATAATAATAATAAATAAAAAAATAATAATAATAATAATAACAATTTGAAAAAAATTAAAAACCCCATTAAAAATAATCAGTAATTAATTAATTTAAAAGTGAAGAGTGCAGATAAAATACTTTCAGGTGTCAGGGTGGGAAGACCTTGTTTTCAGCAGCTTTTTGCTGATCAGGCACCCAGGCCTCCAAAACAGATGCACACATGAACTAAAGCTCATTGTATCATTTTATATTTAAGAAGGAGCCAAATATTTAAAACAATCCGTTGCTGTCCAAATAACTTATTTGTATTGCGTGTTTACTAGAATGTGCCTGGGCTCCTCCAGTTTCTTCAAGAAACCTTCAGAGCTTTCTCTTTGATTTCCCTTTTTTCCATCACCCTATCTCTTGCTTGTCTTCATAACGCTGCTGCAGGGTCTTCCACCTGCCGCAGCAGAAAGGTCGACGTCTTTTTCCGCTGTCACGACTGTTAGCAATAGCCCCCAAAAGCAGTGATAGCTGTCGCTTTGTTTCTCATCAGCAAACCACAGTTGAGGAGCAGAGTCGCATCATGCAGCTGGAGAAGGAGCTCGGCCTGAGAAGAGCCGAGGTGGAGGACCTGCAGGCCCAGCTCAGACGAGCAGACGCGAGCTCGAGGGAAACCGTCGACGGCGAAGCACCGGAGACCCCCGTCCTACGCGGGCAGCCGCCGCCGTCGGGCCCCGAGCACAATAAGGAGAACTGTGAGCTCAGAGAAAAGTACGAGGCCACACTGACAGCAAGCCAGCAGGAGATAGACTCGCTAAAGGCGGCTGTGGACAAACAGAACCTTGAGATCAGTGAGATGAAGCAGAAAGCCCTGCAGGCCACCAAGGAAAACATGGAAATGATGGACACCTGGAAGGTATACTTGTACTGTATGTCCTCTGTGAGTCTTTAAAGGACTTCAGCAAGAGCAGTGAGGTCATTTCAGTGGTGTTCAGCGTAAAAAAGTCGGTCGTTAAAAAGCAAAAGGTTCTCCTAAGGCAGAAGGTGATTGCAATGTAGAGGTGTGAGCAGAATGGCATGTGTGGGGGGGCAGTTAGCTCATCTGGGGGGGCAGAAAACAATACCTGAAAAAATCGGTGGAAAACCACTACTACAACTTCAAGCATAATAATAATAATAATAATAATAATAATAATAATTTAAATAATAATAATAATAAAAATAATAATAGTAATAATAATAATAATAATAATAATAAAAATAATAATAGTAATAATAATAATAATAATAAAAATAATAATAGTAGTAATAATAATAATAATAAAAATAATAATAATAATAATAATAATAATAATAATAATTAAAAAATAATAATAATAATGATGATAGTAATAATTCAATTCGGTAATGAAAATATGGTCACACTAGGCAAGGCAATTTTATTTATAGAGCACAATTCATACACAAGGCAATTCAAAGTGCTTCACAGCTACACAAGAAGGCAATAAAATCATTAAAAAGAAATAAAAAATAATAAAAATAATAATAATAATAATAATTTAAAAAAAATTAAAATTAAAAAACCCATTAAAAATAATCATTAATTAATTAATTTAAAAGTGAAGAGTGCAGATAAAATACTTTCAGGTGTCATATGCACTAGCATAAATCATGACTGGAATTTTTTTTGGAAAGAAATGTAGAACAGCCAACTCCAGCTTTTTATTACCTTCATTAAGTCTACATTTCAGATCATTATATACAACAAAAACATCCGAAAATGTGAAAACCGCCTTTTTTTTCAGCAGCAAGGGGTTAAGGTTACAGAGGGGGGGGAAACACGATAACAAAAAATTAAATAAAGCTATAAACTTCGCAGATATATGCTTTTTTAAAATCACCACCTGCATTTATTTATCAATACAAGACACAAACAGAGATAATAAATCGTGGCCTTTTTTCTGGCCAGTTTTCTTTGGATGGACAGGGCATTTCTCAGGGGGGGGCAGGACTTGCATGAGATTCAATGCATCCACCGTTTTCTTCTGGTTTGAGATAGAAATACACATTTTTGATGGATTCGCTTAAGTAGTAGAAAGTTTTTTCGAGGATGTCGTAAATTATAGATGGATTGAGGTCGATTTTCTTGAGTGTTTATAGCAAACTTTGAAGAAGCAGGGCGCATGCGGGGGTTATTTATGATATTTTTTCTTATAAAATAAGGAAATACACATTTGAACAGTTTGGTCTTACTTGGTAGTAATCATTTCAAACAATTAGATTTGGCAGATGATCTTTGTTGCCTACAAATTTTTGGGTGATTGAATGGATCAAAATTAAAATACAGCTGTGATATTTACGTTCACTTTTCTCCACAGGCTAAATTTGACACTTTAGTGAGTGACCATCAGCGATCCTTAGAGGGACTGAAGGCATCCATGAGCAGAGAACAAGCTGCTCCAGAAGGGCAAGAGCAGGATGCCCAGGAGCTGAGATCCACTCTGGAGAGCCTGAAGATGGAGCACCAGCTGGAGATGGAGAATCTCAAGGCCAAACACAAGATCGAAGCTGCCATTTTGACAAAAGAGCGCGAGGACCTCTGCACTCGCCTCCAGGAGGCCAGAGACCAGCTGGCCGAGCGGAGCCACACGTGGAAGTCTGAGGCAGAGCCCCAAATCAGCAAGCAGGCCCTGGGCGAGACCTCCGAGAAGCTGCAGAGGGCGGAGCACAGGCTGGCGGAGATGGAGAAGCTCCAGGTGGAGCAGGACAAAAGCACAGCGGAGCTGCGGGACAGGCTGGAGCTGTCGGAGAAGAAGATGACAGATTACCAGGCCCTGCAGAAAGCCCAGGCAGAGAGCCTGGAGGAGATCCAGAAACTGGAAGAGAAGCTGAGGGTGACAGCAAACCAGCTCCAGGCCATCCAGGCAGACCGCTACACGTCTCATGATGCCAATGTGAGTGGCTGAGAAGTGACGAGCTGAAAGTCACTCTGCAGCAACTCCATGTGTGACGGCACATCTTTAATCTGGCATATCTTTCCTGTAACTTTTTGCAGGTGATAGAAGATAATGAAATTTCAGATGACAAGATGAAGCTGAAACAGAATATTGAAGGTATATCTGTCCATTTATTTTAATATTACCACAATTTAAAAAAAAAAAATTGAATCAGACCTTAGATGATCTGTTTTCCTTGTTTATGCATTCTGCTCGTTGTTATGACTTCAAAGTGATAAAAACAGGCACTATTTATTAAATAAGACCCAGTTACAGTTAATCCCTTAAACTTCAGGCTATTTTCTGAAAGTTCCACCTAAAAAAAGCATCTTGGAAATGAGTAAAAGGGCTAAATGAACAACCTTGGGCTGTAGGAATCAGAGACAGTTGGGAGAACTTAGTCATTTGATATTACTTCTTATCAGCAGGCTAGAGTGAGTTTAACAACCTCCACTAATCAAAATGATAAATTAGAGAGTAACAGACCTAAAACACTGATTCCCGTCTCTGATGTCATTGAACCTGCTCTAAAAATCCTCAGCTGCCACTTTTATCAATTCCGATTCAACAGAAATAAAGAGTGACTTGTGCTAAAACAACTTTAGCCATAGTCCAGGAAGCCTTGACTCACAAAGTGTCTCCATCTGAAATCCTCTCAGAGTTGAGCCTTCTAATAACTGACTAACAAGGCGTGGAGGTCTCTGAACCGGAAAAAGGTTAGATATTTGTGTAAGGACTTGTATAAAGCAAGGTGAGGCAACTACGGTAGTCTGGTTTTATCCTAAAAAGCTAACATAACAGGACCTCTGAAAAACTACGTGTTGGCCAAAAGTGGAGGATCAAAGTTATTTTGTTCTGCTCGTCGGTTTTTGTTGCCAAAAGATAATGCGCACTTCAAGCGGATGCAAAAACCAAACCATATGACATAAATGCTGATGTTTTTTTAAACCAGAATGACAAAAATCAGCATGTCTGTTAAGAACATCGGCTGTAGGAAAGAAAAATGAGCACAGTCATCTGTAGTCAGACATGACGGTCAGTGTGGAGGTGTAACACCACTGAGGACCACCAACCTGTGGCTCCAAAACCCCCTCAGGCTCCAATATACTTCCATTCAAGTCAGTGTTATTTTTCCTAAAGTCACTGTGGTGTCATGAACTAGATTCGCGCCTTCTGATTATTGTGTACCTGGTGATTCCAAGAGTAATCATCAAGGATACTCACTTAAAAGCTTTCAAGGATCAGCCTCCTTGTCCAATATTTCATCCAAATATGGTCACCTCTGGCTTCCAAAATGAGCTACATGGTGATGGACAACACTGGCAGTTGTTTTCGTTCAGGAATAATCCACATCGTGTAGATCAGCGGTCTCAAACTGATCCGTGAAAGGGCCGGTGTGGCTGCAGGTTTTTGTTCCAACCCTGCAGCAGCACAGCTGACTTGTTCCATTCAATCAACTGAACTGGTTAAGACCTTGGCTGTGTTCGAAACCTGCATACTACATACTGCATACTGCATACTGCATACTACATACTACATACTGCATACTACATACTACATACTACATACTACATACTGCATACTACATACTGCATACTACATACTGCATACTGCATACTACATACTACATACTGCATACTACATACTACATACTACATACTGCATACTACATACTGCATACTACATACTACATACTTGCAAACGGCATACTCATCGATCAGACAGTATTTGAGCGTTTACCCACAATGCATTTCGCTCCTGCCCGAGCCGAAATCAGTCGGCCTGAAGCTGATTTCGCTAAAGCTATAAGCTCTGTAAATATATAACTTTAGCAACATTTGAAACATTTTCAGGTGAGAAAGTAGTCGTTTAGATCCCCAACGTGTTGAAAACCTGACAAAATACCGGCTGTTTACAATTTTGTTCCCACGAATTCGGCGCTACGAAAACTAGCCGCAGTGAGCAACGCACTTCCGGTTATTTACACAAAATAAAATACCCGTTGCCTTTTATCATAGGGAAAGCCATTACCATACAATTGGTGCTTTTGTTTTGAAAACAGGAAGTGAACCTACCCTCGTTGTAGCTAGCTTGAAACTGCCATTTTGACAGGAAATGACGATCGGCGACGTCACGTTACGTTGCATCTTGGGTAGTTTGGGTAGTTTGAGTATGAGTAGTAACCTCATGATGCATACCTAACATTTAGGAGAATCTAGTATGCATCCGGGAACTTAAAAAAAGTTAAAGTTTGTAGGAGTAGTGGGAGTAGTATGCGGTTTCGAACACAGCCCTTCAGTGCAGACAGTTCAGTTGATTGAATGAAGCAAGTCAGCTGTGCTGCTGCAGGGTTGGAATGAAAACCTGCAGCCACACCGCCCCTTTCACGGTGCAGTTTGAGACCACTGGTGTAGATAGTATCAAAGAAAGTTTTGCTCTTCCTCCTCAGAGGAGGTCGCTGCACTCCTACAGCCTCCTTTTCCCGGTGTAAAAGCTGTGCTCACGTCTGCAGTGGAAGCACCTACATACTGTACTCTTTTCCTTTCAACTACCCATCACTTAAAGACCTCCTCTCTGCCGTTGCTTCGGCTTCAAGTGCTCCTCCTGCTGCACTTTAAATCAAACATTTAACTGGGTTACAACCTGCTTACATGGGCTTTATGTCTGTGCTTCGTACGTGGGCAGTACCAGTAGAACAGAATCTACAGAGTTATGAATTAAGTCTCTGCGTGGTCACAGCAAATTGAGTTTAGAATGCCCACATTATATTGTCAGAAGATTGCACGATATCCTGCTAACCGGGGGCAGGGGAGGTACAGTCACATGACCACAGCATGCGCCGTTAGGGATGGGAATTGATAAGATTTTTACGATTCCAATTCCATTTTCCATTCTGCTTAACGATTCGGTTCTTTGTCGGTTCCCTTATCGATTCTCATTTGGAGAAAAAGGACAACAAACCGGTCGATTAGCATCAACTTTGTTTAGTTTAGAAGTAACACGAGTCATGACCTTACAAACCCAACAACGGTGAGGTCCACATTGGTCTATCATGGCCTGGGTAATTTAACTCTTCCTGCTCTGGTGAAAGGAGAAGCTGGAGGTAGAGGTGAACTGGGGGTAGTACCACCAGCCTCTGGCTCTGAGCCAGTCAGGCTCTGCCTCTCATGATTTCATCTAAATGTAATGCCTGAGAAGGCATTCATTTAACCTTAACCGTTACTAACAGCAGCTTTTACAATGAGGCAAATGGTGCTATCATGATAGGCAGTGTTTGTTAGTTAGTTAGTTACCTGCAGTGTTAGCCGAGGACATGCTAACGTTGCTAACGTTGCTGGGTTCAGATTCACCGACGTTAATCATTCATTCATAGTTATTGCATGTTGGTAGTATTTCCTCCCTTTGGTGAAATATTCACTTTGCAAGTTGCCCTGTTGTCGTCTTTTTTAGGGATGTGTAAATAAACTTTCGAGCGTTTGTACCGCTTGGGCGCCATGTTTACTGTTTACTGTTGACTGCGCTGGATTCGCCACGCAACGTTGCGTGGTGACGTCATTCTCGCCCACTGGAATCGATAAGGGAATCGTTTGCAAAATCGCCAAACGATTCCAAGGAATTGAAACACTGGGAACCGGTTCTCAACAAGAACCGGTTTTCGATTCCCATCCCTACAACCTGTCACCTGCAAAAGCCTGCCTCAGTGAGCTGGTTTGCTGTCGCAAACTCCTCAAACTGAAGACTGTTGTTTTGTTTTTTCCTTCAGAAACAACGGAGAAACTGTTGAAAAGGGAAAAGGAAGTCTCTACTCTCACTTCCCAGGTTGAGGCCCTCAAATCGCAGATCGGAGGTAAGAGCCATTGACCAGAGGAAGAGTACACGGTGACCTTTTCTCAGCTCTGATGTTCTTTGTTCCTGTTGGCTTTCATCAAAAGATATTTTCACACGCACACACGATTTTCATGCAGCCATCAGAAGAATTATTTTTAGAAACTCAACATTTTCTCCAGAATGGGGAAGATCAAAGCTTACCTTTAATATTTGGCTAAAGAATTTACTGTCAGTTGGGTGTTGGATCTTAGTCTCTATCATGTTTAGACAGTGATCTTCATTGGTGCGGTTGTGTTCGTCTTCATCTTTACATTCTTTGATCCGTGCTAAGAAATCTGTGTTCTGAAAGAGTCCCATCACATCAAAAAGAGCCCAAAGCTTTCTTCATGTACTGTAGTTCAGATAATCAAACTGACAGGGTCTGACGAACGGATTGTGAATCATTCAGAAGGGAAAACAGAGCAGTATGATCTCAATGCGGAGAATTCTTGCATCAAGTCTGTTCCAGAGGAGGCGTTTTAAAAACAGAAAAATAGAAAGTTGATCTTTGTAATTCTGTGTAATTCTCCTTTAGCTGAGCATTAATGCGAACAATCTATCTAAATAGAAAAGGAGAAATGACGAATAAAACGGGAAAATTTGGGGAAAAAGAATCTGCAGTCACATTTTCCTCACAAAAGGCTCTAAAACAGAAATCAGGATGTATGAATAATCCGGAGGTGTAGAGATCACAGAGACTGTGTGCTACTCTGTGTGAACACCTATTTTATACTAAGATGTAAACAAACTGCTTTCTTCTTGCAAGATAACGGTGCAACAACAGACTTGCTGTCTCAGACCTAACGAATGCGCTCCTTTCTCGCCTCAGATTAACCCCTCCACTGTCAAGTACAGCATGAAGTTTGTGTTTGAAATGAATCTGTTCAGTCGGTATAGAGCCCTGTTTTTTATTTTTTTAGCTGTTTAACCTTGCAAGCATATGAATAATCATTGAAAAAAATCATTTTGGCTCTTCTTGCATCTTTTTGGGTGCGAATAAACCAATATTTTTGGAATTTTTGGAATTGGGCTATTTTTGATCATTTTAGGCAATGTTGCATATTTGCATCTGTGGGCTTTCCTGATTAATTTTGTTCACAAAACCAAGTCATTCTCTGCAGATCGTTTGGCAAAAAAGGTAAAGTGAAAGTTCACCAGTAACTGCTGCTACCACAATAAAATGTATATAATAAACCTTTATTGACAAATCAAACAGATTTCACAGATATTTGTTGTGAAAAAGTGAAGCACATATAAAATGCAAAAAATGTAATGTAAATAAAAAATGTGCACATGAAGCTAATAAAAAAATGCAAAAAAATAATCATAATAATACAATTTGTGTAGACAACAAAGCAAGGCTGCTCAATTTCTCCATTGATAAAATAATTTCACAACTCTACAACATAAAAATTCATGTAGAATATAGCATATACTTTGTTGTCTACAGTAGTAGATCAACCCTCATCTTACATTGAAGCTCCCAGATCAAGGAAGTGACGTCGACGCAGCTTTAGCCCATCAGAATGTTTTTGGATGCTCCCGCTGATTTATTATTTTTGGGCATAGAGCTACGGTGTAAATCAAGGGCAAATACTAATGAGTACTTCTATTCTAAGGTAAAGTCCACACACGTAGACTTGATAGGCCCTCCAAACACTGCCGGAACGATAAGAACGAACGATATTTTACGTTCCGAACCGGTTCAGGAACGATATGTTGGTGGCGGAACGCAAGAACGAAAACCTTAAACATGCCTGAACCGTTCGGAACGGAACGATTGAAAAATAATTTCGTTTTCAAGCCCTGGTTTTAACAAACTTAATGTAATGAATTGATGAAGTTTTTCTGGACACGAATATGACGTAATATAATCGATTCAGGGGAGAAAAATCGATTTTTAAAATCATCCCATTAAAAATCGCGATATGTACATGAATCAGTTTTTTCGCCCACCCCTAATATAAATAGACTGAAGTTTAATTGAGTTGTTTCAAACGGCAGGCGACAAGAGTTTCCTCCACAGTCAACAAAATAAGAGAAATCATTAGTTTTGTGAGCTTAAAAGAATTCAAACCTGTTGAAAATATAAACATGGACCTGTCTATGAATAATAATGTCTATGAAATCAGATTGAACTGTCATAAAAATGCACATTTCATTCACACATGAAAACAGCTACAGTGCATGAAGGTGATGATAGTACATTCCATATGATGATCATTTGTACAGCGGTGTCCTTTGGTTCTCTGCATTACTATTTACACGAGTGTACACCTGTAGTTTTTAATGTTACAGGGAAGAATGTTAGTTGTTTATGTGCAGAGCATCAACGCTTAACGTCTGACTTTCGTTGTTCTGTTGATTAAGCCCTCGAAGGCAAAGTTCGCTCGGGTGAAAAGAAAGCCGAAGCCATGGCCAAGGAGAAGATGCATGTGGAGGCAGAGCTGGAGTCCATGACCAAGAAGTCCCATGATGCCTCTGGGCAGCTGGTCAGCATCAGCCAGGAGCTTCTGAGGAAAGAAGGGTATTAACCACATCGATTTTACATTCCATCCCAGCACTCTCTAGATAACGGAGAAGAAAAATGATGTCCTTGAGCATCCAGACACGATTATAAAGAAGGAAAGAGTTTTATCATCAATTTGGTAATGGACAGGTACTTGGAAGCCTCTGACGTTGTATTGATTTTGCTGTATTTATTGTAAGTTGCAAACAAGTCCTGACTCAGTTTTCTTAATTTAAAACTCAATCCTCCCAGAAAGGCAATGCATCCTGTAGGCAATAAAAGCACAATAAAAAAGTATATTTAAAAGAGTGATGCAACGATTATCATCGTTATTATTATTAAGTAATCGTCTTTATACCTGCAGGAATACATTTTCTATTTCACTCGATACAATTAGATGCAATGTAGCATGTCACAGAATCTGTATGGATATATGTTGGATATTGTATTTTGCTTTTTTTAATATGGTTTGGCTAAATTATTACAGAAGTATCAGTGGACACATTTAGTCATTTTTTCAAAGCAGCATTTATTCATTTTTATTTACCTGAAAACACTGATACTGAGATGGCAAACTGAGGAGCTCTGTTGCTGGGTGGAGGACTCTGTGGGTTTGCCACTATTAGTTTTTACATTTCAGACAGTTGTTGTTAAAGGGACAGTTCGCCTCTTTTGACATGAAGCTGTATGACATCCCATATTAGCAACATCATTTATGAACACTGACTTACCCTCCCGCTGCTTCCTGTGAGCAGAGTTCCACCCTCGTTTTGGTATTGATGAAGGTAGTCTGGCTAGTTGGCTGGGGCTAGAAAAATAAAGCGTCTTGCTTCTCAAAACAATATGCGTTCAAAAGAGTAATACATTTGCATTACAAAATCGTTCAGCCACCTAGCGATAGCTGCACCTGTTATGGTGTTTGCTGCTCGGTCTGGTCTTCGGTCTGCACAGTTTACATTGGACGCATTGTTATCAAGGGAGGCAAAAATAGCGCCAAGCGATTGTGAGGTCTGACTTTTTCCTGGAGAACGATTTTGTGATGCAAATGTATTACTCTTTTGAACGCATATTGTTTTGAGAAGCAAGACGCTTTATTTTTTAAACCCCAGCCAACTAGCCGGACTACCTTCGTGGATGCCAAAACGAGGCTGGAACTCTGCTCACAGGACGCAGCAGGGGGTAAGAAGATGTTCATAAATGATATTGCTGATATGGGATGTTATACAGCTTCATGTCAAAAGAGGCGAACTGTCCCTTTAATATCAACTCATTGACTGGCGGAACTTTAAGACAAATGGGTGTTTGGGATCCGCCTACTGGTTCTCCGCCAGCATGTTTCGCCACCTGACGCCACTTTGACAGTGGTGACCAAAGTCTCTGGGAGGAGAAGGAAAACAACCTGCCAGATGTCCACCTGCCTTGATACTGACTGAATTTTAGTGTCACAAACCCACCAAGTCAATTGGATGCCGTCAAACAAAACTGTGTCGCACAGTTGCAGGAAATAGGCATTTTCCTTTGACACGAGCGGCTTCTTATTAATGCTGGATCATTCTGTGTCCACCTAATTCGTGATCTATTTTCTGTATCTGGCACTTTAATACAGTGTGAATCAGATTTGAATTCTTCACTGTAATTGTTGAGCAAAACTAGGGGGTCCTGAAGGTATGATGACACGTTTTAAATGCATCACTGGGGGACCTGGTTTTGGCGTGTTTGGCATATCTAACGTAGATCTTTGTCAGATGCAGTTAAAGACACACCGTTAAATATCAACATCTATTCTTTTTTTTTTTTCCCCTACATTATCTTTATTGAGTTTTCAACATGTTTCCAAAACACACATATTTTCAGAGATAAGAGCGCTCTCATATCCAAGGAGACATCAGGGGCAAAGTTATTATCCAACATTAAAATTGTCCTTCCTTGCAAGTCAGATATTTATGAGATAATATAGAGCAACACTTAGTACAAGTATAAAACAAAAACAAAAAACGAAAAGAAAAGAAACAACAACAACAACAACCAGAACAGTAAACGTTTCTCTATCTTGTCAAGAATAAGCCCATATTATTTCGCTATTGTACCTATTTGGTTCAAAAATACAGATTAGGATGTACAATCCATACAGAATAAAAAAATATCAAATATTAAAAGAAAATAAATCACAGAAAGGATTACCAACAACTGCGCCTCTTCGTCTTCGTTACCCACATTACTTAAATCTACACTCTCCGTATATTCTATAAAAGGACCCCAAATGTTTTGAAACATCGATTCTTTTGCAAAGTTCGAAGTTCCACTGCTCACGAGAATAAAAAACAAAAAAAGACGTCCAACTAACATTTGATCTCTTGCTTTTTAACAAAGGAGGCCGCAGCAGGAATTAATTTCCATAAAGAACACAATGTGGTGTGTAAATGATGGGCAGAGTTTCCTTTTCTGTTGCTGAAATAACCTGCATATTAAGGTTGGAATCCACACTTGTGAGAGAACGTTGAAATAAGAGGCAGCAGACAGCATTAATGAGCGAGGGCATTGCTTCAAACCAGCTTAAACAGAATTTTTTGCACTCTGAGACTATGGAACAAAGCTGTGTCTACAATATATTGCTCTTTGTATCATTTTGCAGCTTTACATGCCAAGCTTGTTGCAGACAACCCCCTCTTAAAACACAGCAATCTGCGTATTTGATAACGGAGGAATGTTTGCAATAAAAACATGAAAAATGTTCAAACAATTTCACAATGACAGGAAAAGAACAAAATAGCCGCTTACGAGTTTGAAATCAATATTTTACGACGGATCTATTTGGCATTTTTAATACAGTCATCCGGTTTTCAGCAAGCCACAATGCTACAGACCTCAAGACCCATTAAAAATAGGAAGAAAGAAAAAAAAGGAAACTAGTTTCTCTGCTTTCTTTCACTCCAGGAGTCTGAATGAACTGAGGGTGTTACTTCTGGAATCGCGTCGCCACTCGCGGGACGTGGAGAAAGACCTGAACCGTGAGGTGCACAAGGCCGAGTGGAAGGTGAAGGAGCAGAAACTGCAGGATGACATCAGAAGCCTGCGAGAAAAACTGCTTCTGCTGGTGAGACTTAATGACTAACACCGTCTCCAAAGGTCTCTGTTGATCATTGTTCAGTAAGTGCACCAACAATGGAAGATCGTTTCTCTGCAACTCAACAGGAAATGATTCGCATACTGTGGGATGATGCGGTGCTCTGGGAAATTATGGTTAACTTTCTCAGGAAAGATGATTTAATATTGAACTCGACTCGAAAGAGAATGGCACGGCAGTTTCTTAAGAAGGAGGATATTTATCTGAAAATAAAGCTGTCAAATTATCCTGACTTTCGGTCTCGAAGGGTCAAGAATCAAGCTCCGAAAAAAGTTTGATCCTGTAACACACTGGATTATTCGCATTATTTTCCTACAAGATGAAACACTATTCAGAGATTTATCGACCCATTTCTTTGTTTCATTAAAAGAACGCCTTGTTCACATGACATGAGGAATTTTCATGGTTCTGAGACATTTTAAAGGTCACCAACAAAGGCCTCACTGTTGCAAATTGGTGTTCAATTAGCAGTCAACAGTTACACACTTCAAAGAAGAGAATCACGGGGCCCGCAGTAGGAAACGGTCACAGGCTCCGACCACACACCAGAAATGTAGAATGCCCTAGCATGCCAGATACTTTGGTAAGTATGTGGTCGGGTCCTCTAACTTGGACTCGGTGAGAGAGAGAGGGGTCAGCGAGGGGCTGCCGTACACTGGCTGTGTTCAAACCGCATACTTCTCCTACTACTCATACTAACTTTAACTTTTTTTAAGTTCCCGGATGCATACTAGATTTGCCGAAATGTTGGGTATGCATCATTAGGTTACTACTCATACTCAAACTACCCAAGATGCAACGTAACGTGACATCGCAGATCGTCATTTCCTGTCAAAATGGCAGTTTCAAGCTAGCTACAACCAGAGCGGTGTAAAAAGATATTACTCTATAGCTCTGGCTACAACGAGGGTAGGTTCACTTCCTGTTTTCAAAACAAAAGCACCAATTGTATGGTAATGGCTTTCCCTATGATAAAAGGCAACGGGTATTTTATTTTGTGAAAATAACCGGAAGTGCGTTGCTCACTGCGGCTAGCTTTAGTAGCGCCGAATTCGTGGGAACAAAATTGTAAACAGCCGGTATTTTGTCAGGTTTTCAACACGTTGGGGATCTAAACAACTACTTTCTCGCCTGAAAATGTTTCAAATGTTGCTAAAGTTTACAGAGTTTAGAGCTTAAGAGAAATCAGCTTCAGGCCGGCTGATTTCAGCTCGGGCAGGAGCGCAATGCATTGTGGGTAAACGCTCTGCATACTGTCTGATCGATGAGTATGCCGTTTGCAGTATGTAGTATGTAGTATGCAGTATGTAGTATGTAGTAGGCGGTTTCGAACACAGCCACTATGAGAGTGTGAGAGGTGCGAGAACAAAAGGTGAAAACCACGAAAAAGGAATACAACACAAAAACATTCAACGAAAATGTCAGAGAATGGCGAAGGAAGAGCGAGCCGGCAGCGCTCCGGGAACTCCTTTTCACTTGTTGCGAGTGTTTTATGTGTTTTATGAAATGTCGAAAAACTGCTTTGTTTCCGTGTGTCAAGTCCCACTTAGTTGACCTCCGAATGGACACACGGACAACTCTTGATTTCCAATTTTTATCAACTTTTTATTGTCCAACTTTTCTTTGTTGGTTGATCCAGTTGATTTTCAGAAAAATCATCAGGTTGTTAACCTTCGAACACAGAGAAGCAAGACTGTTAACAACCAAATTACACAGGTATTTTTCAAACGAGGTTTCACAATAATCAATCAACTAAAAAAGGTAAGTATAATTGAATTAATTAAATAAATCAGCTCAGTAAGGTAAGTATTCTACCAGTCATCAAAAAGAACAAATATAATCACCGACCATTGGTGTGTTGGAGCAACTTCTAGTGGGATCTTGCAGAGCGTTTGGCTGCTTGCTCTCTCCATGCAGCTTGTTCGATTCCTGAAGCAACTGAGCAGCTCCTTCCTTTCAGCTGCTTCCAATCAGCCAATTGGTGACCATTTTGCCCATGGCCTACTGGGAAATGTAGTTGCTCCGACTTTGACACCAAGTAGGGCAGGGGGCAGGGATTCATACGTGATTCTTGGTTTTTAACTTCACACCTCCCACTTGGCCTCATGGTTTCCTAAACCCAATGAGGTCACACTGGTCCTTCACTCCTTTGTTCTTCAGTGGGAATTAGAATGACAAGCCGTCTGACATCCCTATGTAGGATTGTGGCTGGGATTGGATGTTTGAGCCTCTTGGTTCTTGGGGTCGCTTTCTCCTTGTCATCTGCCTTCCTGATGGGGACAGGATAGCTGGGAAAGGTCCTCACAAGCACATCTCTTACGATGCCTTTGCTGTCAGTATTGGCGATGACTACTCTGGCCAGCTTGTACTGTCCTCTTAGGGCATTTTGGTCAGCCATCCAGACCACATCTCCGACAGCAACATTTCGCTTTTTGGTGTGCCATTTGTTCCTTATGAAGAGATGAGGTCCAGATAGTTGGCTCCATCTCTTCCAGAATTTGCTGACTTCAGTTTGAATCCTTTGCAGTCTTTTATAAGGATAACCCTCAAACTGGAAGTCTCCAGGGTCTCCCTTCGGGTTGGCACGCCCTAGGAGAAGAGAATTTGGGGTGACGTACTCCACAGAGTCTTCCCTGCTCTGGGTCCTTGCGTCAATGGGTCGCTCATTAGCAAGGTTGGCTGCCATGTACAGGAAAGTTTGGAATTCACCCCAGGTGAAGACGCCGTCTCCTCCAACATTGCTCAGGGCTCGTTTGACCACTCTGACAGCCGCCTCTGCAGCACCATTCCTGTGGGGAGAGTCTGCGGGGTGGATCTTCCAAGACCATTTTGTTCCATACTTGGCAGCCATGTCTTCAACTTGAGACTTGTCCAGTTGGTCAAGGAATGCGTACAGCTTTTCCAGAGCAGGTTTGGCTCCCACAAAATTTGTGCCAGGGTCTGACCAGAGCTTCCTGGGATGTCCTCTGAGTGAAGTGAATCTCTGATAGGCCAGCAGGAAGCCTTCGGATGACTGGTCACTCACTAGATCAGTGTGTATGGCACGGGAGGCCATGCAACAGAAGACGATTCCCCACACTTTTAGTTTGGTCCTCTTCTTGACTTCATCTTTCACTTCATAGGGGCCGAATAGGTCCATGGTGGTGAATTCGAAAGGTGCAGCTGGGCTGGTTCGCTCTGGAGGTAAGTCTGCCATGATTTGTTGACACTGCTTTGCTCTGCTCTTCCTGCAAACTATGCAGCTGTCAACTATCTTCTTGGCAATTCTCCGGCCTTTTATCACCCAAGCTGTCTTCCTCATCCGGAGAAGGGTTCCTGCTACCCCCTCGTGGTTAGCTTCATGGGATTCTTGTGCCAGCAATGTAGACACCCATGCTTCAAATGGTAAAACTGGCACGGCAGTCTCATCTTCATTGAACATCTGGGTTCTCCCTCCACAAAGGAGGAGTCCAGTGTTCACATCTTTGTATACTGCCAATCTGCTCAGAGTTGTGTCTGGAAACGTTACACCTTCTTGAGTTGCCAGGAAGAGGTCTTCACGTGCACCTTCAAGTTCTGTGCCAGCCAACCCAGCCAGCTTGGGTGTTGTTGCCTCCCACTTTGGCTGTTCTGGGACTGGGTTTGACTTCCTCTTCAGCCACTGCTCAGCAGCTCGGCGTGTCCAGGCAATAATTCTGATCAGTTTGGTCAGGCTACTGAACCTTCTTTCATCCACAAGATGTTTAACCCAGCTAGTGGGCTTTCTCCTTGGCAGAGTGTGTTTTTCCTCTTGACAGGGACTTTCCTTCTTCTGAGCGGCCAGTGGGTCTTCTTTCTGCTGAGTCATCTTAGCTTGAGCTCTGGTCAGCGCAGCTGAGAATGCCTTTCTTTGGAGCTTGTTTACACTCTCCCTGGCCTGGGCTGCAACTTCTCCGGCTGACTGAATAGGCCACTCCTCCACTGGCCACTTCAGGAACTCTGGTCCATTTTGCCATGTGGATTCTTCATCCAGGTCTTTGAGAGTGCCTCCTCTTGTTATGACATCAGCAATGTTCAGATCTCCACGGATCCACCACCAGTCTTGCACTGGTCCGGACTTCTGGATCTCACCCACCCTGTTGGCGAAGAATGTTTGGAATCCGTAATTTTCTCGTTGGATGGCCCCAAGGACTGTTTGACTGTCCAGAAGGTGGAACCATCTCTCCATCTTCATAATAGCATGTTTCTCCACATACTTTCTGATCCTGGCTGCAAAGACTGCACCACAGATTTCAGCTTTTACAGCATCTCCCTTCTGCTCCAGGGGTGTCAGCTTGGCTTTTGCTTCCACGAATCGAACTTCAGTTCCTTGACTTGTCTCCCATCTTACGTACATTACAGCTCCATATGTTTTGTCACTCCCATCAGAAAATGTGATGCCGTAAGGTTTTCCTTTCCAGTCAGGTGGTGTGAGGCTCCTGTGGAATTTCACTTGTCCAAGCTGGGCATATTCCTCAAAGAGCTGTATGGCTTCTTCTCTGAGCCTTACCGAGAGAGGTTGGTCCCAGGTTTCTTGAGTCAGCCTGCCACCCCCTCCTTCTTGGAATGCTTTGCGGACTAGAATTGCTCCCTTCTGTTTGACCGGTGCAACTAGGCCAATTGGGTCGTACAGTGCAGCGACTTGGCTTAAGAGAGCTCTCCTCGTCAGTGGGTTAGGCGTTTCAGCTCTCACCTCCTCTTCAAGAAGATCTTTGCCAACCCTCATCTTTTTCTTCCTCTTGGAAAAGTTTACTGCTGTCAGCATGTACAGCTTGTCTTCCTCCACTTGGTAGCCGATGCCCAGGGCTTTGTTCTCTCCTTCCCTCATTTGATTTGGAAGAATTAAGGTGTTTCCTTGCTCCGGCTTCAGGACATCTGCTTCAGTTCCTTTCCTCCCACTTTGCCCTGACCGGACCCATGGTTTGAGGAAGAAGCCTCCAGCTTTCAAGACCTCTTCAACTCCAGCTGTGATTTGGTCAAGTCTGTTCAGGTCATTGTGGGAGGTCAAGAGGTCATCCACATAACTGTCCTCTTCAATGACTCTGCGTTCATCCTGCAGGTGAGTGAAGTTGGGCAGATTTGCTGTTTCCCTCATAGCCAATTGAGCAATGCAGCCAGCAGGTTTGTCTCCGATGTTCACCCTGGTGATGGCATATTCACCGATTTCCTCTTCTGGACTGTCTCTCCACAGGAATCTGTGCAGATGCATCTCTCGCTCTTCCAGCCAGACAGTGTTGTACATCTTTGTTATGTCTCCCAAAGCTGCATTCACACCTTCTCTGAATCTGAGCAGGACAGCTCTAATGGGGTTGAGTACATCTGGTCCCTTGAGGAGAAGATCATTCATACTCACTCCTTTGTATTTCTGGCTGCTGTTCCAGACAATACGAACTGGTGTAGTGACTGAATGAGGGTTTGGAGCCACCAAGTGGCTAACATACCAAACTGGTCCTTCCCACTTCTCCATGACTTCATTGGTGAGCTTTATGGCTGCGCCTCTTTGGACCATTTCATGGATCTGGGTTGCATATGCAACTTTCCAGTCTGGCTCTTTGCTCAGTTGCTTTTCCATCTTTAAGAAGCAAGCTTGGACTGCTCTTTTGTTGTTGGGGAGAGAGGCTGGATCTTCAGTCCAGGGATACTTGGCGTCCCAGTGTGGAGTTGGGGTGTGAGCATCCTCTTCCTTGTGGGTGAGTCCTCCTTTAATGATCTCAAACTCCCTCTCCTCTGCCAAGGTCATGTCCTTTCCTCCTGGAGGGCAGTTTCCACATCGGCAGCCTCCACATCTTGGCTCACATGCAGCTCCGATGCTGTCCCAGTGCCACCACTCAAGGAACTCACGGTTGCTGGCAGATGTAGTTGTGTGGGCCACATCCTCTTGCTGTAGCCAGCCTGGCTCAGATGCTGGAACTGTGATTTCTTGATATCGGACAGCAGCGGTTCTCATGGAGCGGGCGAAGTGGGTTCTTGACTCATATGCTGCCACTTCCACTTCTTCGAGCAAGTCAGGGTGTGCTCCACCAACTGTTTTGCCCAGGGGGCTCTCCCATAGAACAAGGTCACCGATGACTTTTAGTCTTTGGGGTGCGAGTCGTCCCTCGCGATGGCTTATGAGAAGTTCGACCTCTTTTGGTCTTTGTAGCTCTTCGAGCTGGACATCTGGGAAAAAGGTTTTCAACTTTTCAGGTTCAATTGCTTGATGGACCTTTGCAATTTGCTCCATTCCATAGCAGACCAGTTGATGTGCTTGTTCAGTCCCCTTGGGAGTCTTCATTCGGACCTTCAGGAGGTACCTTTTTGTCTTGACTTTCATGGTCATGCCTCCAACTCCATGTACGACCAGCGTTATGTTTTCACTTCTCAGGCCCAGTCTTTCGGCAGCTTTGTGAGTTATATAGTTTGTGTCGGATGCTAGGTCTATTAGTGTGCCAATCTTCTGACCTGCATTTGCTGTGACCATCATCAGCATCATGATCACCGGTAACTCAGTCAGCCCAGTCTCCTTCAGCAGTTCAGACTGGCTTGCTGCTTTGAGTGTCACAGAGGCTCTGTTCGTGAATGCCTTTCTGCACTGATCTGCCAGTTCTGGGGCAAGTTGTGACAAGAAGGCCTCCTGTTCCTCTGTGAATTTTCCTTTTCCTTCTCTCCCTCTTGCACCCTTGCCTCCTTCTCCTCTTCTGGCCTCTGCTGTCGGGCATAGGAAGTAGTGGTGGTCAGGTGCGCCGCTTGTCCTTTTGCAGTCTGGGTTCCTGCATAAGAAGTTGTCTCTGCAGTAGCCATCTGCATCATGATATCCCAGACATTTCTTGCACGCTCCCAGCTTCTTCAGGGCCGTTTTCTTCTCTTGTAGCTTCAAGCCTTTAAACTTCTTACAAAAGTATATCTTGTTGGCGTGTCCATCACCACCACAGATGCCACAGACTTCATCAACATCTTTCCTTGTGGCCCTGGTAGATGCAAACTTTCTTTCTTGCTTCCTGTCTGTTTTTTCCACTTTGTCCACAATCGTCAGTTGTTCAAGTCGTTCTAGTATTTCCTCTTGGTTCTTCAGAAACTTTAGGAGCATGTCAAAATGGTTGCCTGGGGTTACACCGTTGGTGGCCTCGACCATATACGTCAGCCAGTCTCTTTTTATGAAATCTGGTAACTTGCTTTCAATTGACTTGATGACTAAGGGGTTTTTGATGGCTCCTGAGTTTCCTAGCTCTGTCAGGTCAGCCAGGGCCTTCTCCACAGCTTGTATTAGGTCAATGACCCTCCTGGGCTGGTTCCCCTTGACTTGTGGCATCTTGTCCAGCGCTTCCAAGATTTCTACTGTGATTGTTGATTTGTTGCCGTATCTGTTCTCGAGGACCCTGAAGATATCTGTTGCTGTGGTGTAGCTGGACAGTCTTAGTTCCTTGGCAATGGATTCACTGACACTCTCCAACAGCTGGATTTTCCTTACTTCTGGTGATCCAGTGGGCTCCCCTTGTTTCTGAAGGTTCTCCCAATCCTTCTTCCACCTATGAAAGTCTCTCTTGCTTCCGTAGAAGACAGGTAGGGACGTTGGTTTTATCCTCACAATGGGAGGTGTTGGTTGGCCAGGTCTGCCGCTTGTACCTTGATCAGCCAGCCTTCTGGATGTGGCGAATTCGGCTTTTCTCAACTTTAGCCTGAAGTGTGCTGCTTTTAGTTCTTTAAGTCCGTCATCCATTTCGTGCTTCACGAGCGGAGGGATCCATTTCTCCCAAACAGCCATGGTATGGATGATAGCACTCATCGTCTCCTTCAGCAGGGTGAGATGAACGTCATAGCCTTCCATGTTGTTGCTTTCAACTGCTACATTTTCAGCTCTTCTAATGGCGTCCTCTGCCTCAGCAATCGCAGCTTCCAGCTCAGTTTTCCCGTATCTTCCCCAAAGGTTGGTCTGGACAATGTTTTTGATTTCCTCCATTTTACCTTCGGCTTCTTTCATGGTTGCTTGGATTTCATCCTCCTGCTGTTCCTCAAGCTCCCCTTCAGGGTCATCCTTCTTGAGTTCAGCCTCCAGGCCAATCCTGAAGTCCTCGTTTGCATCCAGCAGTGATGTGAAACGGTCAGCAAATTTTGCAAACTCCTCCTTTAGTTCGGATTGCAGCATGTTGCCTGCTCCTCTGGAGATTAGGTTGGCCAGTCTGGTTAGGTTTCTCTTGGCTGTCGTCCTCTCCTGCTTTAGGATGTTGACAGACTTCCCCAATACCTCTTCGGCCATCTTTATCCCCTTCTCTCCGGCGTCCACAGCTCCCCTGGGTCTTGAAGCCTTTAATCTTCACCGTCCAGGGCTGGTCCGTGGTTAACAACTGTCAAGTCCCACTTAGTTGACCTCCGAATGGACACACGGACAACTCTTGATTTCCAATTTTTATCAACTTTTTATTGTCCAACTTTTCTTTGTTGGTTGATCCAGTTGATTTTCAGAAAAATCATCAGGTTGTTAACCTTCGAACACAGAGAAGCAAGACTGTTAACAACCAAATTACACAGGTATTTTTCAAACGAGGTTTCACAATAATCAATCAACTAAAAAAGGTAAGTATAATTGAATTAATTAAATAAATCAGCTCAGTAAGGTAAGTATTCTACCAGTCATCAAAAAGAACAAATATAATCACCGACCATTGGTGTGTTGGAGCAACTTCTAGTGGGATCTTGCAGAGCGTTTGGCTGCTTGCTCTCTCCATGCAGCTTGTTCGATTCCTGAAGCAACTGAGCAGCTCCTTCCTTTCAGCTGCTTCCAATCAGCCAATTGGTGACCATTTTGCCCATGGCCTACTGGGAAATGTAGTTGCTCCGACTTTGACACCAAGTAGGGCAGGGGGCAGGGATTCATACGTGATTCTTGGTTTTTAACTTCACACCGTGTAACTGTCAGTAAACTGAAATTACTGTTGCGGATGCTTTGATTTTGCCACCCGTTAATGGGTTGGGTTAACACCCAGTCCAAGGAAGGCCTCTGTCAGGTAAAAAAAAAAAAAATCTTAACATTCACCAAGAACTGAAGAAAATCTTTGCCAACACTGACGTAAAACTCACAGCAGGATGTAAAGGCTACTCCTGACTTAGATTTACGGCATAATCTGTGATAGATGAAAGAATCCATGAGTGGTTTAGTGCAGTGGTTCCCAAACTGTGTCCCACGGCACACCAGTGTGCCGCGGGATTTTGTGACAACCATATTTACAACAGCGCATATTTCAATGCTGATTGCTGAAATGTTACACTGATAGTTTGTAGTTTAGGACCATGGACAATGCAGCTTCCTTGCATTGTCAGTTCTCTGTGCTGAATTTCTGCTGAGTTTCTTGTGCCTCATTTTTAATTTGTGACCGTCTGGTTTAAATGACTGTTGCTGCTTTGATGAAGCCTAATTTGATAAAGTTTCAATTTCATTTTTGAAATATTTCGTTAATAAATATTTCATGAGTAATATGAGTAATAGTTGTGTCTTTGGTACATTTTATTTGGCATTAGTAAATAATTATGCACATTTACAGATATTTTACATGATATGAGTGATAACACGTGTTATAAGGGCTATTTTGCACAATAGGTGTACCTAGAGATTTTTACTTGTCCTTTGGTGTGCCTTGGGCACAAAATGTTTGGGAACCACTGGGCTAGTGTATTCATTCACATTTATTTTTGCAGATGTCGATCACATACCAGTGATTTATTTGCAGATTTTATTCCTGAGCGTGCTTCCTGTGTGTGTGTATTTCAGGGTCGGGAGCGGTCCTCCCCTGATCAGCGGCGGTTCTCCATGCTGGACCCTTCAGCTCTGGACTCTGAGGTGAGCCGCCTGCGCCAGCGGCTGCTCGGCACCGAGGACGCCCTGAGGAACGCCTTGGAGCACAACCAGCAAGTCGACCAGCTGGTCCTGGCCATGCGCAGACATCCAGAAAAAAGCCCGGTAAAATGGGGAAAAACGAGCCTTATTTCGCTAGAGGAGTGACCTAGAGGGCGTGAAAAAAGGTTAAAGAAGCAAGCGTATGATAGGGACGGGGTGGGGAATTCCCTTATTTACGCTGCTGTGCGTGTCAAACGGCTGCTCAGCATCCAACAGGTCAGCTTCCAGGAGTAAGGCCTGCTTTTTATCAGGATCGTTGTGTGTGGTTTGCTGATCTGAGGTGTGTGTGTGTGTGTGTGTGTGTGTGTGTGTGACCTTACTGTTGTGGCGCAGCTGCCGCCTACACAGTTGTTTTTAAACACTGCATGCCTCTGATAAGGACCATAAATACAGAGTTTTTTGTAAGATAATCCATCCAAGGGAAGCTATTAGAGTCACCCAGCTGTTACTTGTCAACATTCGCATTCTGTTGCGGAAATTGAAGGAAAATTATTCATTATTGTCGTCTCCCATCACAACAGATGAGTCTATGAAATATGTCTTACACACTGAAATCGTGGCTGATATGAGGTCAATATGAGGACCGACGAATGTTTTTGCTGTGTAGTTTGCTGAGAACCGCTTCCGTGGTGCAAACCTGATGGAAAACAGACACCACGCAGAAACTCTAGATGTCTCTCTGCTGAGACGTTCATCTCTGAGCACCACTGTGGATGCTCTCATCGGTTAACATGCGAGCCGAAGTGAAAATCCCCTCGTGCCGCGCACACTCCGCGCCACGCTCCAGTAAATTTCAGCAGGCCCGATGACAAGTTCTCCCCAAACCCCCTCAGTTTTAAATATTTAATCAGAAGTGCAGTAATTAACATTTTTTGTGGGAGAAAATAGAATTGAATAATCTTAGCACAGAGACTGGGAGCAGGAAGAAACGCTGAGCCTGACTCCATGCATTCCCTGCTTTCAGTCTTTCGGCTAAACTAAGCTAACCAGCTGCTGACTACAGTGTTCTGTCATTATTTGATGTCTGCACAAATGTAATACAGCTGAATCTGGCCCAGTATGATGACTTCTGAATGTTTTTCAGGTGCATGGCGCAAATTCAGCTAATGGGATTCATCACCAGGAGCCAGGCAGCCCTCAAGATGTTGGTATTCTCATTTTATTCTGCTGATAATAATATATTAATAGGGCCACAATTTTAAAAAATAAAAAATTCGAGAATAAATGACGAGAATAAAGTCATTAAATATGGGGAAAATAAATTATGAGAATAAAGTCATTATTAAATATGGGGAGAATTAATGTCGTAAATAATTTGAGAATAAATTAGGAGAATAAACTCATAAATATTCTAACCTGTTGTTTTAGAGCAGGAGAGTTGTTAAATTGAGGGCCGTGGAGCATTTCGCGGAATTGTACTTGAATACAGCTTTCACAAACAAGAGATACTTAATCTTTTGGCACAACAGCATCACATTGTCATAAGTATCAGGACTTTAAAAAAGAATATGCAAGAAAATTTATCTTTTCCGCAGAAAGAACCAGGCGGTCTCGCTGCTTTTGTGGAGGGGGAAATGGCTGGAAGTGGTCGACCACAGGGTTATCGGTGGCTGCATCAGCCGGCCATTCGCCATATTTATTAATGACTTTATTCTCTTAATTTATTCTCACCATATTTAATAACGACTTTATTCTCTTAATTTATTCTCACCATATTTATTAACGACTTTATTCTCTTAATTTATTCTCGCCATATTTATTAACGACTTTATGCTCTTAATTTATTCTCGCCATATTTATTAACGACTTTATTCTCTTAATTTATTCTCGCCATATTTAATAACGACTTTATTCTCTTAATTTATTCTCACCATATTTATTAACGACTTTATTCTCTTAATTTATTCTCGCCATATTTATTAACGACTTTATTCTCTTAATTTATTCTCGCCATATTTATTAACGACTTTATGCTCTTAATTTATTCTCGCCATATTTAATAACGACTTTATTCTCTTAATTTATTCTCGCCATATTTATTAACGACTTTATTCTCTTAATTTATTCTCGCCATATTTATTAACGACTTTATGCTCTTAATTTATTCTCGCCATATTTAATAACGACTTTATTCTCTTAATTTATTCTCGCCATATTTATTAACGACTTTATTCTCTTAATTTATTCTCGCCATATTTATTAACGACTTTATGCTCTTAATTTATTCTCGCCATATTTAATAACGACTTTATTCTCTTAATTTATTCTCGCCATATTTATTAACGACTTAATTCTCGTAATTTATTCTCGATTTATTTAAATTTTTTTAAATGTGGCCCTAATACTCCGTTGGTAGAAATATTATCAGCGCTTATTGTTGGTTTTTTCTTTCTTTTAAGGAACATCACTGATGTAAGCAGTAAAGATAAGACGTGGACGCTGACATGACCCCGGACTGACCTCGGACGTCCAGACGAAGCTCGTCCAACACATCTCCTCATCCTGCGGTGGACACCTGACGAACTTTTCAGTTTACAGTTAAATACCAAAACAGCGAACCTCTATCTCAAGTGAATTTATTTGTTGTTCAAAAAAAGCACCTATTAGCCAATCATGAAGGCCGCTTAAAGTACTATAAAGTATGGACATGAAAAGATATTATTGGTACAACTACTGCTGAAAACATACAGTATGGCAACTTTTGACGCTTTACAGTAGTTAGAACGTTTGATTCTACGAGTTGGCGAGACTTTGACAATTCTGAATTTTGATTCTGGAAAGCAAAACTGCTGACGGACAACTTACTGGAGAACTGGGTCTCTGTTGCTTTTTTTTGTTTAATTTATTACTTTTACTTTGCTAATTTGCTCTGTAATAATCCCATGTACTGTCGGGGAGATGTCTTGGCCTATGACACAACACACGAATGATGACTTTTTTTTTTTCGTAACTCATTTCTCCGTTTAATATTTGATGAGACTCATTACACCTGTCACTGCTTTTGTGTTCGCACTCCGGCTGTAGCACGCAGAAATGAATGGAGACGTTTTTCTCCAACCACAACTTGTCTTATGAGTCTGAAACACAAACATGATACAGTTAAAATGTGTCCCTTCACATTTGTGGTGAGAATATATGCATTTTATTTACCGTGGATTTGAAACGATTTTTTTTTGTTTTGTTTTTTGGAATAACTTTTCACGGTACATGTGCCGGATGTGGTCCAGATACTTTTTTTTTTTTTTTTGAGAACTTCTAAGCAACTTTTTCATGTGTTTGGCCCACAAACAGAAACTCAGCCTATCATTTTTTTTTTTTTAATGTGTCCAAAAGTGTGCAAAAGCCAGAGCTGAGAAGCTAAGTTAACCAGTTCTGAAAAAAAACCTTACCCGAGGAAGAGGTCAAGAGCAACAGTATGTCTCGATATTAGAAAGGAAGATGGAGAAAATGAAGAGTTGTACATAACAATGCAATTCCTCTGTCGTCCTTTGAGTGCATTATTTAATTTATTTTTATTTTTTCCTTCAAATCTTTAAAAAAAACAAAAAAACATGAGGTAACATTGGTTGGCTGCAGTTTTATTGATTAGCAGAGGGACCACGATCGAGGACAGTTGTTAAACTTTGACGGTTATTTCAGTGCCAGTGATAAAAACATAGATCAACTACCTAGCCTTATGGATACAGCTGAACTACACTGTATCATCCAGATGTGCACCTGTAGAAAATCGTCTGTTCACACTGATGATGAGGATGATGATGAGGATGATTTCACTCCACGAATGATGTTACAAGGATGTTGATAGAATGGATGTTGTGAATTATTCCAGACTTTTTCTCTTTGCCTCTTTTGGCTGTCGGTAATAATCCATTCTTTTATTTCCTGTGGACTTTGTATCAAACTCAGACTCCATTTATATAGTGGTATTAACCAACTATATGTGGCATAACTTCGCATTCCCTATGAGCCTGTTCTTTTATGTATTAAAATGTCCCCTGGATTTGCTTGATCTGCCTTTTCCTGTGTCTTCTAAAGGGCTGTTACAAGAAGCTGAAACCCAAACAAATGGATGTTACACTCATCCTCGCCCTGATTGACAACACATTGCTTTGGTTTGCATTTATACCGTTAAAGTCTTCCAAATATTGGTTTATCCATTCGTCAGCTGAGCTAGGAGCTTTGTTCGTAGGTTGCTATTGCTTTACAGGAGACATTACAAGGAGGTGAGTGGTGTGTAGCAAGCTCGGAGCCGAGTCTCCTGAACACAGTATGAAGGGCGGGCACTGGTCAGCTCAAATAAAGCCTAAATGTTCCATTGGATGTTATTGTATTGCCTTTTCAGCTTGAGGGTTGATACCCTTTGGATTATTGCTGCAACGGTTTTTGGAGATTGAGTCATTAAATATTAACAATGTGGCCAAGAGCTGGTGGTGTTTTATTTTTTACACTCCTGTCACTTCTTTATGTTTGTTGGTTAATGGGGAACTACAGCACACCGGGTTGTTTCTGCACACATTTTAACATACTAATGGGTTGCTTTTAGGAAATTCAGCCGACGGACGTAACCATTTACCCATTCATCCGCCACTCGTGTACTGTGTTACACTAAACTGTAGATCATTTACCAATCTCAGGCAAATTTTTTGTTATTAAGAATCGACAACGTCGGCCAGAAGAGGAGGTTATAATTCCTTTATTTGGAAAATAAGTCAGACGGTGCATGTTTAATTCAACATCTCTAATCTCCTGGTATCACTTTTATTTGTTGGCCTCGGCAAATGTCAGCTCTTATCCGCATGCCCCAGTTCTTTTGCTGAGGGGCAGATTGGTTATGCAGGTGACATTTGATTAAGGTAGTGACTCATTGTTTGCTAAATCAAGCGAGAAAAAAAAAACGCCATGCATCTTTTTTTTTTAATTTATTTGTTCTTGAGGTTTTACACCAAAAATTAACTGAAAACCCATGATTACGAGTGGATTATGCACACGAATTAAGGATAAATTCATTATAAATAGTTATATTCCCTGACGTGAACTTTACCCTACATTAAAACAGGCATGAGCTATTTTAGGCAATAACTACAGCCATGGCATAACTTCCGTGGCCACAGGATCCATGGAGCTGCCATATATCCACTTTGGACGGGTCCTAATCCTAAAAATAATTTGATACTGCACAACTATGGAAGTTTTTCTGTGCCATCAGAGTTTGAAAACGAATTTCTAATATCGATTTTTTTTTACAGCAACAAAATCAGACTCTGAACTTGAAAAACAAACAGTGTAAAAAAAAATTCAGTGGAAAAAGAACCAGACTCAACGTCCGGGTAAACAGGGAGAAGCAATCGATCCCCGTCTCAATTCATCAGATCAGCTCAATAGATATTGAGTAATATTTATTACTCAGTTTTACTAACACAAATGGCAAATAAAGTAAACTCACTCACCGAAGCACCATCACCCGCGTGGGTGGACGTGGCTGATCTGTCCAATGGAGCGTAACCTGATTGGCTGCCGTTGGATGAATTGAGAACAGGGATCGATTGCTTCTCCCTGTTTACCCGGATGTTAAGTCTGGTTCTTTTTCCACTGAATTTTTAGAAGTTGATTTTTTTTTTTTCATTGAAATTTTGGAAGTTGAATTTTTTTCCACTGAATTTTTGGAAGTTGATTTTTTTTTTTTCATTGAAATTTTGGAAGTTGAATTTTTTTCCACTGAATTTTTGGAAGTGGATTTTTTTTTCCACTGAATTTTTGGAAGTTAATTTTTTTTTCCACTGAATTTTTGGAAGTTGAATTTTTTTCCAATTAATTTTTTTCCACTGAATTTTTGGAAGTTGATTTTTTTTTCCCACTGAATTTTTTTAAGTTGGATTTTTTTCCACTGAATTTTTTTCCATTGAATTTTTTCCACTGAATTTTTGGAAGTTGAATTTTTTTCCACTGAATTTTTTTCCATTGACTTTTTTCCATTGAATTTTTTTCCATTGAATTTTTGGAAGTTGAATTTTTTGAAGTTGAATTTTTTTTCCACTGAATTTTTTTTTTACACTTGTTGGTTTTTCAAATTCAGAGTCTGATTTTGATGCTGTAAAAATTCAATATTATAAATTCGTATTCAAACTCTGATGGCACAGAAAAACTTCCATACACACCAAACCTTCACACAGTGGAGGTTTCCTTAAAGCAGAACTGACTACATGAAATTGCAGCCAAAGTGGCAGACAGTGATTTAAATAGCTCTAAACAGAATAGTAAACATGTACATGATGCACTCCATAAATTTCTCTTGAATTTAAAATGTGACCCTTGGTGGTTTTTCCAGAGGTCCCCTCACGTTAATCCTGTGTGTAAAACTGCAGCCAATAGATGCTGGTGTTGAGTTGGGCTGGGATTAGCAGGAGGCGAATGAGTTTCAATTTTACTGGATTACAGAACAAAGAAAGGGGAAAGGGACACCCTGCGCTGGTTAAGGGAAAAAAACAGAAATAAACTCCGAAAAGAATACACAAATAATAGCTTATAGGACGGGCGTTATTGCGATGATACGGATTACGATGTTTTAGCAGACGGCACGGTTACATTGTGGATGGAAATTGTGAGCGTTTCTGATGGATTAAAACGGGGGAATAAAACCTATTCCGGGATTGACAGCAGCAACAAGGCTATTTAATCGCAAATTAAGGTGAGATTTCGATGCTAAATCTTACATTTCTGAACAGTTGCGTTGCGTGTTTCGATGGAAAGTGCATCTTTTTGTGTGTGTACGTTTCGAAATTACAGATTATAACCCAATTTTTTGGACTGGGGAGGCAGATGAAAGGAAAGTGCTAGCGCTAGCTTAGCAACAGGGCTAACGCAGTACAGCTAACAGTTAAAGCTAGCTCGTCAGCTAGCTTAATGTTAATAAGCTACCGTTAGCTAATTAGCTTCTATTTATTAGTTAGGCAGATGGTAAGAAACATGAAAGGTTATTGTTTGTCAACAGTTTCACTTGAGTTTCGACGGACTCCTCACTGTAACCTTGCGAGTTAAGTGTGTAGCCTTTTATTTTTGACAGGAATACACAGCTGTCTGCTTGGTAAATTACCTCTTCTTTATATCGCCATCAATGACTAGAAGGTTACCCAATTTGTACAACAAAGCCAGCGGGCTGAACACACAAACACCACAAAAAAAAAAAAAAAAAAAAAGAAATGGAAGCTACACTTTAAAACTTAAAGCGAAAC
This sequence comes from Odontesthes bonariensis, assembly GCF_027942865.1. Classification (NCBI taxonomy): domain Eukaryota; kingdom Metazoa; phylum Chordata; class Actinopteri; order Atheriniformes; family Atherinopsidae; genus Odontesthes; species Odontesthes bonariensis. Next base: position 3,509,026 of record NC_134521.1, read on the forward strand.
AATTCGAAGATGACAGATGACTGTTTTCTAACGAGTTCATTCTAACTATGTTATTACCGTCTTGCGGTGCAGTAAACTTAAATAAAACACTCATTTCCTCTGGACATCTGTCCACAGTCACGTATTGTTAAAAGAAAAAAAAGTGACAGATTTTCAAACTGGAAATATTACTGGAAGATTTAAATAACAGCTCCAACTTTACGGAAGAGTATTAGTGCCAGGCATAAGAAAAAATAATAATATTTTGCCTGTCGAGAATAAAGTCGACATGTCGAGAATAAAGTCGACATGTCGAGATTAAAGTCGAAATATCGAGAATAAAGTCGACATGTCGAGAATAAAGTCGACATGTCGAGATTAAAGCCGACATGTCGAGATTAAAGTAATTAGATGATGGACCAGATGAGTTGACTTTTATCGAAAATTCGACTTTATTCTCGACAGGCAAAATATAAATATTTTTTCTTATGCCTGGCCCTAATACTCTTCCGTACAGATGACTGTTTCTAACGAGTTAATTCTAACTATGTTATTCCGTCTTGCGGTGCAGTAAACTTAAATAAAACAATCTCGACATTTCGACTTTATTCTCGACATTTCGACTTTAATCTCGACAGGCAAAATATTATTATTATTTCTTATGCCTGGCCCTAATACTCTTCCGTACCAACTTAGATAGCGTCTACACTAAATATTATGTCTGTGACTGAAGCCATACACTACTGTAGTTTGATTTTATCTTGTTTTTTTTGTTTTTTTTTGGTTTGGCTAAACTGTTAGCTACGGAAGAGTATTAGGGCCAGGCATAAGAAAAAAAAATAATATTTTGCCTGTCGAGAATAAAGTCGACATGTCGAGAATAAAGTCGAAATATCGAGAATAAAGTCGAAATGTCGAGAATAAAGTCGACATGTCGAGAATAAAGTCGAAATATCGAGAATAAAGTCGACATGTCGAGAATAAAGTCGACATGTCGAGATTAAAGCCGACATGTCGAGATTAAAGTAATTAGATGATGGACCAGATGAGTTGACTTTTATCGAAAATTCGACTTTATTCTCGACAGGCAAAATATAAATATTTTTTCTTATGCCTGGCCCTAATACTCTTCCGTACAGATGACTGTTTCTAACGAGTTAATTCTAACTATGTTATTCCGTCTTGCGGTGCAGTAAACTTAAATAAAACAATCTCGACATTTCGACTTTATTCTCGACATTTCGACTTTAATCTCGACGGGCAAAATATTATTATTTTTTCTTATGCCTGGCCCTAACACTCTTCCGTACCAACTTAGATAGCGTCTACACTAAATATTATGTCTGTGACTGAAGCCATACACTACTGTAGTTTGATTTTATCTTGTTTTTTTTTTTTTTTTTTTGGTTTGGCTAAACTGTTAGCTACGGAAGAGTATTAGGGCCAGGCATAAGAAAAAAAAATAATATTTTGCCTGTCGAGAATAAAGTCGACATGTCGAGAATAAAGTCGAAATATCGAGAATAAAGTCGACATGTCGAGAATAAAGTCCACATGTCGAGAATAAAGTCGAAATGTCGAGAATAAAGTCGACATGTCGAGATTAAAGTCGAAATGTCGAGAATAAAGTCGACATGTCGAGATTAAAGCCGACATGTCGAGATTAAAGTCGAAATGTCGAGATTAAAGTAATTAGATGATGGACCAGATGAGTTGACTTTTATCGAAAATTCGACTTTATTCTCGACAGGCAAAATATAAATATTTTTTCTTATGCCTGGCCCTAATACTCTTCCGTACAGATGACTGTTTCTAACGAGTTAATTCTAACTATGTTATTCCATCTTGCGGTGCAGTAAACTTAAATAAAACAATCTCGACATTTCGACTTTATTCTCGACATTTCGACTTTAATCTCGACAGGCAAAATATTATTATTATTTCTTATGCCTGGCCCTAATACTCTTCCGTACCAACTTAGATAGCGTCTACACTAAATATTATGTCTGTGACTGAAGCCATACACTACTGTAGTTTAATTTTATCTTGTTTTTTTTTTTTTTTGGTTTGGCTAAACTGTTAGCTACGGAAGAGTATTAGGGCCAGGCATAAGAAATAATAATAATATTTTGCCTGTCGAGAATAAAGTCGACATGTCGAGAATAAAGTCGAAATATCGAGAATAAAGTCGACATGTCGAGAATAAAGTCCACATGTCGAGAATAAAGTCGAAATGTCGAGAATAAAGTCGACATGTCGAGATTAAAGTCGAAATGTCGAGAATAAAGTCGACATGTCGAGATTAAAGCCGACATGTCGAGATTAAAGTCGAAATGTCGAGATTAAAGTAATTAGATGATGGACCAGATGAGTTGACTTTTATCGAAAATTCGACTTTATTCTCGACAGGCAAAATATAAATATTTTTTCTTATGCCTGGCCCTAATACTCTTCCGTACAGATGACTGTTTCTAACGAGTTAATTCTAACTATGTTATTCCATCTTGCGGTGCAGTAAACTTAAATAAAACAATCTCGACATTTCGACTTTATTCTCGACATTTCGACTTTAATCTCGACAGGCAAAATATTATTATTATTTCTTATGCCTGGCCCTAATACTCTTCCGTACCAACTTAGATAGCGTCTACACTAAATATTATGTCTGTGACTGAAGCCATACACTACTGTAGTTTAATTTTATCTTGTTTTTTTTTTTTTTTGGTTTGGCTAAACTGTTAGCTACGGAAGAGTATTAGGGCCAGGCATAAGAAAAAAAAATAATATTTTGCCTGTCGAGAATAAAGTCGAAATATCGAGAATAAAGTCGACATGTGGAGAATAAAGTCGAAATGTCGAGAATAAAGTCGACATGTCGAGAATAAAGTCGAATTTTCGAGAAAAAAAGTCAACTCCAGTAGCTGCTCGCATCCAGTTTAAGACTCTGGTGCTAGCCTACAGGGCAGTGGAAGGAACTTAGGACATCACCTGCTTCGTCCTAGCTCCTTACGCACTTATTTGTTTCCTAAATTGTCTTTGTTTTCTAAATTGTATTCCCATGTGTCTAGGTACCTGACTTATAGCACTTACTCTAACACTAGTTATGCTCTTAGCTGTTTGGTGTTGGAAGGAAATGCACTTATGATTTCTTGTGACCTGAAGTTCTTTTGCCTACCGATGTAGAACACACTTATTGTAAGTCGCTTTGGATAAAAGCGTCTGCAAAATGACCGTAATGTAATGTATGTAATGTAACTCCTCTGGTCCATCATCTAATTACTTTATTCTCGACATGTCAACTTTATTCTCGACAGGCAAAATATAAATATTTTTTCTTACGTTTGGCCCTAATCCGTAGTTAGCTCTTAGTTTGCATAAGACGCGTGAAAGTTTTTCAGACAGCTGACTGTTAGTAAAGCTTTGTCAGCTCTAACTGTGTGGGAAAAAAAATGGAGTTCACAGACTAGATGGAATTGTGCTGAATGCACACACTTCACACGCAATTTACAGAAAGAACAGACGTTAATTACATTTATTGCACCCTATATCTCCAAGTCGAGGCTTTTTTTTTTTGTCCTGGGTTCAGCTTTCAAAAGTTCCTTTCCACTCTCGTGCTGTGAACTCCATGATACTTGTCCTGTTAGCATTTTCTTTACGACAGCTCGTACAGAAGCCCTGCAGGGGAGCTGATAGACATAAAGCCTTGCTGCTGCACAGGTATCCCCATTACTCAGTTCCCAATTTATTTTCCTGAATTCCCGCAGCTTGTATGAAATTGGCTCCATGCACCTCCCTTATCTCGCCTTTACTGACTGCTGGTGCTGAGACTGGAACAACCGGTGAATGAGAAAGTGTACAGGTAGATATTAATCAGAATGATTTACTTTTGTTTTCGTTCTGAACATTCTCAGCGTGTTTTTTAAGAGAACAGAACTATAAATGATACCCATCATTAAGTCATAAAAGAAAATCATTTATTTGAATTCTTCACTAAAGATATTTTGTCTGAAAATAGTATCGGGCAAACCCGGTGCGAAACACAGAGGTTTAAAGTTAACTCATTTTAGAAATATAGCTGCAAGCAGCAATGGCCCAAATAGGGAAGGCTTGGGCTGCTCAGGAAGGCGTTGTGAGTCAATGCACCAAGTTTGGCATCGATACATAAATGCATCGCAGAGATACGTCCTAACGTCCCGTTTTGCGCGTCGACGTTGAGTTTGATTGCTTGCCATGGGCAAACGGAAGTGAAATGAAAAAATCCACATGATAACTTTTGTGCGGCATATTTCTTTTAATATGAGCAAAATAGCCTTTTTGCTAGATGTAGCACCCCCTATAGGCCAAACGTCACCAAACTTCTTGGGCCTCTCACAAATGTGGTCATGAGTTTGCTTTTAGGAGTTTGACGTCATAATATTAATCGGTTGCCAAGATATGGCCTCACTTCCGGTTTGGCTGCGTCATCACCGAGTTTGATTTGCTTTTATGGAAAAACGGAGGCCAAATTAAAAATTCCACACGATAACTTTTGTGCGGCTTGGTCTTAAGAGTCTATGTGCCAAGTTTCGTGAAAATTGGACAATCTCTTTGACCTGAAATGCTTTTTTTTAAGGTTTTTGATCAAATTCAAAATGGCGGAAAATGTAAGTATACGCAAATTGACGTCATTGACGTTGGACTCGTCATGATCCAAGGATTCTAACGATGCCTCATTTGTGAAATTTAGACCATGGAGTCCAAAGTTATGCATTTGGATGCACTTTGAACTCTGACGTGTTGGTGGCGCTAGAGAGTACACTCTTGGGGCATGAAAATTCTTGACTTTGGCTTTGGCACTTGGCTGAATACGTGTGCCAAATTTCACAACTTTTTACCATAGCGTTCATGGGGCTGCCATAGACTTCAATTGCAGCGGATATGGATGAATAATAGGAAAAGCTACTAACATAGCTTTTCCTAGCTTCGCTGCTAGGACCCCCAACAATTATTCATACAGTTTAAGAGAAGGCATTGTGCCAGTTGTTTCTTTGTTTGCAATGCAGCAATTCCAATATGGTGATACAGACCATTATATTCATGTTTTAAAAGCCCTGATTTCATGGCTGCATACATATCTTAATTGCTAAACCGCCTGCATCTTTGGTTCAGGAAAATTAATTCATGTGAACTCTTAGTTTTTTTTTTTGTTTGGCTGTCGAGCATTTCAGCACCATGACATGAATGATGACAAAAGGCTACAGCCTCAGATAAAGGGTGCAAACACAGGGATTATGTTGTTTGTTGTGATGAAAAGTTGAGTAGTCGCTCTCCGGCTACACCCCGACTGACTACAAGTTGTAGGCAGGGATGGAGAAACAGTCCAACCTGTGTGGTTTCCACACAGATATTTCCACTTTCTGACTGGATTGTCCCAGACGAAAGATGGTCATCCAGAGACAGTGTTCGCAATTTAGTTGGTTGTGGCTCTTTATCGATGTTGTCTCATGTTGTACTTTGAGAAGGATTCAAAGACGACTGATCTCATGGTCTTGTGACCAAATATATCTGTTGCTACGACGTATGTCACAAATCCATTAATAAGAGTGTAGCATGGAGTGATGCTGGCGCTACTGTGTCAAATACAAAACAAAACCAAACAGTTAGACTTGTTAAACTAGCTAGGTATGTCATTGTGTGGCACTTAAACACAAAAAAACACTTAAACACAAGGAATACTCTGTAAAATTAGTAAGTGAACAAAGTTTCTGTTTATGTCAGATATGTTCACAAGTCTTTGTGTTCAAGTCCAAGTCAAGTCAAAAGTCTTTGAGGACCAATAACAAGTCAAGTCTAAAGTCTTTGATGACCAATAACAAGTCAAGTCTCAAGTCTTTGATGACCAATAACAAGTCAAGTCTTTGATGACCAATAATAAGTCAAGTCACAAGTCTTTGAGGACCAATAACAAGTCAAGTCTAAAGTCTTTGATGACCAATAACAAGTCAAGTCTCAAGTCTTTGATGACCAATAATAAGTCAAGTCACAAGTCTTTGAGGACCAATAACAAGTCAAGTCTAAAGTCTTTGATGACCAATAACAAGTCAAGTCTCAAGTCTTTGATGACCAATAATAAGTCAAGTCACAAGTCTTTGAGGACCAATAATAAGTCAAGTCAAAAGTCTTTGAGGACCAATAACAAGTCAAGTCTCAAGTCTCAAATGACTGAAATGAACATTCTATCATTAGACACATGCCATTTGGTCTAGATAAGGCTGCATTACTGTATGTTATGGCATGAAAGCATCTACTGTATTAGCAACATATGTAACATCATTATACACTGCAGGATCAAAATTGATCGGAGCATGGTTACTTAAGATTTCAATTCAATGTGAAGAAGTGCCATGAAAGCTTGTTTGAAGTATATAAATGTATTAAGAAATATGTGTAAAGTGGCTGTGTAGCCTGAACTTCTCATGCATGACAGTTTTCAGCGCAATTTCTGTGCATTTTTCAGTTTTATTGATGGTGTCAACCTGGAATTTTATCAGGTGTCCCTGAAGTTGTAAAAGTAGGCTATTTTAAAACGGAAATTAGATTAACGTTAAACTACATCCACGTATACTTGGCTTAGCAATCAATGTGGTAACAAAGTTTCACAGGCTGCTGCAGATAAATCAGCAATGCTGTGGAGTGAACAATGAAGCTATAATCTGCATGTAGTTTACAAAACTGTTTACTTTGATTAGTTTGTTTGCTGTACCTGTCGATACGCGCTCAGTTTCGCTTTCACATTATGAAGTTTTTAGGTGCCTGATGAAGTTGGACGTACAGTAGTTGAGCCAGCATCATTTATCCTGATACCACACACTTTGCAAGTGGTCGTTCGCTTGTTTGCTGTCTGCGTGAACGCTTTATAACCAAATGTGGCAACATGTGGCACAGTTCCAGATGAGCTTGACGCTGCCATGGTTACAGTAGTTTTGAAGTAGTGGCTACACGCATGCGTGAGGCTGTGTTGCGCTCAGCCTGCCATCAGCCTTGTCATACATCGGAATTAAATAAATAAAGATCATAAACAATAATTTCATGATATGAAGATTGTTTACGAGTCCCAAACCTCGAGTCCAAGTCAAGTCTCGAGTCTTTGTTTGTGCGACTTAAAGGGATAGTTCGCCTCTTTTGACATGAAGCTGTATGACATCCCATATTAGCAATATGATTTATGAACATTGACTTACCCCCCCGCTGCGTCCTGTGAGCCGAGTTCCAGACGAGTTTTGGTGTTGATGAAGGTAGTCCGGCTAGTTGGCTGGGGCTAAAAAAAATAAAGCGTCTTGCTTCTCAAAACAATATGCGTTCAACAGAGTAATACATTTGCATCACAAAATCGTCGATCTAGAAAAAGTCAGACCTCACATCGCTTGGCGTTATTTTTGCCTCCCTTGATATCAATGCGTCCAATGTAAACTGTGCAGACCGAAGAGCAGACCGAGCAGTAAACATCGTAACAGGTGCGGCTATCGCTAGGTGGCTGTACGCATTGATATGAAGGGAGGCAAAAATAGCACCAAGCGATGTGAGGTCTGACTTTTTCTGTATGGACGATTTTGTGATGCAAGACGCTTTATTTTTTAAACCCCAGCCAACTAGCCGGACTACCTTCGTCAACGCCAAAACGAGGCTGAAACTCGGCTCACAGGACGCAGCAGGGGGTAAGAAGATGTTCAGAAATGATATTGCTAATATGGGATGTCATACAGCTTCATGTCAAAAGAGGCGAACTGTCCTTTTAAGTGCGACTCGAGTCCCCATCTCTGGTTTGTGTGTGCTCAAATTGTAACAAAACGTATTGATTTATATTTTCTTCTTTGTAAAAAAGTGTTTATCGCATCACCTGCGTACACGAAACGATGATCGACCATTGAAGAAACATCTGCATTGGTGCAGTTGTTGAAAACTCCTCAGGGTAGCTTGTAAAGCATCTCCTGTACCTGCTGGTGTCTCTCAGCTGCCTGACATTCACACGGAGTTTGCTGCTGCTAGTTTTGTGCAACATGGCAGGATATTTATCAGATTTTGACGACGTGGACGACAACTTTGAGTACGATGGACGTCCTTAGCGGAGTGAATGAGCTGTGCTGCAGCGGCACACGTCAATAAAGTCATCCCACTAGACGCGTGTGTAGAAAGCCCCTATAAGCCCCCCCATAGCCCCCAATAACAACAACGTGGCAGCTATGACCTAACAGTGCAATGGTTCATTCATTCATTCGGCTTAAAGGGACACTTTGTAATTTCTTCCCCCATCTAGTGCTGCAATGTTATTTTGCAAAGTTGAATGAATTTGCTCTCTAGCGCCTCACGTTATCAAATGTGCGTTGCAACTTCTTGAACTACGGCAGGCGGTATGTGTCAAGATTCAAGAAGCTATATATTCAGACTCAAGGTCCATACAAACAAAAATAAATCAAGACAAACAGTACAAAGGATTACATAACACACATACAACAACACTATAAATACAGATGACAGATAACATGTCAGATAACATAAGTTGCCTTTGGTGTGCAAACAATGCAATTAGTCATATTCCCGGGAGTTACCGGAAGTGACGTCGACGCAGCGTTAGCGTTAGCAGCAGTGTGTAGTTGCTATCTGGAAAGTGTTCTTTTAAATAAACTCCCGGTAAACTTACAAACTTTCTAATTCCTCGTTTTGTGAGTTAAGAGCCTATGTGTACTACGGCAGAAGTTTGGTAACAATCAATGCATTATTAGTGGGATAATTTACGAGATAAAATCTATTTACCGTTAGTGCCAGTAATAAGCCATCCGGCGTTGGGGAAAACGCGATTCGAAGTGCTTTATGTCCCTCTCGGCACTTCGTCGTTTTTCATAGACCGGAAGGACATGGCGGCCTCCATAGAGCTTGCCCGCTCTATGTAGATACAGACAAGTTATTCTTCACTCAGGAGGATAAGTGAGATTTTTGACAGAGATAATTTTACACCAATGAAGACTAATTTATGAATGAATATGTTGATTTGAGTTAATAAATGACTTAATTTATTACATAGTGTCCCTTTAAAGTATTGGTGAAATAAAGACAGATAACGCCTTATTTAGAGGCTGTATTGTCTATGCCCTGTTCTCTCCCGTTATGTGGATATACATCTCGAGTAATCTGAATATCTTTCACCAAGCTGTTATCGGTGAGTAGATGAACGTATTTTATTCCAGAAATAAGGTCCAGTTTAAAAAAAAAGAAACTTCTCCTTTAAAGGCGGTCGCTCTTTTCCAGTAACAGTATAGAAAGTCGTGGTTTCAACTGTTCTCACAGGTGAATGGAACATTTTGTGTTCGATGCTCAATGGGATGGACTGGCGACCTGTGAGGGGTGTACCCTGCTCAGTGTTTATGGAAAATAGAATTACAACTTACTAAACATACATTACATTGATTCATCCAGTGAGAATACTTAAAAGATCTACATTTGTCACCTGTTTCAAAGTGCAACTTTTGCTCCACAGGATTGTATTTTACCCCCCAAAGAAGACCTAGCTCTTAGGTCACTTTCACTGTGGAAAAAAAACTCAATACGCTGTTATTGCTACTCTAGTTTTGTCTTGTCCTTTTTATGGGATAATGAATATTTCTTCGTAGTACTAGTGTCATTAAACAGCCTCATTACATTACTGATCGTTTTGGGTCCCCATTAAAGTGGATATATTAGATTCTCTTAAAAGGTTAGATCCAAATGACACTCGGGCAGTTTGCCCGGCATTTTAAGATACAGGAAGAACCCTACAAGATGCATTCATCATAAGAGGACATCGATTGAGGCACTTTCTAATCCTTGCTTCGACCAGTCAAATTCTAAGCAAAAAAAATCTTCTTGTAGGACCAGAGTTTTACAGATAATCAAATTTTCAGATGGCCAGATTTGTCTTCTGTCAAAAGACGAAAATGTAGGAGGATTTTTCTTCTTCTTCTTCTATTGGCTCTGATGACAGGGGGATTCTCTCTGGGGGGAAACCAGAGTAAATGGTCTACGCATTTTCCACAGTCTGCATCATTCAGCGTCAACAGAACGACAGAGAAAGAATCTAAAATGTCTTTCTCTTGACTTTCGACTCCACGCCAAACTATCTTGTATTGCTTTACTTAATACATATTTATTTATTTAATTGTTCAATATACACTCTTGACATTACACTTGAGCTTCTTCTTGCAAAGCAATTGACATGGGCACTATCCTGAGCCTCTGCTTATCCCCATCGTTCTCCTCCCAGCTACTTCCTTTTGCCTTCTAAATATGTGAGGGAAAGAGGCCATCTATTTTGAGGCCATAATAATTTAGGAGGGGGGCTAATGTTTGCGGTGGCCTCAGGGGAGGCAGATTTAGATGGCCAACAGACTTGGCACGTTGAGACTGGTGCAGCTGAATCCCACCCTCTCCCTCTCTCTACCTCTCTGTCCTCTCTCTATTGAGTCAGTGGTTCGGGCTTGCCAGAGGCTAGTATAATGGTTCCCAGTGTCTGGAGAGATTAAAGGCCAGAGCTGCATTGTTCAAATGCCCCGAGATTAGTTTCCAAGGAGACGAGTTTCAGTTGCCATGAGAACATAGTTCCTGGCTTTCGACGAGCAGTTTTTCTTCATGCGCTTCCTATCTGTTGGCCTCTTTGCTTTTATTTACATGGTTTGCTCAGGTTAAACCTCTAATGGAAGGATGTAGTTTATGCTGGAAATTTGAGGACCATCTTCAGTCAATATCTCTTTTCCTTTTGCCGTCTGTCAAGGAGTGAAACTAAAGCGCGATGGTTTCACATGACATGATTTGAGGGGTCTAATCGCCTTTAACTGACGAAGGCACGGCATACATTCTGGCTTTTGATGGATTTGGCACGACCCTCGGGATAGACCTTTTGTTGTCATGTATCACCATGAAATTTAGTTTCCCATTACGGTCCCTTGAGGATGAATCCTCCTGTTTGTGATGATCCCTTAGGCCTAGAAAAAAAAAAAGTTTGGTTCCTGTTGGTTGTCAGTTGATGTCATGGGTAGGTAGGGAATTTATTTTATTTTTTAATTTTTAATTTTTTTCCAGTGGCAGCGAGTGATAGGTAGATTTATTTTTTTATTTTTTTATTACAGCAGCAATGGATACTCCCAGCATGTTACACACACACACACACATTTTTATATGAACAACATATGTAGTCGATACAACCTGGACCATTGGCATTGAAGACATCTCAAGCAATATTTCATAAATAAATGTAATAGTTTAGTTAAAGGCCTACAGAAAGCTGACACTACACCCAATACATAATGATAATACATACACAGAGGAACAATAATGATCGTTGGACTCTACACCAAAACATTTCATAAACGCATGAAATTTGCGATTTTGAATTTGCCGCTAGGAAACCTTCCTGGAATTGCAGACTGGGGGCGGGGCTTCCGTGCGACGTCACAAGTGCCATGGTTTTTCCTGGCTGCCTCAGTGTTGCCAATTTAGCTAGATTTAGCGACTTTTGGCCATCTCTGGCGACAAAAAAAAATAATCTAGCGACTTTCGGGCTCAATCTGGCTGAATCTAGCAACAATTTAACTTGTTTTGTGAGTGACAAATCAGTTGCCCCGCGACACCATACAAGCCGAGACAGAAGCACTGCAGGACGGTGGCAACCCGTCATTTCCTGTCAAAACCGCAGTTTCAAGCTAGCTACAACGAGGGTAGGTTCACTTCCTGTTTTCAAAACAACAGCACGTAATGGCTTTCCCTATGATAAAAGGCAACGGGTATTTTATTTTTGTCAAAATAACCGGAAGTGCGTTGCTCACTGCGGCTAGCTTTAGCAGCGCCGAATTCATTGGAACAAAATGGTAAACAGCCGGTATTTTGTCAGGTTTTCAACACGTTGGGGATCTAAACGACTACTTTCTCACCTGAAAAGTTTCAAATGTTGCGGGGACAGAGGAAGCAGAGAGACCTGCGGTCCTGTGTCTGTGCCTCCCTGTCCGCCTGCCTCCTCTCTGGTGAAATCAGCCGGAGCCATCCCGCCGTGTTCAGCTCCCTGCGGTGCGGACACTCAGGGGGAATCCACCTGGCGGAGAGCGGACACACCGCGGGATGGTTGTCCTGAAATCAGCCGGCAGAGCGATCATCAAGAGCCCCGATGTGGACATGATCGCTCTGCCGGCTGATTTCCACTCTCTCCGCCAGGTGGATTCCTGTCCGACCGCAGGTCTCTGCTTCCTCTGCCCCCGGTGGTGTGAGCTGCTGCTGCTGAGGGCAACACACGCACTTCGTACACCTACTCGCAATAAAAACTGCACTGAACCCAACGTTTTATATTTCCAAGCGACGTCCCGCGGCACACATCGAAATTTGCCGTGAAGAAGCTGTCCAGGTCTGGCAAACTGCTGGCTTCGCTACTAGAACTACTGGTGATTGTTCCAGCAGCTGGCACTCGTGACGTCACGCACCTGTCGTTCCAGTTTGCCAAATTCGAGTCAAATGTGGTGATAGTTTATTGGGCCTAATCAGGACTATCCAGGGGCCTAAAATTATTTTAAAATCATAAAAAAAATTCCATGGTATATAAGGAATCGATCTGCTATTTCAGTTTTGTGCAAAAAATAACCTTTCTGTAGGCCTTTAAGTGTCACTCTGGTGTTCTGCGACTCATAGCCCTGTTGTCCAACATTACTGCCTGCTTCTAATATTCTGCCTAACACAAAACAATTTAAATATTTTTTTATATATTATGTAGCCTATATATATTCATACAAATGATAATGATAGTATGATATATGATATGAAAAATATCTTATTTTTTGCAAAACATTATGGGCGTGAATTATAGGCGCATTTCAACCAACAGCACCCAGAACTTAAACCGTCGTGGGCATTTTTTTTGAAGAGCTGAAATATTGTTTCATTGTTTCCTGGGTCTAATTTACAGAGTTAAAGAGGCAATGTACGTCTGCTGAATTGTGGGGTTCCTTCCAAACACTCGCTGAGGGTCGGGGGGCCGCGTGTATCCCTTTTCCAACCCAGTTTAGACAAAATCACGCCCACTTCCGCAATACAAAAGCCTAGTCGGGAAGCGAGAGACTGACGAAATAGAAACTAGTACGAGAACGCGCCGCACGCTTATGCCGCGCTTATCACTCGTTCCTAAATCGTAAATTCGCCCCTTTCAAGATGACAGATCACAATCATACATACGCAGAGCTTCTTTGGTACGTTAGCATGTTATGTGAATTAATGCCAGCACCAGAGTTGGTATAATAATACAGTCTAGCTAATCATCTAACGTTATCTCACGTTATCACTGACGCCGCCTTCATTTACCCTGTGTACTTACTTATGTTGCCAGTGGCTTAGGTATTAATGGCTGTGTGCTGAATTATTTTGAGGAGACAGCAAATTTACACTCTTATACAAGCTGCACAGTCACTACTTTACATTGTAGCAAAGTGTAATTTCTTAAGGATTGTCCCATGAAAAGACAGATTCAATTTTGTTAAAAAATCTGTGTCATGCTGGGCACAAAGCTGTAAAAAGCAGTCACACAGCAGTCAAACCAGGAAGGGTGCTTCAATTGCATTTACTCAAAATCTGTTATGTTACACATTTCCAGGATTTTGGTGTTTTTATTTGGGCATTTTAAGGCATTTAACTGCTGTAAAGCAAACTCAAATTAACATCTTATTGTTATCACAATCAGTACCTTCTCCCCTCATTCATCCTGGAGCTCGCCCAACCACCACAGCTGCCCGTGCCTGCGTCTTCACAGCTGTTTGAAATGTCGTGCGTACAAGTTGTGTTTACAAGCAGTAAGAATTATTCCTGTGGTACAGCATGAATTCAACAGATATTATTAGCTGTGGAGGATTTTAAACATAAAAGAGTAAAACATAAAAAATACTGGAGCAGCCACACCACGAAGTTTCGGGGAATCTCAAAAGTACCATCTCCTTGCTGTCTTTTGAGAGTGAAACTTCTCCCCTGGGACTCTTGTAGCTTTTGATTCCTGCTGTTCAAATGAAGCGGGGGCAGAGGAGGGGAACCCTAACAGACTCTAGTACCTGAGAAAGGTTCCTTTGGTCGAATTGCAGCTCAAGAAAGGTGTTAAAGGGTTACAGCACATATGCATAAATTTGCATGAAAGTCAGATGAATGTTCATTGACATATGACATGAAAAGGGCTGTCATCTTTGGATTTCAGACTAATATTAGCATGCTAACATGCTAAAGTGGGATTGTAAATATGCTGAGTCTATTTGCACATCATGCTAACATGCACTATCAAATCAAATGTATTTATATAGCACATTTCATGTACAAACAATTCAAAGTGCTTTACATAAAATAAAAGCATTGCAGCAGGGAGTGGAAGAAGAAAAGAATATAAAGAAAAACAATTAAAATAATTTAAATGTATTTAAAAACAAGCAACAGTCCAGATAAGTTAAAAGATAGCGTGCAGATTTCATGCATAGACACATGAGAACAGAAATGTTTTTAACCTGGATTTAAAAATGTCTCCATTTGGTGAAAGTTTATGGCACATGGAGGTTTATCACAGTCTCTTGCCTGTCTCTTACCAGCTTTCAGTATCAGCTCGATGCTTGTAATGCAAATTGCTTAAAGTTAAACCCGGTGATGTCTGCAGAGCCACTTTGAATGCAGGCCACTGCTCCATGTGTGCATGAATGCATGTGTCACACTGTGGCCGCCTCCCTGAACCATGTTCTCCTGCTCCTTGTAGAGGCATGGCTCAGATGAGGAAGCTGACAGGTGATGGCATCAGGACAAACTCCCGCGGCGAGCCACACGTCCCGCTGGTGTCAGCCAGACAGGAGATCCTCACCAGCTTAGTGTCGGCCCTCGACTCAGTGGTATGTTTGGGATCATGCATCACACACTTGTTATTTCATTTTCAGATACTGTTGTCTTATGTGTCGAGTGAAAACCTGCCCTTAACTTACATTTTTGTGTGTGTTTTTGCTTAGTTAAGAAACTCTTGATTAGAATAACTTTCTCATTACGACTTCCAAGGGAGTGACTTCTGTATCCTTGTGTTCCAGTGCATGGCAATGTCGAAACTAAATGCAGAGGTAGCATGCGTCACTGTGCACGAGGACAGCGTGATTGCTGTTGGAACAGAGAAGGGCAGAGTGTTCCTCAACTCCAGGAGAGAAATCCAAACAGACTTCTACAAGTTTTGCCGTAAGCGCTGATCCGAACATCGTTTTCCATTATTTCCTCTTGATGCAGCATTTTTCACTCTCATTAGAGTCAAAGCTGTGAAACACTTGCGACAAAAGAACTCGTGCGACCTGCGTCTCAGCAGGATTTTACAGTTTTGTGATCACATAAAGGCAGATTCAGCCAAAAGCTCGAGTAACTGCAGCAGCTTGCAGTTTTGCTCAATATCAGATTACTTCCACATGAAATAATTAAATCCGCAAAGCAGTTTCTGTACCACGCTTTTTGCTTTTTTTTTAGATAAAATTACATATAAACAAGCTCTTTTTTTTTTTTTCACATCTCATTTAGCAAAGGCCATGCAATGCATAATGTTTTCAAAATGAAGAAATTCTGAATCTGAACTAGCACACTAATGGAGCATAGAAACATTTTCATTACAGTCCTGACCCCGGCTACAAGTTATTACACATTTCACTTAAGGTTTTGCTCTCATTTCTAAAAGATTGTAAGCGTAAAAAGTTTATCAGCCTTTGTATGCGAGGTGGAATTAGTTTTCCAGCCTGTTATTGGGGAACAAGAGATTTTTTTTTTTTTTGGACTTTAACACTTAAATGCTCTGATATCACTTCCTCTCTATTTAAACATGTTAGGAAAACCGGTCATGAGAGTGTTTCTCGTGTGGTGGCACATATCTAAAACATACAGAGTATACTTTCTTAAATCATAAAGGGAGTCATTTAGACCCATACCTTTTTATATGCACTTGCTATTTTTTAATCTTCTTGAAAGTCGTCCTTTTCCCTCATCCGGCTTTAGGGGTGCCGTGTCTGCAGAGTCTGACGACAGCAAATGCCCATACCAAAGACCAGGAAGGTGACCTCAGCAAAGCGAGTAAGGATGGCGAGCACGGGAAACCGAGACCTCCATCAGATGCCCCATCCAACATCTTTGTTCTGAGGAAAATGGTGGAGGAAGTCTTCACTGTGCTTTACAGTAAGAAGCCATCGAACACAGTGTGTTTTAAACTGAATCTCGTTCTGCCCCGTTGTTCAAGAGAAGGGGTCACATCTAGGGATGGGAATCGAGAACCGGTTCCCAGTGTTTCAATTCCTTGGAATCGTTTGGCGATTTTGCAAACGATTCCCTTTTCAATTCCAGTGGGCGCGAATGACGTCACCACGCAGCGTTGCGTGGCGAGTCCAGCGCAGCCAGCAGTAAACATGGCGCCCAAGCGGTACAAACGCTCGAAAGTTTGGTTACACATCCCTAAAAAAGACTACAACAGGGCAACTTGCAAAGTGAATATTTCACCAAAGGGAGGAAATACTACCAACATGCAATAACTATGAATGAATGATTAACGTTGGTGAATCTGAACCCAGCAACGTTAGCAACGTTAGCATGTCCTCGGCTAACACTGCAGGTAACTAACTAACAAACACTGCCTATCATGTTAGCGCCATTTGCCTCATTGTAAAAGCTGCTGTTAGTAACGGTTAAAGGCACAATGTGCGATTTTTATGTCATTTTGAAGTGTATTGCATACAAAAAACACCTATACATACCATAAGAGTGTGCAGAAATAATCCTACTGGCATGTCCTAACCAAAGTTTATACGCAGCATAGCTGAGTTTTACTGCGGAATTAGCAGGCTAAACTGATAGCGCCGGACCGGCAGTTTTTCTGGCCAGGAGGTGGCGATATAGAGTAAAATCAACCTCCGTTCAACCCCAGGCAGTAGAAGAAATCGCTGGTCTGGCGAATCGTAAAAATCTTATCAATTCCCATCCCTAGTCACATCAGTATAATTTGAGCTCGTATAGAATGTTTTTCTAACAAGCTTTGCAGCAGTGTACTCAGTATGCGTTGTGACGCGCAGGTGAGGCTGTCGGAAAGAGCAGCCTGGTCCCCGTGCCTTATGAGTGGATCCAGAAGGACCCAAGCTGCGTCGTGGCCCACGGCTTGCCCGAGGGAGTGACCCTGAAGAAGCCCTCGGAGTACGACACTAAAACGCTGATGAAGATTCTGGAGCAGAGCCACCGTATCCACTTCACAGCAAAAAGGTGAGTCTGAGATGGAAACCCGTCTGCTCTAAACTGATGTTACGGAGCGGAGGCTGTTGTTTAGAAGAATGTAATATATTGTGATGCCAGCTGTTTCACATTAAAAAGAACAAAAACTCATTTCAGTTTAGCTTCTAATGCTCTGCATACTTGTGTGTTGCTGAAAGCTCACAGCAGCTTTGGAATCTCTTTTATTGGTAGCAGACTACAGCAGGCTGTAGAGTATTAGTTTGGATAGACAGGGTTTTATTTCAGCTTGGGGGGAAAAAAAACCTCCCTGTTTAATTATTAGTCTTCCCAGAGCACATTTGGTAATATTTAATGTCGTCTGTGGCTGCAGTTTGATAAGGAGTAGTCATGTATTGTTGTCAACAGTACTGAGGCCTGAGGCAAAATGTTTGTTGATTATACATTTTGAAAGAAACCAATAAATCTGGCCAGCATCACTGAGACTGGTGACTCTGTTGGGGACTAATCAGATGTTTCTTACACTTCCCTTTGAGCACAGTCTCATATATATGTCTATACATGTGGGAAATATCAACTTCAGACCACTTTGACAATAAAGTCCACTGAGCAAGTTACTCTAGCATTTAAGCTTTAATGCCAAAGATTGTTTTTATTCAGTAAAATCTCTCTTTAAGGCATGTTCAAAGATTGTACACAACCACAGGAAATGTTCGACTGAGTTTTTGCCAGCCACAATACAAATCGAGAAGAAGAATTCGCTCTACGTTATTTGAATCGGTGGATTTTCGCTGATGATGATACAAGCAAAGCCAGCAACAAAACTAATAACTAGGTTGTGGCAGCGGCCGCGGCTGTCAAGGAAAGTGTAGGATAGGAAGTGCTGCTGTTCGACTCATGAAAACAACACTTTCCAGTTACCTAATGGTGTATTTCCAGAAACCAGACCATACCACAGTATGTTGGACATTTAGCTCATAGATATCAGCTTTTAACAGCTCTGCGGTGACAAGGAGAGACACTGAGACGATGTCATAACTTCAGCGTCAACCGAGTCTTTAATGTCACTTCTGAGACCTTGAACACGTACAACAATTATTCTGAAATCTGCTCTCATCTGGATCTGCATGATTAATTTCTGATTATGAGTAAATGACAGACTCTGCCTGGACTCATTCAGCATCCAGCTTCCTAAAACAGCTTCGACCCTGGTTTAGGGCTAATGCTGGAGCTGATTCTTAGTTGGTTCTCGCTAAGAGTTGGATTAGTTTTCCACAGCCGGGTGGCCACAACAGAGGCCCACCATTACATATTAGATATTCCTAAAATGAAATATAAAAATACGGGTGAAGCTGCTTTCTGTTTTTATGCACCAAAAATCTGGAACTCTCTACCAGTCAACAGATATTACAAACTTTAAAAAGCAGCTAAAAACACATCTATACACCCTCGCCTTCTACTAGTTTTATAAGTTCTATTATTATTATGATTACTATTTATATATTACATCTATTGTTTCTCTATTTTATTGGTAAATTCATTTTTCTATTTTTAGTACTTTATCTTTAATTCATATCTATTTCCTCCTCACTCTACCCCCCCAACATGTTCTATTGTACTCTATTTTGTTATTCTTGTAGTTATTTTACTTAATCTACTTTGTATATTGATCTTATTTGTAAAGCACTGTGAGCTACATTTTGTGTATGAAAGGTGCTATATAAATAAATTATTATTATTATTACTTTGAACGTCTGACAACCCCCTACAACTAATTAACTGTTAACAGCGCACACATTTGGATTTTGTGAACTTTAAATTGTTCAAAAGACCTAAAAGAAGGCGAGGGACTGCTCTACTATTGCAATAAGATCTAAGTTCTAAGTCTAAACTGCAATGAAATCCACAAATTTGGAAAAAGATCAGCTGCACAGCGGTTAATAATCCCGTGAAAGAGGCTTTTACAAACTTGGAACACTAAAATGGCAGAAATCATTTAGTCTGTGATTGTGCTAATTAGCACGTAAACCAGTCATTTGTGGGAGGAGTGTTGATGCCGGTAGCTTTCCCCCAGTGTAGCACATCTATCCAGGATCAGCACACTGTCACAAGATTAGTTTTTTTTTATATATATTTGTACTCATAAGGACTTATTGAATCTTAACTGGATTAAAAAACAACAACACTTTAGGCGTCAGTTTTATATTAAACTCCCTCTGACCTAAAAAAACAGAGTTATTGTAGAGTCCCGCATGCAACGATATCAACTGTCACATGCTTATGCTCACAACGAATTGGGTATTTCCTGTTTCTAGCAATGTATAATGAAGTTAAATATGGACAGTCTGCGTGTAACTGTGCAGCATTGTGTTTACGTGTCTATCAGAAGAAGCACAAAGATGAGTAGAGAGCCAAAATACCAAATGTAAACGTAGTCTTCGTCTTTTATAAGAAGTCATCAAGAGGATACGATTACCAAACGAGGTGTAAATTGTTTTGGGATTTTTTTCTCTCTTTGCACAGGCAAGCAGAAGATTTGTCTCGAGAAGCCAAGTCCAGCACTGATGTCAATCACAACTCTTCCACCGCTGTCATGACGCAGAGCAGCCACGTTCCAGGGAAGTCACCTGCCCAGGCTGTCACCTCATCTAGCCCGGCCACCTCCAGCAACTCAGTTCTGTCAAACTTTCTGTACGGCATGCCCATGTCCTCCAAACCGCACCCAGATGGCAAGTTGGACTTCAAACCTCTGTCCCTCCTCAACATGGGCAAAGACAGACAGGGCAGCTGGACAGACAAGGGCTCCTCTGGAAAGGACAGCGGTAAGTTTTACTGCCGTCAAGGCATCAATCGGAGATACTTATTGTTGTAAACCCACCACAACCTGGCTGCAAGCAGAACGACGGCTTATTGTCAGTGTAGTGACAGCATGAAAAGGTTGCTTCTTCTCTCGTAAAGATACCATTTGACTCATTGCGTTTTTAGTTTTAAGGTCCATTCACTCATGTTTGGACCAGTGTTAATTTCGTCAGCTTTTTTTAATTTAGTCTTAGTCACAATGTCGAAAATCCACACACTGCTTCTTTTTTTCTCAATTTTATTTATGTAACACTGTGCAGAATAGAACTTCTCATCTTGGCCACCACCGGCATCGGCGGCATGATCAATCATTATCATGCAGGTTGTTTTTTTGTGCTTCGCGTTGTAAACGAAATGGTTCCATACATCCAGGCGTTGTTTTCGCCCAGCTCCAACAAACCGTATACCGGTATCCGAGCCCGACGCCATGACTGGACTGCAAAGTTGAACTAGCTACCGGCTACGTTACAGCTAGCTACCGGCTACGTTACTTGACATGGGAAGGGCCTAAACTCAACTGAACTACTTCTGATTGAGCCGTGCGAGGCACTGTGGGACAGGCGCCGTGCAGGGACAAACAGGGCAACAGCGCGTAATCTTCTACGAAGTTCAAGAAACACTTATATTAACAATTACAAATTACAAATTAATTATAAACAATTACATTTTTTAATGTCCATTCGTCCATGGCTTGTAAATTTCGTCTCGTCTTAGTCTCGTTAACGAAAATCATTTTTTATTCTCGTCATATTTTTATTTTCTGGAAGCAGGGGCGTTAACGAAATATTTTCGTCATCGTCCTGGTTGACGAAATTAACACTGGTTTGGACTTTCATTATGACTCATACCTCTGCAAACACATCACCCAGAAAAAAAGATGTAATTTTTAGAATTGTAGTGGATGTGCACCTTTTCACTTGTAATTCAGGTAGTTCAGAAAATTTGCGTTTGAACGTATGTGTGTAAAATTGACACGTCTGCCTGAAATGAATAGATTTTCTCAGTTTATTTTATTTGCCGTGCATTTTCAGATGAACCAACAAGACTACCTGGTGAGCATGGTCAGAGCCCTCCTGGTATCCACATCTCTAAGAGGCTCCTCTTCTCTATTGTGCATGAAAAATCAGGTGGGCTCACGTCTTATTACCAACAAGATTAGAGCAGTTGGGTATGTTTTTTTACGCATTATTTTGGGCAGGCTCAGCAAGACGGACTGAGTAAGTAAACCCCTCTTGTGTCCGAAATGTTAAAAGCTTTGAATGTCGTCACTAAATAGAAACATTTCAAGCTGAAGTGTTACTGATATTTTCCAAAGATTTTTTTTCTTCTGTGCCTTCACATTTAGATAAAAGGCAGCACTGCGTGAAGTTCTTAGATTAAATGAATATTGTAGTCTTCAGCACAGCAGCAGTTGGTTCTGCTTTAACAATGACGTCTCTCCACAGTGGCCTTGTAAGGGAAAAGAGGTTTGCTGCTCCTGTCGTGTCCGTATTATTGATAATAATCAGTGTCCAGCAGGTGGTTGCTTATAGAGTGGAAGACGTTTTGAGTTTTACAAAAGGCTGTGTTCTCTGCATTATCTCAGCTGGGTGTGTCAACTTCATTGATAACACCACTCAAGGTTTATCCTAATGTTTTGATCAGTGAGCTTTGGAGGTGCTGGTAGGAGGATTTAGTTTCTTCTTGTTTTCAGTCAGTCAGTCTGTCTGCAGGCTCCAGCTTTATATTACTGTATCAGTGTGATTCTTTTTACCTACCTCTCTACAAGAACTTTTATATGCCAATAAGGAACTGCGGGGCAGAAAAACTCAAGATGTGTTCTTAAAAAAGCTATCACTTGCATTCCATTTGTCAGGCTGTAATTTGCTATCACATGTCCATAGTTGAGATCATAGAAATGAAAATGTGCGACATCACAGGAGGCCTGCGTTTGTTTACATCTTGTTTACATCTCCTCTGGTGTTCTTGATTGGATTTGTAGGCTTACATGTTCAGTTGCCACGGCTGAACTGTGCTAACTCTTAGCTATTACAGGCTAAGCGACCAAGATGTCAATAGTAATCTTTTAAGAAGATTGCACTGATTTACCAAGTTGCCATTAAGCAGAGGAGATTAATTCCAGATATTAATGGCTCTGGAATGTCATGCAACTGATTTGAATGTATTGACAGGAGGTGTCTCTTGACTTTCTGTTCTTTTAGAAAAATGGGACTCGTTCATTCGGGAAACTGAAGACATCAACACGTTGAGAGAATGTGTTCAGATCTTGTTCAACAGCAGATATGGTAAGGAGGGGCTCTCTCTGCAGTTTGATTTAAAGTGGGCATCGCTGTCATCATGGCAAAGATTTCTCTGCCTCTTCATGCAGTTATGAGTCCATAGGACGCTGATAGATTGGGATCAGTGTTGAATTATCTGTTCATCAGTGATACACATGACATGCGTTTACAACCACCGTGACGTGCTAATTTCAATAAAGCTGTGTAAGAAGCAGCTTAACTAGAGGGAACTCATATCTGCATTGATTATCCCCTTTATTAGAAAGTACTCAAAAAAGTGTGTTACTGTGTGTCTACTTACAGATTCCCCATTAAGGCTCAATGGAGCCCCTTTCAGATTTTTCTGTGAAAGCCCACAACACCAATTATCATTCCCATTCACAAGTTGTTGTTTTTTTCTCTCATTTCACAAGCAAAATTATTTCATTTCAGTAAATCTTCTACGAGGGCATGTGTCCCACCGGAGACTCATTTTCCTCATGCAAATAGGCAGTATCAGTTTGAATAAACAAACACCGTTAGAAGACTTCAAAAGAGCATCTAAATCAAGTTTTTTTTCAGCAGTGGCACATTGATTGCTTATTTTGTGTCCTTCCTCCAGCTGAGGCGTTGGGTTTAGATCACATGGTGCCTGTCCCCTACCGCAAAATTGCCTGCGATCCAGGAGCTGTGGAGATCATTGGCATCCCCGATCAGATCCCCTTCAAGAGACCGTGCACGTATGGAGTTCCCAAGCTCAAACGCATCCTGGACGAGCGCCACGGAATCCGATTTATCGTCAAACGGTAACCTTTGCTTAAAGACTACAGTGTGAATGTGAAAGAGAGAAACAATGAGAAATCTCTCTGCTTTTAATTAGCACAGCAATAGATTTTTGAGAAAATGTATTGATTCCTACTTTTAAAAAAGGCTAATTTAGACACTGTGTATGGATTAGAGTTTAGCCACAGGATACACATTTATTAGTAAACTATCGAATGACATTGTTTCCCAGAGCTGCAATTAAAAAAAGGTTTTGAATAAGCTTCTACCAGCCGGCCAGCATATAGCATCTGTCTGTAAAGCATCTGTTTCCTTCAGAACACGCCGTCCCACTAACTGGTAAATCATCTCCATTCACGTTCCAAATGGCTCTCCTTTGCCAATATGTGTTGTGCTAATGGCTGCTCCACCTTCCGTTTGTTCAGGCTGATTTAAACGAGCCACCATGCCTTGTTTGCGGTGACATCTTTTAACGAATCCTGCAGGCAACTCATTAGTGCTGATAGAATTAGAAAAGATTGAAACTGCGATTCAGTCAGAATTGCATCGCATTCCTTTTGTGTTTGACAGATGTTCCAGATGCAGAAACGGTTGTGTTTTTGTTTTTTTGCTTTGGCGAAACAAATGGATCATTAATTCTTATGGTGAGCTCTGTTAAACTGAAACCAAGTTATTGTTTAATAATACAGCCCTGCTTTTAATTATTCCCAGCTGATACTGGATGGAATAACCAATCTCATTCCTCAGTCTTAGTCTTTACAGAAGCACATGTTTTACCAACCGTAATGTCTGACACGGATGCTTTGAAAGCAGCAACACAGAAAAAACAAACAAACAAACTGATTTGACCTGCAAGAAAGCTGGCAGCTCACTCACCGACTTCTAATACACTAACTTCCAGAAATAGAGGCCAAGGTCTTTGTTATTTTAACTGCTTTGGGTACAAAGCCAACATTAGAGGTGCCTACTTTATTTCTAATTGTCATTGTTAGTAGAATGACTGGTCATTGTTTTGCTACAGTGCCTTGTTTTAATGCCACTCAACCCAATCTGCACAGGAACGCTGCACAGGAACACTTTCAACCTGTTTCCACATGCCTATGCGTTCATATGCGAGTCAACCGGAAGTCCATTCATTCCTATGGGAACGCATGTTCACCAAAAGCTGTTTGCTTTTCTTTTGCGCCTCCAGAATTTGCCTCGAGTACGCTGAAAAAATGTAACTTTTGTGGTGGATTGTACAGGCAGAGAGCACTGTATTCCAGAAAGTTGCACAAAGTAGTGAAAAGGCTAAAAAAAAAAACATTAAGTGGACACGTTGTGAAACATTCCAGTTCTCACCGAACCTGTTATTATGACAGACATGCACTCATACCT
The DNA here is from genome assembly GCF_027942865.1 of Odontesthes bonariensis. Taxonomy (NCBI): domain Eukaryota; kingdom Metazoa; phylum Chordata; class Actinopteri; order Atheriniformes; family Atherinopsidae; genus Odontesthes; species Odontesthes bonariensis. The sequence continues at coordinate 3,533,523 of NC_134521.1, forward strand.
TATGCTACAGCTTAACCAGACTGATGGAATCATATTGTGATAACATCAAAAATGAACTGAATTGTTTTCACTACGGGCGGCTTTTATTTGATTACTGGTTTTTATTTGGACGAGACACAAAAAGTGTCTGACTGAAAGCTGCGCTGCCTGGTGGATAAAGTCTGATGCCATCCCTTCATGTTGTCAGAGTTAAAGACAGATATGGGATTTTAAAATGGAAATCTTGTGGGAACCCTTAAAGTTTCTGCTTGGTGGACGGTGTTCTGTACATTAAAGCGGCACTATGCAACTTTTTCATGGTCATAAAATTGCTTGGCAATCATCAGATTGCTTGGCTGACCCGTTCTGATGAAAACGGTGACATTTCCATCTCCATCTGGTGGCCCTAGCCCGAAACAGCGCTTGCAACTTTGCCTGTGGCGCCGCGTGCTTTGTTTACCTCTGGAAGTCTCGCGACACACGAGAGCCGAGAACTACTGCTTCACGGCAGGTCGTAAAGGGCTCTGAGCCGAGCCAGGTAGCCTGAGAGACACACCCCCTCTCCATTAGCTGTCGACGGCTAAGTTGAATGCGGTTAGCTTCTAGAGTTGCAAAATAGTTATTAATCGATATCGTGATGGCAGAACCACAGAAAAATAAACCGTAAATTGCCTCTGGTGGGTTTACGACAGTCTGGCTAGACTGTCGCCTTATTTTCTACGGAGCTCCCCCTACAGCTTTGGAGTGTGTATTGCATGGTAAACAAACCCCGTATTACTGAAAGTTGCATAGTGCCGCTTTAAATTAGATTAGGTTGAACTTAATTTTCATTGAGCAGTGCTGTAAGTATGTTTTGTTTGAGGCTTGTCTGGAAACATCCTTAAGAAAAAGTCGGCTTTAACAATTTTTTCCATTAACGGTTTAAAAAAGAAGAAGAATTGAAAACAATGATTTATACGGAGCTTGTGAAATTCTGAGTTAAAATGTTAACATCGTGTCAGAAAGCGACAGATATACGCACGTCACATCCAGTGGTGTTCAGTAACATGATGTCACCGCTTCCTGGTTGTAAACTTGGATGGACAGAACTTTAGGCTACGTGCCCACGACAACGCTCTGAAGCATAAACGCAGATGTCCGTTTTTTTCCTCCACAATTTATCTGCGTTCTCACGAGCGTCTTGGGGGTGGATATCTGTCTATCCATGGGAACAGGGAAAACGTATAAAACTCATAAAACTCGCAGTTTGCCGATGTAGTATGCACGCGCCGGACGTAGGTGGCAGTAGCAACAATACCAAATGCCTGGTCAAGAGTCTCGCCATTTGTTGGCGTGATTCATGCATAGTATTTAACGCGGTTACTGCTACACGTTCATCCATATTGTTCTCAAAGGGCAGGCTCAAATTTGGTGGTAGAACGTCAGTAGGCTACTTCCAGATGCGTGTGCAAAAAACGCACTTCTGTGTTTTGAACTGTTCCTATGGCGACGAGAGGTTGGAAAGTTTTCAAGATCTCCACTCTGGGGGGAGTTTGTGTTTTCTCCGTTTTGAACTCCTAAAAACGCCGTCGCCGTGTGCAAGATAGGCACATCTGTCGAAATGTTCTGCGTTTATCTGTCGTTACCGTTGTCGTGGGCACGTGGCCTTAGATTGTGGGAATTGGGTACAAACCTGCTGACAAAAAGTTTGATTCATGAAATGAAGGGGCGAGGCAGGGGTCCTTTTTCAGAGACGGCAACTCCAGGTAGCAGTCAATGTAAGGTAATTAGCACAACTATATAAATACAACATGTGTACATATACATATGTAGATATACAGTTTATCTGTGCTTAATAATCATAACCAGGGTGCTTGCGCAAGTCTTGAAAGTCTTAATAAGTATGGAATTTTGAAGCGCTGTTTTCCAGACCTTGAAAGGTCTTGAATTTTGTGTGAAAATCTTAATAAAGTATGGAAAATAAATGTATTGTAGAATGTTACTGTATGCTCAAAGGCATTGTGAAATGAGAAATAGGAAGGTAGGCTATAAAACTATAATTTTACTAACTGCTCACGTACTGTATTAGCCTAATGGGATGAGATGTGAGTGAAGAGACTGAATTCTACATACATCCATCCATCCATTCATATTTTTTTATAGATAGTTTTTGTGACACTTGTTTGATGTGAAATTCATGTACTTGTGATTTTCATGTTTTGAAACGTTTTCATCCAACCAATGAAGCAGGCAGTAGGCACACAAGTTACAAGTACATAAAGTCTTTAAGGTATTGGGGAAAAAAAAGTATCAGGTTTAAAAAAGTCTGGAAAAAGTCTGGAATTTAAATTTGGAAAAAGAGCAAGCACCCTGATAACATTTAAGTAGTGTTTGATATTATGCACTCGCACATGTTTTTAGCTCGTGTGGATGTGTGTTTCCCTCCATCAGACACCCGTCTCATGCTCCGTATGTTCAGTCTATCAGGCAGTTCAGTTTCATTCATTACTGGAGACCCTGCTTCGCAGAGCTCCGCTGCAGGAGCCAGAAGCTGATTTCAGTGTTCAGGGTTGTCTTTGATCCAGAATGCTGGCAGAAATGCAAGGATTTGATCTTCCTGTTTTTCCAGGAACATTCACAAATGAGTCACAGATCCATTCCTCCATCGGTGCTTGGAAAGTAATAACTCTGTGGACGGTGGAGCTGGATGAATGCTAAGTCGCCCGTGGGGGGGGGGGGGGGGGGGGACGGTTACACCGACCTGCTGCATTTAGGGTCATTACCAAGCAATGAGTGCCTGCTGTCATATGCCTGTTATTCAAGCTTTGTTTAATTGATTTATTTCTTTCGGAACCAGGACCGGTCCTTGGTCTGGTGGTTGAGGACTTCTGGGCTCAGATATGAAGTACTTTTCTAGAAGTTCTGAGTCATTGCTCTTAAAGTACAGTCGGGAGTCTTGTTTAATCTGTGATGTCCACATCTCTGGTAATCAAAAAAGGACATGTACAGAAAGTGCAAATTGAATTACCGCATTGCAGATTACAGTATGTGAAGGGATGTTCAGACAGTATATACAGAGAGTTTTTATGGTATACAATATGTTAGGTTTGTGGGTATATACAGAGTCCAGACTAAACATGGAGAAGCAGCATTTAGCTGTTATGCTGCAAACAAGTGGAACAAACTGCCAGTGGAGATTACACTTTCACCAAATGGAGACATTTTTAAGTCCAGGTTAAAGACATTTCTGTTCTCATGTGTCTATGCATGAAATCTGCACGATATCTTTGAACTTATCTGGACTGTTGCTTGTTTTTAAATTCATTTAAATTATTTTATTTGTTTCTCTTTATATTCTTTTATGTATTTTTAATGCTTCTTCCACTCCCTGCTGCAATGCTTTTATTTTATGTGAAGCACTTTGAATTGTTTGTACATGAAATGTGCTATACAAATAAATTTGATTTGATTTGATATACAGGACATGTGTGTACACCAGGGATGTCCAAAGTTGGTCCTCGATGGCCGCTGTCCTGCAGGTTTTAGCTGTTTCCCTGCTCCAACACGCCTGTAAAGTTCTGCAGAAGCCTGCTAATGATGCATTTTTCTGAATCAGGTGTGCTGAAGCAGGGAAACGGCTAAAACCTGCAGGCCAGCGGCCCTCGAGGACCAACTTTGGACATCCCTGGTGTGCACAGATTGTGTGTATGTATATATCTATATGATTTTACATGGCTGTAGATCAAAATCTACAGAAAAACATTCCTTATAAGACCGTGCGTCCACAGCTCAGCGGTGGTTACGTGGCAGCCCACAGAGGGCATCACTGTGTGGATAACTTCCAGCCATGCTGCGGATAATTTGTGGCAGCATGTGATGGCGTTCGTGTGGCCGACTCAGAATTAGCTGTGTGTGTGTGTGTGTGTGTGTGTGTGTGTGTGTGTGTGTGTGTGTGTGTGTGTGTGTTCACAGAAAGTAGCCACCCAGCTAACAGTGCTGATCACTGAGGTCACTTTAATGTTTTTAGATCACAGTGAAACAAACAGTTTTTGAGGCATAAGACATGTCAGGTTACACTGCAGGTCATTAAGTGCACATGCTATCCGTAGGCATTTTTAATACCATTTTTTTTCTAACAATTAGGCAACACCATTAAGTGGACACGTTGTGAAACATTCCAGTTCTCACCGAACCTGTTATTATGACTAGGGATGGGAATTGATAAGATTTTTACGATTCCAATTCCATTTTCGATTCTGCTTAACGATTCGGTTCTTTGTCGGTTCCCTTATCGATTCTCATTTGGAGAAAAAGGACAACAAACCGCTCGATTAGCATCAACTTTGTTTAGTTTAGAAGTAACACGAGTCATGACCTTACAAACCCAACAACAGTGAGGTCCACATCGGTCTATCCTGGCCTGGGTAATTGAACTCTTCCTGCTCTGGTGAAAGGAGAAGCTGGAGGTAGAGGTGAACTGGGGGTAGTACCACCAGCCTCTGGCTCTGAGCCAGTCAGGCTCTGTCTCTCATGATTTCATCTAAATGTAAGGCCTGAGAAGGCATTCATTTAACCTTAACCGTTACTAACAGCAGCTTTTACAATGAGGCAAATGGTGCTAACATGATAGGCAGTGTTTGTTAGTTAGTTAGTGACCTGCAGTGTTAGCCGAGGACATGCTAACGTTGCTAACGTTGCTGGGTTCAGATTCACCAACGTTAGTCCGGAGCGGATCGAAAACGCGACATTCATTCATAGTTATTGCATGTTGGTAGTATTTCCTCCCTTTGGTGAAATATTCACTTTGCAAGTTGCCCTGTTGTCGTCTTTTTTAGGGATGTGTAACCAAACTTTCGAGCGTTTGTACCGCTTGGGTGCCATGTTTACTGTTGACTGCTGGCTGCACTGGACTCGCCACGCAACGTTGCGTGGTGACGTCATTCGCGCCCACTGGAATCGATAAGGGAATCGTTTGCAAAAATCGCCAAATGATTCCAAGGAATTGAAACACTGGGAACCGGTTCTCAACAAGAACCGGTTTTCGATTCCCATCCCTAATTATGACAGACATGCACACATACCTTATGCTACAGCTTAACCAGATTGATGGAATCATATTGTGATGACATCAAAAATTAACTGAATTATTTTCACTTTTATTTGATTACTGTTTTTTATTTGGACGAGACACATAAAGTGCCTGAATGAAAGCTCGCTGAGGTCACTTTAAAGTTTTTAGATCACATCGAAACAAACAGTTTTTGTCAAAAACAGCCTACTTTCACTTTTAAGTATGAAAAACTCCTTAACTCTGCAGTCCCGAATTTCAGAAGAGAATAATCTGCAGAATCGGTTGAAGAAAAAAAAAGAAAAGAAAACTCTCTCCCAACATGGAAACGCTCGGCACAGTTTCTGAAGTAAAAATATTCCACAGAAAAAATGCCAACTCACAAACAAGCTTTGAACACCGAGGCACGTGTAAAGCTCGACACCAGGCGTGATCCATTACGGGGGAATGCAGCGGTGAGGCAAAATGTCTGCCAGCAGCATTTTCAATCAACTAATCAAATTAGTTGGATAGATCCCACCACGTTGGAGGCCCAAAGGAAGAGCTCTCCGTTCAGCTGCCCATTGGAAGTGACTCTGCCGTGTGAAACGGTGAACAGGTTGACTCAACTACACATTCATATTGATCCTATCTGAATAATGTTATTAAAGATGCTTTGGCTCATATACTCATATAACCCGCAGAAAAAACAGAAAAACTGCTTTTTTTATGGATTTATATTAAAGTGATTCATTTATGACATCTACAGCGTAACAGTTTCTTTTAATAAACTACTTAACTCTGACTTTCTTCCTTTGAAATGAGAGGGAAGCTTGTTATTTTCTTCGGTTTATAAGGTCGATTTAAAGGGTGCTTCTAAATTCTCCTAACATTTGCTGGTGGAAAAATACATTCTTACCTGATAACGGTGTCCTCTGCAATAAAGAGCTGAGTCTGAGAAGGTAAATTGGTAACGACACTCTTCTAAGTTCCTCTTGGCGTCGTCCTCTGATTCATCTTTGAGTCTTTTGTCCCATGCAGACCTGAGCAACTGTGTTGTTTTTCTGTGAGCATTTGTAATGACTACAGACTGTGAGTCATGTTCAATGATGGCCTCAATGTGGAATCCTTTCATTTGGCTTTCTTAAAGTCATAAAGTGAGTTAATTCTAGACGACTCAATGAGCACAGTATGGTAAAATGTGCTTGCAAAGTTTGCAAACAGGTGTATATGAACAAGAGCCAAAGATATAGCTGTGTTGTGGCATTCATTTTGATCACAGTGGCCAATAGAGGCGGGGGGGGGGGTTACAGGAGTATATTACATCCAGACAGCCTTTTTTTATCAGAAGGATTCAGTGGGAATAAAGAAATGACTCAATTACTTGATTGTTTGACTGAGACTGATGGTGTAAAGAGCAGCTAATGTGCTTAAAGAGCTGTTAATGACTCGCTCCTCCACATGTACAATGTTTGCCTCAGGATCTTTTGCTCTGAAAGCTGAAAAAGGTCATTGAACTCGGTGACTAACGGGATGTTTTTTTCTCTCTTTGTATTCCAGAATGTTTGATGAAAGGATTTTCACTGGTAAGGGGTGTAATTAATTTTGTTTATGTTTGAATGCCATTTTCCTGAGCTCATGAGCTGTGATTTTGGCCCCAGTAACGAAAACCTTGCTGATCCGTCTCTATGGCTGTGTTCGAAACCGCATACTGCATACTGCATACTGCATACTGCATACTACATACTACATACTACATACTACATACTTGCAAACTGCATACTGATCGATCAGACAGTATGCAGAGCGTTTACCCACAATGCATTTCGCTCCTGCCCGAGCCGAAATCAGCCGACCTGAAGCTGATTTCCCTTAAGCTCTAAACTCTGTAAACTTTAGCAACATTTGAAACATTTTCAGGTGAGAAAGTAGTCGTTTAGATCCCCAACGTGTTGAAAACATGACAAAATACCGGCTGTTTACAATTTTGTTCCCACGAATTCGGCGCTACTAAAGCTAGCCGCAGTGAGCAACGCACTTCCTGTTATTTACACAAAATAAAATACCCGTTGCCTTTTATCATAGGGAAAGCCATTACCATACAATTGGTGCTTTTGTTTTGAAAACAGGAAGTGAACCTACCCTCGTTGTAGCTAGCTTGAAACTGCCGTTTTGACAGGAAATGACGATCGGCGACGTCACGTTACGTTGCATCTTGGGTAGTTTGAGTATGAGTAGTAACCTCATGATGCATACCCAACATTTCAGAGAATCTAGTATGCCTCCGGGAACTTCTCGCTTACTCAAACTCGCATACTAACTCAAAAAGTTAGTATGAGTAGGAGTAGTAGGAGAAGTATGCGGTTTCGAACACAGCCTATGTCTTTACATCAGTCGACAATGTAAGAAATAGTTGCCAGGCAGGGAAAGTTTCTATTGAGCGGCGATTTAGAAATGTTAATCAACAACAGAGATTAAACCAACTTATTTGTATTTGTCATACCTGTAGAAACTCAATTAATTATTTATCCATGTAAGTGAGTGTTTTCTCACTTAGTCACCTACCAAAGCTCCTCTGTAATTGGTCAGAAGTTTCATGAAAGACGTATTTATGACAGGGCTGCTGAATAAAACTGTCTTTACTTTAGGTAATCAGATCTAATAAACTAGTATCTGAAAGTCAACCCCCTGAGTGTTGCATGTAAAGCTTCCCTTTGCAGCACTGTGAGACAAATCGCTCCAGAGTAATCCACGTTTTCATTTAAATGATGAATGATTTTCATCTACTCAAAAGACTGGCTAACAGAAAGTCTTTATGTACATAATTGCACCCCACAGATGTTCTCCGTTAATGGGATGCGGGGTTTGTTTATCCTCTTTTGTTGAAGCTGCTGGCAAGATGGCAAGAGAGGAGGGCAAGCACGACCCGAGCTCCACGCCTGAAGACAGCTTCTCCGACAATCCCAACATCCCGGCCACCGCGGCCGAGCTGATCAGCAATCCTCACAGCAGCAGGTCGGAGTGCAGCCCACGCAGAAGTCTTGCTCACAGTGTGGATGTGCTGAGGAAAAAAGTGCAAGCACGTTCTGTTGCTTTGACAACCGGCAGAAGCCATGCTAATCAAACAGTTTAAATTTAGGATTTACGTTGTAACAACAGCTTTTATAAACTTGAGTTTCTTAACTATTCATTTCGGATTGGTTTTTATATGATAGAGAACAGTAACGTTTACGATCAGTTCAGCTCAGACATTTCATTTACATGAAAAATCTTAAATTCAATTAAATTTTCAATTAATTTTTATTTATATAGCGCCAAATACAACAAATGTCATCTCAAGGTACTTAGATAATAAAGTCCAATTCAAGCCAATTGGAATTCAATTAATTGTAATCATAATTATTCATAAAATAATCCAATTCGTTCATATGGAGCCAATTCAAAAACAATTTCCTAGCTAAGGAAACCAACAGATTGCACTGAAACTTTGTTTTCGGTCCAATCTCCCGTCCTGAGGTGTGACACATGAGCTCCCCCAGCAGGCTGGGCCTGTAGCAGCTAACTATGGGATGTTTCAGGATCACCTGAGCCATCCCTAACTATAAGCTTTTATCAAAAAGGAAAGTTTTAAGCCTTTTAAATATCTTTAATCTTACAAACGAGCCTTGATGCAGCCATAGTTAAGTCATTTCATTTCACAAAAACTGAAAGTATTCAGCCTGACTTCACAATCTGATCAATTTTAAGTGTTTCACAAGTTGCTTTTCATCATGCATGGTTTTGATTTCTCTTTACAGATCAACAAGTGCTTGCGTGAGTCCCCTGGCTGACTGTGAAGCAGGTATGTCCTAATCCCAATTTAAAAACTCTCCCGTTTCCCCATCTCGTTGTGCCGTCTGATCAGTTGCAGATTGTGTTTGCTACTTCAATCTATTAGAACACACCCATTAAACCCAGTGCCATTAAACCGTTGAATCCCTGCAGGTCCTTCAGGAGATTGCATTCCTCTGCGGAGGATTAAAACGGAGCCTCCAGATGGGGAAATCATTCAAGTTACAGTGCCTGGTAAGAGAGCACATGCTTGGCAGTCGTTAACTTTGGAAATGATTTACCTCCAAAATATATAAATGCTGTAACCAGACTGGGTTTTTGTGAGCTGACATACTGCAGGACCGTGACACGATGCCTTTAGACTAAAATGTACATCTGTTTTGTAAGCAAGTGTCTGAGGCTTAAACTCCAGACTGTCTTCACTCGCTGTCTGCTGTTGGTTTCCATGTCCCACCGTTCCAACCTTGAATAACAGTGTTTGCAGACTGCTGCACAATAGAAACTCATGTTTACCAAACCCAGCGAAGGCTTATGATTTCCCTTCTCTGCTTGGGGTGCCTGCTGGATAGCAAAAAAAGTTTTGCACTTGCCAATTTTCTTTGTCATCTCCTGTGGGGGGGCACTTTCTGCCAGAAAGCACATCTGACACTTAGCTTAGACAAACAAATGGTATAGCTTGAGCAATTACTCACAATGGGATACCCCCTCTCGTTTTGGATCGACTTAAAATGATTATAAATAGATGAAAATCTTGGCTAGCTCCACGCCTATTCTTTTAGTTCCATTTTTATATTGGAAATAAATGCAGCTTTAGGAGAGCTTTCTCTGGGAATGGTTAATCCATTGTGCAGACTCATAATGCAACATTAACTGCATGTTGTAAAAAGCACAATGCAGCTTTCACAAACACCTGGTAAAAATAGGAATGTGCATCCACAGGCCATGCTAACAGTTAAGCTAAGAGAAATGTATCGCATTCAAGCCCAAATTTGCCTTCCTCCAGCATATTCTGATGCTATTTCTGTTACATACGAGTATTTTTTACTGTTTGTGCACTCGATTTTTTAAACCTATTGAACAATTAGGCTTGTTGTGTATTGGAAAGTTTTTTAAAAATACTTATTATTTGAATTTGTGCCTCTTCATGACTGATCAGACTTGGAAAAAAAAAAAAATCCTTTTTCAAATGCTTGAAATACCAGCAAATGGAAATCAGTGATCAAAGCAGCTGCATTTAGGATGCGCATTCTGTTCTGAAAACTCTTTATTTTGTATGTTATATATGTGCAGTCATTTCTGTTCGACTCACACTGATTCTTTACTATAGTTTCCTGTCCTGTGGTTGTTTTATGTGTGCGTGATGGGAGCGGAGCATACAGAGATGAGTGATAATGTAACTCGAGTGCAACAGACGTCGGCCTACAATTAGAGAATCTGATGACAGTGGTGAGGAAACAAGGCTATGAGTCCTGCTGCCAGGAACATTACAGCTGCACCACAAAACAGAACAAATGAACAGCAAAAAGTTGTTTTTTTTTCCCTTCCCTGTGTGGTGTTTCGTCATCGGTTATTTTGTTCACAGCTGCGAAACACTGACGGCAGCTCTCTGCTTTTTAAAAGGCACAACATGGTGTCTGAAATGGTGACAGGCCATTAAAAATTCCCCCTGATGGCAAATGATAAGCATCAACTATTAAAACGTGAGCGCAGGTCTCGGGAAGCAGCGTCTGGTTTTATGTGGATGGTCACTGTTTAAGTGCCGGTGAAAAACTCTTTATCTCAACATGCCGAACATGCACCACGGCAGTCGCTTACCCGGGTGGATGCTTTCCTCTGACACTTCAATGAGAAACCTTTTTTCTTTCAGGATCTTGTCACACTTGAAGATGAGGGTCTTTTAATCGATGAAAATAACTGATGGCAAGAAAACACTACTTTTAACCCATTTAGGCCGGGAAAGCATTGCCGCATTTCTACCTTTAAAGCCGGGGGCGCTGTTGCGTTATTCTACCTTTAAGGCCGGGAAAGCGTACGCGTCTTTTTTCCTGTATAAGGGTTGTTTTGCACCAATTATTGACCTCTGCGCCAACGAAATGCATTATAATAGACACGTGAGAGTGTCGTCATGTTCCTCGTGTCATTGTTTTGAAGTTAAGTTACATCGAACAAGCATGGAGGACTTTCAGTGGGAAGACATTTCAGACGGGAGCGATTTTGAGGAGTTTTCTTGGCTTTGATAATGCTGATTAACGTGCTGACCCAATTGATCGAGATTTATGGCTAGCACATATGTTTGAGGATGACAATAACGACGAGGATGATTTTGAAGGGTTTGAATGTGAGTGGAAGGCTGACAATCACCACCGTAATCGACGGAGAGATTTCAACCGCACACCAGGGGTGAGAGTCGATTTACCTGCAGATGCCACACCGTTGCAGGCATTTAATCTAATTGAAAATAGTGCTGTTTATTTCAACAATTTCTATTTTATTTTATTACTGTTTTTTTTATTGAAAATAGTGCTGTTCCTGCACTTTACTTTTTACATTTTCTATTTTCGTGGTGTATGTAAATAAACTCAATTTCCAAAGAAAGCCACAGGTGTAAGCTCTCAAATACTTTTTCAGAATCTGCCACAGAGGCTGAGAAATCAATCATTTAGTAGGCGTTGACACAATTGCTGAATTTCCAGAAAAACTTCAGGTTTTAGGGGGTCTTTCTGAAATCGCCCATAGGTTTTACAGGCATTCTTTTCCAGGCGTTTTAGGCCTAAATGGGTTAAGGGAAGTGGAGGTCAGCCTAAGGTGGATTGCTGGCATTTCTGGGCCGTTGCTTGTGTTGAGTCCTGGAGCTGTAGGGCACTGAGCCTTAACGCTCAGGGCCCATTTTTATTTTTTTATTCCTTTGGCCGTTCACATTACTCTTCGCAAAATTGCCAACATCGGATTTCAGAGTGAACAGTTCACCATAGAAAAAAAACAAAGACGTCACTATATGCAGGAATTATCCTGCACCTCGCTGGTCTTCCACTGGCTAATGTCTGTGCTCTCAACGCAGACGTGTGGTGACTTCCGCCTGCACAAAATCCAAATCTGTAGCCGCTTCATGACCACATTTGGGCCGCATGCAGTCCGAACGTAGCCATAAAGTCCAGATCAGGTGGTGACCACCAGCTCGCTGACACTTATACTGTCTTGTAAGTGTTTCCAAAAATCCTGTTTTGCTTTTTTAAAGCAAAACTTTGCTCATGTTAGTTAAACCTTTTCAGTCCAGATTAAAACATTCGAGGCACCCTGAACTTTAGTTACACACATTGTAAAGTTCCTACTTAGCAGGTGAGACAGTCCCACGTGGATCTAGATTTGATTTATCTGAGGCCTATGTCGTGTTCACAAGCTACAATCATTAAAGAAAATGACTAAGGCTGTGTTCGAAACTACATACTACATACTGGCATACGGCATACTGATCGATCAGACAGTATGCAGAGCGTTTACCCACAATGCATTTCGCTCCTGCCCGAGCCGAAATGAGCCGGCCTGAAGCTGATTTCCCTTAAGCTCTAAACTCTGTAAACTTTAGCAACATTTGAAACATTTTCAGGTGAGAAAGTAGTCGTTTAGATCCCCAACGTGTTGAAAACCTGACAAAATACCGGCTGTTTACAATTTTGTTCCCACGAATTCGGCGCTACTAAAGCTAGCCGCAGTGAGCAACGCACTTCCTGTTGATTTCACAAAATAAAATACCCGTTGCCTTTTATCATAGGGAAAGCCATTACGATACAATTGGTGCTTTTGTTTTGAAAACAGGAAGTGAACCTACCCTCGTTGTAGCTAGCTTGAAACTGCCGTTTTGACAGGAAATGACGATCGGCGACGTCACGTTACGTTGCATCTTGGGTAGTTTGAGTATGAGTAGTAACCTCATGATGCATACCCAACATTTCGGAGAATCTAGTATGCATCCGGGAACTTAAAAAAAAGTTAAAGTTAGTAGGAGTAGTGGGAGTAGTAGGAGAAGTATGCGGTTTCGAACAAAAATGTAACTAGAGCTCCATCAAAGGAAGTATTGGACACATGACGTGTCCTATTGATCTCTTATGCCATTGTGCAAAATGAACTGTATGAGCTGATGAGTTTGTTTGCGTCTCTAGATGCCGGCACGAGTGGCGAGGAGCCCAGTGAGTCTGTGGTCGACCCGGTTGCAAGTGCACTGTGTCCAGCCACAGCCTCGCCTTCTGCTCCCCCCGCCCCCTCTGCTCCCCCCGCCCCCCCGGCTCCCTCAGGGCCCCATCAGCCAATGGAAAACCACTCAGGTAACCTCATCTCCATCAGTCCACACCTCCTTATCGTCTCCTTCCTCACACTGCAGCTCCTGGATTGCCTCCCGACCACCAGCCGCACACTCTGGCCTATTTTAGGGAGCTAAATAAGCTGCAGCACGTATGAAACCCCTCTTCTCAGACACTTTTGCTTCCTTTTTTTTTTGTTTTTCTTCTCGTTTCCTCGTGACCAAACCTCTCCAGTCACTAGTTGCCACCACCCCAACCTTTAAAAGCATCCCTTCTCCCCCAGTTGAACTTTTCCGTAGCTGCTGTCCTCTGAAGACGAGCTCTTATCTGTGAGGAACACCATGCATCTGCTGCAGCCGTTTGACTCTGTGGTTGAGAGTTGCCTCGGTCATTACGAGGGCAAACTGAAACTCACAACTTTTGGTCATGTCAGTGGCTAAGAACGATGCATCGTGCACATTTACAGATTTTGAGCGTCCTGTAGTCCTGTCGATACTCCCCAGTCCCACACCCCCGCCCCACATTTAACTCCCTTCACTCCCTGAAACCGTAGGTCAGTAGAGTAAGATTACCAAGAACATTTGGGTAGACTCAACTCCCTTTCTGATTTTGCTGATGTCAGGTGCCGTTGGAATTAGTCGGGTTGGGTAACTATCCATCCAAATATAACTGAGGTGGAAGAAATAATGTTTTATGTGAATTGTTTCCCATTTTTAAAGACTTTTTCTTGTTTTTTTTCCAATGAAAACATTTTGAACAGCACTGAAGTCTACTTAGCATTAAACTGGGACGACGGGAAATTTTAGTGAATTGACCTCAAAAGTCCAGCACTCTGTTCTTCCTCTGTTTGCAAATTGTATCAACATGCAAATGAGTTGGTATTCCTTACATTCCTACACAGATTCACGAGTCTACCCAAAGTGATCTTGATTTGAGCATTTAATGAGGCATTTTGATTTATTTTGTTCATTTGATTGTGCTTTGTTTAAGTTTTCTTTTCTTTCACAAATTACCTCTAAAGGAGAGAGAACCGAGGTAAGTGCAGCAGATGTCACATTAAGCATTACAGTAGCTATGCATAGATTACATGTGGGGCCCTGGTAAAAAATGTCCTATACACAGATTATACATGACTTTTCATTCGTCCTTTAATCATTTGTTGCAAGAAGAGACTTAAATGGTCAGGGTTCAAAATATTTATTGTTTAGACTCTTATTGCAGAGGATGTCCATTTGGAAATTAAATTTCTAACTCAGGCGGATCATTTTATGTCAGCTAAATGTTTTATGGGCTTGTGCTTGAAGCCAGGTCTCAGTTCTTACCAGGAGCCCGTGTGATTCTGTCGAGGTTACATCATCTCCCCCAGCACCTTTCAAAGATGCATGATGTGTTAATTACTGAAAGCTAGATGTCCCATATAAAAAGCACTGCTTATAAAGTGTTTGTGTCTTGTAAACGTAATCGAACCGTGAAAGAATCGTGCTTTTTAATGCAGTCCTAAACAGAAGTAACACTCGACCTCCTCCCTGTCCATGAAAAAGTCTGGCAGCACTTTTAATCAGCCATCATTTCTGCATCATCATTTTGTAATTTTCTTAACCACAGGAGCTCCTGCTCAGCCCCACCTGGTTAATTAATCTCTCTTGACATCCTCGCTGGCCAATAAACTTTATCCTTGTTGTTTATTTTTCTCCAGCCTCCACAAAACTTTGTCCATTTTTGTCACCTCTTCATAAGCAGCAAAAATGTCTGGGTTTATAAAGAAACCGCCAGACGCTCAGCTAATGATCCACTTTGGGAATGTTTGGAATAAGCTATAGTCTAACAATGCAGGGGCTAAAGCCTGCTAATAATAAACTGACAGAAAAGACAGATATATATATATATATATAGCTCATATAAAGCAATTTTCTAATCGAGTTAATTGATTATAATGCAGTAGACCTGGAGATATTGAAACACTGTTAAGATATAAGAACTTATAGATCAAATGAATGCACACATTGTGAAGTATTTTTCTCAACACTCTCTAGCAGCTTTGATCCATTAAAAAACTTTTATAAAACAGTGATGTGATCACATTGATTTATGCATCTCCTGTGTTACACTCGGATTAGACAGAAGAATTTAATTTGATGTAGTTATTACTGCAAACATCTACCTGGAACGCACCGAGTCCCTGAGTTTAGTCGCCCCCCCCCCCGTCCACTGTGCACAAAAGGAGAGAGAGTACGACGTGGCCCCTCATATTGTTTCTCTTGAACTTGAACACAGTGAAGGAGCTGTATGCGACCGTTTGCCCTTCTCATCGTTTTTTCTTTTTCTTTTTTGCATCTTGCAGCTGCACCTTTGTCACCCAGTGCCGCTTCCCAGAGCATCAGAAGACCTTCTGAAGGTAAGGTGCTCCTGTTCAGTGTATTCTAGAGTTTTACCGTGTCAGCGTGGTAAAGAAAACGGCCGCAAAAGTCGACCCAGCTCCCCCTTCCAAAGAAATACACCATTCAAAGTCCCATTTTATGCACATTCAGCATCCCCCTGTCCCACATCCATTTGTTATGACGTCCAGGGACGAATAGGGATGGGAATCGAGAACCGGTTCTTGTTGAGAACCGGTTCCCAGTGTTTCAATTCCTTGGAATCGTTTGGCGATTTTTGCAAACGATTCCCTTATCGGTTCCAGTGGGCGAGAATGACGTCCAGTCCAGCGCAGTCAACAGTAAACATGGCGCCCAAGCGGTACAAACGCTCGAAAGTTTGGTTACACATCCCTAAAAAAGACGGCAAAGTGAATATTTCATCAAAGGGAGGAAATACTACCAACATGCAATAACTATGAATGAATGACTAACGTCGGTGAATCTGAACCCAGCAACGTTAGCAACGTTAGCAACGTTAGCATGTCCTCGGCTAACACTGCAGGTAACTAACTAACAAACACTGCCTATCATGTTAGCACCATTTGCCTGATTGTAAAAGCTGCTGTTAGTAACGGTTAAGGTTAAATGAATGCCTTCTCAGGCATTACATTTAGATGAAATCATGAGAGACAGAGCCTGACTGGCTCAGAGCCAGAGGCTGGTGGTACTACCCCCAGTTCACCTCTACCTCCAGCTTCTCCTTTCACCAGAGCAGGGAAGAGTTAAATTACCCAGGCCAGGATAGACCAATGTGGACCTCACCGTTGTTGGGTTTGTGAGGTCATGACTCGTGTTACTTCTAAACTAAACAAAGTTGATGCTAATCGAGCGGTTTGTTGTCCTTTTTCTCCAAATGAGAATCGATAAGGGAACCGACAAAGAACCGAATCGTTAAGCAGAATGGAAAATGGAATTGGAATCGTAAAAATCTTATCAATTCCCATCCCTAGGGACGAATGCACCACGCTGTACTCTTACCTATAAATGACGCATTCAGTTTGCCATTGAAAGGGTCAGTGTAGAGCAGCTTAAATCGATCAAAATAAAGTTGGTGATTGGAGAAGCAATAATGTTCACAGGTGGGAAGCTGCTTTACCTCTCTGGCATGCAGCAACTCACTTTGGGTGCCTTGATGCAAACTTTTTCTTTTGCTTGACTCGTTCAGCTGGGAGTCTGGTGGAGGACATTGGTGAAATGATTCTTCAGCTTCGGAGACAAGTGGAGAGCCTCTTCAGCATTAAGTATGGTAAGCCACCTGCGGTGATGGAGCTTAATCCTCATTCACAGGAGGGCAGAAAGTTAAGCTTGGCCCATTCATTTCGCAGTGAGACTTTGATCTCCCCCACTTGTACACACCCTGAACCAGTGTACAGTCATTTGAAATTGAAGTCTTAATTTAATATTGACGATGTAACATTTAAGATTTTCAATGATTTAACACATCAGCATGAATCTGTCGAGCCAAAAATGTAGCAAACTGTAGATCACGGAGAGGATGGATCTGTATTTAATGACTGAATTTATCTAAGGAGAAAGGAATGCAATAATGTTGTGAAAGAGGGCGGTATGTCACGGCCTTTAGTTCAGTGGATTACCACCGAGCTGTGTGGTTTGTAGTAGGGCAATAAAGGTGTGTGACAAAGGAGTCTGGGGATGAGATTGATGAGGTTGTACAGTAATTAAGCCAGCAGCTCTATTATTTCTATTTGGAGATGCAGATAACCACGCTCAAACTGCTGGTTATAGTGAACATTTATACTGAATGACAGCGATGGTCAGATTCTGGATAAATCAGTTACTGCAGCATGGGTGACAGAGCCGTACTTTTTTGGCATGTGAAGTCCAACGCAGTCACTTCATAGTAGCGTCTCACACACATTCCACAATAAAACTTGATTGATTCTCTATTCTTGGAGCTCTGCTCTCGCACACTGAATCAGACACACCTGCTCACTGCTGCACACCAACAACTTTGAGCTCTTTTACCAAACAGTCTCATCACATCATCCACACTTAACCCCCCCCCCCCCTTAGAAATGTAAACACTTAAACATTGAGTGTGCATCTTCATCATTTTGAAAAGGGTCGACTGCAGACTGAACATTGGACTTCATGGTGCACCTCTGAAATCTACACTTCAGTAACCACAAAGATTGTTTAAAATGTCAAGATTTCTAGTTTTATATCTCTCATTGGTTGGTTATTCTTTTAGGGTATTTAACCCATGAGAACCCGGACCCATTTCTACTTAAATGAAAATTAAGGGGGTCATAACACAGACTAAATAGACCACAGAGAACACATTTCTGACATTTTTTTCAAAATACCACCCCCCACTGTCACACTGGGCGTTAAGAACCTGGATAATTTCTCCATCAAGGAAAATTATGGGGGACATAAAACAGACTAAACAGACTATATAGAACACATTTCTGACATTTTTCTCAAAATAACACTAGTGTCAAAGATGTGTCAATGGGTGTTAAATGGTTTAAATGGTTTGAATCTTTCCTTTAGCAACCAAAAACAAGCGATTTTAAATTTAGCTAGCTCTGCCCGTAGCGGTAACCTGGCACACAGACATCTTGGAAATGTTATTATGGGAAGACTAAATCACATGACCTGTCACATGACCAACCAGGATGTTAAGTATGGGTCACTCTGGCAATGCATGAGTTGAAATCAAGGATAAAGTTTTTCATGGAATTTTCTAGAAAATTTAAAAGGCGTGTGCCACATGTGCCACGGTGGGTTCTTATGGGTTAAGTATAATTTTTAGGGCTGGGAGAGTTAACTCGTTATTATCGCGTTAACTTGTTAATTATTTAACGCAGATAAATATTTTATCACGCATTAACGCAGGTTTTATTATTGTAAAAGTCTGTTGAATGCATCACATTCACGCAGTTACAGCAAACACCACGAAGCATGGAGTAATAAAATAAAGATAAACTAGCAGGTAACATCACCGCTACAGGTGTGAAGCTCACGGAGCTAACCGGCCCTTTTTTAAAATTTATTTTAAACAAACTCCTGCATTTACAGCCAAGTTGAATTGTCTTCTCAGCGTAGTAGTTCCAGTCTAAAATATCACTTAAAGGCAAAACACACAACTGATAGCAGCAAGTCATTCAAGGAAACAGACAGTGGAGCGAGGCTTCTACAGAAAAACTACAGAAAGATGCTGATGTTAAAAGTGTGTTTGCACAACAAATGTTATGGCACTTTCATTCATATGGCAGCACATTTAAAATAAAGCTAAATGCTAAAGGCTATACACTACTTTTGAATAAATGTTTGGATTCTGCGTACAAACGCGTTAATCAGGGAAATCATGTGATAAATTAGATTAAAAATTTTAATCGTTGCCCAGCCCTACTCATTTTTAAACTTCACACAATGAAGCAATGCTAAAACTGTGATGCTAAGACTTAACTTTTACATATAAAATAGTATTTTCTACTCATGACAGAGAGAGCAAAGGACCAAAAAAGAAAGGACCAATGGGTACCGGCACTTTATTTTAGGTTCAAACGTGAGCAATGTTCCATCAATGTAATATTCTTGCATTGGACTAGAAAACTAGTGTGTGCCTAAACTAGAGCAAGTACAATCGCTCCAAGAAGTCACTCTTGCCTTGAATTGGATGTTCATCGTTTACATTTCATTTCGATTTTGTTGATTGTGTGACTGTTTGAAATCTTTTGAGCCCGTCTAGCTTCTGTTCAGTGAGATCTCGTTCCCAGGTTGCAGCGGTTTTATTTCACGTAAAGTTCTGGTTACTCATGGAAATGAGGCCAAACGGCTCTAAACAATACCCAGGTTTTAATTTCGATGTTGCTGTGCAGCCGAAGCTCTGGGCCTTCCTGAACCAGCCAAGGTGCCGTACTCCAAATTCCAGATGTACCCAGAGGATCTGTATGTGACCGGGCTGCCGGAAGGAATCTCCATCCGAAGGCCCAACTGTTTCGGAGCGGCCAAACTACACAAGATCATTGCTGCCAGCGGTCAGATCCAGTTTGTTATCAAAAGGTGGGAGCGCATACAGAATGTAATGTGCACTCTTAAGCTTTAAAGTTTGAAGTGTACGTTTGCTTCTTTTTATCAACTGTACTTCATTGAAACTTCATTTTAACTGAGCAATCTCCTCAGTGATTTGTGATCACTCGTTTGTCTTCAGGCCCGAGCTCTTAGCTGAACAAGTAAAACAAGAGATGCCTTCCATTCCTGTCTGCGATGCAGGTATGTCTCTTTCACATTTAAAATCTAATGTACCATCATAGGAAAAACTGTATCTTTGTCTGCAATACTGTGAAATGAGGTTATATGCAACAATGATCTTAAGTAGATCGTTCTCCACCTTGGATGTGTGGAGGAGATCTGTGTATCTGGGAGCTGTTTATCTCGAGTATATCATGACTAGAAGATAAAACGTCTCAAAGCTCCTTTGAGCATATCGTGCCACGGATTCTCATCGCCTAGACCCTTTAGGGATAAAGTTAGTAAATGAAAAATCCAATAAACTTGGCTTCTATTACGGTTTTTTATCATGTTGCCACCCCCTCCCTGTGGCAGAGTAACCTTCTCAGTGCCCTGAAACTTCGATGATGTAGTTGAAATTTGTCATATAGTCCATTTTCCTACTGCTGATGGAGCCTTTATGTTCACTCCTTCTCTGTGAAAACAAATGTGATGCTTTCCCAACATGAGATAGACTGCAGGGACATTAAATCATGTAAATTATATGAGTAGATGTAATTTACCTTTAACTTTTTCCTCACACTGTTGCACTGAGCACAACCCCTGAATTTATAACACCCATAAGGGAAAATCTATGTTCTTTTTGTCCTCTGATTTTATATCAGCATGTATCAGGGTAACTAGGGTAATTAGGGACCGAATTTTGCAAGCACCACCTGCCAGGTTACTCTTAAGACATGGGGGGAAAAATTCCTTGGGCAACTTTTTCAAAACCTAAAGGGCGTGGCGATGCCTCAAAGTTCAATGACTCGCCATCACTCGCAACAAAAAATTAAGTTGCTTATAACTCCCACAAACATTATCCAATCTGTCCCAAACTTCATACGGGGAATGCTGGACCCAGCCTGAACGCGTACATATAACATAGTGAGATCCACCTATAGCGCCCCCTGCTGGGGGCTGGAACGTATTGTTTTTTCCACACCTCGCATTTGATCGAACTCCTACAGATTTAATGCTACAAACTTCAAACTTGGCCAGGTTACTCTTAAGACATGGGGGGAAAAATCATTGGGCAAGTTTTTCAAAACTCAAAAGGCGTGGCTAGACGGTGAAAATCGTGTGATGGCGTTTGTGATTTGAAAGCCTTATCATCATCGCAAGGTCATGAAACTTGGCACAAACGTCCATCCTGACAACCTCGTACATATGTAAAGGGTATCGTGTGTGGGCGGAGCAAAATGGCTCAATGGCGCCCCCTAGAAATTTTCAAAAACTCTCCACATTGGGGTTATTATGTGCTCGTATGTACGCAGGGGGTATCGTGCATGTGGGCAGAGCTGCGCGACTACGCCGTCCAGCGCGTGCCCCAACATACGCATATCTCGGTCCCGCATACAGCTGCTTGCAGCTTTCTAATTATGTCCTCTTTGTATTTGTTTTAGGAGTATCAGAAGTCACAGAGTGTAGATTTAATCGTGCTCACGGTGGCGTATTTCTGAACTATTTACGAAGCTTCCTATTTGCAAAATTACAGAAGAATGCAAAAGTTTGGGCTGACCAGCATTACCTGAGAACCACTAAAAGCTACTCAGGAGGGGAGAAGTGATTTATTTAAAAAAACATTTTTTTCTAAAAACAACTTGAACTCCAAATATTTCATTGTGGTTATTGTGGATCATTACATCGCATCACATCCGCACCAGTTAGTTATGTGGACTGGGTCCTGCTTTACAGTCCATATCACCAGGTACAGAGGAATCAGTTGTCTGATTCAAAAGTGACACCATTTAAGTATCCACAGTATAACCCAAGCTCCAACCGCTATGAAACTTTGAGCTTTGAGTTGTTTTAGATGGTGAAAAAAATGCTGTTCCTTTCTCAATGGTTCTTATATGTACCTCTTTATGAATATTGCTGAAAGTAAGTTCTTCACAGAAGGCCCTGAGAGACAAAACATTAGTGTCCACTATAGAGTGATGCAGAGAAGTGAAATTGTTTTGGGATTTGAGAGATGCACTATATTACTGAAAGTATTCGCTAATCTGCCTTTGCACGCATATGAACTTAAGTGACATCCCATTCTTAATCCAGAGGGTTTAATATGACCTCGGCCCACCATTAGCAGCTATAACAGCTTCAACTCTTCTGGGCAAGCTTTCCACAAGGTTTAGGAGTGCGTTTGTGGCAATTTTTTGACCATTCTTCCAGAAGCGCATTTGTGAGGTCAGACACTGATGTTGGACAGAAGGCCTGGCTCGCAGTCTCTGCTCTGATTCATCCCAAAGGTGCTCTATCGGGTTTGAGGTCAGGACTCTGTTCAGGCCAGTCAAGTTCTTCCACACCAAACTCGCTCATGTCTTTATGGACCTTGCTTTGTGCACTGGTGCGCAGTCATGTTCGAACATCAAGGGGCCATTCCTAGACTGTTTCCACAAAGTTGGGAGCATGAAATTGTCCAAAATCTCTTGGTATGATGAAGCATTCAGAGTTCCTTTCACTGGAACTCAGGGGCCAAGCTCAGCTCCTGAAAAACAACCCCCCACCATAATCCCCCCTCCACCAAACTTTACACTTGCCACAATGCAGTACTGTTCTCCAGGCAGCCGCCAAACCCAGACTCGTCCACCAGATTGCCAGATGGAGAAGCGTGATTCGTCACTCCAGAGAAGGCGTCTCCACTGCTCTGGAGTCCAGCTGCGGCGTTCTTTACACCGCTGCATCCGACGCTTTGCATTGCACTTGGTGATGTATGGCTTGGATGCAGCTGCTCGGCCATGGAAACCCATTCCATGAAGCTGTCTACGTACTGTTCTTGAGCTAATCTGAAGGCAGCGTGAAGTTTGGAGGTCTGTAGCGATCGACGGCAGAAAGTTGGCGACCTCTGAGCACTATGCGCCTCAGCATCCGCTGAGCCCGCTCTGTCCTTTTATGCCCATGGCCCTGCCACGGAAAAGGGTGGAACGCCCTCTCCGGGTCGGGAATGAGATCCTTCCCCAAGTGGAGGAGTTCAAGTATCTCGGGGTCTTGTTCACGAGTGAGGGACGAATGGAGCAGGAGATTGACAGACGGATCGGTGCGGCGTCTGCAGTGATGCGGGCTCTGCACCGGCCCGTCGTGGTGAAGAAGGAGCTGAGCCAGAAGGCGAAGCTCTCGATTTACCGGTCAATCTATGTTCCTACCCTCACCTATGGTCACGAGCTGTGGGTAGTGACCGAGAGAACGAGATCGCGAATACAAGCGGCCGAAATGAGTTTCCTCCGCAGGGTGTCTGGGCTCTCCCTTAGAGATAGGGTGAGAAGCTCGGTCATCCGGGAGGGGCTCGGAGTAGAACCGCTGCTCCTCCGCATCGAGAGGAGTCAGATGAGGTGGCTCGGGCATCTGGTTAGGATGCCTCCTGGACGCCTCCCCGGTGAGGTGTTCCGTGCCCGTCCCACTGGGAGGAGGCCCCGGGGAAGACCCAGGACACGTTGGAGAGACTATGTCTCTCGGGTGGCCTGGGAACGCCTCGGGGTCCCCCCAGAAGAGCTGGAGGAAGTGGCCGGGGACAGGGACGTCTGGGTCGCTCTGCTCAAGCTGCTGCCCCCGCGACCCGATCCCCGGACCAGCGGCAGATAATGGATGGATGGATGGGCCCTACCACTTTGTGGCTGAGTTGCTGTCGTTCCCAATCGCTTCCACTTTCTAATAACAGCGCTGACAGTTGACTGTGGAATATTTAGTAGCGAGGAAATGTCATGACTGGACTCGTGGCACAGGCGGCATCCAATCACGGCACCAGGCTGGAATTCACTGAGCTCCTGAGAGCGACTCATTCTTTCACAACTGTTTGTAGAAGCAGTCTGCATGCGTACAGTAGGTGCTTGAATTTATACACCTGTGGCCATGGAGGTGATTGGAACACCTGAATTTAATTATTTGGGTGGGTGGGTGAATACCTCTGGCAATATATTGTACCTATGTTATAACTGGATGTAAGAAAAAAAAAACTCCTATAAAAAGGTATTAAGAAAATGAATAATGTTGCTTTTTTTTGGCAGATGGCAACCGTAGACATGGATTAGTAAAATAATTGTGTAATTTGTTTTCCCTTTCATATCAGCAACTGCTAACTAAGGAAAAAGTCCATTGGTGATGACTCGATTATCAAAAATAGATGGATGTGGTTGTAGGATGTTCACTGACCTCAGAGAATTCAGCCATGTAGAGGTTCATAATGCAGCTTTAATGATGATTTTTTTTTATGTGCGAGTTTAGATTCAGTTCGTGCTGTATTTTTAAATGAAAAAATGAAACTATAGCAGTGATTTCCTGCAGCTCTCTCTACTTTTAATCTGTAATAAAGCTCTGCAGCTGGAACTAGAGGCAACTCTGAAAGTTTGTTGCGTTCGGCAAATGCGAAGAGCTGACAAAAACCAAAAAGTTCATCATTGAATTGTTTTCACACAGAGTTGGATGCCAAGGACGCAGCACCAGTAACCGAGGACACTGCAGCTATATCCAAGCGACCTGGATTCTCAGGTACATTCATGTTCCAGCCTTCATCTTCAGCTGCTGCTTTGAGGCTTAGATTTGAAGCTGTTTATCTATTTAAACCATCAACCATGCGTTTATAAACCTGCATTTATTGCTCTCACGTCTAAAACTAAACGGTGTTAAAGTTTTGGCAGTGTGTGGCATTGATAATTGGTCCTAAAATCTGGAACAATCTTAGGATACTAAGTCTTCCAGAAGATGTGAGACAGGCCTCAACTCTGACAATGTCTAAATCCAGGCTGAAAACAGTTCTGTTTAGCTGTGCATATGACAACTGAAAGTATTTTATCTGCACTTCACTTTTAAATTAATTAATTAATGATTATTTTAATGTTTTTATTTTTAATTTCTAAATTTTTTATTATTATTTTTTTTTTATTATTATTATTATTAAAACTTTTTTATTATTATTTTTATTTTTATTTATTTTGTTTTAATGATTTTATTGCCTTCTTGTGATTTTATTTAGCTGTGAAGCACTTTGAATTGCCTTGTGTATGAGTTGTGCTCTACAAATAAAATTGCATTGCGAGAATGTTGAAATCCTCCGCTTCCTGTCTCCAGAGTGCATGGAGTCCAAACTGTCCAGGATCGACCTGGCCAACACGCTGCGAGAGCAGGTCCAAGATCTGTTCAACAGGAAGTATGGGGAGGCATTGGGCATCAAGTACCCCGTCCAAGTGCCTTACAAGAGGATCAAGAACAACCCAGACTCGGTCATCATCGAGGGCCTTCCGCCCGGCATCCCCTTCAGGAAGCCCTGTACCTTCGGCTCCCAGAACCTGGAGAGAATCCTGGCTGTCGCTGACAAAATCAACTTCACCATCACCAGGTGCAGAACCCAGGTCACATGATCACTTAACCCATTTAGGCCGGGAAAGCATTGCCGCATTTCTACCTTTAAAGCCGGGGGCGCTGTTGCGTTATTCTACCATTAAGGCCGGGGAAAGCGTACACGTCTTTTTTTTTCCTGTATAAGGGTTGTTTTGCACCAATTTTCTTCAGATACTTTTATTGTGCGAATGCTTTAAGGCGTTCTCACTATTAAGTTCCTGTTTCTCTTTATTGTTATTATTCCGCCAGTTTTCTGCACCTAACTACTCCTGCATACTTTCAGCTATTTCTCTTTCAGCAGATTCCTGCTATCATTTTTGGTGTCTTTAACTTTTACACTTTAAGATATTCAACTTTTATTCAAATTTTCCCATCATTCAAATGAATGGAAACTGCTTTCAGCTCTTCCAAATCATCTCCCTCTTTCCAACCTAACTACTCCTGCGTGCTTTCAGCTAGAGACACCAGTGTTTCCCGCAGTGCATTATAGTCAAGCCGGCCGCCTTAGCACACTCACACTGCCGCCTTGCCAACGTTCCCAAAAAAAAAAAAAAAAAAAAGACTTTAAAGCTGCCGTCGGCAGGTTTTCAAAATTGCGAGTCTAAAGTCGGAAAATTCGAACTGACACAACTTTCAGGTCCCTCCCCCAACCTCTAACAAGTTCCGAATCGCCCCCCAAACCCCTCCCCCTCTGTGGACGAGGTTGTGCACGTGAGTTCACACTAGAGCCTGGCTCGGGCCGGATTTTTCTGTCTGAAACCTGTCCTCTGGCTGTTTATCATTTTCACGATGTCTGCTTGCTTTCGAGCCCGACCCGAGTCCGACAAGACATTCTAATTTTTTGTCCGAGTCCGGCCCGGCCCGACGGGCTTCGGTCGGGTTGCCATACTCTAGTTCACACCAGTGTGAGCGCACACAAGCTGGGGCAGACTCACGCTCAGCAGCGTGTGCACAAGCTGTGATTGACAGGTAGGATTCCTCCACCCTAACTTGATTGGTTAAAAACAGCCGGGAGCGCTCGGTTTTTGCAAGCACGATTACAGGCTTCAGAGGGAGCTACAGATTTTGTTATTTTTCCTAAACAGCCTATTTAATATTCTACTTCCAGAACCCCATGACAGTTCAAGCTAATATGACTAAAAAAAAGTTGCCGACCGCAGCTTTAAAAGATAGCATTGATAACATTGAATTGCGACACCTACTGGTTGTTAATGTAAATAGATAATAATGTAAATAAAAAAGTGTTACAGCTCTTAAACAGCTTTGTTATTGATGATTGATTCAAATCTTCAGCCAATTTTGAAACATGAAATATTCAAAAACATGAACATTTTGCTTCTTGATTTTTATGAATGAGCACACAGTTGAGTGCGTGCTGATCAGTTTCAAATGTTTCAGTTTTTTTAAAACAAATTCCTCAAACTTTCATACAGTTTAACTTAGAGAAACAAATTATACCTTAAAATGACGGAAAATGTGTCCTCTTTCAGCCGATGTAACTACTAAAGAGCTCACATTTACAGAATTTCAGCTATGAGCCTTGATCCGAGATCAACCTCTCAAATTCTCTGACTAGCTCCAATGTTAAGTTTGGTAGTACACAAAAATCACAAAATTCCTTCAACCAATACCTCAGCAACAGTTTTTACTGCTAAAATTGAACTATTTTCAGCTTTTTTAGCATGGTCAGCTCTCCTCATTCAGCTCAGAAGCATTCTCACTGCTGTTTCGCAGGAACTGCTCCTTCTAGTTTTCTTACATTTCTCCATACTTGGCCTACCTGGGGTTGAAAGTCTCGATAAATCCACTGCGTTTTAGCGGGCATATACCGGCGAGTGTGACTTTGAGCGACAAAAAATATATATATATATATATATATATATATATAAAATTTATTTTAATATTTCAAGATCACAATAATCTTCCAATTTAGAACTACAATAAAAAAAAAGTTAAAACACAAATAAAATACACTTCAATTAGATACTTTTTAAATATATTTTCCCAAGGTGTGATTCTTACAAACTCAGTGTGCCGGGTATAAAACGTAAACTCACTTTGAAGTAGTGCAGAAGGTCTCTGCAGGTTAGTTTTACTCCTCCAATTTCTTTTTCCACCAGATGTTCAGGTGACAGAAGTGCTGGGATGAGGTTAACCAGCATAACAGCCATGTTTTCTACATACAGGAAAAAAAGACGTGTACGCTTTCCCGGCCTAAAAGGTAGAATAACGCAACAGCGCCCCCTGGCTTTAAAGGTAGAAATGCGGCAATGCTTTCCCGGCCTAAATGGGTTAAATAGCTGGGTTCCTGTTTTCAGTACTTATCTGTAATTCTCAAGGAGGCAGGTGATGTTTCAGTAATGCAAGTACCATGGCTCCTCACGCTCAGTCCATGGAGCATCGTAAGATGGATCGTCCAAGTCACTGAATCCCATTAGTTTGTTGTAAGTACTGCCACAAAGAGCTGTGGCTTTCTCCTCCGGGGTTGCACCAACAACAGCAGCAACATTCCTAATATGATCTGTGGTAACTCTGGGTCCAACAAGTTCTGCAATCAGGTTTTTGTGAGGCGCATATCTAGCTGCCGTTGGCCCTTTGACAGTCGGTTGTTGCTTCCTCTGTGAGCACGGGTGGTTATAATGAAGTCAAGACAAAAGAGCCAATTTGTAGACTTGCTGGCAGGAAGAAATGTTTCTTGTTTTTGAATACGATCACTGTGAGCTGATTCACTGTTACTCCTTTCAAGTAATTTGAACCTGACCAGCTCATATCACTTCTGTGTTTGCAGACCATTTCAAGGACTTATTCCAAAACCAGGTTTGAACAGAATTCCTTATTGTTATATCGAATTCATTCATCATCATGTGGCCCACGAGGCCGATTACGCTAGCATGCAATGTTAATATTGAATCTTTTTGTCTTCATCAGCACCTCGACGGGTCACTTTACTAAAGAAGGCCTACGCCTCAATAAGTGGTGAGGACAAAAGTTTTTTATGACATCAACTATTTAACCAGTGTGCAACGTTTTTGTCGGCGTGACTCTTGACTGCCGCTCTTCCCCCGACAGATGACGATGATATTAACCGCATGGGGGAGAAAGTGGTCCTTCGAGAGCAAGTCAAGGAACTGTTCAACAAGAAATACGGTAAACGGACTGGAGTGCTGTAGCTGTAGCCAACGACAGAAAGATATTTACTGTTGGTCAGTTTTCTCTTCACGTGTGGTCGGTGTTGGTCACATAAGTTACGTGTGGAGGTCTTCGTCCGTTCACTAGAACCCGAGCGCCGAACATTCGACCCAGTTGAGCGAGGTGGTGGAGGGTCAGAGTTAGGGATGGGAATTGATAAGATTTTTACGATTCCAATTCCATTTTCGATTCTGCTTAACGATTCGGTTCTTTGTCGGCTCCCTTATCGATTCTCATTTGGAGAAAAAGGACAACAAACCGCTCGATTAGCATCAACTTTGTTTAGTTTAGAAGTAACACGAGTCATGACCTTACAAACCCAACAACGCTGAGGTCCACATTGGTCTATCCTGGCCTGGGTAATTGAACTCTTCCTGCTCTGGTGAAAGGAGAAGCTGGAGGTAGAGGTGAACTGGGGGTAGTACCACCAGCCTCTGGCTCTGAGCCAGTCAGGCTCTGTCTCTCATGATTTCATCTAAATGTAATGCCTGAGAAGGCATTCATTTAACCTTAACCGTTACTAACAGCAGCTTTTACAATGAGGCTAAATGGTGCTAACATGATAGGCAGTGTTTGTTAGTTAGTTACCTGCAGTGTTAGCCGAGGACATGCTAACGTTGCTAACGTTGCTGGGTTCAGATTCACCAACGTTAATCATTCATTCATAGTTATTGCATGTTGGTAGTATTTCCTCTCTTTGGTGAAATATTCACTTTGCAAGTTGCCCTGTTGTCGTCTTTTTTAGGGATGTGTAACCAAACTTTCGAGCGTTTGTACCGCTTGGGCGCCATGTTTACTGTTGGCTGCTGGCTGCGCTGGACTCGCCACGCAACGCTGCGTGGTGACGTCATTCGCGCCCACTGGAATCGATAAGGGAATCGTTTGCAAAAATCGCCAAATGATTCCAAGGAATTGAAACACTGGGAACCGGTTCTCAACAAGAACCGGTTTTCGATTCCCATCCCTACTCAGAGATCACAGATCAGACTGGTATCAAAGAGGTTCAATGACAGCATGTTAGCAATGCTAACGCTAGCAGCTGCAATGATTAATGAGCACACTCTGTAGTAGTCGATAAAATGAACCATCACTGAGACAGAAAGAGGACTTACTGAAACACTGAAAGGCTAAAAGAAAACACTAAAGAGTGAGACAGAATCCTCTTTTATTCAGCATGAGAGGAATTCTATAAAAAAGCCTCGAGTATTGCTGACGATACTGTAATTCGCAGTGAGACACAGAGGAGAAGGATACTAACAGTGGATTAGTTTAGACACATTTGACATCTTGTTGATAGCAGTAAGGAGGGAAAGTGGTCCAACTGGGCTTTAAATGGCTCTTACATTCCTCAGTTCTGCACCGGGTTCCCAGTTTTCAGATAAGAGACATTTTCACACTTCACATTTTGAATCTTCACGGGTTTTTGGATCTTTGAATTTTTCTCCGAGACTCTACATACAATATTTAGCTGCAGCATCGAGTCCTTTTGAGCTGAAGTTTCTGCTCTGATTATGAATCTGTATGCGAAAGACAAAATGACTTGTTAGAAAAGTTGAACTGTAAAAGGACTTAGAAAGTTTTTGCGTGATGATGCAGCTTCTTATCTGATAAGCAGTTTGTCTTCGGGTGGAGTAAATATTACAACGAAGACATTATTAAATTCGTAA
Source organism: Odontesthes bonariensis (assembly GCF_027942865.1). Taxonomy (NCBI): domain Eukaryota; kingdom Metazoa; phylum Chordata; class Actinopteri; order Atheriniformes; family Atherinopsidae; genus Odontesthes; species Odontesthes bonariensis. The sequence goes on from NC_134521.1 coordinate 3,563,497, forward strand.
TGTGTTTACAGAATTCAGACGGCGGGGATTCAAAGGTCAACACTGTGTTGAGGGTGGCATTTTTCTAAATAAGGCAAGACTAGTTTATTTGTGCAGCACAATTCAACTACAGGGCGATTCAAAGTGCTTTACAGAGACATTAAAACAGTAGAAATAAAAAGCATGATTTAAATTTAAACAAAAAAGAAAATAAGAACAATATAAAATCAATAGTTAAAATGTGATTAAGTTTTGAGCTTTATTCAAACGCAGCTGAAAATAGGTGTGTTGTTTAAATACACCATAAATAAATCGTGTATTTAAACAAGCCTGACTAAATAAGCCACTGGAAATCACGACACTCTTGACTGGGATCAGAAATATGCACCAAGATGCTGCAGTCGTTGCCCTTTGTCATGAATGAAACACAAGGCGATGCGTTTTTACTTTTGGGACGTGAGCAGATGACATCTGTTGACGTAAGACTTACAGCATGTGATATGCGAGCAAGGCTCAGAAGAGTGAAATTAATCCAGAGCATGTTTATAATAGGGCTGCACGGTGGTGTGGTGGTTCCAATTCAATTCAGTTTCATTTATATAGCCCCAAATACAACAAATGTCATCTCAAGGCACTTAAAGGGGAACTGCGGTATTTTCCATATTAAGCCTCTTTTCTGAGTCGTCTGCAATGTTTTAGAACCCCCCTCACCGCTTTTTTGATGTTCACTGCTGTCTCCGGTATTTGCCTAATTTTGTCCATTTTCAAAATCATCAACTCACCGGAGTGGTTACTGGTGTGCACCGGAGTGGTTACTGGTGTGCACTGGTAATCCATATCAAATTTCGTGGCGAAAAGTTGCTTCTGTCGTGTTTTATTTGGCAGCCCACAGCCGTGGATAAACTTCCGCTCAGCAGTTGAATCTGACTTGCTATACTCCACACCACTTGTTGGCGCCATTGATGGCGATTGTTCATTGTCCTTCGGCACGTAATCGGAGTAATATCAACGAACATCCACTACAAAATGTCAAATAAAACACGACAGAAGCAACTTTTCGCAACGAAATTTGATATGGATTACCAGTGCACACCAGTAACCACTCCGGTGAGTTGATGATTTTGAAAACGGACGTTTATGGTGCTTTTACGGACCTTTTTGGACATGCGCATGACTTGCCATTCTGAAGCAGGTTGAGAAGAATCAAAATTAGGCAAATACCGGAGAGAGCAGTAAACATCGAAAAAACGGTGAGGGGGGTTCTAAAACATTGCAGACGACTCAGAAAAGAGGCTTAATGTTGAAAATACCGCAGTTCCCCTTTAAATAATAAAGTCCAATTCAAGCCAATTGGAATTCAACTCATTGTAATCATAATTAATTTCAAAATAATCCAATTCATTCATATAGAGCCAATTCAAAAACAATTTCCTAGCTAAGGAAACCAACAGATTGCACCGAAACGTGTCTTCAGTCCAATCTCTCATACTGAGCGTGCCTGAGGCGACTGTGGAGAGGAACGGCTCCCTTTGAACAGGAAGAAACCTCTGGCAGAACCAGAACCAGAACCAGGAAGGGCGGCCATCAGAACCAGAACCAGGAAGAAACCTCTGGCAGAACCAGAACCAGGAAGGGCGGCCATCCGCCTCCCCCAGCTGGGGTTAGAGAGGACAGAAAAGAGGGGACAACAAACACTGTAACACCATTCAAAGGATACCTGTTGGTGGTTCCAAGAGGGTTCCTGGTTCAAATCAATTTTGAAATATGACAGTTTCAAACACATGAACATTTTGCTCCTTCTTGATTTTTATGAATGAGCACACAGTTGAGTGCGTGCTAAGTTTAAAATTTTTCAGTTTTTTCAAACAAATTCCTCAAACTTTCATACAGTTTAACTTAGAGAAACTAATTATACCTTAAAATGTAGGAACATTTGTCCTCTTTCAGCCAATGTAACTACTAAAGAGCTCACATTTACAGAATTTCAGCTATGAGCCTTGAAGCGAGATCAACCTCTCAAATTCTCTGACTAGCTCCAATGTTAAGTTTGGTAGTACACAAAAATCACAAAATTCCTTCAACCAATACCTCAGCAACAGTTTTTACTGCTAAAATTGAACTATTTTCAGCTTTTTTAGCATGGTCAGCTATCCCCATTCAGCTTAGAAGCATTCTCACTGCTGTTTCGCAGGAACAGCTCCTTCTAGTTCTTGTTATTTTCTGACAGAAAGACCATCTGTGTGTGTTGGCTGTTTTTGTTTAGGTGAGGCTCTGGGCTTGGACCGCTCCGTCGTGGTCCCGTACAAACTAATCCGCAGCAGTCCAGAGTCTGTAGAAGTCAGCGGTCTTCCAGATGATATCCCCTTCCGAAACCCAAACACCTACGACATCGTGTGCCTGGAGAAAATCCTTCAAGCCGCAGATAAAATTGCATTCAACGTCAAGAGCCAGCTACAGTGAGTGCTGAGACACCTGAATATTCAGAAGCAAGCTGGAAGCTGTCACCGCTGTATATTTCAGTAGTTAAGCTCATTACGGTTTATTTATGCTTTGGATTTAAATCCAGCCTCTGAGATGTCACAGAATAAATCTTCCTCAGCAAATGTAAATAATATGGAAAGCAAACAATGTTTAGGCTTTAAAGCAGTCGAGCTATGATGAAAGTATGGAGGCAAAAGACCTCAAACCCTGCAGAATTCTGTGTGTTTTCTTTGTAATTTGGATTTTCTTTAAACTATTTTCAGGGATGAAATGAGTGCAGCTGCATCAGCAGACTAATTCAAATGGAAAAAAGACCCAAAAACAATCTTGCACGATTAGAACAAGTGTTGTGCCCGCCGGAAATGACTCAGCATATTTTCTCTCACACAGGCCTTTTGCAGAAATCTGCAGCCAGGCTTGTAACACAGGTGGGTGCCGGCCAAGGTCCTCCATTCTGTTGGAATAAAGCACGCTACCTCAAAGTAAAAACCCTTTGTTTCGTGTCGTCTTCAGTGGGAACAGATGCTTCAACTAACCGGCGAAAACGCAAGAGGGTCCAGGAGAGCAGCCGGGTACCTGCCTCCTCTGAGCTGGGGATCTCAACCAATCAGATTCCAGTGATGGTACGTCCTTTGTATTCTTTAGGAATACATGTGATATGCTGCAATGGCATTATGTTCCATTTTGAACTCAATTCAATACAGTTTTATTTATATCGCGCCAAGTCACAACAAATGTCATCTCAGACGCAGTCCAATTTAAGCCAATTAGAGTCCAATTCATTGTAATACAATCAGAATCCATAATGTTTGTTGCTTCTGTTCTAACAGTTTTGAAAATGTGCTGCTGGCTTCAAAAGAAATCTAAACACACACACATATATATATATATATATATATATATATATATATATATATATATATATATATATATATATATATATATATATATATATATATCAGTGGTGGGCATAGATTAATTTTTTTAATCTAGATTAATCTCACTGAAATCTTGAAATTAATCTAGATTAAAATGGCTCATTCAGGGGTCCGGCATTCCGCGGGGTTCGCGGAAACAGACGTGTAAACTTTGGTTCCTATCCAAACAATAGTCGTTTAATCCTGAGACTGTTGCAATTGCCGTGTCGAGTGCTTCAATACAATAGTGTAGATACCCCACGCATACCTTTCTCACTGCAATTAAGTTTTATTTCGGATTTTATTTCGAATTTAGTTTATTTTCACAGCTGCCTCTGCTATTCCTGCTCTTCTCAGGTGTACCTAATGTAGTTTTACATAAATTGTAACGTGATGTATATCTTGTATAACAAATTGTAAATAACAACACGTTTATTCGTGTCCCTGCCCTCACTTTCCTCATGTTTTTTTCCGCGGGGGTGCTGCACAGCCGCGGGGCCTTTAAGAATTGAACATTCTAAATGTGACGTCACGAGCTACCAAAGCTACTAAAGCAAATTCTCAAGCGAAGCTTCTCCAGCGAGGTCGCTCTTGGTGAACACGCAGCATTAGGGCAGACCAGCTTATTCACATGCATGGCTCCAGCAGTTTCTCTAGCTTCGCCAACTTCTCATTTTCAGCACTTGTCAGGTGGTGCTGCTGTTGAGATAGCGTTGTGTGCAGTGCGTCTCTGTTGCGCCACACGCGCAGTATCCTCCCTGCGGCCACCATATTAGGAGCGCTGTCTGTTCCAACAGAGCAGATTTTGTCAACTATCCCCCACAGATTAGCGACCTCCATAAACTGCCTAGCACAGGCTTCTGCAAAGTGGCGTTCTTCTGTTTTAATCACACCTAACGGCAGACAAAGTACATCAGCCCACACCCGAGCTAAAATATCAAGGTAAAAGTCATCACAGTTTGCTTAGGCTACCTATATCGCCCGATAAGACTATATATATATATATATATATATATATATATATAACACAAATGTTTTGAAAGATTCTCTGTTTTAAGATTTTGTCTTTATGCTGTTTTCGTAAATGACTTTTTTTTGTTTGTTTCTCTGTAATTGGCTTTGGACATCAGGTTGTTCTGAAGCCGACCTGCAGTTGGTGTAAATATTTTAGTTTGAGCAGGTGTTTTTATAAGTAATGATATAAAGAATATTACGGTAGCATCGGGTAAAATGCAGGCATTGTTTTTTTATTTAGTTCACACTTTAAGCACATTTATCCTTGTAGCACCCACAGTTGCAGATATGCAACAAGCTTTTTATTTATTTACATTATATTTTTATTTACATTACATAATTTGATTTTTTTTTAAATTTACATACATTATTTACATTCATGTGTAATATTTTTTTCCATTACATTTTATGTGCCGACAGTTGTCACTCTGCTTTGCGGTGGTCTGTTCTAGTTGGTTCTGGTCTCGTTTGGTCTGCTTTGTCCACCTTTCACAGCGCTAATGGGAGGTCAGGTCTCCAAATTTGTATTATTACAAAATTAATCAGGAAAGCCCACAGTTGCAAATATACAACATTGCCTAAAATGATCAAAAATAGCCCAATTCCAAAAATATTGGTTTATTCCCACCCAAAAAGATGCAATGATTCTTCATATGCTTGGGTGCTACAAGGTTAAGCTGGTATTTTCTTTCATATTCCTATTTCCCCTTCAATTCAGGCTTTCATCGCTAAAAGTGTCGACGCTTTGTTTGTTTCCAACGCATCGGAGCGTTTGCTTTTTGATCAGTTATTTGAAACCTTGATTTTAAAAGTGGTTTTGAGGCAAACGTTTCTGTGCCGCAGCGTGTCTGATGACCCTCTGTGGTTGTCTCCCCGCAGCAGTGGCCCATGTACATGGTGGACTACAGCGGAGTGAATGTGCAGGTTCCCGGGAAAGTCAACTACTGAAGGCCGAGCCTGGACCGCAGCAAAGGGACACCGAGGAGGAGTTGGTCGATGCGTGCGACTCTTCCGTGAAAGACACTAACATTTTATCAGCGTGCTGAGACTAAACCAATCCCCCGGACGATGAAGAGCTGCAGGTTTGACTCTGACGTGAACGAGCCTGAGTGTTGAAGAAACAGCAGAATGTAAGCGGATGGAAAACGTTGCAGGGCAAATGTTTGGCTTGTCTCCGCTCAGCGCAGACGGGACGGCTACCGGTTTGTTTGTTTTGCATTTCTTTGTTTTAGCCTTCTGAAGCTGATCTCGACCATAATATTTTTTTTTTTTTTTTTTTTACAAAAGCTTAAAACATCACAGCAGTCATGTTCTTTGCCTTTTGCATTTACAACGCGTCCATCCACTGAGCAACGCCGTCGGATTCAGCTGCAATGTATTACTGATGAAAATGTCTTTGATAAGGTCTCTGATTCCATATTATTCAGATATTTGTACTTTTTATTTATTATATTTATTGAAATATAACATTATGTGCAGGGATGTAAAATATATTCTGTTATACAGCAGCTCTTTGAGGAACTATCACCACACTAACCCAGATGCTACTAGTCACTGAGTAACTACAGATAACCAGCTGAAATTTAACTGCAGCTATTACGTGTCTTAATTGGGTGTTTGTTGACAGCAGGTATCAGAATTTCAAGGAGACTAAATGGAGTCAAAGTTTGCCGACTAAAGAAATTTCTGCTGGCGAAGCAGCAGCTACCTGCGGTGAAAGATATTCACTCAGTTAAACTTTTTATGTTGACGCCGCAACCTAAAAAACGTGTAAAATATGTCATTTTAAAGTCAGCCTGAATGTATCATGTAAAGAAAAGAATGGTATGTTATTCTGCAACAACTGTCTCTGGACTAACAATATTTAATATGCTGTACCTTAACGCCAATTAGGCCTTTGAAATAAAATGTGATGCCTTGCACTTTGATTTTGTTGGAGCTTGTTTTTAATTCCGAAGGGAGGAAACTTCAGCCCACGTCTGCCTTTCGTCTCACTTCATCCCCGAGTTCACTCCTCCAACAAGCCTTCCTGATAAATTATCTTCTCAAGAACATGTTGGCCAAGATCATTGACTATATAAAAGAAGGACGTTAACCTCGCCGTGTTCAAAGCGAACAGATGCACTCTTAATAATGACGACTCCCACAACTTTTATCAGTCAATCAGACATTATTTACAAAGGCCTTTTTCATGTAAACTGAATGTAGCCCAGCTTCCTTTACTCTGTGTGAAAGCAAAAGAAAAAAAAAGCCTATAAAAACAACACTTCTCCACCCCCACCCTGCCTTTCTCTACCCCAGCTTAAACCTACCTCCAAGCCCAAAACACATGCTGTTTTAGATGTTTCAACATTTCAACACAAAGAACTAATGCACACAATCGTATTCACTTACATCCCATAAATTCATACATCTTCTTACCTTTTGTAATGAGACACTCGAGGCAGATGAAATAATTGCAAAAATTGTTCATTTCTAAAAACCCTGAAAAAGGGTATCATCATCATTTGGATTGAGTTAAATCAATGAAAACCATGTTGATGTATTTCGTTTACAGGCTACATCATAGATAAGGTAAAAGAAAATAAAACTTTGAAATAAAAACTAATTTTATATATCGATAGAATTCAATTTGAGACGAGACAACAAGCAGGCTACTACAAAAAGTGCAGACTGCAAGAAGTAAAAGCAGCTCGAATGAATGGATGAATAGATAAACAAGATGAAGCTGAGCAATACTTATCTGTATATATATATATATATATATATATATATATATTTATATATATTTATATCCTTTGGAGGCTTAATACATGCAGGATGACTTCCACATGGTTCCATCACGATGAGAGAGACGGAGAGATAGTGACAGCCCAGCCACCTCTGTGCTTATATTTGACTTTACTGTATGTATATAACCATGAAAATGGATTTTGTTGTAGTTTTTTTGTTTCTTTGTTTTTACAAACCATTCACAGATTCCACTATGGTACATCATTATGTTTAATTAGCCCACAGAGGAAGAAATTAGAGGGATTTTGGGAGTATTTAGCTGCCAACATACAGTTTGGATTCTCCTCTTCAACTGCAGAATTCACTCAGTTGTACACAAAAACAGGGATTTTTCATGCAGTGGTCAATTTTTAGATTTTGGGCCAGTCTACTCCTTCAATATGTGTCATTTAAAAACATAAATTAAAATGTTTATTTCATCACATTTTGTTTAATCGCAGCGGTACGTTTCGCCCAAATTTACCAAAATGAATTCCCCTATTTAAATCTTTAAATGCCGTTTTCTCAAAATCAGTTTTTTTGTATTTTTCCAGTATCAATATCTCAGCCTATGGAGCACCTACTAACACCAAACTTTCCAGTTATACACTCAGCAGTATTCTGAAGATATTTACAGAAGGATTTGTTGATAAATCATTCCTGGCCTGATTTATGTGACATTATAATAAAAAAATATGGCAAAAATTGATGTTTTTTAGGCTATGGGCAGCATATTCTGCTTCAAGATGGCAAAAGGACAGCAGTAGTAGTTGATGCTATGTGTGCCATACGACACTGGTCTTTTAAAAAAGGTGAACTATTTGGAACCATTGCTGAGCGACACAAAAGCTTGCTGCTAAATGATGTGCCTGCTGGCACTCAGATCATACACTTCTGTTGTGACGGGTGCAGTGGACCCAGCCTTAAATCAGCTGAGCAGGAAAAGAGATGAGGTGAGAACAGCCCAGAATGCATACCTGCCTATCCATGAAAGGGTTGTGGCACTGGGACCTTCACAGTGTTGTGCAATGCCCTTTGTCCACAGTCTGAGTGGCAGAGATACAACTAGTTACCCATATTTCACTGGAAAGAAGTCATGGTTTAAGAGCAGCATGATTCTGATGCTGAAGAATTTGGTGGGAACCCAACCGATGCCATAACAGATGACCTCCTTCACCAGCCAGACCTCACCATGGCTGTGTATACAGCCACAGCAGATCACTTTGAGGATTCAGATCTGGGCAAACTGAGAGCATACAAGTTCCTGAACAACAGATCAACACTCTTTAACCCCTTAACGCTTATTGTCGCATATATGCTACAAACGCAATCATCCAGCTGAGATAGCATCTTTATTCCCCTAATGCCGGTTAGTCCATATTCACTACGGACCTAGGAACCTTTATATAAATAAATATGTAAAAAAAAAAAAGGGTGAATAATAAAACATTGTTTTTTCACTGTTATATTACTGTGTTGTTGTTATCTTATTATTGACTATTATGCCTGTTGTTGCAAATAAGCAACATACCAAAATTTCTATTTTGTGCAAAAGTGAAATGAATAATCTCAGCATTATTTACCATCTACTTAAAGGCTAAAACACACACAAAACATTTTTTTTATATACAGCTATATAAATTCAGGCGTTAAGGGGTTAAAGCTACTACCCCCAACAGGAGATGCATTTCTCCTGCACCTGCAAAGCGCTGCTCTAGCGACACTCATTGGAAAGAGCGCCCACATTTCCAAGCCAGAAATTCCCTTATGCACAGAATTTAGATGGTCTATGGATAATGGAAAAGCAGTTCCCATCCCTTCTACAATGTCAATGAACAAGACAATCTCATGTGGATGTGTCAAAGGCTGCCAGAAGAACTGTTCCTGGGCAAAGAAGGGAGTTCCATGCTACACAGGGTGCCGTTGCCAGGGACTGGCAACCAGGTGCAACAGATTAAACACTGCCACATTGGAGTTCAGTGACAGCAGCAGTGAATCAGAGAGCTAGATACTCATACTAAAACCTGCTGTAATTTGGACATGTACATGTCAGGTTACTTTTTATTTATTTATTTATTTTAATCACAATCCTATTTTCTAGTTCTGGCCAAGAAGATGATTATTTTATGTTCAATTTATGAAAATTTAAATGAAAATAAATGTTTTGCTGCCAAGAATTTTGTTTCTTTCATTATCAAAATAGGATATTTTTTCATAAACACTGAGGCATTGATTTGCACAAATGATAGAAGAAGAAATTAAGAAACAGCACTGAACCCCATTTGGTAGAACACTGACTGGAAATTCAGTTTCAGTACAATTCTCGATTTGGGATATAGAGAAGACTTTTGGCAACAGCAAGTGCAATCTTTGAAATAGAAAGGCTATCTTGGACTCAAATGGAAGCTTATTAATTAGGGAAGTTTTCTATATACATATTAGGCATAGATATTCACCATAAAGCGCTGAAAAATATGAACTTTCATGAGAATTTGTCAGACGAACAGTACTTTTTTTGTCTTTTTTGGGATGTTGAGGGTGATATCTTAAAATGGAGTGGCAGCAAGCCCCAGAATCTTTTTTTCCTGCTTCCCCCTATGTGTCAGGATACTCTCTGCCAAATTTTATAGGTGTGTGACTATTTATGCCATTGTAGTGCCTATATATATGCATTGACATAATTCCGCCAGGAACATGTCCCAAAAAGAGGGTCTTTGGCCCCCTGTAGCTTTCCAGCAGCTAGTTGACCGGGTTGTCCACCCAGGTTGTGATCCTTGAAGGTCCTAGATATCATTTCTGGTGTCAAACCTTTTACAACGCTCTGTGTCTGTTTTTTTGCTTTGCCCCCTGGGTACTGTACATCCTGGTCAGGTGGATCAGTGAGTCGATGGCTTTCTCAGTTCTGGCATACAGCAGCAGGGACAGAACAAATCCTTGTGGTGGATGCTAACTTGATGCTAACTTGAATTACATGAATTAGTCCTTAGATTTGCCTTCCATTGTTCCATTGAGTTCATGGGAATATTCTTGTGTCTAATGTCTTGTTCTTGTATTTTATTTGAAGCACTTTGAATTGTTTTGTACATGAAATGTGCTATACAAATACATTTGATTTGATTCGATTAGATTCATGTTGTCGAATTTGAAGCATTCCAGTTACCCGTGTGTGCAGCACGGAGTCTTAAAGGGACACTGTGTAATTTCTTCCCCCATCTAGTGGTGCAATTTTATTTTGCAAAGTCGAATGAATTTGCTCTCTAGCGCCACGCGTTTTCAAATGTGCGTTGAACTACGGCAGGCGGTATGCGTCAAGATTCAAGAAGCTCACGTTGCCTTTTCAATTCTCTTTTTCGCTTTTTTTTGGCGACGAGGATCCCTTCTCCTGTGGCGTGGCATAACTGCACAAAAGTGCAGGCTGGTTTATACCAGAGAATGTCTAATGGCGTAGACCGGCTCTGTTTATACCTGCGTGCAAACGTGACGAAGTGCTGTATGTCCCTCTCGGCACTTCGTCGTTTTTCATAGACCGGAAGGACATGGCGGCCTCCATAGAGCTCGCCCGCTCTATGTAGATACAGACAACTTATTCTTCTCTCAGGAGGATAAGGGATAATTTTACACCAATGAGGACTAATTTATGAATGAATATGTTGATTTGAGCTAATAAATGACTTAATATATTACACAGTGTCCCTTTAAGTCTTTCATGTAGTCAATCCATATGCTGCACAGATCCACAGGTCTGATCTTAGGACTGATGCTCAGCTCCTCTGGTGTTACTCTCAGTCCTAATCCTGGCGCTGTTCATGTTCCATGTGCCTACTCGTCTTATCCGCTGTGTCTGACAGGAGCTTCCACGTTGGGAAGTGGCTGTTGGCTGGATGGAAGCGCCTCATTTGGGGAATATTTCATTATAAGGACGGTCTGACTTGGAGTTGACTATTGTGGGCGGGTTCCCTCCGTTAGTTAAATTGTGCTGCTGGGCGTTGGTGGAGTGCAGTTGGTATTAGTCCTGCAGGCAGGCCCGCTCTTATCTGAGCGAAGCAGGCGGCACAGCGGGGATCGTGTTATTTGATTTCTCCGGTGCTTTTAATAAACTTTACTCGCCGCTCAGGTACTTTAAACTAAAAAACACTGCTTTCAAGGTTAAAGATCCATGAAGACACGAGTCAAAGTGAAATTCCTTGCCAGTGGTCATGTTCTCCGTTTAACATTTCCACTTCAAATAAATGTTTGTTCAGCACGAAGCGATTTGTTCAAGCGCCACGTCAAGAAAATGATAAAAATGCACAGAGCTAGCGTTAGTGTCCACTGATAACACCAGTTGGAGAATACATTTTCTCAATCAACTAACACCAAGAGCCGTTTGGTCCAAAAAGACTCTAGCATAATATTAACCATAAATTTGAGAATAAAATGGAAGAAAGACAAAATGTGTGTTAAAAGTGAACGCTTATTCGTGAAAAATATGAACCGATTTTGAATTCGCACACCAGCTGTCGCAGTGTTTCCTTTTTTGATTATTCATACACTGAATAATCAAAAACATCCAGCTGTTGGCTGATTGATTTTCAGCCTTAAAACTATTTGGATTCTTGGAATCCTGTTGTTCTGTGGTGGTGGAGTGTTTTTCAGTTTTGAAAGTTCATTCTAATCATTGTGAAAATCTTTACTCTGGCTTCCAGTCAGTCACAGAATAGATTTTAAAAGCCTGCTGATGGTTTACAATCTGTGATATGTTCAGAGAATATAAAGCCAGCAGAGCTCTTAGATCCAAGGACTCAGGTCAGCTGGTCCAGTCCAGAGTCCAGACTAAACATGGAGAAGCAGCATTTAGCTGTTATGCTGCAAACAAGTGGAACAAACTGCCAGTGGAGATTAAACTTTCACCAAATGGAGACATTTTTAAATCCAGGTTAAAGACATTTCTGTTCTCATGTGTCTATGCATGAAATCTGCACGCTATCTTTGAACTTATCTAGACTGTTGCTTGTTTTTAAATTAATTTAAATGATTTTATTTGTTTCTCTTTATATTCTTTTATGTATTTTAATGCTTCTTCCACTCCCTGCTGCAATGCTTTTATTTTATGTAAAGCACTTTGAATTGTTCTGTACATGAAATGTGCTATATAAATAAATTTGATAATAATGTTAAGCTGTTTGTACACCCCTGTGCCCATCTTCATCTCTGACAGTTATGACTGTGCATATTTGAGGTCATCTTTACACCATTTCTGACCCAAATATCAAGCTTGGACATCTTCGACAAATAACTCAGAAGCCGGGAACAGTCACATTTTGCATCATTTCTTTATTGCAGATACTTTTTTTCCCCCAATTTTGTCATTGTACATACGTCAAGACTCAGTGGAGCAGCTGTACTGCAGTATGGAGAGCCGCATGTGAACACAGAGGGTTGCAGTCCACTGGAATATGAACACACTGCAGCTTTGTGTGTGTCTTGTTTAATCAAGACGAGTCTGATGACTTTGATTGTCACACTTGTCAAATCTTCTGAACCAGCACTTTCTTTAAAAAAAAAATAAAATCTCATCTCAGTGTCCATCCTTCTCCAAGGCTACGAAGCTTTCTATGATGCAACCACGTCCCTTTCTTACATCCATGGCAACACAAAGTAACACAAACCGTGTCTGCAGACTGCACACGTGTGTTGGGGGATTTAAATAGAACATGGGTCCAATCTAAAATAGTGTAAAAAGAAAAATAAACCAAACAAACAAAAAGAAAACTTGTTTTTTTTTCCACATCTTTATTTACAACAGTAAAGTATTGCCTCCTCTCTTCAAATATGCTAATATATACTGATTTTGCTACTTGAAGTTTCAGTGTGTTTGCAGAGCCTAACGAAGGTCGGCGGCACAAACACCTGACTGCATGTGTTCCCAATTTCAGAACAAGTTTACTGCCCTTTACCGGGAAAAAAAATGAAAATAATAATCACACATCTGGTCAGCTAAATGCACGGTCAGAACTAAAGTGCTTCATGAGATTTTCTTCCCCAAAGTAAGCTCCCTCTGAGAAACGACGAGGCTTCGATGGGGAAAGAAACAACAGTGTGTGGGAGGTTCGATGAAAGAGGCACAGACTGCGATCAGCCCCGTTTTTTAAATTTATTTCTTAGCTCAGTCTCCTGGGATCTGTTCTCAGAGGGCAGAGACCACCTTCAGCTCACTTTTTTCCCCCCTTCGCTCGCTCGGTGACATTTAGGCAGACGGCTAACGGACACAGGTTGCGGGGTGTCCACCTGCCGGCAGAGGAGGACTTTGAAGGGTTAACTGGATGGACAGCAGTGAGTGAGTGTGGGGGGCTGGGGGGGGGGCGTGGCCTAGCTGCTGCTGCCTCCTGCGGGTTTGAGGCAGTCCTCCGTCACGCCCTGAGAGGCCAGCTCAGACAGAACATTGTCCAGGTAGTTGGGGTCGGGGTAGCCGTGGCCCGATAAATTGGACAACATCTCGGTTTTGTGGTGGATGCCGTTCCACACCACCGTGTCGGGCTCCCCGGTGGTGCTGGAGGTCCCCACGGTGAAGATGAGGCGGCGCATCCACGCCACCTTCAGCAGCTCCAGAACCTTTTGGACAAAAAAAAAGATAAGAAACGAGAACAAGAAGAGAGCTGGAATGGCATTATGGAAAAAAAATTGATTGATACCCTTTCAGTTTTTCTAGCAATAGCAAAGATTTCCAGCGTCTCTGTGGTGCAGATTTTTAGACTTCATGATTCTCTGAGATTATTTAAAATGAAACAAACTGAAATAACCATCGTGTGTTTACAGAAAATAAGAACAGAAGTTTTGTCCTCTGCATGGAAATATTAAAGTTGGGTTTTAAGCCCCCTGAGTTCTAAAACAGTGTAAACGGATGAAGTCACTGTAGTTAATGGCTTTCTGACATGAGCTGGTGAGCAGCCCCCGCTGTGTGCTGCACTGTGGGACGGCCTGGAAGATTTCATCATCTCAAACTCCCCACCGAGGACTCCGATTATAAAAGGTGAGAGTCAGGTGCAGCACAGATCCGCTGCAGCCGGACTCACTTTTTCCAATTTCCCCGTTTGTGAATTAGAGAGATCATTTACAGTGCAGAAGCGCCAGGGGCGTGGCTACGGGGGGGCCCTGCCCCCCCCCCAGGAGCAAGTCCCGCCCCCCTGAGAACTGCCCTGTCCATCCAAAGAAAACTGGCCAGAAAAAAGGCCACGATTAATTATCTCTGTGCCTTGTATTGATAGAATAAATGCAGGTTTTTAAACAAGCATATATCTGCAGTTTATAGCTTTATTTATTTTTTTGTTATTGTGTCCCCCCCCTCCGTAACCTTAACCCCTTGCTGCTGAAAAAAAAAGGCGATTTTCACATTTTTGGCTGTTTTTGTTGTATATAATGATCTGAAATGTAGACTTAATGAAGGTAATAAAAAGCTGGAGTTGGCTGGATGTCTTGCCCCGAGTATCTACTTGAATTTAAACCCTCAAATGGAGAATGTGGAGCACGTTAATTAAAATTAAAAATTAAACTTGACGGTCATGATTTATGCTAGTGTGACCATATTTCCCTTACCGAATTGAATTATTATTATTATTATTATTATTATTATTATGCTTGAAGTTGTAGTAGTGGTTTTCCACCCATTTTTTCAGGTACTGTTTTCTGCCCCCCCACACATGCCATTCTGCTCACACCTCTGCACACCAGGCACAACGTAACGACCACAAAATATTCAGGATTCAATTTCAGATCCGTTCATTACGTTTTTTTATTCGTAGACCTGAATATTCTGCGCATAATTCCTCTGCTGCTGTTCATAAAATGTTCAACTCTTCTATGAATCTGGAGTGCGCTTCAGTAATAATCTGCACATCTGTGACCTGCTATGAATATTTTTTGTAGCTCAGATTTAATCCCAGCAGGAAGCTGACGATGCACCTTCATCTTTAAACGAAGCCCGACCATCACATTAAGAATAAAGGAGCAGACATAATGTGGCTGATTTGGGTGTAATTGGCTCCTTTTAAAGTATACGCGGACTTGCCAGTCTGACGACATGTTAAGAATTTTCAATATTTTTGGGGGATTTTAGTACTTCCCACTGTACTGAGAGCAGATGCATCATGAGTATACCAGTTCCTCATGTTTTACTGCACGAAGCACTAGGGATGGGAATCGAAAACCGGTTCTTGTTGAGAACCGGTTCCCTGTGTTTCAATTCCTTGGAATCGTTTTGCGATTTTTGCAAACGATTCCCTTATCGATTCCAGTGGGCGCAACGCTGCGTGGCGAGTCCGGCGCAGCCAGCAGCCAACAGTAAACATGGCGCCCAAGCGGTACAAACGCTCGAAAGTTTGGTTACACATCCCTAAAAAAGACGACAACAGGGCAACTTGCAAAGTGAATATTTCACCAAAGGGAGGAAATACTACCAACATGCAATAACTATGAATGAATGTCACGTTTTCGATCCGCTCCGGACTAACGTTGGTGAATCTGAACCCAGCAACGTTAGCAACGTTAGCAACGTTAGCATGTCCTCGGCTAACACTGCAGGTCACTAACTAACTAACAAACATTTAAGTTAAATTACCCAGGCCAGGATAGACCAATGTGGACCTCACCGTTGTTGGGTTTGTAAGGTCATGACTCGTGTTACTTCTAAACTAAACAAAGTTGATGCTAATCGACCGGTTTGTTGTCCTTTTTCTCCAAATGAGAATCGATAAGGGAACCGATAAAGAACCGAATCGTTACGCAGAATGGAAAATGGAATTGGAATCGTAAAAATCTCATCAATTCCCATCCCTAGGAAGCACTGAGCACGAGTGCAACCAGTCCGACGTCGGTCTCAATCAGCAGTCAGGGTAATTTATTATTTATTATTGTGTCTGTCATCGTTGGTCAGACTGGCTGATCTCAGCGTTTTAAATACCTTCCTGCCCTTGTCGTTGTCTGGAAGGAAACAGAACCGAGGGAAGCCTCTGCAGCTGTACGGCTGTCCGGGGTTGGGGTGCTCCGGGCTCTGGTGGAAGAGGACAGAAAAATTGATCAACGCTATGACGTTTAATACCAGAGATCAGCCGGCTGGCACAAAACGATAATCTAATAACTGCTTTTGTTTGCCCGACAGCTCAATACAAATCCCATTTAAGTTTATGTAACTTAAGATAAAGAGAGGACAAAGCACTTTGCTGCAAAGAAAGAAAGAAACTGGACTTTTCCCAGAAGAATATCATAAAGGGGGGGGTTGTAAAGCAGGGACAGTGAGATGGGGGAAAAGGTTCCTACTGCCGAGCCAAAGAAAACATTTTTGGAAAACACTTGTTGAAGCTGAGCAAACCGCAGATCAGACTGCATTTTGTTCTCCCGTCTTCTCTCATATTCAGCATCCATCCCCTGAAACTCGTGTTTATGAGATGGAATCACGCGACGATAGGTTAAGAACACGTTTGAGTCTTCCATATCTCTATTTGTTACAAAAAATAAATAAATAAATAAATAAAAATCAGACTTTTGTCTCATTCAAAACAGATATAAACTCACCGGCCGCTTTATTAGATACACTGTTGTGGCCATTTATGTTTTGTTCTATCGGTTTGGTTTTCTTTGAAATATACTTTCTTTGATTTAGAGTCAAGATCTGGGGTTCATTTTTGTATTTGAGATTGTTTAAATTATTTTGGTGACTTTTAGACCCGCCCATTAATCGGAGAGATTAAGAACACACCGGGGGCTCCGGTGTGAGGACGGGAGGTGGTGGTGGAATGATTTTTTAGATCTTGTTAAATTCAAATAAGTTAACTTTCGTTTTCATCTAAATTGTAAGAATTTTTTGTTTGTTATTGTTTTATTCATATTTTTTTGTTGGTAAAAAATAAACAACATATATTTTAACAATCAACTGAAGTGCGTGCAAGAACACAACCACCTGCTGCCACCCACGGCCTTTGTTGGAAAATATCATTTAGAAACTTAAAAGGCCGCGACATACACCGTCCTAGTGAAACGTTGGACCCCCTTTTTCCTTCAGAACTGCCTTAATTCCTGCGTGGCATACTTTCAACAAGGTGTTGGAAACACTCCTCAGAGACTTTGGTCCATATTGATATGACAGCGTCACGCAGTTGCTGCAGACTTGTCGGCTGAACGTCTCTGATGGCCATTGGAGTACAGTGAACTCATTGTCGTGTTCAAGAAACCATTTCGAGATGATCTGAGCTTTGTGACATGGTGCATTATGCTGCTGGAAGTAGCCATCAGAAGGTACACTGTGGTCATAAAGGGATGGACGTGGTAGTACAAGGCAGGATGCATCCATGCTTTCATGTTTACGCCGAATTCTGACCCGACCATCTGAATGTCGCAGCTGAAATCGAGACTCGTCAGACCAGTTTTTCTGATCTTCTACTGTCCAGTTTTGGTGAGCCTGTGCGAATTGTAGTCTCGGTTTCCTGTTCTTATCCGACTGGAGTGGCCCCCGGTGTGGTCTCCTGCTGCTGTAGCCCATCCTCTTCCAGGTTCCACGTGTGGGGCGTTCAGAGATGCTATTCTGCATTCCTTGGTTGTAAACGAGGGCTTATTTGAGTTACTGTTGCCTTCCCATCAACTCGAACCAGTCTGCCCACTCTCCTCTGACCTCACACCAACACCAAGACCTTTTCGTCCACACAACCTGCCGCTCACTGGATATTTTCTCTTTTTCGGACCATTCTCTGTAAATCCGAGACGGTTGTAGATCAGCCCGTCTGGCACCAACAACCATGCCTGCTCAAAGTCTTCCCCCATTCTGATGCTCGGTTTGAACTTCTGCTTCTAAATTCAGATCAAACCAAAGTTGTTATCTTTGGACCCGAGCGCTTCAGGAAGAATTTGTCCAGCTATGTGGTCACTTCAGAGGGCATTTCCTCGGCTTCTAGTACTACAGTGAGGAACCCTGGAGTTATTTTTGACCAGAATTGATCATTTGATGCACATATAAAACCAGTTTCTTCGCAGTAAACGTCCCATAGTTAAGCTGCTATAGGCCGAGGCTGCTGGGGGACCTCTTACATCACACCTTTCCTCACTTTTTTTCCTCCTTTATGTCCTCATATGACATTGTGTACATTTGGCATTATTGTGGTCATTAACTGGTGTTTCCCCGTCTCAGCAGGTATCCTTTGAATGGTGTTACAGTGTTTGTTGTCCCCTCTTTTCTGTCCTCTCAAACCCCAGCTGGTGGAGGCGGATGGCCGCCCTTCCTGGTTCTGGTTCTGCCAGAGGTTTCTTCATGTTCAAAGGGAGTCGTTCCTCTCCACAGTCGCCTCAGGCACGCTCAGGCCGGGAGATTGGACTGAACACAAGTTTTGGTGCAATCTGTTGGTTTCCTTAGCTCGAAAATTGTTTTTGGAATCGGCTCTGTATGTATGAATTGGACTAATTTTTAATTTAATTAATTGGATTTGCCTGTATTATGATTACAATGAATTGGACTCCAATTGGCTTGAATTAAAGAAAACTTTAATTCAAATATAAAGAAAACTGAATTGAATCATCACTTTGTACCATCTCTACCTAAAAGCTTCAAAACTTAGTCATTAATTAGTTTGTCGGGTGTGTAGAAGAACAATATATTTAATAGGACCTTATGAAAGCCAGTAGTTCAGCTCTGTCTGAACATGCTACTGCCATATTGTTTGTTTTTCTTTGTTTTTTTTAATCGTTGACATGGTGGCTCAGTGAGCAGATGTACCTGAATGCCGGGAGGGATGCTGTAGATTATCTGGATGGTGCCACAGTCCGGATGTCCCGGCAGTGACTGAGCCACGCTGTAAATTTCCATCTTGCCTTTGGGCTGGGTGCCCGTCTTCTCTCCGTAGATTGTCTTGCAAGAGGGACACTGCAAGCTGCCGTCCTGTGGGAGAGAGGAGGAGTTTCCTAAACCGAGCATGTCGCTACGCACTGGTGACGCAACATCCGTTTGATTAAATGTTCCACCAGCTCTTCTCATTTGAGATATTGAGATATATATATATATATATATATATATATATATATATATATATATGGTAAATAAAAACAATAATTGATAAAAAAAATAAATAAAATCAAACAATTTTCTTACTGTTTCTTACTGAAATCACTGAATAACAAGCAGGTGTTCGAAGATGTGACGGTTATTCAATTAGGCTGAAACTTCTCAGGCCACCTTTTCAGTAAGAATAAATTATAAATAATATAGTCTCGTCATCATCATTATGTTGCCAAGCAACCGGAGGCCATTTCTACGACTTCAGTCGAACCCACAGCGCTAACCTCACCACCGCTGGTCTCCATACCTTCAAAATGAATACTTCCATCGTACATCAACTTCATTTACTTTAGTTTTCTGTCAAAGTAACATTGCAGTTGTTGGATAGGACATTTCCCACCTTTGTTCCATTGTTGTACATGGCCAGCATGCAGAGCATGTGCAGGGTGTGGCCACATTTGATGAACTTTCCCACAGCGTCCGGGAGGACGCTCTGGCCTCCTTCCTCGGACGGCGGCGTCTCGTAGCCGGACGGATTGGACAGTTGATCCATGCAGATGATGCAGTCCTGAACGCGAGATAAAGAATGTATGTTTAGACCAGGGGTCGGCAACCTTTCACACTCAAAGAGCCACTTGGACCCGGTTCCCACGGAAAAGAAAACACTGGGAGCCCGCTAATACTTTTCTACATCTAAAATGAAGATATTGTTGTTGTTTTTTTTTACCTTAATGCTTTAAATAAACAACTATAGTGTGTTGCTTACAAAATCCATGAAGTGCTAAAATTAAATTTTATTTATGTAATGAACACATTTTGAACTCTTGAAAAGATAAAAATAATAATAATAATAATTTTTTAAAAAAAACACGACGAGTTGAAGGTTTCTTTCTCACCACAAATTAGGCCTACTGGAAAGCCACTCTCGTCAGAGGTAAATGCAAACGAATCTGCCCAGCCATCATTAAATGTTCTATTTTCTTCAGATATTTTTCTTTTCTTACATTTCTCCATACTTGGCCTACGTGGAGTTTAAAGTCTCGCATATCTTCAGCAACGAAAAATGATGAAATATAGTTTTATTTTAATATTTCAAGATCACAATAATCTTCCAATTTAGAACTACAATAAAAAAAAACAATTAAAAAAAAAAAAAAAAAAATCGAACTAACACAAATAAAATACACTTGAATTGGATATTTTTTTAAATTTATTTTCCCAAGCCACGACCCCTGGTTTAGTTGAAAAATTACAAAATGATTTTGCAAGTTAAATATAAAGACAGTGTAGTGCTTCAACAAAGAAATGATGCCAATGCTGGGGGAGATTTTCCATTTAGTCATTTCACAAATGATTCTGTGGCTAGTTTGCCTTTACAAAAAGACCACATATCATATTGTCTACCTCATCTGGCACTGCAGCCACCACTTCCATGTAGCGCTGAATCACATCCTCTGGTCTCTGAGCTGAGGCTGGCAAAGAGGGAAAAAGGGAGAAAATGCAACATGATGAACGAGCAGGTGAAACAGGCCAGGTGCTAAAACACCAGGCCAATAAACTGGCATGAAAAAGAAGAGATGAGATATGATAAGATGATGTTTTTCTACATTTCAAGTCTTTCTACCTCTGCTAATATTCCAATAAAGGTGTCCCATCATGGCAAACATCCTAAACACAACAGAACATGCAAATACGTGAGATGAGGAGGCCACGTCATGAGAGAGCAGAAGATGCAGTGACCAACAGATACGGACCGAATATACGCTGCTACATATAGTACATGCGAGTGTCAAGTCCATTTAGGAAACTATTTTTCTGCAAGTTAAGAACTCATTTCGAGCATCGGTCTGGACCTTTCATCATCGGCAGCAGAGCATGTAGGATAGCTAAAATGAGCCAATATTACTGACACATATTGTCTTTCTGCTTTCATTCGCTGAGAGCTTTTTCTCCTCACTGCCAAGAGCTGCTGAAAGAGCTCGACTGAAATTGAGTTGAATTTGAAAGTTCTTCTATGTATTAGGTTATCAAGGAGCAAATCTGATTGCGGGACTCAATATTTTGTATCCTTCCGGGCTGACTTGCTGCTGCAGTGAATGATTTTTCACTGCTTAGTTAAGTCAGTGACACATGGTGGCAAAAAACAAAACAAACAAACAAAAAAAAAAAATATGAAAATGCCCTCTGCTCTCTTGTTCTCGTCAACACAGAAAATCTCCCACTTAAAGTGACACTCCGGAGTAGATTCACCCTAGGGTCATTTGAACCGTGACATCCAGCCAAGTAGCCCACCCGAAGTTTTTCCGATATTAGCTGAACATCAGCTGAGTTACTGAGTTATCCCGAATAGCTTCGTACAAGCGCTAACGGACCCTGGCAGTATCTCCAAAATTACCACACTAAAATCACATGCCATGACACCAAACTTCTACAGTAGTACAAATATGGTCTGTACTCACCAAACGATGCATTTGGAAGTTTGAAAATAGTCCAGGAGTTTATTATTATCAACACAAGCCTGATAGCTTCTCTGCTGCTAAAGCTACGTCGACGTCACTTCTGGGAGCTGGGAGCTTCAAAATAAGATGAGGGTTGATCTACTACTGTAGACAACAAAGCAAGGCTGCTCAATTTCTCCATTATTAAAATAAATTCACAACTCTACAACATAAAAATTCATAAAAAACATGTAGAATATAGAATATACTTTGTTGTCTACAGTAGTAGATCAACCCTCATCTTACTTTGAAGCTCCCAGATCAAGGAAGTGACGTCGACGCAGCTTTAGCAGCAGAGAAGCTATCAGGCTTGTGTTGATAATAATAAACTCCTGGACTATGTACAAACTTCCAAATGCATCGTTTGGTGAGTACAGACCATATTTGTACTACTGTAGAAGTTTGGTGTCATGGCATGTGATTTTAGTGTGGTCATTTTGGAGATACTGCCAGGATCCATTAACCCTTGTACTAAGCCATTCGGGATAACTCAGTAACTCAGCTGATGTTCAGCTAATATCGGAAAAACTTCGGGTGGGCTACTTGGCTGGATATCACGGTTCAAATGACCCCAGGTTGAATCTACTCCGAACCATCCCTTTAATAAGGAGGAACCATCTTTATTCTGTTAGTCCCTTTTCTTTTTTCCCAGTTCAACAGCTCGTTAAGCTGCAGATCGGTGATGTTCAGCACTAAAAACCAAAGCCTGAGTGAACACCAATAAGATGATTCATACAAATCGCAGATGAATCACAGTAAAACTCATCAAGTGTTTTAGTACAGGTTTGTTCTACACCGACCCTCCGGAAAAACAACTCCAGTGCTTTTTTATCCTTATATCTATTCTTGTATGCGTGGAGAAACCTTGTGACTATGACGACCACAGTGACTCCTGTCATCCTCACAACCATGAGCCCATTTCTGCATTTGTGGTTTCCTCCTTATTATTTCACCCATCTTTACACTCTGATAGAGTGGATGAAGGAGAGATGAATTAAAAGAAAAGCAAAAAAAAAAAGCAGTGCAGGATGAAATGTCGCTCAAGCCTGTCGAGATGGCAACTACACGATGGAGGGAGATGGAGATGAAGAGATGGATTGAGGGCTGGAGGCGTGGTAGCTACCTCTCCTGTGCTGCCTCTTTGCTCTCCTAACTGAACTGCTGCTGCTGCTGCTGCTGTGGGGTTTGCTGGGCCTGCTGGCAGGGGGGAGGAGAGGGGGAGGAGGAGGAAGAGGAGGAGGAGGAGGAAGAGAGAAAGGAGCAGGCTGCTGATGCTGCTGGTGCTGTGGCTGCTGCTGTGGGAGGGGGGCAGAGGTGAAGTGCACGCCGAGTCCCACTGCCGACATCAAAATGGAGGCCATGCCTGGAGTGGGGGGGGGGTGAGGTGGGCAGGACAGGGCAGAGTGGGACGGGTGAGGGTTGAGAGCAAGTGGAGAGATGCAGGAAGTAGACAGGAACAAATCAAAAGAGTGAGAAATGTAGCGGCAGCTGATGCTTCCACTGCGAGCCCTCATTCATAAAGTCAGACAGCACTGAAAACTTTCAATGAACCCGGCACGCTGTCCGTGCATTTTCCTCACCGTTCAGACCGCCTTCATCTCCTGAGCTCAGAGAAATATTCTAAGAATTGATGGCGTTGTCATTACCGGCTGTGCAAATTACGGTCACCTTAAGGTTTCACTCTGACGGAGTTTCCTCAGTGAGTGAAATGGTCCCAAAGTGTTGAAGTGGAAGCTGAACTCTCTAAATCAGGGAGGGGCAACTTCCATGATAAAGAGGGCCAACATTTTTTCAGCACTATCATTGGAGGGCCAACATGACCGCGCACTTCGAATAATTGGATATGAAAGACGCTACAAATGATACAATCTGTATGTTTATTGCACCAACATACAACTATTTTCTGCATATAAATGCATTTTAAACACGTCCTTAATAAGCAACAAAGACAAAACATTTGCTTAAAAAAAGTGCAAAAAGGAATTTGAACTCCTTCATAACAAAGAACAAAACTGAAGAGGTACTCTTCTTCCCATTTTGGCTGAAAAATGCGATTTCTCTCGCTATTGTTTGCGTATGGCGAGCCCTCTATCGGTCAACAGTATAATTACAAGTTGTTATGTTTTATTATTTTTTTTATTATTAAATTATTATTGATCTATTTGCGGGCCGTACTGAGTGAGGACGAGGGCCGCCAGTTGCCCATCCCTGCTCTAAATGCTCAAAGCGCCATTATCCCAGTATCCCTTTTACCACAGTAGACACTTTCCGTCCCACAATTTGTTGCTGCAGGAACTTTTAAAGCAAAGCTGAAATAATTTTCATTTCTGACTGCGATTTATAAAAAGAGTGCTCAAAAGGCTTCAAAACGGCCATTCTCAAGCCAGTGTCTAACGTCAGGTTGGTTAAAAGTCCTTCTCTTATTTAGGGTTTATGTTTTAATAATACCGGCTGCCCTTTGAAATCCATTATGTTTGAAATGGTTTATTAAAAAAAAATCCAGACTGGCGAAAAAATAAAAAACATAACACACAAGTGTGACAGTTAGATGAAAAATTGTCTCAGAGGCTGCTCTGATTCATCAGCTGTACTCTTTCTCTGCTTTCTTTACTCTCCATGCACATATGACATTATTGTTGTCTATAACTAATAACATTTGCACAAATATCATCATAGTACAATATAATGTAAATTATCCATATACCCTATATTTCTTATTGGTTCAGTCTGCGCAGTTAAATTTATTTTTACCTTTATTTTTAAATGTACAAATCTGTTTTTATTTAGTTTACTGATGTTTATTATTATTATTATTATTATTATTATTTACCCTACTCTTCATACTGTAGATTTGTTTATAGCTGATGTTTATTCTCTATTTTTATTCTATTTGCTTGTTTTTACTTTAATTGTCTACATATCTTTTATTCTGTACGCTGCTGCAACACAATAATTTCCCAAATTGGGATGAATAAAGTACTTATCTATCTATCTATCTATCTTTAATTTGTGTTTCTCCTGGCCTGGTGTTGTGGTGCTTTTTGTCCCTTCTTTCCTGTCCTCTCAACCCAAAACTGATCAAGATGGCCGCCCTTCCTGGTTCTGATGGAGGTTTCTTCCTCTCCACGGTCAGCTCGTGCATGCTCCGGACGGGGGGACCGAATCGAAGAAAACATTCTCTGAAGTCTGTTGGTTTTAAATTGGCATTGTTTGAATTGGATTATTTTGGATTTGAATGCATTTAATTGGATTTTGATTGGCTTACAATGAATTGAACAGTGGACTGTATTTTTTGAAGTGCCTTGAAATGACATTGGTTGCGATTTGGCTCTACATAAATAAAACTGAGACGAAAAATTCTGTTAAACTTTTTGAAGAATAAAGTTTGAAAGAATTTTTAAACTGTCACCATTCTAAAATTAAGAAACAAATGAACAATCTTAGTTCATTCAGTACAATCAAGGCTTCATGGGGCTCCAGCCTCACTGCATCTGGAACGCTCACAGTGGCTAAAACTGACGGTGGAAGATGAAAACATCACGGAGGGAATTTGCTGGCTTAATGACTTTTCTCTCTTCTTGTGTTTACACAATGTTTTCAGCTAATTTCACAGCAGGAGTTTTCAACTGCGTGGCCCGTTTGTAATCTGAAATTCATAAGGAAGATTATCTGAGACGATGTTTCTCACTAGAGCTGCAATGTGACCGACAGAGAAAAGCAACATTTATGCTTTTTCACATGTACATTCGACCTCCAACAGCAGAGGAGAAAGTAATATCAATATTATGTGCTTAAAAAAAAAAAGAAAAGAAGAGAGAACTGTATTATTGTTGGCACTGATTACCATTAAAGTCCTTTGACCTTTGATTTTAAAAGATTTACTGAAGTCTTGGTTTGGTGCTCACCACTAATGAGGCTGCGGTACACAAGCCTCCTTCCAAGCTGACGGTAATGATTCGTTTCCTCGTCGTAGCCCAGAACACGACTTCTAATTTCGGAGGCGTGCAACGGGGGAGGGAAGAAAAACAATCGCCTTTTAAATATTTGCCGTTTTACAGCGACCATAACCTGCTGACGTTTGGTGACGTTGCTGGGAAAGTCAAATCAAAGCGCCAACGTGCGCCTCTCAATCACAGAAACTCTGGCGGGAAATTCTGAATGACAAACGTTATGATCCTATGACACCTTTAAATATATATGACAATTTCAGAATTACCAATGTGAGACTTCACAACTCTTGGTTATATCTTTGTTTGCTAAAACAAACAAAAGAATAAATCTTTCCCTGGGGGGACTACATTGATTCAATTATTTTTTTTTAAATTATCTCCCATCTTATACTTATTCACTCTACTAAATCATTTAAAGTATGCTAATTTAAACGAAAGTGTGTTGAGTTTTTAAAAAGCTCCGTCTTATAAATAGCGCTGCTGGAATTAAAATTCCGTCTGATCTGGATCGTATTTAAATATGATGAAATGACATGGTGTTGCATAAGGCTGCTGACACCGTGAACTAAGCAAAATGAACGTGCAAGGTGCAACAACTTGGATGAATATTTTCTGTTCCCGAGCCGAGCCACAACAGTTCAGACTGCAGATTCCAACCAAACATTCTGTCATTGCTGATGAGAATTCAGATATTTCTGACAGCTGATAGCAAAGTGTGTGCTTAGGACAAAGCAGCATCCGACGGTGATGAGAGGAAGAAGCCAGAAATACAGATTCTAAAGCACTTTCTTTTTTTGGGGGGGCATACTTAAGATTCTAGATGTTTGGGGAATTGGGGCAGAAATTAATGTTTGATTTATAAAGAGTCTTTAATAAGTGAAATTGCTCTCACATGTTTAACTTTTCACATTGGAACACCTTTTGGCTCGTTTTTTTCCCCGCCATCAAAAGAAATTCAGTAAAGTCTTTATATTAACACAACCACGGAAATGGCGTGAAAGAAAAACAAAGTGTCTGAATGAATGTAAAAGAACTGCCTGAGGTAGACATACACGTTACATACATGCTTATGAAATCATTGCTGGATGAGCTGCGTTACGGGATCCTTTGGATGGAGAGCCAATTGCTTTAGACCGCAAGAGGAAATTTACAAGAACAAGACTGTGTGGGGGCTGTTTTCATGTATACTGCTATAAATACAATACATATACAGGGTGCTTGCTCTTTTTCCAAATTAAAAATTCCAGACTTTTTCCAGACTCATTTTTTAAAACTGATACTTTTTTCCCCCAAGACCTTACAGACTTTATGTACTTGTAACTTGTGTGCCTGCTTCATTGGTTGAGATTGTACCAACTGTGTTTATTGGAAATGTTCATTTTTATAGGCTAGTATTCAATGAACAAATGCATTATTAGTACTGTATTATCCCACTATTGTGTATTCACATCGTATTATATCCATTGTATTTATCTCATACTACCTCATTCCATTTATCTCATACTACCTCACTGTGTAACTCATTGTAATTATTCCAATCTACCTTTTCATTCTACATTTGTATTTATTCACCACTTCACTTTACATATGCACATACTCTGCACTTTAACTGCTTTTTGCACTTCTGGTTAGATGCTAAACTGCATTTCGTTGTCTCAGTACCTGTACTCTGTGCAATGACAATAAAGTTGAATCTAATCTAATCTAATTATTCACAGTAAATTATGCTTTTACTGATGAAAACGTTTCAAAACATGAAAATCACAAGTACATGAATTTCACATCAAACTATCTATAAAAAAAAAATTAATGGATGGATGAATGTATGTAGAATTCAGTCTCTTCACTCATATCTCATCCCATTAGGCTAATACAGTACGTGACCAGTTAGTAAAATTATAGTTTTATAGCCTACCTTCCTATTTCTCATTTCACAATGCCTTTGAGCATACTGTAACATTCTACCATACATTTATTTTCCATACTTTATTAAGATTTTCACACAAAATTCAAGACTTTTCAAGGTCTGGAAAACAGTGCTTCAAAATTAATTTACTGTGGTATTAATTTTTTATTTTTGACCCCCTCCTTTCTGCCCTTTCAACCATATCATTCCTAAAAAGACTGACACTCACAAGACGAATGCGGAGCAGTGAAACCTATAAATGACTGAGAAACTATGAAATCAAACCTGCACCCGGCCGGGTCCAGGACACAGTGAGCAGAGGAAACACTTAGGATGGGTGGTTAGTGACCCGATTACCTGCCAGGGCAGAGCTCACGCTGGTGGAGCCGTTCAGCTGGACAGAGATGGAAGGAACACTGGAGGCCAGGAAACACAAGACAGTGACATTCAATCAGTAAAAAGAACAGCAACAATGAAACGGACAGGAAGAGCAAAACAAAGACTAGGAACTATTTTGGTTTTTCAAAACGCACGTCATAGATTCAGCATCTTTTAAAGAGAGCTTGAAGCTTTGGTTTCCATTTACTACAACGGCTGAAAAGCAGCACAGTAATGACACCAGCAAATTGACTGATTATTCATGCCTGAGCCCGATTAACAACAACAACGAAGAGATAAAAGGATTAACAGTTGATATGCAGATGGTTGACAGCCGACAAACCAATATCCTGTGCAAAACAACCATCAGGGAAAATAAATGGGCAGCTTTCATTTCTGAAGTGGGATGGGGCAGTAAACAAACTCCACCTTTTACGTTGCGCCGTTTTCGTCATTATTTGCCGAGTCTGTTAAATGGCAGACGTGATTACGATGGCAAAGAGTATAAAGAGCTTTTTTTGGGTTCGGTCCAAACAAAAAAAAAAAAAAAAAAAAAAGTAGGTAGGTAGAATGTTTAAATCATGTAAAAGTAATTTATGAGCCAGAGTCTGTGCTGTTTTGTTTTTTGTGATTGTTTAAAATTGATAACTTATCACAAAAAAAACAAAACACATTCATAAAGTCGAAACACAATTGTGTCACCAATGCTGTGAGGTCCTCTAAACGTTAGCAAAGCCAGTCGAAACACACCAAAAACGACACGTCTTGTATTTTTAAAGCACCGTTACAGCTGCAAAAGCAACAAACATTAAAGGCCTACAGAAAGCTGACACTACACCCAATACATAATGATAATACATACACAGAGGAACAATAATGATCATTGGACTCTACACCAAAACATTTCATAAACGCATGAAATTTGCGATTTTGAATTTGCCGCTAGGAAACCTTCCTGGAATTGCAGACTGGGGGCGGGGCTTCCGTGCGACGTCACAAGTGCACTGTTTTTCCTGGCTGCCGTGTTGCCAATTTAGCGACTTTGTCAGAAGACAAGAAGCACAGCAGGATGGCGGCAACCCGGCATACCGTCATTTCCTGTCAAAACGGCAGTTTCAAGCTAGCTACAACGAGGGTAGGTTCACTTCCTGTTTTCCCTATGATAAAAGGCAACGGGTATTTTATTTTGTGAAAATAACAGGAAGTGCGTTAGCTCACTGCGGCTAGCTTTAGCAGCGCCGAATTCGTCGGAACAAAATGGTAAACAGCCGGTATTTTGTCAGGTTTTCAACACGTTGGGGATCTAAATGACTACTTTCTCACCTGAAAAGTTTCAAATGTTGCGGGGACAGAGGAAGCAGAGAGACCTGCGGTCGGAACTTGTGTCTGTGTGCCTCCCTGTCCGCCTGCCTCCTCTCTGGTGAAATCAGCCGGAGCCATCCCGCCGTGTTCAGCTCCCTGCGGTGCGGACACTCAGGGGGAATCCACCTGGCGGAGAGCGGACACACCGCGGGATGGTTGTCCTGAAATCAGCCGGCAGAGCGATCATCAAGAGCCCCGACGTGGACATGATCGCTCTGCCGGCTGATTTCCACTCTCCACCTGGCGGAGAGCGAACACACTCTTGTCAAAATGTTTCTATGTGCGACTCTGTGTGTGTGCGTGTGAGTGTGTGCATAGTGTTAATAGAGCTGATGAGGCAGACGTAACTGACAGCGGAGAGTGTGTTCGCTCTCCGCCAGGTGGATTCCTGTCCGACCGCGGGTCTCTCTGCTTCCTCTGTCCCCGGTGGTGTGAGCTGCTGGTGCTGAGGGCAACACACGCACTTCGTACATCTACTCGCAATAAAAACTGCACTGAACCCAACGTTTTATATTTCCAAGCGACGTCCCGCGGCACACATCGAAATTTGCCGTGAAGAAGCTGTCCAGGTCTGGCAAACTGCTGGCTTCGCTACTAGAACTACTGGTATCAGACATGTTTATTGTTTAGTGCACACGTGACGTCACGCACCTGTTGTCGGTTTGCCAAAATTCGAATCAAAAGTGGTGATAGTTTATTGGGTCTAATCAGGACTATCCAGGGACCTAAAATTATTTTAAAATCATAAAACAATTCCATGGTATATAAGGAATCGATCTGCCATTTCAGTTTTGTGCAAAAAAAAAAAATCACCTTTCTGTAGGCCTTTAAGAGTATGCAACAACTGCAAACATTTAGACAATTGGTGTGTAATAAAGATGGACGGGTTTTATATGACACAGCTATTACTATCCAGTGGCCAGGAGAGGACGGAAAATTAGACCCCAGTAAAAACTGTAGGTGGAACTTCATATTCGGTAAAAACGCTCAAGTTAGTCGTTTGTCTTTGGAAGAGGTTTTCTCAGCCATTAAAAGGAAATATATATTGTGCACTTTTTCACAAGCTGACACAATTCCCTCCAGTCTTAATGAAATGTCTGTTGTGGAAGTAACGCCTGCTGACCGGTTAATAACACCACAGAGAAGAGCGACTAACATTCATGGCCGTTTCCTTTATGGGCGATATTTCACCCATGTTTGTTTTTGAAAAAAAAAAAACTTTTAGGTGCATTCAACGACGAATGGAAGATCTGATTTTCTAACGGGCTATATAACTTTGTAAATTGACATTTAAAGAAACATTTTTAAAAAAAACAAACAAAACCAGGCATCGTCGGCCCTTATTTGAAAGCAGCTACGGACGGTTGTGTTTTTTCCTCAGTTGACTTGGAGTTTTGCAGTGACTAAAGACACCCAAATATATGCTCTTAAGCACAGGAAAAAAAGTTATTTTTTCCATAATGTTTCCACTGCAAGAACAAGAGGAAGCGAGAGGTCAGATGACGCAGACGAGAGTCACAGGAACTGAGCCAGAGCAAACATACGACTGCAGCAGTGGAGCCACAGAAACATTCCTGTTTAACTGGATGGCTCAACCAAAAGACAGACAGGAAAGACAAAGAGGATGGGATGAAGGACCCCATGCTCTCCTTTTCCTTGCAGCTAGCGCGAGTCCTCATTGCTGTAGTTTATTGTAATTTATCAGTATAAAACCAAAAGAAAATCCATCACACGTGTAAGACTAGGGCTGCTCGATTATGGAAAAAAAAAATCATAATCACAATTATTTTGGTCAATATTGAAATCTCGATTATGTAACACGATTATTTCACATGACTTTGGGAACTTTGGATTTATTGAAAAGACACCTTTCAACAATTCTTAAAAAAAAAAAAAAAGTTGCGCTGTAGAGTGTGTCTGTTATGGATGTCTGGGTTGAGGGGGTTGTGGATGGCTTTTTCTGTTTCTTTATTAAATTGTCATGGGTCACTCGTTGTTTAGCTTTCAAGTGGTTGAACAAATTTGTAGTGTTCCCTTGCGTTGCAGCCACTACCATATAGCATGTTTCTGCTCGTCGTCAGATTCCTCGAAGCCAAACTGTTCCCAGACAACGGAGTTGGTTTTCCCTTTTTTGCTCACGAAACGCTGCTGTGCCTGGCCTCCTTGTGCCATCTTTACTAGCGCTGAGTTTTTATTCCGGCGGATGATGCACGACCTGCCTTCCTCTGGCTGAGAGAGTTTGAGGCTTCGGGAGGGGCGGATGTGCGCATGCGCGTGTCATTCAGAACGCAAGATACAAGTTCTTGCAAAACAGAACTTAAAGGCGGGGTAGGGGATCTTTTTCTGGAACATTTTTTTACATATTGCTTGAAATACTCTTCACACCCCCATTGCAACCAATTACTTAAAAGTTTTGACACAAATATGAAAAGTTTTAGTGGCCTCTAGAACGTACAATCTAGGAAAATCAGTATCCAATCATTGTGTACGGACCGTTCACAATGATTGGATACTGATGCCGTCTATCAAACTGTAATCTGCTCCTCCCTCCCCCTCCTTCCCCCTGTGCGCGTACCCTGCTCCGTGAACGAATTACGCGTCCAGAAGCTTGGCAGGAAGCTAAACTAGAGCCAGCTTGGCTAGCAAATAGCATTATTAAACATATAGTTATCATATACTAAATACTAAATACGGCAACGATCGATGCTTGCTGTCAGAGCAGCGCTCGTGCGCGTTCATGTACTCTAGAGGCGTGCCTTCGGGGGGAAAGTGAAGAAAAGGGTTGGGACTTTTTACCTGTGTATTTTCAAAATGCAGCTTCGCTGGACTCAAAATCCAGGATCTCCTACCCTACCTTTAATATTAATTTAAAAATAATCGTTTTTTCGCGATTGTATTATTTTGGTGATCGTTGGGAGCCCAAATCGAAATCAAAATTGAAATTCAATTAATTGCACAGCCCTATGTAAGACACCAACCTTAATCCATTGGCACTTGTAGAACTGGTCAGATGCGGTGCAGGTATATGACTAGCGGACACTGGTGGAGGCCAGGGGCTGCCCCAGGTCATTCCCCCGACAGAGAGGGGTCTCCTGGGGTACGGCGAGTAGACAGAAGTCGGGTGAGCGGCCGCAGCCCTTCCCGTCCCTTGGAGGCTCGGCCGGTTCAGACTCCCTGAAGAAAAGGAATGTCGTGAACGGCTGGGCATGGGTCCTGTGCTGCTGTGGCTCAAACACTGCTGACAGGAGCAGGCAAGGCCCGAGGGAATGGCCGGAGGACCCGAGGAGGCCAGCGGGTAAGGGAGATTACACTGCCGCCGCACCTGGCGCCTGAAGCCCGTGGATTTATTAACCTGGGCCAGCGATGTGAGATCCACGATGTAATTGTATCCGTGTGGGCCCAAGTCTGCTGTGCCTTGGCGGGCCTGATAGCTGTGCTCCAAAAGGATGGAGGTTCGAGTCTCGTAAGGAGTCCAACCTCCTTCATCATTGGCCCATTCCCAGTAAACGCCACTGCCGAGGCCTGAAGACTGGGCGAACAGAGATCGACGCACGGACCTCGTCTTACCTGAAAATAAAGAATATGGACTCAGTGAAAATACGAATTCAAAGATGTATTGAGAGTTATTAAAAGAATACGCCTTGTAAATCTCAAAGAAAGGCTACATTGCCGAAATGTACCATGTCCTAGCATTTATGTGCAGAGTTTAACATTGAAAGAATATTCTTCTCAGGGCTCAGTCATTTAACGCATTTACAGCATCATAAGGAAGAGCTGTTGTTTTTCATTCAAACTACTTGGCAGGTAAATAATAAAAGGTTAAATAATCAGCTTGAAGCAATTATTTAATAACACCAAACGAAGAGAAGAGTTTTAAACAAGATTAAGAGGCAGCTATGACACACTGACCAGTGCTGAGACCCAAAAGATTAACCTAACTATCTAACCATCTTTACTTGTAGCCCGTGCAAGCAGAGGCGCACCTTGTCAACAGGTAAAGCAGGCAACTGCTTGGAGCCCCGAGCCACTAGGGGGCCCCTGAGAGCTGAGATGCATTCAATCAAAGATTGTCTAGTTACTTTATAAACTGTCTCAAACAGTGGCGAACGTTCGTGGTGAACATGTTTTCTTTGAACAGTTAAATTTAAATGATTTAGTCAAAGATTGTCTAGTTAACATGCCATTCTATAATTCTATAATTGCATTGTTGACTTCGTCAAACTCACGTCAAGTTCCACTGTAGGCTATGTTCGCGGAGAACTAGCCCCTCAGAGTGTTTGCGATTATTGGCAACGTTCGCCGGAAATTCAAGGCTAGTGGAAAATAAAAACCATACTTATGAAATCGATATCATGAACAGCTTTACTTGTCACAAAGAATCTTTAAATGAACACAATTATTATTGGATGGCCAGCTACACCCGGTAGCTAAATAGCAACAGGCGAATATCAAGTGCCAACGTAGACAACGTAGTCTTTTTTTAGTTATTTATTTATTCTTTACATGTATATTTTAAAAATAACAATGTTTTTCATGTTTGGAATAAAAAGAGGTTTTATTTCATACATTTTTCGTTGGTGTCAGATGTTTTGGTGACGAACACTGGTCGGTAGGGCCCCCTTGGATTTTTTGTGCTCGGGGCCCCCACAGACTCTAGAATCGCCACTGCGTGCAAGCTAAAGCTACGCAGCTAACGTCCAAAACAACAACAGGGCCCGTTAAATACGCAAAATACGTGGAAATTAGGCCCGTTACATACGCAAAATGCGTGGAAAATATTTCAGCGTTGTTGTGAAGAAACGAGAAAGGTTGGGGATGGGTGTTAAATGTCGTGCCGTGTTGAACATTTTCACCTGTGTCCTGTCGAAATTGCTTTAAGCTCGGTATGTCGATGAGGTAAGGCGACAGGCTGGGGTCTGATTGTCCGAGGCAGATGCTTGTGGAGCCGGGTCCTCCGCCTCCTCTGCGCGGTGAGAGACACCGCTCGATGTGGGCGCTCACCTGGCCGCTGTAAGGCCGCCAGTAGCCCTGGTCGTCCTGCCATTCCCACACCGCTATCATCGGCTGAGACTGTCCCACCACAGATCCAGAAGGCGTAGCTGGCACAGAGGGCCCGTTTCTAGAGCCGTTTACTCTGGCACAGGAACCAGACACAATCGCCATATTCACCAAAGCTAGCTTAAAGCTAAGCTAACGACAAACTCACTCTGGTTAGCCGATTGTGGTTAACAACGAAAGACAAAAAGTCTGCCAGTGAGGCTAGCTTGGTTCGTTAAAAATCTCCATTATGAATGTGTTAAAGCGCCTCTGAATAAGTTACGAGGTAAGGGCCTAGATTAACATGTAACTGCATGTTTACAAAGCTGTTGCATTCAATAAAGCCCGGCTGTACGTGAATAACGTTAGCTTTGTAACAGCATTACCAAGGTTCCTTCTTCTTCTTCTTGTAATTCATTGGCGGGTAGCATCCGTAATGTTGCATTACCGCCACCAACGGTACAATTATGTAACTGCGGGTGTGGAGCGTCGACGAAGGAGTGACAAAGTAAAATAAAATAAAGAAAGAAAATAAATAAATAGACAAATAAATAAACAATTCACTAAATAAAAAATAAACTAAATCCTTTCAAAAATTCCTGTAGTCTTTAAGAAATTAAACACAAATCTCCAAGCTGAGGGCACAGAAACGAAACATCGCAACTTCTGTCGATTAAAAACTGGCTGTACAATACGGCTCCAGTTTTATTCTGTTGGTCTAAAACCTGCTCTCACAATATAGCTTTTGATTCAAATATTGACACAGAAGGACGCTTACGTTAAGGAATTAAAATTGAAATATGTCTTGACAAAGAGTTATTACATATTTAATGTTCTCATACAAAAACAACCCAAAGTTAAACATTACACATCCATCTTTTAAAGATAAACTGCTCTCTGAATGGAAATATTCTGACCGGCTGTTGCTGGTGTGTTTTTATCTTGTGAAGAAATCCATAAAAAAGGCTTCTGATTATGAAATATTAAAAAGAATATATCAAACGAGGACACAAAATCACTAAATGCGACGCCAAATGATAGTGAGAGAAAAACTTCAAATGAGCAGATATGAAAACAACCACACTTGTGCCACAAATGTGTCTATAAAGAAATGTGAAAAAAAGCTAAATTGGACAAAAAATATATACAAAAAGACTTAGAATGGTGCAAAGTATGTACAACTGAACACAAAAAACAACACAAATTGTATATGAATGTACTTTTACAGTACTTCTGTGCTTGTTGGGCCATTGTTTTATTATCTTCCAATGCTTAGCGGCCACGTTTCCTAATGTGGAGCACTGAAGATGCATCGAATACTCGTATCCTTTTCAGTGAAATCAGCTGTAATACAATAAAATTCAGCGTGAATCTCTCTTGAAGGGAAGGACCTCAAATTCTTATCTCAATCAATAACACATTCTTTATTTCTCTCTGGTTTCACCACTTGCAAAAGTGGTTGTGTGGTGATTTATTCATGGAGCGGTAGATGGAGGTAAGCAGTCCTTAAAGTGGACCACAAGTTATTTAGTCATCACTGACCATTTTTCCATTCTTAACGCACAATTATTTTAAACAAAACATTGTGCGTAACGATATTTTTCAAGAAATCCAAGCGCATAGATCTCATTGCCTCTAAATTAGAAGCTTTACATAGTGTGCATGAATACTGCATTCTTCTTTTGCATTATCCCCCTTTGCTTCATCCCCTTTGAAGCATTTCTGCCCTCAACTGGATATAAACATGTACGACATAAGTAACGAGGTGTCCAAGCCAAAACCTCAAGGTGATTGATTACACTTTTATTGAAAAACGTTTTTAACTATGCACACAGAAATACACTTCATACTGGCATGGTGGAAGCGGCCTTCTTAAAGTGTTCCCTGACTTGGCTTATGATCAAATATGTAATGATCAAGACCCTTCAGTCGTCAGTTACTACTCATCAAAATTTATGTCTGGGAGCTTTTCGTGTATCAATGAGGCTCAAATAAATTGCATTCTGTCCACAACAAATAAGTGAAGCAAAATTAATACAACAACTAAAGATAATGAGGACCGTGTTCCTTTTATATACCTAAATGGCAGTAGAACCAAACGAGTCCAGAGAGAATGTAGTTTAAGTCAGTGAAGAAATGAGATTTGAGAATTCCATTTAACCAATAAATTGACACATAATAAGTAAGTAAACATCCTTCTAAGTTCTCTCAAAATGACACATGTAACACTTGTCCCATGTAGCTATACCGTACTAATCTGTGATTGAAAAATTGACAGTTTTTACCCTTTTTAAAACTTATTTATGGCTTTTATTTCAATGACGCATGATGTGTTATGCATTTTAAATCCCACCAAGAACTTGGAAAAGAATGTAAATATAACACGTACAGCATTTTAAAATCAATTGACGCATTTAGTTTAATAAAAGAGTTTAAACACAATGTACAAAAAAATATAATATTCAACACAACCAGGGGTTAAACTGGGCTGGGGCTGAGCCTCAGCACATAAGTGATACATCTGTGATCTGTTCAGAGAATATAAACCCAGCAGAGCTCTTAGATCCAAGGACTCAGGTCAGCTGGTCCAGTCCAGAGTCCAGACTAAACATGGAGAAGCAGCATTTAGCTGTTATGCTGCAAACAAGTGGAGCAAACTGCCAGTGGAGATTAAACTTTCACCAAATGGAGACATTTTTAAATCCAGGTCAAAGACATTTCTTTTCTCATGTGTCTATGCATGAAATATCTTTTAACTTATCTAGACTGTTGCCTGTTTTTAAATTCATTTAAATTATTTTATTTGTTTCTCTTTATATTCTTTTATGTATTTTTAATGCTTCTTGCACTCCCTGCTGCAATGGTTTTATTTTATGTAAAGCACTTGGAACTGTTTGTACATGAAATGTGCTGAATTTGTATAGCCATACAAATAAATTTGATTTGATTTGATTTTGATAAGCTGCATCATGGGACACATCTTACGCACAAAACTTTTTCGGTGATTTTCGGGTTCTAAATAGTTAAAACAATATTCTTAAGAATTAACACAATAAACTCCTTTGTGGTTGTGGTTTCTTTTCTGCTGTGGAATACCAGAAATCGTTTCAGCTTCAGAAATTCTGTTACTCTAGACTCTAAAGTAACAGAATTTAACTACAACTTAATTGTAGGGATAGTTGGCTGATTGTATATTTCTTACTATAGATTTGAGTTGTTGATACTTTTGTTGCAGCTGATACCATACTGTCAAGTGAGTGAAATAGGTTATATACAGTACATTTTTGACTTTTGATGATATGTTCTAAACACTTCATTCCGTGTTTGTTCCACTGAGTAAAATTCAGCATTGTTTTGTTTTGAAGGATGTCAGGATTGTTCAAGAAGGGTGTACAATTACAATGGTAGAGTGAAGACTTGCTTATTTTAAGAAATTCCTGGCTGTCACAGAGGAACTGATGTTAATGCTTTTAAAACATTTAGTATACTTGATATTTGGGCTAATAAGTGGCAAGTTTGAGATTTTTAAATTGATGAGTATCATCGAGAAGAGATAATTGATTTTTGGTAGGATCATCATGGCAACTTTCCCCACGAATGATATGGGTAAGGAGTTCCAATGTGTGAGATAGTCTTCTATTGTCTTTAGAAGCTGAACACAGTTGAGTTTTGCTAGCTCTGAAAGCCTTGGGGAAATCCATCCATCCATCCATCTATTTTCTTTATCCACTCAATCCAACTGTCTGATCGCCGGGGGGGGGGGGGGGGGCTGGAGCCTATCCCAGTGGTCATTGGGCGAGAGGTAGGGTACACCCGGGACAAGTCGCCAGTCCATCACAGAGCCACATGCGCTTCCTTCACCGCTGGCGTCCACCATCGCTCTGTAGCTCGGGGATTTCACGTAGGATCCGCCATCTTGAAGGTAAGCAGCACATATTGGAATAAAGATTGTGCCATTGAATATTTCGACACAGCATAAATTGGAAACTTTGGTCATGAACATATTTCTATTAATCGAAATTCTACCTTGAAAAATGCTTCTGTTTCCTTTTTTTAAATTTAATTTGGTGGCCATCTTTAAAACTGGTAGCCATCTTGGATTTGAAGCCAGATAGCATAATTTTCATAAATAGTACACCCTTGACATCATTTGGACCAAATTTCACTTGTATCACCCAGTGAATGATCTAGCAGAATGTCTGGCCAGAAAACATTCGAAAACATTAATTTTGAATGACTTAACATCCGCCATCTTGAAAACCGTCAGCCATATTGGAATGCAGTTGACACCACTGGGTATTTCTAGACAGAATATATATATATTGAAGCTGTGGTAATCAACACATGTCTATTCTATGAAATTCTACCTTGAAAGACGTTTCTATTACACTAAATTTGGCGGCCATGTTGAAAACTGGCGGCCATCTTGGATTTGAAGTTGGACAGCGTACTTTTCTTAAATAATACACCCTGGACATCATTTGTACCACATTTGGTGCTTGTATCACCAACTGAAATATTCTGTGAACATTTTGACTCTAATCCGCCCCACTACAGCGGGTCCTCTGGTTGCCGTTACAACAGGCACCGACAACTTTCAGGCCACAACTCTGTGAGACAGTATCACTAATGGAGGTCCTGAACATGGTCCATTCAGATTCCATGTCCCCAACCTCACAACTTCACAACCTCACAGGTTTCTCACGACCTATGTTAGAAAAACTCTCCCGAAGGTGCGAGTTAAAGACCTCGCGGACAGGGGCCTCCACCAGACATTCCCAGTTCACTCCCACTACTTGATTGAACTTTCCAGGTCTGAACTCTCGTGTCTGGACTTGTCTCAGCTGCTGATGAACTTCCACAGAGCCACTATAGAGAGCATCTTCTGTTCCAGTGTGACAGTGTGGTACGGCAGCTGCACAGTCCAGGACAGAAAAGACTTGACCCAGGTGGTGAGAACAGCACAGGGGATCCTCTCCCAGATCTGACCTCACTATACTGTATGCTGGCCAGGTCCAGAAGAGGGCCAGATGTATCACTGCAGACCCCACCCACCCAGGCCACGGACTGTTTGAACCGCTTCCTTCTGGAAAACGGTACAGAAACGTAAAAATGCGCAACACCAGCATGCTCTTTAAGACAGGGACTTTGCACTGTACTGGACTTTATTACACTTGTATTACATGTTCATTTCCCCCTAGTACACTATTACACACATCACTTTATAATTTGTACATATTTATAATGTGTTTATGGCTGGTATTTCTAACATTCTGCCAATTTTCTATATCTTTAATCTATACTGTCTTTATGATGCCGAGAGCTGCCAACTAAACATTTCCTTGTATGTATGCAAAAAGACAAAGAATTCCTGATTCTTCTTGATGGGTGACATTTCCTGATGCATCCTTAACAGAGTTGTTTTTTCGTTGCTTGTGGTTAGCTTGATATCTCCCAGACCTCTTGCTTTGTTCAAAGTTCTTGAAGCAAAGTCTTTGCACTGGGAACAGTGTTTTTTAATCAAGTATTTAATTTAATTCTAGTTTAGTTTTTTCTTATTCTTTTTAGAATGTGTTCATCAGGGGAGCATCCTCTTATTATTTAATTTTTAGTTCTAATATCTTTGAATTCTCTTTTTCTTTCTTAAGTGACAAAAAAGAGATAATTTTGCCTCACATTACTGCTTTTCCTGCTTAAAAAAAAAAACACTTGCTGATATTCCTGGTAGGTCATTATTTTTAAATATCTAGCCCATTATTTTTTAAAGAAATGAATAAAATCAGGATCTTTAAGTAATGATGTCACCAATGTCTCCAAAACATCTCCTTCTAGATGGTGGTGTTGTTCTCTTATACAACAGAGTGATAGAAACTGGTGAGTGATCACTGATAGTGATGGGATGGACTTCTGTTTCTGGGACAATACTTACGAGAGAGCTGCTGACTAGGAAATAATCTAATCTAGAATAAGAGTGCTGAACTGGTGAGAAGAAGGTGTTTTCCCTGAGAGTGGGGTGGTGTGAGCACCATGTATCACAAAGACCAAAATCATTCATATCGTGTTTGACAATATTTGTGGACTGCCAATTCCTAAGACTACCCGTGGTACTGAGCCTGTCCAATACCAGTTTGATGTTCCCTTATATGATGATTGTGTTATCCATGTGATCAGTAGGGATGGGAATTGATAAGATTTTTACGATTCCAATTCCATTTTCGATTCTGCTTAACGATTCGGTTCTTTGTCGGTTCCCTTATCGATTCTCATTTGGAGAAAAAGGACAACAAACCGGTCAATTAGCATCAACTTTGTTTAGTTTAGAAGTAACACGAGTCATGACCTCACAAACCCAACAACGGTGAGGTCCACATTGGTCTATCCTGGCCTGGGTAATTTAACTCTTCCTGCTCTGGTGAAAGGAGAAGCTGGAGGTAGAGGTGAACTGGGGGTAGTACCACCAGCCTCTGGCTCTGAGCCAGTCAGGCTCTGCCTCTCATGATTTCATCTAAATGTAATGCCTGAGAAGGCATTCATTTAACCTTAACCGTTACTAACAGCAGGTTTTACAATGAGGCAAATGGTGCTAACATGATAGGCAGTGTTTGTTAGTTAGTCACCTGCAGTGTTAGCCGAGGACATGCTAACGTTGCTAACGTTGCTGGGTTCAGATTCACCGACGTTAGTCTGGAGCAGATCGAAAACACGACATTCATTCATAGTTATTGCATGTTGGTAGTATTTCCTCCCTTTGGTGAAATATTCACTTTAAAGTTGCCCTGTTGTCGTCTTTTTTAGGGATGTGTAACCAAACTTTCGAGCGTTTGTACCGCTTGGGCGCCATGTTTACTGTTGACTGCTGGCTGCACTGGACTCGCCACGCAACGTTGCGTGGTGACGTCATTCGCGCCCACTGGAATCGATAAGGGAATCCTTTGCAAAATTGCCAAACGATTCCAAGGAATTGAAACACTGGGAACCGGTTCTCAACAAGAACCGGTTCTCGATTCCCATCCCTAGTGATCAGACAGTGAAATGAAAAAGGAGTGAAAAAAAGAATATATATTAGCAATGCAAAACTTCATATCTTGAATAAATAAATGAACTATTATAAATCTATTATAATTATAAATCGGCCCCACCGACCAGTGTTCGTCACCAAAACATCTGACACCAACGAAAAATGTATGAAATAAAACCTCTTTTTATTCCAAACATGTTCCAAACATGAAAAACATTGTTATTTTTAAAATATACATGTAAAGAATAAATAAATAACTAAAAAAGACTACGTTGTCTACGTTGGCACTTGATATTCGCCTGTTGCTATTTATCTACCGGGTGTAGCTGGCCATACAATAATTATTATGTTCATTTAAAGATTCTTTGTCACAAGTAAAGCTGTTCATGATATCGATTTCATAAGTATGGTTTTTATTTTCCACTAGCCTTGAATATCCGGCGAACGTTGCCAACAATTGCAAACACTCTGAGGGGCTAGTTCTCCGCGAACATAGCCTACAGTGGAAGTCGACGTGAGTTTGACGAAGTCAACAATGCGATTATGGAAATATAGAATGGCATGTTAACTAGACAATCTTTGACTAAATCATTTAAATTTAACTGTTCAAAGAAAACATGTTCATCACGAACGTTCGCCACTGTTTGAGACAGTTTATAAAGTAACTAGACAATCTTTGATTGAATGCACCTCAGCTCTCGGGGGGGCCCCCTTGTGGCTCGGGGCTCCAAGCAGTTGCCTGCTTTACCTGTTGACAAGGTGCGCCTCTGTGTATATCTTGTGATGTGGTTAAGTGATATGGAATGTTGTACGCTTTGTTTTCTTGTTTCCTGTTTTTGTCTTTGTCTTGATTTTAGTGTGAACAGCAGGACTGCAGATGGAAATTAGCCTTGGAGCTAAAATTGGCATATTTACATTGTATGTTTATTAATATGCAGAGTCCTGTCACAAATAAACAAATAACTAACTAACTTGAATTTAGCCACGTCTGGTCTCGGACAGCGGCCGCCCAGTCTCTTCCCTCCCAGGCGGTGAACTCATTGAAAGGTGATGTTTTTGACGGTGTCCTCTGGAATTTTAAGGTCCGTCTGGATTAAGCTTTTTACTGTTGTTTCGGGATCTTCCTCAGTCTGCTCCGGGATACCTGAATAAACAAAATTGTTGGGGAACATTGGGGAATATCATCATCATGAAATGCCTCACTCTGTTGTTCCAACTCAGGTTCACTCTCAGATAAGTAAGACTCTTTATGTGCTGACTCGAGAGTTGTTAGGGAAGTGTGACATGGTTTCTGACTTGGTCCATGTCAAAGGATTGACACTCATGTACATACTCAAAATCTGAATCCAACAAAGAGGAGTTATCAACAGGCATTTGATATGATGATCGGTTCAAATAAAATAAAATTCAAATTAAGTAGTAAAAACAAATAATTAAAAAATGAGGAAGAATAAATTAATTAATTCCAATATATATATATGTACATACATACACTAAGAAAAATTCCTTCCTTATGTTGTGATTCAAGAATACCCCTAATATCCATCATCACACAATGGGTTGTGGTTAAAGTAATCAATGAATGGCTGCCAGATTCTATAAAACTTTCTGTCCTGTTTTTTCAGTGAGAATCTAATTTCCTCCAGCTCCAGATGCTTCATGACATCCGTCACAAGATTGGTACAAATTGTTTCCAGTTGAGTAAAATCAATCTTCGTGCAAGTTGAAAAACAAATGAGACCATGCTATTTTTTTT
This sequence comes from Odontesthes bonariensis, assembly GCF_027942865.1. Taxonomy (NCBI): domain Eukaryota; kingdom Metazoa; phylum Chordata; class Actinopteri; order Atheriniformes; family Atherinopsidae; genus Odontesthes; species Odontesthes bonariensis. Next base: position 3,606,578 of record NC_134521.1, read on the forward strand.
CATAAACTCGAGTCCTTAAATCCTAGAATTGCCACCAATGGATCTGATTTAAATTCTCTGCGTAAAAAGTTTGGCATTGCGTTATTTTAAATTGCAGAAGCCCATGTCTTGGGCATACTGAAGAGCTGTGAATTAATGCTAGGGCTGTTTGCCATCGTTCTTCTGTGATCTCCCTACCTACATCATCCTGCCAGGATAATCTGAGATAATCTGTAGTAACTGTACAAGACAGGTTTGACAGATTTTTGTATAATTTGGATATTCCTCCCCTCTTACGGGGATCCTGCATAAGGATCGATTCCATTGGGGATAAGTTGGCAGAATTTGGGTATGATGGGTTTTTCTGTATGACAAAACTACGTACCTGTAGATATTTATAGAATTGTGACCTCGGAATACAATATTTTCTCTGTATCTGTTCAAATGATGGAAATATTTGATCTATAATTATATCTGAGAAGCTAGGAATTCCTTTTTCAAACCAGTAATTAAACACTGTGTTGATAAATGAAGGTCCAAAGGCGTGGTTTTCACTAAGAGGGCTTTGAATTATTTGCTCCTCTTGTGTTTATTTATGTGTTTAATTTAGTTGGTGTGGGAGCAGACACTATGGGGTCATTATGGGGTTTTGTGGGGGCAACAGGAGGTTGGAAGCTGCAGAAAACTGTGTAAGACTACAACTCTGCATCCTGGTCTCAACCCTGGTTTGTCATGTTTCTGGATGACTAATGAATTCGTCCATATTTCTAGATATGAGAGCTGCCCCTTCGTAAAGTTGGATGGATGCCGTCTCTTCTAATCAGCAGGTTTTCAAGAATGCCAATTATCTATGTAGCCCACGCTGTTTTGTTGAGAAATTTCCACGCTTTCAGTCATTTCTGTCTTCTTCAAACTAAGATTTCTCTGGACTCCTGGAATGTTTTCATAATATTGGGCACAGAAAAGTTGAAAGACCAGTTACAACAATCTTACACAGAAAAAAATAAAGATTTCTTAACTAACTAATGATTCTCTGCCCAATTCTTTTTAGCCATGACACTTTCTTGTTTTAAGAAAGTCTTTGGTGAATGTTCATTTTATATCCAATCCTGCCACTCATCTCTAATCAATTAATCTGCTGATCGTAGAATCTTCCAGAGCAGTGTTACTGGTATTCTATAAACTTCTCTGTGTCTCTCATCTCTTTGCTTGAGTGTGTGTGTTTTGCTGGAATCCAATTCTAGATTTGTTTCAATTTTTGTAAATGCAATGAAGTTGGCCTGTGAGGAGACTGAAATGTTTTCTTTTGCCTGTTAATAAAAATTTTACATTAAAGATTGAAGTTTTGTTGCATTTTTAGAAAACATTTCTGGAAATGATAAATGAAATGAAACTCTTGCTGTTGAAATAAAAAAAACAACTAACATTCTTCTCTTGTACTAGAATATTGTATTCCAGTCATCTCAAATGATTTATGAAAGTAACTATTACTACTTGATTTAAAGAAATTATTTACTAGTGAGAACGTGACCTCACAACTTCCTTTTGGAGGTTGTCCAGTGAGAAACATCCAAGATTTGCTGCTTTAATATTGCTTAAATATTTTTTATATTTATTTTATTCTATTCTATTTGCTTGTTTTTACTACTTTAATTGTTTTCATATATTTACTGTATGCTGCTGCAACAAAACAATTTCCCAAATTGGGATTAATAAAGTATCTATCTATCTATCTATCTATCTATCTATCTATCTATCTATCTATCTATCTATCTTAAGAGCTCCTGCATTCAGAATTTATGCCCCTTGTCTTTTTTTAAACATCAGTTAAACAAACACTGAAATTATGTTATTCAAGATGGCAAAGAGAGTTGAGACATTTTCTATCTATTTGTTAAATTACAGAGACACTTTTGTTTCTAGCTCTGCAAAAGTTTTGATTTTATGTGTTCAGGTTGTGAAATACGTACTTCCACCATTTCTGGCTTCACCCAATGCAATGAACGTAAACAGAACATAATGGTGACTGCAGCTTTGAATAATGTCACTCGAGAGAAAAACAGAAACAGTTTCCTGCAGAAAGAACTATGATTAGTGCTCAAGGGGGCAGTTTTCTCCGATTCTTACTTTAACAGTCTGGGCTATAGCTTGTGTCACACTTAAAAAGTCTGGAAAAAAAGGGGTTAGACAGATCTGTTATAAGCTGAACATAATGGCTTCTTATTAAAAAACTGAAAGTAAAAGTAGAACAAAGCAGCTTAAGCCATGAAATATACTGGTGTCATTTTCTAAGAGTTTACAACCAGTGCTAAATGTCAAAATCACAATTCATAACTGTCTGACTTATTGGGTGTTTTACTGATAAGTATCGAGTCATTATCAAGAGTGTCATCGAGGTTACAAGACTGTACAAACGCCTCGTCTTGGAACCTTTTCTTCAATGGATTGTTTTAATCACTTCACTAAAAAGACTGCAGAACATCCACAAACTACTTATAAACATTTACAGCTGCAGATTTTGGGGTTATGAATATGATCTGATAAAAAGCCGTTAGAAAAAGTTGTCTAGTAACCTCCACTTAAAGATGTTAATAAGTCAATAAATCACAAATTTCATTCAAATATCCATCTAATTCTTAATCAACAGTTTTTAAATGCATTTTGGCCCAAATTCCCTGCAGGCATTTACTAGAAGATTAACAATCAATTACGAAGGAGAATTCCAGATCCAGCTGAAAAAGACAAGGAGAGTGTTGTGATAACAAAGGATTTTCCACAACCTGGCAACCCAAACCTACAAGGATGTGTAAACCTTTTATATAACAACACATTTCAAATTATAGACCAAACGTATGTATAAAGCACTTTCACAGCACTGCTGGATTTTTTTTTTGTGTCATTACAACACAATGCTACACCTCATGGACATCTGATGAGTGGTAAATTACACACATAAGCACATGGAAAAGCCTGAGTGAGTGATATTAATGGGCTTAAGGGTTAATGATGCCACAGTGAGGGAGTCAACCTGTCAGGCCCAGAGAATGGAGGACGCAGGAGCAGGAGATGATGTATCCAAAAGCTTTTATTTTAGGAGCAGAAGTTCTCAAGTCTCTCCAGAGAGAAACAAAACAGGCTATAGAAAGGATTATTTTATATATATATATGTATATAAATAAATACATATATACACACACATATAGATACACATATATATAGACATATATACATATACACAAATATATATACATATCTATATACATATACATATATACATATACATATACATACATATATATAGATATATATACATACTTCTCCCAAAATGAGAGAAGTATATCTATGAAAATTTATCAAAATCACTCCACTATACGGAGGAACAAACAAAAGGACTATCAAAATTTTACTTGAACTAAATATCACTCCTGCTACGGAGGAAAAACAAATAACCTCTCCTAAAAAAAAAAAAAAAAAAATCGGAGGCACAAAACTCACTCCAACTGGGTGGAAAAACAAGAATGCTATGAAAAGAAACTTAAACTAGCACTTTAACACAACTCTCTTATCAAATTTAACAGGAACAAAAAATCTCTCTTGGCGAGGAAACAACAAAAGGTAATCTTGGAACTTGGCTATGAACAGGCTTGGAAAAGGCGAGAGTGATGCACATGAGATTAACAGATACAACACACTGGCACAAGACAAGGGGAAACGCAGACTCTTATGCACACAGGGATAACAGGGAACAGGTGGAATCATTCATATGACAATCAGACTGGAGCACGAGAGGAAGGGTAAGTGACCTGAAACGAGAGGGAGAGTTAATATTTCAAAATAAAACCAGAAATTACGAGACATGACATGGAGACGAGAGGTGTGACCTCAACTTATATGTACTTGAGCAACTATAAACAACTGTTAGTCTGGTCTCATTGGATAACACGTAAACGGTGCATTTGTCCACTTGTGGAATACCTGGTGTCACAACGCATGGTTGTAAATTTGTGATATGCTAACATAGATTCAAGATTCAAGATTCAAGATTTATTGTCATTTGTACAGAGAGACACAGGGTCATACTGTACATTGAAATTCTTGGTGACGAGGCATCGCCAACAGCATTAAATAAATTGAGAAGGGTGAATGAAAACCAAGGAAGAAGATAAAGTAGAACAATTGTGCAAAAAAAACAACAAATTTAACTGTGCATAAAAATTAAAGTGAAATGTGCAACTATATATATATATATATATGTATATATATATATATATATATATATATACAGGTGGAAATAAGTACATAACTTAAGTGGCTTGAGTGCCAATGAATTACTGGTTGAGTAGCCTGAAAGCCTGGGGGAAGAAACTGTTCTTTAATCTGCTAGTCCGAGCCCGGATGCTCCGGTGGCGTCTACCAGATGGCAGAAGGTTGGACAGTCCATATGAGGGGTGGCTATTGTCCTTAGTGATTTTCCGAGCTTTTCTCAGGCATCTTGTGTGGTAGATGCCTTGCACGGGGGGGAGGGAGGAGCTGGTGATGCGCTCGGCTGTCTTCACCACCCTCTGGAGGGCCTTAAGGCGCTAGCATGGTTGACGCGTCTGTCATGGCGGTGGCGGACCGTGACGTCAAAATGACGTATCAGGCATGGCGCTTCCCTTGAGAAGACGGCGCAGTGCGTTGTCGTGCACTAGAGTATGACAACCCGACCGAAGCCCGTCGGGCCCGGTCGGAACCCGACGGGCCGGGCCGGACTCGGACAAAAAATTAGAATGTCTTGTCGGACTCGGGTCGGGCTCGAAAGCAAGCAGACATCGTGAAAATGATAAACAGCCAGAGGACAGGTTTCAGTTCATTGCAAACGTCCGTTTTTGTGATAAACATAAATAATTGAGTATGCATAAATGAAAATGTTGGTAGGCTATTCGTGCCTCATAACGTGCAGCATGCATCTGTGTGCATCTGTGGTCTGTGCATGCTCGGTGCGCACGCACGCATATCGAACATTCGAACAACTTTACATTAAACACGTGCGATCAGTGCAGCCGAGCTCAGTTGGCTGGAAGCGCTATGGAGGACATTAAAAGAAAAATAGCTTCTGGAGAACTGAAAGTCGTGGAAAATGAGAGGGGGAAATCCACTGTGTGGAAACGCTTTAAGCTATAATGGATTATGGTGGATAATGGTGCGCTGTCACCAATGTGTATTTACTGATTAGGGTGCGCCGTCTTGCGTTGGTCACTGGTCTCGGGCTTCCGGCGGGCTCGGACACAAATATTTTAATTAATCTCGGGCTCGGGTTGGATTTGAGAACTTTTCTGTTGGTTGAGGGCCGGGCTCGGACAGAAAAATCCGGCCCGAGCCAGGCTCTATCGTGCACCAGTTGATTTTTGTAACTTGGCGGCGCCACCAACGAAAAACCGGATGGACCGATGTGACACCGGCTCAGTGAGGAGGTGCGTTTGTACAGGCAGCTGTACGAAACTGCAGTGAAAAAGCACAGGGACCACGTAAACTCCCAAAACTGGTGCACAGAGATTGGCAGGACTTTAGGGAAAGAGGGAAAGTTCTGTAAGAATGTGTGGAAGAAGCTACGGGACAGATGCAACAGTCTGTGCAAAGGCCTCGGGATTACTGTTTTTCACCATTCCTTCCTTCCTTCCTTCTTAACTCTTTGTGGTCAATTCAATTTGAGTGAGCCGTAGAAAAATGGACATTATCTCGTAGGAACATGTATTGACATCGACATGCTAACAAATCAGGGCTTAAGCTGCATTTGTTTAGGAAACACAGAAAGAAAAATTGAAAAATTGACCTATGTAGACCATTTAGTCAGGTTCACTGTGTACAAAAATGTACTTTTGTTGGAATTTTTTGGGGATTTGTTGACCTATACATTTTTGGAATCTGCAGACCTTGGGGATTCCAAAAACCAATGTTGCCACTTGAATAGACACCTGTATGGCGGCCATTTTGGAATTTCAAAACGGGCGCCATAAAATACAGAATTTCAGCTACCTTGGCCTCTAAACAACCTAAAAACTCAATTTAACATGCCAATCCTATGTTTTCTTGGTCAAGGAATCCAATGGTGACTTCAAAATTATGCTCAGAATCGTGCTGTGGCACCCCCAAGGGGTGGGAAAGAAAATCGCTACCCTTCTTACTGCCACCCCAATTGGTATGCAACCGGTATTCCGACATCCCGTCACTCAGACATGACGCCACTGCGACATCCCGCCATACCGACACTTTGATACCACCATTCCGACACTTGTTGGGAGCTGTCAGGGTCGGACTGGGAAAAAAAATCGGCCCTATCGACCGCTAACAACCATGATCAGTAACCTACACAAACCCAGACACATAATGGCTCGGCGGCCAGCAATCGGATAAACCAATGAAGTGAATCAATCCTGTGAAAGAATGAAAACAAGTGAATGGAATCTGCACTCACCCATTATGAAGTTAACTCTGCCAGCCCCATAATCTTGCCCCTGCTCAGCCAACTCCTTGACGTCGGGTATGGTTGGTAACGTTACGGCGGCTAGCATTAGCAACGAGGCTGCTAGGCTTGCTAAATCGGTAAGCATTAGGCTACTGAAGAAAGCTAGTCTTTTTAGCTACGTTATATTATCATCTTTATTCTCGGCTATAACCTTTGTTTACGGCCACTGACCCTAACCTGACGCCCTAGCTGTCAAATCACCGGAAGTTTTCACCGGAAGTACTCGCGCACACACAAAAGCTCTCTCCAGACATCTTTCTATCATTCCGCCCAGATGAAATTTAATGCCACTCTTCGAAAATCGGCGAAATTTAAGACATTTTAAGACCTTAAAAAACGTATTTTTTATTTAAGACTTTTTAATACTTTTTAAGGATCCGCGGAGATCCTGTAATGGCGGTATGGACAGATCCACTTGAGGGATGGGGGCAGGGGGCGCAATCGTAACACGCACCTGCTTCTGAACTTGTATATTGGCTACACAACGAGCCCCTCGTCAGCCCTCATCATCAGTAAATTTCTGAGTGGGTGCGATCAGTCTTGCTTGACTTGCGTGTTGGAATGTCTCTCTCTCGGGCATTTGTAGCTGGTGCAGCCCTATTATTGCATGGCGAGCTGTCCACGCGTGTGGTGCTGAAATCGCGTGTCGGAATGGTGGTATGTTGAAAAGAAAAATCATACCGCCATTCCGACAAAAGAAAAAATGAAATTCGGAATGACGGGACGTTTCATTTCTTAAAAAAATGTCACCATTCCGACAATTGAACGTCAATGTCGGAATGTCGGAATGTCGGTATGTCGGAATGGCAGCATGTACCCCCTCAAGTAACATACATCACTGATTCTTGAGAGTTGGGACAAAGCATGTTCCACATAGAAAAGTGAAATTTATATCAAAATTCAACCAATTCATGAACCCCATTAAATCAGGAAAAAACATGGTCTGCGATTTCCCTGAGGACCTCTTTCCATTCCTCTGCCAGTGGTGAATGCAAGACTACCACGCTCTTGTAAGTTAACCATGTTTTGATATTTTTTATATTTTCATATAAAATACAATAGTGGATTTAATTATAGTATTTTATTCAGATTATTAAGACAGCTAACTAATTTTGACAATTGCTAGTTAGTAGCCTAACTGCCAAAATTAGCTGGCTGGTTGCTGGAATGTTAGCTGTTGCTTAGCATTAGCTTGGAGATATTTTGGAGATATTGCATGAATCTGTTATGAGATCAGGTTTTAACTGTTGTTTTCACACAGCAAAGAACTAAATACTGCATTCATAGACTTGTGCAGGTACTTCCCTCTCATCTCTCTCCTAAAAGCCTGCCACCTCTGTCACATAAATGTGGTTGGACACAGTTCAGTATTGAACGTGGGGATGACGGCAGGAGTGTGAGGAATGTAGAGAAAATAATTTGCTGATGGCTTGGAGCTCTGCCCATTTTAATTACTGTGCCCACCTGGAAGCTGTCTGATTGTCCCGTCTGTGAGATTTGAACTTCCCACTGCCTGCTTTTGGACAGAGTGAGTAGCACAGAGTGCTGCATTGGGATAGATGAATAATGGAAGGACCAGAGGAATGCCTGGCATGTTGTCTGGCACACTGCAATTGCATAAGAACCTAGAACCCCAAATCAGAAAAAGTTGGAATGGTATGGGAAATGCAAATAGAAAAAAAGAGATACAATAATCCCAATAAAAGAAACCAATCCAAAGATGAGAGAAGATAATCTCACGTTCCAAGGTGCTGCATGGATGTTGAAAATTTCATGAAACTAGCCCCGAGAGAGGGAATGTGAAAATGATTAGATGATGTGTGCTGAGTCTTTCAGATCACTGGGTCTCTTCAGTGAGAAAATGTTCGTGTTCATCCAACATTTCCTGAAGAAAATTACCATTTCAGTCACATTGCACAGAAATAACCTTTAATTTTCCATACCACTGTTTAATAACCTACCTTTTTTTTTTTTTTACAGAGACTTTGTGGTCAAGCCCTGTGCACTCTGAATAGTGTCAATTACGCAATTGAGCCTTGCTGCATCCAAATGATATTTTTCATGTGCCAGACTTATAAGACAAGGTATTCCAGTTAAGGGTGAAAAAATGAAATATCTCCTCTCAGGGAAGCAGGTCCCGGTGAGGAATAGAGAGGACTGCAGCTGGCAGCGGGGGAACAGAACAATCTCCATTATCCAATGGCTCTTTGCCCACACTAGGGCTATCGGTATCAATGAAAAGGCCTTCTTTCTCACTCATATAAGTGAGACAGACTCAGGACCAGTCAAAGGCTCTTTTCCCAGGAGAGTATGCCATTAGCCTAGGGGAAAATATGTTTGGCACTGAACAATGTCCTAAAGACAAACATGTTGACCTGCTCAGTCAAATGATAAAGGCTGTTTTTATCACAAAGTCTAAACCTGTATTTACAGTGACTTGCTTAAAGGGGAACTCTGTGGCATTTGAAGCGCATTCCCCTTGCTAGAGGTTGTCAAATACTGACAGTAGGACACAGACTGGTGCAAATCGGCGCTCCCTGTGCGGCGATTGCGCTGTTTGCGCAGCCTGTCATGCTAGCCAAATACGTGGTGGCTAAGGGGGCAAGTGCTAACCCTTCCACGTAAAACAACAACTAGCACACTGCAGAAACGTCACACCACTTTATAAACCATCCGACAATAAAGTCACAATCCTTACCATCAAAACCATATGCATGGTTCTCACATTACTGGCATGGGGACGTTACAAAATAACTTTATAAACAGCATGTCACTTACCGGTTGTCGGTATGCTCGCGCATGTGAAAGCCCAAAAGAGTCAATGGACGATACTCCCATATACAAAACAATTATCTTCTCTAGAAAAACTGCGTTCAAGTATTTAAAACATTACAACAATACATGCCCAGTAATATTGTTTTAAATGCCCCGGAGTTCCCCTTTAAGCATACCTATAAGTTAGGGAGCCTGGAAAAAGGACAAGAGGGACAGATATCATTTCAGGCCATGTTTTAGAACATTATGAAATAAAGAATTTGTTAGCATGTTTCAGTTTGATTTAATTGCACAAGATAAGTTTAATTAAATGACAGAGGTCCTTTCCTTCACCTTTTTGCCATGTGGCGCACTCTCGGAAGCTTTGCTCCTCTTGATAAGACAACTTCCCTCAAAAACACGATTTATATTCACATTCTTTGACAGTTTTTAATGTATAAACCACAGATGGGTTAGATAAAAATGTTAAATAGTGATTAAAACAAAATCTTTAGATTTGAGATGATGGACACAAATTGCACTCAGAATTCTGTATTGAGGTATTTCATTGGGAGGTTATTTCTATTTGTGCTGTAAGGTACAAACCTTTTTTGTTTTGCAGAGGAAGTTAAGACTGGTCCCCTGGTAAGCCATAAAAGGACTGTTTAACAGACTGTCTGTTTTAAGTCAAGCTATGTTGTTTTCCTAACCCTAACCAAGCAGTTTTAACACAAGAACCGCCATGAGTTCATTTTGACCAGTGAATCTGACTCTGATTCTGAATCTGGATCTGACCACGAGCAAGGTGGGAGTTGATGTCCTGGATCAAATGACCAGACAGTACTCGACAAGAGCCGCCACCCACAGGTGGCCAATCGCAATTCACAATTCAATTCAATTAAAAAAATTATATAGTGCCAAATACAACAAATGTCATTTCAAGGTTCCCAAAAATACCACACATTTGCCTTTTCAACGATCTCACCGATCTAGAGTATTCCATTATCCAACAGAGAATGCTGATGACAGGCTTTACAGCCACCAAAAAGGTAATTTTGCATCTATGGATTAACCCCCAGTTTCCACCACGTAAACTTTGGATTAACTACTTGGACAATATTGTTCATTTAGAATATCACACAGCTAGAGTAAACAAAGCCATGCCTTCCACGTTACAAAAATGGCAAACATTTCTTGTTAGAATTCAAGATTTAAACGGTCAATCTCACCTTCATTGAGTTTACATACGTGTATGTGGTGTTGTGTGTGTTTTTTGGTTGTATTTTTTCTTATGTTCTTCTTCTTTGTTGAGTGTGTTTTATTTCTATGTCACTGCATGTCTTGTTTCCTGTAATACCCTTGCGGGCCAAACCTTGACATTTGGACTGAAATGATGGACTCAAGGGACTATATGCAGTTATTCACACGTACCAGAGCTTGTTATGAATGTACCAAGTAACCCCCCCCCCCCATAAAAGCAATAAAAAAGTTGATCACATAAATGTCATCTCAAGGCACTTAAATAATAAAGTCCAATTCAAGCCAATTGGAATTCAATTAATTCAATTAAAAACAATTTCCTAGCTAAGGAAACCAACAGATTGCACCGAAACTTGTCTTCAGTCCAGTCTCCCGTCCTGAGTGTGCCTGAGGCGACTGTGGAAAGGAACGACTCCCTTTTTTACAACATGCTGGACCTGGCTAACATCAATATATGCATTCTTTATCAGAGCTGCACAAAAACAAAAATTGCTAGTGTGGTGTATTGGTGATACACCAATTCAAACAGCCTATGTGTAAATGATGCAGGAAGAACTCTGATGACACAGAAACTTTTAATGTTAACCAGGTCCGTATCAGAATTACAGAATGATGCATCAAGTCTGGAGAGATCTTTCGAGCCCGAATCCCTGCAGTATCTCTCCCTCTCTGTGGGTGTGCTTCTCATTAAGTAGAATCTGTCTGTTTTTTGGTGAACTTGAAGATGTTGCATGTTTCCTATCAACAGGCACAAAGGCACACTGTGGTGTCTATTGAGCCTCTTCTGGACCCACTAACTGGGGAGTGTGTTATTCTCAAGATGTCCTACTTTAACCCGAAGCACCCTGCACAGCTGGTAGTTATCAGACACTACATACAGTGCCTTGCGAAAGTATTCGGCCCCCTTGAACTTTTCAACCTGTTGCCACTTTTCAGGCTTCAAACATAAAGATATATAAATTAAATTTTTTGTGAAGAATCAACAACAAGTGGGACACAATCGTGAAGTGGAATGAAATTTATTGGATGTGTCAAACTTTTTTAACCAAATAAAAAAACAGAAAAGTGGGGCGTGCAATATGTTTCGGCCCACTTGCGTTAATACTTTGTAGTGCTGCCTTTTGCTGCAAGTCGCTTGGGGTATGTCTCTATCAGTTTTGAGAGACTGAATTTCTTGCCCATTCTTCCTTGCAAAACAGCTCGAGCTCAGTGAGGTTGGATGGAGAGCGTTTGTGAACAGCCATCTTCAGCTCTTTCCACAGATTCTCGATTGGATTCAGGTCTGGACTTTGACTTGGCCATTCCAACACCTGGATACGTTTATTTGTGAACCATTCCATTGTAGATTTGGCTTTATGTTTTGGATCATTGTCTTGTTGGAAGATAAATCTCCGTCCCAGTCTCAGGTCTCTTGCAGACTCCAACAGGTTTTCTTCCAGAATGGTCCTGTATTTGGCCCCATCCATCTTCCCATCAATTTTGACCATCTTCCCTGTCCCTGCTGACGAAAAGCAGGCCCAAACCATGATGCTGCCACCACCATGTTTGACAGTGGGGATGATGTGTTCAGGGTGATGAGCTGTGTTGCTTTTACGCCAAACTCCTTGGGATGTTTAAAGCTTGGGAAATCTTTTTGTATCCAAATCCGGCTTTAAACTTCTCCACAACAGTATCTGGGACCTGCCTGGTGTGTTCCTTGGTCTTCATGTTGCTCTCTGAGTTTTGAACAGAACCCTGAGACTATCACAGAGCAGGTGCATTTATACGGAGACTTGATTACACACAGGCGGATTCTATTTATCATCGTCAGTCATTTGGGACAATATTGGATCATTCAGAGATCCTCACTGAACTTCTGGAGTGAGTGAGCACTGAAAGTAAAGGGGCCGAATAATATTGCACGCCCCACTTTTCAGTTTTTTGTTTGTTAAAGGTCCTATGGCATGAATATAAATGGAGGCTTTTATATATTTGTATAGGCTTTAGTGGTCCCCTAATACTGTATCTGAGTTTTTTTTCCCCAAAATTCTGCCTTGGTGCAGAATTACAGCCAGTCCCAAAAATGAGCTTTCCTTAGGATCCCCAGAATGAGCTGTTTAGTGGGGGTGTGGCCTTACTTACGCCTGTGGTACCTTGCGCAAATGTTTTGTGAATCGCTATGGCACGTAGATGGCATGTAGATGGCACAGCAGCCCTATGCCGTAAAACTAGCGAAACCTGTTGATATGAGCTTACTTTGACAATGTGACGAACTAGTTACTGAACAACTCTCCTAACACAGTCAAACATCTAGCAAGTGCTACACAAGACACAGCAAAAAAGGCGTGCGTGAAGGGCAAAGCAGGAGTGAGGATTTTGACATTCTCTGGTTGGCAAAGATGCACGTAGCGCGAGTCATTTCAATCAGGGGAAAGGCAGATATCGTGCGCGCCACAACACCAACAGCAGGACGGCTATCAAAACAACAAATAAGTACACAACACTCGCGTTAAAGTAAATGAGGTGTCCACTCGCATACCTCATGCTATTTACTGTTACATTAGCGACAGTGACCGAGCTATTAGCTGCAGAGCTAACGACACAGACAGACTGACAGTTTTGACTCTGGAACCCTGAATCCTGATGAAATGCACTGAATTTGCGGATTCATTCTTCTTCAGGAAGCTTGAAGTAGGGGGTTTTGGTCTAAAATGAGCGAGCTAACCATCTCATGGGCATGCAAACACCTCCCACAGTCCAGTTGGCAGAGATAAGAGCGTGCAGATGCTATTAGCTGCATAGCTAACCGTTAGCTAACGTTAGCTGCTAACGATACAAACCCTTTCCTGTGGTAACAAGCTATGTAACTATACTGTACATACAGGAAAGCAACACAATAATAGAGCGTTAAATTACTTACTCTCGGGAATGAGATCCTTCCCCAAGTGAGGAACGAATGGAGCAGGAGATTGACAGGCGGATCGGTGCGGCGTCTGCAGTGATGCGGGCTCTGCAGTGATGCGGGCTCTGCACCGGCCCGTCGTGGTGATGAAGGAGCTGAGCCAGAAGGTTTACCGGTCAATCTATGTTCCTACCCTCACTTATGGTCACGAGCTGTGGGTAGTGACCAAGAGAATGAGATCCCGAATACAAGCGGCCGAAATGAGTTTCCTTCGCAGGGTGTCTGGGCTCTCCCTTATTGGGCTCGGTATTAGTCCAAGTTCTGGAAACATTCGTTGGTGAAATGTTTGGCGCACACACACACACAAATCTCTCCGGTTCTGTCGTCACTTTCCCAGAAAAAACTAAATCTGTCCACTGGCTCTTTAGAGGTTCTGATGCAGGAGCTCTAAACAGATTTTTTACATCCATGTACAGAGCAATGAGCTGGCCAAAGAGCTGTGGGCGGGGAAAGGCAGTTTTGGCATAGCCATATATGGGCTCTGGGAGGAAACAACCTCCACGTCATAAGCGGCGGCTTTCCCGATCAGGCCATCTGCATGGTCACATTTCCAAAGGCGGAGAATAATTTCCAGTGCATGGTTTAGGTATCGTCATTTTTAGCCACCGGGGGACCGCAGGCAGGCTAGAGGAACTCATATTAATGTTAAACAACCTTAAAAACTGAAAATTTCATGCCATGGGACCTTTAAAAAAGTTTGACACATCCAATAAATTTCATTCCACTTCACAATTGTGATTGTGTCCCACTTTTTGTTGATTCTTAACAAAATATTTAAATTTTATATCTTTATGCCTGAAATGTGGCAAAATGTTGAAAAGTTCAAGGGGGCAGAAGGGGGCCTTTACACAGTTGGTAAATATCAGACACTTCACTAGGCGCGGCTGTGCAGTTGTGTAAATAACTGTGCAATTGTATGCAAATGAAAGGAGCAACCAAGACTGTGCCACTGCACCTTCAACAGAGGAGGAGCAGCCTCAGGAGAAGCAAAGGCAGTATACAGTGAAAATGCACTGCAAAACCCCCAAAACAATCAAATCGTACGTCAGGTGCCGGTGATCTGTGTGTCTCTTTCTTTCTTTGTAAATATTTATGAATTCATGTTAATTTCTCATGAGAGTAAGAAACTGTTATTATTGTGAGATTCCATGTTTATGACCAATGTTCATTTATTTATCTGTATGACAGGTTTCTCATATTTTATTGCATGTATTTTTCCATTGATAGTTTAACTGAAGTGAATTTATATTGTTATTTTACCAAAACAAAAGAAAGCCTAATGTGGCACCTGCTGTAATTTCATCACATGCTGAGAATAGCAGAGGAGGCTCCTTGTATTAATGTCAGTACTGCATGTATCTTTCTGTAGCCACAATGGGAAAGCAAACATACGGGTCAGCAGAGAGGATAAAAGGAAGGAGCGACCTTCACTCACACACAGGTTGTCAATGCTCTAAAAGATTTGCTGCTACAGTCTAACATTATCTTATTGGGAATGGGTGAAAGATGTCCAGAGTGAACGTTGTTGACATTTGCATGCACACGTGCCACCACTCTGGAATAATCCTGAGCCCAGTGCATGATGGAACAAGGCTAAAGTATATTATGTGTAAGAAGTATTGGGTCACATGGGAGACAAACTCAAATGTCCTGCCTAACTCACACACAGTCTCATCTCGAAATTTCAGGTACGGTAACTTTTGAATGTGTAACTTTTGCATTCGTAACTTTCCAACTCATAACTTTTCAATTTGTATTCTGACAAATATTACAACACAACCCAGTAAAAACACAGATGGACTCATTTTTAGAGATCACAAATATTTTGTTTTATGCTCAACTACAACCAAAGACGCACACATTTCCCAAATATGCACGGATTACTTGCACAGATGGACAAATCTTTTTGGCCCATTGCTTACACCATACACCGTACCCCCATGCTCCCCATGTGGATGCATTTATGCTGATGAGAATGTGGGTGTAGGTGTGGATAGATGAACATATGCTGATGCATTTATATGGGTGTGAATGTGGGCGTATGCGTGGATGGATGGATGTATGTTTGGAGATGGGAGGGGAAGAGGGGTTAGAAGGGCGGGAGGGTCTAAGAGTACATGCACATTAAAATGAAGAGGAATACTGCTAAGCACAGGTTAAATTGCATACATAGGTGCATGCATTGCATTGGTACATATTTATGTTTGTTTGTTTTTTTTGTTGTTTAATATATTTAATGCATATTTTACTATTACTACGATTATTAGTATTTATTTTTTGTTTATTTATTTGTTTATCATGACTATGACTCATATTTCATTTTGTCTATTTCACGGGTGGGGAAGGTGGAATGCACATAAGGGGAGAAAAAAAAAAGAGAAAATGTGTTCACAAATGAATTATCATGACTGTTTGTGAAGTGATTGAGACCTGAATGAACACAATAAAGTATTAAAAAAATCTTTAAAAAAAAAATTAGACATAGACGTGTGGGATAGTAGGACTAAGCCTTATTCAGTGTAGACCATGAAATCAGGGTGAAAGTTGTCTTGTTCCAGTCTCTGTATTAAAGTTAATATGTGTGAATTTATGATCAAAGCACAATAAATCCAAAGAATTCCAGTAAACAAAGGGAAAATTCTGAGCTCCTCGAAGGAAAAACATCTGACACATGAACTTGCCAGCAAATGTTGCCATCCATCAGCATGACACTGGCATCCATCTTTTCTCCTCAGCCAGGACAGCACACAGAGCCAACATGATGTCATTCTTGAGCACCACAATGAGAGCCATGACCAGCCCAAGCAGCTCTGCTTTTTAAGAGAGGGAGCTCCACAACATGTTGCACATCAAAGTCTGTTTACAGGTTTTGGGACTGTTACATGTGTGAAACTCTTTGTTGCTTCAGGAGGGGCAGCATGAATTCTGTCAGTAGTCAGAGTGGCAATGTTGGGAGGGGGCACCCCCCGAAAGAATATATGAAAAAAAAAACAACAACCATACATCTTCTTCTGCATCATGTTTGATTCCTTAAGGCGAGACTACAGGTGAATGGGGTAATATTTTAAAATAATAGATATCACCATGAAACTTCCTCAGTTGATTACTTATACAAGTATGAAAAGAAAATGTATTACAAGTTTTAGAAATTTGTATGTTTAATTATGCAAATTAGGCATTATCTCATTACATATGCGCACATTTGCATATATTTCCGAAAGATAGATCTGAATATATGATAAAGCCAGGTGCAAAATTCTTTCTTCATTTTGTTTACACACAAAATGAAAAGAAAATTACCGAGGGATTTCAGGATATCTGCTTTCAGTTCCTAGGAAATCAAAATATACTGTCCATAGTCTAAAAAACATAAATTTTCACCATATTTTTTTATTATAATGTCACATAAATCAGGCCACGAATGATTTATTAACAAATCCTTCTGTAAATATCTTCAGAATACTGCTAAATGTATAACTGGAAAGTTTGGTGTTAGTAGGTGCTCCATAGAGACCAATAGATATACATAGAGACACAACAGTGAAGCAATCTACAAGAAAGGACAGAGCAGACTGTACTTCTTGAGGAAGCTAAGGTCCTTCAAGGTTTGCAACAAGATGTTGCAGATCTTCTACAAGTCTGTTGTTGAGAGCGTCATTTCCTCTTGCGTCATCTGTTGGGGCAGCAGCATCAGAACCAGGGACCTAAAAAGACTCAACAACCTGATAAAGAAGGCTGGTTCTGTTCTGGGGACGACTGTGGAACCTCTGGAGACAATAATGCAAAGAAGGATTTTGCATAAAATCAAGAGAATTATGGACAACCCTGAACATCCTCTCCATGAGACTGTTATCAGAAAACAGAGTCTCTTCAGTCAAAGGCTTCTTCAGTTTGGATGCAAAACGGACCGCTACAGGAAATCTTTCCTGCCCACAGCCATCAGCATCTATAATAACTCTTTGATTTAATTGAGCTACATCAACATTTAATTTCCCTCTGGGATAAATAAAGTATTTTGAATTGAATTGAATTGAATAGTCTGAGATATTGATACTGGAAAAATACAAAAAAATGATTTTGAGAAAACGGCATTTAAAGATTTAAATAGGGGAATTCATTTTGGTCAGTTTGGGCGAAACGTAACTGCAGCGATTAAACAAAATTTGATGAAATAAACATTTAAATTTATGTTTTGAAATAACACATATTGAAGGAGTAGACTGGCCCAAAATCTAAAAATTGACCACTGAATGAAAAATCACTGTTTTTGCCCGCCGTGTGTCGCCTTAAGAAAAGAAATAAACTGTCCGCTGACAGTGATACGGGAGCGAAATGATAAATAGTCAAAGTAGTCTATTTAAAGTGAAATGGGAACATTTACAGTCAGTGTCTTAATTCCGGTCTGCCATACTCTGAAAGCTAACGAGCACGGAGGAATAATGCACCAAAAATCTCTCAGGATCAGCATGGTTTTGATGATGATTGATTTACAGACACGATAGAAAGGATTTTGAAAGTACTGAAATTGGTATAACTTGCTGCCTCACAGAGCACACCAGCTATTATCAACATGGCTTCACATCAGTTACAATGGATTCTAATGGGGACCCAGATTTACAGGAAAGAAAATGTGTGAAATCACACGAAAAAGTCAATGGAACCCACTCAGACAGCACAATCTTCTTCGCAGCCTTTTCCTGTTTGTTCAGCATGTTTCAATCTGATTACTTCTGCAGAATATTGGAAAGTACCACCATTCTGCTTTGTATCGCCAGTGATTCTATAGATGGATGAATGTGGCCTTTATTCATAAGATGACAAAAGATGTGTATCCGTACGGGTGTGGATTATTCCATGTGAACAGTGGTCTGCTATGAAACGTGGTGAGGATGATGCAAAAGTGCTACAAGAAATGATCTTTGAGTTCATAAAATATTTCACTTTTTAATTTAAAGTTATTTGTTGGAAAGATTTTTTTGCAAAAGTAGGCACACGGGCTAATTTAAAATATTACCATATACATAAGAACTGATGCAAACACTAAAGTGTGAGTGGGCAATCCAGAAACACAAAGACAGAAGTAGGTAACATAAGCATATAGGCAACAAAGAAAGTAGAAATCAGGAAAACTGAAGAATGGAGGAGGGACAAAGATGAAGAATCGAAGGAAGAACCTGCAGCATGACAAAGGAAAGAGGTGTCACAATGAGTTTTTGAGATTTGGTTTTGACTTTGTCTTCTGGTTTCTTAAAGGGACACTATGTAATATATTAAGTAATTTATTAGCTCAAATCAACATATTCATTCATAAATTAGTCCTCATTGGTCAAATCAAATCAAATCAAATTTATTTATACAGCACATTTCATGTACAAACAGTTCAAAGTGCTTTACATAAAATAGAAGCATTGCAGCAGGGAGTGTAAGAAGCATTAAAAATACATAAAAGAATATAAAGAGAAACAAATAAAATAATTCAAATGAATTTAAAAACAAGCAACAGTCTAGATAAGTTAAAAGATATTTCATGCATAGACTCATGAGAACAGAAATGTTTTTAACCTGGATTTAACAATGTCTCCATTTGGTGAAAGTTTAATCTCCACTGGCAGTTTGTTCCACTTGTTTGCTTGGTGTAAAATTATCTCTGTCAACAATCTCACTTATCCTCCTGAGTGAAGAATAGCTTGTCTGTATCTACATAGAGCGGGCAAGCTCTATGGAGGCTGCCATGTCCTTCCGCTCTATGAAAAAACACGAAGTGCCGAGAGGGACATAAAGCACTTCAAATCGCGTTTTACCCAACGCCAAATGGCTTATTACTGGCGCTAACGGTAAATAGATTTTATCTGGTAAATTATCCCCCTGATAATGCATTGATTGTTACCAAACTTCTGCCGTAGTACACATAGGCTCTTAACTCACAAAACGAGGCATTAGAAAGTTTGTAAGTTTACCGGGAGTTTATATAAAAGGACACTTTCCAGATAGCAACTACACACTGCTGCTAACGCTAACGCTGCGTCGACGTCACTTCCGGTAACTCCCGGAATATGACTAATTGCATTGTTTGTACACCAAAGGCTATGTCAACTTACGTTATCTGACATGTTATCTGTCATCTGTATTTATAGTGTTGTTGTATGTGTGTTATATAATCCTTTGTACTGTGTGTCTTGATGTCTTTTTGTTTGTATGGACCTTGAGTCTGAAGCTATAGCTTCTTGAATCTTGACACATACCGCCTGCCGTAGTTCAAGAAGTTGCAACGCACATTTGAAAACGCGAGGCGCTAGAGAGCAAATTCATTCGACTTTGCAAAATTAAATTGCAGCACTAGATGGGGGAAGAAATTACATAGTGTCCCTTTAAACATTTCCTTAGCTTTGTTTTTTGTCATCATTTTACTTCTTGCATTTTAGGTACATTGCTCCCTGTTTTACGTTACAAAGACACGCTAATGTTTATTCCGTTGTGTTCCACTTCCCCTACCCGAACGTTGAATTGCATGTTTTTACATGCATTCAGGGACTTCCCTGCAGTAGACAGATATCAGAGTGCCTTCTGTTTGAATCAGAAGCTTTCCAGATGAGCTACATAAACCTGAAGGTTTCTCAGAACAGGGCCACCACAGGAAATCATCTAAAACAACCCAACCCTGAAAAAACTATCACAGCAGCTTGAGCAAACGATATAACATGGACATTTACACTGCATCACGTTTGAATCAGTCACATGGAGTAGGTCCGTGTAACACAGTCCATATTCCTACACAGGGTCCAAACTGTTTATGAACCCCAGACAATCATGCTACAAGGTCATGGAAGTTTGGTGCAGAAGTCCCAAAGTGTAAATATCAACAATATTTTTTAGGTTTGAATTGTTTTAGATGGTGAAGCATTTGATACCCTTGAGGCCCCGTTGTGTGTAAATTTGAGCTTCAGTGTGTTGATCAGGAAAGTTTCTGATTCTCCAAAACTAAAAACACACGATTGCTGTCTGCTGCAGGGAAGCCCTTTCTTACCTCACAACCTCACTTAAAGAAAAATAATCCCTTTAAGGCGGGGCAGATATTCATAGGGATGGGGAACCAAGGCAACAAAATACAAAGAGGTGTATACATATCAATATTAGTTAACCCTCCTGTTGTCCTGCGGGTCAAAAGTGAGCCACTACCATGTTTAGCTGCAGAAAAAATACCTTAAACTATCTTTTTCCAACTTGAAATGTTCTGACTTTTCCTAAAGGGACCCCATCATTACAAAAAGTCACACTTTATTTTTGTTTATGTTTCCATGTGGGCTGTACACCACTAGGGTACAAAGATTGTCTTATGGGTCATTTTTGACCCGTGAATTATAAAAACATTTAAACCGCAGAAAAAAGTTCACTGTTTTTTTCCCTTTCAATATAATTAATTCAGAAGTAATTACTTCACATTTATATAATAGCAATAATAAAGCTTTATTATGTAAAAGAAAACTGAGAAAACAAGAAAACTGTTGGTCCAACTGACAGTTGGTTTGTGGTAAAAAAAAAAAGTGTAATCCTGAAAACTGGTGATTGTCTTTTTGTATTGTGTAACAAAAAATACATGATAAAAAATGTATTGAATTGAGTTGAATAGATAAATAACAGGTGGTTTCATCATACAAAATAGATTTTGGATTTAAAATTCAATTAAGTTGCTTTATTTTGGGGCTTTGGTAGGGCGGGTCATTTTTGACCCAAAGGACAAGAGGAGTAAACACAATGTTAAGACAGCAAAAAGGGTTAACATTATTATTTTCTTATTAAAAAAAAAGAACATAACTTATAATAATTCAATTTGAGAGTCTTCCTTCATTTTTCTTTGCTATTTATGTACAGTACTTTGGCCAGACTTTTGTTTTAAATGTACAGCACTGAATAGAAAAAACTTGACTGTTTGACTTGACAATCTTTCATTAATCATTTTCAACAGGTCAATTGTTAGGTTTTGGTTTTGTTAAGATCTCAGTTGTGCACATCTGCATTCAACAGGAGGTATTCTTGCTAATGAGCACCAGCTGAGAGTCAGCTAAAGCGCTGACAATGATTCAGAGACTGCTGAGGACTCTGACAAAGCAAAACCTTTTAGTGATAAATCATAACAAAGGGAAGAGTCGGCCTTTAAGAAAATGTTGAGACGTACAGTCCTGTAAGTTACACATGGGCACAGACAGGCTGACAGTTTAATGGGATTGTTAGATTTAACTATAAAATGCAGAGTGCATTTTTGGCAAGGCAATAAAAGAAGGGCGTTCCTAACAACTGATGACACAAAAATATGGCTAACATCTTGTTTACAGTTCAGTCTGTCTGTCACGTGTCACATTGTGTCTGAGTTGATGTGCCAGCAAAGGCTGCTCTTGCAATATGCAGAGAGGATTTGCTGCATAGGTTTTTAGTGACACAGATTCAGATTCTGCTTTGCACTGCATGAATTTATTCCCTACATAAAAAAAAAAAAAACACACTCTTTGGACCAGATTGAATAATGTGGCTGGTGCTGTGTGAAAAAAAGTTTTCAGACAATAGAAATGTGACTTTAAAAGGCTTTAAAAATAGTTTCAAGAGCCAGAAAAAAAAAGATAATTTTGTCATTCATTTAAATCTCTAAGACAAAAACTTCCAAACACCGAACTTGGGAAAATTCAAGGAGCTGTGACGAAAAAAAGGCAGCAAGTTGCAAAATTTGTACAATTTAGCACTGAAACTGATTTGAAATGTATTTTAGAGTCTCCTGGGGTGATTATCAATATCTGATGTGCAAAATACAATATCACCTCGACACTTTAACCACAATGTCACTTTTTTTTTTATTGTCACTTTTTTTTTTTTATTATTTATTTGGCACTTGTAAAAGTCAGACAAAATATAACGCTAAACACGGAAAAGCTCTGTGCAGGAAGAGGCAGTAAGCCAGCTGGCTTATGTGAAGCCTCCACCTTAAAAATTAACATATACAGCAAACAATAAATGTAGACAAACATGACAAAACAAGAAACATAACAGCCATAACAAGAGTATCAAAGAATATTGAGTCAAATATATAAGATAAAAGATAAAACATCATTTAAGAAATTTAACATACTGAAAAGTAAGGTACTAAGACCTTCTAGGACAGAAATCCAAAAGAAAAACTTTAAGGTCCAGCAATTAAGTTTGCCTTAAGGCATCTTTTAAAATGTTTTGTTGTGAAACAATTTGAAGCTAAATGAGACCTTTCATTCCATATTTTAACACCCCTATACCTAATGGAAAGTTGAGCTAGGCTAGATCTGAACTGAGGAAGATGGAAATCCTCAGCTTTCCTCGTTGGGTATGTGTGTACCTGGGAATTTGATTTAAAATAGCACATAAAGTGCTCAGGAATCTTTCCTTTGTTTTTATATATCTCGTAAATAAAAACACAGGTCTGAAGTACATTAATGTCATGAACAGTAAGGATCTTAAGTTCTTTAAATAAAGGAGTAGATGCAGCATACCATTCAGAACAGGTTTGCTATTCTCACAAAATCCTTCTGAAGTACCAGCAATTTATGGAGGGTAGTAGGAAAAGTACTTGCCCATACTAAATTACAGTAGGAAAGGTATGGGTAAATTAAACTATAACAGAGAGTGAGGAGGCAATTTCTTCAGACAAGATGACTAACCCTCCTAATTATCCCAATTTATTTATTTACTTTTTTGCTAACCCAGTCTACTTGATCCTTCCATTTTAAGTTTTCATTAATAATAATTCCCAATAATCTGGTGGATGTAACTTGAGGTATCACTGTAGACTCAATTTTTATTTTACATAAGTCTTTAGGGTATATTTTTTTCCCTCCAAAAATAATAAAATTTGATTTTTTTGAGATTTAAGGATAGTTTATTTAATTTGAACCAAGTGGCACATGGCACATAAGCCAGCATTTGCCTCTTTCATCAGAGTGTCAAAATTGGAATGTGAAAGAATCAATTTGGTGTCGTCTGCAAACATAATAGGAGAAAGAAGGTTTGAAACATTAGCCAAATCATTAATGTAGATAAGAAATATTAAAGGTCCTAGGACAGAACCCTGTGGAACACCACAGGGTAAACCAGCCACGTTGGAATTGCATCCCTTTACACTAACAAATTGCTTTCGATCAAATAAATAATTCCTTAACCACTCATATGTAAGACCATGAAAGCCATATTTATGCAGTTTTTCCAATAAAATAGAATGATTCACAGTATCAAAGGCCTTTGACAAGTCTATAAAAATACTACAAGTGAATTCATTATTCGTTTGAGCCAAGGTAACCTTGTCTATCAAGTGCAAAAGTGCCATATAAGTTGAGTGATTTTTGCGAAACCCATATTGGTGATTATACAGAATTTCATTAGAGTCTAAATGTAGGATAATCCTCCTGTAGATCAGTTTCTCCAGTATTTTTGAGAAACAAGGCAAAATTGATATTGGCCTATAGTTATTGAAGCAACATGGATCATCTGTTTTATGCACAGGAATGACCTTGGCTATCTTTAAGTCCTGAGGCACAGAGCCAGTTTTCAAGGACAGTGAGAAAATGTGGACAAGTGGTTTCAATATAATTTGTTTCACCTCCTTGACAAGAAAAGTTGGAATGCCATCATGACCAGCTGATGTAGTTGATAGCTTATCGATTATCTCACTAATTTCCTCAAAGTCAGGAAGCCTAAAGAAAGAAATATTAGTATATATCTTTGGAATAAAATCCAAAGGACTCCCATTGCAATGAGAGATTTTATTTGCCAATTCCTGCCCGATATTGACAAAAAAAAATCATTAAATGTTTCAGCTATATCCAAAGGATTCTTGAGAGACATTTAACCCTCATGAAACTCTGTAGGTAACTCTGTGGAATTTTGCCTTAATAGCAGCTGATTAATGGTCTTCCATGTTGCCTTAATATCACTTGAATACTGCACAAATTTTTCACTGAAATAGTTCCTTTTTACCGATCTAATTGAGTGATTATATGTATTTCTATATGACTTGTACACACTATGATTAAGAGGAGAAGGATTAGAAATATATTTTCTGTACAGTTTATTCTTTTTCCTTAATTGCTTTCGTAATTCAATTGTAAACCAAGGATTCTTAAAATCTTTAGTAAGTTTCTTAGTCTTGCCAAAGGGGAAACTCACATTGAAACTAGAGCCAATGAGTTTCATGAACTTTTCATATGCAGCCTCGGCATCATCCTCCTCATATACGTCATTCCAAGAAGCACTAGCAGGCAGTTCTTTAAATTTAAGTACATTTGGTTTTGACAAAATCCTTTTTGGCATTATTTTCTCATGTTGTTTAATTTTACCAATATTAGTTGTGGATAAATGAAAAACAGGAAAATGGTCTGACAAGTCTACGCACAAAACCCCAGACTTCATTTCATCACTCAGAGAGTTTGTAAGGATGTTGTCAATCAAGGTAGATGTATTCTCTTTTACCCTAGTAGCTTTATAAATAAGTGGAAAAAAAATAACTAGAATAAAGAATGTTAAGAAACACATCAGTAAGGGTGTCAGAGTTATGTTTAAAAAGGTTAATATTAAAATCACCAAGGATGTAACATTTTTTACCCTCTCTATTTATCCTATCGAGACAATGTTCCAGACTTTCATTAAAATCTTTAATTCCTTGGTCAGGAGGACGGTAAATTACACCAACTATGATGTTTTTAGCTCCAACAAGGCCCACAAACTCTATAAACACAGACTCCACTTCTATTGTGTCAGATTTCAAGCAAAGATCCTGCCTTATTCTAAATCTGTGGTCACAGTGAACAAACAGAGATACACCTCCCCCAGGTCTACTCCGTCTCACAAAATTAACAGAGTTGTAATTTGGCAGTTTGCATTTATCCTTTGAATCCTCCGTAAGCCAGGTTTCAGATAATGCAAAAACAGAGAATTCATGATTAAGTAGTGACAAATAATGAGTGAATTTATTTAGAAGAGAATGTATCTGAAGATACAGAATCACATATGTTGTTAAATTCTGTTTCACTTAAAAAGCTACACAGTTTGGATACATCATAAGAGAAAAAAAAATGAGTATCAGGATCAACCTCAGAACAATACGGGTCAACTGTAACTGATTCAAAGGGATCAAAATTTTGATCAACAAAATCAGATTCTTCATTGACCATAGAGTGTGTTTAAATTAACCTGAGAAGACATATAGTGATGGCTAATATCTAGTGTCCCGATCTCTGGGTGCTTGGCTGTCCTTGATATTTTTGTGAAGGTGGATGGACAATCAGTTTATCATCTCTCAGATATGCAACATCACCCCTCTCCCTTGCTGCCCTCATGGCTGGGAGCAGTTCTTTCCTCTTTAGTCGGATAGCCTCGGTAAAATCCTCATTGATATAGATGCCTGTTCCCTTTAAATGTTTGGTTTTGTCCAGAACAGCCATCTTGTCCTTTAGTCGTAGAAATCTGACAATGATTGGTCTGGGTTTTTGAAAGGATTCCTGTTTCCCCGTCCTGAAGGCCCAATCCAATTCAATTTTTAAGTGATCCAGTTTCAATTTCTCGCCGAGTAGTTTTCGAACTTTCTCTTCAGATTCAGATGCTTTTTCCTTTTCAGATTCCTCAATGCCATCAACAATAATATTGTGGCGTTTTGAATGGCCTTCTAATTACATTGTCATTTTAATATAATCGACGCCTTATTTT
Organism: Odontesthes bonariensis; assembly: GCF_027942865.1. NCBI lineage: Eukaryota > Metazoa > Chordata > Actinopteri > Atheriniformes > Atherinopsidae > Odontesthes > Odontesthes bonariensis. The sequence goes on from NC_134521.1 coordinate 3,632,731, forward strand.
ATTTATTTGCTAAATATTTAGTTTTATTTTATTAAATTTTTATTTTATTTTATTTTATTTTATTTTATTTTATTTTTTTGTCACTCCCTTCTGTGTTTTTTTTCTTTATGATTCCATTTTCTGGTTCTTCTTTTAATGGACCGCTCTTCGCCCTTCTAATTGGCCTTCGGGGATGAATAAAGTTTTTTCTGATTCTGATTCTGATTAATACATAAACAACAGTGTAACTCTGAAACATGCCGCACAGATTCCCCTCTGATTAATCTGTCTGAGAACAACACTTCTGTCACCCACAAGAGAAGGACCCCATCATTTCGTATCGCCAAAGTAAAAACTAATCCTTCAGTCATTGGAACAGGATCAATATCTAGGACAGATTAGGAAGCGTTATAAGTAATAACATCATTGTTTTTCGTGTAAAAAGCAATTCAGCATAGACTTGACTGACCTGTGTTTTTTAAAATATATGTAATGATTTACTGTAGAGCACAGGTTGGCTGTGGAACGCCTCCCAGCTATTGTTGCTGCTATTCCAGAGCATTGACTTGTGTATTTTTTAGGTTAATGCTCCGGAGCCTGAGTGGGTGGCTCCTTCTGGTCAGAGTGCACATTGGCAATAACAGGCCAGCCCTTGAGAGACTTTCTCTGCCTGCAGTCGCACTTTTTGTTTGCTGCTAGGTTTGTCACTTTGCCCCACCGATCTCACACAACCACTTTTACATTGCTGAAATAGCTGATTCTCTTGAGCTATAGATTTTTATACATAGTTCATGCTTTTGTAAATAAGTATTTAATGTTTACGGCTGGGATCTTGTTTATTCCCAGGTTTTGTTACACCTGTCAAGCCTGTTCATGACAGCTGTAAATACAAGTATATTCCAAATTAAACTCCAGGTTTGTCACATTGGAAGTAGGCAGCAGTTTACCCCGGAGTATAGGAGTTGGAGATTTCAAATTGAGCATGGCATGCACACTGGAAAAAAATGCCCCTCCAAAAATAAGTGAAAAAAACAACAAATACAAGACATTTTTTGCTTGAAATAAGCAATAAAATCTGCCAATGGAACTAGTGAAAATCGGCTTTTCAAGATTTCTTGAAATAAAATGTGATATTTAGGACTTTTGAGATAAAAAGTGATCTTGAAATTAGCTTAAAAACCTCTTCAAATGTAAAAAAAAAAGCTTGTTTCATATGATATGTGACTCAAAACAAGATGTTTTCAAGACTTTTTCACTTAACAAGATATTCCAGATGTATTGTCTTCAAACAAGTCCCTATATCTGGCTGAAATGGTGCTTGTTAGGCAGTTGTGTCTCATATTAAGTGTAATGAGATATTTTGACTAGAAATGAGACAAATTGGTAAGACTTTGATTTTTTCCAGTGCATATAATGAGTGCCTAAATATATAAGGCTAAACCAAAAACAAAAGCCACATTTCTTAGGCTGGATAATCAGTTTACGCCACAGGTTTTCCTCTACGGGCCACCAGTGGCTTGTAATATCCTCTCAATTAAAAAAACTCTTATGGAGCCATTTTAAAGGCCAAGTAAGGTTGAAATAAGAATCTTAATCTTCTAGACCTTCTCAAAGATTAATTATTGCTTGTGAAATTAATGGCATATAAAGCAATAAGACACATACATGTCAACATCTAAGAACAGCTGTGAAGTGATGATATGACTGATAACATGCACGCTTAGAAAAGGCTCAGCCAGTTAAAGGTATGGACTCTACACCAGTCACACTGAGGTTTGCACAAACATTCAAAATACTTCAGTCAGCTGAGGAGTAATCCTAATATAATTATTACAACACTGACAAGTGAAGTCAATTGAGGTGTTTGCTTCTTTGAGGCCTCAAATGCAGAAAAAAGGGAATAAGGCAAGGCAAGGCAATTTTATTTATAGAGCAAGGCAATTCAAAGTGCTTCACAGCTACATAAAATCACAAGAAGGCAATAAAATCATTAAACGAAAAATAAAATAAATAAATAAATAAATAAAATAAAAATAAGAATATAAAATTAAAATTAAAATTAAAATTAAATAATAATAATAATAATAATAAAATTAAAATAATAATAACAATAATAAAATTGAAAAAAAACATTAAAATAAATATTAATTAATTAATTTAAAAGTGAAAAGTGCAGATTAAATACTTTCAGGTGTCATATGCACAGCTAAATAAAACTGTTTTCAGTATAAAAACATATGTTAGCCTCCGAGGCCCTGTTTAGTGAGAAACAGCTCCACAGACGCAAGGCCAAACTGAACAACCTTGGGCTCTGAAAGGCTCCTCTAAAAATGAAAACTGGCTGCATTAAAACTTTAAATTTGATGTCAGGTACAACACTGCTTCATTGGGTGACCTCCTCAGTGAATGCGTTTGTACACACTGTGTTCCACAGACTGAGCAGTGCTCCGGGTGATTGTCAAACAGAAAACAGTATGCCCACTGTTTCTTTTATTCTTGTGTTTATGAGTTGAGTGAAGGATTTATAACTGCACAGAAGTGGTCAGAACACAGATCTGTTTCCACCACTCCACGTGAAACAATGTAGGAGCTGGGATTGAAATGACTGCTTAAAAAACAGAGCTGTAGATTATAAACTTGTATCCAGGCTGCTTTAAAACATTTCGAGGGCATCATGCAGAGAAGCTGGGGCTGTGATTGAGACAACTAGTGGATAGCTCCCAGCTTCTAACGCTGTTTGCGAAGATGCTGAAGGATACTAATGCTTTTTCTGAAGTGGGTCCCAGTACCAATTTAGTGACGAACTAAGAATGGATTTTTAAGCAATTTGAGATTAGGCAAAGAAAAAAACCCAAGCATTATGTTACAAAATTACATTGCAAATTCTAATACTTTCACAGGACAGGTGGTACTAAAATGATTTGTTGTTGGGTTTAGGGGATTTAACATTAAGCCCTCTGGCTGTTCCAATTACTACCAGGTCACGACTCTTGAACTCTTCAACTCATGAACTCTTCAACTCCTCAAACAAAATTCTGTGTGGATTTTGAAACGGTTTGGGGCATGAACAGGGACAAGTTCATGTCATATCATCATTAATGTTGGGGTGTTTGAAGATGATGTCTGGGTGTCTGCTGCGTAGAAAATTCTGATATTATTTTCTCTTTTATTGGTGATTGCATGTAATTTGATCTTGAATACATACCTTTCTTTTCATTTGTTCATTTATCCACTCATTGATCTATTGCAGCTGTAAAATAGTTTAAAGTAAATAGTGCAAAGCCTCCAATCTGAGACACACTTCTGGTGTACAATCACTGAAAGATAAGTGAGAGTTTTTTACTCCAGATTGGTTTCATTAATATCAGTAGTAAAGAGAAAGGGCATTGATTTGACAGCAAAAGTAGTGTAGGAAACAAGTATTCCAATATTAGAATACTGGATTCTAAAATGGTTGCATAGATTGTGCTCATATAAATGAAAAATATGCAAATGTGGAAGCTACTTCAGGGCATAAACAGACACACCTCTATGTCGACAAAGAGGTGGCTTTAGTGTTGACAGCCATGAAAAGCTGAGAAACTTTGTGTGATGAGAGCAGATACAGATTTGACTTGGGTGACATGACTGGATTAAATATATAGAATAACGTAATTGCTGACAGAAGAGCCTTGGGGAGAGTTGATCATCATGTCCTAGGTTTCAAGGATAAAGAGTATGGTGTTATCCCTGAGGCACAATTAATTTCATTGCCGGCAGTACTAGGATACCATAACCAGATGCACCAGATGGTTTACTATACAGACACATATGGGAGGTAAGTAAGTTTAAGACTATTTTTAGAATTCTTTTCTTTTCTTTTCTTCTCAGTTTTCTGTTTTCCTCTTTGACTTTGAGTTAACTCTCAGTAAAACTTTTGCTCTTCATTTAGTGAAGATACACTTGCCATTTAAAATATGATTAATACAACATCTGCATCTACACTAAAAATTTGTGAGCTATAGCTGTCACCAAAAATCCCCCAGTAGTTGCTAGTGAGGGATGCTGATCGGTCTGAAAACCTTCATATTGTGGCCATAGGTTGATTGAGGTTTGCTCAGATGGATTCTCTCATGATCTTGTGAAAATTCAGTTTCTTCTCAAGGCAAAATTGTAACTACATATTTATCAAACATTTGTACAAAGAGTGTAGAAAAAAAAGTATTTGAAATTCTTTAAAAAAATCTAATAGTCCTTTTCATTGGTATATTTTGTGTGCGGTAAGATGGGAGAAACTTAAACCCCTTGGACTGGAGGGGGCTCCACATTCTTAGTTTGGGGTTTGATGTTACCGCCTGATCGGTTTTCATTTTTGACACTATGTGATCCGTTCGCGCTGACTCAGGAAACTGTGAAGGCTGATTCAGTCATGCATTTTCATGAAGGTATTGTTCAAATTAAAAAGGCTAAGCTTATTAATAAAATAGACACCCTGATGGGCTTCATGCATTCAAATGAGGCTCCAAGGTGTTTGTACTGCTGCAGAAACTCAAAAGCATGATCATGAATCACCAGTTTTAGGACCGAAGCCCTATCAGTACTCACATTGTTCTCCTTGGGAACAGCTTTGTTAAAGACTGACAGAACAGATGATACATGTAGATTGCTCAATTCATTAAAGGTATCAAGATTTGGCTTACAGTTAAGGGATATTAGACAGTTCTTGGACAGCATCCCTGTCACTGACATCAAGCCTTTTTATGAATAATTGGCCGTGAGCCTGCTCTGTACTTTATGCAATGTATTTTTTAAAAGCTGAAGTTCCCTTTTAGGGAAGCACGTTGGTTTTGTGGTTACTATTGTTGCCTCACAGCATTGGGTTGCTGGGCCTTTCTGTGTGGTTTTCAGCCAGTCCACATGTTCTCCCCATGCATCCATGGGTTTTCTCTGGCTTCCTCTCAGTTTCCAAAAACATGCATGTAAGGTTTTTTGGTGATTCTAAATTGATCCAAGGAGTAAATGTAATGGCGCTTTTCTACTAGCTTGGCACGGCTCGGTTTGGTTGTGTTTCCAATACAAACGAGTATACTTCGTGCTTCCTGGACGTGGGCGGGGTCGTCGTAACACGGCTGCGCGTGTTGCTGCTCACCCTGCGGCTTTTTGTCGCACAGAAGGCAAGAGAGGAGAGCCAGAGAAGACTCCTGGCCGCCAGACAAAACAGTATTGAAAAGTACCGGAGAGTTTTGTTACGAGCTTCAAAAAGACGACGTTTGGAGGTAAGCTAACGGTTGCTAATGCTAGCTTTTATTATCCGCGTTTCAGTGACGACACTCATCGCCCAATCAGTGGAAGGCAGTTGGCTGACGTCACGTTTTAGTAACGCTTCGACCCGCTTGGAACCAGGGCTGAGGTGATACGAACAGTGTTGCCAATTTAGCGACTTTGTCGCTAGATTTAGCGACTTTTGGCCATCTCTGGCGACAAAAAAAATAATCTAGCGACTTAGCGACTTTCGGGCTCTATCTGGCTGAATCTAGCGACAATTTAACTTGTTTTGTGAGTGACAAATCAGTTGCCCCGCGACACCATACGAGCCGAGACAGAAGCACTGCAGGACGGCGGCAACCCGGCATACCGTCATACCGTCATTTCCTGTCAAAACGGCAGTTTCAAGCTAGCTACAACGAGGGTAGGTTCACTTCCTGTTTTCAAAACAAAAGCACCTTTTTATCGTAATGGCTTTCCCTATGATAAAAGGCAACGGTTATTTTATTTTGTCAAAATAACCGGAAGTGCGTTGCTCACTGCGGCTAGCTTTAGTAGCGCCGAATTCGTTGGAACAAAATGGTAAACAGCCGGTATTTTGTCAGGTTTTTAACACGTTGGGGATCTAAACGACTACTTTCTGGCCTGAAAAGTTTCAAATGTTGCTAAAGTTTACAGAGTTTAGAGCTGAAATCAGCTTCAGGCCGGCTGATTTCGGCTCGAGTAGGAGCGAAAATATATAATATGGGCGCGGTTACGTCACTTATGACGTCATAACGCAATCTAGCAACTTCTAGCGACTTTTCAGAGCCAATAGCGACTTCTTGTGATTATTTTTTGGCAACAATGGATACGAAAAATCGTACCGGTTGCAGGTACGGCGTGCTAGTGGAAACACGCAATAGCACGCCGAGCCGAGCCGAGCAGAAGCGATCTAGTGGAAAAGCGCCATAAGTGTGCACGGTTGTTTGTCTCTGATGTTTAATTTTTCATTAAAAAATAACCACTTGTCCAATTAATCTAAACGTGATCTTCCCTGTTGATTCCCCAATTTTATATCAGTCCTATTTTAGTGTGAATTTCATGTAAGTTTTTGTTGTTGCTTCAAACAATTTTTGACCTTTTCCCTTCCAACCATGCTCTTCCCTCTGACCCTGAAAGCTGAGTTAATATTCCCATTTTCTCCCCTGAAAACCTCCTTTATAAACTCTGCTTTTTCTTTTATCGGGATTAGAGAGTTCTAGTGCCATGAACTAGAAAACAGTTCATCCTCCTGATTTCTGGCAAATCCTGCAAATTTTTGAGCCCCCCCAGATGAGTGTTTTTACCCACATTTCCCTCTCCTCTCTAATGCTAACAGTAATCTGATGTCATCATGTTGACCAAGTCTGTTGACTGAGAATCCTCACTTCTACCCCTGCTGCCTTTTACAGTAGTTCATTTGACTCTTGTCAAAAGATATTTGCAAGAATTTGTAGTTAGATCTGCACTTTTACTTCTGTACTTACCATTAAGTTGTCTACATAAGCATTTTTTAACACCTAGATTGGGACTTTCAAACCACAAAACAGGTGGGAAAAGGTAATATTTTGATGACAAATTTCTTTCCCTACCCAGCCATAACTCATTTTGGACCCTTGCTGTCCCACAGCAAGCCTTCAAAACTCTCTTGACTTGATTTGTGTGTCCTTGGTCGTACCCAGTGGTTGACCATCAGCACCTATCAGTTCACGATATGATTATTCATGCTGTGGGAACTGAGATTGGAGATATTAAAACTGGGTTTTATGATGTTTTTTTTCCAGTTTTCTTCATTCCTGTGAGAATTCATCCCTGGTCCAATTTGACCATCTGCAAGAGGACCTTAAGCCTGCACAGCTGGCTCCTGGAGTATTTCTCTTCCCACAATAGCCTTTATTGACAATTTTAATCTCTTCTGGAAATGCCCTCCCTTTTTTAGGAAGGATGGAATTCATGCCTGTAACTTAGTGCACAAGATATGGCAGATATAGTAGATTCTGTTCTGAATAAACCTACAAAGTGAACTCCTATAATTTTAAAGTGTATGTCTGTATCAGCCAGATCATGTGAAGCCGAAGCCTCTGTTACAGGTGTATAGATCTAAGCCTTCATCAGCCTCACAGTTTTTAAAGTATGACCCCACTGCTTCTCCTAGTCAGAGTCTACTCAAAAAGCTTATTCATTTATTGATTTAAATCCTGGTTAAGAAGCACTTGGATTTGATTCTAAGGTAGCCTTGGATAAAAAGTCTCTAATATTTAGCTCTGAAAGAGATTACGTGTAATTGTAATTAAAGTGAAGAGAACTTGCAGTACTTTCGATTTATTAGATATTTAATCATAAAAGTTCAGAGGATTAGAAAAGGCTATTTAAACCTTCTCTAATTACTTGAGATATGTGCGGATCTAATCATCTTTAAAAAATATACACTGACCCTTCCATGCTCAACAAAAAAGAACCAGCTAAGTATTTTCTTAATGACTTAATTATAACAGAGAAGAGAAAAGATATCCTTCACTCAGGTGAAGTTTGAGCTTGAGAACTTGAGTTTTTATTGCCACAGTGCAACTACCTGAGTTAAAGGCACCAGGTTGAACACATTTTCTCAGGATAAGTATCAGGGATACAAGTACCCTGGGATGGGCTCCGGCCCCCCCGCGACCCCACCGACGGATTAAGTGGGTATAGAAAACGGAAGTATCAGGATAAAAAAGAATCTGAAACCTTTTGATGAACAGGACTTTGTTTGAATGATCTGTTTCGCGGGTGATGTTTAATCAGTGCTTGTTTTGTAAGACTTTTGACCTATTTGACAGGAATTCAGCTTTTAGAAAATAAAGATAAAACAATAGATCAAGTCCCTAGTCCTCCACAGAAATTTAATCCGTACTTAGATGGAGATAAAGCCTGGGGTCTTAAGATGCACTGGGGCCTCCGGACATGGGTTTACTTTGAGGCAGCTTAGAAGAAAATGCACATCTGTGATGTAGCTAAAGCATTTAAAAAATCCATGATAACGGGCTGCTGAGTGAGATTAAAGTGAGATCTTTGATGTCCAACACCTTAGTACAAACCAGAATTCTGTTTCCAAGAAAAAAAAATGCGACATGCAGGCCCCACACTCTTGGGTGTAACATTGATTATCTTCAATATCAGTGGAAACACGATGACTTTGCTGGCTTTCTTTTAAATGTGTTGATAAATTCCATCATATCACTGTGTGTTGTGTAGTTAAATCCAAATGTGCTGAGATTGCTTTCATTTACTGTGGACAAGACATGGAAAAAACTATCTCCTGATCTGAGGTACATTTAAACTGTGTCAACATTTAAAAATAGAAATAAAAACATTCATGTTCTCTCAAGCCTACAATCAACGTGCGTGTGTGCAAACAGTGCGTGTGAACCTGTACTGTGGTTTCCAGTGTAATTTTGTTATGTGTGTGGTTCTCTTATTCTTTGTATTTGTTCAGTACATCGCCATTTAGTAAAACTTTGTGTTGAAAAGTGTTGGGGACACAAGGCTGAAATACAAAAAGAACTCTAAAAAGCAAAAGATGTGGGGAAAAAAAAGCTGGCTGTAGATTTTGGGGCAGCCTGTTTGCCAATGACTCTCTGCTTTCTTTGCTGCTGCTTGATTTTGGCAGCCCAATCGGAGATTTGTCCTCATGTAGATTGGCACGCTTATGTAGACGGTTTCCCCATGAGGTTCTGTGTTCAGAGATTTCTTCCCACTTTGAAATGTTAATATATAGAATTTCTTCAGATTGGCGTTGAATGACGTTGCCCTTGAAGTACTTTTTCCTTCCTCCAGGTGTGCAGTGGCCAGCAGAGAGCTGTGACTAGAGGATTTTCTTTAGGAGGCATCTGTCAAACATGCATATTACATGACATGTCTATCTTCGCTGGTGATCTATGATGGTGGTGGTAATACTGTCAGTGTTTGCCCCCTTAAGGATGTTGATGTTAGTCCACCTCTCTTCCCAGCTGATGCACGAGATCTTACCCAGGCACCTTTGGTGGTAGGATAACAGGGCTCTTAAATGCCTGCTTTATGTCACGCCCATGGACTCATTTTCAGTTTTTCATGTTTCAGGTTATGCTTTTGTTCAGTCCATGTTTAGTTTTTGCCTTAGTTTCCAGTCACTCTGTTCATTTAGTTCACTCACGTCACCTGTGTTCTTTCCTCAGCTGCACTCACTCCCCAATCACTCCCTGCCCTCTATTTAGTTTCCTGCATCCCCTGTCAGTTTGTCAGATCCTTGCCCCTGTCAGTGCCTTTGTTAATGTTTATGACCTGTCTGTCCCAACCTGCCCGGCTAAAGTTAAGTATTTATTCCATGCCATGTCATGTGATTTTGTTTTGGTTTTGTCACAGTTTAGCTTTTGAATCCGGCTTTGCCGCGCCTTTTGTTCGTGTTTGTTTTGTTGTTAATAAATCCACCCTTTTTTGAAAGTCCGCATCCGTGTCCTACCTTCCCTCACCAAACCTGACACTTTACAAGTCTAGGTTTCCACTCCATATAGGAGTACTGGTAGGATGACCGACTTGCAGGCCCGCCGATAGGGGGGGACAAACGGGTATTTTGTCCCGGGCCCAGGAATGGGGGGAAGTTGCGATTAATTATTGTATGTTTCCTTCAAAATGTGTTGATTTGGGGAAGAAAAGTGCTTTATTTGCATTTAATGAATGACTTCTGGATTGTTTGCCTTCATTGCCCTTTAAAAAAGGGCCAATAATCCCCTATCACCCCTATTCCAAAAATGGTTTGGTCTTTGATTACGGAGAAGAAAAAAAACGACATCATTTGACCATAAGCGGTCATTGCGCGTTAGTCGAAATGCACAAATCAGGAGCGCAGAAAAGAAAGGCGAATAAAAAAAACGAGAGAGGCCAAGAGGGGTTCTCTACACAAATATTTCACAAAAGACTCAGATGATGCAGCAGGTACCAGTACAGGCAGCTGTGCAGCAGAGCCAGGTAAGACACGGCCAACTTTTCACAGCCCCGTGAAGTAACACCAGGCACAGGCGGCGTGCCAATCATATTAGCACCACATGAGGGGATAGCAAGTCACACGGAACTCAATATCAGACAGAGAGAGCATTGAATCATTCAGAGAATTTTGTCCCTGGCCCAGCCAAACCTGTCAGCGGCCCTGCCGCCTTGTATACCAGTAGCTTGGTTTTTCAAGAAGATCAGGATGTTCAAAGACTCTCATGAGAAGCTTTGCAAAGGCCTGGCTAGCACAACAGATACTGTGGCGTATTTCACTGTCGAGCTCTGCTCTTGAGGAGAGGTGGCTTCCCAAATGTTGAAAATGATCCTATCGCAGCCCAGCTACTCTTTTAAAGGGTGACCTCGGCAGCAGCAGCACACGCAGACTGAGTTTAAGGTTGAAGCTGTCTTTATTCGTTTTTACTTTCTGTGTCCCACTCGGCTGGTCCAGAGTTTGCTCCTCTCCTCCCGGGGCCTCAGCAGCATACTATTGCAAATAAAGGCAGACACGATGATGATTGATGGTCCGCACGTATGCCTCCACCAGCCCCTGGTCCCTGAACCACAGCTTCACTCCTTCCCTCTACAGCTGAGCCGAAATCACACACACACCACAGGTCCACATTTTCAAAAGGCTCACTATCAATTGTTATTATTGGTGGGAGTGCACAGGTATCTGGTAGGGGCTGATATTCATGGTCAGATCAAGAAGTTTGTAAGCTCTTGCAAAAGCATTCAATGTGCATTTAAGATCTTCTGTGTGGGCTACAACAGCACTGTCATCAGCATACTGCAGCTCCATGACAAATGAATAAGAGAGATTGGATTTGGCTTTGAAACGGTTTGGATTGAACAGCTTTTCATCGGTTCTATATATGGTCTGGACACCAGTAGGTAAACCATGTCCAGTAAGGTGGAGGATGGCAGCTATGAAGACTGAGAACAGGGTGGGGCAATGGTGTATCCTTGTTTAACACCAGTTTCCAGTCTACACTGGAAAAAATGCCCCTCCAAAAATAAGTAAGCAAAACAACAAATACAAGACATTTTTGCTTGAAATAAGCAAAAAAATCTGCCAATGGAACTAGTGAAAATCGGCTTGTCAAGATTTGTTGAAATAAGATGTGATATTTAGGACTTTTGAGATAAAAGTGATCTTGAAATTAGCTTAAAAATCTCTTCAAATGTCAAAAAAAAAAATTAAATCCGACTCAAAAATATTTGTTTTCAAGACTTTTTCATTTAACACGATATTCCAGATGTATTGTCTTCAAACAAGTCCCTATATCTGGCTGAAATGGTACTTTTTAGGCAGTTTTGTCTTATATTAAGTGTAATGAGATATTTTGACTAGAAATGAGACAATTATACTTGGTAAGACTTTGATTTTTTTCAGTGTACCACCATCAGATACCTCAATACCTCTGGTAGATTTGTCTTTGGTTCCCACTAAATATCATGACCTTGGCACAGTTTTTAGTAAAGACAGGGTCTTATCATCACCTCCTCACCGCTCCTATGACTGCGCCATAGACCTCCTACTTGGAGCACCTAAGCCATCTAGCCGATTATACAAATTGTCTCGTCCCGAGCGCGAGGCCATGAAAGGCTACATTCGCGAGTCATTAGCAACTGGAATCATTAGGCCATCCTCTTCTCCTGTAGAGCAGGGTCTTTCTTTGTTCAAAAGAAAAATAAGAGCCTGCAGCCCTGCGTTGACTATCGGGGGTTAAACCAAATCGCCGTCAGAAATAAATATCCCCTGCCACTCATCCCGGTAACAAGGAGCTATCAGACTTCTCGGTCCTGCTGCCGTTGCCACTCGCTGATCACCACAGGGCTTGAGAACTGGGATACGCAGATGGATTATCCCCAACAGATGGACGCCTATTCGTGATTTATTTTGACAGAGACAGATCTATTAACAACAGTATGGACTCCATGACAGCTTGAGGCTTTCGTCTGCTGCAGCCTTCCTCCACCTTCACAGCCGTTGTAGTGATCCACCTGCTTGGCCAGATGCCGTCCTCTGCCTGCTCCACTGTTGAGGTGTTTCTCTGAGTTGCGTTTTGTCTGGCAAGGTTGACCCTTCCAGGGGGATGGCTCCAGACAGCATCACTCTCAGGATCTCTGATACATGCAAGGCTCTCCACCTTGATATGGTGGCGAGTTGGGATCAATGGAAAATGTCATGTTTTGTTTCGTAAACTTTTATTTCATTTGTGAACAATTACTTTTTGCATGTCATGCCTGGAACATATTCTAAAAAAGTTGGAATGGATGCATATGAATGTGGTAAATAAAAAAAGAAAAGAGAAAAGGTTATTTTAAACCGGTGATGCTACTAACAAAATGTTGAGCTTTTCTTGAGCAAAGATGGGCAGAAAATCTCCAGTTTGTCAACAATTATGCAATAAAATCACCTTGAAGTGTTTAAAAACAATGTTCCCCAAAGAAAGATTGGAATAAATTTGCATAGTTGTCCTTCTACATTGCAAAAAAAAATAAAAATGAATGATTCAAGCAATCTGTAAGGAAAAGGAGCAAGCCTAAGCTGGATGCATATGATCTCTGATCCCTCAGCACTGCATCAAGAAGCACCATTCATCCATAGCTAATTGAACCACATGGACAAGGGATTACTGTGAGAAACCTTTGTCAAGTACTACAATACAGAGTTTGCTTTCACAAATGCTGCTTAAAATTCTCCTATGCAAAATAGAAGCCATAAAAGAACCTTATTGAGAAGTGACATTGACCTTTTTGGGCTCAGAGGCGTCTGGAATGGACCATCTCACTGTAAATGGTGGATGGATTGTACTTATATAGAGCTTTCCTTGTCTGCTTGACCACTCAAAGCACTTTTACACAACAAACCACATTCAGCCATTCAGTCACACCGCACGTAGTCTATATATTTTTACAGGCTACACAGTAATGTTTTCATTCACACACTGATGGACGCATGGAGTTCAGGGTCTTGCCCAAGGAAACTTTAACATGTGGAAGCCAGAAGTTGAACCACCAATTGGCAAGATAGTGCTCTTCCTCCTGAACTTTGGCCACACCCAGTGTTATGAGAAGGAATGACAAATTACATTACAAAGAGGCAAAGCTTTGCTGTCACGAACCCCCCCCCCCCCCCCCCCCCCCCACAAATTGGTGTATATTCACTATTCAAATGATACTTATGAGACAAAACATGAGATATCTTGAGTTTATACTGTCTACAATTCAATAGAATCAGTAAATGTAGGAATAACTATTGTTCATTATTTTCTTTAATCAGCATTTCTCACATCCTCCCTTTTCTTGTCTAATTTTGGGTTGTATGTGACAACATATCACAGTATGTAAACGCCATGCCATTCAACATGAAAAACACCAGGATGCACAATAACCAAACAAGTGAAGCATTTTGTAGTCATTACGAAAGCTCGAATATCTTGGGAATCCAGTGTATTGGCACGACATCTACCACTTTCACTTCTTATTCAGAGCAATCACAACTCTTTCCATTTCTGTCATTTTGTACCAAACCATCTCCTCTCCTCAGTTATCCAGCCTTTGAAAATCCATTTCAGTGTCCATTTCCATCTTGAAAAATCTCTCAATTCCTAAAAGGCATCTCAGGGAGAGGAGCGGGAGGACATCCTGGGGGACGAGACAAGGAAAGGAAATGAGGAACAGAATCAAAAGAGTGAAGTGTTATTTCATCAGAGGTTAGAAACGAGACAGGAGTAATGCCTACCATGTTGACCATACTCTTTCCCCACAGAGTTGGAATTCCTTTGACCATAACTGTGTACTATAATCAATGCAGAAATACAATCTGTAAAACATGGTTCTTAGGCAGATCTATGGATTTTCTGGAGAATGTTTGGCAAACAAACATTATCTTTGTTCTATTTGGGATTATTTGTGTGGTTTGTTTCTCCTTTATAATGTCTCTATACAATGTAATGTCAAGACACGTAAGAGGCTTTCAGTAAACTTTTGGCATCATCTTGTATTCCATTTTGATAAAATGCTGTTGGATGTGGTTCATATGCTGTTAATCCTGATATCAGGGTTTAATGTCTCGATTGAGGTCTCCTTTTTACATCACAATGGTTCTGTTTTGGTGGTGGGGCCAATGCATTACCAGCTGTAGATTTAAAGAGATTTGGAGTGGGTGGCCTTGATTCCCATTTTTTAAGCTTAGTTGGCCTAGATGGTCGACATAACAAAAATTCAGTTGATCAAAGTCAGCACTAACAACCTGGACTTTAGAAAATAAAGCTTTTCCAGTTTAAGATATTTAACTCTATCTGGCTGTTGTAGTTAAATCTTTTGATGCAAATTTTAAGTGTTTCCATTATCCATTTTGTTTTAATATTTCACCAACTTAGCTTTTGACTAAATATTGTTGTTGCTAAATATCCTTATCTTTAACTTGGCTGCGTTGTAAACAGGGGCCTTTACCTCAAAGTATTTATAGTTCAGTAGCCAAGGAAAACACATTACCGGTTTACACATCTGGAAACCAGAAATTTGTAGGCTACAACGTCCACGTCTCATATATTTTGCAACGCGTTACTTTCGGAAACATGCACAAATGACTTTGGGGTAACATGCAGATGTCAGCTTTATCAAAAAACAAGCATGATCTTATATTAGCAGGAACAAAATGCACACTAGTGACAGGACATGTGTAACACTGCTCATCTTGTTACAGTACAATGTTCTTTTTGGTAAACTTGTATTCTGGCATCAATGTGGAGGTTCCATTGACACTTGCCACCTCTATAAATATTTTTGTTGACCAGTCACGGTCAAGGAGCAAGTCCAATCGGCCCACAACCCACAGGACCCAAATAATCTTTCGCTAATGTATGTCCCTGTACCAGACATTCCCCGGACCCCCTAAGATCAGTCTAAGATGATCTTAGCATATGGATGCATTTTGTGTGTCTTGGATATCGCAGTTTCTGTCACCACGCGGGCACGAAAGGGCTATAATGCAGGACACACAAAGAGATCGGTTATAAATGTCCCTAATATTACTTGAAGTCCTTGGGGGTTAAGCCCTACCCGAACCAGGGTTTGCATCCCCACCCCGCTGTGACTGGTGTGCAGTTGGTGAGAGGCTGAGGTACCTAACTCATCGCACTTACTCTAGCACTAGTTTTGCTCTTAGCTGTTTGGTTTTCGAAGGAAATGCACTTATAATGTCTTGTGACCTGAAGTTCTTTTGCCTACCGATGTTGAACGCACTTATTGTAAGTCGCTTTGGTTAAAAGCGTCTGCAAAATGACCGTAATGTAATGTAATGTAATGTAAGGCCGGGGAGATGGTGAGGGTATCTTTAAGCTTGGGTGCAGGTGAGTGCGAGTCCGTGAATTCACAAAGTCGTAGTTACGGAATTACTTTTCACCTTTTTTTCTCAAAAAAACACTTATGTTAAGCTCTGGCATGCTTACCTCCGGTGCAAGTGTTCACCTGCCTGAGTGCATTTCTTCAGTCCAGAGATCTCCTACATCGGGATACTTACGTTTCAGTGTCTGCCTCTTCTTAAAGGCACAGTAGCTGATCCTCTCCACATTAAAGATTCTCTGCACACCCCAACATCTATCAATAAATCTGTTTGATAAGCAGAGGAAAAATACATCTTGTAGGTCTGCTGCAGGAGCGTAAAAAGGTCATACAATCATTCCATTCAGGACGAATGGAATTTAGCCATTGAGTATGTTTAGGTCCAGCGGGCTGGCTGATTTTCTGGGAAAGTCTGTTGATTCCTGATCGTGTTGGTTGTATTTCACCGCAGTTTTGATTCCTTGGTTGTATAAGTAAATCTGTTGCCTGTTGGGAATTTGTTCTTGTATAGTAACAGATATAGAATGTACACTATTTGTGATGCAGCACAATTTCCATCACGCCTCTCTAATTCATGTAATGAAACCGCAGATGTTAAACCTTCAACGAAAATACTCAATTCCATTTAATTAAAGGTTATTATCACTGTGAAATTGTTGCTTTTGGTCACCATTGCTAGTACTTCGGCCCACATAATGTCAACATAAAACCTGTATCATCACTGATGACCAGTTGTCTTTCTCTGACAAAATTCCTTTGGACTTTATAGCATAAGAAACATTCAGACAGCATCTCACTCAGTATGCCGGCCAACTCCCGGTACATGTCACTTGTACCACATTTGTAGGGCTGAATGCACCCATCCCATGTTATCTTTAACAATAATGCTCTTTTAGCAGGTCTCCCAGTCTCACACGTTGAAACTGTCACAGATTATGAAGATCACTGAAGAGCATCTCTCATAAATGACACATCAAAGCACTACTCACCGAACTCCATTGGCTCTCTATGGCTGCTCGAAACCCAATTGTAGTCAATAATGCTGCCTAAAGAGTTTCCGCAGGGTCTGCACCCAACCACTGGAACTCAGTCAAACAGGTTTATTATCCTTCTCAACTGCTGCATTCCTGCTGCCTTTTGTACTTCATGAATTGGTCGAAGTCGAATTATCAAATTTAGGCTTTTCAACACTGTGCACATGCCTTTAAAAAAAACAAAGACATGCAACAATGCACAAAAAACACAAATTGCACATATTTCTGAAATGTTAAATGGGTTAGAACATCTTTTCTTGGTGACAGAGCTGGTATTTTTGTGTTGAAGTACAGGTCACATACATTTTTCTCTGTGTAGAGAAAAATAAAAAAACTACTAATTTTGTTCCTGTGAGTTCGAAACATTAGATTTGCCACTTGATAAGTGGCATGTTGTAGTTCTGCAGTTATTGCAGCTCACAGCAGAAAGATCACAAACATACTTTCTGGCAGCTTGAGCTACAGCATTAAATTGACAGTAATTCCTTAAAAACAAGTTTTTACTGCTCCTGCATTTATGTTGTGCTTTACAGTACATGATCTGCTTTAATAGCACAAATCTGCTCACTGAACCTCGGACAGCTTTTGACGTTATGTTTTTGCAGCAGGATTAGTGTCAAATAAAAGTGTTAAATGGTGAAAGATAGTCCATTAAAATCAAAATTTACAATGATGGAGATGTTTACTGTGTGGCTGGAAAGTAGGACAGCTCATCACATGGCTGACAGTTACAGATAACAAAAAATGAAAAGATAAAACTGTTGGTCACTATGTTTCTCGTAATATAGTGACCAATCTGCATGTGCAGCATGCTTAGATTTGAGCCCTTCAAGGGCAGTTTTGTAGCTGTGTAACAAGCAACTCTTGTCTCGATTTAATTAGAAAATTAAGCCACACAGAAGTTAGGATATAAACACTCCCAGCCCCTTCACTATGTTGCTCTAATGACACATGCAGATCAATATACTGTACACATTTGTCCCCACTGTGTCACAAGTCTGTCAATTGCTGCACTCAGTCTTACACCAGAAGCCCTGCTGTGTGTGTGTTTGTGCTCTACGATTTAAAACACCAGTGTGTCTCGTGTTTACAGTCACCAGCAGCGCTGTCTATTTAACTCTTCAGCTTTACAACCTTTCTTCCTTTCATCAGATCTTCCATTAAAGACCTGTGGTATGTCCATTGTTTTCAAATTGCATCCCAACCTCACTATGTAAGTTTGTATGACCAGGAATAAGATTTAAAGCAGAAACAAAAATCAGACTAATTTCACACTTAAGTGACCTACATTTAAGATAGCAAAATCTTAGTTATAAGTTACATGTTGACCCTGAATTTACAAGAAAATTGCCCAAAGAGGACTGACTGCAAACTGGAGCCTCATATATGATGACATGCAAAAGTTTGGGCAGCGGTCAGTGGCGTAGTGGGTTAAGCAGCCGCCCCATGTACAGAAGCTTAGTCCTCGCTGCAGCGGGCCCCGGTTCGACTCCCGCACCGAGCGGAAAACTGGGTTGGACTTTCTGGAGCGGTCCCTAACTGGTTCAGGTCCTACTTAGAAGGCCGGAGTTATTTTGTTACAATTGGCAGCTATGAATCTGAGCGAGTGGCCATGACTTGTGGAGTCCCCCAGGGGTCAATTCTTGGACCTCTTCTGTTTAACTTGTATATGCTCCCTTTGGGTCAGATATTGCAGAACTTTAACATCAATTATCACAGTT
Organism: Odontesthes bonariensis; assembly: GCF_027942865.1. NCBI lineage: Eukaryota > Metazoa > Chordata > Actinopteri > Atheriniformes > Atherinopsidae > Odontesthes > Odontesthes bonariensis. The sequence goes on from NC_134521.1 coordinate 3,651,083, forward strand.
ATGCAGACGATTCACAACTTTATGTGTCTCTGTCACCATGGCGACTGCAGCCCAGCAGACGTACTGTGTCAGTGTCTGGAGGAAGTAAACACCTGGATGAGAGAGGAGTTTCTACAATTAAATGAAGACAAAACTGAGATCATTCTGTTTGGCAGCAAAGAGAAGAGGGTCAGCGTTGGTAAATATCTTGAGACTCGGGACCTTACAATCACTGACCAAGTTGGTAACCTCGGAGTGTTGATAGACTCAGATCTGACTTTCAGCAGCCACATCAAAGCTGTCACCAAGGCAACTTTTTACCACCTCAGAAACATCAACAGAATTAAAGGTTTCCTCTCCCAAAGAGACCAGGAGAAACTCATCCATGCATTCATCTCCAGCAGACTCCATCACTGTAACGCTCTTTTAACTGGACTTCCCAAAAAGAGCATTAAACATCTGCAGCTCATCCAGAACGCTGCTGCTGGAGTTTTAACCCGGACTAAGAGATCTGAACACATCACAGCAGCTTTAAAATCTTTACTCTGGCTTCCAGTCAGTCACAGAATAGATTTTAAAAGCCTGCTGATGGTTTACAATCTGTGATGTGTTCAGAGAATATAAAGCCAGCAGAGCTCTTAGATCCAAGGACTCAGGTCAGCTGGTCCAGTCCAGACCAAACATGGAGAAGCAGCATTTAGCTGTTATGCTGCCAACAAGTGGAACAAACTGCCAGTGGAGATTAAACTTTCACCAAATGGAGACATTTTTAAATCCAGGTTAAAAACATTTCTGTTCTCATGTGTCTATGTATGAAATCTGCACGCTATCTTTTAACTTATCTGGACTGTTGCTTGTTTTTAAATTCATTTAAATGATTTTATTTGTTTCTCTTTATATTCTTTTATGTATTTTTAATGCTTCTTCCACTCCCTGCTGCAATGCTTTTATTTTATGTAAATCACTTTGAACTGTTTGTACATGAAATGTGCTATATAAATAAATTTGATTTGATTTGATTTGTTTGATCACAGCATTTGGTGTGGTGAGGTGAATCTATGAAAAAAGTTTTTAGTTATATTGCAAATCCTCAAACCTCTTCCAAAGAAGCAGCCTTGAGGCTTTCTTAGCGGCTGCAAAGCAGACACAAAAAATGAATGCAACTGAAGAATGCAAAGCAGGAGAGGGTTAAAAGGAGGCAGCACAGTGTTGTCGAGTGGCTGTTTGATTTTGACATGCAATCAAGAAATGACACTGAAAAGGAAAAGTGGAGGGCAAGTGGATGACCAACAACACTTTTAGAGAAGAAAGCCCAAATCAAAACACCTGTTTGACTGCAGAACGATTTGACAGACCCTGCTGTGCACTACAATGACCTTCGTGATAAGGTCTGCATCCTCACCCCAAAAGTCCTCGTCATAAATATTGAAGTGAACATCTGAACAGGTCTGATGCACTTGAATTTTATGAAAAGAACAACTCTTCATTGCTGAGCACAGTGTTAAGTCCATCATGCTTCGGATTTGTGGAATTTCACTAGTAGAGGGAAGAATAGATTCAAATAAATACCAGCACATTCTGAGAACAGACATCACAATGTGTAAAAAAACACTGACAATGAGAGAGGATGGCTTGTACAATAGGAGGATCCTAAACACAATTCAAAATCAACTATGTGTTTGGGTGCCTCTATAACTCAAACATGAATGCATTTACTGAAAGCACAGATTTTGTTAAATCAGCACAAACAGCTTACCGTAGAAGGAAACATTGTTGAGACGACTGCTATCCATCTCTGAGCCTCTGGTTTACATCTCAATAAAATCTGTTTCTCTGTGAACAGGGATGAACCACTCCAAGACCCCTTTGCCACATCTAGTCTCTCTGAGTTTTCTGCTGACCTCAAAGCTGAGATCAAAGCTCACTATTAAGTATAACTGAGAGAGGCAGTATGAAGCCTGCAAGTCTCTTTTGACATGCCGTACAGTCTAAAAGGCCTCACAGTGACGGGCAAGACTGATGCTCAAGCATCAATTGCACTTTCATCTTATTTGCAAAGCAACTGCATTTCTTCTTTTATGCTGATTGCTGTTGTTGTTTGTGTCTCAAGTGATTGCATTAATCTTTCAAAACTATATTTACATTTCAGTTTTGCTTTGAAACGTTCAAAAAGACATGTCTGATATAATAATACGAAAAAAGTTTGGGTTGCATTTTTCATCTATACTACAGAAACAGTACCCAGGCTCCGCCCTCGCAGTGACGCAACACCTTCGGCTCTGCTACACTTACTCAGGCCAACTGCTCATTCAGGTGGATTCGAGTTCCCGAAAAAATGGGAACTCCACCCACTTTGTCGTGAAGCAATCAACTTTGAGCAGCGCCAACCAAGGCGGGTTCAAGGTAGTGACGTGGTTGAACTGCCACTCAACCCATGGATTGTACACGGAAGCGCTTCATTCAATATCAACATGGAGCAGCGTCAAGCTTTTGACACTGCTGTAGATGCTGTAATGAAAGTGTTCGACGGGAGATTCTCGTTAAAAATCAAGCAAAGAACAGCCCTTGAATCGTTTCTTGACAGGAAAGACGTTTTCGCCTTGCTCCCTACTGGCTTTGGTAAGAGTTTAATCTACCAGTTAGCCCCGCTGGTAGCTAAATCATACGTCAGAGGAAAGAGTGGTGTGATTGGCTTAAGCTTAGGCACAGCCTTTTCTGGCCTCAACCAGTAGCAACCCGAGGGAGGCGGGTTGACCAGGCCATTTCGAATCGTATTCGTTATGGTCTTGGTCAGACCAGAATCTCGAAGAGATTTGAAAGTCTATGTTAATCAGGCTACAGAAACAGCCAATCAGACAGGAAACAGGTTTGTTATTGTCATTGACCAAAAAACTTTCAACGTACGAGGTTAATTCCATCCCAAATTTCCCATGACAGAAAAGCCTCCTGGACTTTTTCAGATGATTTCTTTCTCAATATTTAGAGCTATATTTAATACTATGTTAATGTTTCTATGTGATCAGAGAAATGGATGTTGAACCTGTTTTCTTTGCTGGGAGACTGAGAGTCGATCAGCTGCGACCAGCATTTATAGGCCACATGTATAGTTTCTTGTCAAAACTGATGAGCACTGGGACCTCAGAGAGAATAACTTTCATAGGTCCACCTGCCTGCAAGTGTCTTTCAATCTGTTCACATCTTTGTTCAGCTTCAAACGGTGTCCAACAGATTTCCATTGGCTATCATCCTGCAGCTGCAGAGATTCATGCCCACAGGGGGAGGAATCTGCTGAGATAGTTAGTTTTACCACTAATCCAACACTGGTCCCTTGGGCACTTCGGTTCTGCTTTAATTGTCTGGAGAAATTCAATCTGTGAACTTATACAGTTATACTCGTTCCTCCTCTCCAGTTGTGTTACAGCCGCTCAACCATGAAGACACGCGTTCATGGCCCAGGCGCAGATACACAGCTTTACTGGAGAGTGAGATAAGTTATATATCCAGTAAAACAAAAGTTACTATATTGCAAACAACATATCATCACAGTATGAAGCCGATTGGAAAAGAATGCCTGTTTACTCTCCAAGCAGCAGAATTGTAGTTAATTTGCAGTCACGTTTCAGTCACTCCTGCCTCTGAGACATGACGTGATATGTTTTGAGGGTAAATGTGACTAGTTTTTATGGCCGAACAATGAGAAAATGTTTCACTGCAATATTTGGCCACCTGTAATACTTAGCAAAGGTTTTTGGGAAAAATCTAAATGAAACCCAAAACTATAATTTTTCACGAGCCTCATCCAAAGTTAAAGCTGAACAGTTGGTTTGATGTAAGAGTTGTACACTTCCCAAGCCCACCCTCTGCAACCTCTGGTGTCTCCATGCAGATTATGGAAGCTGTGATCTGTTTATGAAAAGCAAAAAGAAATAGAATTAAAAAAAAAAACTTTCAGAGACAATCCAGCTAATTGCTGCCAATGAAATTGAAAAAAAAAGTAGTGACGTATCAAAATAATCTCTGCACAACAGGGCTGATTTCTGGCCACTGTTTCGAAAAAAGTTTAATATTCTCTTTCCTAATCGGCTCACGTGAGGTTTTAAATTTTTATCTTAATTGCTCCATGTTGCTTCTGATGTCCGTAGTGTTTTTTTTATTTTTCTTCAGTCTAGTTGAAATGGGCAGTGTTTCACCAATTATGTTGTTTATTTGAGTCTCACTATTGATTTCCTAATACACAGAAACTCTGCTTGAAACTATATGCATTTTATATATATTTATTTTCCCTCAAATTCACTCAAAGCCTGAGCTTCTAAGACATAGATTAAGTCTAATCCTTCACTAAAACTATTTTTTCCATTGGAAATCTTCATAAATTTTTCATTTCTTCTATCACTGGGCTGAAATCTCTGGGAAGTATATTGTGTTGTTAACCCTCCTGTTGTCTTCCGGGTCAAAAGTGAGCCACTACCATGTTTAGCTGTAGAAAAAATACCTTAAACTATCTTTTTCCAACTTGAAATGTTCTGACTTTTCCTAAAGGGACCCCATCATTACAAAAAGTCATACTTTATTTTTGTTTATGTTTCCATGTGGGCTGTACACCACTAGGGTACAAAGATTGTCTTATGGCTCATTTTTGACCCGTGAATTATAAAAACATTTAAACAGCAGAAAAAAGTTCACTGTTTTTTTCCCTTTCAATATAATTAATTCAGAAGTAATTACTTCACATTTATATAACAGCAATAATAAACCTTTATTATGTAAAAGAAAACTGAGAAAACAAGAAAACAAGAAAACTGTTGGTCCAACTGACAGTTGGTTTGTGGTAAAAAAAAAAAAAAGTGTAATCCTGAAAACTGGTGATTGTCTTTTTGTATTGTGTAACCAAAAATACATGATAAAAATGTATTGAATTGAGTTGAATAGATAAATAACAGGTGGTTTCATCATACAAAATAGATTTTGGATTTAAAATTCAATTAAGTTGCTTTATTTTGGGGCTTTGATAGGGCGGGACAAGGGGAGCAAACACAATGTTAAGACCGCACAAGGGTTAAGTCACAGCTCGAATTGCTGTAATCAGACAATTCTTTTTCTGATCACAACACATTGTAATGATATTCATCTCAGTTTCAAGTGAAGATATCATCATGTTTCTAACAATACAAATGGTTTGTTAGATGAAGTCGACTTTGGAACATTTGCTCAATATGTCACATAAAATATAAGACCAAGAGTGTCTAAATGCAACTCCCTGCCACTCACATACATCCAAATTTTGTATTTTAATATCTGGCCTGAGATTCATCAGAATTATCCCAGATGAATATAGGGGGAATCTTTTTCTTATCCGTTTCACTCGTACAAGGCAAAACTAAATCCCATTAGAAGAGAAGCAAAGAAATATGAGCAGAAAAATCCTTGGTTACTCTCTTTTTCCTGTTTCCTTACTTTGTGCCTAATGAGAGTTTGCACACTGACTGGGGGCACTCAGCTCTGCGGGGAATTAATGGACCTGGTGATTAGATCATTTTGATTCCAAGCAGTGTGGACATTGGGTCATTGGCCACACACCGTTGTGTGAGTGTAGTCTTGGCGAGTCTTGCAGGCCACTCATACTGTGTCACATTTATTTCTTAACTTAGTGTCCAAGTCCTTAAGAACAGATGTACCAGAACTTGCATACCTGTAGAGACAGCAAAGAGTGAACATGTCATGAAATATCATATCATAAATGCAGGCAGTGCTATTTTACTGAGGAGTAATGATTTTTGGACAGACATTTAGTTCCCACATCATTAAGTTTTTGATTTGACAGTAAAAGTGTCTCTGAGGACAATTTTACTCTAAAGACTGTAGTCTTTAATATGACTGACCATAAATGAAAGAGTATTGAAAGTACTTCAACTGCGGCAAATTCCGTATCAGACTACAGAGGCCAACATTTTCATGAAAAGTCCCAGAATGCTTATGAAGAATGTAGAAATCAAGACTTTTGTTCATTCATTTTACTTCTTATACACGAAGTGAGCCTTTACGATTTCTTTCTTCCAAGACATTAAAATGAAATAATGTGCATACTGGTAACCCTGTGCAAATCTGTTCGTACAGAGTTCTTATTGTTATTGCATTGCTGATTAAAAGAGCAACAATCTAATTCAAAGTTTAGAAATAAAGCTAGAAGTCTGTGGCCGGTGGCTCTTATAAAGCATGAGTTGATGATGTTCCTGCCTATGAAAAACAAGTAGACTTTACTTAATTTGTTTAAATAAATATAACTTAAAACTTAGATGTAATTAATTAAATGTTACTTAATATCTTCAATATCTTAATATCTTCAAAACTGTTGTGTTTTATGGTAAGTAAAATTTACTTGATATTGCAGCATTAAATATTACTTAAATCATTTGAGTGCAAATACTTACGAAGGGTTTTTTAAGTAAATCTTACGAGTTGTTTTTTTCAGTGCACAAAAGCAGCCAGCTTTCATCGACATGTACATGACAATGAATTCCTGCACCAGCACTAGAAAACATTAGAAAAACTGCTGTTTGTTTGAATTACCAGAATCACAAGATAAGGCAATTATTAGTGAAATATCTGATGCAAAGTCAAACTTAAATCTGCTCTTATTCGTTGCTATCCTTCCTCACTTCCCTGAACAGCAAACTGACCCCAGAGATAACCACAGCTAAAACATTTCTTTGTTCTTGGAGTAGGGTTGTGTGAACGTATTCCTGAATAGTACTTGAACCAGACTAAACATGGAGAAGCAGCATTTAGCTGTTATGCTGCAAACAAGTGGAACAAACTGCCAGTGGAGATTAAACTTTCACCAAATGGAGACATTTTTAAATCCAGGTTAAAGACATTTCTGTTCTCATGTGTCTATGCATGAAATCTGCACGATATCTTTGAACTTATCTGGACTGTTGCTTGTTTTTAAATTCATTTACATTATTTTATTTGTTTCTCTTTATATTCTTTTATATATTTTAATGCTTCTTCCACTCCCTGCTGCAATGCTTTTATTTTATGTAAAGCACTTTGAATTGTTTGTACATGAAATGTGCTATATGAATAAATTTGATTTGATTTGATTTGATTTAATTTGATACTTGTGATACCTGCAATGGACTGCTGTCAGGGTGCTTGTGGTTGGAGAAACCGTAGGTTCCCAGAGGTGAGAGTTCAAGTTAAAAAAAAAAAAATAGTCAGGCGATGGCCGTGAGAGGAGTAAATGTTTTTCTTTGTGAAAATTCATAGTAGTCCAAGCAAGAGCTATTTTGTGTATTTTTATACCACATCACTTTTGCACCAGTTTTTCTTCTTTTGACTTTGTCACTACATTTTCTCCAAAAGAAAAAAGAAAACATCCAGGTACGCAACACCGTCCGCACGGCGCTGTGTTGCAACATGGACTGTGTTATGTGGACCCGTGTAACTGTCTGATGATTCACAGGTTTGAGCTTTTGTTTTTAGATTTTGGAGAAAAATGTGCTCCTCTCACTCTCCCCTCAGCGTAGCTGTTGCTCCTCCCTCAGGAAACCATTAGATCCTCCAAACTGAGAGCACTTGACTGCAGTCTACAGCAAATAAGACATTGACTACTTCACTTTTTCCCCCCCGAAAAAAAAGAAATATCTCCTTAACTGCAAACAGTTGCCGGGTGCTGGCTCTAAAAAAAAGATATCTCGCTATCCTTTACAAAAACTATCAATTTCCCCACAAAAGCCGTGCATTGTCTTCAGTTTCGTTTTTACAGATGTAAAAATGTCATATTTCTGTTCCTTTTTTTCCCTTCTTCGCTCTCCCTCTCTCTCTGTCCCCCGGTCCGGTTCGGCACTATCACATGTCAAGTATTGTAACAAAAATAAATAAATAAATAAATAAGGAGTTGATGGGCATCAAGGGGAGCTTTACATTCATAAAGCTTCCCTTGGCATAGCAAATGTGTTTGGCATAAACGGTATTCAGATTACAATTCTGCTGGGGTTAACCCCCCCCCCCAAAAAAAAAAAAAAACTATCAATTACCTGTCATTACCAAACGCTACTCCTTCTGAATCTATGCCGGCGATTCTTTTGGAAATAATAGCCCCCGTGAAGTCAAATGTGACGTATATGTGTTTTTCTTTGATCTGCCTTGGAATATCCAAAATATGTCACCAGTGACTTTCCCAAGAATGACAAAAACTTCACTTTAACACTCTTCTACTGATAGTCTTCTTGGTATTTTAGAAATGTCCATCAGTATTGACATTCTTTATAGTATTTTAGAAGTTTTCACACCATTGGAAAATGCTGATGACTCATCTTACTGTCAGTGGGGTTTATTGCACCCAATGAAACGCTTTTTGAATTTTGATTTTCAATTGAGTTGATTAAGTACAGTTAATGGTGCATGATCCCGCTGCTGGAGGTACTCAGCCAAAGCAAATGTAGGCTTTTTGGGGAGAGCACAATCAGTTTAGCTTCCCTTTTAACAGGGCACATTTAAACATACAGGAGCAAACAGCTGAGTCACAGATACTGTCACGCATTGCATTTTTTGATCATGTTTTAGGTTTCTGTCTAGTCTTTAGTCTTTGCCATGATTTCCTCCGTCACTCTAGCCTGCCATCAGCTTCACTCACGTCACCCTCCTCAGTGTTTAGTCTCCAGGTTTCAGGTTTGTCTGTGTCAGGTTTTCTGTCATAGCAAGGTTATTATTATTTTTTTGTTTGTCTTTCTTTCTTTTTTTCTTTCTTTCTTTCAAGTCATAGTTAGGTTTTTTTGTACACCGGCTCAGCTGCGCCTTTTGTGTGTATGAATGCAAATAAATCAAGTTTTATTTGGATTATTATTCATTTGTTTTTCTCTCTTGATTTGTCTTTTTGTGCATATTTCCTCTTTGGTAGCTCTCTGTTCTTCTTTTTAATAGGTATTTTCTTTAAGCTTGTTTGTGCTCTTGAGTTTGTTTTCTGGTTTCTTCGGTTTGTACTAATTTAGTCTTCAGTTTCCTGATTTCATAGTTACTCTCATGTTTAGTCTTTAGTTTTCTTTCTTTGAGTCAGATTAGTCTTATCTCAAATCTGTTTCACATTCACCCATAGCTTCCTCAGTTCCCTCCTTATTAGCTCCACTACCTTCACCTGTGTTCATTATCCTCAGCTGCACTCATTCACTAATCACTCTCCCCACAGTACATAATCTGCTAGTCTCTCAGTCATTGTCAGATACTCACTGTTGCTACTGACTTGATTCTCCCACCTTGCCGGTCTTGCGAGATAGTCAACAACAACAACAACAACAACAACAACAGCAACAGCAGCAGCAGCCACAACAACAACAACAACACGGCAGTCTGAACTAACAGTGCAATAGTACACTACATTCATTCATTTGTATTGGTGAAATAAAGACAGATAATGCCTTATTTAGAGGCTGAATTATCAAGGTCCTGAGGTCCGTTTCACGTAGCAGGTTTAGTGAAAACTCTGAGTTGGTTAACCCTGAAATGAGGGAAACCCTGAGTTTTCCGTTTCACAAAGGGAGGTAACTCAACCCCGAGAAAGAGGGGTAACTCTAGCCTGTTTCACAAAGGGAGGTAACTTAACCTCTCGGTCAGTTACCGTAGTAACAGACTCTCTGAACCTAACCTGGTCGGGACCAGGTTTTATTCAAGAAACCTCGAGTTTCTTTCTGTCTCCGCCCTCTTTCAGCCACACACGCCATTTGATTTCCTCATTCATTCAGTCAGCAGAGCGAGTTCTTCTACTTCTATAAGTCCATTAGATACAGTAGGAGGCAACTTTTTTCCACGAACATGTCCTTTTGACAACGATCCCGTGGATGAAGGTGCAGCATTACTGCGCAGAGAAATAAATATTCGTCGGAGATGGTTATCAGACCGCGCATAGATTTTTGCATTTACAGACATTATCTTTTTGAGCGGCACCATCAGAATGTGTTGGGACAAAAGAAAAAAAAGACATAAAAGACAAATAAATATTTGTATGAATAGGCTTAAAAAAGACATATATAAGCCTATTATATTTTATAAAGGCACTCGTGTCTTGGGGGTGGACTCCCTCCGGGGATTCCCTCAGCCACTGCCCTCCCGTTAGAGGTGGCGGTGCTGGCCACCACCCGTTTTACGGGCATCTGCCTTCTTTCTGTTGGCTCAGTAGAAGTCTGTGTTAGTTTAAATAGGCTTAATTATTTAACAGAACATGATATAGATGATGACTCTAAATTGTCCTTCGGAGTGACTGTGAGTGTGCATGGTTGTTTGTCTCGTTTGTCTCTATGTGGCCCTGTGATGGACTGGCGGCCTGTCCAGGGTGTACCCCGCCTCTTGCCCATTGACCGCTGGGATAGGCTCCAGCCCCCCCGCGCGACCCGACTGACGGATTCAGCGGTGTATAGATAATGGATGGATGGATGGTATAGATGAGAAGACATAGTTTATGTGTGTGAAAACAGCATTATGTTGGGAATAAAATAACTGCACAGTCAAATAGCCACTTAATATTTATTTTACAGTGTAAAACATGATCAAAATGAGGTACCTCCATGCCGAGGTCTCACCTGTTTGAACAATGTTTTTATATTTCATCTTAAACTGCTGCCAAGAGAGCTTCTCCCCTGCGGGATTGCACCTAAATGAAATAAATGAATGGGCTACCATTCAAGCAGTTTCCCTGTAATATTATTGTGATTGCAAAGGACTACATTTAAACTTACACTTTTGCTGCTGCAGCGGTGTTGCACTTATTTCTAAAAAGGTATTGAAACTCGCCGTATGAGCGCATTAAGATTTCCAATTCGAGGTTGGTGAAAAACGTAGCCCCTCCTCTTCCCCGTTGCCAAGGTGACTCGTCGAATCGGGGCTCCATTGATGCTGGCTTTTTAAAGTTGTGGTGCACGCGCTAAACTCAAGGTGAACTTACTCAGAGTTGATTAACCTCACTCAAATCAGCGTTTCTGGAACCGAAAACTCAGGGTTTTCTATCTCAGAGTAGATCAACTCAGAGATCAGGAACAGACTCAGAGTTGGTTGAACCTGCTTTGTGAAACGGACCCCTGTTCTCTTTCTTTCAAAAATAATTTTATTGAATGTTCCACATCAACAGCAATGTGAGGGCACATCCAGCATAAAGAGTAGAAGTAATAATAAATAAATAAATAAAATAAAGTAAAAACAAAACAAACACCTTGGGTATACAGACAGTAAATAAAAAAACTCCTTAAGTATTTAGAAAGTAAAATAAAATAAAACAAAACAAACACTTTGGGTATATAGATAGTAATAATGCCAAGGTCAGACAGAGTATTTTTTTTCTTTTTTAAAAGGACCCAAACAAAGCAATTTAAATAGAATTCAATGCCCTGTTCTCTCCCGTTACATGGATATACGCGGATCTTGAGTAATCTAAATATATCGGAAGGACGCCGACTTTCACCAAACTGTTATTGGTGAGTAGATGATTGTATTTTATGCCAGAAATAAGGTCCAGGTTTAAAAAAAACCAAACAAACAAAAAAAAGAACTTCCCCTTTAATTTCTTAACATCATACCACTAATGCCAAGTTTTCAGCTAACAGCTCTTTTTAGCAGCTCCTTGTTGGTGCCAAAGATAACACAACTATCTTTGGCACCAACAAGGAGCTTTTTCATAGATGCAGCTAAAGAGATGGGAAGAAATTGTGTCTTTGTGACGGGCTGCTAGTAACGAAATGCCAGAAGATACAATTTAAAATGGGCTCTTTGCTTGGTTGTCTGTTATATCATCACAACACTGGTTCATCTGTGGAGTTAGGTGCTTTTTTTCAATGCTTAATTGATTAACATGTCAGTTTTAAGTGGCTTAAACAGAAACGTGTGAAAAAGAACTCAAAATCTAAAGAAAAAATTTGACAGACCTTCAGAAAGCCAGGAGAGCTGTTGCTCAAGACCACTTGGTGCACGTGAGCTCAAACACTGTTTTAAGTGGTTTAAACTGGGGGAGACATACCGTATGTCATATAGAAATAGTAGGTTTCTAGTATTTTTGAGAGCTAATTGGGATCTAAATAGAAAAGGAGAGGCGGACATATCGGATAGTTTGGTTTAAGGCAGAGATCCTTGTGTGAATGAAATCTCTAAAATACAAAACGAATGAAAACGGGACAAAGGAGGGAAATCTAAACTAAATTGTTACATATAATTTTATAACTGGGTTTAGATTTGAAGAAGAAAAGAAGCACACACGCTACAAAAGCCCACTTTTGCACACTGTACAGAACATTTTTTATTCATGCTTCGGAACATCAAACAGTAGCCGTGCTATGATGTAGACGGCACAAAGACAAAGATGTGTCAAACAGCTGCATAGACTGAGGAAGTGTTGCCAAAATGACAATGTAATAGATAACACATTAGCACCAGCCTCAACAGTGTCCAGGAATACAAATGGGTACTCAGGACAGCAAGCTGCGATATTAATCCATTACGCTGCATCAAAAGGAACAAATCTGTGGTGCAATCCTGTTTACAAATAAAAATATGAGCTTCAGACTTGGCAGGAGAATTCTTGGCACATTTTTTAAAATAAAAATGTATTGCAATCGAGAAAACAATAACAATGTGAAGGATTCAAAAGATTTTTTTTTCCCAGATTCTTCTTCATTCTTTTCTTCTTCTTCTACAAAAGCAGTCGATTCAAAGGCATAATCCAAAGAATGATTCAACTCACTGAGCTAACAATCATAACTTAAGTTTATTACTACAAAGCATAAAAAAGTCCTCTGTCTGACAATTTGTCTTTTTTATGCTTTTTTTTTTTTTAAATGCCAGAGTGAAGTATCAGAGTCAGGCAAGCCATTAACAGGAATGTCGGCTCTGAAACAAGCCCTCTCCGGGCCTCCAGCTGGAGCAGGGGGAAACTGCTGTCTCACCTGGCTGCTTCCTGCAGCGCTGCAACTCAGGTGATCTAACTAGAAAATTGCAAGTGACTTGATTTGTATAAGTGGCCGTGATAAATTAGATGAGTTAAGCCTTTGGGCACAGTGAGACTCGGTGCTTGTTAGCTTCTTCCAGCAAGCATTTATTAAAAAAGACACAGAGCTCTGCATCTTTCTGCATTAGAAACAGGCAACAAAGAGGGAATTAAATATCACCACTGCATGGGATTGTCAGTTTATTGTAATTTTTCTTGACTTAACAAGCCTATGCCATTAAAAAAAAAAAAGTGCAAATATTGAAAAACCCTTACAAAGCACTCAATTAGAAACTTGTACATCTAACAGAGTAGATTTGGACATTCTCCAGAACATGGGTCCTGCCACATATTCCAATAACAGAACTTTAAAAATGTGGAGTTATTTGCTTTTTGCTTTTTTTTAAAATGTCTCCATTTGGTGAAAGTTTAATCTCCACTGGCAGTTTGTTCCACTTGTTTGCAGCATAACAGCTAAATGCTGCTTCTCCATGTTTAGTCTGGACTCTGGACTGGACCAGCTGACCTGAGTCCTTGGATCTCAGAGCTCTGCTGGCTTTATATTCTCTGAACACATCACAGATTGTAAACCATCAGCAGGCTTTTAAAATCTATTCTGTGACTGACTGGAAGCCAGAGTAAATTATAAAACTGGTGTGATGTGTTCAGATCTCTTAGTCCGGGTTAAAACTCTAGCAGCAGCGTTCTTGTTTTTGCAAGAAGTTTTTTGTAGTTTTTGCTGTTTTTTTCAGACCTTCACCTCGTTGCTCGGGAGCTCCAGTTCAACAGCTCACTGTCGGCCAACCAGCCTGCTTTCTCTGCTTCACTCTGCCTTGCTTCTCCTTATTGATCTTAACTGTGATGCCAAGCCTCCCAGCTCGCTGTGCTCTGTTCTCTGCCAGCCTCTCAATGTGGGAGACATCAACCTGCTCAGACTCCATCTACCACCACCCTATCTCCTTTCATCTCCGCCTTTCTCCAGTCTACCAATACTTTCCTTGTTTTGAGGTTGTGCTCTACTTTTGGGTCACAATTACTTTTTGATCATTATGGTATCTGACAGCTTGAGTCTTTCTTATCTGTTTTGGCATGGAGGTGGGTGTAAGCAACATGAATCCATGCATGATATCATGGGAAAGGAACAGTTTTCTTGGCACACCTTGGGCCCAGTAATTCTAATCAGTCATGACTGCCACGCCTTAAGTGTTGTTAGCACATATGGGCACATTTACCTTCATCTAATGGCTACCTCTACTGTCTGAATGCATCATGCCATTCATAGGTGACAACATGTTTATTTTTTTATCACTAACAGTCAGAGCAGTAGATGTATCTCCAAAGTTTTTCCTTTCTTTTTCTCTTCGGTGATCATTTTAATTTTCTGATTTTAATCCATTCAAGACCACGACAAACACTGGTTCGCCATCATGGCTTACTGATACTCCTGTTATGAACATGTAAATTGTCTGCTGTGGAAAAGGGATACAATACCCTTCTTTACCCTTTTCCTCCAACAATCACAACATTCAGATATATAGACAGACTGAAAATCAGAGAAAAACACACAGATAGACATACAAATGCTATACTGAAGACAAGCAGATATTTCCTTAAGAAAGAAAGAAAGAAAGAAAGAAAGAAAGAAAGAAAGAACTAACATAAGATAAAGGACAAGGGGGTAGGAAAACAGCATTGTTAGAGCTCTTTTATCTGATTGGGATTCAGATACTCAGATTCTTGCAGGTTGGTCCTTGATTTGACACAAGTTCTATACCATCTGAGAACTTTGTCAACTCACAGATGGAGGAGCAAGTCTTACATCAAAGATGACATATTTCTTTCATATTTTAAGAAAATGTACCCTTATTTTTCCATCTTGATAACAAAAAAAGAAGTTTGAAGAGTCTTGTTTTCTGTTTGGGAAAGTTTTGATGATTCTTTAGAGAGATTTTCAAAAATGCCTATAAATCGGTGAGGTCCTTGAGCCGTCCTGCATGCACTGCTTTTCCGATCTGATGATTTGTAGGTCAGGGACTGTGAGGTGCATATCGAACTTTCAGTTTTCACCTGTTGGGGAAATCCATAGCGGATTTGGATGAGTGTTCTGCATCATTATCCTGTTGTGGAGGTCACCCTCTTCATCTGCAGATTGTTGTACGATGTTTTCTTTAAGATTTAGTTGGTATTTAATTGAAATCATTATTTCTTCTACCAGCGAAACATTGACTCTGCCTCTGACAGCAACACAAACCCAAAGAATTGATTCACCCCGGTGCTTAAAGGATAAGACCGTTTTTTTGACATTGGGCCCTTGATTTCACATTATAACATGATGTTCTACTCACCCCTGCTTGTTGTTGAACATTTGGAGCTGTTCCGAAGATATTCGCGAGGCGTCTGGCTGCTCTCTTGAGATATTCGGCCATGAAACGGTTTCCTATGGGCAAGCTTATACAGGCACAAACTATGCTGTTTATAATTTATTAATTACTCTACACTAGCACTGATAACGTGGAGGTGCGTCGCTTACTTAAAAAAATCCGGGTTACTAATTTTGAATTTTAGCCGAATGAAAAAATAGGCAGCAGGTCTGTGGGCTGTCTGTGGCAGTAGCACGACGATGACGTCAGTAACACCCACTTTACGACAAAAAAATCAAAATTACAATAACCCGGATTTTTTTAAGTAAGCGACGCACCTCCACGTTATCAGTGCTAGTGTACAGTAATTAATAAATTATAAACAGCATAGTTTGTGCCTGTATAAGCTTGCCCATAGGAAACCGTTTCATGGCCGAATATCTCAAGAGAGCAGCCAGACGCCTCGCGAATATCTTCGGAACAGCTCCAAATGACCAACAACAAGCAGGGGTGAGTAGAACATCATGTTATAATGTGAAATCAAGGGCCCAATGTCAAAAAACCGGTCTTATCCTTTAACAGATGGAGAGGTGTTCCTTCGATTTAAAAGGCTGCAAATTATAAACAAGCCCACCCATTTGATAGTTTGCAAAATCTTTTTGAACATTTTAGATTTGAAGGGTTTAGATTTTTCTTTCTCCAATCCACCTATCATTTTGGATAGCTTTTTTTTTCCGTTCACTTAGCCCTGATGTTCCTTTTAACTGCTGCTTTTTAACATCACAAACTGAGGAACAGCTACCTGAAAGTGCTTTGCTGTTTTCTTATTGCCTTCTGCTTTGAGGACATTAGCAGCTGGAAACCAATACTGTGAACTGTTGGAGCTCCATTCAGTTTGAGGTTAGAACACGCTTTGAGGAGTCGCAGGATTTATAAATGTGTTTCACGTGGCCTTTCCTAATGATAAGGATGATTGTGACTCAACAACCTGATCAAATCAGAGACCTTGACAAGTTATATGTGAGCTCAAATCTATTGAGTTGGCCGACCTTAACACAACCGCAAATAAAAAAAATAAAAAGTTGTAGCTGTGTAGAAAACATTTCTTGTTCTCCAAAAATTGGAACAGTTGCAGAAAGTATGAACCCAAGATCTATTCCAAAAAAGTCTTGAATACTGATTGGTCTGACCACAATACATGTTTCCACTGTGTAATGGTCCATCCCAGATGCCTTAGAGCCCAAAGAAATTGATGCTGCCTCTGGACAAGGTAAGCATATAGCTTCTTTGATGCACAATAAAGTTGAAAGTGACATTTATAAGTAAGTAAGTAAAGTTTGTTTATATAGCACTATTAGCACTATTTTCCTAGGTTAAATGCACAGAGTGTTTTGCAATAGTCAAAAATCAAATGAAAGCAAAGAATGAAAATAGTCACGTATAAAAACATAAGAGCACAGGAGATCAGAGATAAGACAGAGGGAAGATAAGAGCAAACATTTTAGCATAAAACAAAACAGACATAAAAACATAAAAAAACAAGCCCTTGTCTAATTAAAAGCCCTAAAGGGTCTGTAGCTGCTTTTTAAAAGTTTCAATAGATTCAAGGCAGCGTAAATGCCAGCAAAGTGTTCCGCAGTCTGGGGGCCACTGCTTTAAAAGCCCTGTCCCCTCAAGACTTAAAATCGGTCCGTGGACCCACTAGGAGTCTTTGACCAGCTGACCTCAGACTGCGAGAAGAGGTGTAGATATCTAAGAGATCAGCAACTCGTCTGGACAGACGAGCCTAATTTACCAAGGTGTTTCTCAATGTCAGGGATGCAGCTGTCAGGGGCAACAATAAGGGTTTCTGTTGTTTCTGCATTTATCTGTAAATAGTTGTTACATAGCCACTGTTTAATGCTTGCTAAGCATTTCATCAGAGATGACAACTTAAGATAGTCATTAGGCTTCAAAGAACAATACAGCTGTACATCATCAGCATAGAATTAATTTGAAATGTCAGGGTACTGCAGGATTATCAGTCCTGGACAGTGGTGTAATGGTCCCTGGAGAAGTGGGTATACTCTCAATTTTACCCCTTTTTTTAAGAAGTCCAGAAGAAACACGAGATGCTTCCATGTGAACGAGTAAGAGGCGGGATGCTGGCCGGATTCACTCACCGAGCCAACTAGCGGCGATGTTCCTGAAGCTTCATAACAAGTAACTTAAATTTCTGCTCGCAAATCAATGCAAAAAAAAATAAAAATAGACAGAATAACGGCTCGTAACTCAAAAAACTCGTATGTAGGGACACTCGTAGCTCAAGGTATCACTTCTTTGTGCTACATAGCTGCATGCTAACGTGACGTTAGCCTTTCATAACTTTAGCCTACTCGTGCAGTGTAACAATTGGCAGCAAAATGTCTTCTTTAAATGTGCAGTGTCTTTAAAAAACAATGACTCACTTGGAAATCACATTAAAACTTAACTCAAAATGAGGTATTCCACGAAAGTAGGTTCACGCCGACAGTAGACATGCCTGTCAATCAACTGGAGTGGCACCTGAGGTGTCCAATCAGGTTCCAGAGGTGGCCAGCACATCTCCCGCCCCACTGCCTCTGATTATCTCACCAGTCCTCGTGCCTAAAATTAACCGGTGTAATCAGTGAAGGCACTGGCAGCAAATACTGGCCGCATCAGGGGGGATTCAGAAGTGGGTAAACCCGCGTATACCCTGGACTACACCACTGGTACTGGAGGTAGAACGTAAAGAAACAGGATAGGTTCTAGGACTGAACCTTGAGGTACACCACACATCAGGTTTGTAGGTTCTGACATGATCTGATTTGCAAAAAACACTGAAGCTTCTGCCAGAAGGTTACGAATGAAACCATCTTAAAGCCAGGTCAGATATACCGATCACATCACAAAGCCTGTTGATCAAAATGATTATGATCAACAGTGTCAAAGGCAGATGTTAGGTCTCATAAAACCAGAACAGTGAAATTCCTGGAGTCGGCTGAGATCATAATGTCACCTGAGACTTTAAGCAGATGCTGTTTACGGAAACCAAACCAAAAAAAAAAAAAAATCTGATTTCCGATATTAAAGGGAGTTTGGAAATAGGTCTGTAGTTTTTGGGCTGGGAGGGATCCAAACTGCACTTTTTCAACAGCGGTTCAACAACAGTATGTTTAAGTGAGCTGGGGACCACACCTCCAAAATACAGGGGCCAATACAGCAAAAAAAAACTTTTTGTGAATGTAACTCAGTATTGTAGTGCTTGAAAAAGGTTTCCCACAGTAATCCCTTGTTCATGTGGTTCTATCAGCTATTGATGAATGACATTTCTTGTTGCAGTGCCATCTGAGGGATCAGCGATCATGGGTGTCCAGCTTTATGAACTGAATTTTTTTAATGATATTCTGAAGACTAGAAGGAAAAAATATGCAAGTCCCTTCAATATTTCTTTGAGAAACATTGTTTGTAAACTTTTCAATGGGTTTTTGACATATTTCTTGACAAACTAGAGATCCTGTACTCATGCACTCTTTTCAAACATGAACACTGGAGTGGTTACCAAGAGGGTGTGAATAGTTTGATTCTATCTTTTTCCGTCGTTACTGTTCACACAAGCACATCACAGCAGGAGGCTTTCCACTGTAGATACACTCTACCGGGAAATGTCGGAGGGGGGTGGATGTCTCGAGTTCATAGGGAGGCAGCATGTGATTAAGAAATTACACTGGGAAAATCACTGCGTTTGAAAATGTTTGCTGATACAGTCGTACATTGTCTCATCTGCAGATGTTCCAGAGTTTTTACAAAGGGGCTGGCTGTAAAATGTCACAGACATTTGCATTATCACGTAGCATTGTTCTGAAACATCTCTAGAACTTTTCAGTAGTGCGTGTGAAAGCGGCTCCAGACTCAGCTTTTTCTGGTTGCTGCTTATAGATAGATAGATAGATAGATAGATAGATAGATAGATAGATAGATACTTTATTCATCCCAATTTGGGAAATTGTTTTGTTGCAGCAGCATACAGTAAAATATATGAAAACAATTAAAGTAAAAACAAGCAAATAGAATAGAATAAAATAAATATAACATAAAATAAAATAAAAATAGTGAATAAACATTCGCTATATACAAATGTATATATATGTGCCAAATCGTGATTAAAATCACTTGTCGGCATCACCTGTTTGGATTGAAATAATAATTTCTCTTTATTTTCTCTTTTAGTCTGTCACTGCTCCCATTCCAGTGGAAAAACATTGGATGTATATCAATGACTGAAGCTTAACTGATGAGAAAAATCTAACAATATAATCAGTAATTATAAGGAATACGATTTTTTTTTTAAATGTTACATTTCTATACTGTACCATTATTTCATGATATAGGGAATTTGATTTTTACAAGGTTTTCTTTTCCGTTCTCACCCTGCATGTATGAAACTAACTTATCTAGCTTTAAAATGTTTGAACAACTCTTCTGACCTTCTTACAGATCAGAACATGATCTCCATACTCCCCCTGTCCATCTAACTTACCAATGAGAAACCTGAAAGAACTGATGCACCTTAAATGGCATTATGTAGTTGCATCTGTGTCTGTTATGTTTTAAAAAAATAAAGCTTTTAGAGAGCTTCCACCACCAAAAAAAAAGTGAAATCCCACAATTGATTTCTCGCTTAATATCAAACGTTACTCTTTATATTGTGAAGGCATAAACAAAAGCCAAGGTATCTAAAGTAAGGGGTCAGTCCTGCTGAGAAACCCAAGAGAAACCGTGACCATGCAGGACAGTTTTCCCTTCTGATGGAGAGGAGGCGATATGGACACTCACGTGATTAATATTCGTCTGTCATGCCAGGTTTGAGCTGTGTCAAGCTTACCGTATCTAATGTGGACAAGACCGGAAGTTAGCGGTATTGATTTGAAAATAAAACTCTAGTTTTAAGCGCTGCCAACCTGATAGACGAACTAGAATTACTTTTTAAAAAAAAGATAGAGCTGGAAGATATATTTGTGCTGCCAAAAACCTAAGCATGTGGCACCTTAATCAGATTGGAATTAGGTTTGATTTCCGAGACACTTACACGTTGGAATTTGGATTTCTTGGCAAGAGATAGATAGATAGATAGATAGATAGATAGATAGATAGATAGATAGATAGATAGATAGATGGATAGATAGATGAATACTTTATTCATCCCAATTTGGGAAATTGTTTTGTTGCAGCAGCATACAGTAAAAGATATGAAAACAATTAAAGTAAAAACAAGCAAATAGAATAGAATAAAATAAATATAGCCTCTGCCTTTAATTAATTAATTCATAAATCATTCAATTTGATTAATCAGTTAATTCATTTCCCATACCTGTTTCATCCTATTCAGTCACAGGGAGCTTGTATCTTAAATACATTGGGGGAAAAAAGTGGAGCACACCCTGGATCACCAGTCCATCGCAGGGCCGCACTGATGAGACAAACAACCGCGCCCGCACACTTGCGTCCTTCAGTCAATTTAGAGCCACCAATCAACGTTTATGACGTTTTATTTATTTATTTATTTTCAGACCACCATGCAGCCACAACGGCCTTTTTCATATCGCTTTTTTCTAACTGATGCTTTCATCTGGCTTCAGTACAAATATTTGCGCTGCAGTCACAGAAAGTTGTGTTTATCGTTCTGATTATTATTATTGCTGATACTACTAGACATAGAAAAAAAACCCCACTAAGCCAACTAATTTATTTTTAACATAAAATAAAAAAAATATTCACCATGGCCATGGTTACGCACGACGTTTTTATTTTGAAAGAAATCCCCGGATGTGGCTTTTGGTTTTGCAGATGTGCGAATGACCGCGAGCTGCGGCGTTTGGACGTGTTCAGGTGCGCGTGTCCAGTTTGGAGCGGACTTGGACACCTTTACCGGAGCTGCTGTGTGAACGCAGCGTCCTCCTGAGTTCCGTATCCCGCAGAAACTTCTCAGAAATTCGCGATCAAGTCGGTTTCTTTGGAATCAAAACTGTAAAACGGGGGAGTTCTCTGGACTTGGCGCTGTTTCAGACTCTCCGGTGAGCAGCGCTTGAGATGCCCCGCTTCGGCTCTCTGTTTTAACATCATAAAGTACACAAGGAGACAAGACACTAGCGGAGTTGTCAGTTTGTTTCTTTGGTCTTTTAAATGCAGAGTAATGATTCCCAGCTGACTGTCGCAACGCGCTGCGGTAGGTGAACCACTGGAAGAAGAAAAAAAACGGGTCTTTGCAGTCAAGCCGGACCTTTAGGGGATTGATTCAGCTCATTCAGATCACTGATTATCACTCAGAATGTATTTCCACTTTCTCGTCTCTGCTGTTGATTCTTAGAGAAAGCCCAGAAGTCGGTGACCGCTGAACCAGAGCCGCGCGGATCCGGCGGACGCCTTTTCCTCTCCTCTGGTGTGTCCAGGATCTGCGCGAGAAATTCATTTTTTTTTCAAAATCTTTAACTGGAGCGTGACAAACCGAACTGACAATTAATATATATATATATATTTCTGAGTGATTGATTCTAGCTCTGTTAAGAGAGCGCGCGGGCTTAGCGCGCGCCATCTCTCCACTCATGTCAACTGATTGATCATTTTTTGGACGCATTCACCGGGTTTCGCGCAAGGACGCGGAGCCGTTTCTGGAGCGCAGTGTTTCATCGCTCCAAAGTTCCCCGGTTCGGATCAGGATACTTGGAACTTTCTCTGTCGCCTTTCTCTGGGGAGGGGGGACAACACTCCCTGTCACTTCTGGCCGGATAAGACGTGGTTTGGCCGTGCCTTGGTGCTGGCTCTGGGAAGATCTTAGCTGGGTCGTAACATTTTTGGAAGACCTCGACAGCGTTTTACGCGCACATACGTGTGCAGAGACATATCTCTCTATTGCGCATCATCCAACTTAGAACCCGCGAAGAACTGCAACGGCATCGTGTTGAGGCTTGTGCCCGCACAGAGATTTATTTTCCTTCGGCTAACTACTGGAACAACTGGGATTTAACGTCCGCCGCTGGGATTTCTACCATGTCAGGTGTACGGGATTTCAGATGGACTCCCTTCATCTGTGTGGCGGCGCTTTCATGTGGTGAGTGACCCCCCCCCCACTCTCCTTCTTCTCCCGTCCTGCCCCCACCCTCCAGCAGGGTTTCAGTATCATAACTGTGTTGCACAGAACGTGATGGTGCTAATTGTGTAACGTGAAGCTGCGGGGGTAGCGGCTGCTGTGATTGGTCATCTTGCACGATGACCCCCCCACCTATACACACACACTCAAGACGCAAAAGCCAACATAATGCAGTTATACATTTTACAGGAGGCAGTGCAAAATGTCTGAGCCCGCGTTTGGCTTTTTTAATTCCTTTTAAGGTAACACTTTAGTTCAAAATCAAGAATATTAGAGACACTACAGGTTGCCACAAGAATGTGGAGTCTGCACCACATGAGATAACCATCATCATGGCAATATAATTGGAATGATTAGCTTATCTGATACAGATAAACGCTTACCTTTGAATGAACATCCTCATCACAGGCACACAGAAAAAGCAACAGTTTTAGCAAATTAGGAAATCCAGCAGGCATAGATAAGATTGGAGCTGGAATAGGGATTTACATGCTGCACAGTCTGGAGAACCACTGGCTGACAACTTTACGCAGCTGTCAACCATCTCCTTTTGATTTCCTCTTCAGTGTGTGCTTAGAGGCCTCTCTTTTAAGTGAGAGGGCTCTGAAATGACAGATAAACAAACACACACACCCCAGTGTGTCCCACACTGACTGACACATGCTCAGCAAAGTGTGTGAAATCCATCAGCAACATCTCAAAGATGGTTTTCTGACATGTTTCACTGACCTGGACTCTTAAAAAAAAACACTAATCCCCCTTAATATGCCACACCGTTTTTTTTTTTTTAAATGATGCTGCAACACAGTACAGTTTATTGCACTGAGCAAGAAGTGCCATTGCAATGCTTGGATTAGGCGCAATGCTGCGAGGCATACTGAGCAGTCGCACCTCACAGCACAGTCTGAGTTTATTATTTCTCAGTTGCATTTTAAAGAGGTTAACTTGTAGAGTCAGAATAAGGTTGCTTCCCATAAATTAGCTGCATGGAGGCAGGGTGCAAATTGATCCCAATATTTACTGCATAACCACCTTTTGCATCCAATAGTATAAAACACTTTGCACAATATTTCCTCTCCTACTTATTATAATTATTATTATTTTTTTTTTACTGCTTCAATTCCATTACGGCACAAAAGAAACGCCTACGTGTGCACTAAAGCATATACTTTCCTTGATGGCTTCACCAAGGCCGTGAAGCTTGCGTGCTGCAATAATCTGCCTACACAAATCCCTCTAACGCCCGTGGTCAGCTTTGGTAAGCGCAGGGAGACCCACCTTCCCGGACAGTGGAGGTGATGCTGTCAAATGGAAACGCAGTCACAGATTTGGAGCATTGGATGACTCTGAGAATGCCTTGGCCCCCCCAGGGACCTCAAGTTTTCTCTCTCACTCGTGCACAGCTGTTGCTCCACCCACCCTGCCACTCATAGCCTTTCTCCACCTCTGTCACACTCATTTGCTAAGTAAACAATTTGCAAGTTGCACCCCAAGAGAAGTGCAGTACACGTGCTGAATGAAGAGCAAAGCAAACAGATCCCCAGGCGTGAAAAAGAAATTCTGCCGACTTTATGGCCGCTCTGGGGGAAAATATACACAATACTGATCCCATTATTACTCATTCTTTTCAACTTAAATTCATATGTACAGTTTCTGCTGACATTTAATGTTGTAAATGAACAAAATATGAAGTTTTTTTCCCCGTTTGAGCTGATCTACTAAAAGTCTCACAGGGATTTGTTATGGAGATGGAATTATATGTGTTGCTCTGCAGAGGGATTGTCAATTATTTGTCTCCACCATTCCTGTCCACATGAAGGAAGGAGGTCAGGGGCAGAGCAGCATTCTTAGGGCTGAAAGGAATGAAGAGGTTTTGCTCAAGGACACTTTAGCCTGGCATGCATGCAGATAAGCACGTTTCAAATGAGGGTTTTTGGTTGGTCTTTGTGATGTTATGTTGATTTAATTTAGAATTGAAGTCTAATCTTGGGTTGAGTGTTGTTTTGATGATGCTAATGCTTGGAGGGTTTGGGTGGGAAAATAATGTCTTTTGACAACTTTTTTTTGTTAAAAATTCTTATCAAGACTCAAGCAGCCAAAGAAGAATGTTGCTTAGTTTACGTTTTCCCATGTAATGTCGTTCAGCTGGACTATGTTTGATGGGATTGTAGTTCATATTGTGGCTCCCTCATAGTTTCCTTAAACCCCTGAAACAGTGTAATGGGTTGCAGATATATGTATATGAATCTAGCTATCTTGTCAGTGAAGGCATTTTTATAAACTTTTAGAAAGAACCTGCTGTAGGTGATTGTGCTGAACAGCAGGCAGTCGGATGACACTGAACACCCACGGTTGACTCTTATTATTTGTGGCAGTCTCATTTGGGGGGCAGGCTAGCCGGTGAGTCCGCTGAATAATTTCTGTTGTAGATAAAGACAAAGTAAACAAACCTAAACCACAGCCCCCTCTGCTCAGTCGCAGTGCAAACTGCTTTTAGTGGCCTGAAGTACTTACAGACTGAAATGATTTGATTCAAACAGGTTACTAACATTTGAAGTTTACTTCCTTTTGATGTTTAAACTTTTGAGAAACAGTGAGAGCCCTACACATTTCAGATTTGGTTGTTTAGAATACATTAACAACAACACCAACAAAAAAAAATCTAATTGATATGATGTTGTGTCGATGAGACATCCAGCTGTCCACATGCGTGCAAAAGAATCTGATTAATGCATTCTGGGTCAGCGCACTTGAAACAAAAAACCATCCCTGCTGTTGTGGTCAAATGAATGCACTTACATGAAATTAAACATTAACCTTCAGGCAGTGAAGCAGAGAATGTTTACTAGGGCTGTAAGTAATGATTAGTTTTATTAGAGATAATTGTGTTTATTTCTTTCCTGATGCATCGAATTAATGAAATGTTAAACAACAAATTCTGTTCTTCAGGCTCTCACTGTTGCCTTCAGTTTGATATTTCTGTACATCCAAAAAGTCCAGAAAAAGATAGACGGTTAACCGGTGTGTCGAAGGTGAAGCAAAATAACAAATCTTCCTATTGTGAGAATGACTGGAAACCTCTGGTCTATCACCACTCTGCATGTAAAATGAATCTGTTTGGTTTACCACTCCCGATTGAACTACAAACTGGATGACAGCCATGGAGACTATATTGCGGTTCATTTAGGTAAATGGACTGAAGGGATTGTGTAGCACTGGACTAGGTGTGACTGATGTAGTGACTAAGCACCGCTGAATGCTCGGGACTGCGTCTGCAGTCAGCTGACCTGAGGAGCAGTGTTTGCCCAGTCATGACTTGGATGTAGCTGGAAGCCTTCCCAGCACCAGCCTCTCTCTGAGAGGACACACTGGACAAAGAGCCAGTGTGACACAGCATCTCTCATGTTTAAGTCTAATTGATTTACATGTGGTGAAATGAAGTCTTTGCTGTGTGTGGTGGTTTTCTGTTTCCCCCTGCCTCTGTATATGAAAAAAAAAACCCACGGCTCTGTGGGTTGTAGTAACCTGGCTGCATGTTTGTATTCATCAATGCCTCCTGACTGCAAATGAGCCAGCGTTTGCTATTTAGTTATTCTGTCTTAACAGCATCAATGTCAAGATGCTGAACTGCTGGTTGTGCACCACTTCTGTTTCTGTTTGCACACATGAAGCGTATTGTTTTTATATTTAGCCATCACCTCTCTGTCTGTGTTTGTTTTTTGTTTTTTTTTGGCATTTGTTGCCAGCCACCATCAGAAAAAGCTAAACCCTTGAAGAATATGTCCAACTGCTGCGAGTTTGAGTGTGTGTGTGTGTGTCTAATCTCTTTTAGGAATTTGTTTTTGATGACAGATGGACTCTGAGAACAGAGAGGCAAACAAATAGCAGTAAGACAAAGAAGCTGGCTGCTTGTTTTACTTGCAGTCTTGTCCTGTATTTACAGTCAGACGTTTTCCAGATGGGCCCATCATTCAAAAAATAGCAACAAGACAAAACTAGACCACCTTTTAATTGCAAAAACTGTCTGAAATGTTGAAGCCCAGCAATGCTTGAATCCTTTTCGACACTCTGGGCGGATTTATTGCTGCAGGTTCTCTCTTCTGAGGCATTGTGGCTCTGGAGTGGCTGTTGGCTCGTGAATTCCAATGATGTCATCCTTTATCAGTGGTGAAAGGAACCTTTTGTGAAGCACCAATTGCTAAAGATTTAGCGTGATAGGCAAGACCTCTACAATGGGCTTGTAGGGCTTCTTGAGAGTTGCCTGAATTAGTGCACATTTGTTTCCAATGCATGGCAGAGCTTCCAGCCAGTGGTTTCATGCTTGAAATCCTGAAAGCAGGCATCTTCTTTGTTGTTGTTTTTCTTTCTGCTTTTTGCCAGGGGTGAATGCCTCACTAGCAGTCTGTTTACTCTGTTGAGCATACCCCCAAACATAATAATATTTTGCATTATTTTTGTTTTGCAATTTGAGCTTCTTTTGAAGAAACTAAAACCGATGTCATATTTTGGCTAATTTTCTTGAATGTAGAATTTACTGTTTCAAATATTGACGATAAAAGCTGATGTTTTTGAAGAGTTATATTTGCTCTAACTTTCACAATGTCTTGACAGTTGCTTGTTCATGGTATCGGGGGGGGGGAAACCCCCCCAGTTTTTTTGTTAAATTAAATGTTATATAAAGGGATTTTCACAAGACTGCTTCTGTAGGTTTATTTGTGAAAAGATAGTCTCGGCAGTTTGGTCTTACAAAAGGAGAGTGGTGTTGAAAAGTGGAGCCTCGCAGTGAGCCGTGTTGCTCTTTCTCAGGTTTATGTGTGTACAAGAAATGTAAGAAGTGGCAGAGACCCACAAACTCATGGTAGCAGTCAGTTACTGAGGATGGGGAGATTGGCACTATGTAGCTCTCCAATGGTCCCTCTCAATGGAGCCTTTTCAGATGCAGACTCCTAATGGAGCAGGAAGTGCATTATCTAGGTAAGAAGAGCATCGACTGGAAGTGGACTTACTTTCACCCAATCAAATCTCCATAAAAAGTGCTCAAGGTTACACGACAAAGCTTCTCTGTACAAATACTATCCAACCCAAAATCCATTCAGCACACCCCACACTATCTAGGCTTCTCATTTTCAGTATTCCACTTTTTAGACGGTCCCTGTGTACTCGTCTCACAGCTGGATGCTCACAGTTTGTGTTTCGACAATCTTTCGCATTTGAGTGATCAATCACTCAAGAAACGTGATTGATGGGAAATTCAAATACCAATTTGTGAATATCTTTCACTTGGTTGCAGGTTAGGCTTAGGTTGGGTGTATGCATGGTTCTCTTCTTGTCAGTGTCACTAAGAGCGAGACATTAACCATTATGTGGCTTATAATTGGATATATGAGACTGATCATCTGGGTACTGGTTTTGACCAATCAAACTTAAAACCAGTTAGTACAGGTTGATTTTTTTTTTTTTTTCTTTTTTACTTGTGCATTTCTGTCTAAGCAATAGATCTGCTGCACATCAGCCACACAACTCTGTCGTGGATGTTTTTTTTATTTGAACAGTTTCCCTATCCATAATGAGCCCAATCTGCTCATTCTCTGTAAAGCATTGTGTCAGACGTTGTTCTTTTGTTGTTCATTCGGTTTCCTCTCCGGAAATACTTGAAAGACATAATCCGCCACCTGCTTGGCTTTCACTGCCTCGCGTGCGGTGACGTCGGACAAGATAATTAGACGGCACAGGCTAATTATTCATTTGAAATGGCAGGTGATCAGTGTGATGTTGCATAATGCGCACACAGCAGATGCAGAGACACGTCGAGTTTGACGAAAGTTATTTTCACCTTGCAACTTTCATTTTCCAAAAGTTTCTAAACTCTCGGGTTTGAAGTGTTGTTTTTAAAATCTGCTTTTCTACACCAGATGATTTACCCATGACATTTACACAGAATGTTTTCAGAATGGCAAAGAAATGACTGGTTTACTCAGGGACTGAAGGGGATAGAACACTTTTGGATTTCATGGACATTTACCAAATCCGTTGGTAATCTAAAAAGTTGTGAAAGTATCCCATATAATGCACATTCGGTCTAATCTGGGCTACTTTTGGCATTTACGGCTCAGTTATGGCGTTTGTAAGTGTTACGTGTGCCAGACACGGCTAAAAGCCCTTAAAGCTGGTTTATGACACGGGTTAGGGAAAGTGTTATTAAGGCCGGAAAAAGAAAATGCAGATTTGGGCCATTTAATGTGGAAACCATGGCTGAGTTCAGGGAGCCACACTGGGCCTGACTTAAAGCTGTCCTTCAAGGTTAAACACAGGCCTGAAGAAAAAGACGAGCACCATATTTGGGCCTGGAAAGCAGCGCGTTGTCTTTATTGGACATTAGATCTCATCCTTGGTTTGAAATCTGTTCGCATGCACCTCACACAGATTCCCTTCTTTGCTACCTTTGGTATTGTTATTCAACTTTGGTACATCTAAATTCCACATCATCATTGATTAATAAAAAAAAATGTAAAAAATCAGTTGCATCAGGATGCACTGTAATATATCTGGTCACTGCTACAGAGAAACGGCTGCCTCTTGGAAACATTCTGTAAATGATGTTAGCTCCATTGCCAGTTGGGCTTTATGTAAATGTCTCCCCTGACACACCAAAGGAGGAAGAAGATTCTGAAAGAAGAAAAGGTTGCTCTGAAAGAGCCCTCTTTTGTTTTTCTAAGAAATCTGTGCTCTCCATTTAAAACCGATTAGAACAAAAGTTGTGTGGCATTATGTCAAAGTAGGACAGATGACACTTTGGGAGCCACGATTGTATAATCTTACAGAAGGAGTAGAAGAGTCACATCAGTGCCTTTGAGGACATCATTAACACTTTAAGAAGTTCGCTCCCTCGGCCTGTTGTAGTAGGTCTGCCACGATTAAAAAGGAGCGAACTTCTTCGTCAGAAGAACGGTATTGGGCAGAGGTATCGGGAGGATTTTGGCCCGTACACGCATTCGCCAGTGTCTTAACGATGTCCTCATTGTTTAAAGCTGCAGTCTGCAGGATTTGCTGTTGTCATACGTAAAGTCCTACTTTTTGGCATTTTAAGAGTTTACATGATCTATCAGAACGCTTGAAGTTGAAAACGGTGACCTTCGTAGTCGCGAAATGCAAGAAATGCTTATTTTTTAACCGAAAAATAAAAAGTTATTCAACTTCCTGTCCCGCCCCATCAAAACACATGAGAACTCGTGCACGTAGATGCGCGTACACGGCTCCTCATTCATCAACTCACCTGTCATTTGCGATCATGGAAGACACAGTAAGCAGACTAGCCCGTAATGAAGTTCAATAGTCCAGATAAATAAGCGTGGGGACGAGCCTACCTTGTATCGCGCGTGCACAATCGGTGATTGACAGGCAGCAGAGCCCAGCTCGTAAACCTGATTGGTTACCTTTTACCGGTCCGGTCTGCAATTTTGTAAACAAACCTGCTGGCTTTGGAGGGACCTAGCGGGACATATAGGGGACCTAGAGAACTAATTTTTTTTTGTATTGGGGTATTTAATGTACTACTTTCAGAATCCCCGGACAGTTCCAGGCATTATGCTTGAAAAAGAGTTGCAGACTGCAGCTTTAATATTCCTGCTGCGAGATTCCGAGCGGACGAGACTCATTGTCATTCACTTTTTGCTGCAGGATCCACACGTTATACAAGATGGCCGCAGGCACTGCCTTCAATATATTCAGTATTCAGTCAATATATTCAGAGGTTCACTCCATATATTCAAGGTTTCATTCAATATATTTAAGATTCACTTAATATATTCAAGTTTCATTCAATATATTCAAAGATTAATTTCCTGAACGGCATGCCGTATATATATATATATATATATATATATATACATATATATATATATATATATATATATATATACATATATATATATACACTATGGCATGCCGTTCAGGAAATTCATTTTTATTTCTATTAATCTGTATATGTGTATATGTATATATATATATTTAGTCATAACTCCAAATTCTGATAGATTAAATCCAAATGTTTTTTTTGTGTATTTACTTTTTATTTTTTTGGCTGTGTTTACATTTTAAAGCTATTGTGGGAGAATGTGGTTCTTACTATTTACATACTAAAAAACTAAATCATAGCCTGAAAAAAAAAAAGGAAACCTGCTGTTAAAGCAATACAATGTAACTTCTCAAAAAGCCCATTATGGAGCTCCCCCTACAGGCTTGGAGGTAATGTACGGTTACACTGTCGTAAATACAACACCCTTTCGCTTTCACTTTTCACGTTTGTTGACGAACCGGCGAGGAGTCTGAAAGTGCAAGCTATGTCGACCGAGAAGGTAAGAGTAATCAAATGTACCTGGGAGCGTGAGAGGGGTCTATTTGTTTTTGCGGTTGGTGTGCCAGAAAGCAAGTCGAAGTACTTCCGCTCAGCTCCCGGGCCGGTCCAGCAAAGTTACATAGCGCAGTTTTTCCAACTCAGACCCCCGAAGGGCATAGGACAGGCCAATCGTAATATTAAAACTCATTCTAGCCGCACATTTTTTTTCAAGCTGTTATTTTAAGGTAGAAATGTTGCATAGTAATGCTTTAAATCTCATTTTAACCACAATCTTACAGTAGCTTCCCTCTGCTTTGCTCCAATCAAGCATCCATCCATCCATCCATTATCTATACCGCTGAATCCGTCGGTCGGGTCGCGGGGGGGCTGGAGCCTATCCCAGCACCAATCAAACATACATCTTTTAAAAAAATAGTGAATGCAGCTTCAAGGAACATTGACTTATATGTTCAGAGAGCCAGTGGTGACCATACAAGAAAAGAGGGTAGAGCTGGAGAGTCATCCTTTGAACCTGAATCAATAGAAATATGTTTTTTTTGGGGAGGATAAGACACTGATCAGAATGTCTGAGTTCAGCGAATGATTCCGCACAAGAAACGATCCTCACTTAGCATTTCATGGGAAAAGTGGTTACCTTTTGAAGGGGAGTCTGTCAGAGGCAGATAATCCTGATGCTCAACATTCGATATATGAATCTATTATGAGTCAGTTGTCAAGCTGAAAAAGTCAGAGACTAAAAAGTCAGAACAAAGAACTCATCTAGTACAGAAACGTTTGCGCTCCTGCTTTGCATACCAGCACTATATCCCATCGGGCTCCATGTGAACAATTTATCTGCAATCAGTGCAGTGGAAACGGAAGAAATGTGGCCAGATTTTTTTTTATCTTTCAGTATATCTTGCAGTATCTCTCCTCTTCCCCACACTGATTTCCCAGTACTGCAAGTCTGCTGAAGGAATCAGGGATGAACGCTCCAGTCTGGCAGCCAACCTCAGCCTCCTCTTCTACCACTGGCCAACACTTAATTCTTTCTCAGCACAATATTGTTTTCAGATGTGGGATTGCTTTTCCTGCTGCAGTTCAGCCTGACTAGTGCTCTTAAACTTCTGTGACTGTTTGTCATGGTCAGCACTGCAGAAGGGGAAGTGTACTTTAGCAGGGCTGTATGTTCCTGTAGATTAGTCTTGCAGCTTGACTTTGTCAGTCATTTCTGTGGCAATGGTTTGTGACAACTTCTTATGTTGTTACATCATTACACGTAAGAGTGGCTGTGAAGATAAACCGCAAACTGCCCCTCTCTTCTCCTAGTGGTAATTACACACTAAACATGTGGCTCTGGTATTTCCTGCTATATGCAAAAATCGCCCAAGCGTCAACACATTCTGCAAAAACTGCAGTCCACCGACTGGTCTTGCTTGGACGAAGCAAACTCTTCATGTTATGTATGTTCCATTTACAGAACTAAAAATAAGTATTAATGCAAGTAGTTCAACATTTGTCCTTAAATTAGCCTACATGAATGCAACATTTAACTTTGGGTGGAGTTTGAGTAGAAATGTTTTGAGTTAATTAACTACTGCAACAACACAGAATTAACTTGGAGCTTTATTTTAATTGATTAATTCACAGGAGAGGTCATATTTAAGGAAAATTGAATAGTGTGTGAACTGACTACATTTTTATAGACCCAGTTAAGAAAGGAAATGTCCCACATTTCAGCCTACGCCCTATTTTCCCTAATATTTGAATAGAATAGAATAGAATAGAAAAATACTTTATTTAATTTGAGTACGAAATATCGACAGAACCCAAAATCTTTCCGCTTAGACAAATATTGACTGATAACCCCACATTTGGCAACCGTTAAACTGCTGCATTGTACTTTCGTGTAACGGGGCAGATGTCCATGGCACATTGAAATATGCTGTATTTTGCAACTGACAGGCTCAAATTGTTCTCAGTGTCTGAAAAGCCTTGCTCTGAAATCGTTTGGCAGGTGATTAACTGCAAGGAAGACAGCAATGTGGACAAGTGAGAGAAGAGGCAGTCGCCCCGGGAGGAGTGGAGTAATGTCACAGAATTGGAACTCATAAAAAAAAATGGTAAAAAGAGAAAAAATGTTTTGAAAAAAAAGACAAGGGTTTTGTTTGCTTTTCCCAAATTGTGACAACAAAATGTAGAGCCTTGCTTTGCTCAGCTGATTCACACAGAGACGAAATAAAGCTATGCTCGAAAAAAAAGAAACGCAGCCACTCTGTAGTGAGTGTTTTTACCGATATGACAACTGTCAATCCAACAGTAGAATAAATCCCGCAACCAAGCACCTTTTTCCTGAAGAAAACTACTATTCCGAGAGCAGAGGTGTGCTGAAGACAGCGAAAGTGAATTTATTTGTTCATGTTCAACCCCCACCAGCTGTTGGTATTCTCTTTCTTCTTGTCATTGTCCTGCTGATTAAGTCTTGGAGGCCATCCTCTCCAAGCTCTGATATGAAAACAACATGGATGACCATTAACCATAAGAACTCGGACCCATTTCTACTTAAATGAAAATTAAGGGGGTCATAACACAGACTAAATAGACCACATAGAACACATTTCTGACATTTTTTTCAAAATACCACCCCCCACTGTCACATTGGGCGTTAAGAACCTGGATAATTTCTCCATCAAGGAAAATTATGGGGGACATTAAACAGACTATATAGAACACATGTCTGACATTTTTCTCAAAATAACACTCCCTAGATGTGTCAATGGGTGTTAAATGGTTTAAATGGTTTGAATCTTCCCTTTAGCAACCAAAAACAAGCGATTTAAATTTAGCTACCTGGCACACAGACATCTTGGAAATGTTATTATGGGAAGACTAAATCACATGACCTGTCACATGACCCACCAGGATGTTAAGTATGGGTCACTCTGGCAATTCATGAGTTGAAATCAAGGATAAAGTTTTTCATGGAATTTTCCAGAACATTTAAAGGGCGTGTGCCACATGTGTCACGGTGGGTTCTTATGGGTTAAATCTAAATGCTCCGTCTAATTACTTAGAAATCACTTAAAATTGCAGCTGTGGCAGGTGGAAACAAATTCGTGGAAACCCTAATCACGTTGGATGCTATAATCACTTCAGTAGTTGGTCAGGTCAAATCTCTGTCATCAGTGTTCTGTAGGCATGCGTTCTAACAGTCTGAGGTTTTAAAAACAAGCACATTTATTTTTCAGGGGTTTTTGCACCTTTTTACATCACGTTGCAGCTAATTAGCAGTTGCCATTCATGGTGTTATTTTCTGCATATGAATATTTAGCATGCAGTTTAAAAGGTTTGGAAAAACAGTTGAATATTCCGATGTGAGTGAAGTGGCTGCAGCTCGACAGCGATCCCAGTTCTCTGTACTGTTCCAGTTGTGTGACGCAAGGTTGGGGATTTGTTACTTTTTCCATTTTGAGTTGCTACCAAAGACGTATATGAACAGTGAAAGCGGTTGCCAGATAACACTGACATTTCTATTGGGATTTTTGATGCATGTATTACCTGCCTGAGGACGTTGAATGTAGCATTCATTTCCTCTTGTTCATCTCCTGAACATGACAGGACGTCAACATTTTTCTCATCTCTTCTGTCCATTTTCCCATTTTGTGTGACACAATTTCTATGTGCGCAGAAAACATTTGGGCACGGATTGACTGGGGTTTGGCAGTGATTCCTTATTTGGATACAGCGCTGCCTGTCCTGCAAGCTTCAGTGTTTTAACCTTGGCCTGCAAAAGCTGCTTTGCAGGTAGCTGCTTTATACTGAGTGTTTCGTTTTTTTTTTTTTTTTTAAATAGCCAGATAATTGTTATTTTTTTATTCTTAGTTTTTCTATATTTTGTTTTAGAATTTTTTATGAATTCAACATTGTAGCGTTCTCAGAGAATTAAAAGATGCACCAAAAGGCAAGATTATGATCAAAAGAAAAAAGCTGTGAAATAGTTGTCGTGCCTGTGTTGTGGGCACATGTGCAGCTGAGCCAGATACTTTCCGAAAAAAGCCAAAATCAATGAATTGGTGAGAAGTACATTCCACAATTTAATGTGTTAGTCAATAATATAGTCTGGGACTTTTTAGGGTGGATTGTGCTGATCGAAAGTTCAAATCTTTGTCGTATTGATTTTAACAAACTGCTGTACAAATTAGGCCACCATAACAGTGAATGCACTGGATTTGCCCGACTTCAGTGATCATATTGTGTAAAAAAATCCCAGACGAGAATGGGTTGTTTTTTTCATGTTTAATTCAAACATTTATTCTTGGTGACAATGGGATACTCACTCAACATTCACATTCCGAGAAAGAAAAACCGCTGTTTTAAAGTGGTGGGACAAAATGAGAATTAAACTTCGATGTGCATTGTGTGCTTTAGTGTTCATCTGTTCCAAGCTGGGGTGCACAAGAACTTCCACCTTTGAGCCTTGAAACCAGTGTTTATTAGATTAACAATTTGAAACTGAAACATTCAAACCAAATTTTAAAGTCACATCATGCACATCAGTTTTTTTTCCTTCTTCTTTTGGAAGAAATTGGATTATTTTGCATAATATCCCATGCAGCTTTCTCTATGACAGAACATATATTGAAGGTACTGTACCAGTGAGTGAGCCTGACCAGTCTTGGGGGGCAGCGGGATGAAAACTTCAATCAGTCACCGTGAGTACTTTTCTTTTGGAACAAAGGAAACTGATCTCAAATATTCTTTCATCTGCGACCGTGGCTGAATCTTTCATACATAAATAACACAAGCACTGCACTTACTGCTGGCACAGAATCAGTCAATGAATACTGCTCATGGGCATGTTTGCAAAATATTATGGATATGCTTATTCTACCCTAATAGAATGAAGGGTTTTGTCCTGATTTCACTTTTCTACTTTTTCTGTGTGCTCTCTGCCCAGAGCTGCCACCAGATTGAACAATGCAATCAATTATTTTATTAGGTTACATAGGCTTTAGGAGAAAACAAATCCCTGTCTGTTGTAATAGCCTCTGCTATACTATATTAGGTCCATATGACATTTTAATGATTTTACTATAAGTCTATGAAACAGGATTCAAGCCACAGAAAGTAAAAAAAGAAAAAGAAAACTAGGTCTTTCACACATCTACTCTGGCTTCGGCTACTGTTTGACTAACATTTTAGAATTTTAATCATCCATCCATTGATTCATAAAAAATGACATATTGCACTTAGACCTCTCCTGAAGCACAAGTGCTAAATTAGTAACATTCCTTTTTCTCACTTTTTGCATCCTTGCTTAGAAAAGCTGCCTGAGGAATCACTTTGGTGCCTATCAATCTTGTAGCAACTCGGCTGTTAACCTGATTTTGTAGTAGCTGACATCGACCATGCAAAATACATGTTTCACCTTGACCGATGAAGTAACGTGAGTGAGGTGCACATGCGAGGGATAGGTGTGCATGAAGAACCTGATCAATTAAGCTAGTTAAACTTTTTAGCTCTTATAATGAGGTTTCAGTGAGGCCTCTGTGGTACACTTTTCCAAAAAACGAGAACTGGATTGATTTTGTTTTCGTTTACATCGCCGGAAAATATGTCAGTTGGAGATTACGAAAAATATGCTAATCTGTGTTGTATGGAAGAAGGCCATGTGGGGGCTGTGTGTGGGACTGCTTGCAGTGCCTACAGATCAGCCGCCTGCCTTTAACAGCACTGTGCAGGTGATTTGTTTTTGTTGTGAGTTGTCGGCCTGTAAGACATTCACATCATTCTTGCAGACCAGAAAGAGTCCAGAAATGCAGCCAAACTTCTATTTTCCAATGATGTGGAATAAACGTGAGAATTCTGTCAAATAACACGAGAGCTCAGAGGGGGGGGGGTGGGCTGGAGCCTATCCCAGCTGTCATCGGGCAAGAGGCGGGGTACAATATACATTAGGCAAACGCTTTTATCCAAAGCAGCTTACAAATGAGGATATAACATATCTAACATCAAAGCTAACAATAAGCTACATAGAAGGAAACCACTAGTCAGGCTCTGTCAGAGGTGACAGGGGTGACAGTGTAGAGATAGAGTGCAGGCATAGAGGGAAGTACAGAAAGAGTAAGCGGGGGTAGAGGGGGTAGGGAAGTACAGGGTGAGTGCTAGTGGAGTTCAATGAACAGATGGGTGACGTGTGCTCTTTTCGGCTGATCGAAGACCAGAGGCGCCACCGCGTTCTGGACCATCTGCAGCGGTTTCACAGCACAGGCTGGGAGAGCAGTTTAAGGTTTGGTTTGGTTGTAGAAAGGTTTAGTTGGAGGTGATGGGCTTTCATCCATTTTGATATGTCAGGTGGGAATGACAGATAGAGCTGGGTATCGTCAGCATAACATTGGTTTGAGAAGCCATGTGATCGGATGATCTGGCCCAGTAAGGTGGGCCAGTTTTTGGCAAAGAGAAGAGGTCCCAGTACTAAACCTTGGGGGAACCCTATGGTGAGGTGGTGTGCGCTGTAGAAGTGTGACCAAGCCAGGATACTTTGAATGACCGACCAGTGAGGTATGATTCAAACCAGGAGTGTGCTCTCCCTGTGATGTCCATGCTCGAGAGTATGGACAAAAAGATACAACGGTTGACTGTGTCAAACGCAGCCGATAAGTCGAGCAGGATAAGTACTGATGATTTAGCTGTCGCTCTGGCTTCTTTTAAAGGGATAGTTCGCCTCTTTTGACATGAAGCTGTATAACATCCCATATTAGCAACATCATTTCTGAACATCTTCTTACCCCCTGCTGCGTCCTGTGAGCAGAGTTCCAGCCTCGTTTTGGTGTTGATGAAGGTAGTCCGGCTAGGGTCCCGAAAAAAAAGCGTCTTGCTTCTCAAAACAATATGCGTTCAAAACAGTAATACATTTGCATCACAAAATCGTCCCTTCAGAAAAAGTCAGACCTCACATCGCTTGGCGCTATTTTTGCCTCCCTTGATATCAATGCGTCCAATGTAAACCGAGCAGTAAACACCGTAACAGGTGCGGCTATCGCTAGGTGGCTGTATGCATTGATATGAAGGGAGGCAAAAATAGCACCAAGCGATTGAGGTCTGACTTTTTCTGGAGGGAGGATTTTGTGATGCAAATGTATTACTCTTTTGAACGCATATTGTTTTGAGAAGCAAAACGCTTTATTTTCAGGACCCTAGCAAACTAGCCGGACTACCTTCATCAACACCAAAACGAGGCTGGAACTCTGCTCACAGGACGCAGCAGGGGGTAAGAAGATGTTCAGAAATGATGTTGCTGATATGGGATGTCATACAGCTTCACGTCAAAAGAGGCGAACTATCCCTTTAAGGCTTCTGTAACAGCCAACAGAGCCGTTTTAGTGGAGTGGCTACTTTTAAACCCAGATTGGTTTGGATCAAGGAGGTTGCTTTGTGAGAGGTAATCACTCAGTGGGTCTACATGAGATTAATTCGATTGTAGTTGGATAGTTGGATTGGATTAATTGAATCGAATCATTGGCACAAAGCATGTCTTACCCCGACACGATAGGTGGCGCTGTACACATTTCAACCATTTCTAATAGAGCCACTTCCTGTTGACCTCTTCACCACCACCAACAACAACAACAAACTCGAGCATTGGAGAAAGATGGGGAACGAAGAGCAAGATGAAGCTACGTCCCTCTACATTTTCGTTTGTGATGAGCTGCTTGTTGCACAAACTCGATGCCCAACGGAGCATTCTCCATCACGTTGTTTGTTTCTTTCTGATGGCGACAACAACAGGAATATCGTCTCCTTTGACTTCCGGGTCACGATCTCGGGAAAAAATCTGGAGCATGCGCAGAACGCAAAGTCTGATTCACCACGTGCTTCAGCGTCTACAAGCAGGTTTAGAGTGACTTTCAACCGAGGTATCTCGGGGTCTGAATCCGATCGCACGATCCAATTCAATTTCTTGTCAGATTAAGGTGTCTACATGAACTTAATAACTCAGTCTTATTGTAATTTAAATTTTTACAGTGCCATATAACCTCACTGAGCGACCTGCTTAAAGACCGCCCTTTCAATGGTTTTAGACCGAAACGGGAGGAGAGAGACCGGCTGATAGTTCTCCACATGAGTTGGAGGGAGGGAAGGTTTCTTGAGCATGCCTCATGGTCTCCTCTCTCCTCTTGCCTGTTACCCAGAAATCAATCTGTGCATAAAATCTCGAAGAAGGCCTTCAGCCCTAAAATAAACCTGATGAACGGAGGACGCTTGCCAGAGGACGTACGTATAAGGAGATCTTGCGTGTGTTATGCATAAAAGCTGGTAATGCCCACCTGACAGAAATAATAAAATGCATCGGTGGGCTGTTGCAAAACAAAGGACAGATGCTGCAGCTGTGCCACATGTCATATTTGATTGGCTTAAAATGATGAGATGTCGACAAACGAGTGTTCCCTCAATTCCTCCTGGTCTCCTTTGCACACATTGCAGATGTGCAGGGAGAAAAAGGGATGTACAAACTGAAAAATGAGGAGGAGTGAGGCTGCTTTAGGTTATTTTGGCTGGGTATTATGGGTGGTCCTTATATCGCTGCATGTGTGCTTTAAATGCAGCTTCTGAACAAGTATTTAGAACCGTAAGGGAACATCGTGACCCCATGAACATACAGCAGAAATGAAGCAGTTGAATGAAATAGGCTTTTTATTCTATTATTTTTTTTATTCATAGAAAGAATCTGCACTTAAAGCATGTGACAGCGGAAGAAGGGTGGGGGTAGAAATAGTGACTAAGCGGCTGAATTGTTCATCCTGTCAACAGATCTAATTGAGCTTTTAAAGAGTCATACAGGTGAGTTCCTGTGGTTGGTGAATGTTTATTCTAAAAGAGGAGCTGGAGATGTAACATTTGGTTTGGAAGCCAGGAATCTCAGCTGCTCCCCAGGTAATCACTGAGTTATTAGTATTGATTAAAACCATATCCAGCTCACACGGATAGATTATTGTAACACACCACTAGACAAGGAAATCTTATTTCTTCCTCAAATAATACACTGCTCTGTGGTTTGTTGTTTGCCATTAATTAAAAAAAGACAAGTGTATAAAAATGAACGCGAACCAATGAAATACA
This sequence comes from Odontesthes bonariensis, assembly GCF_027942865.1. Taxonomy (NCBI): domain Eukaryota; kingdom Metazoa; phylum Chordata; class Actinopteri; order Atheriniformes; family Atherinopsidae; genus Odontesthes; species Odontesthes bonariensis. The sequence goes on from NC_134521.1 coordinate 3,690,988, forward strand.
TTTTGATTTAATCAGGGTACTTTAACTTTCCTACTCTATAGTCAAATATCAAGATAAGGTGGTGGCCAACAAGTTTATGGGTGCACTTATAGGTTTAGTACAGGTTTAGTACTCCATCAGCTCTATACAGTTACCAGTGCCAGTGTTTGTTTTGCATATTAATGTACTGAGTGAGGCATATGTTATTTTCTCGCAGTGGGGTAAAACAGATTGGTAAATTGGACTCCAAGTCGTTAAGTTCCAGATTCCTTGTATCTGCTCTCAGTGATCACACAGCCTTTGAGTGCCAACCTTTAAAGAGGCTTAGACTAATGAATTAGTCATAGAGATCTCCGAGGACGTGAGGGAGGAGGGTTTGGCCTAAATGCACAAGCCTATCAGCAGCAGATAAAAGTGCACACAATTAAAAGTTTGACATAGACTTCATTCATTTTGAAATACTTGAAACCCATTTTGCTGCACTGTGAAGATTTGCTCTGTTTTAGACTGTTTTTTTTTTTCAAATACTAAATTCACGCGATGATTTATAATGGATTAAGCTTTGTGGGGTATTTATATGTGTCTGTGTGTGGTGCATTTATTTATTCAGAAAGTTGAAGTTTATCACTGGCAGGTGAAACAAAGACTGACTGAAAGATAAAGTTGGGCCAATACTGGCTGGATGAGACTTGCTGTTTCACTTATATGGCCAATCATTATAATTTCAGGCCAACACTGGCTTCTTGCCTATGGACTGAAACTACATTGGCCCGACACACAAATGATATGCTGAAGGTGTTTGTTTTTTAATTCAAACTTTGCCTTAGTTACGGTTTAACATTGAAACTCCTCACAGACTTTTATAACAGTCGGTATCGCTCGGCCCTTGACATTCACTTTTAATGGGATCATAAAAGTTAATAAGCTGTATATTATTTATGTTAAGCTGTAGGTTACAGCCCAAACAGCTAGTAAATGAAAGGTTTATCTGTCCCAGTGAGCAGTGTCATTACAGCAGGCCTTTCAAAAATCTTCTTCATTAATGGCTCTCATCAAGTGCCTCATCTTCATGTACTCCGTCACCGAGTAAAAGGAACCAGATGTACATATTTGTAATTCTGCTACAGCCATGACAAGCATCATCAGGATGTTTTCAGCCTGTCCATCTGTCCGTCCATCCCCTCCTTGTGACTACAATACCATTTGAACCCCTTAAGGGAATATTCTCAAATTTAGCCCACAGGTTCACCTAAACTCAAAGACTGAACCCATAAAGATATTGAGATGTTGCACAACATATTTTTGGCTATAACTGAATTAATTAATCGATCAGTTCTCTAATCATTAGAGAAATTTCCCTCAAAAGACACCAAGGATAAAAAGGAAGAAGGGAAGACTGGCCTAAAATGTTCTGCAAAAACGCTTTTCCCATTATAATTTGTGACTACAGGTGACTTTTGTTACACTAACTTCTTTCGTCTTTTGTCCTCTCTTGGAAATTGTACCCCCTCCAGCATCCCTGTGGTTGTTCCAATGCTGAAAATGCACATAGAGGGCGCAGAAAATCAAAGAGGTTTCTGGAGGAGAAAACAAACTAATCTAATATGGGATTTTATCCAGTGACGTGTGATGCATAAATCCTGTGCTTCCAGATGTGGCACAGATTTTATTGTTGACCCATACAAGAGAATTAAGAATTTCTGATTTGTCCGGGTCAAGCCTTTACTTTTCTCCCTCAAAGCTGCCTCTCAATCCTCACAGAGGAGCTAAGATGTGAGTTAGGTAGGCGAGGAGGCATGTTAGAATAATGAAAAGCACTTTGTAACTCAGGGATTTAAAGGGGAGACTGACAAAATGTAATATATACTGGCAATGAATTGGTGACAGCTACCTTGCATTCCCTCCTCAGTACATATTATCAAGAACTGGTGAAGCCTGTGAGGAATCTTATGATAGGCTGCAGATAATTACACTCCTCTGCTCTGAACAAGCTTTTTTTTTAAACTACCACACCTTTATGAATTGACGGTTTTTGTTCAAATTAGCTGATACAGTAGAAACTAAGCTAAATAAGATCTCTTAACTACCATGATTAACCCGTCAATATTTTTCTGATCACCATTTGAAAAACCAATGGACCAACTCAAAGACAGACTATTCCTGGTTCTAACTAAGCAATCAGTTGAAGCACGTCTCTTCCTCTCTTTCTGGTCTGCAGCCAGTCACTAATCAGCACATCTCTTGTTGAACCAATCAGCTGTTCCTGCAGCTGCCTCCAGATGCCGTGATCCATCCTGATTCCAAAATCAGCTCGATGATTGCCAAACTGTGGGGTTATGTTTTCTGAGTAATTATGGGATCATTGCAGTAATTTGGTATCAACAACAGATGTTCGGAAAAAATAGAAATCATCTTTTTCTTTTTTTACATTTTATTTTGCTGGGTGTTGACAGGGCTGGAAATCCTTTCGCTGTTCGCTGCATTTTATTAGGTTCAGCATGACTTAATTAGATGATTATTTTGTTAATTAATTGATTGACATCATGCAGAACAAAGTTTGAGCTCAGAGACTCCCATGCAATGGTTTGTTTTGTACAAATGACAAAATTTAAAAAGAAAATTATGGAGGCACACATTCAAAAAGTAGAGCTAGATTTCTTTTTCTATTTGTCAGAATCTTATTTTTGAAAATGATTCATTCCAGTTGTCAAATAAATGAAAAGCACATTGTTTTCCTTTGGAGCAAAAGTATATTAAAGCATACCTAATTTGTATTCTTTTGGGGGGTTTTTTGAGTCAAAGAAAACCGTCATATCTACCCTCTGCAGTCCGTCTGTTTTCCCCAAATCTTCTTGTGGCCTCTTCTGAACGGTCTTATTTTTCTATCATTTTTTTAAGCAGGAGCTCTACAGTTTTATGCGTCATGCTGTCTTCAAACCACAAGCTGCCTCCGTCTTTTTCACACTACATTGTGCTCTTTGTTGGCTTTCAGTGAGTTGGGGAGTGTCAAAACTGAGGTGTCCTTATTTTGTGGTTTGTTTAAAAAAATTTCATTGCACAAAATAGTTCTGTGACTAAGCCTAGACGCATCGTTTGCCATGTTCTGCTGTTTCATTACTGTTATTATGCACTTTTTTGTGCCCACAATAAAAGCAGGAGTGGTTTGAACAGTCCCCAGTCTGTCCTACTGTCGTCCATCCACTCATTCATCTGGCGGCCTGCACTGTTTGCCCTGAGGGGGGGGGGGGGGGGGGGGGGGCTGCAGCATATGTTTGCATGACATGCATCTTTGACACCACTGACTGCAGCTAAAGGAAATTATGTTGTCTGCGACGGCTCTCTCGCGGTATCAAAGATGGAAGCCGCAACCATTTTCTCCTTTTTCTGTCAGTATCTGGCATTTTGGAAATTCTTTTCTAAGTTACTGTCCACCAAACAAATTGATCAATTTGGTGGGGAGACAGTTCTGTTTGTGTTTTTCAAGGTCGCGAAAAAAAGCAAGTTTTGACTCTTTTAAGTGTATTTTAGTGTAACAAGCAGTGTGTGGAGTGCATAAAAATTGGTTATTTTTGGTGTTTAACATCTACAACAAGGAAACTTCTATGCATCTGAATGGTTTACAAGAGAAAAGAGGTTGAAAATAGCCATCATATATGACCCTCACAGTTGATGAGTTCATAACAACCTCAGAGTCCTGTGTTGAAGACTAACTTACTGCTGTGCTTTCTGGGGCTTCGTGATTAATAGGGTGTCAAAATCTGCTGGCCTGACCTCTCGCTGATTGAGACATTATCAGTTGTCAGAGATGTGTATAGTTTTACACCGTTGAGAAATATAAAACTAGATGACCATAACCTTTTACAAAGCAATAAATGACTGACCGTGTCATCACATCATGATATACACATCATTTTGTGAGGATAGAGTTTAGTCTTTAAGATGATCATTTAGTCATTATCAGTGGGGAAAAAGAACTTAAAGGTAGGGTAGGAGATCCTGGATTTTGAGTCCAGCGAAGCTGCATTTTGAAAATACACCGGTAAAAAGTCCCAACCCTTTTCTTCACTTTCCCCCCCGAAGGCTAGAGGCTTGTTCACGAGCACGAAGGTGCACGAGCGCTGTTCTGACAGCAAGCATCGATCGTTGCCGTATTTAGTATTTAGTATATGCTAACTATACGTTTAATAATGCTAGGTGCTAGCCAAGCTGGCTCTAGTTTAGCTTCCTGCCAAGCTTCTGGACGCGTAATTCGTTCACGGAGCAGGGTACGCGCACAGGGGGAAGGAGGGGGAGGGAGGAGCAGATTGCAGTTTGATAGACGGCATCAGAATCCAATCATCGTTAACGGTCCGTTCAGTATGATTGGATAGTGTTTTTCCTAGATTGTACGTTCTAGAGGCCACTAAAACTTTTCATTTTTGTGTCAAAACTTTTAATTAATTGGTTGCAATGGGGATGTGAAGAGTATTTCAAGCAATATGTAAAAAAAAATGCTCCAGAAAAAGAACCCCTACCCCACCTTTAAGTGGACTAAAAGTATATTCTTTTATATTTTAATCTACATGACGAAAGATTCAATGTAATGAGTCTTTCAGAACTGCAAAGGACGCTGAATATATTTTTGACAGAATTGTGTCTTTAACCCTCCTGCACCTCATGAAATGGGCCTTGCAGAGTGGCTTTCCTTGTGTGCGAGAAGTCGGTCGTAAAAAATCCCACCGAGCAGCAACAGGCAACCCCGCGAGCCGTCCTCGTCGTTGTTTTGTCGTGTGAGGGCCTGACAGCATGATGCTCAATGAATGATGGGAGGTCCAACTGCCTGAAACAAGTACCTCCAACCCCTCCTGGGAAATCAAACGAGGCGCAAACCGAGGGAGCCAAACTGCCTTGCAACTGCAGTGTGACATTCTGTGTGGTTGAGGACATCATTTTTCATATCGCCACTCTGATGCCTCTGCCCAAACGGGCCCCTGCTGAGGCTGTTCTCTGGACAAATTTTGTATTCTGGGGGAATCGACCAAGTGAACTCATCGGGACTTGTATGCTTTTAATGAGGATTAAAGGGGAGTGCTGCTCCGTTTTTATCAGGGAAGAGATATTCACGGATTTATTCCAAATTTTCTGACCTTAATATTTGACCTGCCTTAATCAGGCAGAGCTATACACTCCCTGTTAACGTCATGTCTATTACTCTTAAGTTTTATAATATGTATATCATGGATTCTAAAATCATGTCATAAGTTTTCAAGTGTTAGAACTGATGAACATAATGTATCCAGGTTCAAATTCAGCTCCATGTTGAAGTGCAAGTGTTTATGTAACCATTAACAAGTTCTCACGCATAATTCTAAACAGATTAATAGTCATAAAATCCAGAACTGTAGACCTGGCATCTGTTGTTAGGTCAGAAATATGTGGACGCTGACACGACTCTCACTATTTTATACACCTGAATAATGAATTTGAAATGAAGCAGTGGAAACGCATTTGTTGACATTTGGCTGTCATGCAAGGGGATTGAACAAAGATTTCACATCACAGTCATGTCAAATTGCATTGGCCTATTTCTAGAGGCTCACATTTTGTTGGGAATGCTTTTCTAGACAATAACTTTCTAATGTTTGAAAATTAAGATCATCACCAAAGAATGGGGTTCTTCCTTTTATGGCGCTTCGTCGGGTCTTTACTGCAGACGTGTTTATATCTGCCTTCACTTTTGTCTTCAATAAGTGAAATGCATGAGTATTACGGGGGGCGGGGAGGCTGGTAGGATTAACTGCCGCGTGGAGTTTGTGAGAGAATTATGCGAAAGTTGTTTGGCGTAACACATGTAAGCAGAGAAGTTGGTATTTTGATGAGTGCCTTTTCTCTGGTATGTCTTACATTCTTTTGCCAATGGTAAACTGAATTCCTGTCATTGGCAAGAATTTTTGGGTGAACATATGTTTGGGAAGTGATGCTACAAAAATACAAATGAGAGATGGAAAAGGAAAGCAAGTTTAAAAAGAAAAATTAAGTGTAATATGAAATGCTTTGAAAAGTACAGAATTGAGGTAGATTGCTGTCTTTTTTCATTTAGACGGAGAAAGCAGCAGTGTTTTTTCATGTCTGTACTCCCATGTTAGCTGAGGCTCAGGGACATTAACCGCCATCTGGAAGATTAAAGTAAAATGTGTCTCAGAATCAAAGTTTGAAGTGGGAAAACCAGTGGCCCTGACATACGGTAAAGCTACAGTATTAGTGACTGTAACATTGACAGTATTGATTCTGGTAGGATTTTATACTGTAATTTTCAGTCTGAAAAACGTCTCTAACTTTGCGTCATCATGTGCCATAAAATAGCAGGCTGATAGATTTGTGTATGCAGGTTTTATTCCGTGCTCAGTGTATTTTCCTGCTGTTTTTTATCATTTGCCACTCAAATCCCCAATGCTACTCACATATATGACGACACCACAACATTTAGATATTTGGCTTGATCCAGTTTTCAGCCAGCTGTGCCATCGCTCAGTCACCACTGCAGTGAATTAGTTTAGATGTCAGCTAAATGCAAACCGCCCAATCATTTGAAAGCTCATAGGCATTTGCCTTTGCAAGAGGTCTCTTTGGGGATTTCTCAGGGTTTAGTTTAACATCTGTCTCAACTGATTCCCTGCAAATAAACAGATTTCCAGCCTTGCTGATATCACTTATTCTGATTAGGATGCTTTGACTTCAGACAGTGACTCTATGGACAGTCCCAATGGAACCAGGCCATGATGTGGGTTAAGTGTTCTCATAAAGATATGACATAAATACAATAAAGGTAATTCCAGCAAAAAGGGTTTAAACCCAATTTCTTTTTCCAATTTTCAACTCTTCTAGTTATCCTATCACTGCAGTGGAAAAGGAAAAAGATCAAACAGAAGCTGAGTGAACAGATAAGGCAATTATACGAGCTCTCAGGAAAATCCCGTTTTAAGAAAAGTTTTAAGAGTTCCTGAGTCATCCAGCCTGATTTCCAGATTGTTCCGGAGCCTTAGGGCCTTGACCGCAAATGCAGTGTCCCAATTTATGAATGTAAGTCAAGTCAGTCGAATTTATTTATAGAGTATTTAACCCTCTTAAGACGAGACATTTGCTTGTTGATCACATTGCGTTTTTTGTTCAACAGCAAATATCTGCAGGGGCTTTTGGGAGAAGAGAGTTGCTTTTGTGGTCAAACGGGTCAGGAAATGTAGATAACGATCCGTTTAGAAACAATGAAAAAATAACTGCACATTTAGCTGCTGGTCATGTTATTCACGCATTTACAAATGAAACAATGGTTGAATAAAGTTAGTTTAAAGGGCAGAGTTTACAGTGTCTTTTGACCAAACTGGGGGATCCAAAAGGAAAAAAATAAAAAGAAGAAAGAAAAAGGTTCCTCTCTGGCTTCCCTCCCAAAGACACCGATTACCTTATTTCACATTCTAGCTCCCTGGGAAACCTGCAAATAGTTCCTGTCTGCACATCATGAGTGATGTCTCAATTCCCTTATTGCTGTTCAGAGGAGCGAAGGTCAAGGAGTGAGGAGGTCGCCTTGAGGACACATGAGCGAGGACAGGCAAGGCCGCCGCCCTTTGTGGAAGTTTGTAATCCCCTTTATGCTGCTGTCTGCAAAAGTACAGATCTCCTCAGTCACATCAACTGTTATGCTTGGAAGGGACTAACATTCGAGAATAAGATGCAAGTGCTGAAATGAGCCAACATTTAAGACGAATAAAAACACCTTGAACACAAAGGCTGGTGTATTCTGCTGTTTCAGGCAGTAAATTTGAACCCCATTTTCACAGCTAACCACTGCTTTATTGGCTCTCTTGGCCAATGCGAGAATTCTAAAGTCTTCTTACTTTCATGTAGACGTGAATGATATCTTCAGCTTCAACTGCTGTTTGTCAATATCATTGCAGAAGAGTGTTTGTAAGTGTGAACATTTAGGGGAGGGGGGGTGCTTCCAGATGGGTCCACTTGCCAGGAGCACCGTGTTTGGGATGTGATTTTAGTGTTGAATTTATCTCTAGGTTACCAGCTCCTGCAGGGTGAGCGCTGACAGGTTGTCATAGATCATTAATGTGTATTGTTTGAAAACAACAACAACAACAACAACGATTAGATCTTGAATTGTGACGGCAGAAGCAACTCATTCAATAGGATTTTTTGAGACTTACAAATGTAAATGTGGAACAAAGAAAAATGGCTGCATACAATCTATAGGAAATGCATTATGTCATTATCTTTATTAACCACTAATTAGAGCACCTGGGTTTGTGGCTGCCAACTATAATTACCTCCCACAGGTCCCATAATTCTCTGTGAAATGCATGATGGGATTCATCAAGTGCCAGCTTTAAAGGCTTTCCATGATAGTGCAATATTCCAACTCACATCTGAGAAGTAAAATGGGGTTTAAACTATTCCCTCAGTGTTGTCCTAACAACGCACTTCTAACTTTAAAGCATTTCTACTGATCAAATGATCAAATGGCAAAACAGAAAAAACAATTTCCTTTAATGAAATGAAATTATCTTCTCAAGATTATGTGTACGAGATGATTTGATAGGAATAATAGGGAATGTTGGTAGCTTTGTTATGGACTGGTGACCTTTCTTGGGTGGGCCCTACCTCTTACCCGATGGCAGATGGCAGGATTTACTCCAGAGCAAGACCTCAATCAGAGAAAAAGGAATATGAATGAATGAATTAATTGCTTTAGTAATGAAGCACCCACTCTTAAAATATATTTATTTGGTGGCGAATATGATACATATAGTCATGCCATCAGAGTCTCCTTGAAAAACAAATAACTTTAAACTTCCCTAGAATGAGATTGACAGTATTAATAGTCAATGTATGTAATCTCTTGTCTGTACAGATCCCCATTCATGCAGGCTTTTGTAATCATAAGTGCTTAAATAGAAGCCCAATGGACTCGCTTGGGCTCGTGAGCAATTGTCATCTCTCACGTTCTGGGAAAGTTGAGGAATATTTACAAGCACAAATTTGATGATGCATCCATCAACAAATTTAGACAAAAGTGGGCTCACCGTAAAGATAGTGTTAAAATTGGCTTTATTAATTGTACTTTTCCATGATGGACACGAGACATGACCTTAACTGAGACCTTCACTGATCCAGAGAATATGAAGACAAAACAATTAGCCTGGGAAAGCAGGTGCAGAGGCACACACATTATTTGGGTTATTCAGAGAATATGACGCAGCATGTTGAACCTACTCATATCCAATCATATTTGGTCAATAAGGGGTCCAACCTATGTGAAACAATGAAGCATATAAATACAAAATGTTACCGGAAATCGAGGCTCTGTCTGACGGATTTCCTGCGAGAGTTCTGTCATACCGAGTCCAGCGCTGAATACTCCATTTGTTGCCAGAAATAAAGACTTTATTTAACTTGAGATTACTCCGGCTTGTTCTTGAGCTTCCAATGAAAGAATCGATCTAACAATAGAATAACCAAACACAAGCTGAACAACGCTGGATATGCAGTCGAGTGCCGTGAAGAATGCACAGAGCTTAATATCGGGGGAGGCGAAATGCCTGCTTAACACATGTGACCCATCTCTTCTGGTCAAGACATGACAGTCCATCAGAAGAGGGACACAGCAAAAAAGAGAGAAAGAAAGTAATTTATACTGCCTAAAAAAACCTGTAGCTCCTTTTTTTTTTGTATTGAACTGGATAAGCACCACCTCTCAATCATATATAATTAGCTGGCCTGATGGCAGTTTCTTTCCGTTGATTGCTACGGCAATTTTGTGCCTATGGCTCAGGAGGTAGCACAATTATCCTCAACTGTTGAAGGTAGATGGTTTGTTTTGGTCGATGGGATGTCATTGAGCAAGATAACGAAACCCCCATGGGCTCATCTGTGGGGAAATGCATGCAGGATGGTGAAGTGCTCAACATACATAGAAGTAGGAAGGGCTGTGTGAATGATTGTGAATGATTGTGAATGTAGCGTGTACTGTAAAGTGCTTGGCTGAATGCAGCATGTTTACCATACAATGCTGCCCTGATTCCTCTCTATGTTTTATTTAAACTGTAGAATTTCTGTGACCCCCAACAACTCACATAATGGCGTGGTTAGTTAACTCACCACATGATAGATGGCACTATCATGACACCAGTGTTGCCAAAAAAGAAATCATTCACCACCGGGCAGGAAGAACCGAGGATGATTTTGGACGAGAGGTGAAACATTTTTCAGAACCCGGAAAGGTTTGTAACACCGCATTATGTAATAACGCCGCATTATGTAATAATGTAATAAATTTGCACGCCATTATGTAATAACTGCCACATTTTGTAATAATCTGCCGCATTATGTAATAAACTTCTTGAACGCAATATATAATACATTTTGCCGCATTATGTAATAAGTTATTACATATTGCGGTTGTTACTACATAATGCGGGTGTTGCGATTTTTTTCTTTAGCAAAATGTAACAATTGGTGCATTATGTAAGAACCAACCGAAATTGACATTAAAACAGCAAAATAATGTGTATTTTTCTCAAAATGAATGATCCTAGTATGTCACAATGTGGGACCTATGGCGACCACATAACTCTACAAAGGGCTGCTGAGATTTTCAATGTTCAGTTTCTCGTTGTCTCCTCACTAGGTGTTGATGCATCTTCCATTATATCTCAGTCTAATAGATATTGTGACAGTTGTCCTTTGTTAGCCCTTGGACACATTGCTGAGGGACATGGAGAACATTACTTAAAGGTGGGGTAGGGGATCTTTTTCTGGAACATTTTTTTTACATATTGCTTGAAATACTCTTCACACCCCCATTGCAACCAATTAATTAAAAGTTTTGACACATATATGAAAAGTTTTAGTGGCCTCGAGAACGTACAATCTAGGAAAAACACGGACCGTTCACAATGATTGGATACTGATGCCGTCTATCAAACTGCAACCTGCTCCTCCCTCCCCCTCCTTCCCCCTGTGCGCGTACCCTGCTCCGTGAACGAATTACACGTCCAGAAGCTTGGCAGGAAGCTAAACTAGAGACAGCTTGGCTAGCACCTAGCATTATTAAACGTATAGTTAGCATAAACTAAATACTAAATACGGCAACGATCGATGCTTGCTGTCAGAACAGCGCTCGTGCACCTTCGTGCTCGTGCGCGTTCATGTACTCTAGAGGCGTGCCTTCGGGGGGAAAGTGAAGAAAAGGGTTGGGACTTTTTACCGGTGTATTTTCAAAATGCAGCTTCGCTGGACTCAAAATCCAGGATCTCCTACCCTACCTTTAAATCTGGAAGGATCAGTCTCTTCATTTATTGAAAACATCTTAGAAGCAGAGAGAGAAAGGATAATTCAGCATAAAAATGAATCAGACCAAGAGAGTGATAATGAAGAACTCACACCAAACGACAACACAGACAATGAAACTCTTACTGATGGACCACACGATGATGCCACACTGAATGAACCTCACAATGATTCCCAACTAGATGAACCCCAAAATGATGTTCATCTAGATGATCAGTCCAACGATGATGCTCAACGAGACCAAGATGATGTCCAGTTGTGTGGACCTCCAGCTAATGATGCAGAAAACAGAATGCATGGCACACCCATCTTGCCTACAGAATTGCTGTCATTTATCATCCAGTTGACCTTTAATGCCGACTCCTCAATGCTCTGGGCATTTAATAGAGTTTCTAAACTTTTTCGAGATCTTGCAGATCCGTTCCATCCGCAAATCTACATCAGACAAAACTTTAGCTGACACCCTAAACTTGGATTATGATCATGACAATTCCATAAGCATAATGAGGCTCTATAAATCCGCTGGACACAGTAGTGGTCTTGCTATTAGACTGAGGGAACTATTCAGCCAAAATAGCAGGTGGATGATGGCCTGGCTTCTGATAAAGCACATTGGCCATGGTCCTCTTAAAATCAAGGACATTTTTTGGAAACCTTAGGGCTATATTTTGTTTTGCATTGTAGGTAGATTTTCTTGAGTCTCCCGAGTTCAAATGTAGATTTTTAGATGGGTTAGTTGTGTGGTTACATGTGTGCCATGGCCTGTAATAGGTCTAGAACATTGTTAAATTTTATGTTTCCACTTTATTATCCACTACAGTTCCATTGTGTGTGTGTTAGGCTCTATGCTGTGGCTGGATTGTTTTTCATTTAGTAGATTGAGATATTAGGCCTATTATCAAAGATTGCCATAATATTTGCTGTTCATAACACATTGCTCATCCATGACGTCTGTACCTCTACAGGATGGTATAGTATTGGGCTTTAGAGAATAAATAATTTGAAATAATTAACTGTTCGACATCAGTCATTTGTTCTGCAACTATTTTTTGTCTCTTACTCTGGGTTTGCATGATATAGGCTATCCTACATTTTTGTGTCAGAATAATACTTAGTATAATTTTGTGACACTGCCAGTGCTACATTAATGCAGGTACTATTACTGTAGGTGTTATTGGAAATATGCATTATGAAGGAAGGTTAAGGTTACAAGGAACATGACCTTCATTGAATAGGCTAGACTACATGGTGTTGTTGTGCACAGCCCATGTTTAATTATTTGGTGTTGTATGTCTTTTCTTTACTGCTGCTTGAGCATAGACAGAGATTTAGTTGACAATTTTCTAAATTGGTTAACTATCAGAAGCACTTACCTCCAAACTTGATCTCATGGCTAATCTAACTGCAAATATGAATTAACCCCTTGTATGTTTAAATGAGCACAACCAAAGTTAAAAGGTGGATTGCTACAATGTAAGCTGAGCAATAGTTGACATACTGTCCTCTTAATTATTATTTTTGAGTAAAATACACATTATCGTGCTGTTTTTAATCAATGAAAATGTCAATTTCGGTTGGTTATTACATAATGCACCCATTGTTACATTTTGCTAAAGAAAAAAATCGCAACACCCGCATTATGTAGTAACAACCACAATATGTAATAACTTATTACATAATCCGGCAAAATGTATTACATATTGCGTTCAAGAAGTTTATTACATAATGCGGCAGATTATGACATAATGGCGGGCAAATTTATTACATTATTACATAATGTGGCGTTATTACATAATGCGGTGTTACAAGGTTGACTTGTTAAAAATGGGTTGAAATGCATTCTTACCTTTTGCTTGCTGTAAAGTTTCTTGGCTTCGGGTTGACCTCTGGTGATGATCAATAAATAAAATACACTTTGGAAGCTGAGGAAATTCAATGCCCTTACCACTTATGTTTCTATTCATGTCTCATATAATGTCAATAGACCAGGGTAAATTGAAAGTTACTCCACCTTATGAATAAATCAAAAAGAGTTTTTCTCTTATTTTGAGAACTGTTGATGTTATTTGAGTGAGCGATTTTATTTTATTTTATTTTTTTTCCATTTACCCAAGACATCGTTCCATAAATACAAAGAATAGATCCTTAACATTATCAGAAGTGCTTGTTTGCATCTTGGTGTGTAATAATGGACGTGCTGAACACTGAGATTGATCATAGGTCGTCTTGGTTTGCTCTTCCATGCTGTTCCCAAGTAGCTGCAAGCGAAAGGAAAGCCAAATGACCCGAATACTTAATTAATGAGTGGATGAGGATGAACTTTGTATAACCCTAATGAGAAGACTACTGTCCACATAGCTGATACAAAAAGTAAAAAAAGTGGGCCATTTTGTAACTTCCAGCCTCACAGACACAACCACAAGTAAGAAAACTCTCGTCATTTAAATTCGATTCGAAACTAAATTATCAGCCCATTTTAATTCTTTGATCTTAACTGCCCTGCACAACAGAGACTAAATGAGACCTCTACTGACTTAGTAAAATGCTGAAAAGCTTGTTTTGGCCTTAGTTTCTGTTAAGGATGAGGTCTTCACAACACAAAAAATTCGCTATTGATGAGATATAAAGTGTTTTGAGCTAAAAAAAAAAAAACCCGCAAAACATAGCAAAATGCAGCACCACTTAAATTGGCTTTAATGGAATACTTTACACGTTTTCATCTTGAATGCATTAATGATAAGGTATTTATCAATAAACAGACAATTTACAAAAAGTGCGAAACTTGCATTTTAAAGGAGAACTATCGCAGAGTAAATGCGTACTGTATGAGATGAAAATCGCTAAATTAAACAAGAGGCCAAATAAATAAATGTTTCTCTTCCTTTAAGATGAAACAGCTGTTTGGTATTTCTGAGTCACAGTTCAGTTACATGTTGACTTATGTGTTATTTACTGGACTTGTCAGTGTCACTCCCAGTGAGCTGTAAACATGATGTGTCTTCTCTGTGAGAAGTTGATTTCCGTCTTTGAGCTACAGCAGGCAGAGCCGCTGCAGTTCATGAGTGCGTCTGTTGCTGCGGGTTATGCGTCATGAAATCGTTGCACTTCACAAGCAGTTTCAGCAAGTCAGCAAATATGCTATCTCTGCAAATATTGGGCCGCAGCGATAGCAGTACATGAATTACACGGACTTCCTTTTTTTTTTTTTGCACATCTTTACCATATAAACTGTATTTATCGTTTGGAAGGAGCACATCTCTGCCTGCTAATCTTTTGCCCACATCCTTAAACTCATCATTAATTCAGGACTTTTACAGGTCTGAATGCTTGTTTCGTTTTAGAAATGAATACAACAAAGTTCAAAGAGCTGAGCAAAATGAGAGGGAGAGCAAGAGCGACAGGATCCGACTAAGGGGGATGACAACCTGCACAGTTTTAATTGTGTTGGTGTGATGATATTATACTTTACATTTGCATTTAGCAGATGCTGCTATTCAAAGCGGCCTTCAGGTGAAAAGACAATATGCAGTGTGGTTGACCCTATACATTGTCTGCTAAATCAATACGATGGACAGATCATGACTAGTCCAAGTACAGATGTGTTAGCAAGTTCAGGTTAGTTGGTGTTAAAGGGACAGTTCGCCTCTTTTGACATGAAGCTGTATCACATCCCATATTAGCAAGATCATTTCTGAACATCTTCTTACCCCCTGCTGCGTCCTGTGAGCAGAGTTCCAGCCTCGTTTTGGTGTTGATGAAGGTAGTCCGGCTAGTTGGCTGGGGCTAAAAAAATAAAGCGTTTTGCTTCTCAGAACAATATGCGTTCAAAAGAGTAATACATTTGTATCACAAAATCGTTCTCCAGGAAAAAGTCAGTCCTCACATCGCTTGGTGCTATTTTTGCCTCCCTTCATATCACTGCGTCCAGCCACCTAGCGATAGCCGCACCTGTTACGGTGTTTACTGCTCGGTCTGCTCTTCGGTCTGCACAGTTTACATCGGACGCATTGATATCAAGGGAGGCAAAAATAGCACCAAGCGATGTGAGGTCTGACTTTTTCTGGAGGGACGATTTTGTGATGCAAATGTATTACTCTTTTGAACGCATATTGTTTTGAGAAGCAAGACGCTTTATTTTCAGGACCCTAGCCAACTAGCCGGACTACCTTCATCAACACCAAAACGAGGCTGGAACTCTGCTCACAGGACGCAGCAGGGGGTAAGAAGATGTTCATAAATGATATTGCTAATATGGGATGTCATACAGCTTCATGTCAAAAGAGGCGAACTATCCCTTTAAGTTTTAAGAGATGCTTTGAGGAGATGAATCTTCAAGGGCTTCTCTAATAGCAGACTCAAAATAACTCTTCGTCCTCTCGCTCACACTAGATGCATGTGCACAAAATCAATTACTACTGGTATGGTGGCGATTAAAGAAAAAAAAAAAATCTGAGTATGTTTCCAAGCCACACTGGCGAGCTGTCGCACCATCTCTTCAGATGGAAACCAAACGATCGCATTCTGAATCTCATAGAACAATAAAAAGTTAACTGAGTTAGTTTTATGCTGGCGACAGCAGCCAGCTCTGTGCTGTGAACTCATCATGTGCTCAGCTACGGGAGTTGGGTGGAGCTGTGAGCCTTGTGTAAAATTGTGTGGGAGGAGGTGAAAATTGTACCACTGCTGTCGAGACAGTTGCAAATATCCATTGATTTGCATACAACGTTTTAGTATCAACAATTGCCTGATTAGTTTTTCTTTTACTGATTCTCCTGGTTATTACTTTGCTTCTAAAGTGCTTTGATCTGCTGTTCTTTGTGCTACAAAATGAGCTATACAAAAGCTAGTCCAATGAATCATCAATTCATTAATTCATGGAAACATCCAGCTGAATATCAGCCAGTTTGTTGTAGGTAATGAGGAAGATTTCCAAGAACAAAAGTGGAAAACACATAAAATGGAGCAATCGAGCAAACTCATCTTCACAATAACATTATTGTGCTTGAAACTGAGAGTGTGCGCTTCACTGTGCATCACTGGAGGAACAAGGAGGACTATGTTCTTAAAAAGAACATGCAGTTATTGGTTTATTATAATGTCCAAACTGTTTTATATCATTAAAGGCACACTTCTTTGTGGTCTTGTCTGTACGTCCATGAGCTCAACACTGCAGGAAATAACATCATTGCTGAGGTTGAAACATTTCTAGTTTGAGCAGATGTATTGTTGAGGGAATTAAGCTCACTTATTCATCTTTCTATGGCTGCGTAGATCAATGAATAGAATATTATTATTTATTAATTCATCTAAGAGTTTTTTTCTCTTCGAGAAGGAGAACTGAGAGCAGATTTTGTAAATGTTATGCAAAGATAAAAAAAGAAAATGTTTACCTTCTGAAAGTATTTCTTCAAAGTATCGTGAGTGCTTAGAACTCCGAGCGCCTATTTGACAAAAGACGGAGCTTCAGATAAATTTTTCAACTTTTCAGCCTTCAGCTGAGCAAATATTCCACTGAAGATGCATATTCAGTACAAAGTCCGAGTCTTGAGATCAACACCATGAGAGAGACCAACGGCAGGAGGTCGTTTACACCCCGGAGATTGTTTACACTTTATTGATTTATTTTTATTTATTTCTCCACTCTAGTGCAGTGTATGTCTGCTTGCAGAGGAGAGAGGCGGAAGAGCTGATAATCTGTGGAGTTTTCGATGCCCAACATGTCACTTCGAAATGTTACTGTGGCACAGATAAATCAAAATTTTTGTTTGATTTCTAATTTTGTTTGTAGAAGAAATATTCCTTTATTTTAAGCTGATAATTAATCTGTTGCATTCATATGTGAAAAATGCATTCATACAGAGTCTTGCTTTTTTTTAAAATGATTTTTCGATTCACTATTGAATGAACAGAAGGTTTGTGATATTCCGGCGCCGCAGTTTGCTGTTAAAGTTTGTTGTGTTTAATGTTTATTTCATCATAGCATAAACTTTTCCTGTAACTAAAGAAAAAAGAAAGGGGAAAAAAAATAAATCAAAAACAAGAATAGGCCTGTTATGGTTCGGTTCAGGTTCACTGGTTTTTGTTTTAAAATTTCCATTTCAACAAGTTTCCTCAACAACCTCAAGCTCTGTGGATTAGTGCTGTGCGATATGGACAAAATTTTATATCCAGATTACGATATATATCCTGATATAGTATTTTTTATTAAAATTGTATATATGTATAAATGAAATGAATGGCAATTTCTCTTCTCTTTTTATTTAACACATATTATATATATAAAACAAAATAAAATGAATTAAAAAAAATAAAAAAAATAAAAAACAAAATAAAACACAAATACCCAGTGGACAAATACCATTCAGAATATCTGGTAGTGCAATCAGTTGTTATTTCGTGGTGTCTGCGGGACTGCTTGTCATAGCAACGATTCGTTTAGGCTCGTTTGGTGCGTTTTTTTTTTTCTTCATTTATGGTTTCGAGGTAGTTTGTCGCATCTTCACGCTGTCTCTGTACTGTTCTTCATGTCGTGGTCTTTAAGTAGTAGAACAGGTTAGACGTGTTCGAGTCGCTAGCAACGACTTGTTGGCGGCATGTTTTGCAAATTGCCGTTTAAATCCAAACCAAAACCAAACTATGGAATTCCGGTTCCCTCTTTTCGGCACTAATTCCTCTCTGGGTTCTGTTTCCATTTTGTTTTCCATCGTGCTCTCCACCAAACTCTCCGCCTTTGCCATGTTTTTGTTTGTTTCCATGCATGCTCCCCCGTATTCATGTCTATGTGCTCCCCTTGCACTGCTGTAAATGAGTCTTTGCGGGTGATGTAAACATGCTACCTTAAAGTAGTAGCATTGCTGCAGTTAAATTTACAGTTACATTGATTATACATATATATAGATATATGAAATATTTATACTATTATATTTTGGTGCATCATGGTAATTCCCGACCCTCTCTGGTACTTTTCTGCAACTCCCTCCTGTCCGTGTGCTTTGTCTTAGAAAGTCATTCAATTTAGGGCGTTTTGGCAGAGTTTCTGCAAACCTTCAACCCCTCAGCCAGCCGTCCATCCATCAAACACGCAGGCTACACCAGCTTTGTGCTTGCCACTTCACAAACCTCGTCCTTTCCACCCTTGTGTGATGAGGGACAATAGTAAAACAAAAAACAGTAAAACACACATGAATGGATTCTGAGTTGGAGCTAACCACTGGGTAGGACCACATGTCTCATGATTGTTGAGAGAGCGATCAGTGACATTTGATCCACATACTGGCAGAATGCTGATCCACTGTAGCTCAATCCGGTTGTTGATCCATTATAAGTAGGTATTAGACTATTTAGTTGAAATAGAACCGCTATAAACCGTGGATGGTGCTCGAAATGCTATTCAGTCATGCGTTGTATTTGTTCACGAGCAATAAATGGTCCCTTTCATGGATATTGCGTCTCTTTTCTTGCTTTTCAAAAACCCGACTGTTTGGCTGCTCTGTGTGTTTGTCAAATCAACTAATGAAAGAGGGGCCTGCTTCAGTGCGATCGCATCAGGCTACAATCCATTAAGCAGTCACTCAAAATGAAGAGAGATGGGGAACATTCTGGACTTGATATGCAGCATGTAGTTTCTTCGCAGTGGAGTGGCAGATGCAAAAGAACTTTTTTTGAAACCTTTCTGATTAATCATGCTGAATTTGAACTTGTAAAATTACGGTGGCCGAGAAGGGCAAAACAAAATTACAAACTCTGAAACACTTTTACATTTTGGAAAACAAAATAACATTTCCCAAAACAAATTAACATTTCAGAAAACAAATTAACATTTCAGAAAACAAATTTACATTTCAGAAAACAAATTTACATTTCAGAAAACAAATTTACATTTCGCGAAACACTTTTACAAGTTTCGAAACAAATTAACATTTCACAAAACACTTTTACAAAGTCGACAATATTACGGAAAGGGAAGTTCCAAACCTCCAAGCTCCGAGGTTGACCCGGAAGTTATAACGGAAGCCTTCGATTTGAATTCATAGCTGCTATATCGCTGTTCATCTTGGATCACTTCCGGGTCAACCTCGGAGCTTGGAGGTTTGGAACCTCCCTTTCCGTAATATTGTCGACTTTGTAAATTTGTTTTCTGAAATGTTAATTTGTTTTCTGAAATGTTAATTTGTTTTCTGAAATGTTAATTTGTTTTGGGAAATGTTATTTTGTTTTCCAAAATGTAAAAGTGTTTCAGAGTTTGTAATTTTGTTTTGCCCTTCTCGGCCACCGTATAAAATGGTCCAAATCCCAAGAAACAACCGTGGGCCTCTTTGTCAGTAACTGAGTCAACATCGTCAAAAATTCCACAAACCAAAGCTTCATAGCTGAACTGTTTGAATTTAGTTGGTCTTTGTAATTTTAAGACATTTTATAGACAAACTAGATCCATGTATTTATCTTTTGGAGGGGGAGGGGGTGGGCATTGTTCACTCTCCAAGAGGCAAAGTCACCACAAAGCTCCACTGAGAGGACGTGATTGTCACTCTGTAAACTCATAGGGGAGATGGTTCAGTGCTTTACTGAGCACGCGGACTTTAACAAGCCATTTTTTTTTTCTTTTATGTGCCTTTTCTCCGCTCATTCTGATATTGAAAAACTGCAAAGGGATTTATTTGGTTGAACAATGGCTGTTTTGCCACTTAAATTGACTACAGCCATGTGTAGCCCAGCGTATACAGCAAGGGAAGCCCAACTCTAACCGCTAAGGATGTTCAATTTTTCTTTTGTCTTTCTTTTGTTTTTTAAATTGGGGAGCATCAAAAAAGTTTTTAACATTTCCTTTATGATATTAAAGAAACTCTGTTTTCCATATTATTTACTGTTTCTCTGCAGTATTTATTTTTACTAGCGTGCACACATGCTGCAGTACATGATTATACTGTATATATTATATTATACACTATTTATATCATACTGGTATACTGTAGTGTACATGATTGTACTGCTGCTGTATATGATTATAGTTCCTTTCATATGATTTAATTTAGCTTTGGTTGGGCATTTTTATACATTATTTTCATTTTCATTTGTAGTGATTAACCTTTTCTGAGGGCTGATTTTACAGTTCTTTGTGGCTTTGCTGGTCAGTTTCAGGTCATTCATATGTGCATATAACGGGATTTTTACACAATTGAGATACTGTAGAAGTACACACGGGCAATTTCCACTGTGTTGTTTACTTATTGCAGTGGATCTGTGAGGGATTTCTTTCTTTCTTTCTTTCTTTCTTTCTTTCTTTCTTTCTTTCTTTCTTTCTTTCTTTCTTTCTTTCTTTCTTTCTTTCTTTCTTTCTTTCTTTCTTTCTTTTGTCATAATTGGTGGAGATTTAATGAGCTTGTAATCAAACATATTCTCTTCAGAATCAGCAGTGCTTATCTTGTTAGGCAGCCATCGGGATAGAAATGACCAGCTAGTTTCTTTCCACAGCACTTTTCTCTCCCTTCCCTCTTACCGCTGATTTATAATCAACCTCTAAGAATTACCCTGGAAGCACTATTTCTGTGTCTGGATCAATGCAACAGCCCAACAAACCGCATTTACAGTATGTGCTTCTACGGTTTGCAGATGAACAGCGGCACTCAGCGTGAATAAAAATATGACCTAAAAACATCACCAGAACATCTACATGAACATCAACTGTTCTCCAGTTAAAGATGAACTGCTGTCTTTTTTCATAAGCCTTTGTTAATTAAAAAATCAGTTTATTACTTGTCCTGATATTTCACTTTTAACCCTTCCTGTTGTCTTGCAGGTCAAAAGTGAGCCACTACCATGTTTAGCTGTAGAAAAAATACCTTAAACTATCTTTTTCCAACTTGAAATGTTATGACTTTTCCTAAAGGGACCCCATCATTAGAAAAAGTCAAACTTTATTTTTGTTTATGTTTCCATGTGGGCTGTACACCACTAGGGTACAAAGATTGTCTTATGGGTCATTTTTGACCCGTGAATTATAAAAACATTTAAACACCTGAAAAAAGTTCACTGTTTTTTTCCCTTTCAATATAATTAATTCAGAAGTAATTACTTCACATTTATATGATAGCAATAATAAACCTTTATTATGTAAAAGAAAACTGAGAAAACAAGAAAACTGTTGGTCCAACTGACAGCTGGTTTGTGGTCATAAAAAAAAAAAGTGTAATCCTAAAAACTGGTGATTGTCTTTTTGTATTGTGTAACAAAAAATACATGATAAAAAATGTATTGAATTGAGTTAAATAGATAAATAACAGGTGGTTTCATCATACAAAATAGATTTTGGATTTAAAATTCAATTAAGTTGCTTTATTTTGGGGCTTTGGTTGGGCGGGTCATGTTTTACTCATAGGACAAGGGGAGTAAACACAATGTTAAGACCACACAAAGGGTTAAATGAGCTGGTTATGCTGGGGTGGAGTATTTTCCTCGCTCCAAAATTGATGGAGGACTCATGAATTTATGTCAGTTTGAGAGAGGCCTTTAGTGGCTTGAAAGTTACAACCGGTTCCTCTGTGACCTCAGACTTTTCTTGGAGGGATCTTTGCTAGTTGTCAATAGGGCTGCTTTAAGGTGTCATTTATTACCCATTATTAAATGCATGTTTACATACACAAACACACTCTACGATTTCTGAATTGAACTCCAGGTTAGAGAGCAACTTTGCACCATAGGTTGAAGTCTCATTAAGAGTTATTAATGTTTGACACTTCTGTGGTTTGCTGATGTCTCTACTTTGCAACAATTCGCTGCTGTCAACAAACCTTTTTTTTTTTTCTCAAAGAACAAAAACAACTCGTGCTCCACTCGCCAGGTTTTAAATGTCTATAAAGAGTTTATATTTTCACTATTACTTTTCATTTAGCCAGAATCATTAGGGAAATAGTTCTAATTGAACAGCAGAATAAACATTTCTTGTTAAGTGCAATCTAACAAATTTAAATTAAACTGTCTTAATGATTTGCTGAGAAAAAGGAGCTCATAAAACATCCTGCATTAAGTGATTTATTAAATCATCATGAAACTAGAGCCTTATCTGCTATGATATCTAATGCTAGGCTGAAGTTCTAGCATATTGAAATAACATGAATTAGTCTGGCATGGGTCAGTTAAACAGATTTTTTTCTTTTTCTCGTTTTGTGAGCCCCTCATTCCCTTTATGCCATCAGGCCTCAGGGCTGGAGTCCTGGTTAACGCTTACCTGGCCATCAGCCACTCCATGGGAGGGTAAAATGGTGTCCTGAACCACCTCGGTTCTCTGGGCTCGTCCGTTCAGTCGAGCATCAGGAATCTTGGTGTCTGGTTTGGTCAGTCTTTGTCTCTTGACTGCCATTCTAGACACTTAGTGAAAAACTGCTTTTATCATTTAAGAAATATTGCAAAGTTAAGGCCAATCCTGTCCAACTCTGACCTGGAAATTGTGATTCACGCTTTTATCTCTTCACGTTTGGATTATTGCAATTCTCTTTTCATTTGTTTTAACAAATCTGTTTTAAATCGTCTTCAAATGGTCCAAAATGCAGCAGCTCGACTTTTAACAGGATCAAGCAGACGGACTCATATTACGCCAATTTTATCTTCCTTGCATTTGCTGCCGATCAAATATCGTATAGATTTTAAAATTTTGGTGTTGACTTTTAGAGCCCTGCACGGGCAGACCCCCACCTATGTCTCTGACCTGCTGTGTCCCTACAGCTCCGGCCGCTCCCTTGGGTCCTCAGGCCAGAACCTCCTCATGGTCCCAAGGACTTCCTTTAAAACCAGAGGAGACTTGTCTTTCCAGGCTTTTGCTCCTAAATTATGGAACAAGCTGCCTGTGTCCCTTGGTGAGGCGGAGTCTGTGGATTCTTTTAAGAAGCAGCTGAAGACATTCTTCTTTAGACAGGCTTTTAGTTGATTGGCCCGATGTCACTTTTATTTTGTATCCGTATATGAACTTGTTTTCTCTTTGTAATTCTGTTTTACTGTGTAAAGCACTTTGTGATTTTTATCTATGAATTTATAAATAAAGTTCTTCTTCTTCTTCTTCTTCTTCTTCATACACAAACTCTCTGACTATGAGTTGGCAGGAAGTCCAAACTCTTTAAAGATGCTTTTGCAACTTTTTCCATCCTGCTAAACACAAAGGGGCTCACGAGAAGAAGAAAGATTTCTTAGTACCTAAAAGCATTTTTTTTTTAAGATTAGATTTTGGTAATCTCTGTTCTTGAACTAAAAGAGGTTGCCTTCTCATTGCTGATTGCCATCTTGAAGACTGAAAAAGAAGACCCACTCTAATTTCTCCACCAGATAAGTGTCAAACATTCACTTAAAAACTTATACATCTAGATTTAGATATTTGTTCTGCACAAAAAAAATGCTCGGATTAATTGCAGTAATTGGGACAAACAAGAGAAATGATAGCATGTGAACTGAACAATGCAAACCCTGGGAGACGGTTTCAATTAAAACTGAAATCACACGAGTAGTCTCCACTCGGTCAGATGCTTTAGTTTGAGACGTATCCTCTGAAGTACCTGACGTGCTTGTGAGATATACAGTAGCTCAGAATACATATCGGCATTTTGCCGCTTTATTTCTGTATCTGGACATAGAAAAAGATGAAGATTTGAGAGTTGCAACAGCTCTTTAGTCTGTTCATGCAAAATAAGTGAAAGAAAAACAATTCCTTTATGTATTGTCAGTATAGTTGGTTAAATTGTAAAAATACTCCCAGTCCAAGACGCAACAAGTAAACCTGAAATCTACAGTTGTAACCTGTTGATTCCGACATCTTAAATGTGCATGTAAAATTCTAATGAGCAAGGATCTTAATCATGCCTATGTACAAAATTCCTATAGCACATGTTAAAGGTCCCATGGCATGAAAATTTCACTTTCAGAGGTTTTTGAGCCTTAAAATGAGTTTCTCTAGCCTCCTTAAGTCACCCCAGTTAGTAGAAATTGCGAAATGTATTCACAGAGCAGTACAGCATTTCCTCCGTGTGTTGAACAGAGCGCCTCGAATTGTCTCGTTGACTCAAGGCTCCTGGCATGACGTCATGCCAGGATAGAGCTCATCAAAATTTCCCACCCCCTCTCTCCGCCACGCCCTCTGTCTCCACCCACTGCTGGTAAACTACCTGTATCTTACCCGCCCAACTCATGTGGAGTAGACCGAGACTCGCCACGACTGAAGACAGTCACAGAAGATACAGCAACGGCTTCCAAACGACTTTACCATGCGAAATGTACTGTGCCAGGATGTGAAGATGAAGAGAAGAATATGTTTCCGCTGCCACCCTCTGTCCCTTTGAAAACGGAATGGCTAATTTCATTTAGAGGGACGGGTGCCCATGCATGTTCCAAAGAGCGTCAGTGTTTGCGCGACACATTTCAGAGGAATGATTTCACAACTTGGGACAGTACAGGGCAGGTTTTGGTTTTGCCCTACACCTGAAGTTGAAGCCTGGATCAGTGCCAAGCCTTGCCGGTCCATCAGCTACCCACACCGATCAAGTAAGTCATAATTATTTGCTAGCCGCTAGCACTTTATGGGTGACAGCTAACTAGCCAACATTAGCTGTGGAGGTATTTATCCATGAAACCTACACTGCGCTACAAAACCAATACTCTGTTAAACTGGTTAGATTTGGAAAATTGGTTGTAAAACAAGACATTTGTCTTTTGAGCAAGTATCTTACGTGTAGGGGACTACATACAGCATGAATACTAAGGTAAGCAAGTCTAGTTATGATCTGCGGCTAGATACGTCTGTTACACGGAAAATGACGCCCGACGATAACAATTCATATTTTGTAAGCCTTTCTTTAGATTGGTGACTTTATATTTTGAAAGCATTTGTTACGGTTTGGTGACTTTTTTTTTTTTAACGTCGAGTCGTTTCTGCGTCTTTCGTGTGTGATATGCGATCGGGTGTTGTGGCTAGGTGAAGGGTGTTTAGCAAACGTTTGCTGACTTCCCTCGAACATACATCATTACGTATCTGTCAATTCAAACACAGTTTTACTTCAAATCTGTCGTGACTCGTCAGTTTATCACGAGTGTAATGCTCGGCTTTCGAACCATGAGATGTGTGCTCTCTGTCTGCATCAGGTTCACTCTTCACTGGCCAGCACATCAAGTGCTCACGTCCAGACATCCCGGACCAGGGATGCTGCCTGCCAGACTGACCCCATTGTCAATAGGACTGCAGCCACACAGAAGAATGTTGTCTTTCTCTATATTGGAATGCTTTGCAGGTGAGATGTTTTACCTTGTAGTTGTTGAGTTTTTGTCTGAAATGTCATTATTGAGCCGGGTTTCTCCAGCACTATAAGGCACGAAACACCTAGACCAGGTCCCCTGAAAAGATTGTCTTGTGAATGTAATTTATATTTGATTTACCAAAAAATGTATACTTTTAGGGGGTTTTCAGATCATAGTTCCTATGAAACTTCACAATATATGAAAAGCTTTTTCCAAAATGTTTTATACCTTCTTTCAAAAATGTTGTTTTATTTGTTACTACCATTAAAAGCAGCATTTAAATGTTTCAACATGTTATGTAAATCTCAGCTAATATCACTTTCCTGATGCTTGAAATCAGATTTAAAAAAGTAATGAGAACGGCTTTCATAGCATTTTGGAAAAGAGCTTTTCATATGCTCTCCCATGATGATGCATGTGTCTCTACCAGCTAATCCCCACCACCATGACAAATGAAAATTCTGTGAGAAACACTGTTTACACATTGTTTCTTGTACTTTCAGACTGTTCTTGGCGGCGATCCACTTTAATGAAAATGCGAACCGACCACAGGCCCAGACAGCAGACGGTGTACCTCTCTTCAAAATCTCCTTTCCCAAATCCAAGAAGGGAGAGTGCACAGTCAAACGTCAAAAGACTAAGCCAACCTTTGGTAAGACCTCAAAAGTTCAAGAATTCAAGTCCAACTACTTTTGCCTGTATCAAATTTACTGAGGTTAATTCCAACAAATAGGAATACAAAAAATGTGAGAAATAGAAATCTAAACAAACATAAATATATATAGAACAAATATAAATATATAAATAAACATTGAAATGTACAAATGACTAACTGAAATATACAAATGTTGTGCGTGTACAGTGTGTATGAATGTTCTGTGTGAAAAGGGTATGTGGATGTCCTGATGGACCTAATTTTTCACACGTGAGGCAGTCTAAACCCGGTGCAGTGTTCTTCATCATCGGGGTACTCAGCACGGATACGCAGGACCACACAGGCAGGAATGACCACTCTGATCCGGCGACCCAAAAAGCCCCAGCACCACGCCACGAACTGCCTGTAGGCCAAATACCTGAAGCGCCTGGAAGAACAGATAGAAAAAATGACACTTGAAGAGAATGTTGTTGTTCTTCTGTTATTGCTATGTTGTACATATTTACATATTCCTATGGATTATTCTTGATTGTGTTTTAATAATGTCTTGTAAATAAATCTACAAACACTCTTCATACTGTCTGCATAGTTGAATTATCAGGCTCTATTGGGTGGGTATACTGTGAACTATATGTATGTGGCTATGAGTAATTATTTTACAGCGCTTACCGATGCGTTCTTCTCAGGCGTAAACTGCCAAAATGGTGCCTGTAGACTCGCCCAGCGGTTTGTAGCGAATATACATTGAGACAGACCGGCTAAACCCCCTGGATGATCCAGCATACATGCTGGCTCTGCCGCCACTTCTAGTAGTGCTGTGACCAAATAAAGATTAGAACTAGACATGGTAAGTGTCATTTCAGGAACAGGTAGATCCAAATGTTTACAGTGTTACCTGAGGGATCTCCATGCAGCATCTATTCTCCCTTTCTGTGGGCATTATCTCGCAAATTCCACATTGACACCTATTATTTTAAAAAAAAAAAGGCAGTGTAATGATATTCTGTTTTCAGGTAATGCCGGCAAATATAACAATGAAACATCTTCAGTGGCAAGTAAATGAGTTAACAGGTGAGCATGGATAATAATTACATGCTGGTCAGAATACTATCATGTTTTTTGCATGCCATAGGCTACTGTATAACTACATGGGCAACGCACAGCTGGCTGTTCCCAGTGAAGACAGGCTACTAAAAAGGTGTACACAGAAATATGTAGCATAAGTTTAACTTTGTGTAGTTACACTTTGGATCCAGCACCTGGTCAGGATATGATGAGGTATGTTTTTTTTTTGTATATTATAGCATGTAAACCTTTTTGTCTAGCAAACTTGGTTATAAATCGCTCCCCTTATGTCAACACTGGGTGGAGAATCATTTGCCAAACAGGACAGTGTTTGTGGGGGTAATTGCAATTGCAATTTTCATGAAATTACCCACCGCCGGCGTTTATTACAGTTGTTTTTCATAACATGTTGGCAATGTGTACTATGGGAAATACTTTGGCAGTGTTACTGTTGTACAATGCAAGGCGACATTGAGAAAGTTACTTGGTGTAGAGACTGGAGATGCCAGCAGCCATACTCACTAATGTTAGCACTGCAAATACGTGCCCACATTACAAAATAAGTTGGGAACTTATACGTTTTGTAAGCAAAAATAATATTTTAGGTAGTCCTGATGTAGTGACTACAATTTCTGCTCTAATTAGGCTACCGTAGGCTAAGCGACTGCTATATCTGCGCACCTCAGTGGTTCGGACCGACCCAACCATAAAGTTTCCAGACATGACATTTCAAACTCACCATTCTGAGACGTTTTGCTGAAGGCGCTGCTGATCTGCAGTTTGTTGCTGAACTGCCTGAGCCTCGGCTTCAGGGTCCGATTCCGGGTCGAAGGCGAACGGTACGATGGTTTGCTCACCTGCCATTTCTATTTTTTATTTTTTTTTCCTATTAGCAGGCAGCTAACATGCGCGGAGCCAAAACAGAGAATCAGACACGCCCCCATTCAGCCATGACACACCCCTCGCGCTCCTCCTTGCTTCTCATTAGGAAAACAGGGCACTGGAGAGAGCGCTGAAATGCGGCTTTCTTCTAAGAGGCCAAATCTGCGTTTTCCGGGTGAATTTTGAGAACGCCTGGGGGTACAACATCCTGAAGCCTCCGAAAGCCCATTTAAAGCGCCACTACTATACCATGCCATGGGAACTTTAAATGTTGTGTTTCACAAATGTTACTATGAGACATATTTCTACTGAAGTATAAAGTAGTAAAGGTTGGCAGTTTGATGCCCATCCTGCAGGTGTCCTTGAAGAAAATACCACTAAATGTTCCCAGTTCCGTGTGGATTTTTTCATTATTGTTTAAGAGTGCGATATAAATGTAACCGTTTATCATTTAAACGTCAAATCACAAACGCACAATTTATCATCGCATATAGCTTTAAGGAGCTTTGAGTACGCAAAACTGTTTAAAACATAATTTAAAAACTCATTGATTAAGACTGGGTCATACCAAAGGGAATTAGCTCAAAGTCAAAACAGTCAGCAGGGTTCAGGTTTCTGGAGATTTTGACTGTTGTCAGCTTGATTTGAACGTCAACTAGGCAACCTTTTCACTCATCGTCAACTGCTACTATTAAATTAACTGGACCAACATTAAGATGAGGAAACAAATCGATTTCAATCAGAGACCGCAGAGGAGCGGACACCTCGAAACAAGGTACTTTGGTGATGGAGCTTAATCTAATAGCGCTGTGTGAAACCGAAGCCGTTTACACGTAAGAGGTGCATTTTAGAGCACTATGTTCCCTAAGGAAAGAGCTCCACGAGCGTCATCCCCGACCCCGCCACTCACCATTATTTCAAATGTCGGCTCACTCACTTTCAAAGTTTGAAGGTTTTAAAGAAGCTGGACTGAAAAGAACGTTTGAAAGCTTTTTTTTTTTTTCTTATATGGTATATCATCAAGTAGCATATAAAGTTAGGCTTGAAAGCATCTGGCTTTTGTTCCTTGGCCAAAATAGTAAACATTACAACAGCTTGCTACTGCAAAGAGCAGATTTTATATCCACTTGAGGCAGCAGAAACAAGCCGTAAACACTATATTGACAAAACCCCAAGTTTTTACACAACCGTCAAACACATGCTCTACCACTCTTTTTTGTTCTTTTAGCTTTATTTATTTATTTATTTATTTTTTAATCTATTTATTTTTTTAAATATATATTTTTTTCCCATTACCTTTTAAAGGACATAATCTGGGTTTTTTGGTAAATGCTTGTGAAATATAAACCAGTAAACAAGTGAAGTGAGGTTTGGACGGGTGGACCTGTCACACATTCTCTTTGTGGGATCAATGCTCTGCTTAGTTTTTTTTACATGTCACATGCAGGTGTGCTCAATAAAATGTGAATTACATCTGGTGTCAAATGTAATAGCAAGCACAATAACTATTGACATGTCTTAAACCAGCACAAAAATAAGGCCTAACATTAACCATCTTCAGAATGCACAAATCACAGACACAGTTCGAAAGTTACATTTGAACTGTGAAACAGTACGCTGTGGTTTGGAGACAGAAACTCTGAGGGAATCTTTTTAATTCTTTGAAAAAAAGAGGCATGAATTTGGGTAAATGGCACAGTTTACGCAATGATTTGACTTCTACAGCTCATTTTGATATATATCTAACATATTTGATCAACGCATTAAACCTTTCTGAAATTCCTAAAATGTTTTTTATCAATACAAAAAATATCAATAATCTATATATCGTGCCCAGAGGAGACATGTGGCACTTTGTATAAAAAAAAAGACATGGATCAGGTCATTTCCAGTAGAAATGCATCTTAAAACATCAGTGAAGAAGAAAGAAGGCTTGGCTCACTCATATTCTGTATTTTATCACGACTGCATTTCCAATAGAGCTGCTTTTCATTTTCATTGAATAAAACACATTTTAATTCACATGTTTTAGTTTCTTTTGTGAAACAAGTCTCTCAGGAATGAAAAGCAGCCCATCAAGACAATGTGTCAAACTGCAATCACTTTCAAAGCATTTTGAGACTGTTCTTTTCCTCTGGCAACATGCTGTTTTTTTTTTATACAGACAATACTTCTGCAGTGAATTTGGCCTTGTTAGCATGTGCAATGTACACACAAATATAATTTCAGACAAAGTGAGAAACAAAAGAATCACTCAAACGTTTTCTCATGCAATTTAATATGTACAACGTACTGATTTCCACAGCAAAGCTGCACTAATATACTTTTGTCACTTTATGGTTGGTTTAAGAAATAACATTACTTGGTTTGAGTTAGAAAGATGAACTACTTGGTTAGGGTGAAATTATTATAATAGTTAGGGATAAAAAACATTATTTCTGCAAGTTGACTGTCAGTCTTACCAATGCCATTTTGCTGATTGCCATGGTTACATGTAAACACAACACGTTATGACAAAATTTACTTAGTTTCTGGTTGGGTTTAGGCTATAACATCACTTGTTTTGGGTAAGAAAGCAAATATGATTTGGACTGAAATACATTCTTTTTACAATGCTACAATGCAGGTGCAGTTGCTCTTACGGCCACTAGAGGTCACATTCTCGCCAAACATAATTATAGATCGTTTTGAAATGCGTGAACAAAAGCACCATAAGGTTGTATTTGTGAACAGGACAGTCTCTTAAATACAGTTAAGCTGCAACCATGTGTGGTAGCGCAAAAAATTGCTAAACACAGTATCCCTCAATCATATGCTGGCTTCCTAACTTGGCAGTCAGCCATCACAGCTTCTAGATAAATGTAAGTAAGTGAACATGATTACAAATCTGATTGTGTATTGATTGCCAGTGTGTTTGGTTACATTTGGATTTTTATTCAATACATGTTTTGATTGTTTGAGTTTTAAGATGTGATATAGCCTTTCTCAGTGTTTACCTTTATTTGGGATAAAAAAAAAAGCTTCAGATAGACTTTTACTTTCATGAAAAATGGTACACTGTGTTTCCAAAAATCATTGCTATTGTTTATGAATCCAAGTAGTCAGTATTGACTGACCTTTTATTTTCTACTGTTCAGGAACTTTGATGAGAGTGGAAAGATCTCAAACAGGGATCCATCATACTTTGGGAGATGAAAAGTCTTTATTGATAAGTGCAGTACTTTTGCTTTCACAGAGAGAGTAAGATGCTCTCCACCAGACTGAGGATGAAGAAAAGTGGACAAAAACACACAAAAAGTAAAGATACTGTCTTTGTGATCTCAATAGCCAAGCTATTGTTAGCACTTTGGGATCCCAGGCAAACACGCAGTATGTCACAAACAGCAGTGTTCTAACGTCAGCGAGCAGCTCCCTCCCATCTTCATGATTAATATACATCAAATCCACCACCTCACAATGGGAAATATGTCTTAGCCTCTTTTCTTGTTTCTCTGGCTGCTTTTACATCCCTCCCTCATCAGCTGCCTTCTCTCTCTGAAATCCTCTCTTGCTCACTTTCCCTCCTACCCCTCACCCTGCAGTCAGTGCCTGGCCTAGATTTACTGCACCCCCCCATCTCTCACTTTGTCTCGATTGCACACTCTTGTTCGCTCAGTCATCCACCCTCTTAAGCTACTTCTCATTTTCTCCTACACTCATCACGCATGATTTGCCTGAGTGATGTCTGCTGTTAATCCCAGCACAATTAACAGCCTCTCTCGTGACAATATGAAATGAAGGTGGTGTGATATTCTTTTCCTTTTTTTGCACAAGTTTCCCCTTCTGAACAATCATTAATTTTGGCATGAGGCCAGGACAGGATGTATTGTTTTCCTCAAAAGCAGAGAGCCTCTCACATACACAGATCATTTGTATTTATACACTGTCAAAATAAGCTTAGATCTTTTCTAAAAGAAAATTACATCTTACATCTACCAGCTCACTCATACAATTAGTGCTTATTTAAAGATTTAATACACAGTTCTTTACATACATACATACTTTAC
The DNA here is from genome assembly GCF_027942865.1 of Odontesthes bonariensis. Lineage (NCBI taxonomy): Eukaryota > Metazoa > Chordata > Actinopteri > Atheriniformes > Atherinopsidae > Odontesthes > Odontesthes bonariensis. The sequence continues at coordinate 3,723,217 of NC_134521.1, forward strand.
ATCACATTAATTTAGAAGCTCTTTTGCCTAACAGCTCTCAATTGAGGTGAGGGGGCCGTGTGGGGTTCAGTATCTTGCACAAGGGTTCTACGCAGGATCTTAGCTGTACCTTGAACTGCACTCTTCTGGAAAGAGAGATCTCGCGTTGTTCCCAGGATCTGCTGGAGCCACTCTCCCAGTTTGGAGGTCACAGCCACGAGAGCTCCTTTTACCATTGGTGCCACTGCTGCCTTCGATTCCCACATCTTTTTAACTTCCTCCTTCAGTCCTTGGTATGTATCAAGCTTCTCGAGTTCCTTCTTGTTGATGTTGCTACATCTATCACTACTACTCTTCTGTAGTTTGTCGACCACCAAAATGTCCGGTTTAGTTAGCCATCACATGCTTATCAGCCTGGATCTGGAAGTCCCACTGGATTTTAGCTCTGTCATTCTCCACCACCTTTGGAGGTGTCTTCCATTTTGACTTTAGGACTTCCAATCCAGACTCGACACGGATGTTCCTGTACACTATTCCTGCCACTTGGTTATGGTGTTTTATGTATGCCGTACCTGCCTGCATTTTACACCCCGCGATAGGGATGGGAATTGAGAACCGGTTCTTGTTGAGAACCGGTTCCCAGTGTTTCAACTCATTGGAATCGTTTGGCGATTTTGCAAACGATTCCCTTATCGATTCCAGTGGGCGTGAATGACGTCACCACGCAACGCTGCGTGGCGAGTCCAGCGCAGCCAGCAGCCAACAGTAAACATGGCGCCCAAGCGGTACAAACGCTCGAAAGTTTGATTACACATCCCTAAAAAAGACGACAACAGGGCAACTTGCAAAGTGACTATTTCACCAAAGGGAGGAAATACTACCAACATGCAATAACTATGAATGAATAAAAAAGAAATTCTCTGACTAAGGCACTCCCAATTAAAATGTCTTTATTACTTGACAAGTCCTACTTGGACATCTTGAAAACAACGCCCACGTGTAGCGGCATGAGTGCCTTCTTCAGGGCAGTAACACAAAACAACAGAGTAGTGCATTTGTTAAGGGTGTAGGTAAGGACAGGTGCAGACAACTATACAATTAGTGCTGAGCTTCTCCACACTGCTGAGCCCGCCTCTCAACACAGCTCTCAGCAGCCGAGAGCTGTCAATCAAACTACCAAAACAACTTTGGGCCCGCCTCTCACACGGTTCCCAGCATAAGACGGTAAACATTCACAAAATTCAATCAAGAAAATATACACATTACACTTGGTGTGAGATTACACAACCTACATATATGTACATAGAATATAAATAGATCTAGGCCCTATATTTTCTTACAAAACCATGGAAAATTAAAAACAGTCACAAAAAAGGCACATAATCTATTTCCTCATTCAAGCCTGGAAATTCCATTGCTTTTAGTTTCCAAATCCAAAAGGTTTCCCTTTGTAGTAATAACTTGAGTTTGTCACCACCACGTACTGATGTTTTAACTATTTCAACCCCTTGAATTTTCAGGCTTGAAGGGTCACTGTGGTGTACATCCGTATAGTGCTTGGCCATGGGGTAGTCTTCATTCTGAACTCTAATTGCATACTTGTGTTCATAAAAACGCTCTTTAAGTTTTCTTTTCGTCCTGCCTATATAAAAACATCCACATGGGCATTTCAGACAGTACACCACATATTCAGATTTGCAATTGATAAATCCATTTGTCTTGTATTCTCTCTGTGTTCTCGGGTCATGAAAACTCTTACTTTGGACAACTCCTTCACAATGTTTGCAAGAGCCACATTTATAAGTTCCCCTTAATTCTGTCTGTAGCCATGTTTTTTGTTTGGGGGCCGGTAGGTAGCTTCTTACAAGTTTATCCTTTATAGATGGCTCCAAGTATCCAGGTTGTTCATTGTCTTTCATCTCAGGTCAGCTGCCCTTCTGTTAAGGCTATCAGGGCTTTCTAATTGGGCTTGGTACACATTCTTGGGTTGGGATGATGATGATGTATCCCCCTGACCTGCTGTCCTGGCTGCCCCTTAGCATAGCATCTTTGTTGTACCTCACTGATCTCTTGTTCTGAAAACAGATTCCATTTAAGAACACTGGGTTAGAATAGTTTCTTAGCTAGTTTAGATGTCGAAGTATCAATTGGTCCCACATCCTCTGAATAATTCCCCTCTTATTGGGATTGTTGGAATAGTAGCATTGCAGGAATGTCAGATTGTCCACGAAAGGTGCACATAGTCGACTCCTTTTTAAGAGCAGACTAATTTTTGTTTGGGGCAGGAGGAGACTTATGTTTCGCTACGTAGTGACGCAGAACTAATGTTTACGTAATTGTTTCTTCCGGAGTTTAAGCATATAACGGAAGCAATAGACCGGGGGGGGGGTGGCGGTGTAGCTCAGGAGGAAGAGCAGTCCGCCCACCAATCGGAAGGTCGGTGGTTCGGCTTCCCCCGGCCACCTGTCGAAGCGTCCTTGGGCAAGACACTGAACCCCACTTTGCCTGCTGATGCATGTGGTGCATCGGTAGCCAAATGGTGTATGAATGTGTGTGAATGGAGTTGGAAGCACATAACTATGTATAGACTAAGACGTGCTGTAAGAGTGTGTCAGTGAATGTGGCATTTAGGATTAAAAGCGCTTTGAGTGGTCACTAGACTAGAAAAGCGCGATACAAGTACAGTCCATTTACCATATGTCTGCAATGGCAACAAAACGAAGCAAAACGAAGGACTTACTTACTAAACCGTCACAAAAATGTTGCTCTTCAGGAGCAAAAAGGCCAGATGGAAAAGACAACAAAAAATTACTCTTTTTGTTTTAGCTAAATGCTCATGTGACAGCAAACGTCAGGAACAAACAATAATGACGTCACAACTTAATGACTAATTGACTTTAATTGGCTTAATTAGTAGACCTAAAAAATGACCTAAAATTCCCATCCCTAATATAATAAACTGTATCTAGATCTATATATATATACATATATATATATATATATATTAGGGCTGGGACTTTAGCGCGTTAATTTCGATTAATTAACTACACACATATTAGCGCGTTAAAAAAATAACGCATTTTAATCGCACACTATAATTTTTTTTTTTTTTTTTTTTTTTTTTAATACAGACGGTTGGAAGCGTCGACAAGAGCGTGGTCAGCAACCCCATAGCTACCCCAACTTTGGGGCTAGAGGCAGGTTTACTGCTCACAAAGAACAGAAATGCAGTGCAACAACGACAACAATATTAAGAAGTAAAGAATCACGTATGTTGCTGCGTGGTAGCCTATCCCCGTTTTTCGTTCTTTAGCTGATAAATATACAAATGGAAAGGTATAAAACACCAGCTTTACTGGTGAAACGGCGATCCACATTGTTCCTAGATCTACAGTAGCTGTGGTGATGTCATTCTACAGTCAGCCAATCAGGTCTGTTCTAAATTACCCGGGGAAATCGGAGGTCTAAAATAATATTTCCATAAAGCAGATTTAGGAGATAAATAGAAATATTTAATTGTATTCTCAGTTTAATTTGTTTTTGAATAGTCATATGTTACAGTTTTCCTCTCATTTTAGCACCCATTCACTCATAACATAGCTAAACTGCAATTCTAAATGGATATTTGGCGATTCTAACTGGAATATGGCGATTTTGAGAATGTCCGTCCTCAAGTAACACAAATAAGGTAGGAAATCCCAGTTGTTTTTCATATGCTCGCCGAAACACTATTATCAAATAGTCTTCTTGTAACTTGGTTTGTTAGTCGACTCTAGGTGCTTGCAGTCTATCTGGAGCTACTTGCTAAGTAGCCTAGTGTCAGTGCCGTTAGCACCACCTTTTGAAAATAACGGACACACTTTTTACTTTATGTTAGGTTGCCAGCGTGCTTCCTCTGCCATAATGTGATGCGAGTAGATTGGCTTGAGTGGGCTATGTGTCCGCTGTGGCAGCGGACAGACTGGTGTGAGCAACAAGTTTGACCGTAATGTTGTGCCTGTGTGATTTAGCACTGTGCGAGGCTACTGTTGGAAGCCCGCCGGGTAGAACTATCTCTTAAAAGTTGTCGCCTGCAACTGTTGTGCGTCAGATGAGATGAAATAGAAAGTCCGCACTGTAGCTCATTCACTCCCAGCTCTTTTTTTCCAAGATGAAGTTGATCAAAACTGTCTGCTTGTGAGCAGTAAGCTCCGCTGATAACTTAAAGTTTACAGTATGCAAGGTAACGTTGTTGCGTTGATGCGCGCGGGGGTGTGTGTGCTGTTTTGACTCGCAACCCCTCACATTCATGCAGCAACTGCGTAGCAACCCCAACGAAAAATCGCTTAACATCCAAGATTCTATACACTGTGTTTTCATGCATGCTACATTCAGATTTCAAATAGGGATATGTTCTGTGTTTGTTGAAATATTGTTGAAAATGTTAATTTTCTAAAGGATAAAGTATATGCGATTAAAATGCGATTAATTTCGATTAATTAATTTCAAAGCCTGTCGTTAAGAGTCACAGCCCTAATATATATGTACAGTGTTGGGTAAGTTACTTTAAAAATGTAATCCGTTACAGTTACAAGTTACCTTGTTTAAAATGTAATTGTAATGTAACTTTTTGGATTACTTAAAAAAAGTAATGTAACTAATTACTTTTGGATTACTTTTGGATTACTTTTACCTATTTATGGTATAGGATAATCTGTATATTATCTGTATGATTCCATCTGTATTTATCACATTTATTTATACCATGCTATTTTTCTTTTCATTGTACTGCCATAACTACATTATACATTCTCTGCACATACATGCATTTCTCTAGGTAATTGATCTATTCTGCACATATCTATTAACCATCTTTCCTTACACTAGCTGTAAATAACTGCATTTTATCTCTAAATACTGCATGCTATACAATCTGCACGCGTTACACTTGATAAGATGCCAAACTGCATTTCATTAATACATGTGCAATGACAATGAAGTGCTCTACTTTAGTAATAAATAAGCAAAGTAAGACTTTTACATCACATTTTATCTTTCTTTGCACACCCTTGCTTGTGTGTGTGCGCCAGTACTTCCGGTGAAAACTTCCGGTGATTTGACAGCTAGCGCGTCAGGTTAGGGCCAGTGGCCGTAAACAAAGGTTAACTTATAGCCGAGAAGAAAGATGATAATATAACGTAGCTAAAAAGACTAGCTTTCTTCAGTAGCCTTGATGCTTAATGCTTACCGATTTAGCAAGCCTAGCAGCCTCGTTGCTAATGCTAGCCGCCGTAACGTTACCAACCATGATACCCGACGTCAAGGAGTTGGCTGAGCAGGGGCAAGATTATGGGGCTGGCAGAGTTAACTTCATAATGGGTGAGTGCAGGTTTCATTCACTTGTTTTCATTCTTTCACAGGATTGATCACTTCATTGGTTTATCCGATTGCTGGCCGCCGAGCCATTATGTGTCTGGGTTTGTGTAGGTTACTGATCATGGTTGTTAGCCGATAGTCAGGTTGTGTGATGTGTGTGTGAATATGTATTTTTTCTATGGGTACATGCCATTGACTGTATGAGCGGTCTGTGCTCGTTTTTTTATTTTTATTTAATTAGATTGGAGATACTGATTAATACTGAGGGGGGGCTGGTCCCGGGGAAAATGGCCAGGGCCGATTTTTTTCCCCAGTCCGACCCTGCCGCTCTGTACTTCTGTCACTGCAACCTCGCACAAATTGTAATCCTGTTAAGTAACCCCCATTCTCACTGAATGTAACTGTAATCTGAGTACATCTTTTTTGCTTGTACTGTAACGGATTACAGTTACTTTTATTTTGTATCCTTTTACCGTAACACCGTTACATGTAATCCGTTACTCCCCAACCCTGTATATGTATTATGTCTATGTATATATACATATATTAATATAGAAGACAGCAGAAAACAGTATAAGCAAAGAATCAAAAATACATGCTCAGAGAACTCAGGATGCCTATTGAATAGTTACTTAGTCCTAATGCACGAATTCAAAACTTTTACTTTGAAAGTAGGTTTCATTTGATGCGTTATGATGCCACAAATCTGCCTTGTTTTTTTAATGAGGGCTTCCCTGCGGGATGCCTCAGTCTGCTTGCATACAACAGCCAATTATTTATTGACTGGCAGGTAGTTCAATTTTTTTCCAGCTTTTGCAGTTTTCAGTTATGAACAAAGAAATACTCATGTGACACTTTGAAAGACTGTTCAGTTATTAAGCTAAATGAGGAAGTATTTATTTCTTGATGGTTATGTACATGTCCATTATAATACTCCCCTACTGTTTCATTCTTAAGAAGCTTAGGTACAGTAACGAGGGGACCAATGAGCCTGCAATCTTTGTGGGCCAACACGCTGGTGTGAAATGGCATGAGACATCTGCATTAGGAATAAAATCATATTAATACGCCCTGAGTTATGTCTGTCAGAAGAAATTCAGTCTTTTGCTTGGATGTTGCTAATTTTTTTCCAGAAACAATATTTATAATCAACACCAAATACATATATTTATGTGTGTGTGTGTATAAGAGATTCTGGTGATCATTTCGCTTGTTCGGAAAGTTGTATTGAATATGACTGTTCAGTTGTTCTGTCACTACTCTGAACTGCATTTTCCTCTCCACAGAAGCTTTCTTGCTCTCACCAGGTATTAAGTAACCCGAATGCAGAAGTGTGGCTTAAAAAAATTCCCATGGGCCATGTCAGGTGGAGTGTGGCATTACAGAAAGCAATGTAACGTGATGGTGATAGTATTTTGAGCCACAAATAGAAAGGGGGAAATGGGTTAATTACTGAAGTGTCAAAACAGCCAGGAGTGGAACACGATTTAGCATGGTTAAACAGGCAGAGCGGAAGCGTGTTTCCACGCTTGCCGCAGGGAGTGTGACATGGTATCCAGTGTGTTGTGAAACAGCAACCTATCTCAAGAGGCCAGTCTGTTCAGTGCTTTGAAGCCGTCTTGGGATTCAGAGACTCCAGCTGCCGTCTGAACTGCCAGCGAGAGAGAAGAAAATCAAGAAACTGAGATTATACATTAAAGTCACGCCTGAACTGATGAGCCGAACTGCTTTGCTTTAGTGGAATACATTATCTTGGTCTTTGAAAGTACAGTGTATGAGTGTTGTGGTGCTCTTCAAAGTGTGTGTGATTAAGTTTGTTCTGAGTTGGTCTATTTGTTTAGGTGCATGTCACCCACTTTTCCAGGTTAATGTGCAGTCTGTCATCTGCCATTCTCTAAAAACGAGTAAGCAAGAGGGCAGGTGTGATGAGGTACCACTTAAGTGAAATAGAGACATAATCTGTAAATGCTGCCTTTATGCCCTCAGCATTGAGACTGTAGTGGGATCGTCAGCTTTGTTTTTGCAGCATTTTTATGCAAGGCCAAACTGTTCCACATTTCCCTGTGGTGCTTCATTTCAAAGCATCTAATATCTTCACATTTGTATGCTTTTTTTATGCTCCTTCAAGATGTTGCATCTATTTAGCCTTTAAAGTACTGCTTAGGAGTGGCTTTACCATTATGCAAGGCAGGCACAAGTGATTCGGGTAAGCAGATGTTACAGTAGGATGAGGATAAGGATCATCATTTAAAAGGTTTTTGTTTCATTACACCTGGAAACTTTCTCCCTTCTGGTTCTAAGCCAAAGCAGAATTCACCAAGCATTGGATTGTTCACCCACTAATTGGGAACGTGAGCTGGGTTTAGACCATCGTAAGACAGGTTAGCTTCACCCTACTGATGATGTGTTGTTGCAATAGTAATCCTGCTGCTGACTTGGCTGCTTTTTCTTTACTTTGATGGTTGCCCTCATCCCTGTCATCTGTTTCACCCTGCATGTCACCTCCAGCACTGCCACCAGCATCCTTCCTGCCATCTCCACATTTGATGGCGGAAGTAGCAACAGCACCAAGAGAAAAGTTGGTGACTGTTTGGCATTTTGATGCACCTGCCTCAAGCGCTTTCTTTTTCTTTTTTCATCTCTTAAATTCTCTGCACCATCTTTATGTTTTTGTCAGAAATATTTTGTCCATGACTTCTCTGATGCTATTCTGGATTATCTGAATGATTGACAGGAGCACTAGAGAGAGGTTGGGACGAACTCACTTGGACCAAAGTTATTTGGCTACAAGTTAGTGACAGACAAGACCATAGCCAACAATGATAAAAAATATCCCCTTCCTGAAATCACCCACTGACACAACTTGGACCGGTAATCACACAATATCCAACGCCTGTTCACAAACCAATAGATTTAAACTGCATCATGTCATTCATCCTTATTTTAACCCTACTTAAAAACCCAATTGTTTATTGGCCCACCAGGAAATCTCCTGGTACTCCCAATGGCCAGTCCGCTCTTGGTTGTAGAATTGGTTCAGTAGTGTTTAATTCAGTGTGAATCCATATATATGTGTGTGTATACATATATATATATACACACATACAAAGTGGTATGCCACGTAAAATGACAGCGATGACTGCGCACCAGTGCACAAAACAAGGTCCATAAAGACATGGATGAGCGAGTTTGGTGCGGAAGAACTTGACTGGCCTGCACAGAGTCCTGACCTCAACCAGTAGAATTAGAGCAGAGACTGCGAGCCAGGCCTTCTCTTCCAACATCAGTGTCTGACCCCACAAATGTGCTTCTGGAAGAATGGTCAAAGATTGCCATAAACACACTACTAAAGCTCCTTGTGCAAAGCTTGCCCCAGAAGAGTTGAAGCTGTCATACAACTGCAAAGGGTGGGCCGACGTCATATCGAACCCTATGGATTAAGAATGGGATGTCACTTAAATTCATATGCGTGTGAAGGCAGATGAGCGAATACTTTTGGCAATATAGTGTATATGTGTGTTTTTGACCACCAGCCTCCTTACGACTCAACCAGTTACAGCTTCCTCTTCCAGGTTGTGTAGTCACTGTTTCTTTAACTTTAAACTTGCAAGCTATGCTTCCAACTGTATCTTTGGGTGCCTTTGCTGTCTTTTTGTATAATTGTACTTGTTTGTGTAAGGCAATGATCCCTTCTCTAAACTTTTTGGACAATTCTCTTGACTTAGCTATATTTGTAACATGCAATGACACATCACCATCAACAGTCCAGGTATTTGAGGTGGTCTATCTCAAGCACACCTGAAGCCCTTGATTGGTTGCATCAGGTGATCTTGAGACCACACCTGATTTGCAAATGTGTGCTCTTTTGAGAATAATTTAGAGACTGCAGTAGTCGTTGAAAGTAGGATTTAGTGTTTGGTTAAAAATCCTTGTAATATTAGTTTTGTTAATTGTGTTGCAAATGCTGAAGTTGAGGCTTCAAAATGGCAGCTCACACTTTAATTGGGTGATGGGTGTAAAGGGGGACTAGTTCAGATGGATTGTTGAAAAAAAAATGTATTGATTAAATACAACCAAATGAAGAGAAGGGGGAAAAAAGTAAAATAATTTTTAATCACATTCTGCTGTTATATCAAATTTTTTTCTGCTAATCTGCCTGTGACATGAAGATGACTTTTTCTGAGGAATTCCTTTGTAGGAAGCGATCATGGAGCAAAGGAAATCTGGATGTGCATGGTCAGCTGTGGTGAAAACACAAACATTTCAAAGATGACTTCAAGAGGACTTCAGAAAGTTAGTTAAATACTTCTGCCCATGTGTTCTTACATGTGTTCTTACTGCAAGATTTATACTAGCATTAATTTCAATGGGGAAAAAAAATGGAGAAAAAGACTCATTTTATGTGTTATCAATCACCTTCAAATGACAGGAAGAGTGATTATAGCAATTATTTGTTGAACATGGTGTTGTCTAAATAGAATAATATCCTGACAGGCCTTCATGTACTGTAAACAACATCTGAGCTTTGGTGCCGAAAGCTCGTTTCACTCAGCTTTGAACTTCACGCTTCAGTTCACCTCATCGTTGTCTACTTGGCAACTTTACCACTGGATTTCACGACTTTGCTGAATTTAATGACAGAAGAAGCCTAAAGAAGGCTTTTCAGTCCCTTTTGTAGTATTTTTTTTTTCCTTTTCATAAAGAAGCCCATTGTAGGATTTCCCCCCAAATTATTTTTGACACTTGTCAGTATAGCTCTGCGATAATGTTCCCTTGCTGCAGGCTGACGTCTCTCGTTCCGCTCGTTCAGTGGCACAAAAGGAGTAAGCTGTGAAACCTGAGAAAGAGCTGTTTGCTCATGCACATTGCTGTTCTTAAACGGAAGCAGAGCATTTTGTCAATGCTTTACATATTTCGGGCGGGTTATCTGTCTTGAATTTTTATTTTTCAGTTTTCACACCACTATCCTCTAAATAAACTCCTCTTTGTGGCCAGCACTTAAGTTATTTACACAACCGATTAAAAATACAGCTTTCCTTAATGCTGCATGATTTCTATTAGATTAATCTTTCATTGCAGTTTTTCTACCAATAGTATCTACGCTCCAAATGATGCACTTATCAAACCACTGAAGGAATGGATTCCCCTGCTCTATGAAACATACATTTTCTGTTTCATTGGGAATGGTTTCCAAATATTTTTTCAAATATGGAAACCAGCTACCACACCGGGCACGCTTCCCCAGACTTGTTTTTTCGAATCTGTACATCTTGTTAATGCAGATCATTGTGCATTTATTTAAATGTTCTCTATCCTACTGAGTTTAACCGTCTCCAAACAACAAAGGCCTGATGAACATCAGTCATTTCAGCAGCCAGATGTTCTGCCGTAATCAGCACAGCACAGTCAACATAGCCACTTACCCTGATGAATTAAACAAATGAATGCATTAATTATAGGATCTTTCAATGTCATGCGTATGTCTAAACAAGAATTCATGAAAACGGCAGTAAAAAACACAACAGACAGAATATGTAAATAAAACAGCAAAATGCCACAAACTCTCAGATCTCGAGTGATCTAAATATCTTCCGAAGGACGCCGACTTTCACTAAACTGTTATCGGTGAGTAGATGAACGTATTTTATGCCAGAAACAAGGTCCAGGTTTAAAAAAAGAAAACTGAACTTCCCCTTTAACACCATGGACCAGTCGTCCCCAGTCTTGGCCCGACCATTTGTCCCTTCCCCAGCATGCTGTCATGTCAGTTATACCTTTTCTTGTGGGGATGGAGTAGTAGTTGTCATCTATTCCTACAAAAGCCCTACAAGCACCTTTAAAGGAGAATTCCAGCCATTTTACAAACATATCCCATCTGTTGGAGACCCAGGGAAGTTTGCCACAGGGAAAACCGCGAGAAATTTTCATGCCCGCTGCGCAAAGTTGTCCAATTGCGCTGATTTCCATGAAAGCAGCCTCAGGAAAGGTTAAACGCTTGCCCGATAGAGCCCGCTTTCATGGAAATCAGCGCAATCGGACAACTTTGCGCAGCGGGCATGAAAATTTCTCGCGGTTTCGCCTTTGGCAAACTTCCCTGGGTCTCCAACAGATGGGATATGTTTGTAAAATGGCCGGAATTCTCCTTTAATTACTAGATCACCTTAAACACCCAACGAAATCATTTGGATCCGTTTCACACATAAAAGAAAAACACCCGGAGCCTGAGAGCCCTTTTGACATCTAAAATTAAGATGACGCTGCATCGTTTTTTTGACCTTTATGCTGTGTATGAAAAAAAACAAAAGTGTGTTGCATTTTATGAAATCAATGAACTGCTACAGAGAAAACAACATTTTATTTCTGCATGCAAGAAAAGACGTTTTGAACTGTGATGAAATATTTTTCAGCAAAGGCTGAGTGTCTCTTCTGGAAATTTCTTGCAGCATTTGACTTTTTGTTGTCTGCACATTTCTCCCCACATATTACGCAGACCGGCAAACCAGGTAAACAAATTAATCTGCCCATGTGGCATTAAACGTTCCGTCTTCTTCAGAAACTTTCCTCTTCTTGGATTTATTCAGGGTTGGCCTACCGGGAGACGGAAAAGCCATTCAATAAATGACGTGTCGCACATCAGCGGTTCTGACGCATATTCAGAGCGGCAAAAAAAATTAAACGGGATATATTTTTAACATTACAAGATCACCGTAATCTTTAAATGTACAATAACATTCAAAGAAACCAAGATGAAATAAATTTAAATGAAACACTCTAAAATAATTAAAAATATTTAATGATTAATTATTTTCCAAAGCCCCAGGGGGTCGCAGCAGAGGGATGAAAGAGCTGCATGCGGGTTGCCGACCCCTGTACAACACGATCATTACTCCTCGATTACTTGTAAACCTACTTCTAAAGGGATGCTCTCCAGTTTGTGGCAGTTAAAAAGTAAAAGTCATGGATACAATACATAATAAGTTGTGGCAGTTGAGTAGCCAAGAGACAAGTGAAGGCAGGTGATTTACCAACTTGGAACCTTTTCCAGACACGGCTGTGTTGCTCAAAAAAATGAGTTTGCTGCCCCACAGACTACATACACATTGGCAGAAATCTCTCACATTTCCATCACGAAGAGCTGAAGTGCGGAGGCATCGGTATGAAGAGTTATTCTGGAGGTTTCTGGAGCTGCGGTGGCCTACTTTGAGGACATGATCCATGTTTAATGTCCCGCTGGGTATTTGGGGTTTCGGGAGGCACGACTTGTTTTGTCATGATGTCATCTGTGTGTAGACACGTTGTTATGAGCAGGGCTGGAAAATAATACATGAGATGCGTCACGCTGACAGTACTGGTTATGGCACATATTCTCTGTCAGACTGGGTGAGCTGCTGAGAGTTTGTGGCATTTTGCTGCTTTTATTTGCATATTCTGTCTGTTGTGTTTTCTTTTTACTGCTTTTTTCATGAATTCTGTTCAGACAAGTACGCATGACATTGAAAAATCCTATGATTAATCTATTAATTTGTTTAATTAATTAACTCATCAGGGTAAGTGGCTATGTTGACTGTGCTGTGCTGATTACGGCAGAACATCTGGCTGCTGAAATGCCTGTTGTTCAGCAGGCCTTTGTTGTTTGGAGACAGTTAAACTCAGCAGGATAGGATATGAATAAATGCTAACTGATCTGCATTAACAAGATGTACAGATTCCAAAACAAGTCTGGGGAAGCGTGCCCGGTGAAAATGTATGTTTCATAGAGCAGGGGAATCCATTCCCTCAGTGGCTTGATAAGTGCATCATTTGGAGCGTAGATACTATTGGTAGAAAAACTGCAATGAAAGATGAATCTAATCGAAATTATGGAGCATTAAAGAAAGCTGTATTTCCAATCAGTTGTATAAATAGCTTAAGTGCTGGCCACAAAGAGAAAAACAAAAAATGGTATTTTTTAAAAAGCACAGATTGAGAGGCTGGCGTTACACTTGGATTAAAAAAAAAAAAAAAAAAGCCTCTCGTGTCTATATTTGGACACCGATACAGTGAATTACACGAACAGCAAATAGACACAACAAAATGAGTTGCCATGTAAATCATTTTTTAAATCATGACAGGAACTAATTTCTCTTGTATTAGTAAAGTTAGGACGTGGGGAAAAGTTAAAGAGATCAAATAACATCCCACTGTAGGCAAGCGAAGAAATATTGTATTAAGTCATGCTGTGAACAGCTAGGTTCTGACAGCTTACTCTTTTGAAGTATATCAAATAACTGACCTAGAATACTTCTCTCTTGCTGAAATGGTTAGATCAATGGGGTCCTTTAAAATTTCTGACATTTTCAGGCGACAGAGCCACAGTAGACACAATCAAACTGTTTTGACAGACTGATGGCACTCTCTGGCATCAATTCTTGGGCGATCTGACCTAAACAGCATATGTCAATAGTTGTGATTGTTCTGTTGTTATCAGTTTATGGGCCTTATAAAATGAATAATGTCAAACAAGTTTCAAAACTCTTGTACCGCTTTATAATGAAGTTGTGACAATATTTTAAACAGTACACAGAGCTGATCTGTTTGGGCCTTGGTTGTTACCATCTTCTAAAACTGTGCTCATTTTCTTTGGAGATAGTTAAGTAAACAAAAAAGTTGTACAATGTTAATTCTTCCAAGCAGTTCCCCTTTAAACTTTGCAGAACAATATTTAATTGCTTAACATCTTAACTTTTTGGTCACCAAACCTTCATCTACCAGCTGACCTCTGTTCATAAGATTGCTGTTAAAGTTCCAAGATGTCTGTGTGTCAATTGAAGTTGCAACCAATCAGACTTTTGTTTGAATTAACATAGAGTAAGAAAGGTTGGGCATTGTAAGAGAATCAGCAAATGAAAGATTTTTTATCATGGCTTTAATTTAACAACACTGATAGATTGAGACATATTACTTCAATTACTTTGAGTGTTTAAAAAACATTATTTTACCTGATTGGAGCATTTAAGAATTCCTCAACATGCAATTGGACCCCGTCTCCTCCCTTTTCATTGAATTGTTTGTCAGTTTGTTTGGTTTTAGAGGAAAAAGTCGACTTTTAATTAGCAAATTATTAGGGCCGTTAACACAGCAGGGGTTCGGTCTTGTTGTTTTTAAAAGTTTGATGTGTACGATGTAGTGACATGATGCAGCGGTATAAACTAAAAATGGCAAAACTATGGCGACTATAAAATAAAAACAAACAAAAAACACTCTTTGTTTCTTCTGGGCCACTGTCGCATCACAGCAGTCAGACATTTTAAAGTGGCGAGCAGGGCACCTAGCTGCAGTGCTGGGTATGAGTTGCTATTTCGATTGTTGTTCTGAGTAACATCAGTCAGTCTGTTAGCGGTTGATTCACATGATAGTTGGATTACATGCATCGAAATTTAAGATATCCAATTTTTTTTCTCAAATGTGGTACAATCCTTCGATCAAGTACACTTCATTTGTCAACTTCTGCCACATTTTCAACCATATCAGATTTTCCACCGAACACGTTTTGTGAAAAAGTGAAAAAAAATACACAACTTTCTCCAAATCTAGATTGAAATGAGCAGCGAAACTGAGAAACAGGAAGTGAAATTGACATCACTGCTCCAATTTCCTGTTTTTTTTCTTTTTCCTGGAGAAGGTCCCTAACTTAGTGAAATGACTCAGTAGCAGCCAAGATAAGAGCTTCACTAAATTAAAAAACAAAACAAACAAGAGTTGCATTGCTGCCTTATAGTATTTCTTTTAGCTCAGGAAACACTGGACTATCCTTTATGAAAGGAGAAGAGATAATTCTCACCCACAATTCCTTGTAGCCGCAACATTTAACGCTCTATGGTTTTCAAGTCATACTAACAGGGATTCATACGAATAAACATACTGGGTGAGGGTGACCAGCATAGGTGGTCAACCTGAAGACGTCTTTCACCTTGTTAGGATGGGCATGTAGCGGCTGGATACGCAAAGGTAGGAGGCTTGAGGCAGAGGTAGTGATGACCCAACCGGGTGTTTTATTCACCAACATTCACAGCAGACAGACTTTGACATAGACACATACTGCAGACCAGGAGCACTGTGGTCCTAGCAGCATTACTAGCAATAGGAAAGCTCTATCGAGTGTGGTACAACTGGCAGCCTTATATCCTACTCTGGCTCTACCAACCAAACCCCTGGGGGATTCCTGCTCCTCCCATTACACATCCCCATAAGAACAACACACAAAAACCTTAAAATACATTTACCCTCTATTATAAAATCAATCAATTATACTTCCTAGCATGTCTAAACCGTAGTACTAAATCTAAAAAAAGACTTCCCCTAACTAATTCTGGTGCACTCCCCCCTACACCAATCAGCACATGGTATGACCCGGAACCTTCAAATGCTGGAGACTGAATGTAGGGACTCTTTTGCCTGAGCACCCTGGAGAGGAGACATAGGTGAGTGACTTCACACATGTATTTCAATTACCAGACAGCACAGTCACAGTTTATCACATCCTTTAGCTAAATGTACACTTATCACAGAGCCTTCAGGCTACTAACGAACAGGCCTGGTCCCCCCTCATTCCTCGCTGAGGGCAACACAGGACCTGCACACCCACATGTTGTCAATACACACATTCAATAAACACATGACAATTTGTTTGTGCCTCGTTATTTAACATATTACTCATGTGACCTCCAAGACCAAAAGTCAGTAATGAACATTACCTTCATTACACACCTGTTTGGTTTTATTCTTTCCTTATCTGAATTACCAACCTTAATTACAAGGTAACAGTTCATATTATTAACAGCTTATTGTACAAATATGACAAATTCCTAAGTCCGAACACATTTTCTTACCATTTATAACCCAACATTTTTTTTTCAAAGAAGTCAAGTAAAAGTATAAAGACAGACAGGAGGGCATTTTCTGTCAGTGTTCAGTGTGGCCACAACACATGGAATCAGGACCCCATTTTGAAGGAGCACAAACTATTCAGCTTACCACGAGGGGGCTTTTACAGAAAGGAAAGCTTTTATTTGGCTCAACTCATTGAGATCTGATCCTTGTGCCAATGTCTGCAGGTTTGTGTTCCTTTTAAAAGTGTAAAACAGAGTTCAACAATAGGTCAGTAAGAGTCTTTTTTTTTTTAATTTCATTTAATTTCTTTTCACGGTTTTTCATTTGAATTAGCAGGATGTAGTCACTGAGTGAAAGCCGGAAGGGACAAGCTTTTCATCTAATGGCACAATTTGAAAAGGTGACTAACATCAAAGGTCTGTGCTTCCTGCTGAATCCTGTTAGTATTGATTGACCTACCTATGCCATATTCATTGTCTCCGTTCCTGCCTGTTTCAGGATTTTTATATTTTGTGCTTCACATTTTGGTCTTTCTAGTTCATCGACCGGGTTGCTTTATTTTTTGCACGCCGTGTATCACAATCATAGAAGCCTGTCTTGAAGATAAAGGAACAAACAGGTGCTGAGTATCTCTTTCACATATGTTGCAATTATTTGGAAAAGGGCAGGAGATAAAAAAAAAGGACACCTTCAGCTTTAGTTCTAACTTAATAAGTTCGCTCTGTGTTTTTTTTTTTTGTTTTTAGAACTGCCGCTGCCTTGTGATCTTTGCTACCCAACCGTTGTAAATAAGATGTCGATGCCGCAGCATCATTGATCCAACATGTTCTGTGAATCCCACATCTGGTGTCTCTAACCGCGTTGCTATTGATCAGTTTTTGTTTAAACTTTGCTCTGAAGCATTTATTCTTGAAGGAAAGAAAAGCAAACGCACTATTACAAAACCTTCCGAGATGAGTAGTGGCTATTGAGCTTTCATGTCTTCGAGGAACACTTTTGGTGTTGAGTGATACAGAAAAAGGTCAGAAAGTATTCAAGGAGCCATGAATTGCTGGTTTTAGTAAAGGACTTGATGACAATAACAGAATGGAAGAACAGATCATTGTGGATGTTTGCTTTCAGACACAGATGGCAGCAGAGCCCTTATAACCTCAGTCACATTCACTGCATCACGGTTCCACACCGATGTCAGTCCGGCAACTCTTTCAAAGACGAGTCGAGTGTAGAATGTGTCATTCCCGTGTCACCATTTCTGAGGCTTGTGCTTACATCTTTACTTTCATACACAACACTAAAGTCTACTTAACTACAGTCTACAGAGGGCCGATTTTCAGTCCCTTATTTTGATTGATGCAAAGACAGCCGTGCTTATATCGCAGCATCCTAAGTGGGTGTGTCAGTGATGTTCCTCATCAGTTTCAGCCCTATTTATTGACGTTTTACTGGGTGGCTATGTACGGTTCTGTTATGTTTACAGTTTGTTTGCTCGTGTTTTATTTGATTAACCAGTGTATTCGACCTCCTGTTTGTACAGAAAGGTGTATTATTAACAGATGAGCTGTGAGGTGCCACCAAAGCAGTAGCTCTCATCTGTGCAAAGAGTTATCACAGCTGAGAACAATGCAGCAGCTGTTGGATGTCTGCTGGAATGTGTTCCAAACATGCAAGAACTGTTTATGTGTTTTTATAAGGAATTAGGTACGTCATGAAAAATAGTTTTTTTTTTTTTTAAAGAGCTTTTAAACTGTTGAATTTACATAGAATTTAATTAAAACAGTGTAAATGAGATTTTAATGGTTTGTTGTCACTCTTCTCTCGTCACATTTATTCTACCTTTCTCACCCACGTTTTTAGATGATATGAGAGAGAGATTCATCACCGTCACCAGTAATACCAAATACCATCTCAACTTTCGCTGACTGAGACTAAGCATTTCTGCCCTGCTAACATGCACCTCCACTGTGTGCACAAATGCCCCCCCCCCCCACCCACAATGTCAGTTCATTGGCTGTAACATCTTTCTTTCCCTGTCCCTGAAGCTAACTTAGGTAACGTCCAGTTTCAGTTTCGGTCCAGTTTTGGCATTTGGCCCAAATACAAAGATTGGCTGACCTTTCTACACACCCGTAAGGGACCTATAAGACAGAATTTTTTTACCAAATTTATCGATATCTGTCATGATGTTGCAGTAAAACAGCGGTCTCTGACCTTTTGACCAAAGTGGGCTGGCTATTATACTGACAATATGTCGGCAAAAGGCGGCAGTGGCGGTGCTTGATTTCACGGTTGGTGGGGTAATATATGGTAACACAAGGTAATGACGAGTTTTATTTATGTGACATCGATAACATGCAACGTGTGATCTCCCTGCATGAATGACCACCTGAAACTCAACACGTTATGTTGGCGTGCACCTTAACCCTTACCCAGAACAAGTTTGGAGATAAGGACATTTGACAGTACACAGTTTTATTTCTACAGCTACTGAAAGCTCCTGCTGTTGGGTGGCATGGCTTGACAGGAACGCGAAACAAGATATCATCTAATCTAGAGAGAGGAGGTGGCACTGTCCTCCTCCCGAGTCTCCCACTTTTGCTCCTTTTTTACACACTGCTTCTGTTTTGCCGATAGTTCAATCTCCCACATGCTGTGAATTAGAGGTCAAGAGAAGAGAGCCATTTTTCTGCTGTGTCGGTCCAACCGTGTGACGCTCACCATATTTTACCATCGTCAGGGCTTTCTTTATGAGGAGAAGAGTCAATAACATATTTGTCATGTTAAATGAGTTATCTATAAATGGAACCTATGAGCCCTTTACAGCACCCTGGTATTGATAGCTGGACTTGTATAACGTTTTGTGTTTTGCTGTCTGCTAAATTCAATGTGAAATCTGCGAGTTATCCCGTACGAGTCCATTCTCTGCATTCAATTCACTTTGTCACATTACTGTATTATTTTAGACGAGGAAATGAAGAGGCGCAGCAAAGGATGGCAGTGATTTGCTGCTGTTGAAATTTCAATTTTCTACCCCAGAGGAGGGTTGTTCCACATGAAAGAGAATGAAAATGCTGTTCAAAGAGAAAACTGCTCTGGAGTTTGAAGTAAATTTTGAACAATGCCAATCTCCCCTCTTTAATTTGAGCAGAAAATTGATGGATTGCAACTGACATTTTGGATCATTGTAACGTATTTGCCAGTTATGTTTTATAAATTTACTTAATGGATTGGATTCATTTGGTTCATCACGATAGTCCTTTTAAGATATATGTTAGTCATGGCTCTTTCTGAACAAGACGCATTAGACTATGTCGACAAGAATGATAAATGCCTAATTAGTTGCAAAGGAAATGTTTAGTCATAGAGTACTTGTACTATTAGTGCTGTTTGCAGGGCTTCTATATTTTTGACGACACAATCTTGTCGTACTCGATTGCAGTCATCTCACAAAGCCAACTTCCTGCTGCTGCCTACCACAGTTATCTGATGCTCTTCCAGCACACTTTCCACAGCTCTCTTTCAAATATTACTTAATCCAAAACCGTAGTACTGACTTCAAAAGGACCCATAGCTTCAGGGCACGGTACACTTCCTACATTCTGCCAACATTGTGGTTATCAATCCACCTACTGTTGGCTCTCCTCCTTTCACTCCAGTAGAAACACCTGAAAGTACTTTTACTAGTTTTAGTTAGGTTAGATTAGATTAGATTAGCTTTTGTTGTCCCACAATGGGGAAATTCACAGATAATCCTACTCTTGAAAAGTATAGTACCTCAAATTTTCTTATTATTTTTATGGTTTTGTTGTTTCCCTTTGCATTTATATCTGTGCACAGTCAACTGTGTTGTTTTTAAAGGGGCATATTAGGTTAATTGGTGACTCTAAATTGTCCCTTGGACTTGCCCTGTGATGGACTGAGTTAGATTAAGTAGGTATAGAAAATGTCTGTCTCTACAGGCTACCATACAGCCCATCAAAATCCAAGAAGATGCAACTATCAGAAATGTTAAAAAACAATTAAAAAACACTTGAAAGTAAAACAAATTAGACACAGGATACAGTAACACAGTAGTTTTTGTGTAGACATAATATATTATATATTCATTACATTATTTTCATTACAGTTCAATTTTTTATTCAATTTAGTCATTTTTTAACGTTAACCCATCTTACATGTCTCAGAGTCTCTGCTCCTATTGTGGGACAAAGGTAACTATGTTAACTCTGTGTCTTATCTATGTGATACCATCCCCTCCTTCACCTGTTCATCCCACTGCATCCCATATTGTTTCATCTATTTTGTACTCTGTTTGAACTGTAAAGGCCATTTAAAAACAACACGTGCTTTTAGAGCTGGATGGCCTGATTAGAATGTGATGTTGTGTTCTGACTGTGCTGCTCTGCAGGGCTTTTTGTTACACTTTTTTCAGAGGTGTCATATCATGCTTTAAATAGCCCCATCAGATGTGAAATGACATGACATCTGTATGAGAAAACACAGACAACGTCAGTGCAAAGAACACTCGCTGCATATTTATGAACGCTCTCTGTTTCATATTCCCATTTCCCATGTCAGAGAAAGTTTTACAAGAGCTGTTCATGCCTTGACAATTTACAATGCGCCCTTACTATTGGGCATTAGAAGACGGTGGCATAACTGTGTGCAAAGGAACATGAATGAATGTGTAGCTGACATTCTGTCTTAGTTTTGCCAAGTTTGACACTCAGTTGAAACTGTTCTCCTTCAGAAGACTGTGACACGTGGCTGTCAGGGTGGAACAGCGTGTCATCCAAAAGGAAAAAAAAGATCGAAATAAAAAAGTGAATGCATGAGTGATGCATGATCACTTTCTTGGCAAGTAATACATGCCTGCTAGCTTTCCCTTTTCAATAAAACAGGTCGATTGATGCATTTGTCATCATTTGGCTTAAAAGCTTTTTAATCCACCAGCTTTCTAAGTCTGTTATGTGTTTGATCTGAAAACACATATCGTTCCTCCTGTTTGTTTCTTTTTTCGGAAAGATGTAGCCCCGGAGTTCCATTGATGCTGCCGCTTTGCCTTTGCTTTCAATCCGATGAAGAGCTTCCTCCCGGCTCTCTGTTGCTCGTCACACAGCAGGTGTCCCGTATCTCTCCTATTCTGCTATTTGCCATCTTGAAGACAGGTGCCCGTGTTGTCAGCTTCAGTTAAACTCCCTTCCAAACGCGCTTTCGCAAGGGAAGCGTGTTTTGTATGGGAATCAGCACGGAGAAATCCCCATCTTTACCTCCTATGATTGGGACTGCACCATGCTGGCTTAATGTGTAATTAGGCTTCCTTGCTTGGAACATGCAAAGATTTAATTATTCTTAATCTAAGACAAGTAACTTCAGTGGACAAATACCTCCGCTTCACTTTGTACAAATTATCTGCCCTGTATCGTGAAGCCATGAGCTGGTGTCCTTTGATCACTTGTAGCTTTTAGCATTCCAGGAAGCTTCGACTTCAGGTCAGCCTACTGGGATTCTGTGGGAACTCTTCCCCCAAGACATGTGGATTATACTTATCTTTCATTCACAGCTCTATTGGCTTATCTTATCTGAATGGCTGTTTTTTTTTCCAAATATAACAAACAAATACAATTCACACATAAGACAATCATGTCTAGTTTCTGCCCATTCAAATAAACCTCCCAATGCCCCCCCACCCACATGTACTGGACCTCAAGCAAATTTCAATACATTCAGATATCGACACATACACAAACTAGGTAAATAAAAAAGAAAACCATCACAAACAAAACGAAAAAACCCTAAAAAACAAACAGGTACATATATACATTTAAGTTACATAGATATGTTAATAGCTGCCAAGCCTTCTAAAAAAGGAAATAAATGGCTGCCAAATGACATAGAATTTCCTGGTGGTCCCTCTTACAGAATATCTTATTTTTTCTAAATGAACATGACTCATGACCTCCCTAATCCACTGGCCATATGTTGGGGGGAAAGCATCCCATCCCAAAGCATTCCATTTCAACAGGACAAGTCTCCTGGCCAACAAAGAGCAGAAGGCCATCACGCCCAGGTGGTTCCCAGAAAAAGTGGCACCCAGCAGAGCCACCCCAAATAGTGATATCAGAGGAGATGGGTGCACTGTTTTCCCACATAATTCGGAGAATGCCTCAAAGATAGAATGCCAAAAGCATAGCGCACGACCAAAACATGTGCAGTAATGTGGCAGTAGCTTGTCTTCATTGATCACATGTAGGGTCCATACCCGTCTTAATCCTAGACAATCTATCTTTGGTCCAATCAATACGGTGGACTATTTTGAATTGAACCACAGTGTGTCTGAGGCATACAGAGGAAGAATAATTTCGCTGAAATTTTTTTTTGCCATATTTCCTCTGAAATTGTTTAATCTAGGTCAGTTTCCCACTTTATTTTAAGGTTATCCAGACTGTTCATGTTATGTGTATTGAGTAATGTATAAATTCTGCCCATTATTTTTTTCATGTTAACTTTGCATTTTAAAATTGTTTGAAGCAGAGATTCTGGAGGACTCAGTCGGTAAAAGTTCGAGTTGGAAGCTGCAAATACCTGTAGAAGTGTGATTTGTGAAGACCATATTATTATTATTATTACTACCATATACCTTATTTCTGTTGTAACTCCACAAGAGGCAAACTTATTTTGAATGTAGAGGTCAGATAGTGTACCTATTCCACTTCTTGCCCAGACATTAGAAGCTTCATCCATTATTGACGGAACAAACATATGATTCTTTATCAATGTTGTAGCAAGTGAAAGAACAGTGAGATTAAAGGTCCTTCTAAACTGGTTCCAGGTTTTAATTGAATGGATAACAACTGGATTAGTAGTGAAGGCTAAGATAGGCTGTTCCAAAGGTAATTTGGAACAAAATAGAGCTGGGAAGGAAGATCCGATGCATGCCCTGTCCATTCAGCACTATTAGCATCCGAGCTATCATCTCTCAACCAATACAACAAGGCTCTTATATTGGCAGCCCAGTTGTAATACATACAATTTGGAAGTGCCATACCACCCATCGTGCGAGATCTCTGTAATATATATATTTTAATATATCATCTTTTTTTTTTTTTATTTTAAAATAATTTTTTTTATTATTATTATTTTTTATAAATCCTGTCTGGTCGGATGAAATAATGTTTTCCAGACAACACGCCAAAATTTTGGCAACAATCTTTGCGTCTGTATTCAGCAGCAAGACAGGGCGGTATGAGCTGCAATTAGGGGATTTTTTAATTATTTTTAAGTAATAAAGAGATGACTGCTTTACGCATACTTAGGGCAAGGAATTGGTGACTAAAGATTCTTCAAACACTAACAATGGTCGGAAAACTTTTTGAAAAATTCGGTTGGGAAACTGTCTGGCCCAGGAGATTTTCCACTTTGCATGGCACCAATTGCTGACACTATCTCCTCAACTGAAAAATCCTTTTCCAGTTCAGCCGAGAGTTTTACACTTACAGCAGGCATTTTCAGGGATTAAAAAAAGTCGTCTAGGACAGAGGGCACATCTGAAGTATGTAATAATTGGTAGAATTTCTTGAAACAGGAATTGATTTTCTCATTGTTAGTGCATTTTATACCACATTCATCATTAACTACAGGGATGGTTTGATTAGAGGTTCTTTGGCGCAGCTGGTGAGCATGTGCTTGGCCGGACTTTTCCCCATGCTCATAATGACGATGTCTTGATTTGGAAATCAGGTATTCAGCCTGTTTGGTGGACAGGAGATCAAACTCTGTCTGTAATGACAAGTGGTTTTGGGTATGTTTGCCAATGGAGAATGGCTATGCAACCTGTCTAATTCTAAAGTAAGAGTATGCCGTGGAGGTGGGGTTGCGAAACCGCAACACATCCGCTACACCGTAGGTCTTCAGAAAGAGCTGAATAGATTTTCACGACTTCTGCTCTGTTTTTTTTCTTAAGAACAGTCTTTTGAACAATTTGCTCGTCCTTAGTGAAAGACTTGGAGGTAGGAAGAATTTGAGAGCTGCATTCGAATGAAAAAAGGATTAGGGTTATCAAAGTGTCTCCTTGGTATTGTTCTTACATTTGAATATATATTTTTTCTCCTAAAAAAGGTACTTAAGTTCTCACTTCAGACAGATTGAACCTCCAAGCAGTGCAGAAGGCAGTGACATACAATATAATTTGAAGTTATTGTGCAAAGACTGGGTGTTATTTAAAGTATGAGAGTAATGCCATTATGTGAGGATGTGAAGGTAGAGAGCCTTCAGAAGCTTCTCTAGCTCAAAATGAAACAAAACACTTTAACATGGCTCCACCACATGCTCTCAAGCATTATTTCAGCAATTGGTTTAGGTTTCTTAGCTCCAAAAAGAAAAAAAACAAACTTACTTTTTGTGCAAACCATGACTCACATATTGGTACAAACTGTATGGGGTCCCTCAACACAAACCCTAATTCTGTGTGTTTTGTAATCTTTCAACCAAGCACCAAGCAAGGGACTAAGTTCTCAATTAGCTGCTAAGCATCTCAATTGCAAAGATTCCAAATGGAGTGTTTATGTGGCTTTTTTCGGCTGTTCAAATAAAGCAATATGCTGTTCATTGTATAGATTAAACAAGGTGAGGCTGCGTTTCAGTTTTATGCTCCTAAAATCTGTAACAGTCTTCCAGAAAATGTGAGACAGGCCTCAACTCTGACAATGTTTAAATCCAGGCTGAAAACAGTTCTGTTTAGCTGTGCATATGACACCTGAAAGTATTTTATCTGCACTCTTCACTTTTAAATTAATTAAGAAATGATTATTTTAATGGGTTCTTTATTCTTTATTTTTTATTTCTTTTTAATGATTTTATTGCCTTCTTGTGATTTTATGTAGCTGTAAAGCACTTTGAATTACCTTGTGTACGAATTGTGCTCTATAAATAAAATTGCCTTGCCTTGCCTTAGATTTCACTGCACTCCCTTGCTTTAACATAAACCTCCATTAAATTGTGTTTTAAGAGGTGTGGATTTTTCCCTTCAGAAGTATATGTTATGGCACTTCATTTAGATGTCAACACTTTGCCTGCTGCATTAAGGTGATTCCACATTCGCAGTGATTTTTATTTCTTTTTGTTATTGTTTTGGACGAGCATTTTGTTAAAGCATCTGTTGATAAAACAGATCTGCCCTTACTGATCACTACTGTTCCCACATTTCAGGTGAGCAAGCCAAATTCTGCAACTGCTTTTGGTCTCAATAGATTTATAAGTGGCATAATTACACATTTTTAGTTTTTTCCTTTCTACTTTGATCAGAATTGGCTTTAATTCGCCAAGTACGTAGGCACATACAAGGGATTCTTTGCCGGCAGTTGTTGTCTCTCACATGCATTTGTCATGAATAATATTAAAA
Source organism: Odontesthes bonariensis (assembly GCF_027942865.1). Lineage (NCBI taxonomy): Eukaryota > Metazoa > Chordata > Actinopteri > Atheriniformes > Atherinopsidae > Odontesthes > Odontesthes bonariensis. The sequence continues at coordinate 3,748,817 of NC_134521.1, forward strand.
AGGAAATAAAAATTGTTTTGTATATACATGAAAACTGTAAGTGACAGACTGTCACTGTGTCCTGGATAAGGGCTGTGTATACTTCGCAGCAGTGTGTCGCAGTGAGCTTGTCGCAGACACGACGCAGTTATTTTTGATTTATGCCTACTTTTGAAGAGCTGTCTGCGCTATGTTAATCCCACACCACAACGCAAGAGGGACAATCACGAACAAGCTAGGATTGTGGGTGTGGTGGGTGGCGACTGGACAAATACGCACTTTGATTGAGATGCAGCTGATCGATCTAGACATAGAAGAAATATTGCTACTACTGGAGCTGGCAGAGAGGCGAAAGAATCGTCACGGTTAGCGTTACCATTAGCCGGTTAGCAAACCGGAAATACGCATAGTGTAGAGCGGAATGTAGAGTTGACCAATCAGAGGCCTCCTTTCTCTCCTCCCTGCGGCGATGTCTGCGGCACTGTCTGCGGTGAGTTACAATTTTGGGGAGGTGCACCAGAGTGTCTGCGTAGGGGGGGGAGCATGTCTGCGTTAACTGCGACACATACGCAGACGACCTGGTTTCCGACCATAAATCAGCCTTTAGTCCTGGTCTGGAGGACTCTGAGGCGCCTGCCAGACGGAAGCAGTTCAATGTTCCCTGCCCTCTTCCGAGTTCTGGAGCAGTACAGGTCCTAGATAGAGGGCAGAGGGGCTCCGATAATGTGCTTTGCAGTCCATAAAGTACGCCGCAGCCTTGTTCTGTCCTTCTTGGTTGCAGCTACGAACCAAAAAGTGATGGAGGTGCACAGGACGGACTCGATGACTGTAGTATAGAACTGCAGCAGCAGCTCCTGGGGCAGGCCGTATTTCCTTAAGAGCCGAATAAAGTGCATCCGCTGCTAGGCCTTTTTGAGGATGGAACTGATGTTCTGTTCCCACTTTAGATCTTGAGAGATAATTGTGCCCAGGAATCTGAAGCTCTCCACGGTGGCCACAGGGCTGCTGAGGACTGTGAGGGGCATCAGATTGGTCTGACTGCACCAGAGCACCAGCTGATCCACTTGCTGTCTATTTGCTGACTCGTCTTCGTCATAGATAAGACCGATGACAGAGGTGTCGTCAGCAAACTTCAGCAGCTTCACAAAGGGGTCCGTGGAGGTGGAGTCATTGGTGTAAAGGGAGAAGAGCAGTTGTTGTGTCTGGATAAGATGGGCATACATGTCAGTCAAAGCTGATCAGTGGCAATGATGTGCATATGTGAAGCAGTGTAAAACCTCACAATATAAGTAGTTGAACTGACACAAAATTTGTTAAGGTTTGAGTTGCTTTAGATGCTGACAATTTGCTCTCCTGATGTCCCCGTTCTGAGTCGCTGTTAGCTTGGTTCAACCACTTGCTTCTCCAAACTGAGAGTGCGCCTTCTTTGGTTTACTGTATGTAAAAATAGGCCTCTCATACTTCACCCAACCACATTGAAAGAAAAAAATAAAAATAATAGCCAGGCATTTTTGCTTTTTAAAAGGAATATGATTATTAGACTTGGCTGTAATCAGGTGGCCAGAAATACGACTGGAATATATAATGAACTACAGTTCCAGCATGTGTATGCTATCGCTTGACTATGTCAGTGCAATGCGATTGCAGTATGCAATCAAAGTACCTGGAACTTTTAGTCTTGGGAACCTTTTCAAAGAACGAAAAATATTTTTTCAGACAGTTGGCTTACAGCTTGTCCACTGCAAAGACAAACTACTCCAATGTGGAGGTGATGCAGAAGACTAAAGAACTCTATTTAAGTTAGGAATATAGGCAACATATCAACAACAGATAAAAAGTAGTGTCAACTATGTAAAAGAGAAAGGGCAGCATTTGTGAAGTGACTTCAAAACGCCCTGACCAAACCTACATCAAGAACAAGTGGCGAGGAAAAAGGCCCATGCTGTGTCTACTCGTCTGGGGAGAAAGTTGCTTTTAAACACACTGCAACAACCACATCCAGGCTTTGGATTACCATCCATCCATCCATTTCATCCACTCATCTGAAGTCGAGTCGCAGAGGCAACTGATCCAGGAGAGAAACCCAGACACTGCTCTCCCCAGCGACACTCTCCAGCTCCTCCTGGGGGATCCCGAGGTGTTAACACGGCAGAAAGGACATATAATCCCCCCAGTGAGTCCTGGGTCTTCCCCGAGGCCTCCTCCCAGTAGGAGGTGCTCTGAAAACCTCCAAAGGGAGGGGACCAGGAGGGCATCCTAACCAGATGCTCGAACCATGTGTGGAAGGAGCTTAGGTGCAGCGTCTCTACTCCGAGTTCCGTCTGGATGACCGAGCACCTCACCCTATCTCTAAGGCTGAGCCCAGCCGCCCTCCAAAGGAAACCCATTCTATCCGCTTCTATCCACAATCTCGTTCTTTTCGTCACTATCCAGGTCTCGTGACCATAGGTTAGGGTTGGAACAAAGATGGACCTGTTGGCTCAACTCCTTCTGTACCACAACAGACCGGAGCATCGCCCTCATTACCGCTGACAAAGCCCCAATCCTTCTGTCCATCTCTCGCTCCAACCTGCCATCACTCGTGAACAAGATACCCAGATACTTAAACTCCTTCGCCTAAGGCAAGGACTCATCCCCAACCCGGAGGGAGCATTCCACCTTTTTCCAGTTGAGAACCATGACCTCGGATTTGGAAGACCTGACCTTTATTCAGGGTGCTTCACACTTATGGCGCTTTTCCACTACCTCTACACAGCTCGGTTTGGTTGTGTTTCTATTACACTTCGTGCCTCCTGGACGTGGGCGGGGTCGTCGTAACACGGCTGCGCGTGTTGCTGCTCACCCTGCGGCTTTTTGTCGCACAGAAGGCAAGAGAAGAGAGCCAGAGAAGACTCCTGGCCGCCAGACAAAACGGTATTGAAAAGTACCGGAGAGTTTTGTTACGAGCTTCAAAAAGACGACGTTTGGAGGTAAGCTAACGGTTGCTAATGCTAGCTTTTATTATCCGCGTTATGACGCTTGCAGTGACGACACTCATCGCCCAATCAGTGGAAGGCAGTCAGCTGACGTCACGTTTTAGTAACGCTTCGGCCCGCTTGGAACCAGGGCTGAGGTGATAGGAAAAATCCTGCCGGTTGCAGGTACGGCGTGCTAGTGGAAACACGCAATAGCGCGCTGAGCCGAGCCGAAGCGAGCTGGTGGAAAAGCGCCATTAGCCACTCAGTGTGCTGAATGTCCTGGCTTTAAGAAGCCAAGAGAACCACATCATCCGCAAAAAGCAGCGATGCGAACCTGAGGGTACCCAAACCAGACACTCTCCTTTCCACGACTACGCCTTTAGATCCTGTCCATGAAAATTACAAACAGGATTGGTGACAAGGGGCAACCCTGGCGGAGTCCAACACACACTGTAAACGAGTCTGACTTCGTGCCAGGACACAGCTCTTGCTTTGGTTATACAGGTACCAAATAGTTCTTAAAAGAGGTTCCGGTACCCCATTCTCCCTCAGCAGCTCCCACAGAAGGTCGTAGGCCTTTTCCAAGTCTACAAAACACATGTAGACTGGATGGTCGCAAGGTCTCTTTCTTCACCTTGACGGCTTCCCTCACCGCTGGCGTCCACCAGCGGGTCCTCCGGTTAGGCACAGGCACCGGCACCGGCAACCTTCAGGCTACAACTCCCAGCACAATCTTGGATTACCAACTCGCAGTTTAAATATTGAACATAGACGCCCCCTCCCTTTTTAACCCATTAAGACATGATGTAACATGTGAATGTGTTTATGCCATAGAGTCTTTTGGTCTTTAGGATTAATGGAGATTGACATGGTGCAGCTTCACCACCAATGCCCTCTCTAATGTTCTTTACACACCTCTCTGATTATATCGGCCAGCTTCTTTGCATCTCCTCTGGTGGGGATTTGAAGCTGTTTTTATCTGCTCTGACCCCTCATAGATATGCTGCAGAGATGCAGCAAACTGTAAAGATGACCTACCTTATCTAGGTCTGCCATTCAGTAAAAAAGAAAATGTGTTTCACTTAAGTATTAATCGTTCATCTTCTCTGAGAATCCAGTTAGAGACATCTACATTCTCACCATGTGTAGAGACGGGATCTTTTTGTTTGCGCCCTTCAATGCGGTCTGTAACTTAAAGTGCCTGGATCAGCAAATATTAGTCTCACTTGTCAGAAATGAAGCAGCAAATGAACTTGTGGAGTGACTGCACAGAAAGTAGTTCTCTGGATTTTGACGAGGATGCAATTAACTTAAGTTCTCATATGAGTTCTGCAGAGAAAGCTAAAACTGGAGTAAATGGTGACATGGGGTTCTCTTCCCTCACATGCATGTCAGGCAGGAGATCCAGTTGACAGAGATTGTCAGTTTAAGAAAATTAAACTATGATCCCATTTAATTGTGCTGGATATTCTCCAAGTTTTTATTTTGTTTCTCATACTTACTCCAGAGACATTATGAATCTTTAAGTTTATCAACTTGTGGAAATCCTCATGATTTACATTTTTTTTAAAACTCTGATATGAGAAAATGTATGGTTTTCGTCTTATGTAATTTTATAGAATATAAAGATTAACTATTGCTACGACTCAGTGTTTTTACCCTTATGATTTTTTTGATTATATTTTTTAAAGTGATTGGTGTCGACGTGTTCCATTTGTTTAAATAATGACTCTGTGTCTTTAACATAGTTTTTTTTAATGTAGGTCTTCAAGAAAAAAATCATAAAATCTGAACAATTTCAACATGTAGCTGAAGTCCAAGTCACAATTTGCTTTGATTATTATTTTAAAATAAAATGTGTGTTGTGTAGGTTTGGCTTTGACATTGTTGCGTCTCTGTCGAGAAAACTGGGTTAAGCAGCTCACTGTATATTCAATAAGCTGTATCTCCTTCTGCGACAAATTTCTGAGCATTAAACTGCACTTTTATGTTGGACTTTAACTCGCTCAATTGACAGAAAGTTAATTTATTTCTTACTAGAAGTAAATGATAAATATATTTATTTTTCTTTATATGCCTTTAGAAAAATGCTTACTCTTGAATAATCTTTCATACGAAAGCCTTTTTCCAGCTTTTCTCTTCTTTGAAGCTGCTGGGTCAGAGTCTTAAATGTAATGAACTAACACATCTATATAAGGCAGCTTTAGCCAAATGAGCACGTAGAACGCACATGGAGGAAACATGAATTATTAATTCATTTCATGCAGACATTGAAAATTGTTCAAAGTGCTAAAATGACACCAGATGTCATCAAATGGGTCTTAGGAGTTTTTAATTCCTTTACTCAACCTCTTAACTCTCTTAACCCTTTTTTTCCTATTCAGTTCACTCCATTCAGCATCATGTCCTCATAGGGCAAATCTACATGCTTGTATACTTACTAAGTGCACCACTACAAACAATTACGCTATTCTTTTTGTTCACAAATTTTCCAGTTGTACCTCAAGTTCTCAAGGCCACAATAAAAGTCTTTTCATTCAGCCCTTTTTTATTTCTAAAGAAAGACTTGAGACCTTAAGGCTCGTCTCACCCTGTTCGCTTCCCCCGCTTCCCTCTAATGGACTGGCCAGATTGAACATTGTCACTCTCTTTTTGTCTATGTCCTTGTTGAGAGCAAGTGGAGCGCATCATATTTTCTGAAAACTGCAGTCTGTCGTCAGATTTAAGTCCATGTCCACTCAGCAAACATAAAGAAGCAGTTAAATTCAAGTTCGAACTGAAATGGTCACAGCCTGTGTGTTGGCTCTATTGTCAAAGACTATAAGGACTTTTTTTTCAAGTTTCTTTTTTTATGTTGCTTGAACCTGGACAAACAACGAACATAAGTCTGAGAGTAAATAGTGACACCACACATCACTGAAAATAAAGAAATAAATAAAAAATAAAGTAAAATGACTTGAAAAATTAGAGGGGTAAAGCTATTTCAAATCCCAATTTACTGGGTGAAAGTAATGCATGTGAGTTATGCATCACCACATACTGTATAATCCTTCTTGTGAACTTGAACTTGGTGGCATTTTTATTATGAGTGCACACAGAGATAGGAACTTCCATTATGTGACACATTTAGAAACAAAAGGCTCAAAAATCTAACTGAGAAATACGTAGATTAAAAATATAACCTTGGTTTGGGCACTCTTATTATGTAACGTTTTTTTTTTGCGACATGGACCAAAGAAGCTTTGTGTCTTTTTACACAGACTTTGATTAAAAATGAAGAGGAAGCAGACCTGCTGAAGTACAATTTAAACGGTTAATCATCCTCTTTTATCTCGGTTTTAATCAATATTTGAGAATTTCTCTCTGTCCCTTCTGATTGCTCTTTCATTAAGTTAGTTGTGGTATGCAGCATTTGTAAAAAAAAAACTGACCCAGCTGGAGTTTGATCAAACAATTGAGCCATTTGCCATACTTTGATACACTCACTCAGACTATTTAAAAAAATCCCAAACAACACAACCAATATAAATTCTTTTTTTTTGTTTCACGCCAGATATTTCCTTTCCCCACTTCCTGATTATACTCGGTCCCAAGTAGCTGGTTTCATTCTTATAAAATACCGCTTTACATTAAACAAAATTAGTCATTACCCACAAGTCATTGCCTACAAGCTACAACATAGGTTTTATTTCCTTTATTTGTTTCTACATCTTTTAATGTCTTAAAATTGCTAATTTGCCCTAAAAGCTTTTATAGCTCCAATAGGCTGACATTGCAAGTTTCACTTAATGACGGTTACAGGATAGATTCTTGACTGGGGACTTCTTTTCTAAAGAGTTTGTTTGTGTGTGTCTGTGTGTTTTTTCCCCAGACATTTCTGTTTAGATATTCACATATATTACAAATATTAAATTAATCTACAATTAATTCATTATTATCAATTGCAATTAATTATAAACTGGCCGGATCCTGCCTGGCTGTTTTTACAGATTGACCTGTACAGTGTATACCCACCTCTTGCCTAAATAACAATGATGAATTCTAAAGTATCTTCTGTAGAGCACTTTTCATAATAATGTTACAATGTTACTTTTTAAGAAGAAGTAGGATGATTGAGGTTAGTTTGATGTTCACAAGAATGCAATTATAGAATATGAGATAAATATACCACACATTGCCAAAGGCTTTCACAACGAGGGAAGTGTTAAGGAGGGATTTTAAGGTGAGCAGTATGAATTTAAAAGCAATACAAAGAGCACAGGGGTAATCTGTATGTGCTTTTTTTTGTCTCAGTAACATGTCTAGCTGCAGCAGTTCGAATCCACTTGAAATGACGTAGGGAAACCCCGACTGACAGTTCCCAAGGCGAGAGAGAAAAAAAACACACTTAACTTTTTGTAACTCGGCAGTTGAAAGAAATGACCTGAATTTTGAGATGGTCTATGACACCTGGAATATGGTCCAGTCTGCCAGGACTCTGAACAGGATTAAGTGGGTATAGATAGTGAATGGATGGATGGGTTTGTGCGTGTTATTTCATGCAGTATGAAGACACTATTCTTACTATGAGCCCTTGGAAGCTTATTGTATTGAACAAAAATCAGCTTGATATCTTTGAAAACGGTTTTGGTTCAAGAAATATCTACCCATCTTAACCCTCTGCACTAATGTGTAGACGGGCATCACAGACACATCGTATTTTGTGTAATCAAATTATTTCTCGAATAAATAATTATTATAGCTGTCTTGAGTTTCCTTTTGGCACCTCTTAAAGCAGGGTGTTTATGAATGAACTACTCCTCATCATAACTGATGTGCTCATACTAGAGATGCCGAAATTTCTTTTTAAACCTTGTCGATAACTAATTTTAAATAGAACTTGCTCCGGAGTAGGTTATGTTCAGAGCTTCTGATGAATCGGCTGTAGAAGCGTCACATTCTCACTACAAACTTTTCCAAATGATATCCCAATGGTAAAATCATCCATTTTTAAATGTCCTCAGACAGAGGGATTAAATCTGATTTCTGTCACTGAAACCAAAGTATTTTAGTCAGTGGTTAGACTGAATATGTCGGCAGTTGCAGGAACAGAATTCTTGCCCATGTGGTGTGTTGATTAAAGCTGTAAAGCTGATCAGTGATGGGGTACCAGGCTGCAGTTGTTCCACGTGCTGAGGCTGAAGGTCCTTGATACAAACGGCCCAGGGTCAGAGTTAAGTGCAATTTTAATGAAATGGGAAGTTTCATTAGACTATTATCTTGGCTTGAGTTATAGGTTCTGTGGAACCAACTTAACTCAAAGAAACTCATGGCTGAGTTGAACTTTCTCAGCTTATTCTGGTGATGTTCCTTCCCACATGCTATTGAAGCTGGTAGAGGTTATTGAAAATGATGGCTTTTTTATGCACACCATGGAAAAGTGCTTTACGTCCTAATCACACATCTAGTAATGAGTGCCGCTGTGCTGATATCAGTGGCTGACGTGAAACATAACTGCCAAGATCTAACTCTGAAGAGATTACGTCCATCCTTGTGAGAGGTGAAGGCTGTTGTGAGAGCCCAAAGCCGACAGAAGAGTTAGAAATGAGTCCTCTCACACACGCTAAACTAATCTCATACACACAAACACAAACCCTTACATACTGATCAAACCAACAAAAGGCCTGCAGTGTTTGGCCAGTACTAACCCATTGTGTGTGTTGGTTTCTGATTATGGATTACAGACTCTACCTCAGGGACAGCGCAGAGCCCATCCCCGGTTTGAGTTACAGCTTAGTTTGCGGTTCCTCTGTAGTAAACCCAGTTCATTGAGCTCTCTGGGTTGCTGAAATGAGCGTTCCTCTTGCATTCACGTCCCTGAAGGCTGGACTTAAATTAGCTTCTATCTTCACAAGTTATCATGCTGGCGTTGCCCTTAAAGCCCCACGCTGCTCAGGCTGAGAGAGCAAAAATCACAAGGATCTTAACAGTTGTCTGGCCCTTTTATTGTGTTCATTTTGACTGAAGCTCTCCACAGCATGTAAGTGGTTCCCCATCCTGGTGTGAAAAATGTCAAAGCATAACATAACAAGAGCATTGATGCAACTGAAACCAGCTCTAAAACTGAAAAGTTTCTGGGCTCCTAAATCCAAACTGAACCGATGTCACGTCAAACTTCAGTTTGCCCGTTTCTCTTCATCTTTTTCACCTATATATATTTTCCCTTTCCAAACTACCTCTTTCAGTGGTCCTCTCCATTTTTTTCTCTATACTCTCTATGACTTATTTTCCCTCCTCATCATATCCAATGAATAATCTTGCGTTGTTATTCTAATCATGGCTGCTGCATGAAAAGCGATAACTGGCATTTCTAACATAGATCAAATACAGTAGTATACATTAGTGGTTACTCATTCTGCCATCAAAGGTCACTCACACAAACCCGGTGAACAGTTGCTTCTGTTGTATGGTGAAATTAGGTGGTCCGAGTGTGTTAAACACCCTTTTTACAGGATAAAAGGGAAGCGACCTGTGGTTTTAAAAATTGCACACCTCACATCGCAGTATCCCACAAAATCTTGTAACCAGCGTGTGGTCCACTTAATGGGCTGTTGGAATGATAGTGGTGGCACTTCTTGGGTCAAGCAGCAACTGCCTCCCCGTCAGCGAGAACAAAAATGTCGAACAGATGCTGGGCTGTTGGGTCCCTCTGTGTCTGATGGGCCAGTGTTTATTCAGTGGGTCCACAACCTTTCATTTACTAGTGTTTAGTCAGTAGGCCTCAATGTTCAATGTGTCAGTGTTTAGTTGGTCTGTTTCAGAAAAGAAAACGGAACCAGTAAACACTGACGTCTGCTTTTTTGGAAAGGGCTTACGTTGGTTATTAGTTTGTGATTTGTGTGTATCTGACTCTGAGGCAGCCTCCGTTGCACTTTACGACGATAAGCAAAGCTGAAAGATTGGCTCAGGAGGTAAGAGTCAGCACTGTTCAATAGAAAAGTAGCTCGTTCATTGTTGTGCATACGCAAATCAAGCCGAAGTTGCAGAATCAGCTGTGACAACAACAACATTAAAGGGACAGTTCGCCTCTTTTGACATGAAGCTATATGACATCCCATATTAGCAATATCATTTATGAACATCTTCTAACCCCCTGCTGCGTCCTGTGAGCAGAGTTCCAGCCGAGTTTTGGCGTTGACGAAGATAGTCCGGCTAGTTGGCTGGGGCTAAACAAATAAAGCGTCTTGCTTCTCAAAACAATATGCGTTGAAAAGAGTAATACATTTGCATCACAAAATCATTCTCCAGGAAAAAGTCAGACCTCACATCGCTTGGCACTATTTTTGCCTCCCTTGATATCAATGCGTACAGCCACCTAGCGATGGCCGCACCTGTTATGGTGTTTACTATCCCTTTAATGTGTTTCAAGATGCTGGCTTTCCCCTTAAAACTCATAACCCACTTCCCCTCAGTGAGGCTTCCTTGCCAGCTCAGAAGCGTCTCAGTGGTGAATCAGCTTTGACCCTCCATAATGCGTCTTTACTTTCACGCACGACACCTTCGATGCACTTGTGATGCGCATCAGTCCCGGTTTGAAAGTCATTTGTGGAAAGGTCTGGAGGTCTGCTGTTTTGATTCATTCACTTGGCACACTAAATTTGTGACTGTTGTGTACCTCAGACACGGACGTTTTAAGGTCGTCAAAATTGACACACTTCTCAGTTGGCAGCAGAAGTAGCCACAGAGATAAATTGATGTGGGTGTGAAAGGAATCGAAAGCACATGGAAAAGCTCCACGTTTGAGGCATCGACGCTGTTAGTTGCTCGTCTGATTCTGAAAGCACACGTTAATACAACGCTGCGTCTCCTTTGTTTGATCAATATGAACAAGCTATATGTGTGAAAACAACTTGAGAATCACACAGGGCTTCAGCAATAGGCACCGCCAGTAAACACTTGTTGAATAATGAACGAGCAGTATTCTTATTAGAGAGCCGGGGGTTAGGTTGGCATACAGTCCCATCATTTTGAATTGTGAGACCTGAGTCAGACACCAACGTGGGACATTTCTTTGAGGTTTTGGCTTCAAAACAACTTTGTTTGGCTTGGGCACCACGGATTTCTGATTACATTTAGGCAGAAGTAGGTTTGGTTTAAAAACCAGAGCACGCGTGACTATTAGATGAAAATAGTTTTGCCATGTTTAAAAAGAGGCTTTCCTTTAAGATGATTTGTGACGCCAAGTGGTCATGATAAAATGGAAACATGTAATGTCTGTTTTTCTGGCTGAAAGCGGAGCTCAGGAAGGTCCCAGTTCCATTGTGAACTGTTTGCAACGGGCCATTCAGTTGGTGACGCTTGATTGTTTTCTGTCCTCGAGACTCAGCATTATTCTGTTTTTATTTATGTGTATCAATCCCACAGTTTAAGCCAATATTTTATTTTGTTTGTCTTTACTAATTTGTTTTTCTGTTTTTGATTACATAGACCTGCAAAATGAAACTGTGCTGTCATTCCTTAGCATTTAAATCACAGTGTTTCAGCAGACCGTAGCAATCGTTCTTATGAATATGATTGCAACAGTTAATCCAACCGACTCTGCTGAAAGTTATTCAGTGCAACAAAATCTTCTGTTTGTTTTCTGCTTATATCAGATTAGAATACCAAAGCGTTGATGTGGAGGTGTCACTGCCACATCATGTTGGTGTTGATGTGTGCAGGCGTGAAACGATTCATGAGAATTGATTTTTTTATTTAATTTTGATAGACTGTAAACAGATAGGAGGTTAGATTGTGATTTGTTCATTGCCAGTACAATCCACTGGGATTTGCGAGATAAGACTGTAGTTTAAATGTACCTTCTTACTGGTTTAGCATGTATGTTGTTATCACTACATACATCTGTGGGCTCACAATAATTATGAGAGAACTTTTGTCGAAAATCAAGTTTTATTTCAAAGATGGTCGGTTTAATCCCATAAAAATCCCATTATGTGTAAGGCAAGGCAATTTTATTTATAGAGCACAATTCGTACACAAGGTAATTCAAAGTGCTTTACAGCTACATAAAATCACTAGAAGGCAACAAAATCATTAAAAAATATAAAAAAAATAAATAAATAAATAAAAAACCCATTAAAAATAATCATTAATTAATTCATTTAAAAGTGAAGAGTGCAGATAAAACACTTTCAGGTGTCATATGCACAGCTAAACAGAACTGTTTTCAGCCTGGATTTAAACATTGTCAGAGTTGAGGCCTGTCTCGCATCTTCTGGAAGGCTGTTCCAGATTTTAGGAGCATAAAACTGAATTAACTAAATGACTCATCAATAAGTCATTGCTGTAGACATGCATTTGAGCCAAATTTTGGAGTCATTTAGTGTTGTCCATATTGTGTATTACGTGAAGCTCTTCCACATGTTTAGAAATGCGTCTTGCAGTTCAAGCCTGCCATGCCCGTGAATTTTCCTGCTGTAACTTTTGGACCTTAAATGGTCTGTTTGTGCTTATATGAAATCCCCTCAGCTGAAATGCATTTTGCAGTAGTTTAATCAGAATCATAAATATTTGATGAAATTACGACTGAAACATTTTGAAAACATCATGCATTAACTTGAATCTTCAATTCAATTTGGCTGGGGAAAAAAGGTATATTAACCTTTTTTAGTCATTATTTAATTCTAGGAATTTCAAATTGGAATCTAAAATTGCAATTTGAAATCAATGTAATTAAGCACCTGCAAAAAAGGCTGCTCAATGCCTAAGCCAGTTTTTAGAAAAGGTCCCCAATGCCTGAGGTTTTTTTTTAACTAAAAACAATTAATTGAAAACGCCTAAGAAAAATTAAAGAATTTTTCGCTGGCTGGATTGTATTACTTTTTTTAAAATCAATGTTGGACATTTGGTTCATGTAGTTTTGCTTTATGATTCAGGATAATACCCAATGCTGCTATTTATTATACTACTATTACTATACTGTTACTATACTATAACTAAATCATAATCATAATATCAGCAATAATAATGAATGATAAAAAAAACCCTGCAATATATCTTGCATTGTGCAGTTATACTGTATACTTCAGTGACACGACTTCTAAAAGATCATAGTTGTCACACTGCAGTAATTCGCACCGGGCTCTCTTTTTTTTTTTACATAAGGGCAACGCCACTCAAATAAGAATGAGAAGTCGTCAAATGCAGCGCAAGAATAAATAATTACATCATGTCGAAACGATCTCGTGCCATCACTCGGGCGACATTTGTCTGATACAGCCACTTGCTCTGCCTCCAGTAATCCCGGCGAGTTGGTAGTTTGATTATTCCAAAAGTTAGGCAGAGACCGATGAAAGATTTCATCTCCTGCTTTGACACGGGGCTCCACTTCGAGTTGAATGGTGTGTGGCCGCGCGCCTGATCCGCATATAAATTTGTCTGTTTCACCAACATGTCCCAAACTTCATCAGTGAAAATATGCGAGAACACTAAAGGACTTGCATCTTCAGATATTGGCACCTTCAGCCCCGGTGTACGAGTAAACTTTTGTTGACGTCGGGTGCGAAATCCAGCGGACTGCCTCTCTTCCTCTAATAAATTCTGTTGATCATTCCCTTCCAACTCCACATCACTTCCATCGCTGTCACAGTATGTCTCGTTAACCGCAGCCATTGTAGCCGAGCTGTCAAATTAGCTACAAACGCACTATTGCAGAACAGGCTAATCGAAAACACCTACCTCATGTGTATTTGAACCAATTATTGTGCATTACATGCTGCATGCGTCTTGAAAATAATGATGAACAATGTTGCGCTACGCAACAACCGGCGTTAGGGACAATGTTGCGCTACGCAACATCCGGCGTCAATGGGTTAATGTAGTTACCGCAATACATTAAAGCAACTTAAAACTTAATTGTTTATCAACATCTGGCACATGCATCTGTTTGGGGAAAAAAAAGACAGTTTCCTTAGAAGATCCAACAGTGTGCAGATGTTGTCACAGCCAGGCTTCCCCAAAGTGTTTTCCCTGATTACCAACTACAGAAGTAAGTAATCACTGAAATCTTCAAGCACAGTCATTGACAAGAGTGAAATCCTGAACCCTCTGAGCCCCTTCATGCTTCTCATATTCCACATACTTGTGTAAAGACAGCAGTGGTCCGACAGCTGACTGCAGGAGTCGGCACAGTACTGAGCCAAGTTAAATATCACATGACACGTGGCAGCAGCATCTAACACTGCACTGCATCTTGAACTGGCTCCCAGTAGGCCTACCCCTGAACTGAAGCCAGGAGTGAAATATGGAACTAATTAGTTTAAACAGATGATAAAATGACACCTAACTGACATAAAAGCTGCCATAAAGCTGTTCAGCTACGCTTGTGCACAGTTTAATTGACATTGTTGTCTACTTGGCATCATAATCATTGCACCGAATCGGCAGATATGGCAAAGACTGTGTGTAAAAATTTGAATCGATGTCATGTGCATAAGATTGTATCAAGAGGAGCAGACACAGGGCCTGAAGAACTTTGTTTTTTAAATCTCTTTCTGAGAGAGGACCTATTATCAGGGTTCATACACATTTTGACCAAAAGATTTCCATGACTTTAAACAAAATTTCCATGACCAAACATTTGGTGAAAACTCGGTGTATACATGAAAAAGTGATCAAATGTAGTATTAAAACTAACAATGAGAATTCCAAAGCATACAGTATTATCTCAAATGACACAAATGAATGAGAGACAATAGTTTGATTAAAAGAATAAACATTTATAGATTCAAGTTCAGAAGCAGGTGCGTCTTACGATTGCGCCCCCTGCCCCCATCCCTCAAGTGGATCTGTCCATACCGCCATTACAGGATCTCCGCGGATCCTTAAAAAGTATTAAATAAAAAATACGTTTTTTAAGGTCTTAAAATGTCTTAAATTTCGCCGATTTTCGAAGAGTGGCATTAAATTTCATCTGGGCGGAATGAAAGAAAGATATGTCTGGAGAGAGCTTTTGTGTGTGCGCCAGTACTTCCGGTGAATACTTCCGGTGAAAACTTCCGGTGATTTGACAGCTAGGGCGTCAGGTTAGTAGCCTAGCAAGCCAGACCCGTACAGCAAAAAGCTGTACAGGGGTCTAGTGACGCTGGATAGCAGTGTGGGCGGGATAAACGGCTGTCTGTCAAGTTTAACGCCACGCAATAGGATGGCGCAACAACCAATCAGAGCGATGAAGAAGTTTTATGTAGTCAACGCGACGGCATGTACATCGTGGTTTGTAGTCTATGGCCTGAAAAGCTGATTACTCTTAAGCTATAAACTCTGTAAATATATAACTTTAGCAACATTTGAAACATTTTCAGGCGAGAAAGTAGTCATTTAGACGCCCAAGGTGTTGAAAATCTGACAAAGTACCAGCTATTTACAATTTTGTTCCCACAAATTTGTCGCTACTAAAGCTAGCCGCAGTGAGCAACGCACTTCCGGTTTTGCCGTTCGGCCCGCCGTCTTCGGTACATCATGCTCGCAATTGACTGGGGATTGCTCTCAGATGTAAGTTTACTTCGTTTCCTTATGAATCTAAAGAGAGCTAGCTAATGGAAGGCAATGTAGCTGTTATATAAGCCTGTTCGCCGGGCGCAGCCATTGTTTACCTCTCTGGAACTACACACTGAAACGTCGCACCTCTGTCGTCACTATGTAGCCCGGCCTCCGACCCCGCTCCTCACGATTTGATTGGCTCGATCAAGTTTTGATTTGGAACGTTGCAAAACGACCGCAAGTGACTAGACTAGCCCCGGAGCAAAATCCATTTGCGGCCGCTAGGGGCGTCTAGATTTCTAGGCAATCAGGTTAGGGCCAGTGGCCGTAAACAAAGGTTATAGCCGAGAAGAAAGATGATAATATAACGTAGCTAAAGAGACTAGCTTTCTTCAGTAGCCTAATGCTTACCGATTTAGCAAGCCTAGCAGCCTCGTTGCTAATGCTAGCCGCCGTAACGTTAGCAACCATACCCGACGTCAAGGAGTTGGCTGAGCAGGTTATGGAAGGGCTGGCAGAGTTAACTTCATAATGGGTGAGTACAGATTCCATTCACTTGTTTTAATTATTTCACAGGATTGATTCACTTCATTGGTTTATCCGATTGCTGGCCGTCTATGGTTGCTATGGGCAACAAACTTTTCAGTAGTATTCAGCGTATGCCTGCTTATAATTTGCGAGTATTTATTTTTAAAGCATATACATTATTTCAAACTCAGCATAAATGAACGACCTGAAAATATGAATGTTACAAATTTCCATGACTTTTCCAAAACTTTTGCGATTTTATTTTTTTCAAGCACTTTTTCAGGCCTGGAAATGACCATTTAAAAATTCCATGACTTTTCCAGGTTTTTCATGACCGTACGAACCCTGTTTATGCAATTCCTCATTTTCTTTCAAATTAAAGGTTTGATCTTCATATTAGAAGTAGCCAAGGGTTTAGATAAAGAACTAAACAAATGCAAGTGTAATCCCTGTGAGCCAGAAGTTCAGGCTTCAGACTGCCGCGTACGTTCCACTCTTGTGGCGGACTGTCAACCGCCGTCTTCTTTTTCATTTGAACAATTCAAGAAACAGATGGTGAATTGAGTGGCTATATTAAAGGGGCTGGGAATAGGTCATCTTTTATTCATTTACTAAATGTGAATCACATAAAACTAGGAATCTCAGAATAAATGTAAGATTAAATCAATGAAAACAAACAAACACACAAAAAAACAGTGGTTTTATATCACCAAGTGCTGTGCCACAGAGATGTTAAATCATACAATGTTTATAAATGAAAAGAATAGAAAAAATGCACTATTTTGGAGTGGTACTAACAAAATGTGGTTGAATTATGACCTGAATAGAATTCCTAATGTCTGTGAAAAAGGCTTTGATCAACTATTTCCAGTCAGTATGATTTAACAACACTTATAGCCACCTTATGGACATAAGGACCTTTAGCTTGATGCAAAACTTGGTGAATCAGACTAACAAATCTGAAGCAGGTTCTGACACTGTGAGTTTAGTTTTGAAATGACCACTGAAGCGCATCAGTTTGTTCAAAAGTTCCCACTCTGAAAATGATTGTAGGGTGGAATATGGCATAATTAGCTGCAGAATCTATCCAACATGATCAGATTGTGTTAGATCTACAAGTCCATTTAGTTTAAAAATACGCTTTTATATCAAATCAAATTTATTTATATAGCACATTTCATGTACAAACAATTCAAAGTGCTTTACATAAAATAAAAGCATTGCAGCAGGGAGTGCAAGAAGCATTAAAATACATAAAAGAATATAAAGAGAAACAAATAAAATCATTTAGATTAATTTAAAAACAGTCAACAGTCTAGATAAGTTAAAAGATATTTCATGCATAGACACATGAGAAAAGAAAACGGCTGGATTTGTAAATTTGTTTATTTTTCCCAAAAATTTTATTATGAGACCTCAAAGAAACGCTTATTCGGAATCAGCTTTCCAATCAAGCTTTCAGTTACCAAAAGATTTTACTAAATTTTTCAGATTTATGTACCAAATATAACTGTGGTGGAGTCATATTTTGCAAGAGCTACTTTGAGTTTTGCATTATCATCGTATACATTTATATTGGCATTGGCTCCTGAAGCAGCTCTTTTAGCACTTTTAGGAACTTAACCTTCATTTTCACCGACTAAACCAAAGTCTAACTTTCTTCTGCTCAAAATCAGTCCCGAGAACAGTTCTCCCCAACGGCCCCGAAGCTGTCAGGGGTGGAGTGTGATATACGAGGTTGTGCTGATTGGGCAAACATAGACCTCCAGTCTGCTAGAGCTGCTTTGCAGCAGACGAGCAAGCAATGGTGCCACTTAAAATCAATAACAGGTCGGATGTTCCTTAGAATTTACTCAAGTTAACAACAAAATTGTGCAGTCACTTTTCTTCCCCGACTAGTAGAAACATAGAGATCAGAGAAACTCTTTTTCTTTCCAAATCTGCCTGTTCTTTTCTGCTTTTTTTTCCATTTATTTTGTTTTATTTAAAGACGACGCAAAGATTCAGAATATGCTGAAAATGCCAACTGAAGCCAGAAAGATGTTTTGGTCACTTTCTAATGTCAGTAAGCACTAGTTCTAGCTTTTGGAGACAGACGTACGTTCCCCTTCCCCTCCCGTGCTTCAGGAGAGCTCCCGATAAAGCCTCACACATGGTGTGTCACGTTTCCCATTAATCAGAATTCCTCATTAAATTGAGTTCAATTCCCAAGTGAAGCAGAGAATGAAGATAACGGAACAAGCAGCCAAGGTTAAGTATTCCGGCACTCGGTTTTTGCCTTATTTTGACTGGAGCTATGATGTGCAGCAGATTTATTCAGAAGCAGTTCACATCATTACATTTTCTGAGGCTTTATTGTGAAGATGGAGATTGTTTTTACCATGCACGGATGGTGTTAGATTTTGAACTCTTTCTTTGTTGATTGTTTCTACTTCAGCTTAGTTATCTTGCCGCTGTAAACAGAAGGCAGTCAAAAACCAACAAATAGCAAACAAATTTTTGTCAAACTCTTGTCTACAAGATAAAAACTGAGAAAATTGTTCTGTTTCAACAAGAGGAAATGGTCGGTGTCTTTGTTTTTTTGTTGTTTTTTTTGTTTTTTCCTTTTCCTTTTTTATTTACTTCTCTTTCTGTTGTGAGCTAACATTGAAAAAAGGGGCAGATAATATAAGTTTTTAAATCTTCTTTCTGCTGCCTTTCATTTTGTTTTACTATATACATGCAAATATTTTGTTAAATTGCAAAAATTAAGTGTGCATACAACGTATAAATGGGTGTTGCGCATGTATGGGTTTACATATTATGTGGGCATACAAATATGAATGGTTGTGTGCAAATTATTTGTTTTAATTGTTTTAATGAATGAATTCAATAAATAAATTTAATTTCATGTATGAGAGTGAATAAAACAAAAAAAAAGCAGATTTTTTATGCAGAAAAACGACTTCTGTTTCTCCCTCTTGCCATTGTCTCGTCTTTGTCATCAAATGTCCGAACTCCATCGGTGAACATTGTATTTGACTGTTCTCTCTCAGGATACGTCTCGTCGTGTTTTTGAGGTTGAACACGTTAAAGACGTTGTTCACATATGGAAGGAAACATTGTGCTGGCAGTTTGAGCAGCTGCTTTGCTAATGTGAGTGGAAGTGGGTCAGAATGCACTCTGGTGTCTCTCTCCACTAATGAGCAGATGATAATAACACAAGTATAAATTAATAACAATTCAGTGCTGCAATTTTCTATTATCTCTAGTTCGACTGGCACGGCACAATCTACAAGATACAACAAGGGGAGCAATAAGGCTGCAAGATGACAGGATTTATGTGATTAACTTACTTTAATGCCAGTGATCCACATGAATGAAGATGCTTACTTATTTAATGGGGATCAGCTGTTTCCCTTCTGAGCTTCCAGGCTTCTGTGTGCCCTGAAAAACTTTAAAAAAGCTAGATTTTCGTGATTCCTATTACAATATTATACCGTTTTTATATTTAATGAAAACATGGCCAGAGCGATACTCATTTCTTATTGAGAAGGATTTTTTTCACATTTATTTATTTTAATCATTCAGATTAAATTCTCAGTTGAATATTTCCCGACAGCAGTTTAGTTTGTCATTTTGGGATGTAGCGTCTCCTGTTGGTCAGTCTCAGGGATTGTGTTTGCAAGTTTGGTAAATCATCAAAAAGGGCATTTGTAGAAATAATAAAAAAGAAACAAAGAAAGTTCAGCAACATAATATGCGACAGAACAAGAAATGTTTCTTAATCATCTTGGAGGCCATTAGGAAAGACCACACGGAAAGCCATGACCGTCTATGAGCCGCTAGCCGACTTAGGAGAAGTTTTTGTGTGCACCGTGAACTCTACTCGTCGTGGATTTGACAGCATCCAGCTGGTGCCGCTAAAGCGATTGGAGGGAAAATTAATAACTCCCAGCTGCTCAAAGCTTATTGTTTTAATGCTCGTGTAATGTTTGTGGGTTTAAGGATTTCTTTTTTCATTTGACTGCGTGGTCAGTCTAAATGAGGTGTAGAGCTCCTTTGCTTTTCCTGTAAATTCATAATCTAGCCTGCGGTCTGTGTTAGTCGTGTTTTTTTTTCTTTTCTTAAGCCCAGTGATACAGAAAGTATTACATGCCGAGGACCAGAATTACTGATTTCGCATTGTACATTAATGACGTGTGTTTAGCTCTGACATAAAGCAAACATCGTGCAATATGCAGGTTTGTGTTAGGATAGTGCGACTTAATAACATGCTTTTATAACTTGGTCTCTTAGAGGGATTAACGGAGGGCCTTTCCCACAAAGCATACATTCAACATATTGCATGCACAACAAGCCGCAAAGTACTGTTGTAAGTACTGTAAAAATACAAGCTGTACACACAGTGATAAATGCAAATGTTCCTTTTATTGATTTCTCCATTTTCCTTACTTGGGTGTAATACAATTGTACTCTGGCTATATTTGCACCTCACCTGAGTCTCAGCATATTTGCTAAACTGGCTAAACTTTATTTGCCAGTCACTATTCCTTGATTGTGTCTGCAGACGAAAGCAATAGGGTTGGCCTGGCTGGGAGATGAGCTCGTTCAACATTCATCGATCAAGCAGTCAAACTGAGATAAGGAGAGAATGCTGAGCAGTGCAGGGTTTCCCATCGAGAGGAGACACTGACCGAGCTATAAACACGGCAGCTCCACCTCCCACAGGGAAGCCCGTTTAAGATAAAATAAGAATAACGTGTTTTCTTGCTTTCATCTGTCACTGCTGTTGTGACAGAGCTACAACAAGTACAGTGGCACTCAGAGGGTGGCAGCATCACGCTCCGGACTCTAATGACACTTTTTCTTGTGTTGGCAGTTCAATCGGGTGTCACATATTGCACAGGAGAGTAATGCTACAATGAAGAAGCAGCCGCAGGGAGTGGTGAGAGTCCAATTTGTGAGGGCCCTTCATGCGTGAATAATTTCATCACCAAAAAAGCAAAAGCAAATTAGAGCGGTTGTAATGAAAGTAGGCTGTGGCGCTGTCGTGAGAAAGAACCTCAACAAGCATTCATGTTACATGTCTAAGTCTGGGAAGGGAAACAAAGAATAAGAATGGTGGAAGCTGATTAGTAGGTAGCAGTCGTCTAGCTTGTCATAAAGACGGGGAGCGTGAATAACAAAAAGAGTGTGTCGGCAGAATGGTGTCTGAGTGGTCACTGAACTTTCATTTGGAGTGAGACTTGACCTTTTTCTAATGCAACATACTGAGTTTACTCTGAAGTAAGACATTCGGATTTGTGCCAGCCTGTGGTGTCTACCGGTTGAAGCTGATTTGATATGATTTTGGGATTTTTTTCTTTTGCAGCATCTCATTCTCATGGCTGGTAGGATGCTGGATTATAGAGACCATACCAATACCAACCCACCTGCCTACCTGCCCACCCTTTGGATAATTTGATCATTTACAAAATAAGAGCCGATTTTAGCCAACACAACATTGGCCATGTTAGACGATGTGCTTATCTTATTTATTTTTCTATATATTTTCTTTGAAGAGCAGTGAATTTTGACCCCCGGTATGAATGTTTTTCCTGGGTAGACCATACACAGCATACTCAAAGCTTTTTTCTTGTTTGCAGACGATGAGCGGTTTAATTTTTTATGCATTTTTATTTTTTATAATTTTTCTATTTACTTGTTTTTTTAGGGATTTAGATTTTGCTAAACGAGAAAATTGCCAAACATTCTTCGCTCAGCTGAGTGGTAACTGTTTTGTTGATGGTTGAACAGTTGTAAGCTCATTCCGACCTGAGGTTTGACAAGCACAAGGCACAATAACACGCTACGTCAGTCCTATTGTCGTCCGTGTAAAAAGCTCTCTTAACATTTGTGGTACGGTTCGCGTACACACACTCGCACAAAGACACACATCCTGCACACATTCCTACTTCAACATGTCTGCTTGTTTTTCCTAACGTTGCACTTCCTGTTTCAAGGAAGTATTCCAGTACAGTGACAGGAAGTGACAGTCACACTGACTGCTCCGACAGCTGTCAGTGACTCTGAAAAGCAACATCGGTGATAGCTTATGGTCTATCAATAATGTCATGCTCGCTGTCTGTTTACTTTGGCCCGAGAAAACTGGGAGACGCCCCGGTTGGCTTTTTTTATCGAGTTTTCCTTCAGGAGCCTTGAGAGGCTCTCGTCTGACAGTTCTATTTGGCAGAGGTGAACACAGCGTCAGTAGCAGATAAGTGTCTGCACACCCTCTGCCTTCCTGTACTCCTTATCGCTCATTCACACCCAGCCCTTTATCCTTGGCTTTTCTTTTTTACTCTAATCTATGTGGGACTTTGGGAGGCTTTTGAACAGTTTTGGTGTTTGTACCAGATGACTAGTGCACTTCCCTCTCTTGTGCTCGGTCTATCTGTTGATGCAGGTACAGTTGTCTGATTGGTGTGGGTGGTGGGAGATTGATGAAAAGGCCAGAGTTCATTGACTGCATTGACTTCAGAGCTCATGGATTTTTGTTTCTTCTCTCTCTGTTGGATAACTGATTGGACTGCCAATGCTTATGATTAATGGCTGCATTCAGGCGTGCGTGTGGCTCTCTAAATAAGCACTCTCTTGCTGTGAACCTTACCCAGTTCTTAACCCCTATTTGTTACTGTTTGCTTACCTCAATTAGCCGTGATATTTACAGAAACATATTGAAGCTGGCTACTCTGAAAATGTGTGGATGGAGATTCTAAATCAGGATTTACCATTGTAGTTTTTTAACAACACTAATAATCGGTTCAAAGATCAACATTTAGTGGCCAACTCATCTTTGATTTGATCATGCCACTGGCTCTGAAATGAGCTTAAATGAGCATTTAATGATGAGGTGGCGGGATGACATTGTTCACCGTTTCCTCAGAAGTGCATATGACTGTTGCTAATCAAACATTTTGCTCTCTGCCACCTCTGTTGCTCAGCGTTGCTTAAGCTTGTGCATCTAAAGCTTCAAAGTGAAAGTTAAAAGAAACAGATATTTACTATGCGGGCATGTGATAAGCAATGATCGCAGTGTTAAAATCTAATTTTGTACGCCTGTTTTTCCGTCCCCACATAAATAACAAACACATTTTTTTTTTTTTTTTGTTGGAACTGACGCTCCAATTTACGGGAAATGTGTTATTGTTGCCTTTCAAATCTGTTACCCGTGACGGATGAGGCCATTCTGACGGTAAGTCGTAAAACAAGCATGAAAAGAAAATCATTTTATTCAAGCAAATGTAAATGAACTGTGCATCTTTGTCTGTTACACTCACAGCTGTCAAAGTAATGTATCTGAGCAGGAGGTTTATTCTGTGCCTGCATCCAGTTAAATGGTGTTTGCAGATGGGCAGGAAGTCCTCACTCTGGTCAATACTGACATTTCCAAGATATAGTGACAAATACATAACTATCCATTAAGACCTTATAGAACATATTGGTCAGATCTGGTCAGATTTTAATGTTGATTGTTGTTGATATTGGTGTTGCTCATGTTGTATGTGTGCAGTGTGGTTGTTGGTGTGATGTTGTGTGTGAGTTTATGCCCGAATTGAATTGATTATTGATTTTATTATGTAAAGCACTTTGTGCTGCTTTTTAGTATGAAAAGTGCTTTATAAATAAAGTTTGATTTGATATTAGTATAAGGTATAAAGGGGTTGAGACTTGTCCTGGTGTTTAATAACCCTAAGTGGAAAATATTGTTGAAACTAACTAAAATAAAAGTAAATGAATTAAGGGCCCTGTCACACTGTTACGTATGAGAGAAGCGTATGAGTTGCGTATGAAAATTAATAATATAATTTTCATACGCACGAAAAGTCCTTGAAAATAAAGAATGACTAGCGTATGAGTAGCATATGAACTGCGCATGCCCAGCGTACGTTTCAACGCGCCTATATCAGCAGCCTTTCCACGTTGCTCCATTATTGCAGTAGACGACGCGCTATCAACATCTCTCGAGACATTCATCTCGATCATGCCTCCCAAGAAGCAATCGTAGTTTGCCCGGGCCCTGGGCCGAGGAAAAGGCAAAAAAACACAAGAATCATTCTCACCCAAACCTGCTGAAATGCCTGGTGCACCTGCGGCTGATGAGTTACATGCTTCTGAGCGATCAAGATCCCCAACTCCTCCTCCTGACCGCTCCCGTGAATCGTCGGTTGCCTCAGATATGTCAGTTGGGCGGAGATGGAGGCGGCAGACGGGCGGAGGCTATAAATACGCTAGCTGTACGGTACACCTTCATGCCAACGTTTGGCAATTTATGTCCAGCGTTCTCGACCTATCAGTAACGTACCTATATCGTACCTCTAGCGTATTCAGCGTATGCCAAGCGTATGCTTAGCGTATTAACCATACACACAAAAGTTTTGAGCATGTTCAAAAATTTATTTCTGCCTCAGCGTATGCCAACGTATGCCAACGTGCTTGAAACGTATACAACCTATGCCTAACGTTCCCCTGGCGTATGTCAGTGTATACCAGCGTATGATTGATAATTTTCATACGCAACTCATATGCTTCTCTCATACGCAACAGTGTGACAGGGCCTTAACTAATTTGGAAGCAACTGAATGTGTGTGGGTCATGTAGTTTTTCTGGTCAGACCAGAGGCCATGAATTCAAGGCAGTGGCTTAACAACATTCCTCCAGATTCAACCCTGGATTTTCAGTATCACGATGCTCGTTCCCTTCTTACTACTCACCATGGCAACCCGCGCTGGAAACCTAACACCTCCCAAACAATCACTTCCGTGATAAAAATGAAAAATAGAGTAGAAGTCAGGGCTGGTCGCACATGCGCCCTATTTTCTCAATGGTGCGCCTAAAAAAAATCTCAGGGTGCACCGGTGCAACCACCCGTTTGAGGGAGAAAAAAAAAGTCTACGCGACTGAAAGTCTCCCTGTGGTTCAACAACAGCAACGACATACCACCTTGACTAAGCAATTTCCTGCGGGAAACACTAAACAGACACACGTTAGACCCATATCGTGGTCTAAACCAATCAGAGATAGTGAAGGGCGGGACCCCCCTCTGATTGGCCCGTGTACATTTGAACACGTGCTTGCTAGTCAGACAGAGAGGTGATGAACCTCGGCCGTCAGATAAACAGTGGATGTAGCCGCGGGTGATAACGTGAAAAGAACGGTTGACAACTTTTTGGTTAAGTTAAGGCCTAATACGTCCAAAAATACTCGCAGCCAATGCTCTGACACGGACCCATCAACCTCCCACGTTATGTCAAGCCCAGGTCTAGAGCTAGCATCTGGAGCTAGCATCGGGAGCTAGCATTAGATAATGAGCCACAAACGATCGACTCTGAGCCAGAACCAACTGAAATTAAAAGGGCTAAAGTGTATACATTTCTAAAAAAGTGGCTTGAGCAGTTTCCCTGGCTAAGATGCAGTAAAGCTGATAATATAATGAACTGCATTTACTGTAAAGTGTGGCAATAGTGCATTTATGACTGGTTCTAACACATTTAGAATTGAAACGCTGAAAAAGCACAACCCATCTATGAAACACATTACCTGTACCCAGGCTCCGCCCTCGCAGTGACGCAGCACCTTCGGCTCTACTACACTTACTCAGGCAAACTGCTCATTCAGGTGGATTCGAGTTCCCGAAAAAAATGGGAACTCCACCCACTTTGTCGGGAAGCAATCAACTTTGAGCAGCGCCAACGGCCCAGGGTAGAGGTGTGTTCAAGGTAGTGACGTGGTTGAACTGCCACTCAACCCATGGATTGTACACGGAAGCGCTTCATTCAATATCAACATGGAGCAGCGTCAAGCTTTTGACACTGCTGTAGATGCTGTAATGAAAGTGTTCGACGGGAGATTCTCGTTAAAAATCGAGCAAAGAACAGCCCTTGAATCGTTTCTTGACAGGAAAGACGTTTTCGCCTTGCTCCCTACTGGCTTTGGTAAGAGTTTAATCTACCAGTTAGCCCCGCTGGTAGCTAAATCATGCGTCAGAGGAAAGAGAGTTTATTTCATTTATCTTGGAAGGTTTTAAGATTAAATTGCAGGTCAGTGAAGCACTTTAAGCACCAACACTTTTTCAATAAGTAGTTAATAAGTTATGTTCAGTAAGTTTGTAGAATTGTGCTTCAAATAAAGAACTTTATTTTGACCAGATTGCTAGTTAATAGACATATATGGACAGCGATTTTAAAATAAATAAAGTGAACCTGTAAAACTGCGGTGTTAAATGCAATGCGTTTGAAAATTTTGGTGCACCTAACTTTTGTGCTGGTGCACCTAAGAAAAAAAGTTAGGCGCACCAGTGCAACCAGTGTAAAAAGTTAGTCTGGAGCCCTGAGAAGCTTTGTGTGTGGAATGTCTGCCGGCGACTACTTGTTTGACTTTCACTGATCTTCATCTTTGTCGGGAATATGTAATCCGAAACAAATGCTTATGCAACTTCAACACAGAAGGATTACTCTGAAGTTTGTTGCTGCTGACTTTTAAAGATTTGGAACAAACATTTTTTTTTTATATTACTGAATTCATAACTGAAATACAAGCTAGAGGGAAGCTAAGTCTCCACTGTTGCCATAACGTCTGAAGAGACTCTGGGTACGTAGAACCGGCTTCGTAGTAGAGGCCCACGAGTAACATATATGATCACTTATAACAGCTCACATTAACAGACAGACATGCAGAGTAGCAGAGGATCAATCTGGCTACTGATCAGCTGTTCAGAGGAAACTGACGAACTAATGACTGCATTTTCTAACTTGTCAAACTCAGTTTTTTTTCCCTATAATAATTAGCAATGGCTCTTTTTTTGTTATTTTCTTCTCACAGCTTAAATAAGTGAGAGAAAAGACTGCTTTTTCTGACCATGTGCCGATATGTTCAAAGTAGGGTGTTTGTGATAAGAATTTTTGTAGTAAAGCGATTTGTGAGAAAAAAACTTACACTAGAATGACATCAAAGTTTTGAGAGATGTTTAATAATGTCACACACATCAGAGATGACGTCTACAATTTAAGAAAAATATTTTCTCATGTTAACACCAACTGCATTGTTACTGTAACACTGTTAAACTTTCACTATTGAATAATTTACTGTTTTTTGAGCTTGACGATGTAGAAACATTTATATTTTTAGCTGACAAAAGGATAATAAGTTGAATGAAATAATTAAATTTAGTCACAGTTGAACTACATTATACTACAGCTTTCATGGTTTAAAAGAAATCAATGTCCAACCAAAGGGAAAGGAGCCTCACTATATGTCAGTCAGATGTTTTGTTGACCCTTTAATCCTCCATGAAATCCACTTTAAAAAGTAAAGTTCCTTAAGTCTACTCGTTTAAGGTAGTGGGTTACGTAGTGTTGTTTGAATTGTTTTCTAGATAAAAAGACAATGAGTGTGAAGCGCACAAGTGAATGTGAGCTGCAAATGCATGAAAGTTAGACTAATTAATTATGCAGCTTATGCAGCAGGGCTGTTTTATCTGGATGACCACCAGACATACAGAGACATTAAAATGGAAAGAGGCCATACATGTTAACAGATGACCAGCTTTATTTTTCAGTTTAACATTCTTCACCTTCAGATAATAAGGTATGTTGTTGCAGCCTACATGGGTAACTAGTGCTAATGTAGAAAAATCATCTGACTTTGCTTATGGCGGTTATTCCAGTGTACACAGGGCTGTTACAGCTGTTCTATCCTTCAATTATTCAGATTTTGTAGATAGGATTCAGCAGCTGGTCTCCATTTTGCGTCACCCCTTTGTTTTATCATGTGATGGCTGACAAGTGGTGGCTGTACATTTCAGCTGCTTCACTATTACAGCAGCCTTTCATATGACTTTTTTGCAATAACTCTTCAGTGCCAAAAGAGCAGACAACATAAATTGTGAATCAACCTTTATGAGGTTCAGAGCAGTAGCCAGGAGTGTGTGAATACGCACACACACACACACACACACACACACACACACACACACACACACACACACACACACACGAACTTCCTCCAGGGACTTAAGAAATTAATAATTCACATACATTTCTGGTTCATCTCGTGTTCTCCTTTATGACATCTCCTAGGAAACTTAAGCCTATGGGAATGAGATCTGTGGAAGATAGACTGACACAGGCCTTGGTTATTGCTACTCAGGGCATTCTGTGGGAGGCATCAGTTGAAAGTAGAGGACAGAAATGCTAATGAAGGAATCTCGGTGGACAACAAATGGTAGTGATAGCAATGTTTCTTTCTCTTATAACAAATTCTACCTTTCAGTCTGCGGCCAAGTTCCAGCGGTGCCCAACTTCTCCTCCTCCTCCTCCTCCTCCACACTGGCCTGGTCTCATATACACACACAACCATGAAAAAAACATTATAAACTGGACTGTTTCCTGAACATGTAGTTTTCCCTGCTGCATCTCGGTGCTCTCACTGTAATAATGGCAGGGTGTACCTCAGGAACCCGTGATATCTGTAACAAAGTAGTCAGTCCTGCTGATGGTCTATTAAGGTTTTAGCTTCACGGTTGGTGCAAATTTTCACTTCAGTTCAAATCAAAAACTTGGCATAACTTTACAGGTAAGCCCATTCTAAGCCCCATTTCTTTATCCGTTCTGGTCTTGATTGTGCTTAATGTAAAGTGGTTGCCAACAACGTCCTGGCCCCCCAAAAAATTGTGTGACCCCATAAAGATTTCAGTAGACACATGAAGCAGGTTACAGAACATGTACAAACCACAGCTAAAGACGGGGGTAGGTTTTATTCTGACATGATCCAATTTTTACTTTTTATTGCATGAATAAACAAACCTCAGTCTAATTCTTCCACATGCTGATAATATCAGAAACACTTAAAAAAAAAAGGGGGTTTTAAAAGATAAAAAGTAAAATCCGTGGCCTCACAGTTACCTGGCTCAAATCCAATTTAAAGTGGCAGCTAAAACAACTAAAGCCGTAGAAATTCGTTTCTAAGATGCCTTCCCAATGCGGATGTGAAGGATTCTGCATCTGCAGCTTAAACATTATTATTGTATACATCTGTAAAGCAACAGAAACCAGAGCAATAAACATGCAGTTCCAGCGCTATGCTACAATCAACTGTAATAAGACGAAGAGGTGATACAGCAATGAAGAACAAGGAGAAAAAGTGACATTAAGTAGCTCTAACGTTATGCCGATGTTGCTCTGCTGTCTCTGCGGATGTAGAGCAACAAGTGATAAAAACACACTGTGTTTGGTGTTTAGTGAAGCACTTCAGTGTTTCTGAAAGCAGACATCTGAACACACATAGGATTTAATGAACTTACTGGAAACACAGACTAGATAAGAAGCACGCCATATTTAGAATCTGCTGCAAAAATTCTCTATTTTTACATCACAACCAATGTGAGGAACTTGAAGGAGCTAAGACCGTCCAATTATCAGCCACGAATGAACATAGCACTGCCAACTCTGTCCTCCAATTCTGAGAGAGGGATTTTCAAATATGTGGCAAGTTTTAGAGGCAAAGCGCTACAGACCTATTTGGTTTTAGAGAACCTCAGTTTCACCAGCTGATAAAGACCACGAGGTTGCAGTATGAGCTCCTGTCACAGACTTCACTTTCCCTTTCCCTTACCGTCAGGGAAAGGATCCAGTAATTAAAGTTAGTAGAGCATCCACTTTGTTTGATTCATGGAATGAATAGACTGTTCTGACCGATTGTGTTCAATGAAAGATTATGCTGCGGCATCACAATGTAAGACACTGAGATGCATCTTGAGATGTATCAAATTGTTTATGTATTTTTTTCAAATCAAATTGAATTAAATTACAAAGCCAGTAACGGTTTACACATTCTAAAAGCAACCATTAAAAAAAATATGAAAAAAGTAGCTTAAAGGGATAGTTCGCCTCTTGACTTGAAGCTGTATGACATCTAATACTAGCAATATCGTGTATCAACATCTTCTTACCCCCTGCTGCGTCCTGTGAGCAGAGTTCCAGCCTCGTTTTGGTGTTGAAGAAGGTAGTCCGGCTAGTTGGCTGGGGCTAAAAAATAAAGCGTCTTGCTTCTCAAAACAATATGCGTTAAAAAGAGTAATACATTTGCATCACAAAATTGTTGTCCAGGAAAAAGTCAGACCTCACAATCGCTTGGCGCTATTTTCTCTCCCTTCGTAGTGATTGTGAGGTCTGACTTTTTCCTGGATATAGTTTCCCATATTGTTTTGAGAAGCAAAAAGCTTTATTTTTTAAGCCCCAGCCAACTAGCCGGACTACCTTCTTCAACGCCAAAACGAGGCTGGAACTCTGCTCACAGGACGCAGCGGGGGGGGTAAGTCACTGTTGATACAGGATATTGCATGGTATGTCATAGCTTCATGTCAAAAGAGGCGAACTATCCCTTTAAAAAAATCTTCAAAGAAGGATAGAACTCCTCTATATCTCTTTAAATTTATGCAAAACTGGTATCATCAGTGTCCAAAATGATGGAATCATTCACAACCTTTTATAGGAAAAAAGAAAAATCTGTCAGATGGAGGGTGTACCCATTGAGCACAGTTATATTTTGCCAGTGCCAGTATTTATACTGTTTATCTATTTTTTCTGACACGTTTTACTTGCAGAAAGCCTGACAAAGCACTTTGCAAAAGACATTACATTGTAAACTGACTCCTGAGAGTGTGAACCAGGGGATCGCAGAGCTTTAATGATCATATTATAGATGATGCTTTGTAATTTCATGAGGTTCTGCAGAGCTTTTTGTCTTTTCTTTTTCAACTTTTCAAAAGATTTAAGGAGAAAAATTTAGTTCCAACTGCCGTCTATTATTAAATCATTCTCAGCGATTTTAATTTCTGTTATTTTCTGTGCTACTTCATATCACCTTGATAACTTTAATTTTAATCTAATCTATCTTTTTTCATCTGTTGTTTTTGTGTTAGATTTTATCCTCATTCTCCTCTCAATCTCCTGATTCTGCAGTGACGTTTCCCCTCCCGCTTACACATTAAAAAGCTAAGTTGTCCACTGAAATCGCTGACTTTAGCTAACAGCCCCCTGGCAGATAGTAATTACCTCACCACAATATTGAGATATTCATGCCAATAGAGCACATTTGAACTGACTCCACTGGTTGACATTACTTTCTGTAAGTCATTATTCCTAACCTGACACGTTCTTGTTAGGGTGCACAGTTTGACACAGTATTTGAGGAAGTGAAATAAATGCGGGCCGAGGCAGTGGACCTTTTTTCCGCTCTGCCTGCGCTACTTTGGCAGGGTGAATTCTGAGCCTCTCGTCCCCTGTGAAGTGGACTCCACATGGTATTCAGTGAGGTTTGGCACTTCCAGATCCAGTACATGATGGAGATCTGGCACGCGATTTATCTCTTTATCATTTTGTTTTAAATATCTTTACTAAAACAGCAATAAGATGAGGTCACTGTTGCTTCTTTTCTTTTTTTAATCAGAGTAAATCATACAGAAAGTGATGAGCAGGGATTATTGTCTTATGTTGCGTATTTTGTCATTATAATCACGTAGAAAGACTTCTATTGTCTCTTTCAAAATGCAAACAATTTAAAGTAACGTGTGTTTAAAAGGGTTATAATCAGCATTGCTTTTACATTTTCTTTTTTCCCCCCACTGGCCACATGACTAGATTCTGACACCAGATACATTTCCTCTCTTACTAAGAATCCATTCATGCCATCTTTAAAACTACACCACATTATAGTTCCCACAGGAACAGTGTTGCCAGGTCTCACCCTGCTCTGTTGCGTGATAACACGTAGTTGGGCATTTGAATGATCTACACTTTATGTCATGATTGCGAGTTGCACTTAAGGTCACCGGGGGCCAACGTTGGCCTCATGGCCCAGTTTTGAGCAGCCTTTGCATGTAATGTACGATACATTTGAATTCAAATCCATTCTAAAGACTGTAACAATTACAGACTGCGCTTTAAATTTTGCAAATAATTTCATTCACCTTCCACTTTGGTGAAAGACGAAGCATATATATATATATATATATATATACACACACACACATACTTAAGGACAGAGACCCAGCAGGCGTTGTCACTTCTATGTAGAATCACAGTCCATTATTTGAACGGTGTTTCATTAGGTGCTTAAAACTCTTTGACCTGACTTGGCACAATATGTTTAAAGATTAACAAGAACTGTGTGCCACCTGGCTCTTGATAGAAAGCATTGCAGATGCCAGATCTTTATATTTTCTGCTGTATCCTGGACTGCAGCTGTATAGTATGTTTCGGATGCCGTTTTTTTTATAGTTCATAACAAATCTGTCTCTCACATAAGTGCGTTCACACACACACACACACACACACACACACACACACACACACAGTCACAACGAGGTAATGGTGGTAAAAACAAAAGCGTGTAGCAGTCAGTACACTGCACTTCCTTTATAACCACATTGTATCTGTAAACTGTATGTAGGCAAATCTTGATAATAGCACATCCTTCCAGCATAAAAGCAATGTTGTCATATTACTATTTTTCTGCAATTAAAAGATTTCACAATTCTTGTAAATGCTCAGTCCTTAAATGCATAATTAAATTTTTTCTTATAAAGCTGTGTTTTTCTAATAATTTGAAATAAAACTATTATCTTTTACGAGCCAGACAAATAAGACATCTCCTCTTCATTTAGCTAGGGGAAAAATGCAGGGGAACACGCAGCGACAAATCCAGAGGGAGAAAGTTTCCAGCAGAATACCTTTAGGTCTATTTATGTGAGAGATGAAAAGCTTCTCCAAGACTGGCTCGATTCTCATTCGCTAACTGAGAAACAGCTTCTCGATAGGGGCCTTAAATTGTGAGCATAAGAAGAATATTCTCATGTCAAGCCAATTGGGAATATTCAGTCACACCTGCATGATAAAGAAGGCCTGCAGTCAACTCCTGTCAGGTGTTCTGAAGGGAAGGAAGCTGTAGTTTATACCATCAACGTAGCGCCGCCTCAGGCTAGGCGTCCACTATTCCGGCACGTCAACGTAACTCGCCGGATCGGATGCCTAGTGTCGCCGTGTTGCTGCTGCAGTGGGCGTGTACAGAGGGGCGTGTATACGAAGTTGTAGATAGAACATACGGGCTCCGGGGGAAAGTAAATAACTTGTGATTTTAACCAACCAAAGTTTCTCCCTCTAAAAATTTGAGTTTTGGAGGGAAATTAATGTGTATAAATCGTCAGCAATGGAAAATTATTTCGTATTTCACCATGGCTGTGGATCTGCGAGCGAGGAGAGCTGCTGCTGCTGCTGCTGAGCCGACACAGGAGATCACATGATCTACAGTCATTAGATAACGCACTACGGCTGCCGTGGCAAATTTGCATAAACTTCGAGCGAGCCCAACTTTTTGACGTGCCGCAAGTCCCCCGCTCGCCGTGCCGGAATCCCAGCATGCTTTGCGAGCACGGCGACAACGATCGGCCGGATTTCATTGAAAATGAATTGAATGCGTTGGATACGGCTTGACGTGCCGGAATAGTGGACGCCTAGCGTCAGTCTTGGGATTCTGGTGTGTCACCCACGTGCACATCCTGCCTCATTTCTGGTTTCAAAGCATTGTTAACAAGTAAATTTCGAAGTTAAATCTGACCACAGGCAACAACTGTTAATGCATTGTGCAGCAGACTGTGGATAGATATAGATTTGACCGCTAAGACGTGCAGGGAACAGAAATTGATTAACAAAAATAACAACTGACTGTTGGTTATGTAAAAATTGTGCTTACGCTAAATGGAGCACTATCAAAACTTTGATTTGTATTATTCAAACCTTTAAGCTATAATATTTCTATCATAGTACACCAGAATGAGTGACGTGTGCTCTGTGGTTATGCATGCCGTCACACTATGCAAATGACATGAGGCGTAGTCGTTAGACAGGTACAACCTTTTTCCATGGATCGTTACTTAACTTGACCTTTTGTCAATAAGTGCATAAAGATTCAAAGTTCAGGAGAAGCTGAACTTTTGCTGGCCCACTCCATCACAACTATGACGCTGATGCTTGCTTTTCCCACTGCTGACCTTTTTAGGCCGATACCATTCAGTCGTCTACATGGCAAACACGATAATGTCTGCCAGCAGATGTCTGACATCCTCACAACATGAGCTTGCTCACTTGATCAGAGAGATTTCTTTGCACACTGTGTTACAAAGACCTCTTATTTCCATTGTCCCCGGTGCATGACGCCATGATGATATTCAGTGAGAAAACAGAATGTGATTACAAAAAGAACACAATAAACCTCACTGTAGAGGTTTCTGGATCTATGAATTAAGCCTAACTTGTTCACGCCACAAATTGCTGGTGCAATATTGAATTTTCTTAACTTTTTTTCTATAAAATTTCAGCGAATAGTAGACATTAAAGGTGCAGTTAACAGAAAATGTTGTCATTAAATTGATGCATGTGGTTCAGTGTTAATTTTATCAACTAGGACGATGACGAAAATATTTCGTTAACGCCCCTTTTACCCGTGACGATGACGAGACGATGACGCACAAAAATGCTTCGAGAAAATAAAAATATGACGAGAATAAAAAATGATTTTCGTTAACGAGACTAAGACAAGACGAAATTTACAAGCCATGGACGAATGGACATTAACAAATTGAATTGTTTATAATTAATTTGTAATTGTTAATATAAGTGTTTCTTGATGTAGAAAAGGCTCCAAAGTTGTGTTGGTCAGTTCAGAGCGGAGCGGCCCCCTGCTGGTCATGTAGCGTAACTGTCGGTGCTCGGTTAGAACAGGTGTGTGCTCTGAGTCGACAGAGGGAAGATCGAGCTGTTGATTAATGTCCCGGCAAGTGGTGTGTGCGTAAATGAAATGTGAGTATGGCTGTATATATTGTTCTTGTAATGTATTCAGGTTGCTGCAGCCGTAGCTTCTGTTGCTTTGATGTGTAACTCGCCATGTGCATGCTAGTTGTAGCATTTAGCTCACCTGCCGGTATACGGTTTGTTGGAGCTGGAGCCATTTCGTTTACAACAAGGACAACAAAACAACCTGCATGATAATGATTGATCATGCCGCCGTGTGTAGAGAAGTTCTATTATGTACAGTGTTGACTAAAATGACTAAAATGACTAAATATGACTAAGACTAAAATTGATTTTCGTCATTGTGACTAAGACTAAATTAAAAAAAAGCTGACGAAATTAACACTGATGTGGTTTCTTCTGTTCAGCCCTGGGATAGTGAAGCCACTTTTATCACAATGTGGCCATATTTGTGTCTTATATTATATACAGAAATGAGATTATCCAACAATGAACCGCATGTTGATTTTCAGGAAAAGCTACACGATCTCAGCTGCATGGATATCCAGTGGTCATTTGCCAAGAGCTTCGGCCATTGTTGCGTTTATCGTGTCATTCCCTTACTCACTGACAACATCATTGACAAAAAGTTGACGGCAAGGATTAAAAAGAGGAAAAGTTCGCTCTGGGCAACACTGCTTCTCCTTCTTTTCAGGTTTGATTGCAGGCTGATTAGCCTATATACTGACTCACTATCCCATCTTGGATCACAGTGTGGTATTGCATGCAGGTAGCGGCTGGTCGTATCTGTCCAACACTACACAAATACATTGTTTGCTTACTGCTGATAAAGTTAAAGTTTTCTTTTTTTTTTTTTTAAGTTATCCAGTCTTACAAATTGCATGTTTAGAAGATAAATTCTTCATCTGTTCTTCTTTGACTGTAAAGCTCTGATGGTTTAAAGTTGCTGTTTGATTTAGCTTTGGCCATGATCTAAGGAGCTGGGGTGTTGGAAGGTGTAGTAAGCCAAGAGTGGTTCTTCAATGGGGGCACCACATGTGCTGTTGCCTCATGACAGGAGGTTCCCAGTTTGCATCTCGCCTGTGTGGGCTAGCATGTTCCCCCTGTTGCCTGGAGGGGTTCTCTCCAGGTGCTCCATCTTCATCCCACAGTCTAAAACAAGCTTGTTAGATTAACAGGGGATTGCAAATGGACCCTAGGGGGGAGTGTGAGTATGCATTGTTGTTTATCTAGTTTGTCTTTGTGTTAGTTCTGTGATGGCCTGGTGACTTATCCAGGATATGCCCTCTATCTCACTCTGTAACAGCTGGAACGTGCTCCAGGCCTCGGAACAGGATGAAGCTGGTGTAGAAAATGAATGAATCTGGTTTTTCTCTCATCTGTAATCACAAATTTTATATATATAATTGTATAGTAGAAACTGTTGTGCTTGGTTTATCCCTTCTTGATCTGCTGTGGTAGCATAGTTAGAATAAGTGTGCAGATTATTGCAATTTCAATAGCTTAGTCTGAAGTAATAAGAACACAGCAATGCTTATATTTCTTGGGATACCAGACTGATTTAAACTGTTAAATTCCTGCCAACAGATGACCCTCAATTTTACATGATGGAAAACGATGGAGTCACGGACACACGAAACCCAACAACCGTGTTTTACTTCAGAGTGTACATCTAATTTGCAGTCGCAACCAAATTTCATATGACCTTTATCAATCATTTAACTTCAGTTTGACATCTGACTGATGCGTTATTTAAATATCAGCTCCTGGTAAGATGGTGCATTAGTTACGCATGGTTACATTTTTAACACAAACATCTCAAACGCTTTGTTTTTTAAATTGAATTTGAAAGTAATAAAACAGAATTGACAAAGAAGTATGACAATTGTAATAATAATTGCTACAATTACAGAGCATCCCAAAGAAACACCATTTCTATTCAGAATGATGAATCTGAGTCATAAGTACGTTTATATCCCTGCCCAGTGTCTTTGTTGTGAGTCTGCATTACTGCTTCATGTAACTATCTATAATAGTATACTCTGAAGAATGTAAACGCAGCTCATCGTAAACAAAGAAAAACAAACAACATACATTCAGGTGAGATGTTCCATAAATGCTTCAAAAGCAGAATCTGACTGGATTCTGTTTTGTTTGCCGTCTTTGATGTTTATACCTAAGAAAGCTTTTACAGGATGTAGATTGTTGCAGTTTAATCAGTAAGGTCAAAGCTCTGTCATTTGTTTTACTGTCTTTTGTCAAGATCTTTGAATATTGAAAAGACAGTCGTTATTATTTGAAATGACTCGAGTTGTGAGCTGTTTGTTTGTGATGTCACACTTGCTAACAGCGTTTTCTTTTCTTTTTCCTCTCATGCACCTGTCCTGATATTCATGGATCAGGTAAGTACAATTCGTTGCTCTCGGTATTAACATCAGAGTGACAAGGCTTCATGTTTTGTCAGTGTATATAGACATAAGCTCTTTCCTTCTATCTGGGTTTTCCATATTTGCCTGTCAATGTGTATTATAGTTTTTTTTTTTTGTGAGTGATGACTTGCTGGTGACTAGGACTCCCTCTAGTCTACTCTGCAGGTTAGGCTAAATGAAACTTATGTCAGCTAAAATGCCAAAAGTTAAATGCAAGATTAATGTTATGGTTTGTTGTAGTAAAAGCTGTCACAGTTAATTTTGTTTCCATCAAACGATTTTTAGTTATTTTCTAACCTTTACACAATCGCAGTCTAAAAAGTTCCACATTAGGAAATGATGAATGAAAATAACGACTCCAGATGTCCGTACACCTTTGACAAGAAAATTGAGCTGTCATAGGGAAGCCTGATGAACTCAAGATGAGTGGAAACACTCGGTAGATAAAGACTTTCTTTTGATTTCTTATGTTTGAGGCACTTAAAGTGGTGTACATCTTCATTTCTACGTTCAATAAAAATTAGAGTGAAGTATAAGGTTGTATGATAGGTAAGATAGACGTGGACACAATGAATTTTATGTGGCCTTTTCCAGGAGTTGGTGAAGATTTTCCTTGTTCTTCTTATAAAACCACATTTGTTTTTAAATCACGTCACTCATTGGAGCTGTCTGTGGTCCTGAACCTTGAAAACAGGAGTTTATTTAATGATGGAGGCAGATAGGGT
This sequence comes from Odontesthes bonariensis, assembly GCF_027942865.1. Classification (NCBI taxonomy): domain Eukaryota; kingdom Metazoa; phylum Chordata; class Actinopteri; order Atheriniformes; family Atherinopsidae; genus Odontesthes; species Odontesthes bonariensis. The sequence goes on from NC_134521.1 coordinate 3,786,778, forward strand.
TTTTTTTTTTTGATCGTGGACAAACCTTGTGTCACGTTGGTTGTGGTGTGGCGTGGCGTGGGGAAGGAGGCAGATATTTAAAAAAAAATTCAACTTGATTTATGTACAAAAACCAAACAAAAAGCGCGGCTGAGCCGGTATACCAAAAAAAACTAACTATGATTATGACGAAACGTATTGAAAAAAACTTGACAAAACAAAACCTGACTATGACTATGAAAAATACAAGGACAAAGTGGCTGTGACTTCAACATTGAAGTTGGTGCTTTTTCTGTATTTCAGCTACTTCGAATTTGGCTAGCTTAGTAATTTTGCCCATAAAAGAGGCAAAGCAGAGCTGTTACATAGATTAATAAAACAATGACTGTGACTTAAATTGTGTTTGTTGACCTTGTAGGCAAGGGTCAGTGGGTAAAAGAGCAGACGTATTCATGTTGCTGCAAAGTGCGAGGCATGCAAATGTCTCACCCAGTTTTAAAGGGATTTACATGCATATGCTTAATGCATCCGGTCTTAAGTTACATCTGCTGGGAAGTCTTTTGAGGGATGACAGGCCAGCTGTTGCAATTTAGCCCCAAGCTTGCAGTGCAGGCTACAATTTATTTATTTATTTTTTTGTCTATCATCTATTGCTGAGCAGAAATCGAATGAATGGTAATGATTATTTACACAGTATTCAAAAATAATGTAAAACTTAATTCCAGTTTTCATTCTTCCGAACCATATTTTCAGCATTTCTGCTGGGTAGGAATCATCCACAGGGCGTCATTGACACTGACAGTAACTTCCACGTCCCTTAGAAATGAATAGCAGCTGTCTCCCTACCCTCGTTGAATGCTTGTGGTTGGGAGGGCCAAGCCTCAGGTGCCTTCGTCAGGGGGACGGCTGGGAGAAGGAGGTCAGAGAGATTGACTGAATCAAGATTAAGCTGCTATAGCCACACTCAGGCTTAAGTGTGCAGATGAGAGCACAAAGCCCTGAAGTCATTTTACAGATTGGGAGATGTGACTAGATGTAGCCACTCTGCGCTTAGCGGTCCAAGTCCACCGGCGGGGGGGGGGGGGGGCAATCAAAACTCTGCTATTGCCTACACAGGACCAGGAGGGTGTTGATGGTAACAGCTTTTCAAGGTAACTTTCATGACTTCCCTCTCTGGAGGATCCAGTCTTCTGGGTATTTGGCATGTCAGGCATGTCAGTGATGGATAATATGCGGCATGTTATCTGTATCTGAGGGGCATGTCATGTCATTCTCCATACAATAGTATCTGTGTTGTACACAAAGATAAGAAAACATGCTTCAGTTGACTACCTTGTCTGAACTGACAGTTTGAATTACATCAGTCCTCAGCTGATACTTTTTAAATTGGTTTAAATACAAATGAAAAGAATGAATTCCTTAACCTCTAATTTGACAAAAAAAAAACTCAGACTTAAAGGATAAGACCGGTTTTTGACATTGGGCCCTTGATTTCACATTATAACATGATGTTCTACTCACCCCTGCTTGTTGTTGAACATTTGGAGCTGTTCCGAAGATATTCGCGAGGCGTCTGGCTGCTCTCTTGAGATATTCGGCCATGAAACGGTTTCTTATGGGCAAGCTTATACAGGCACAAACTATGCTGTTTATAATTTATTAATTACTGTACACTAGCACTGATAACGTGGAGGTGCGTCGCTTACTTAAAAAAATCCGGGTTACTGTAATTTTGAATTTTTGTCGTAAATTATAAAAAGCATAGTTTGTGCCTGTATGAGCTTGCCCATAGGAAACCGTTTCATGGCCGAATATCTCAAGAGAGCAGCCAGACGCCTCGCGAATATCTTCGGAACAGCTCCAAATGTTCAACAACAAGCAGGGGTGAGTAGAACATCATGTTATAATGTGAAATCAAGGGCCCAATGTCAAAAAAACGGTCTTGTCCTTTAACCGAAAGAGATATGTCTAATCCACGGGCTGTGATTTTCTAGTCTTCAGGAAAGTTCACCACACTAGCATGGGTTTAATTTTTTGTCGTTCTGTTCAGCCCTGCTCAGGAAGCAGAATCCGAATGCCTTCGGTAACACAGGATCCCCAGTGACTTTGCAAAAAGCCTCAATGATCTCTTTGCCTGTTAAACTTTTGGAAATAAAACAAAAATGTTGTTTTTTTGTGGGAGATGTGGGTGGGTTCACACAAAACATGCCATGCTGTGATAAAGTTGTCAGTGTTCCACATCCATACCTCTAACAGTAGTCTTTACTCATCAAAGAATAACCAGTTTTCCAGACCTGAGCAGGAGAGCCCCCGCAGCGTGTAGTGGGTCGGTTCCTTTGATTGCCTCCCTCTCTAAGGACACGCACCTAACTCTGAGCTCATTAGCATCTTGAGACATTCAGGTGTAAGAAAAGGGAAGTTGTTGAAGTTCAATTAAAACGTCTCTCAAACATGTTTTTATCCCCAATTCAGGTATAGCAATTATTAGTCAGGGAAAATTGTTAGATTTAGGTTTGGAGTGAACAAAAAGTATCAGTTATGGTAATAATTCTAGTTCTTACACTGAGGTTCTGCATAGAGGAAACTCTCCTTGATGTTTCTGCTGTTACCAGCTTTTATTTAAATTCTGTTTTCCTGTCTGTGCTGCTGAGGAGGTTATTCTCACAAACATAATCTGCATGATTTCTATCTTTTTTTTTTCTGATGAACTTACTTTGTTCAAATCTTTTTTTCTTTTTCTCATTTCTCATTACTCGCATTAAGGTGCAAAGACTATAAAGTGGATCCATTGCAAATGTAATATTTGAAAACGATGAGGATTTAACTCAAAATAAATAGGACATTTCGGAACTCACTTATGAAGAAAAATAAATAAAAAAGAAGGAACACATTTTGCCCAGAGTGTCCTAAAGCAACTAGAAATATCTGGTTTTTTGATGATGATAGCATAGATTCAGAAGCAGTTTTTGTCGACCTGGAGGATTTATTAGAAATACATTTTATTAATTGTGTCTTTGCTGCTGATGAATGCAAAATGCTGCCACAGAATCCCGCAGTCAAGAGACCGATAAGACCCGAGCATATTATTAATGTTTACTCAGGTAGGCTTTTGCTGAGGATGCATACTTCTTTCATTTGGCTCCCTGGTTTATCCATAGTGTTGCAGAGATATAAAAATACAGTTGTGATCATGGATAATGTCTCAGTTATTTCAGATCCTACAGAACAGTGTGCTTGATTTACAGTCTGCATGCAAAGCTGCACATCTTAATGAGGAAACATATTTCTTTATCACGGCAGTTTGAGAAATTGATTGAACCCGCGTTTGTGTCGGTACAGTCTGCAGTAACGGCTCGTCTCACTCCCCTCGGTGTGGCGGGTTCTCTGTTGTTCCCTCCAGTGATGAACCTGCACAGGACTGATCTGTGTTTTTATCAGAGAGTTTTAACTGGGAAAACTGTGCTGAGCCCAGAGCAGGTAGGTAGGTGCTCATAAGCTGAAGTCATCAAACGTTAGCGCCAGCACCTTTTGTTTTACTTACATTGTTTTGAAGCATATTGAAAATAAGACTGCTTTGTTGCTGTTGGTGGGGTTATTTTTCACCCTGTATGTCTCATCTAATTACGTTACCTGTAATGTAATGTAATTTTCTCGATGACTATGATTAACATTTTGAATTAGACGTTCCACTTGTGGGCTGGTGACAGATAGAGCCAGAACAGGAACATCAAAGCTATTTTGATGAGTTTCGTTTAATCCCAGGTGAAATCTATCAAGTAGTACTGGCAGAATAGACGTTATTAACTGTTGATAAATATGGGTTTATAAATAAATGTTTGTTTTTGTATACTTTCAAATTACTTGGTGGCAGTAAATTGTTATCATATCTGACGCACCAAAGGACATTTATTCTGCTTTTTCAATGTTCTTTACTGATGGTGATAAGAGTGGGTGTTCTAAAGTAATGATAATGATAATGATACATTTTATTTAAAAGCGCTTTTCTAAATACCCAAAGACACTTTACATAAAAACAACATAAAATCAGAAAAACAATATAAAATTGTCACTAAAAACACATTAGGTTAACCCTTGTGTGGTCTTAACATTGTGTTTACTCTCCTTGTCCTATGGGTCAAAAATGAGCCGCCCTACCAAAGCCCCAAAATAAAGCAACTTAATTGAGTTTTAAATCCAAAATCTATTTTGTATGATGAAACCACCTGTTATTGATCTATTCAACTCAATTCAATACATTTTTTATCATGTATTTTTTGTTACACAATACAAAAAGACAATCACCAGTTTTCAGGATTACACTTTTTTTTTTTAAACCACAAACCAACTGTCAGTTGGACCAACAGTTTTCTTGTTTTCTCAGTTTTCTTTTACATCATAAAGGTTTATTATTGCTATTATATAAATGTGAAGTAATTACTTCTGAATTAATTATATTGAAAGGGAAAAAAACAGTGAACTTTTTTCTGCTGTTTAAATGTTTTTATAATTCACGGGTCAAAAATGACCCATAAGACAATCTTTGTACCCTAGTGGTGTACAGCCCACATGGAAACATAAACAAACATAAAGTATGACTTTTTCTAATGATGGGGTCCCTTTAGGAAAAGTCATAACATTTCAAGTTGGAAAAAGAAAGTTTAAGGTATTTTTTCTACAGCTAAACATGGTAGTGGCTCACTTTTGACCCGCAAGACAACAGGAGGGTTAAACATTAAAAGCAATTTTAAAAAGGTGTGTTTTTGTCAGAGATTTGAAGGTGGACAAGTCACGGATGTGTTTGGGGAGAGAGTTCGAGGGACGGGGCAGCTGCAGGTTCGGTGCTTGGTTCTGAATGGTGGAGTAAGGAGGTTAGCATCAGATAAACGGAGGCTGCGGGATGGATTGTGGCGATGGAGCGAGTCAGTGAGGTAGGACGGGGCCTGGTTTATGGAGGGCTTTGTGTGTGAGGAGGAGGATTTTGAACTGAATATGCTGTGGAACTGGGAGCCAGTGGAGGTTGTGGAGGACAGGAGTGATGAGATCACGGGTGTGGGTGAGCAGACCGGCAGCTGAGTTTTGGATGGACTGTAGTTTATTTAAAGTTTTGGATGGTGTTCCGTAGAGGAACACTCTACTCCATAGAGCATGAGGGTTTCAGCAGCAGAGAAGGAGAGTGAGGGGCGGAGTCGGGCAATGTTCTTGAGATGAAAGAAGGCAGTTCTGGTGATTTGGCTTATGTGATGGTCAAAGGAGAGGTTACTGTCAAAGATGACTCCAAGGTTGCGACTGTGGGGGGGATGGAAACGGGGTGGAGTTGTCGATGGTGAGGCAGAAACTGTCTGTGGTTTTGGTGAGGCATTTGGGGCCGACAATGATCCGGTCTGATTTGTCACAGTTGAGTTTGAGGAAGTTGGTCTGCATCCAGGATTTGATGTCGGCGAGGCAGTTGGAGAGAGAGAGAGGAGTGAGTGTCGGGGGGTGATGGAGTTGGTGGAGATGTAAAGCTGGACGTTATTGGCATAACAGTGGAAATGGAGACAATGGCGGTTGACAATGATGTTGCCAAGGGGGAGCAGATAAAGTATGAAAAGGAGAGGACTAATTACCGAACCCTGGGGGACACCAGAGGAACAGTGGCGGAGGAGCTGTGATGTGGATGAGTTGTCGGTCTGTGAGGTAGGATTTGAGCCAGGAGAGTGCAGTGCCGGTGATGCTGAGGGAGGACTCAAGGCGGGAGAGAAGAACGGCGTGGTCGACGGTGTCGAAAGCTGCAGTGAGGTCCAGGAGGATGAGGATTGTGAGGTAGTCTGCGGAGCTGTTTCAGTGCTGTGTAGGGAACGGAAACCGGATTGAAATGGTTCGAACAGCTCATCTGAGCAGAGGTGGGCTTTGAGTTGTGTGGTGACAATAAAGTGTTTGGTAATCATTGTATCTTACTCTTTGGTATCATTTCCCCAGATTGATTTGTTTAAACAAATGTCGAAGTCAGTGAAAGAAAAAAAAAATGTGTTCAAGTCTTTCACAAATGTCCAAAGAAACACATTTAATTGGAACACAACCCCCTCCCCCCCCAAATTTCTGCACTTTGACATGTAAAGGTTCAAAATGAAAAGAATGTTTTTTTTCAGCTGGTCGCAGAAAATTCTAAAAAATAAAAAAAATGCTTCATCATTTTTTAGGCAAACATTTGAACTGAATTACAGTCAAATTAAATCATTTTTTCGTTTCTTTCAGAAACACATGGACCATCATTAAGATTTTTTTTTTTTTACTGATTCATCACAGACTAGTATCACTGACTCCTTATTCCCTAAGGAGACATTGGATGGTTCATATAGGTTTTTGTTTTTGCCTCTGCATTCTTGAATTACCGCATACGGAATGGAGGTCATAATGTGAAAGCAGAAAATAGACCTGTAATTGGGTCTTTGTAGACACTGTTGTTTATTTGACTGATGGTAATGGCTCCAAAATGTTCCGTCCTGCCCCAAATAGCCAATAAAGAAAGCTCTGAGGTGGCTATTGCATCATAACTTCCAATGAGGATGATTGAAATGTGTTTGGCTAAACAACCGCAGTTCAGTCAAAACTATGTAACTTCATCCCTGGTGAGACGGAAGGCTTTGCTTCTACATTTACAGAGCATGCTCAGACTTTGCAATGAGGGCTTCCGTACGTTCACAACCCAACGAGAGCAAGGAGAAAGAACAAAAACACCGGCTTGTGAAGCATTAGACATCCTGATCACTCTTGTTGTAAGTAGTTTGAAATATGATAGATATAATACAAACAGGTTTTATTTCATCAGCGGATCACATTTACACAGTTATCACACATTCATAGTAACCTTGAGAATGATTACCATTAATACAATTAAGAAAAAAAAAAAAGAGATCTTGCTCTGCGTGTCCTTGTGATGTAAAAATTAATTAATTCAGTGTCAAGTTATAACAAGTTCCATCCATCCATTATCATACCACATTATCCTTTGCATGGTTACCAGGAGCTGCAAACAAGCTGCACAGCAACATTTAGCCAACTAAAAAGCTGCAAATGGATGGAAATGTCACCTTAATTGGGGCATCAATTGTCTGGTCAGCATTCAAAACTGACAAAAACAGATCCTCTACAACCAAAACCATGTTTTCTCTCATTGACTAAGGATCCAGTGCTGATTTAGTAAAGAAGGTCTTTTTTCTTCTAAGCCCATTTCACTGCAACATTCTCCTTTGTTTGAGTGTGCCAAAATCAGCCCCATATTCATTGTGGAGATAGTTTCAGCTAAGCCAAACAGCTTTATGCTAATGCTGCACAGTGATGCATGAAATATTCATGTATTCAGGCATTGCAGAGTTCATATTAGCCTGCTTTTACTATATTTATGTTTCGTAATGTAATAAGTTTTTGGATGTTTAATGTTCAGCTAAAGGTTATAGCTGTAACACATATATGTAAAAAAAACACGTTAACGATGTTTACATTTTTTTTTACATGTTTAAAAAAGTGAATCAGATATTGAGTCTTTTTGACAAATCTGACCTGTAAGGTGCAGGATTTGTACTTCTCTGCAGGGATGAGTTATTATCACCTATAGTCTTGCCTCCTCTGGAAATAGATTCTCACGTGCCACAAACACTCAGCTTTTCCCCAGAGTAAACCTACAGATCTGCTTTATGTCTGTCTGCAACAAAACAAAAAAAACAAAGTGCTCTTTTCCCCTTTATTATCATATTTTCTATTGTCTAATTTTAATCTAATTTATTATCTTGTTTAATTTGAACAACGTCTAGCTTTTTTATGCTTTCTCATGTCTGATTTTAGAATATGGAAATCCACTCAATAGGCAGAATTTACATTCTAAAAGACTGAGAAAAAAGGAAGGATATTTCCATGACGCCACATTACATGCTGTCCCCTCAACTTTGAACAGCGACCCAACTGCTTTCACATGTCATTTCAAGATATATTTTTAATATCTGATATTTCTAATTGCATTCTGCCTAATCAATATATTAAACTGTAAAACATGGGTTATTTATGGCTCAATATCCATGTTGATTTTTCCATTTTGTATGAATGACATGTTTTATACAAACATTTAATGTGAGTTAAAAAAAACATGACAGAAAATAAATGAAGCAATTATTTTTTTCAAGTGTTAATAATAATAATAATAATATAAAGCATGAATCAAATCATGATAACATAAGATAAAAACAATAATTAACACCAGCTGTTTAATTGTCCTGCTTTTAATTGTGTATGTGAAATTAATTTCAAATGGTTTGCCTGCTTGTTTGAAGCTTTGGGAATGAATTTCTTCCTTGACTTATTGCTGGAATCTTTTAGTTTTTCATCTGAGTGGTCAGAACTGCGGTCTCCCTGCAGATTGCTAAAAAGATTAAATACTACTGTGGTTTTTGTCCTTGAATCCCCCCCCCCCCCTCCCCCCCCAAAAAACATATGACTTTATGGTTTTCATTTCCTCTATTTGTTGATCTGCAATTTTCTTTTTCCAACTGAATTTGAGATTATTTATTCATGTGTATTTGTAGATGCAGGACCTTTCCCCTTGTGGTAATCAACCACTTAATATTTCCTTGTTTTTTGTTATTTGTGTCCGTCCTGCTCAATGTTCAGTGTGGGCTGATACATTCACTGTACCGTACCTAGGCAGCTTGTCAGAACTTTAATCAACACAAAACACACACACAGCAAGAATGGGGGGAAAAAAGTTGCCAGAGGAGGTTGGTAATTAGTGGAGGCAGGGGTCCTCATCCATTTCTGCTCCAACTGTTGCTACCACAACCCTGAAATGGACTAAATGTATAAAAGACTGAATGGGTTGATGCAGTGTTGGATGGTGGCTCTATGTTGCTTATCTGTGAGGAATAGATTTTAAACTTTTCTCTGAGCTTGTGGAAGAAAGAAGGATTTTAAAGTACAGTCGTTTATATATTGCAGTGTTATTGATATTACAAATATAGATCACAAAGGATGTTACAAAGGACATCAGCATATATCGCATATAAACCGAAAACTCTCATGGAGTCTTTTCACAGTGACTCAATGTTGCCTTGACACTCTGTGATAGAGAATAGTACAATAGATGTATTCAGATGAAAATGTCACAGGCAAGTAAAAAAAAATTAAAAACCAAAGCAAATTGAAAGGTAGGATGAATGAAATTGCATGAAATTTTCAGTATGAAAATGAATAATGAATAAAAAATAAAATGTTTTTTTTCTTTCATGTTACCCCACACATAAGTTTGCAGAGCTGCTATCGTGCACGCCTCTGAGAGATTGAACTTACTCTCATATTTGTTTTGGGTGTGCTGCTCCCTCTGGAGCGTGATGGCAGAATACAGAATGAGCGACCATTGTACCACCTCCTCCCTGGAGCTCTTTAAAGAGCACATGGCTCCCCAGCTGCATGTTAATGCAATCATTATTTTAGTCTTTCTTTAGCTGATATTACTTTGACCTTCAATGCATTCCTCAGCTCATTTTTCTCCAGGGAGATGAAATTGACTCCATAACAGCAAAGCCCCCAGTTTGGCAGCTCTTCTCTCTGAACTGAGGTTGAGCAATGAAGTGGCCACCCATTTCAAATGAATTTCAGTGGAAATTGGAGCGAACCTCTTGTTTTGGGAGCAAGGTGAGCAGCCTCTGAGTTATACAGACTAACAAGACCAACCGCAGAGAGTTTGAGGGAAGCTGCAGAGTTGTGACTTGAATTCAGACTGCTGCATTCTACTTCCATCTTCAACGTGATCGCCAGTGAATGTTTCAACCACATTCACTCGTTTCAGTTAATACTCAGACTGAAGATCTCCACAAATGGGAGAAATCTTTCCATTTTTGCCATTACAATCTACTTTAACTTGAGAAAGCACAGATTATAACGCAGCCGGTCAGAGCGATGAAACCCTTTTATCTCTGAAGAAGCAACATCACAAAGTGGGATGAAAAGACAATCCAAAGCCATCGACCTGCAGAAGTGCAGAAAAGTTAAGATCTTTAAAGAGGTTTTTGAACACTGCCTATAATATCTGCACGAAATTCAGCGTCTTTGTCCAGAAATGTGAACAGTCACATTGCCTCTGACCTTGTTTGCTGTAATCTGTTGTGCGGGGGCACAGCTTAAGGAAGAAAATCCCTCAGGGACAGCCCGAGAGTATTTTCTGCCATGTTCTTTTTGAAATTCACTCTGAAATTAAATGTTTCCCACCACTCAGTCATAGATGTGCCCCTGACCTGATAACAGAAACAGAATATAATGAAGGTTTTGTTCAGCATCACAATGGCTCTTTAACTCCCCTTCTAAGGCTTGTCAAGATAATTTAAAATTTAAATCTCAACCCCCCAATCATTTTCCCTGCCTTTTTCCATTTGGTAAAACTGTCTGTTATGTTGAAAGCAAGGATGCACTTGGAGATTTTTTTTGCCTGCAGTCACTGAAAAAGAAAAAGAGTGTTGTATCCTCTTCCCACTTGATATACTGCAGAAGCCACACTCTGAGCAGCATAGAGAGTCATCCCCTCTGTTGTGAGCCTTTGGTGGGGAACCTGGGAGGCCCCACTCCCTGTTCCACCTCACTCGCTGCAATGGGAAACACGTTTGAAAAGTAGTGTGTGGCCCTTGAATCTGCAGCAGACTCCCTCCAGCAAGCTATGTGGGAAAAGTGAGAATGCCTAAGTAGCTTGAAATGAAGCCATGTATGCTGGAGGTGCCAACATTCACAGAGAGACTGACGGAAACTTCAGGTGCACTTCTCAAATGTGGAAGAAAGTGATCCAGATCCTTTTTCAGCTACAAAAGGGTACCCAGAATATTTTCAAAACACCCAGGAGCATTATTCCTGCGTCGGCCATTTTCTAACCCCAAAAAATGTGCAACATCTTCAACTCTAATTGTTGATAAGAGGGGATGAGCACTTATTCTTGAGATTCAGTGGCGTTTAGTCTCGGAAATTAAATATTTCCCTCCACTGTGGATATTTAATCCTCTCTGTTTCATTTGATTGTTGAGGTCACTGTTTCATAAAAGCTAGTCGATTAGAAATCAGGTGCTTTGACCTGATTTGGCTGCAATAACAGGAGAGCATATGAGATTTATTCTAATCAAACAGCTACAAGACCACTTATCCCTCTAATGCAACGTAGCGGGGTAATCATGTGCACCAGTGCCTCCAGTGCTATGACTGCATACTGAAATGATTGGTTGACAGGACCGTCGCAGACCTGCAGATCTTTCTATTACATTTCCTTTGATCAAGCTAGATTGTGTCTTGGAAATAGAAAAAGCAAATCATTGAATTGTGTAGACTTGAATGATATTAAAAATATACAAAGGTACGAAAGCTGTTCACTAAATTTATATATATATATATATATATATATATATATAAAAAGTTGACTTAAGCACGTCATTATTTCTTTTTAAAGCTCTAATATACAGCTTTAGGTGTTGTACTTGAGCAGAAGATTTCAAACTAAAACAGCCAAAACCCATCATGAAACATCATGGAACCCTTGAAGCTATTGGTATCCATTTTGTTTATTTATTTTTTTATTAAATTTTATGAAAGGTCAACACATGGAAGTTGTTTGAAAATTGTCCCACAACACAGGGACATAAGAATAACCAAGTTCTTGTGATATTTTGCGAGCATTTACCAGTTTAAACGGAACAAAAATAATCCACATTAGGAGCTTTGATGTTGCAGAACATGCCCTCTCACAGCATCTACTGGCTCCATGGGTGAGGACTCCTGCCCCGGCTGTGAAATACACAAAGCTGATGCGGGCACTGAAGAACTCCCCCACAGAAAAAAGTCATGCTGGTCTCATGCTTTTTTTCCCCTCCGTACCCGTTCCATGTGTTAAGAGAACTGACTAGTGTTTGGTTTAGTTTGGAAAAATAAGGAAAACTTTCTGGCTCTGTCCTGGATGACTGGGACTGGGATATGAGCAGACCCAGAGGGTGACGGACTGCACTGTTACGGTTTAAAATACCACAATGCAAGTACCTCAAATTTTTGAAGTTCTTTTGATGATCTTTATTTTTATCATTTTATTATTATTGTTATGTTATGTTACCATATAGTTATGTCCGTGCAATGGATGACACACACACAAACCCAATTTTGGGCCTTTTTTTTGTCATTAAAGTTTTTATTTAATTATTCATACACACCTAAACAAAACATTCAAACTAGAAAACAAACTCTGACACCAACATCAACAGACAGTATATCCAGCTTATAGCCCTGTACACAAAGACCTCCTGCACATAGACTCTTTTTTTTTACATTTTGCATTGATCAGCACCATATCTACAAATTTTAATTTTCCATACATACAAAAAAATACGTTCCCAGGCCCTCCTAACATGTTCCTCTTCACTGTTAACTGCAGCCAACATGCGTTCATATGATGCAACTTCTGACATCATTTCCATCCACTTTTTAACATCTGGGGCGACTGTACTCTTCCATACTCTGAGGATTGTTCGGGCAGCTGTGACCATTCCAACTTTTAAAATCTCTCTTTCATGTTTAGATATATTTAGGATTCCTGTTTGGCCCCCTAACAAACACAGTTTTGGTGATACAGGTACTGCCACACCCAGCCATTTACTCACATAGTTCAATACTTTCTCCCAAAACGGGTACACTAGTTTACATCCCCAAATCACATGTAAAAAAGTCCCTATCTCACTCTGACATTTCCAACATAATTTTTTTCCTATTAAGCCCATTCGATGTAGCTTTGAAGGAGTAAAATAAAATCTATGAATTATCTTGTACTGAATAAATTTCCCCTTCGCCTCTCTCATGTGTTTCCCTGTATTTGATAAGATATTAAACCAGTACTCCTCACCTAAATCACACCCTAGGTCTTTCTGCCAAACAATCCTCAGATTTTTACATGTATCTTTTCGTAAACCATTAAATGTTTTGTAGAATATGGCTGCTTTGTGTGCTATACTGGGTAGGTCCAAAACTTCCATCAGTGTATTCTTATTATGACTACATTTACCCTTTGTGATACAGTCTCTTATTTGCAAATACTTCCAAAAATTACCTTTATATTCCAGATTATATTTTTGCATCATATCAGAAAACGACATTAATACTCCATCCACACACAGGTCGCTCAGTTTGCGTATCCCTCTTACAAGCCATTGATTCCAATAAATGGGTTTCTTCCCAATACGGATGGCTGTATTATGCCATAGAGAGGCATAAGGTTGTCTCAAGTGGGAAATACTTACAACTTGTGTATTTCTCTCCAAACTGCTTTAGAATAAGACAACACTGGGTTTGAAAAATAATTACGTCCAGGAATTGTTCTATACCGTGTGAAAAAACATCCAGAAGTTCAAACGGACTAGTTAGTTCCCTTTCAACTTTGATCCAACTCAGCTCTTGATCTTTCCCCTTCCAATGTTTTATCAATCTAGACGTTTCAAATGCTAAATTATATAATCTTACATTAGGTAGGCCCATACCTCCTATCTCCCTAGGTGAGACATCTTCTTTATATTAATCCTTGGTCTCTTTTTATCCCATAAACTGTTTTTAACTGTTTTAAATATCATTGTCTTTCTTGTCTTGAGTTTGTAACATGTTAACTCACTGATGTTCCATCACTCCATGAGACATTTTGCCCCGTCAAGTTGTCAGTTGAAGACGTTCCATTAGCAGCATCATGCTATGATGTTTGTTGAGTTTCACTCATTTAATGCAAGATTCCTCAAACCCTTTAAGACTGTTTTTTTCAGTACTTACTAGACATGATGTCACGAAATGAATGTTGTGACCTTCAGCCTTTCGTAACAACCACATGAGTCCTTCCATCAAAAATCCTGCTGTTATAATCCTTGGCAATCTAAAGCTATAATCCATCTGTGAAAGTTGTGGGAGAAATGCTTGCATGAACTTTTCAATTTTTTAACATCCTTTGCCATGTCAGTTTAGCTGCAGACGTCTGACAAAGCTTGACAATCTGTTTGTGTAAATACAGACATATTTGATTTCGTGTAAAGTTAGTCCATTAGGTCTGTTGTTTGGATGTCTGAGCAAAACATTTGACCCATGTATAAAACAGCCAAGCCTTTCTTGCTGCATACGTCCTCTGGTTTCTTCAACAGTTTTATGTTGTATTATAATGTTAATGCACGGCATTTAGAAGTAAAGTATGTGTCGGTTTAAAGGTGTATTAAGCAGTCAATGAGCCCTTCAGCTCCAACTTAAGCAAAAATTCACAACTTCCAAAAAAAAAATCATTCAAGAGGATTACATCTACAGAATGTTCTGCCCCATAGCAGAACATTCTGTGCATTTACATGCACTGAATCCATATGTATTTGAATGACCAGAGAGGAAGACGAGAAATGATTTGATATCAGTTTACAGTTTATATCAGGAAGGAATTCATTCAAATTCCAATACCAATAGTTTGTAGCATGTGTATGCAGCAGATATATATCTGAGCTTACATGGAGATTAAATGTGTGCCTATGAAGTAATTGAGTCATTTATATGCTCATCAGTCTCCATTACCACAGCTGGTTCCCTCTAGATTGATTAATACAAAAATGAATGAACTCAAGCAAATAGGGCGGCACCTATACTCTGATTGTTGGGGACCTTTTAATGAAGCTTATTGTGGAAATACATCTTGACTTGGTTAAATTAGCTGTGCTATGGGGCAGAACATTCTGTAGATGTAATCCTCTTGAATGATTTTTATTTGGAAGTTGTGAATTTTTGCTGAAGTTGGAGCTGAAGGGCTGACTCTTTCAGAAGTTCTGAACAAAAGAAAACAGCTTGTGGTTAGATTGCGGTTCGATCCAAGACAAAAATCTTGATTGGATTGAGAAAAGGCATTCCAATTTACGGGTCTGATATGAGTAGCGGTCCACAACCCACGAAACCTGATCTACTCCTCAGGCTACGTTTCCATTGCCAAAAACATTGTTTAATTCTGATTCAGTACTTATCAGATTTGACTGCTCACAATCATACCTTCAAGTGCCTGGTATCTGACTTTAATGTCAATGCAATACCCACTGAAATGGCTCATGCGAGCACCAAAAAGCTTTTTGTCTGCTACCTTTGAATCAACAACTACAGAAAACCTGTTTGCGAGACCACTTTGGGAGATTAGATTGAGGCACAGAAAAAATTCTGGAATCAAACCTATTACAGTATATTTATGAATAGTGTTTTGATCTTGGAGATGGTATATTTATCCAGCTGTATAGATAAAGATGTTTAAGGTCAAATAAATCCAGATAGCAAGCTTTTGTTGTTTAGTGGCTATTGCCAGCAGTGCTGTAGTAATGCCCCAGGTTTGAGATAACAATGCTCTGCATATGCGTTTGAGAACGTTTTTTTTTTTAAATGGAATCTGATATGAACATCTCCACTTTAGGCCAAATGAAATTTCAAAAGAAGGAAAAAAAGGAGAATTCAGTAGCTTATATGGAGCAATTTTCCAATTTGCAGTAAAAATTTGGCAATCTAAAGCACAATTAAATGAAATAGATTCCTGTTTGCAAGCATGTGTATGATGATAAGCTTAAACAACAAAATAAAAGTCCTTCGATTCTCTGTCCCTGGACAAAGGTAAGCTGACCATGATTTATCAAAGTTCTTCCCCCTTTAACATTTAAGTTGAGCCAAACTGTCTGCTGTTGCTGTCCTACAACTGTCTCTGCAGCACTGAGCTTCGGAGACATGAATGTAGTAAAATAAGGATACACACATGGTGTAAATGAACTTTCCTCATTAAAGAAAATAAATCAACTCTCCAAAACGAGATACTAGAAAGATTAATCAGACTGAACATTTATTTATGACTTTTTGAAACGCACAACTTGATAACTATCTGTTGCTTTCTTTAATAAATGATTTATTTTTGTGCGAATAATTAATGTACAAGAACATGTACACGTGTGCAGATCTTTGCGTTAGAGAGGCCTCTATTTTCTTTCCCTCCTGGGTTTTTCATCACGCACAGCTGATGTCGATCTTCACTAGAAACGGCTCGAAAAAAGGAAAAAGAAAAAGTATGCATTACTTTGCACTTAGCAACACGTTCAAGAATCAAAAGATTCATGCTGAGTTGTTTTTTCTTCAGTGCTCAGTGAGGTGAGACCCATACGGAATACCAGTCAGCACAGCTTTCTGTCCTGATCTACATCGGGTGAAGGGTACCTTTGAAGGTACAATAACACATAATGCTTCAGGGTTACATCAGCCACTGCAGTCTTTTAAAGGAAATCCATAGGAACTTGTTCACATTTCCTAGATCTGTAATCAGCTACCATTAATCCTCCAGATAGTATTGAAATCCCAGTCAAATGACATCCCTGTCATTTTTATAGCTTTTCAGTTAAAACATTGTTTGGAAGGCAAGATCAAAATGTTTTTACATTTAGATTATTTTTTATAGAAGTTCTTGAATTTACCTGGATTATTTTAATTTAAGCTATTTTGTAATTAATTAATTCATTTTAATTTATTTTGTCAATTGGATGAACTCTAATTTGCCTAAAGATGAATATTTTGTGAGTACTTTTTTCACCAAGCACTTTTTTACTCTTACTCAAGTAATTATTTGGATGACTACTTTTTACTTTTACTTGAGTCATATTATTCTGAAGTAACAGTACTTTTACTTGATTAGAATTTTTGGCTACTCTACCCACCTCTGGAAGTTACATCACAGAAGGTTCTATTCCTCATGGTAAACTAAGCAAAGCAAGGTCAGAGCGAAAGAAAGGACCCTCAATCAAAGTTCTTACTAAGTATGATCAGTGACTGACCTTGTAATATGGACGCACAAAAAAGAGTTCCTTTTTTCAGTAGCTAAAAGAACCACGAAGGGGTCCCTATGGTCCAAATGCTGTTGTAGCATGAGCAATGAGCCCTCCTTGACAATAAATGAAAATGTAACAGAACAGCTTCATTAGGTTCAACACTGTAAGGAAATATCCTGACTAACATTGACACTGACATAATACTTAAAAACAAGATTTACATTCCGCTCTCTGTACACAGTGTTATAGTAGGTAACAGGAGATATGGAAAGTATAGGAACCAAATATATGATCATTTATAGCTTTTTACGTGTACAAATCTCTAGAAGGCATTGCTTTATCACCTGAATATTTTACAGCTCACTTTGTTTTGTATCCAAATTTAACTTTAATCTGTAACTGTTCTGTTTTTGTTTTTTTTTGCTGTTTGAAATAATCTAAATTGAAAATGTTACGGTGACAAAAAAAAGATCCCAACTGAAAATGTCTACCCTCAATGGACTTGGACTGACCAAGAGTCCACAGACATTGAGAAGTCCGCTCCTGTCAGCGCTAGTCAGACAAATGACCGTCAGTTACACATCAAAGGAGACATCCTGGTGGAGTAGTGTCCCCAGTTCGAACCTACTCCACTTCTTTTTGAGAAAAAAAAGGGCTTAAAGGAAAACTCCGGGGCATTTGAAGCGCGTTTCCATTGCTAGAGGTTGTCAAATACTGATAGTAGGACACAGAGCGGTGCAAATCTGCGCTCCCTTTGTGGAGATCGCGCTGTTTGGGCAGCCTGTCATGCGAGGCTAATACGTGGTGGCTAAGGGGCAAGCGCTAACCCTTCCACGTAAAACAACAATTTGCACACTGCAGAAACGTCACACCACTTTATAGACCATCCGACAATAAAGTCACAAGCCTTACCATCAAAACCATATGCATGGTTCTCACATTACTGGCATGGGGACGTTACAAAACAACTTTATAAACAGCATGTAACTCACCGGCTGGCTGTAGGCTCGCGCATGTGAAAGCCCAAAAGAGTCGATGGACGATAATCCCATATACAAAACAATTATTTTCTCTAGAAAAACTGCGTTCAAGTATTTAAAACATTACAATAATACATGCCCAGTAATATTGTTGTAATGTTGGAAGGTTTAACACTTGCCCCTTAGCCACCACGTATTAGCCTCACATGACACGCTGTGCAAACAGCGCGATCTCCACACAGGGAGCGCAGATTTGCACCTGTCTGTGTCCTACTGTCAGTATTTGACAACCTCTAGCAATGGGATTGCGCTTCAAATGCCCCGGAGTTTTCTTTTAAAACCCTGGACATAAAGATGATGTTTTTTTCAAATATATTTGAGGGTTTATCAAGAAGCAGACTAAAGGACTAAGTTGCAGTGCATACAGATGCTATTTACTCAAACAATGTGGATTATGCTTTAGAAATATGGATTATGCTGTGGCATTGCGTGCTGTCAGATGGTAACCCGGATACATTGACAGTAACGGTGCTCAAGCTGAACTTAACGAAATATCTGAGATCTGAGATTGACTTTTCACTTTTCTGTCACACATCGCTTCAAGAATAGTATTACTAGAACTGTTTTATACTTTTTGGAATTATTCATGGAATAGATTATTTGTTGCATTTAGAGATTTGTCATTTAGATATAAACTTAATGGTCACATTATGTTTCTCTTTAGACTCTTTCAATAATGCACCACTCTCCATTAAGCTGGTGGCAACTGAATGACCTCCATGGTGCTTTCCTGTAATATTTCAAAATGCCAAAATGACATGGCCAAATTGCATCGAACCATTTATGTATTACTTCCCACTCAATATACTGTGAGTCTGACCTGCTGCAGTCAAATGAATGGACAGACATGCACTTGCAAAAGAGTTGGGTTTATTTGGCCTCTATCAGATGTTAAGAGGAGTCCGTCACATCCCGTTATTAAATGAATAAACAGCAGCTCTGTCCAAACGCTCCTCCTCCTTAGTTTAACCTTTAACACTTAGCTGCAACACCAACTCGTCTTTTTCACATCTCCTGAGCCAAATTGAAAGGGGAGAAATGTTTCAAAGCTGAAGCTGTTGTTGGACCATATTTAAATATTTTATGGCAAACCATGTAATGAGAAAACTGTAACTCTAGAAACGGTTTGTGTAGTGCATTTTATCTGACAAATAATAGAGACTGTGTCAAGTCCTCATGTGAAGTGAACTTATTGTTTTCTTAAAGTTGAACAAGTATGCTTTTATTGTAGAGCACGTTTTACAGACCCTATGAATACCTCGGCTTATAAGATCTGGAAAAAAGAAAAAAAATTTTTTTTTTAAAAATCTACACTACATTTAGCTCCAGAGCAATCCATGAACTATCAGTATAAGATCGCTACAAAGACCTAGCAGGGCTTTTATACCTCACAAAAAGAAGATAGAGGTGAAGATGTGATGTCAAAGCAATGCTCTGCAAGAAGAGACGTTTCTGTGTGTTGAAGGAGAGAAAAATATTCACCAGCTCAGCCTCTACAGTTCTTTATTATACACGTGGTTCAAATTTTTTTTCCATTAACTAAATCATTTATCAGTTATTTGAGCCAATAATTGGCAGACAGTAAAATCAGAATGAAATATTTTAGAATATTTGTGTTTCTATTCTGATTTTGATTCTGATTCTGAATTGAATCATGGAACAAATTTGAGGTTGTTTAAGCTTGTGCACAAATAATCACCCTGTGTGATTGGTGATGGAGCATAGCTTTTTAAAGAGTAAATCCGGCTGGGATTTGAACAGTCAGCACTCTCACCTTCTTCTCCAACCCAACAAGGAAATTACACTTGTCAGCACCCTGACTGGAGTCGGCTGCAGTTGGAGAGGAGGGATCAAAGAAACCCATGGGCACCAGCACATGGCCACCGGGCCCTATTAATTATTCCTCTCACTTAAATTTCTCTCGGCCTCCTCTCATCTTCAAAAGACCGGTCTTATCCTATTCCGTTGCAGTCCATGGTGACCGATGTGATGGGACACAGTAGCATGAAGAGGAGAAATACAGCAAACATACATGATACACATGGTGTCTAATGAAATTTTCAAGGAGTATAAAAAAAGTTCATTTTATGTAAAGTAAACGTTGTGTTTTGATTAGCATCTACATTTCTGTGATATTTCTTATCCTTTTGACAGAACATTGGAAAAAGCTTTTACATCTGTGTTATGAGCAAAAATATGCCGGTACAATGACTTAGGTTAGCAAACACACCTCCTCTTTCTCTTCCCATCAATTAGAAAAAAAAAATAGACATGCTGGAAGGATAAAAGTACAAGATTTTGCTTCTTTTTGTGGTGGATTTGAAATGCATAACCTGACAAGCATGATCTATCACAGTTTCTTATCTTGCAGTGCTGTCAGCAGTCCACTTCAAACCCGAATTAAACAACTTTCAGATCTTGACGCTATTAACGTCTGGAAAAGCCTCCCAGAGAAGAAAACAGTGCTATTAAAGAGATGTTGTGGTCTTATGGCAAAAAGTGAGAAAAAGCAGGACGGTTAAAAACATCTTCCGTGTGGAGATGTGATACAGTTATTAGTTTATTGAATTGTTATGATGAAACTCAATTTTTAATGCAAGAACGTTGTTGCTTGTGGTTCGATCTAACCCTTAGGTGCCTGAAAAGTTATTCAACCAGCTACAAAGAAAATTTCTGTCACTTGTGAAACCTTGAGCTCCAGACATCCTAAAAACGACACTGAAAGGAATATTTCCGGCTTTGTAAAGTCAGATTTAAATGTAAATCTGCACTTAAAGGCTAAAAGTACAAGGTGTGCTGGCATTCACCTTGTATTGTCTCTGTTAACAGGATTTGATATGTCAAAACTAACTTGACAGCAAAGTGCAGAGGCATGCCTTAAACATTTGCACACACACATAGTAAATTTACAGAAAATGCTCAATCTTCCATTCAGACCCTTCAGACAAGGGACGTACACACATATCGACCTTATATCTGTATTTGCTGCTAGTCAGCTTGCCAGTATTCATCTGGTGTCTAAAAAAGCTTTTCCCGGTTGGGTAGTATAGTGAAAAGTTAGGACAATAGAATATAGTGAAAAAGACCGACTTATAAAATGAGTACTGTATCTTTTTAAAAGCCAATCAAAAGATTCCCCTCACAGTTTAAGATGTGAAAAATAAAGGTCTTTCTTTATTTCTTTATGATGTAAACTGCAGGTAACAGTAAGACTCCATTCGAGTTCTGGAACAAGATTATTTGAACACTTTAAATGGAAAGATGACTCATCAAACATGTCAAAGTCATTGTTATATGACACGCATGGCTGCCAACAGTCAGTGTTGATTAGTAATAATGAAAGAAATAAGGCATTGTGGTGGTCTGTGGCGTAGTGGGTTTGCAGCTGGCCCCGGGTCGAGTCCCGCATCGGACAGCTCTATGCTGCATGTCGTTCCCCCTCTCTTTTCCCCCGGCTTCCTGTATCCTATCCATTAAAGGTATAAAAGCCCAAAATAATTAAAAAGAAATGAGGCATTGTATTTTTGTATTCTTGTATTCTTGATGTGTGCAAATTTAAATTTTGTTGCTTTGATTTAGCAAAGCAGCAAATTGCTGTTCTTGCAGCTGCAAAACTGATAGGACAGCATTTTCTTTTCTGGATAATGACCCAAGAATGACCATGAAAGAGCCTCTTAAGGCAAAGAAATGGAATATTCCCAAATGGCTGATTCAGTCATCTCATCTCAACCTGACTGAGCATGCTTTTCACTTACTGACAAGATTGAAGTGAAGGCGCAGAGTCCAGCAAACAAGCAGTAACTGTGGGCAGCTGCAGTGGGCTGGGCAAAGAAAGCTCAGCATTTTGGCGATGGGCCCCGGATCCAGACTTCAGTTTGTTAATGACCAAAGAGATGTGCATCCAAATCACTAAAAGTCATTTTTATGATTATGTAAGTTTGTCCAATTGCTTTTGTTGTTCCTTAATGTCCATCACACTGTGAAAGAAAGTCTACACCTCACAAATCCATTGCACTGGTGAAGTCAGGGACGTTGCTGGGCATACAGCTGTACGGGGACACAGGCCCCCAGCCAGAACACCAGCACCAACACTGCCTTACTGTATACAGAAAATGAGCCTGTACTGGATGTATAAGAACATTTATTCAAATTTGCATGAATGTCAACAGGTTTAATGGGATAGTTCGCCTCTTTTGACATGAAACCGTATATTAGCAATATCATTTATGAACATTGACTTACCCACCGCTGCGTCCTGTGAGCCGAGTTTCTGCCTCGTTTTGGCATTGGCTGGGGCTTAGTAAATAAAGCGTCTTGCTTCTCAAAACAATATGCGTTCAAAAGAGTAATACATTTGCATCACAAAATCGTTCTCCAGAAAAAGTCAGACCTCAGCTTCATGTCAAAAGAGGCGAACTATCCGTTTAACAGAACTATAGGCTATCTAAGCAAATAAAAACACTTTTGAGCCCAGCCATTTAGCTTTTCAATTCCTCCTTCTGTAGCATGTCAAACATAATCAAGTCATCCTTTTACAAGAGGCAATATTACTAAAAAACACAGTATGCCCAGTTTTACAATTTTCAACAGATCAACAGATACTAAATAATGAACCATATTTCTGTCCAGGTACTGAACATTTTTTTAATCTTACTGTAACACGGTCAATAAATACTTCTACTAGAGGGAATATTGCAAAATAAAAAGTCAAAATCTTAAATTAAGAGTACCTGATATGGTCTGATAAGTTATTCCCCTGATTGAGGAGCCTTTTAATCTAGGCTACCCACTTTTTACCCATTTATAATGCCTAGGATAGTTTAGTAAATAGGCTATAATAGGCAGAATAGGATATTCTCTCCCATTTTTCATATGCCATGGAACCAAACCCTGTTTAAGCCTGAATGCAAACGTTGTGTATTTGGCGAAAGAAATTACAGTGGCCTGTAGATAGGCGTTGATCCACCTCCCTCCATTTCATTCTCAGTTCTCCTTGTTGCTTGTTGGGGGTTCAGTAAGGTGACAGCTCTGGGGAAAAAGCTGTTCCTTAGTCGTGCTGGTAATTGTCCGGAGGGTTCTGAAGCGCCTTCTCAAGGGCAGGAGGGAAAACAGTCTATGTGTAGGGTGGGAAGAGTCCTTCAGATTGCTGCCGGCTCGACGCAGACAGCGTTTCCTCAGGACGTCCTCGATGGCAGGGAGTGGAGTTCCTATGATGCGCTGGGCAGTTTCCCTCCCCCGAAGTTTTTGAATAAGGTATTAATCAGTTTGCTGTGAATACAGACAAGATAGGCTGAGTATGGATTGAGTGCTTATCATAAATATACTTGTAACCAACCTGCTCATCAGCATTTTATGGCGTTAAGCTATTTACGGTCTAGAGATGATTACTCACTTTACCAGAGGCCTGGGGTAAACAGTAGAAATGTTTACTGGTGACTGCTGTGCTTTCTAAGGTTGTGCTCTCGAGCCCCCACTCTGAATTACACCTCAGAGATTCATTTAACACACACTGCTCATATTTTAGCTGATCAATCACACAGAAATAAAACAGAGTGAAACATTACGTAAGTTATATTAAACTGATAATCATTTATTTGAGCCCATAGTTGAAACTGATAAGCCCAAACACAATGGCAAGAAATGCAGGACACTGACAAAACAATACACAAACAAGAAAAAGAAAAATACCCGGCCGGGGTTAAGCAAAGTTATTGTGGGTACCCTGATGGCGCGCGATGGCGCTCATACCGTCTATTGACCTGAAGCGCTTACTCACAGACAGCCGACATGTAATCCACACTCGTATCCACAAACGCAACATCCACCGATGTCACCCGAGTACCGACTCCATGACCATCCAAGGCAACGGTTTTCTGACACGAAGTAGCCTCCTCTGTTGGTCTTAACACCGCGACCCGGTCTTAACAGGCTAGCGGAGTCTCCGTTGTTGCCCGTTCGTTCGATAGCATTATCCAACTGTCCGTGTCCAACGGTAGAAAGTATCCAACTGTCAAACGGTGGAAAGTGAACTAAACTTCTCAAACGAAACATAACTCAAGACCTGAAACCAAACGGACACAGAAGGACGGTGTGTCGAACTGCTCTTTCTCCTAAACGTCTGTAGTTGACATGTTGACTTAAAAATAACTCATTAAACTCTTTTCCAACTCCGTATCGTCCGATGTCTCTCCCGTTCACAATCTCCTCGCCCGCTTCTCTTCCTGTTCCCATGACAACCTGGTTACTCTGTCAACCGAACAGCAGGCCGTATAGGAAGCTATAATACTCCGTCAACAAAAGAAAAGTTCATATAACAAGTTTTCTACAATGTTAGAAATACAATACATTACATTAGATGCTTATTAAAACTCTTGTTTAAAACATATATTAGTGCACCAAAACATATCAACACATACTTGGCTTTAGCCAATATTTCAGGTGTGTTACATACTTTTGAGATGTTATGTAGTCACAGAATTTTCCATGTCAGACATTTTGACTGGTCATGGTAGGGAAAAGCATAGGTGTTGTTGTTGGAAAAAAGGAATAAAATCAAATAAAAAAGTTCATGAAGTTTAAATGATGGGGAACTCGTGGCTTGATTCTTTAGTATCGAGCAGCATAGTAATACGTTAGAAATAAAGACAACTTTTGGATTTTTCAGGGGCAATACAAAAGTTTCCACAGGTTTTTGGAAGCACAGTGCTTCCCAAATTTAGTTGAACTCATGGTTATCTTTGCATATGGTCGCCTGGATACAAATCCTGCCACTCCAGGCTGAGGACAAAAGCCCCGTTCACAAATCTCTTCATCTTGATTTTGACTCTGAAAGTTCCTACCAGAAGCGTTTTTTTTTCCTGTTGCTGTCGGTTCAACTGTTGAGATTACAACCTTTAAGACGCATTTGATAATCAGCCTTGACTGTTACGGAGCTCCTATCAGAGAACACAGATTCACCAAATGGAGTTTGAACCTCTTTACTCTGGAGAAAGGGGACATTATTGTGATTGCAGGGGTTGTTTGCTACATAGCAGTGCACTTTCAGAAATTAAAACAACCTGAAAGGGAACATGAAAATCACCTCTCTTGCAACATCTATGGACAAACCTACAATAACAATTCTGACAATGTAAAGCCAGACGGAGGTAAATGTATGCTTTCAAATGCACAGCCCAAAGTAATTCCACAAATTACAACAATGATGTCCTCAGCAAAAGGGATAGGCCTAGCTTAAAATGGACCAGGCTTAAAGCCAAATTTGTTCCCAAATTATCTACATACTAATTGAGAGAAAAACTCAAACTCTGCAAAGTAACTTCTTGTTTACTCCAACCTGTTCACAGGCAGCTGTGAGAATGTCAACAGGTCATCAGAGGCAGAACTAATAAGTGACTAATGCAATCAGGATGAAAAAATATCCAAATATGCAGACTCCAACAAGAAGAAATTCAAAATAAAGCATCACCCAGGTCTGCTGCTTTGTATTCTGTATATAAGACAAGCTACCTCCAGCTTAAACAGTGCGCCCAGTTAGCATCGCCTTGCATAGTCTCACTATTATTCTTTTCTAAAAAGAAATGATAAAACTCGCCCCCTAACAATAATAAATGGGACATACATTTATGCATTGCAGCTATTTCGTTAGTTTCAATTTAGTAAACAAAAACTACTTGTTAGGAGGAGAAAAACTCTTAAGCTACCACTGATATATATATATATCTTAGGAAAACAGGAAACAGATGCAGTGATTTATGATATATATATATACAGTTTTGAAGAAAAAAAAACAAGTTTGGAATGACCACCTTTATTCCTCAACACAGCCTGAACTCTGAACTTTCTTTAAGCAGTCTTCAAGAAGCCTGGAGAGCTATTCCTGAAGGACATGATGAAGCTTTTCTTTGGATGTTGGCTGTGTCCAATCTGACTCAATAAGAATTCATTTTTCAATCCGATCTAGAAAACATTCCACTGAAAACAGACCTTGATTTTTGACTCCCCTTTTGAAATTGCCATCGTGGATTTCATCTAATGCAAACTGCCCTCTGCAGAGACTACAGACAACATGTAATTTTACAGTATATAAATGGAGTTTAGAAACAGAAGGCGGTGCGAAAGGAACATTTGCAGAGGCACAGAGGACAGACAATGGCTGAAACCAATGAATAGGAAAATAATGCATGCATTCTTTTGCAGAGCCTTATTGTTAAAATATTCCAATCAATCCGCATTATGTAGACGTCCTTGTCTGGAAAAGGGAAGACTCTTTAACATTTTAGATTAATGTTAACAATGAAACATGACATGCCAGACACAGTCAGATATGCAACGCGGGTAAACTAGGGGACACAATGTGATGTACTGAATGATATGATACATTTGCTAATCCTGAATATACACCATAGACCTCACTACAAACAAAAACAGCAGACATAAGAAACTGAGAACTTTAAACAGCTTCTTGGTCCAAATATCCATGACAGAGCTTATACAATATGTTACAGTATTTCCAATATGATTTGAAACAAAACATTAGAATCTAATTAGTTTTAGTTTTTTTCCAGTTAAGTGACTTAAGGTTTCAAGGTTGAACAGATTAATTTAAGAGTCACCGTATGTGTATAGCTGCAGCTTTTCTCTGGCCCATTTACTATATTGAATGAGCCATGAGTGGGGGTTTGGCAGCTGCCATACTACAGGCTAAAAGCACATCTCAGTTTACTGTGGAATAGCACCTTGTGCTGGGCCAGGATCCTTTAGGAGATGTACTAAAGTTTCTTGTATGCATCTGAAAATCCAGAGACTAATTTGTCATAATACTCAAGATAGCAAGCTTAGCACCCATGCTCACTCATTTGAATCACTGCGACCGTACATATTCCTCGCTGAGCACTCACAAATGGATCATAATCCCAAAGATAATTTTGTGGAAGATTAACCTGGATTTTAATGAACGATCACATCTAGTTATTCTTAAAAATATGTTTCCAAGAAGATCTTTTCAAGACTAACTATTTATTTGCTACAAACTATATTATGGC
Source organism: Odontesthes bonariensis (assembly GCF_027942865.1). Lineage (NCBI taxonomy): Eukaryota > Metazoa > Chordata > Actinopteri > Atheriniformes > Atherinopsidae > Odontesthes > Odontesthes bonariensis. Next base: position 3,813,673 of record NC_134521.1, read on the forward strand.
CAGAATTACATTAACCCACAGTTAGATAAGAAGATCTGATCCATATGTTTTTCAATTTGACTTCATGTTTCTATTTTCTATTATTATTATTATTATTATTATTATTATTATTATTATTATTATTATTATTATTGTTGTTATTATTATTTATTATTTTTTAATTCATACATTATTTAATTATTATTTTTTTATTATTCTCTTTAAAAAATAATTAAAATTTTTTGACCTGTAGAATAAGGTGATTCGCAGATAAAGAGTAATGAAAGACACACACATTCAAACTCTGTCGAAGAAACTTTTTTCTTTTTGATGAAGTACTTTTTTGATTGCAGTGGGAAGACTCACACAGTGTCATGCCATAGCACATTGTACATAAAAAAAGTAGGCTAATTATAGGCCTAATTACCGTACTGGTGATGAATACTATCTCGGGGATTTGAAAAAAAAATAAGTCATACGAAGAACATCAAGAGCTTTTCAGGTTTTAAATAGCAAAGACTGAGACTCTTGGGCCCTGACTGCCTCAAGGTCACAGAAATCCTGTGACATACTGCAGCTTTGCATCTGTAGTGATCTTCAAAGTTCACTGGCTTTCATAGAATGTGGTCCTATATTAACTCTTATATTATAACAAGCAGTTAACGAATGCTAAAGAAGTCATGTGTCATATCTCAGCACTCGTAGCATGATGTTGACGAAGATTCTCAGTCATCCAGGCAGGGGCGTAGCACCAAATTTGGGGCCCCAGGAACAACCACTACCATGCATATTTGAACCAACATCGACCCTATGTTAGGCTTTTGGGACACTTGTATAGGCTAATAGTTTTTATGAAAATAAATACATTTAAGACAAATATGGCTTCTATATCACAATTATGTGGTAGCCAACAAAATGAGAGATTATTTTTGAATTATTTGACTTCGGCTGCTATCACAGTGGTATGCAACAGAATGGGATAATCAGTTACTGTAGGCTGTAATTTTGACATTTGGGCTCACCTTTCTTGGGAAAGAAATCAGTCAGTTGCTTTCCTTCATTTTGTTTCCTCTGTCTCTCTTGGCTTTCTTTTCTTTTCTGAAAGCCTGTTTTTTTTTTTGGATGACATCTTTCATGTGCCGGCTGCTGCGTTTAATGCCTAATAATGAAGTGAGTGAAATTTATTGTGCATGTACAATCAAAAGTCCGCCAGAAGGCGGACTAAACCATTGCGCACTGATAATGGGGGTGTCTGATATAGATTATAGCCTGTTTGCAGGCTGTGATATACATTTCAACAGATGGATTTCCAGAGAAAATTGGATTTGCATAAATTACCAACATATATTGACATTATTTAAAAAACGAAAGAAGAAGAAAATTTCCCTTAGGGCCCCCCCTGTAGGCTGGACCCTGTGAATCAGTCTGACTTTTCCCCCCTGTTCGACGCCACTGCATCCAGGTCATGGGGATCATAAGGCAACTGGACTGCTTTTTGGATCTTGAAGACAAAAGGCTTCTTACAGGCTTATAAACTGCGAAAGACTTCTCAGCGTACAAACAGAAAGGGTCGTTACAGACGCATGTGTCACTGAAGCCCCTGACCAGCGTGCATGCGGTACAGTCATTATCACCTCTGAATTGTCCACCTGCCTGAAGGGGCGAGTTGCAGTCAAAGGATCCGAGGAGTGAATACATTGTGAAACCGCCTGGGTAGGAGAGACAGTGCTACATTGTAGGTGCTGAGAAGGTGATACATGAGACTGCCTCCTCTTTTCAAAGATGTTTTTTTTTCCACTTTAACTCATTGGCTGCCAACCATTTTCAGTGCAGAGAGACCCATACTGCCAAGTGTTTTACAGTATTTTGAATGATTTTCCAAGACCCACAGAAAAGTGTGTCTTATGACTATGTACACACTGAAATTACCAAATGAAAGAGTAGACTCTCTTCTTTCATCAGGAAAAAAAAGTTTGTTTCTACCATTTTCAGTCCTTTAGTAATAGACAGTAGAACATAGGTTGGTTTCACCAAAAACAGCTGTTTGACCCAAAAAATGGAGAAAACAAGCTTTTTTTTGTGCAAAGTGGCACTGCTGCCACCTAGCGGGTAATTTTGCCAGTATATTCTCTGTTTAGTGTTTACAAGCCTAAGATTTAGTGACAAACTCCGCTAGATTGTCCCCCAGCCCGCTCCATTAAAAAACGCAATTGACGTCTTTAGACGTCTTTGGCAGTCAACAGTTTTTTTTTAAATTGACGTCTATAGACATCAATGGCACCGAAAGAGTTAACATAGATGGCTTCCTAGACTCCTCTCTCAAACCGTCTATCTTCTCTATCCAGAATATGTTCAATGCTGTCCTTAAAAGAGTGTTCCTTTTCCTTGAGATGTAGGTCCTCTGCTGAGTCTTGACCTGAAGAGGTCAAATGCATAAACATGAAGAGGTGGCTCTCCTATGTTGTGCCATGCGCTTGTGGAGCTGTTAAGCGGTCTCCTATATATCGCTGCACTGCATTCACTACACCACTCAGTTTTTGTTTGGATATTTTGCCCTTTGGGTGAACCAGTCTCTGTCTGAGGGTGTTATTGGGTTTGAATTGCACTGGAATGTCACGTTTAGAGAAGATCCTTCCAAGTTTCTCTGAGACTCCTGGCACAAATGGAATTACAGTATGTTTGTCCCTGTTCGTCTCGGCTTCTCTACCAGTGTGGTTTGGTCCATTTGTCATTTGCTATTTTGACAAAGGCCCAGTTTGGCTATCTTCCTTTTGTTTTCCCTCAGCTTTAGTAGGTACACTCTCCGCCCGGTGGTGTAGCGTTCTGAGGACAGCCAGTTTGTGTTCTAGTGGGTGAGGTGAGTCGAAAAGCAGATACCGGTTTGCATGTGTGGGTGTCCTGTAAGCCTCAGTGTTAAGGCTTCCAACCTCTTTAATGTGCACGGCACAGTCCAGAAAGGGCAGCTTGTGGTCTATTGCATCTTCCCTCGTGAACTTGATTTTGCTATCCATCAAGTTGATGTGCTACGTGAAAGCCTCCACTTCTTGAGTTTTGATCTTGACCAAGGTGTCGTCCACATAGTAGTATGATGAGAACATTGCACACAAAATTCAGAACTTGTATTTGTCATAAGATCTCAATAAAATATGCTAATGACCCTCAAACCTGAATGTTTGACACGGGAAAAATTGGTCTTCCTCAGAAGTGTGCTTAGTTACGGGCGGCCGTGGCTCAGTGGTTAGAGTGGGTCGTCCAGTAACCGGAAGGTTGGCAGTACAGTGGAAACCGCTTATAGTGATCACGTTGGTCCAGAGCCAATTTGAACACTATAAGCGGTTGATTACTAAAACCGAAGTTGTATTACAGCACAGGTATTTCACTTATTTTTTTATGGAGAATATCATCTAAATGCCATTTGTATCGTTTTTTAATGAGAAAAATTAAATGAAACGGATAGCTTCAGCATTTACTGAATTTTATTATCATGCAAGTTTAATTACAGTACTGCGCAGTGCGCAGACATACTGTAGGCTAACTCAAATACAGTACGTAACTTATTCTCTGCTGTGCCGCCGGTGCATTTTTTTTCTTACAAGTCAGAAAATAAAGTTTGAATTCAATCCGCCTTTCAGCACCCCTGCTCGGATCTATGCTCCTCCGTGCCGGTGTTCTGTCGATTTGTGCTACTTGGTGTGAAAACAAAACTTAGAAAATCGGCTTGGCGCATGCGCAAAACCACAAAGTAGCAATTCTCGACAAGTAGGACAAATCGAATGAACACCGGCCTCCCATCTTACAAGAACCAGCCTGGAGCTTCCAGCGGTCACACGCACATTCAGTCCGCTCTCCAGCACCCATCCTCGGACACATGCTCCTCCATGACTTCCTTTTTCCAGCCATGTGTCAACTCGTTACGTTAGCTAGCGAGGCAGAAGCAGACGTCCAGAAAGGAATCAAGGGAGTAAAAAATAAAATAGCTACACGTAGTTTTAAAATAATTTTTGCACATGTTTACATTCATAAAATGGCCAAAAATGAACATTATAAGCGGATTTCTTGATCACTATAAACGAATTATTTAAACAGCATTTGAATTGAATAGAAATGATTCCGTCCCAAGCCTTTTGATCCATATAAGCGGTTGATTACTATATCCGTGACCACTATAAGCGGTTTCCACTGTATGTAGTTAACAACATGTGTAAAATTACATTCCCAACACATATTCCCACAACAGACACCATGACAGAAGCTGACAAATAAAAAAGTGTATAAAACAAGAGATGGTTTCAGAAGATGGCTGTAAAGGAGTGGAGAAATAGTGATTTGCCAGCTGAATCTGGTGGATGTAATAGATAGCTTTGCACAGCATAAAATAAGAGAAAAGCACCTGTTATGTAAATTGAGTTTTTCTTTTAACCTTGACGCAGACAGCTGCTTTGTTCAACACAGGTTTCATCTGTCTAAAAGGCATTGGACAACTTTTGACCTTTAGTGTTGGGTAATGAGTTTTTATTTGAGATGATGAAAAAGCCTGATTATTTGTCAGGTGGCACAAAAGAAATGGGAATTTCGTGATCTGATATTTTCCTATTCCTGATATTTGATCCTACTGACATGCAACTAATTGCTGACGACAACTCAACAGTCCACACTCTTACACTCTGCTATTTACATTCTAGAGTTGAATTTGCTGCTAAAACAGTCAGAGTCTCTTGTTGGATGCTGGACTTCCCCCTGTAAACCATCACCCTGCCCATTCCGCCCTGTCTTGCCCTTCTGTGCAGTGTCAGTTGACCTGTGTGCTTCTATTGGAGCCGAAGCCTACTCTGACACTGGAGGCGCTCGAAAGTGCACAAAGAATTATTGCTTCGTCCAAAACGTTTTAGGCTACACGTTCAAGCTCCCGTAGAGAATTACCAGGGAGGGCTTGTGTAATCCTTCCTCTTAGGACATTCAAACCAGCCTTGATCGACAGGGCTTGCTTTCTTTGTCCTTGTCATTATCAGAATGAGTTGCTGAAAATGACTGCCCTCCCTGAAGGCAGTATTTGCTTTTGAAAATCAAACAAACTGACATGGTTTGGAAGTGCAAGGAGCCGCAAGTGCTTGAGGATCTGTCTGTAAGCCTCTTGGCTGTTTCTAATGATGTTTGTCTTGGAGGAGGCTGTTCATTTAGCATGTAACTCCTGAGAGCTGAGCACATGTTCCAAGGTTGCCTGGTCATTAGTCCAACCATAACTGTGACAGCACTGACTTGACATCAATGCCACGGGAATCAGTATAAAGGTCATGTTGCTAGATTTTTTTCACATTGTCTTGGTGAGGAATAACAAAAAGTTTTTTGTTTTTTTTTAACATACGGCACACATCTCAATCAGGAGTCAATACAAAACAAACTGAGTCTGTAAACAAGAGTGAGTGCAGGCTGTGGACTTATACAGTAACAAGTTCTTGTTCTTAAAGAACTATGTGTTGATAGTGATTTTCAAAATTTCAAGCAAGTCAGAATTCTTATCATGAAAGTTGGATAGGTTTATTTCTAACGTGTATAATGAACACAGTATTTAATTGCTGGTACAAATGAAATAATATAAGAGAATTTTAAAAATGATCAAACTCAATGTTCATATATATGAATCAATACATCAAACAACTCAAAATCCATGTTAAAAGGGAGAAGGAGAGTGGCTTAAAATAAATAAATAAGTGGAATTAGTCTGAAGAAGATCTTAATTTTGAACAATGACCCATTGTCGCTTCAGCCTTTTGAAATGAAGCATATTCCTGATCACATGATACAGTTGACATATAAGCTAACACTTCACTAGTAAATCTAAATGCTCCATGACTGACAGTACTGTTTTTGAAAAATGCTGGAAGGTCAGTTTGAGTGAAAAGTCTCGAGTGAGCTTTCTTATTCAAAACTTGTGCTATGATGATGTCTGGCCTGACATTTTGACACCACAGTGTAATACACTTCAACTTGTTCAGCTCACATAATAATAATACAAAAAGTGTGTTTTGAGCCAAGCCAGTTTATTTCCAGAGCCTAAAAAAATGGCGTAAAGGTAACCAAGCTGCAAATTAAATTGCAACAACATACGTTATGATAACAGTGGTGCCAATGAAATGAGTCATCTCAGTGACAGCTGTGCGAGATACATTGTGGTACATAGTGAAATCTCTCTTTGTTTTCTTCTGTGATTCATCCAGAAGGTACGAGTTTAAACCGGTTTTGTTTTTCCGCTCTCTCTTTCAGTCTAACTTTTTCTTCTGCTTTTTAGTAGTTGCTTTATGTTATTTTTTCCTGTCCTGCTTTCTATCTTTCCAATATTTTCCTTTTTAACCTTTAAAATATTTGTATCGCTCAAGTTATAAAAGCAGAAATGTTCTTATATGTCGTCATAGAACACTGTCCTCCCAAAAATATAAATAAAAGATGATCTGCATGTGAAGGATGGCACCCACACTCTCAGAAAATAGTCTCTGTGTGGCCCTATGATGGACTGGCAGACTGTCCAGGGTGTACCCCGCCTCTCGCCCAATGACCGCTGGGATAGGCTCCAGCCCCCCCCGCGACCCGTATAGAAAATGGATGGATAGAATTTCACTTTAAGCAATGTAAAACTGTCCATTACAGGTAACTCCATTCTCCACCAACTTTAAAACTACATACATGAAAATAACACTCATTACAGAAAATATAACATTGACATTGTTGGCTCGAACTTCAGACACACGTTGGATAGCTTTGTCTGTAAAATCCACATTACAAAGGTTGTGATTGGCTGTCATAGCTCTCTCCAGTTAGAATTTTTTATTTTATTTCAAGGATACTCAAAAATGGCATACAAGATAAAATCTTCATTGAATACTGAAGGAAACATTGAAACCTTCACATTTAAAAAACATAACTACTAGCCTACTGAAAAAATACTAAATAATTTTTAAAACATATTAATATTTAGACTACTGCCATTTGTAGAGCCTAACACAGACTGTCTATTGTTCCCCAGCATGTAGAAAAAAAGGTACATATATGTACCTTTAGGTCCAATAATTAACCCCAGGGGGTACATTAGTATAGATTGTACCTCAGGGTACCTCATTTCTGAGAGTGCAGGGCAGTACAGACGTGTTGTAATTCGAATGTTTTTTAGTCCTAACCATTATTGTTTTCTTACCCAATGCAAGTAGTTTTTATTTCTGACACTAACAAAGCAATATTACTGACTAAACCCAACCAGGAAAGTATTATAGTCGCATATTAGCGGGTTGATTGAATTAGCTGCCCCAAGAATTTTTTTTAAATTCTTAGATTTTAGATGTTTTTAAAGTGTTTATTATTGTATAAACATTTTTATCGCTTTATTATGTCTGCTACTGGATGCTTGAATTTCCTTTGGGACCAATAAAGTATCTATCTATCTATCTATCTATCTATCTATCTATCTATCTATCTATCTATCTATCTATCTATCTATCTATCTATCTATCTATCTATCTATCTATCTATCTATCTATCTATCTATCTATCTCAACAGCCCCTCGGTTGTTATATTATGTCAGGTATTTAAATTATTTTGTTTATTTTTTCTTTCTTTCTTGTTAACTGTTTAGTGGTTGGTTTGTTTACAATTCCTAACCAAGAAAAAAAAAGAAGAGTAAATTAAGTAATTTTTCATTCAGAAAAATCTTCATATAATTGCTTTATATCGAGACTTGCATTTTACATTACACTCAGGAAACAAACAACTTTCAACTCCAAACTCAATGTTTAACCTCCTATAACGGACATAAAGTAAAACGTAGAGAAGGAAAAAAAAAGCAACCTATGCCTGGTGTCACATTTCCAGGCAGCATTTCAGTACTTTCCTCTTGTCACCAGGCAGCAGGCCACATGCTGCGTGGACACGACCACACAATGGCACACACGAGCTGTGATGAGGCCTTACGATAGTCTCTACCAGCCGCAGCCTTTCCTGCAAGAGCTGATGGAGAAAGATTACCGATGCTCATAAACCTTGCAGACTGAAAGTCAAGATAAGTTGATACCTGCTCTCCTCATGGCTGTAATACTCCTGCATGACTGACACACGAAAAAAAAAAGTATTTTCTATGAACTGATAGTCTGACTCTCAATTTAGTGGCTTTAATCAGGCCTACAGCAAGCTTTATTGCCTATCTTTATTTTCAGCTTAGATCTCATATCATCTTATCTTTAGGGAAAAAATGATTAAAATGTTTTTTGGTGACTTTTTCTCCTTTGCCTTTGTGTACCGATGGCAGATATTAGAGGCTCACTTCCTTTTTGGCTGCAATGACAAGCACATTCATTTAGTGTCAAAGACCCTTGGGCTGTATTAATCAATGGGCATTGTCCCAAAATCACATTAATGCCTCTTACTTACAACTGGCCAGTAATGCAATCAGTCACCATGACTGCCTGTCATCATGGCTGCCTCTGGAGAACAAATACTAAACTGTGCTGGTGTAGGACAGCAGGGTGGCAGTCCCTCTCCCAGGAACCAAAAGTAAATGGGGAAACATTTGAATTTCGAGATTTTAATTTGGTTCTGCAGACTGTTTTCATGAGGAAAAGATGCCAAGATAGTCTGCATCCACTTTGCCACAGTGACGCAGCTTAATAAGCTCATGTGGGCAGCCCATCCTTTGCAATGACACAGATGTCTGCTGTCTATCATGTGCAAAAGATAAATATATAAATGAACCTTACATGTATGCCACCCCAGAGAAGAAATTACTGCTCACTGAAATTCATCACTTAGTTGCAGATTTTATAAATTTTTTTTTTTAGTTTTCACAATAATTATGCTATGTTTTGCTTCTGGCCTTGTCTGATGAAACGTTGTGCTACCATAGAATGAAGCCCCTCAGGGTGTGCTGAGAAGGCACACTGTGTTGAGGCATACCAGACAGAATTATACAGTTGTAATAATAATATGATACATAAATAATATAGTGCACACCAACATGTCAAAGTCAAAGTCAGCTTTATTTGTCAGATCTGTGTACGTACAGGACATACACAGGCTCGAAATGACGTTTCTCTCCAGCTCAATAGTTCAGCGCAGCGGTTGCATTTAACTTAAGTTAACACTTTAATACAATAAACTAAACTTTGGTGACCGGTAATCAGAGTGACAGCACAATGTGGATATATATATATACAAGGTCTCTGATATTGACATCAGAGTAAAGTGGCGAAGGCAGAAGTAAGTAAAATAAGTTAAATATGTTTATGTGCAAATATATACGGGATGAGGTTAGAAAGGCAGAGCAGGGAGGGAGTTGATCCTCCTGACTGCCTGGTGAACGAAGCATGTCATGCTCAGTCTGACATCTTAAGAGTACAGTACAGCAAATCTTCTTAATCTCTTCAGTTTAAAGTCCCAGTAAAGCAGTAATAAATCTGTGTTCTGAGTTCGTCACATCACAGACAAATGTGTTAAACACAACATTATCATGTTATAATCTAGTAAATGATATTAGTCCTTAAAATTATTTGACAAACGGTTAGCTAGCTGTTTGCTATTTCCTAGGCATTTTTGTAATGCTTCAGTGTCAGGAATGGGGTTGGCTTTTGTTCACCTTATATGCACAACCACTTGCATCATGGAAATGTGATTTTAAATCTGCCCTGAAAATATTGAGCAGATAATTGATGAAATACCTTTCATGATTTCATCTCCACGAATTAATAGAACAGTTTTAAACAACTATTGTCTAACACAGAACTTTTTCTATGCAAATCTCTGAATTTGCTTTACTCGGAGTTCCTGATCTTAAGTAATTGTAATGATTGTCAATTAAAAGCGATCCAATTATTTTACTTTTAATGTTCCGTTACAGCACAAAGCTTTGTCTTTCGTAACATTGTGAAATGAATGTTTGAAGGGCTGAAAACAAACAGAAACTGGATAGACGCAAACACTTACAATTATGAATACACTAATTATCTAACCATCTGTCTGCTTGTGAAATTAGAAAGATTTTTAATGATTGGATTAGACTAGATTGTGATTAAAAAGTCTTTATATATGCTGCCAACTTGCAAGGGTAGTTCCACAGGCCACAAGCATGGTAAAGTGGACTCGCTGTGAGAAACATCTGGCCTTCCAAGAGATGAAAATGTTGCTTCCCTGCACTCTCAGAGCAATTAGAGCTCAGTGAGTCATAATACAGTGTACACAGCGAGTTGCCGGGCACAAGAAATGTGACATAACTTCATCCACAGTAACACCAATCTGACTTAAGACTCTGGTGTCGAAATAATTATCAGGAGTTTGCTTTGGCTGGAGAAATAGCCTATAGAAGTCCTGTCGTCATGGTGCTGGCCACTGAGAGCAAATAACATAATTACTACGCTCTCCGAACCATTTGCGTCATTGTTAAATGAACTTCTGTCAGAACCACTCTCGTCAAAACGAGACGAGAAACAGAGATGAATTTCATATTCTGAATGCATACAATTTGTGTTTGGCGGTATGGCTCTGTTCGGAGGAAGTTCCCGACTTTTCCATGAGCTCCATGGAAGCCAAGACAGGGAACAGCAGCATCCTCAGGTTGAGTGCCTTCCATTTGCTGTAAAGGCAACAAACCCCCTAGAACAGAGCAAGCAACAATGAACAACAGTATGACATTGTTGGCAATGAGAAGTCGGTGGAGCAGGGCAGGTGGTGGGTGCAAGCAGAAAGCAAAAAGAGCAGTGACAGCAAACTAAGTTTAAATGAAGCGCCCCAAATGCCAGCATCCAATTGCGAGCAGGAGCTGATTACCCATTGAGCGCAGCTGGTTGTGGAGCCATAGGGGTTGGGTCGGCGTCAGCCAATAGGCAAGGGCGCGTTGACTACGTGGTCTGCCAGAACCAACGCGGTGCTCCATATTGTGTCTTTTTTGTGCTTTGATGAAATTATTTGGGAGAGGTTAACATGGGCTTTCTAATCTATTTGGCACTGCATTAAAAAAGACACAATTCTGTCATAGAAAGCACTTCAGGGGCTCAGGAACACTTCCAGAAATCGTTGTCTTTGTCCACAAATGCAGGTTAAAGATCTATCATGCAAAGAAGAAGGACCCATATGGTAAAGTGACCATCCGGGATTTTGGACACAGGACCTCATTTCCGAGTCAGCCAGGGTGTAAGAAATGTGTCCAGAACGTTTTTTTTCCATTCCATGCAGTCTTTGTGAAATCCCATATCCCTGTTGCTAAGCTAGCGAAAGTGAACGGCTATGCTCTAGCCTGTCCCAAAAACAGTCTTATCCAGTTTAAACAACATTCAAAACAAAACCGTAATCATGCCAGGCTCCGAATGTAAATGTTTGTCTTCATATAATGAGGTTTGAAATAAAACCGACCTAGCACTGCCTGGATTTTAGAATGTTGAGGGACTATTTTCTCGGGGTCAGCGGAATTTTACCTCGCTGTCTTCAGTTGTGATGTAACCACACTGTCATCAACAGGGAGCCGCAAGAGAGATTGATGGTGATCAAACACAATTGCAAGGTTGGTTAACTTCCTAAACGCCCCCATCAACACATATATTTGCATTGATAACCTGCCATGATAATTGAGTTGCTTTCAGTGTTAAATAAATAGGTTTAGAGTGTTTTCGGGGCAGGCTAGAGCATAGCCGTTCACTTGCGCTAGCTTAGCAACAGGAACACGAGATTTCACAAGGACTGCATGGAATGTAAAAAAAAACCACCTGGACACATTTCTTACACCCTGGCTGACTTGGAAATGATGTCCTGTGTCCAAAATCCCGGATGGTCACTTTAACTTGAGCCTGAAACACCGCAGGCTTCTCTGGACCAAAGCTCTATTAAAATGGACTGAGGCAAAGTGGAAAACTGTGCTGTGGTCAGACGACTCAAAATCTGAAATTGTTTCTGGAAATCACGAACGCCCCATCATCCAGACTAAAGAGCAGAGGGGCCATCTCGCTTGCTATCACCACTCAGTTCAAAACCTCCATCTCTGATTTTTCAAACTCAAAATTCTTCTTCCAAATGTCCTAAAACTGGCCTCAGTTCCCAGATGTTTACAACAGTTGTTAAAAGAAGAAGGGGTGCTGCATAGTCGTAAACACTGACTTGCCCCAACGTTTTTTTTTTAAAAACGTGTTGCTGCCATTAAATTCAAGATGCCCTGATATTTTGTATGAAAAAGTCAAACGTCTTACTTTCATCATTCAGTCATCCACTTTGGGTTTCTTTTTCTACGAAAGTGCCCCTTCTCAACTTTCTTTAAGCTGTAGAAAGTTCTAACGTTTGCCTACTTTCCTCATTTCATCGTGGCTTCTTTGCTTTAATTGATTCACGTGATAAATGGTTTTCCTTTCGTCATTCACTGCTGACCTTGGTGTAATTCACCGGGTAAAAGAATCTCAGCCCTTATTACGGTATAACATAAAGGATGCCTGAGGGAGGGAACCAGAGAGAAAATTCATCTCTGTCATCTGGCTTTGTAGATAGTGTTAAAGTCCTTCTGTGTTTCTGTATTCTGGCTCTTTGAATTCTTCTCTTACAAACAGTTATTCTTTTCAATTTTCATCCCACCTGCTTTTGTCAGGTACTACTGCTGCAGTTTAAATGGTGTTTAAGAAAATTGTTGTCGTTTAAGCTACACTTTCATCACAACATTTAACCATCAAGCTGGGTCATTTAGATCAATCTATGAAAGATTTGTTGCAAGAGAATCAACATGCAATTATTTTGTAACGCTTGCAAGCTGAAGTCTGCGCTTAGATTCAACGACACCATCATAAAAGGAAGAAAAAAAGCTGTCATCCCCTGCCGCAGTCAGAGCAATACCCAGAGGGTAATATCAGTGGCATTATATGAGACAGCAGAAGGTGATGTAACTCCACTCGGATTACTCGAGACAGTTGATTACTGCACCGCCCACGCTGATGATTTACAGCATCTCGGACAACACATTCATCAGAGTTTGTTTTTCGCACTGTGTGCATGAATAACACTGCTCATATCTTAATACAACCCTTTGCAGCTAAACATGGAAGCTGACACTCTGCATCGTATCTATCACACTTCACGTGCACAAACACACACACATTTCAGAGATGACTCTTGAGGACTGGAAACGTATTCCGATCCTGTGAAATGAAGCGTGAACGCTACATTTGCCTGGCTGTCACTGACCTCCCTGCTGCTTGCAGATCAGAGCAGTCAAGTCTGCGTTTTCCTATTCTCTTACTTACGATGTCACTCCTTAGCTCCTCAATAGTGTCCTGGCTATTAGAACATAAAAATGGTTTGCATAATGGATCTCTACGCAACACTACTAACCATGCATGCCTTCACAGTTCATGTGATTTATTATACTATTTGATAAAAATCCATTGTATCTTACAAATGTGATGTTTTTCATGTTTTTTTTACACTAAAACGGTTTTGTGAGCCTTAAGGGGGATTTCATCTTCACTGCAATATGTTGTCATCGGGTCTAGAATTGCATTTTCATTTTTTTTATATAAATTTGCCATTGGCTGTTCTGTTTTACGTGGGTTTCCCAAAAAAAAATCCCCCGTCTCGCTATCTGCCCTCACCAGAAAAAGAAAAACTTTCCAGATGAAGTTGAAGTAGTTTATAGCAGCTAATATTTGCGCACTTTTGAAGAAATTTTACCGTAGTTAACTGAACAAGTTAGATTTGTGTTATTGTTACGTGCTAGTGGAAGTAAAACAGGAAGTAAACATCCACTAATTTCTGCTGAACAAATCCATATATACGATATCTACACTGGATTGTCCCCTGCCATGTTCAAGCCTCTATTTTTTTGTTTATTTTTTTAATTGATTTCATTTTTGCCATCCTGGGATTTTTCTAATTTAAAGTGAATACATTTGGATCGTAAAGTGAGTGAAGGTATAGAGTGTTGTTTGAAACCTATTGGATCTACACAACAGAGATCTTTTGTCTACAGTTTTTATGTTTTTTTTTCTTTGGTTACAGAATGCTCTTTTGTTTTTTTTTCTTTTTAGGATCCACTATACATTTCAACCCGCATCCCCAACTGATGCGGGTTGCAATGAAAATGCATCATTAGTGGTATGAAGCCACTGCTCAGTATAGCGGGCTTAATTAATTTGCAGCCCCCCATTTTTTTCCATTTTAACGACTGTATTTGTTTGAAACTGTGAAACACGTGTGTTATGCGTGTTGCATATTGTATGTGTGTTCAAAATGTTTGTGCTGAACACAATTGATTTCTTAAAATCAGACAAAATGGAGTCTCTACACATGAAGAAATGCATAACAAAGATGCAAGTTTGTCCTCCAAGAGTCACCTTGCCAGAAAGCCATTTAGCCACAGGAAATGTGAGAACTCGAGGCAGAATGTTCACTTACAACTAAGGACGATAACATTTTAGATATACAAGACTTATTCTTGAGAGAGAAGATATATTTTGATGGAGAAAAAACAAAGTTGCATTACAAACATTTGTAGCCATTCTCCGAGGGATGACTACTGTGACAGAACTCGTTTTCCTGTTTTTTAGCTGAGGTGAAATGAAGGGTTTAAATTGCCTTTTCCTGTAGGTACTAAAATGTACAGGTCTGTTTGTGAAGGTCTGTTAGTTACAAATATGCAGAAGTTAGTGTTGTAAACATGCTGCAGACACCCCTCATTGACTTTCTACTGATTTGAAGGGACATACCGGCACACTGCATTTTCTTTAAATTGTATTTCTGATTTCCCTGTACTGACCGCCGGCACCATCTCTTCAAATCTTCCAAATCTTCATTATTTTGCTCTTAACCAAAATGTGTAAATTATTCAATCCTATAATGGTTACTGTATAAGTGGTCATGGCTATAGAGGTTTACAAATTGCACTTTTTATTGGACTGTCCTTCCTGTAGAATGAGCATAGTAATGGGAACTGTAAATATGTTTGAGGCCATCAGCGGGGGCTGATGCACATTTCAGCCCAAATACGGCAGGCAGTGCCTGTTGGCATGTTAACTGGTTTAGGCCTGCAAGACTGAGTACACAGTGTTGCTGACTTATTCGGCCATGATGCCACGTGTCGCCACCTGCCTGTGTTTTTGTTTTTTAAAAGGGCCGAGTGCAGAGATGCATCAATGGAGACGGATTTTATGCAATGCAATATTTGACAAGGACGGATACAAAAGGATTGCAGTAATTTGTCCACAGCAGTGACTATATTTGATGATTTAAAAGCTTTTCTGAAAAACAGCCCGGAAAAGGTCAGTCGTAGTTCAAATGTTTGCTCTGCTTTTTTTTTTTTTTTTGCAAATGAATGAGCATCAACGGTATCGAAGCAACAGGGATCCAAAGAGGCAGAAGCCAGAATCTTTTCCAGCTAGATGGTGGGACAGTGTCAGCCACAGACACTTGTCAGAGTGCAGGCAAATATAAACTGTGTAGAAATGAACCTCCATGCGGGGTCAATTCATCTTCAATCTGAGGTGCAGGCTGCGTTATATCTATGAATTTTGATCAGCCCTCCAGAGTTTTTTTTGTACTCGTGTCTTTTACATTTGATTTGACTTTACACAAGTGATGCCTCGCCACTGTAAAACAGTATTTCCATAGTGATTTCATGGTGATTTTAGTTTAGTTTAGTTTATGGTTAGTCTTTCAATGTGTTTGATTGAAAATTAAGAAATACATGCAGTCGAGAGCTTGTTACCAGGCAACAGTTAATGTGTTTTGGAGGAGACAGGCCAGTGGTGTGAGGGCATATGTTAAGGGAAACAAATCATTTAATCTAGAATTAAAAAAAAAATGTCAGAGTTTGGATTGACTGTCATTGTCTCGAATGTATTTCTAGGGAAATGCGATTTGCTCTGCAGTCCAGAGTGTATGTTGAAGTCAGACACATCTGTCCAATGTTGTAATCCTGGGGATAATGTGGCCTTCATGTCACAGAAGTGCTGTCGACCATTACCAGCATGATAAAGTGGTGACACAGCATTTTCTTTTCATTGTAGAATTTCATTTTCTTTCACTTTTGGTGGGTTTTAGAAGACTAAAAATATAGTTGTTACCAGTTATCTTTTCCAAACCAACAGATCTAAAATGATGGATCATAGATTTCTCACACTCTCAAGGTCATGTCTTAAAATTGCATTGTTTGTCCAACTGCCAACAACCACATTTATTTATTTTGCAGTGATATTTCTGTTTGGTACTATGATTCAAAACAGAAAAAAACACCATTTGAAAACCAGCGAATCTTGGTTGTGTCATTTAATATGCAAACATCTATAGAAATCCACAGCTCTCACTGATACAGGCTTGGTTTATATTCTCTTAAAGGATAAACAATCCCAATCTTGATAACAGTTTTGAGGCTCAGCAAAAAGGCAATATTCTGTCTGGGAGAGATACGGGCCTCCAACTGGCTGTTAGCTCTTGACTGATACAAATAGGCCTTAAAACATAATCAGATAACATCGCATTGCCTGAATGGATAATTTAATCCCATTAATCAAATGTGTTTTCTTACTATTCTCTACTGGGAGTGCTTAAAACAAGGGTGCCTCCAAACAGTTGTTGTTTGCTTAAATTAGCAAAGGCACAGAACCTCAGAACCTTTTAATTACTTTGGCTGATTACCCAACAGTCTGACAAATAGGTCGTGTTTGCAGTTGGCTCATTTCACTTATGAACTAGTGAAGGCAAAAGCAATCACACAAACTGGTGTATGGCTCCCGGGCTTCACAGAGTCTTAACTCTTAATAATACGGATAATAGGACAAGAAGAAAAGCTGTGCCTGCTCTGATCACTTAGTACACATGTCCTGTACTGTATGGCTTCACTGCATGTCTCAGCTTTGTGAGAGAAGACGAGGTATAGGATTTGAGGTTGATCATTGGCCTCTCCGGACCATTCACTGAAGTTTGCCTGAGCAAGAAATCAAACCCAGCATTTCTCTTGCTTTACAACTGAACCGCTATTGGTTTGCTACCTGTGTAAATTGGGATATGATAGGAAAATTATCAAGATTTCAGTTTAAGTTAAAAAAAAAAAAGGGCTGCGTGAGTGTAGTAATTTTTTTTGTTTTTGTGTTTAAAGAATTAGTTTGCCGAAAAACTTCTGTTCTTTTTAAAATAAACAAGGGATTATTGGATTTTCTATTATTCTTGAGCCATTAATGATTACAAATGGTACAGGTATGCAGGTAGGTGACAGTGTATAGACTTACCAAAGATGACGATATTGTAGTATTGGAGCACAGTGTTATCTTTAATTACACCTCATGTCTTTCTTACTGTCAAAATAGGATTTTAGAAGAAGGGTCTCGTGCTCAGCTGATGGACTTGGCACTGGAGCTAGCTCTGCACATCTTCTTAGCTTAATGACAATGTCACTGTTAGTTTCTTGACCACTGATTTGTAGAGTTTCTGCCCATGAGCCTTAAAAACAAAGTACATTTAACTCCAGAGGTGTCGAATAACACAGCAGACATTTGAGTTGGCAGCCATATATTTACATGACACGAGAGCTGACCGATAGATGATCGTTTGTGTTCTGGTAGCCGATGAAGAGTGGGGTGGTGATTGGGTGTCTAACTCTCTGTTATCACTTATTTCAAAAGTCAATACCACTGCAGAACTTCTGTCAAGAGCCACCTTCATTTTGCCAGATTCTGAAGTGTTCATAAAACAAACACTACAGCTTGATGTTAGCTGTGGCTCAGTTACTAATTATCAGCGGGGATCAAATTTCACAAAACATCTGCAGCAAAGATCCCCTCTCCCTGTTTCTCACAATACAGACACAAAATGTTATGGTATACTTGTTGAGACAAATTGATTTTTATGGCAAAAAACGATGATTCAGGATACAACCGCCCCCATAGGCATGATAAACAAATTTTCCCTGATAGGCAGTTCAGTCTCACAAGAAAAGGTACATTTGTCAACATGTCCAAAACATAGTATTTTCACAGAAAGGTGCAGAAATTGTGAGATGGTAATTATCAATTATGTTTTGCTTTGTATCAATGTTTAGCCAACATGTTGCCATCCTGAAACCACGTAACTTTTTTCCATTAAACCCTGAAAATAAAACAATGAAAATATGATATTTAAATTTTCCTCCTTTCGAAGACTATGGAGTCAGCCTAAGAGGCTTTTTGGGAAGTCGGGGTACCAAAAACACAAACAGTGATGGCCTGTGCATCCAAAGGCGACAGAATTTCAATTTTGTTCCCGTAAAAAAGGTTAACCCTAAATAGGACCATTTTTGTTGGTATCTGTTGTTGGAATACTTTGAGGCTTCATAGTCAAGTTGCATTCATTTTTGTATTGGCGACTGGTTTGACCTAAACGTTTACTGTTTCTACAGTTACGATTGTATCCTAAAATGGCATACATCATTTGAATCTCAAGAACTTTAGCCTTCCAACGATGTTTAACGTGTAGAAAGGGGGGCTGAGTTTTGTCGTTTTGGCGTTCCAACGTCCCTTCGGGGGATGTCGGAACGCTAAGGGACTAGCCATACTTTCTATACCCGCTGAATCCAGTTCAGGGTTGCGGGGACGCCGGAGCCTAACCCAGGTGTCATTGGGCGAGAGACAGGGTATACCCTGGACAGGTCGCCAGTCCACAGAGTCTAACGAGACACACAACATGTACACTCACACTCACTCCTAGGGTCAATTTAGAGTCACAAATTAACCGAACATGCATGTTTTTGGACAGTGGGAGGAACCCATGGAAAGAACCCATGTATACACGGGGAGAACATGCAAACTCCACACAGAAAAGGCCCCAGCCGGGATTCGAACCCTCTTGTTGTGAGGTGACAGTGCTAACCACCACATCACCATGCAGCTCTATCCATACACAACCGTGTCATTTTTACAAAAGGTACAAAAGGTTACTCTGTTTACCAAAATACAATGACTTTTTGTCAACCAGTAGCTATTACATGTCAGAAATGGATTGGAACAACATATTTTATGTAACATAACAGTGAAAATAAATCCTACAATGTCTGAAGTCAGACACTCCCAGCTCCACAATAAAATATTCTGTTCTCACTGTTTTATGATTTAAGATTTATGCAGATTTATAATATTCTTTTTTCCATCTTCTCCGTTTATTCTGCATGTGATTTTCTCCAGCTCACAGTAGAACATGCAAATAATTTCCAAATATTTCTCTATGAATATTCATAATGTTAGCTAACTTAATAGAGTCTGTCTGAAGCAACCCCATCTCCCATTTCCCCGCATGAGCATATTCAAACTTTCATAAGAACAACGACTACAGTAAGTATTCAGTTGTTTGCAGTAGAGAAGCTCAAAGAAGCAATTCACAATTTTTATTAAAATGTTCTTCATAATGTGTAACAGATTGGCAACACACTGTATGTGACATTATGTTGCCATTCACAAAATAAATCTATTTAATTGCTTTGGGAAGCAGGCAGATGTGAGCAGCTGCATGGGGCTCATCACACTGTGTTTGTATTTATGTGTGAAGGACACTTCTGGGATCAAACAGGCTGCAGTGTGACACTTGCTGCAAAGAAAAATAATATTCTTTTTTCCAACTTACTTTTAAAAGCACTCATTCCTTAAAGCTGCACACCCATAATTTCAGCTCCTCATATTTCTCACAGCAAAGGATAGTGATTGAAAAAGCCTAAAAATCTGAGATGAATACACAGACACTTATGGATTTGAGCTCTCGCTGCTGTCTTTCAGATCTGTTGAGAAAACTAAAAGTGACAAAGAAAAACCAAGGTTACATACATCGTATTGACTTCCTTTATTTAAATTTCACAGAGGAGAATCTCCGCTTATCAGTTAGTGCTGACAGTGGAGCTGTTGTTGAGTCATGAGACATGTGTTGGCACCTCAGTGAAGCCGTCAATTTTGACAACCTTTTTCAAATGCCGGGATTGAAAAGGGCAATTTTAACTTTATCTCTTGAGCATAGTTTGGTATTATCGGGGCAGCTGATGCTCAGAAGAAAGAGCGACTGTGCCAATCGGTAGGTCGGTGGTTCGATCTTTGTGGCCCCTGGACCACACGTTGAAATGTCCTTGGACACCTCCTGCTGCTTCCTGTGCGTCCTTTGATGTGTAATGGTGCTGTAAGCACTACGAAGTGCTGTACGAGTGTGTGTATGAGTTTACCATGTTATACTTTATATTAAAGCTCTTGTCAAGCATTATTTTGCAGGGCTGTTTATCATATAAAATTTAAAAAAAATTAGATTTCGAATCTAAAGCTTTATTGTTTTTCAGAATGTAAACTAACGTGAAGTTGGATACAAAACTCGAGACCTTGAAACTCTGATTATGACACTGGTGCTAATGAGTTAATCAATACGGGAATCAGCTTATAGAGCGTGGTTAGCTGCTCATGACGTTTACATTCAGCGTCCACTCAGCTGCCTATGAATACATTGTCATCTCATATTTTTCAACCCTGAATTGCGGCACTAGTTTGTTTCAGACATCGTTATTAGTCATTTTCTTGTGAAACTGATCTGTCTCTGGTCTATATCAATAGAAATGTATTTGAAGAAGCATCACAGCAGGGAAATTATCTCTTGGGGGGGGGGGGGGGCAAGATCGTTACATTGGCTGGCTGACTCCGTCAGTATATTTTGAGGTACTGTAATAGCTTGAGTAGACAGTTTAATTGGACTACTGTCTCCCAGTATGCAATGAGCAGGACATGGGAATCAGTTTGCTGACCAAAGTATGTCAGACTCAACTACAGTAGGTGGTGATATGCTCCCCTGTAAGTCTTGGGCTTTTTATGGATGACTTGTTATGTAGCAGAAGAAAGCAATTGAGAAACACTTTCGCCAGTTTCTCTGTACATTTATTTTTTTGATTGAATCACATATCATCTTATTAGTTCTCTCTTCTCTCGGTTGTTATTAACTTCCTTTTCTTGTGTGTAAGGGCTTCTTCTGTTAACTCCGGGTCAAAGCTCAGGATGGGAACTGTTGAACACACAGAGTGCCTTGGCCAGTTTCAGGTCCAACTGAATGCACGGAGTAGTATTTTGACTCCCAATCATGTATTAGTCTGACTATGAGTAATTTCATTTTGTAGAATTTCAGTCAGGCTAACATGTAAACATGTATTAATTATTATTATTATTAAATTTTACATTTATATTACATTCTAACATTTACACATTCAGCAGATGGGGAGAAAATTCAGCCTTTATTTGAATTTTCTTTTCCCTTTACCCCTGTATTCGTTTCATGTTCCCTGCTAAAATCGTGTGCCTCATTAGCTGCTAAATGCTTGACTTGGCTCTCCAGCCATTTGTTGGTGGGCATGTGCTGTAAAACAAAAACAAAGCAGATGACAGCTGCTACTGAGAAAGATGCTTTTCCGAGCAGTGACAGTAAACGAGGCCATAAAGATATGGTCTGCAAAACCAAAACCAGAAGCTGAAATAAGACGATAATAACGGCTTTGCACTTGCAAATCTCTGATTTCTCCTCATACATAGCTATATCAATTGTAAGTGTGAAATTATTAATTGCAACTGCTTTAAAGTCATTATTTCCCATTTAGCTTCACCCTGTATTTCTATACAATTTTAAGTATGGGAAATAGGCTGACACATTGTTAGAAGATGATGATTACCAGCCATGGCCTCAAAAATCTATTGTTATTCAGGCTGTACTCCAGAAGAATATAAATCTGACATTTACATGATGCATTAACTTAAAGGTTCCATGTATTTCAGTCAGTCACCAGTTGGCTGAACACTAAGATGAAATTTAACCACACAGGTCTGTGTTTCCTCATATGTGATGTGGCAGATATCAGCAGACAGCCTGTTCAAAGTCACTGCCGCCCTGGTCTTATCAAATATATCAAATTCTACTGCTGCACACCCTCCTCTTACTCTTTTCTCTTATCTAATTTGGGAAACACTTACCTGTGCGCCGAGCCTCTAGTCCTTTAGTGATATTCAATCTAATTTTTATAAACGCTGTCACTCTTCTTTATCAAATCTGCACATGTAGCCTGTCTGCTGCCAGCTCTTATTCATCCTTATGTTATTTAGTAAATGTGCCGTGTACCAGTGCTCTCACTCTTATTTGTCACTAAACATTTTGTTCCTACCAACTTTGTTCACAAAGCCGTTGCATACAATACTGAGCAGGCTGAGAGTGCAAGTAATTTCCTGTTTGACAGCATTTTTCACACTCTTGAGCTTTTCTGCATTTTGTCATAAGCTGCGATACATTCAATTTAAATAGTTCATGTCAGGGTTGTTTTTTATCATTTATGTAAAGTTGAGAAATGTACACAATTACTGAGTTCTTTTGTGACTATATTAGGAGCTGTCTGTCAATGTAAGCGAGTGAATGTAGTTGAAATAGATGTCACTGTCCTTTTTAAGTACACTTGGTTAAGTTTGCAGAAGAAAAACCAAAGAATTGGGGCAGTAACAGCTACAGTAGGATTTGCTGTTGGGAGAATTCGCCTGGGGCAAAGGGAAAAAGCCAACAGGCCAAATAGGACCAGGCAGAGGTCTTGTTCCTGCACTCGGAGGTGCTCTTTCAGAAGCAACACGATGAGATGGGCAGCAAAATTCATTTCCAGCCAACTGACCTGGGTTAACATTATAAATAATAAATTTTAATCTGAGAAATGTGACCCGTTTCTGACTTATATGAACGCGCAGGAAAACCGTCAGTAATACCTCCACTATTCCTACTATTCTCCACTATTTGCAGTACTTCTCCTTGGACTCATTTATATGTTTGCATTACTCTGTCATTTTACCAATGTACCGCAATGTTCTTATCTCAAAGCTTTCTAAATGAAATTATTCAACTCAAGCACTGGAATTGATTTCTCCATATCTCTCTGATAGGTCGCAGTCTGTTAAAGTTAACAGTATTTGTTTAGCAATATTAAGTGTTCTCAGTCAGAGACTGACACTTGCTATGGGAGGAATCACAAAGTGATACAGTGCCTTGCAAAAGTATTCACCCCCCCTTTTTACCTATAATAGCCGCTTTTGGACTGTAGGAACCTTTGGCAGTTCTAATAACCTTTTAATCCGCGGGGCCGTTTTCTCCCGTGTTCGGACACACAGGAACTCGGGGCTTTCTTCCTTAGTTCCTATAACTATTTAGCTCCTTCTCCGAGGTCGGGTCTTTTCATGGTTCTATAGAACGATCTGACGGAGGTGTGTGGTGGTCGATAGCTACGCCCCATGTCATGCTATCACGGCTGAAATGTTTACTCATACACGGACACAACCGGCGGGTGTTTAATAAGTTAAACTTACACTGGTCTCATTTGTCTGCAGCGCTCTGCTCTCCTTTCTTCCTTCATGAAATGAAAAAGTATCTCCTGACTCTCTCTGTGAGCTTTTCCAGCCTCGATATTAGACGCCTGATGTGATTGTCCATGATTAGTATCACCATCATGCAGACCATAAACACGGTGGCCTCCCCGCTCTCCATATTAGCTTCTTGGTGGTGTTTTTTCTACTCTCATTACTTTTACCGTTTTGTTTTGTGTTTGAATGTAGCGCTAAACGGCTAACGGCTAACACGTCACTGACGCAGACGGCTGCGCACGGCGCATCAGTCCCTATCAGGTCCCGACTCATGTGCGAATGCAGACTGAAACAGTTCCGCTGGGGAAGGATAGTTATCAGAACGAAATTCGAGGAGGGTAGTTCTGATAACTACTTTCTTAGAACGGTCTGTCCGAAAGCGGCTTTTGTTACATTCCAACCTGTAATTTAAATATTTACAAATCTTATTTTATGTGATGGATCTGCACAAAATAGTCAGTGAAATGAAATGAAATCCTTCATATGGAAAAAAACATGATACCACAACAAACCTGCCAATAGAGGGCCGCCCACCAAAACTCACAGACCGGGAAAGGAGGGCATTAATCAGAACGGCAGCACAGAGACCAAAGGTAACCCTGAAGGAGTTCCACAGCAGAGACTGGAGTATCTGTCCACAGGACCTCAGTAAACCGTACACTCTATAGAGCTGGGGTTTATGGACAGTGGCCAAGAAAAGAAGCCATTACTCAGTGTTAAAAATAAGAAGGCACGTTTTGAGTTTGCTAAAAGGCATGTGGGCCACTCCCTAAATGTATGGAGAAAGGTGCTCTGGTCAGATGAGACTAAAATTTAACTTTTCGGCCACCAAGGAAAACGCAATGTCGGGCGCAAACCCAACACATCCCATCACCCCAAGAACACCATCTCCACAGTGAAACATGGTGGTGGCAGCATCATGCTGCAGGGATTTATTTCAGCAGCAGGGACTGGGAAACTGGTCAGAGTCCAGGGAAAGACGGGTGGTGCTAAATACAGGGATATTCTTGAGCAAAACCTGTGTCGGTCTGCCTGTGATTTGAGACTGGGATGGAGGTTCACCTTCCAGCAGGACAATGAATAAAGTATTTTTCTATTCTATTCTATGACCCGAAGCATACTGCTAAAGTAACACTCGAGTGGTTTAAGGGAAACCTTTAAATGTGTTGGAATGGCCGAATCAAATCCCAAATCCCACGAAGAATCTGTGGTTAGACTTGAAGATTGCTGTTAACATGCGAAAACCATCCAACATGAAGGAGCTGGAACAGTTTTGCCTTGAGGAATGGGCAAAAAATCCCAGTGGCAAGATGTAGCAAGCTCATAGAGACTTATCCAAAGCGACTTGCAGCCGTAATTGCTGCAAAAGGTGGCTCTTTAGGGGGGGGTGAATGGTTATGCACGCTGCAGTTTTCTGTTATTTTGTCCTATTTGTTGTTTGCTTCACAATAAAAAAAATAATACATCTTCAAAGTTGTAGGCATGTTCTGTAAATGAAATGTCAAACAATCCATTTTACATCCAGCTTGTGAGGCAACAAAACATGAAAAATGCCAAGGGGGGTGCATACTTTTGCAGGCCACTGTATATACTGTTTATCAAAAAGACATTTGTCAACCTTAACATAAGCAAAACAAAAGGTATGTTTTTCTCCTAAACTAAACAGTCAGACAGGGTTGAAATATTCATTAAGGGTAAAAAGATTGATATAGTTACTGAGTCTAAATATCTTTGACCCAACTAACCCATTGGTGGTGCTACAGAGCTGATTATGCAGACACCAAAGGGAAAAAAAAAAGAAAAAGCAATGGGTTCCATCTTTTCCCATGCTCTCTGCTCTCAACCTTTGCATCATGCTTAATGAAAATTGACCCAGTCAATGTTGCATAAAGCTGTTTACTCAAAAACAAACAGCTCTACAAATGCTGGGGGAGGTAAAAACAGATATTTTTTTTCGTGATATGACGCAGACACACCATCCTTCATTTACTGACTTCATTCCAGGTTTTGACAGAAACTAACTACTATTTAGTTTCTGTCAAGAAAAGAAGAGAGAGTGGCGATATTATTCATTGTCAGAAATGATAATGGAGTATTTTGTGTTCGTAAACATGTTTTCTCCATTAGCAACCTCATTATCCTGCACTCACTTGTCCTCCACCCACTGAATACCTCACAGGTGCTTCCCCGCTGTGTTTATGATTAAACATCTGTGCTGCTGTCAGCAGAGGCCTGCACTTTAACACGCTCACAACATATGGATGGATCACAAGCGTGCATTTGACTGCAGAACTTTGTAGAGCAGAAAAATCCAACCTCATAAGCTGCAGCCTATTTTTGTGAAAATAACATCCACAAATGAAGTCAAATTGAAATCTGAAAAATTTCAAAATGTTTACATTTTTGCTACCATTTTAAAAGTGTAAATAAGAAACTAATAGACACCCACCTCATAACAAGTAAGGGATGCTGATGTTATTGAGACTTGTTGTCAGACCCCGAACAGAAGGCCCAGGGCAAGAAGAGGCTCAGAACCAACAGATGTAAAAGCTGCAGCAGCTTTCCCACTTGTTGCTGTTTCTGGTGTCTATGAGCCTCGTTCTGCCAGGTTTGGGCTCAAATGATTTGTGTTAAGCTACTAAAACTCCAGGAGGTTTTGCCTGAAGGTTGTGATGGATGCTGGCTTGTATTTTGAGTGTTTTCTGTATTAAACTCAGGCGTGACAGACATCTTTCATCATCCCTTGTTTGTGTCAACATCAATCTTTATCAGTATAAAAGAAGCAGGTTGCTAAATATCTGCATGCATCAATTTTGTTGTTGACAGTTTGGTCACAAACTTTTCCTCATGAGGATTAATTTGTTGAGTATTTTTTTTTTTCTCTGGGCAAAATACCAGCAGTGCTGACACTTTTTTTCGCCTGCTCTTTCTTATGATACTTTACTTTCCTCACACCAGACTAATCCAATATAAATGTCATATAGCTCTCAGTTTACGTGTCTCATAAAGATTTTTTCTATTTATCAGGTAGTTCAGGCCTCCTGAGCTGTCAGCTTACTTTAACAGAATTTGACGGAATGTTCTGCACCGCCGGTTGTACGGTTGATGTTGTCACTGTTTGACTTCTTAATGTTCTGAATTGATTTGGCTGTGCCTCAGATTGTTTTAACTGTTATGACTCATTCCTAAACTGCTTTTCAGAATCGTGCCGTGACTGCAAAACTGACTGCAGACTGGAAAAAAAAAAAGGTTGGATAACCTCTCAAAAGATAAAAGAAAGAAAAGCAGCTTCATATTTTTGGCTTTCAGCCATTTCCCCCTTAAAGGCTACCAAGATTGTTAACATTTCTAAACTATGAAGAAAACATACAAGGTCCGTAAACATCTCAACAACTCATATTTAACAAGAACATTCACATATCAAGTTCTCGTAGTTAATGCACACAAATCAAAATGCTATGAATACTTCATTTTAGTAGTAAAGTATAAAACCAAAAACTTTGAAAGATGGAAAGGCATTTGGAAGCGAGATTCAATCAATCTGTCAGGAAAAGGAAAAAGTGTTTTCAGCTGTTGCTAAAGTGCACTGGCATGCCATACAGTTAAGTTTCTTAAGGTAATTCACACCTTCAGGCATATCATTAACACCTGCAAATAAGCTCTGACCCATCACGCTATAAACAAATGGAACTTTGATGTTTTTCTTTGGATCTTATGGGATGAAACTCTCCATGTTTCCCTCATCTTTCCTGATGAAGTAGCATCCTTCAGAATCACCCAACAGGGATCAACGGAAAACACTCAGCTCTGCCTCCAAACAACAGTGATTGCAGAAGTGGCAATGATTACGCTAGAGATTGCCGCCGGCTTTGAAAAAAATGATGACTCATTAGGAGTCACCAGGAATCTTTATCTTTTTTATTTTATTTAATACATTTTTTTAAACATTGTCTCTTGTTTTACCATCGGGGCACGGTGACAGTTTTAAAACTGAAGTTTAAAGCTTAAGTAAGAGTCGGAAGTACTTGGTCAAACAGGACACAAACAATAATCCCCTAGATCAGGGGTCTTCAATGTTTTTCAGGCCAGGGACCCCCCAACCGATGGAGAGTTGGACCCCCCTACTATTTATATGGCATACAATTGTGTTTTATATTTAACGGGGCCTAGTGCCGTGTATAAGCATAGCTACTCTGTTATTGTACATTCAATACTAAGCTATTCAAATAATACACAGGTTAATATATTCATGTTTTTATTTTAAACTTGTGCAAGGTACAGGGTGGCCGTGCCACTGCCATTTATAAACAAACATCTTGCATACAACACTGAGCTCTTCAAATAATCCACAGATTTTAACTTTAAACATGCATGTAGATGGAACAATGAATCCTCAAACCATCTGTGGAAGGCACACGTTTGCACACAATTTGAGAAAAAACTGTTTGGAAAAAAAAAATAAAAAAATCAACCAAAGATTTCACGACCCCCCTGCAGTACCTCCGCGGACCCCCTGTTGAAGACCTCTGCCCTAGATTAAAGTCATGTCTTCAACTCTTCAAGCCATATTTTATCACCATTTAAACCTATAGCGGTCCCTTTCATGGTGAATGTTTGCCACAGAGTTTGCCAGCTCTGAATGTATCTGCTCATCCCAGAATAAGCAGATAAGTTTCTGGTTGGCTCTATGCCTGGCAAAAACTTTACAAGAAACTTTCCATTTTGGAGACACACACATGAGTTTTGTGTGGGACCTTAAAAATGGGACCATTTTTACCATCATTTATGTCCACACCATGCCAACTATCTCAGGTTGCAGTTTGTGCACTCATGTGTTCAGTGCGGTTTGCTAGAATCATGTTATGACACCCATCCATTTCCTAAACCCACTTAATGCAACTCTGGGACACTGAAGCCTATCCCAGCTGTCATTGAGTGAGAGGCGGGGTCCACCCCGGACAGGTCGCCAGTCCATCATAGAGCAACACAGAGACGAACAACCATCCACACTGACTCCTGGGGTCAATTTAGAGTCACAGATTGACCTGACATGCATGTTTTTGGGCAGTGGGAGGAAGCCCGAGTAGCTGGAGAGAACTCACGCATACGCGGGGAGAACATGCAGACTCCACACAGAAAGGCCCCAGCCGGGATTCAAAGCCTCCTGTTGTGAGGAAATGGTGCTGACCACCACACCACCGTGCAGCCCATGTTTTGACATGTACTTAACATTGATGTCTCAACATATTTGTGTGGAAGTAACAACCGCACAAATCTCAGGAGCAGCAGATTTACCAGCAGATTATTGCTTTTCAAAGAGATGATCATTGTTATTCATTGTTATTGGTTTTAATGTTGTGACTGATCTATTTACATTACTACACTGTTATAAGGATGCTGACATCGGGAGGGATTTCATTGGCAATTAAATACCTGGACCAGTAAAGAGCAGAAAAACACTTTAATGTCTTGTTAAACTTGTGTATGTGTGTTTTATGTGTGTCCTTGCAAAGAAATCATTCATTCCCAGCTGGACCCTGCTCACTGTAATGGTCTTGCCAAGGGCGGCCTTTCAGCTTGGGGCTTTTATTAAGGTCTTTTTTTAAAAATATACATCTGACCTGGGTGTAAATGGCATTTACTATCAGCAACCTTGGAAAGCATAACATTATCAAAGTATTAAAGTATATCATAACATGCTGCGTCTGTCTCCTGGTGACTTCCTTATTGAGAACATATTGGTATATTGGAATATATCAAAAATCATTCAAGCAGCAGCTTGAAATCATCCAGCCAGTGGTGTGTGATGGAGAATGCTCGACATTGTATCCAGCTCAGGAAACGCTGAGGAATGATAAAACATTCTCAGGGTACATCTGTAGATGAAGCGTGAGAGCAGCGTTGCCTCGTGGCAATCATTCTGGGATGCCAGAATATCAGAACATACATTCAATCTGGCAAATGTCAGCTGCGTTTTAGCAAACATCATCTGATAAGATGGATTTGAGGAGTAGTTAAGCTTCGACCAATGAATCAGTTCGTGGCAAAACAGGCTGATATTGACATTTGATTTTAAATGTTTGTTTCGTTCTGTCGGTTTTGGCCTAATCAGTTGATGTTTCGCAGTATTATTACATTATGTTGTAAGTCTATTAGCCAAGAATTAGCTATAGAATTAGTATTTGTATAGTAAAAGCATATTTAGCCAAAACATACTTTGATTTCCTTTGAACTTTCCTTATTTTGTTTCTAATGTAGTGTATTTCATTCATTATGAAATACATCCTTCCACTTGGTGATGGATGCACTCTCATCATGTCTGCCTGGTGAATGAAGATACGCTTTCAGTGCTACATCGCTTACAGCCACAACATCACGGATAGTTTATTTCTCTCACAGTATATCAGTGCTGAGGCAGACATAATACTGATCGACACAGTGGAAGTTGGGCTTATTTTGTAAATCAAGAACGTGGAGCATGAAGGCCTCCTCCTCAGTAGGTTAACTAGTTTTGACTAAAGAACTTCTCTTTCAGAGTTTTTGCTGCTACCTGACAAATTCTATCTTTTCCTCACTTTATATGCATCAACTTTGGGTAATTCTGCTTTTTTGTTTCTTTTCGAGTGATGTGCGATACCACTCATTTCATTCTGATCCGATACCAAGTAAAACCTAAGGCCATTTCGTCGATACAGATATTTTTTTTTACAAAAGCTTAATGTGTTAAAACAGAGATACTCACTGCGCGGCTCGTCAAGCTTTTATTGGCGGCTCGCACTTGCATAGTAGCTTATAACAACATGGTAACAATAACAATCATTTTTTTCAAATACCATACTGCGAATACTGCACAGTATTAGGTATTTTCATTAATTTTGTATTTTTGTAGTATTAAGTATTTTTATTAAGTATTAATTAAGGCTTAATGGTGTTTCCTAAAGGGGGCACACTGTTAAACCTGGCAACGCAGCCCGCTTAAACCACAGACCACGCTGGCTCCTTTAGCCAGCGCGAGATGCAGGCACAATGGATCGGTTTTTAATTAAAAAATTGCAAAAACCAGCACAAAAACCAAACGAAAATCAGCATGAAGACGCCAGAGAGGGGGCGAGCAGGCAAACGTCGGGTGTACCGTGAGATGCAGGCACAATGGATCGGGTTTTAATTAAAAAAGGGCAAAAACCAGCACAAAAACCATGCTCATCCTGAATGTCTCACTATGATTACAACAACAAACTACAAATACAACATGAAGAAAGTCGAGGACATGCACGCCAGCTTCTGCTCATCCCAGTATTAAGGAAAAAATTGTCTTAATTGAAAATGTATTGGCTGTGTTGTTTCTTTTTTTGTGGGATGTTTTATATGTAGAAATGCATATTTGCAAAAGGGGACTTTAGTATGTTGTGGTAAAAGTGGCTCTAACCTTGATTTTGCTCTGCAAATGTGGCTCTTGTGAAAAAAATTGTGAGTATC
The DNA here is from genome assembly GCF_027942865.1 of Odontesthes bonariensis. NCBI lineage: Eukaryota > Metazoa > Chordata > Actinopteri > Atheriniformes > Atherinopsidae > Odontesthes > Odontesthes bonariensis. The sequence continues at coordinate 3,844,495 of NC_134521.1, forward strand.
ACTGTGTTAAAACAAGGGAATTTAAGAAAAAAACGTGTTTCAAACTCTAGCCAATGACACCAAAACTCTTTATCTTTATTATCTTTCTTATTCTTTATTTATAGAGCATTATCAGTTGTAATAATAAGATGATAATAAGATGAGAAATGATGATAGGAGAAATTCAAACGAAACGATCTGCTGAGAACCAGCGTATTGATTTTGAACCTGTAGAACAAGCAAGTCGAGATGTTCACTAACCTTACATCGCACGTTGATATTTCTCGGATGTAAAAAAGCTCCACACGTGACGACGCTTTCTCTCCCGCGCAAAACTATTCTTTTCTTTCAAGACACGAGTGTTCTGAAGTAACGAGTGTCTGAGTCACTCAGCCAGTCTGCTCCAGTTTTTTTGTGGAAAAACACAGATGTCTCTCAGATGAATTAATGAAACAGTGTCGCAGATTATGATTAGTTTATTTTCAAAAGTGAGCCATTTATTCATCAGATTTGTGAAATAGCTTTCCGAAAAATGTATCTTGTTGACCTCTATCCTCTATCCTGTTCTGCTACAGTTTAGCATGTTTGGATAAGACTTCAAGGCTTACCGAATCTGATTTAATGCTTCAAAAGTCAAAGTCAAATGTCATGTTTGCTATTAAAGCAACTCGAGGGAAACACAAAAGCTAGCTTTCTCACCTTGCTGGTGTTAGCTTCTCCTATAATTTCCTCGAGACCCTCCCAGCGAGTACAGCCCCGCCCTGCAGAAATCATCTTCTATAATGTGGATCTGTATTTTTTAATTTTTTGTGATATGTTTAGTAACGATGATGAAATAAAACATCGAATGAACAAGGTGAAAAAGAAGATTTTTCACAGAGGGAAAGATCACAGCTGAGAAAGTGACAGCTGTGGCATTGTAGATTATATTCAAGTCCCTAACTCAAGGGCATTAGAAATCTGGTCACATTTGTCTGTACGCTGCCTCTATCTGTCTGCTATCCATTGCATCTACCCCGTAGTGTTAATATCTTAAGACATGCATGACCAACGCTCCAAACAAATAATAACTGAGATCCATCAGAAATGTGCATACACAATAGTAAAAAAAAGCAAGCAAAACAAACTGATTTTGTTTAGTTCATAAGTTTGAGCTAACATACGTTGAAGGCTCATGTATTGTTAAATGTTAACATTAGATGAGCCTTATTCCCAATATCCAGGGGTTAGTTCCTCTGGTCAAACTCATATGAGCTCTGAATCAGGGATTTTGAGATTTATTGGGTGCACTGCACTGAAAATTCACCAGCAAATCGCTACCAACTCAAAAACTCCTTCTGTTCTGGGGCTCTGTCTCATTTTGAGCATATCTTCTGCGACGTAACCGTTTCATATGCGTCACCTTGACAGCCCTTGGTTCTAATTAGTTCTACTTTACTCTTGATCACTTTACCGCTTTGAGCTCATTTCAGTTTGAAAGCATCAAGAGTAATATCAGGATAACAGCGCGGTCAAACTGACATCTGAATAATGACAAATTCCACCTTGTTCGAATACTTTTCCTTTTTTCTTTCTTTTCTTTTCTTTTCCTTTCTTTTTTTTTTGTTTAATCAAATTAGCAACTGCAAATTAAAAGGGGAGCTGCGTGCCGATTAACGGCAGCCCCCCCTCATCTCATGCAGATGGAACATGATTTTCTCCTCAGTCCGGAGTCATTTAAGCTGGGAAATGGAGGAGAACTCTCACTGCTTTCCCAGTTGTTGTTTTTCAGGTTTATGACACGTTGTAAAGCAGCTGGGAGAAAATCATTCGCAAAGTACTTTACAATGGGACACTGACACTTGATCGCATGTACTGATGCCTCTTACAAAAGCTTGTCCCCCATCTGTTAGAGCAGATTGTTGTGGGTAGGAGAATGTTAAAGGCTTCAGAATCATTTAATTGAAAATAAAAGTTCCCGCCTGTTACAGCACATTTAGTTTGTTTGTATATCGAAACACAGTACTCAACAGAAGTCTTGAACCGCCCTCTCATATTTTCATATTTACTGGAAAGCAGTACATAGGTGCAGTGATATAATTTGACGTGCATATATAATTTTCGATTACCTTATATCAGGCAAAAACAGAGTTTGTACAATTCTAAAAAGCTTATATGTTAATATTTGGTCTGAGCACCTTTATTCTTCAACACAGCCTGAACCCTCTTAGACAAGCTTTCTGTCATTTCTGTCAGTATTCTTCAGGAATAGTTCTCCGGGCCTCTTGAAGGACATTTCTAAACTCTTCTTTGGATGTCGGCTGCCTTTTGTTCCGTTCTCTGCCAACATGATCCCACACTGCTTCAGTAATGTCGAGGTCCGGGCTCTGGGGAGGATTCATCCCTCCATCAGACCTGCTGCCACTGATTTTCAGTTAATTTGGCATTTCAGCCTTTTTTCCCTGTTTCTCTTCCATGTTAGACCATTTATGGTGAGGCTTTTGGTCAGCTGTAGATGGATCAACTGATTCAGATACACTCAGTTTCTGTGTGAAGATTAAAAAGTCTTGAAAACAAATTGTTTTGAGTCGGATTTCATATGAAACAAGCTTTTTTTGACATTTGAAGAGGTTTTTAAGCTAATTTCAAGATCACTTTTATCTCAAAAGTCCCAAATATCACATCTTATTTCAAGAAATCTTGACAAGCCGATTTTCACTAGTTCCATTGGCAGATTTTTTTGCTTATTTCAAGCAAAAACGTTTCATATTTGTTGTTTTTCTTACTTATTTTTGGAGGGGCATTTTTTCCAGTGCCCTTAATGCCGTAGATGTGGACCCAAGTGGTAGTTTCCAGCAAACAAATTAACCTCATGGCAGTAAAGACATGAAGTGTGTCAGTCAGTTAATCGGGGGTGCCTGCATTGTATGCATGAATTACACATGGTGTATGCAGTGTTGTGCCAAGCAGAAACCAAAAGGATTTTAAAGTGCATGGAGTAAAGAGGAACAGAGTCTCCCTACTCAGAACCCATCAGAAAGCAGCCAGGGAGGCCTTTTTGTAGTGAGAACATCGGGCCCAGGCCTGCTGGGCACCTGCATACAAAAAACACAAAAGATGAAGACTCAGAGCCAGGCCAGAGCCAAAGGCCACAAACTACCTGACCAGCAGAAGCATGTTTAAAATGGTGAAGAGCTGTCGTGTAATCAACCGTTTCGACAGATTAAGAAAGAAGTCGAGGTAGAGAGAAGAAAGCTAAATGGATTTCAGCATTCACAGAGACGACAAGGAATTCAGGCGTAGAAACGTAGATTTGCAGTAAATATTCTCCAACCAGTATGTAGATTTCTGAGGAAACTTTTTCATTGTCCAATATCATAACAAACTATAGATATAATAAGCTATTTAGCATTTCTCCCACATAGTAGTCTCTACAATTAAATGTGCACAGAAAGTGACTTAAAGTTTAGAGTTGGCTTCAAATATGTTCAAATTAAATGTACTATTGACGTTTTGACGGATGGTTAAGTTGCCCCTTTAACCCGCTTTTTGTAATCCTGATCCTGATCAGGTGTTTTGCTCGTGTTATAATTTGAGGAGTTAATGGGAATAAGGTTATTAGAGACCACAATTAAGTAGCAAATGTGTTTCCCAAAACACGATAAAGGTCTCACGGCTGTGCTTACACACAGGGTGCAGAGCTCACAGTTTTAATCACAAATGTTTGAACTAAATAAAAGATGTTAGTATGACCTTTAGCACAGCCGACATAGCTTACAGCAACAAAGACAAATTTTCCCAGACACATATTCCAATTGAAATTTATTAAAATGTGGAGTATTTTGGGCCTCTGGTAGACCCACATTTCTGATCTGTAAATCTTGCAAAAGCTGGACTGGTGATGAAAAGAAAGATGAGTCTGCTTAAAGACTGACAATGGAGACAGTGGTCTGGATGTTAAAGACGATCGATAAATCTAGTTGTGGTGTAAAGTGTGTTGGTTTATTTTTCCATATGTAAGAGAACATCACTAGGTGGCACATAGCAATGTTTCTGTTTTAAAACGGCACTTGAAAAGTCACGTGAATCAATACTCTGCTCACACAGGAGGCAAAGAATGAAATGAAAAATCAACATCCAGAGCACACCACCAATAACATCTTCACCGAAAGCTATTTGTTTTACCCCGCACTGTCAGCCGTCCATCATTGATTTTTTTCCTTGAAGCAAAGTGTTGCTGACATTAAGGCTAGGTTTTTTTTTTCCATCAGTTTCCATAGTGTACTTTTAGTTAACATCTCAATTATTACTTTCAATCATATAACACATGTACCTAGAAGAGGATATGTAGATGTATGACTGTAAGGTCTTCATTTGAAGTTTTTAAACCAGCAATTCAATTTTAATTTAATAATAAGTTAGCATATTTTAAACTGCTGGAGTCTGAGCCTGTTCTTAGCCCATCAGTGTAAAGTTGATGTTTCCTGATACAACTTAAGTAAAATAAATTCAATTTTATTTTTTTTACTTTACCTTAGATCAGACACAATGCCCCCCCACCGAGTCAACAATATTACTTTGTTCCACCGCATCCATGTCATTGTATTATTTCTTCTTGATTTGCTTCTCAGCCATCCATCCATCCATCCATCCATCCATTATCTTCCGCTGGTCCGGGGATCGGGTCGCGGGGGCAGCAGCTTGAGCAAAGAGACCCAGACGTCCCTGTCCCCGGCCACTTCCTCCAGCTCTTCTGGGGGGACCCCGAGGCGTTCCCAGGCCAGCCGAGAGACATAGTCTCTCCAACGTGTCCTGGGTCTTCCCCGGGGCCTCCTCCCAGTGGGACGGGCCCGGAACACCTCACCGGGGAGGCGTCCAGGAGGCATTCTCACCAGATGCCCGAGCCACCTCATCTGACTCCTCTCGATGCGGAGGAGCAGCGGTTCTACTCCGAGCCTCTCCCGGATGACCGAGCTTCTCACCCTATCTCTAAGGGAGAGCCCAGACACCCTGCGGAGGAAACTCATTTCGGCCGCTTGTATTCGCGATCTCGTTCTTTCGGTCACTACCCACAGCTCGTGACCATAGGTGAGGGTAGGAACATAGATTGACCGGTAAATCGAGAGCTTCGCCTTCTGGCTCAGCTCCTTCTTCACCACGACGGGCCGGTGCAGAGCCCGCATCACTGCAGACGCCGCACCGATCCGTCTGTCAATCTCCTGTTCCATTCGTCCCTCACTCGTGAACAAGACCCCGAGATACTTGAACTCCTCCACTTGGGGAAGGATCTCATTCCCGACCCGAAGAGAGCATTCCACCCTTTTCCGGCTGAAGACCATGGTCTCAGATTTGGAGGTGCTGATGGTCTCAGCCGTGTCACATAACAGCACGGCTTATGGGGCTTACTTTTGACAAAACTGATCACAGATATGATATGGACCAATTTATTCTAAATCCAGAACACTGTGGCTTTGTAAAATACACTGTAAAAGATTAAAATAAGGATTAAATAAACAGTTGTAATAAAGGGCCATGTTTTTTAAGATCAAATCCAAGGAATAATAAGGAATGATGGACCAAAAGGAAATCACAGTTGACATTGTTTTAGCCTCTCTGGACTTTAGGGGGGCTTTAATTCTTTGAGGTATGGGCTTGATTGATGTATTCTTCTTGACAAAAAGTTTGAACAATCTTTGCTTTGTTGCAATATGCATTATCATCCCGACCTCGGCTTCACCAAACCTTCTTTCCGTGAATGAAATGACAAAAGTTTCCAAACATTGAATTTTCACCTGTGCATTTATTGTGGAGGTAATATTTGCCATCTCTCCTGGTCCTTTACCTGAAAACAACCACATATCATCAATGACTGCGTAAGTTAGCTTGTTTTTTCAGCCAGTCATCTTTATATGTTTCATTGGACCTTCAGTAAACAAAAGTTCAGGCATCATCTCCTTGTCCAATGCAAATTAGTGATTCATCACTTTTATCCAATCATCCACAGTCAACTTTTTACAACCTATCCATTTTGTTTGTTTTAACTGGCAGCTCTCTGTTCAGCCTGTATTTCTTGTCAATCGGCCAGGTGCAACAGCTCTGCGAGCACTCACTTTTAACTGCAGACTTATTTGCACATTTACATTTGTGCAAGCCTATGTTCAGAAGTACAAATTACAAGGTTATTCCATATTATGTTTCCTCACATCTGGGTCAATCCATTGTTTTTCCTCTACATGATCTGAAAGACGTTTGGCAAAAGTGACTGCTGGTATTATAAATTATTATAAATTTATCATAAATTGTTTTTAGGTACGTTTTAATGCCAGAAAATTAAACTACCAACTTATTTTTTCTGTCGTATCTGTGATTTTTTTATTTTTCATCAAATAAAAAATGAACGTTCTTTAAGTGTGGTGACTCCATAGTTTTTTGCAAATTGTTTTACGCTGTTTTCAGCTTTATTTTTTATTTCCTTAGCCCTTTAGCCAACTCTGGTAAACAACAGAATGTTCCCGTTTTGCTTCTGCATGATTAAGATAGATAGATAAAAGTAAGGAAATTGCAGGGCACAGTTGGCGTTTTATTCACCTCATTTTGTGATAGGACAGGGAACATATCCACAGATAAGTGCAGCTGTTGTGATTTTGCCGTATCCAAAGTGGCTTTCTGCCAAAGATTTGAGTACCTGTGAGTGAGGGAGTGGATTGCAGCTGTTGTGCTCCTAGTGTCATGTATTTACTGCTCAGTGTAGAACCGGCTTTTGGCAGTTTTATGCACTCGTCAAGGTCAGAGTTGGGATCTCATTTGAGAAGTGTTCTTACTTCAGCTATACCTGGACATTCCTTGTAGATTAAGTGAAAGATTAAACTGCTGAGAATAGACTATTGTAATGATGGCTATAAAGTGATGGAAAAGTAGTTTGCATAGTAAAGTTGTCAAACCAGCTTGACTTTACAGCCAGACTGATCAAACCCATTTAAGAAGATTTTTTATTTATTTTTTTCACCTGCAGCTTTTCATGAATACAAAATGACCAGTATTGTGCAGAAGGTTATAGGGCTGTGGCTTATCTTGCAACACAAATAACTCCTTCTGTCTCCAAAACCATGGAGGAGCCTTGATCTCACCAAAGCCCTTGCGATTAGGTGTACGAGACTGCTTTTTGTGCGAGGGGTGGGAGGAGGATCAGAAAAGGCTTAGCCTAGATTGATCTCAAAACACTGCCTCCTTGGGCCTGGACACAGACACTTGAAAACACAATTCCTTCAGAAACAAGGCCCAGACAATATCTCAGCTCCACAGATATAGAGTTTGGACTTTTAGCTTATTAATGAGCCAATACTCTTTCATTAAGTTTTTTAGACCTCTATTTTGCGCCTGCCAGGAGGTCTATATTAGTAGTTATATATAGTTTTCTTTTTCCATGTGTGTGTGTTGTATTTATTTTTAGTATTTATTGTTTAATACGGGTGATAGTGTTTTAACTGTAGTTGTGAATTTTGGACTGCGTTGTGGTTCATATTTTGTCAAAGATTTCAGAGGTACTGGTTAGTTGGCACGAGGACAAAAGAAAATACTTGAAAACTGAAACTCAGTTGCTCTGAGGTGAACGTAACTACCTCGACTCGTCTGAGTCAAGTGGCCATGTAATCCGAAGACGCAGTATCACACTGGTGTTAGATAATTAATGCCATCAATACGAAGTAGAAGCTTCACTCTACTTTTCAGTTTGATTACAGGATTAAATAAAACAAAAAGAGCTATTCTCAAAGTCTCTTGAAAAACAGCTGCCTTTTATGTTTGATAAGGCTTCAGTTACACTGAAATTCTGTTGGGATTCCTCCAACTGTGAGATCGCTTGACAAATATTACCAGCTAAAATTGTATGGCTTAAAAACAAAAGATTAGATGCACCGTCATTTGAAAAAGAAACAACATCCTCCTTTGATTAGGTTTTAGGTTTCAGGGCATATCAGAAAACCATCTGGTCTAAAAAAGGGCTTAAAATAATGTACAACAACCTCAGATGAACAACAACGAAATAAATTAAAAGAGGAAATCAAGTGAAAAAATACTTTACCAATGCTAAAGGGACTAATGTTTATGTTTCAGAAGGTTATAGTGGTTTTGTTTTTTTCTTTTCCTCATTATTCATCATGAGGAGTCATTGCATAAGGTTATTGCTGGCAGGAATTACCTCTACCGTACTTTGGAGCTGAGGAAGCCTCTGACCGAACCCACTCATTTTTTTCATCACTGTGTTTTGTACAGGGTGTGCAGTATTGTCTATTATGCTCAGTAACGTGTGAAGTATAATTCTCTGTACAATTGGCTCCAGAGCCAGCATTCTTGATCAGTTATATCAGTTTCTTTGATTGAACTTAAAATATATCCAACATCTTGATGCAAATATATTTATTATTGACCTAAGCTTCTTCAGGAAGTACGGTCATTCGTGTCACTTCTTATAGACAGCCTAAGTGTCGCATTTCCAGTCTGGTCTGTTGTAGCTAAACTCTCGTGTATCTGTATTCTTCCACCACCTCCACCTCTTTCCCCAGGATACAATTAATGTTTAGCTTTTTCCTGGTCCCTCTAAAATCCACATTCAACCCCTGGTTTACATTCGAGAGAGGTGATTGTTTCCATACTTTGCCACAAAGTGGAAGACCAGTTCCCTGTACTAAAATGTGCATTTACATAGCACCTTTTCACCTCTGTGGTTATACAATGCAGTTTACACTGTCTTCTTCAGCCATTCACTTCACACCTACAGTGGTAAGTAAGAACCATGCGATTTATGGACATCCTGCTTTATCATCCAACCACAGAAACGTGAAGAAATGTGAATTTGTTTTTCTCTTGTAGTGGACACCTTCATTGAGCTTTAAAAATACGTGTTGGTCATGTATGAACAAAATTAAGCTTTTGAAATATATCAAAACAAGACGGGCACTTAATTTAAAGGAGCCTTGGCATGATATTTTCACTTTTTAAGGTTGTTTAACATTAATATGAGTTCCTCTAGCCTGCCTGACGATAGACCTAAACCATCCATCCATTCATTATCTATACCGCTGAATCCGTCGATCGGGTCGCGGGCGGGCTGGAGCCTATCCCAGCAGTCTAGACCTAAACCATGCACTGGAAATTATTCTCCGCCTTTGGTAATGTGACCATGCAGGTGGCCTGATCGGGAAAGCTGCCTCTTATGATGTAGCGCCTCATGTGACGTCGAGGTTATATCCCCCCAGAGCCCATATATGGCTATGCCAAAACTGCCTTTCCCCGCCCACAGCTCTTTGGCCAGCTCATTGCTCTGTACATGGATGTAAAAAATCTGTTTAGAGCTCCTGCATCAGAACCTCTAAAGAGCCAGTGGACAGATTTTATTTTTTCTGGGAAAGTGACGACGAAACCGAAGAGATTTGTTTATGTGTGTGCCAAACATTTCACCAACGAATGTTTCCAGAACTTGGGCCAATACCGAGCTGGCCTTGCCGAACTTCTGAAAATGAACCCTGGATCAGTACCAACTCTCTTTGGCCCAACTACAGACCTTGGACAAGTAAGTAATTTAACGCTCTATAAATGTGTTGCTTTCCTGTATGTACAGTATAGTTACATAGCTTGTTACCACAAGAAAGTGTCTGTATCGTTAGCTATGCAGCTAATAGCATAAACTGGGCTGTGGGAGGTGTTTGCATGCCCATGAGATGGTTAGCTCGCTCATTTTAGACCAAAACCCCTGACTTCAAGCTTCCTGAAGAAGAATGAATCTGCAAATTCAGTGCGTTTCATCAGGATAATGATTCATTCAGGGTTCCAGAGTCAAAACGGTCAGTCTGTCTGTGTCGTTAGCTCTGCAGCTAATAGCTCAGTCACTGTCGCTAATGTAACGGTAAATAGCATGAGGTATGCGAGTGGACACCTCATTTACTGTAACGCCAGTGTTGTGTACTTATTTGTTGTTTTGATAGCCGTCCTGCTGTTGGTGTTATGGCGCGCACGATATCTGCCTTTCCCCTGATTGAAATGACTCGCGCTACGTGCATCTTTGCCAACCAGAGCAATCTTTGCCCCGCCTTTCTCCTCCTAATTTTCATTTAAAGCTGCAGACACTAAACACCTTATTCTGAGGGTCCTAAGGAAAGCTCATTTTTTGGGACTGGCTGTAATTCTGCACCAAGGCAGAATTTTGGGGAAAAAAACTCAGATACAGTATTAGGGGACCACTAAAGCCTATAAAAAATAAATAAAAGCCTCCATTTATTTTCATGCCATGGCACGTTTAACTGACTTGTCTGAATATGCTGAGGATCCTGCTGTCATATTTTTGTGTGTAATAATAAACTGTTTCAAATTTTTACAAGTAGAAGAAGAAGAACAAGAACAAGAAGAATAAAAAAAAAACGCACATTGTCCAGTTTTACTGAAGTATTCTCTATTGCTTTCGAAAAATTAAGAATATAGAATCCTGCTTTACAGGAAAGAAAGAGAATACTGTCAGGAAGTAAATGTGACACAACACACCAGACTTATGGAATAATAGATTATTAGAATATTAGAAAATCCCAAGTGAGATTATGAAGCAGTTGTTACAAGGCAGTCTTGAAACAAGTTTTCACAACTTAAAACATTCTTAGAGAAAGTGTTGGAAGATGCATTGGCAGTATATGACAGTATAGCAGTAAATAACTACCTTCAAGATTTTCTGACACAGACATTCAATCCAGTTATAAGGTCTGGGTTAGTTCATGAGTTTTTGCATCTTTTGACCGTTAGAGCTTGTTTGATGAAGGCTTAATCTCTTGCTTTGGATACTGAAAACCCGATGCTTTACAGAGATGGGTATTTTTTCACTTCTTTGTTTACTTTGCGATGTTATTCTACCGATACATTTAACAGATCTGATGTGGTGTGCTCCCTTTTCACACAGGCCGAGTCGAGCAGTGAACAAGGCAGCCTCTCAGTAGCAATCTTCTCCTCTGGCTGCTCTGTGTACGTGTGAGGCAGACTCAGTGCTCCCTTTGATGTCAGTAAGATGTGGAATTTGACCACTGCTGTGACATTCACTGGTCAGCCGCATGCTGAGTTAGTTAGATTTTCATAGCTGCCAATTTGAGATTGACTTGCAGAGGCAGCAGTAAGAGCTTGTTGAGATATTCCAATTTAGCCCCTCCCAAAATGTCAAACTCATGGTGGTGCATAGTGATGCTGACCTGCTGACAGTGCGAAGGGAAATGAGAAGGAATCAATGATTATTAGAGCTTACTGAATTACTGAACTAACTTTATTGGAGTCAAACAAGTGACTGTCTAGGTATTCACTCTCAAATAGAGATGTCAACCTAATGGTGGTGTTAGTGGAGCAGTCTGTACAAACAGAGGACTTTCACCGACTTCCAAGTTACACGGAGAGGGAAAACATATAAAAATGTCCAGACTCCAGCTCAGTGCAGATTACAATGGTACAGGGCTTCATTCATTTAAACCTGGGACACGAATTGTGGTCAAATTGAATCAAACAGTACCATCCAATGCACACCATAACTTGACTACAATTTAGCTTCCCTTTAGATTCTTGAAAACATATCTGCATTCAAACAATAATTGGTGCGTGGAAAATTAATTATTGGCCAGCTTTTCTATTTTCTGTTTAAAAATAAACAGACTATAATGAATTAAAAACAAATGTATTTAAAGAACCTGTCGGGCAACGTTAGGCACTTTGTCTTTATAGTCTATAGACAAACTTTAACTTTCCTCATTGGCATCATATGCCACTCTACCACACATGGTTACACTTTTGCAGTGTGGTTAGTGAGGCGCAACACCAATTACAGTCATCACCCACCACAGGCTTCGCAGCTCCCCCTCCACTTGCCTGCATTGTCTCAAAGAAGTAAAGCTTTTCAAAATGTAATTCCACCTTGAGAATAGCAGTAATTAGGTCAACTCTACAGGGTCTTAAGAGTGCAAATGACAAGGCATCTTCGCCTGTGATCACAAAGATGTCAAATAGCCCAATGTATCCCAGGGACGTGCGGTTATTAGCTGATGTTATAAGTCAGACTGTAAATGGGACAGTGAGGTACAGTGCGAAGCTGAATTTTCAGGCGCCAGATTGATGATGGTACACAAATGTAACCTTTCGAGTTCATGCTGCTGGGTGTAAGCAGGCCATGTAAACAACGGGGTACATGAGAGGAATCTGTTTGGTAGGGCGACATCTGAAGCATTCAAACAAGATTAGAAGAGTTATGTGTTACTGATTAAGCTGTCGTTTAGCTTAACTTTCACTAGTGCACAGCAATGAGTGAGAAGTAAACTATGCTAATATTGAAGATGAAAGCAAAAGTTTAAACCCGTGGAACTCAAATGAAGTTGTTGGGGTTGCATAAAAGAGCAAATGACCCGGGATATTAGAAGCAATAAGTCTGGTGATTAATTGGCTCTTATTGTGGTCCTAATAGCATTATTACCATTGCCATTTATGCAAGGCCAGTTTGACACCAGCCTCATTACTGTATATTTTCAAAAACTGCCTGCAGCATGGAAGTCACCAAAATTGAACCAGGCTAGCTTCAGCACTATTCACTTTATTAGCCTATTAGGTTTTTTTTTGTGGGTGTTCTTAAGTGTGTTGTGTTCTAGTACAAATGAACTCTATTTGATATATACATAAATACTTGGCAGTGTTGGATGAGGTCTGATGAAAACTAGATCCTGAGATACATTACTTTTGCTCATTACATTATCACTGCATACCCTTGGGGCATATTAATGGTTATCCATCAACAAAATTATCCTTGCATAGCCAAATTGAATGAACAACTCCCAATTCTCTGGAGCATCAATTACTTCAGCAATTATAATTGCAGAGCTTGTATCCTCCTCTAGCTTCTGTTTGATCTCTCAGGTGCTGTCTGTCTTTGAAATAACAGCTAGTAGAAACAACTAGGGAAACGGAACACTGTCTGACTTGTGGCGAACGTGGCAATATTTTCTATCCTCCTCAATTGCTGTAATCAGGCCCACTCTGCCAAAATGGCCGCCTCTTTTCATGGCAGTGCCATAGAGGATTTTCAAATGTGATTGCATTGTAATCATTGAGTCTTTTTGCCTCTCATTCCACAAAGCAAACATGTCCTCATTTGGCAGCTGGCATTGCAATTAATTCTGAAATAGGCCTTTTTTCTCCAAAGCTTTCAGATCTGCAGCCAAACATAGGTGATAAACTAATTTGCCTCTTCTGTCATGTTGCCTCGTCCCACTTTCTCCCCAATCTTTTCAACATCTTCACCATTCCTTCCGGTAATGATGTACTCTATTCACATTGTCTGAAGTGGAAATGCCGGTACATTTAATTATACCTTAACAGAAGACATCATCACCACTTTGATATATTTATCTGTATTTATTCATTTATTTTATCTTGTCATTTTTCCTGTTCTGAAATAAGACTTTCTCATATTCAGGACACATGTCTTCCTGACCTGATAAAAAATACATGAGGTTTACCTTTCTTGTTTTACTTGAATTTTCAATGCAATAGCTCGTAAAATGGCCAAATGCCTCATGTTGAGCCCAGATGATTCCAAGTTTCTATGGTAATAATGTAGATTTTGAATAATAATTTAACCAAGATCTCAGACAGTAATTACCTTTGGGGTTTTTAACTTGCTTTCCTTTCCATAGTTAGGAAAGGACAGAAAATGCAAATATCAAAACATTTGAACATGCAGTACCTTAAAAAAATGTCCATGCCCCTTGAACTTTTCCACATTCTGTCCCGTTACAAACACATACTTAAATGTATTTTATTGGAATTTTAAGTGACAGGCCAACACCAAGTTGCGCATAATTGTAAAGTGGAAGCAAATTGATACATGATGTTCGAAATGCTTTCTCAAATAAAAATCTGAAAAATGTGGCATGCATTTGTATTCAGCCCCCCTGAGTCCATACTTTTGGTCAAACCATCTTTTTCTGCAATTGCAGCTGCAAGTCTTTTGGGTTATGTTCGTACCAGCTTTGCACATTTAGATACTGCTATTTTTGCCCATTCTTATTTGCAAAATAGCCCCAGTCCAGTCAGACTGGAAGAAGAGCTGAAAGATGAATTTGGTTTGATATAAACGATTCTATTGTAGCTCTGGCTGTTTAGGGTCGTTGTCCTGCTGCAAGGTAAACCGCTGCTCCAGTCCCCAGTCTTTTGCAGCGTCTAACAGGTTTTCTTCCAGGATTGATCAACTTTAAACAGCTTCACTGTCCCTGCTGAAGAAAAACATTGCCACAGCATGTTGCTTCCACCACCATGTTTCATGGGTTTCGTGTGCAGTGTTAGGTTTCTGACACACATAGTGTTTTGCATGTAGGCCAAAAAGATTACTTTAGTCTCATCTGACCAGAGCACTCTGAAAAACAACAGTGTGTAGAGAGCTTCATGGAATGGGTTTCCATAGCCGAGCAGCTGCATCCAAGCCATACATCCCCAAGTGCAATGCAAAGCGTCCGATGCAGTGGTGTAAAGCACGCCGCCACTGGACTCAGAGCAGTGGAGACGCATTCTCTGGAGTGATGAATCACGCATCACCATCTGGCAATCTGATGGACGAGTCTGAGTTAAGCAGTTGCCAGGACAACGGTACTTTTGTGACTACAATGTGCCAAGTGTAAAGTTTGGTGGAGGGGGGATTATGGTGTGGGGTTGTTTTTCAAGAGCTGGGCTTGGCCACTTATGGCGCTTTTCCACTAGCTCGCTTCGGCTCGGCGCGCTATTGCGTGTTTCCACTAGCACGCAGTACCTGCAACCGGGTGGATTTTCCGTATCACCTCAGCCCTGGTTCCAAGCGAGCCGAGGCGTTACTAAAACGTGACGTCAGCCGAATGCCTTCCACTGATTGGCCGATGAGTGTCGTCACTTTTCAATACTGTTTTGTCTGGCGGCCAGGAGTCTTCTCTGGCTCTCTTCTCTTGCCTTCTGTGCGACAAAAAGCCACAGGGTGAGCAGCAACACGAGCGCCTCGATGTCCTCCATGCTATCCTCCTCGTATGTGGTTGTTGTTGTTCTGGTCGCGCAGCCGTGTTACGACGACCCCGCCCACGTCGAGGAGGCACGAAGTATACTCTGTTGTAAATGGAAACACAACCAAACCGAGCCGTATCGAGCCGTTACAAACTAGTGGAAATGCGCCATTAATTCCAGTGAAAGGAACTCTAAATATTTCAGCATACCAAGAGAATCTGAATGATTTCATGCTCCCAACAGTTTGGGGATGGCCCCTTCCTGTTCCAACATGACTGTATATCAGTGCACAAAGCAAGGTCCATAAAGACATGGATTAGCTAGTTTGGTGTGGAGGAACTTGACTGTCATGCACAGAGTCCTGACCTAGAACACCTTTGGGATGAATTAGAGCAGAGACTGCGAGCCAGGACTTCTCGTCCAACATCAGTGTCTGACCTCACAAATGCGCTTCTAGAAGAATTGGCAAAAATTCCCATAAACACAGTCCTAAACCTTGTAGAGAGCTTACCCAGAAGAGTTGAAGCTGTTATAGCTGCAAAGGGTGGGCCAACGGCATATTAAATCCTATGGATTAAGAATGGGATGTCACTTAAGTTCATATGCATGTAAAGGCAGGTGAGGCAATACTTTTGCCAATATAGTGTATGCTGTTAACTTGAAACCAGGCGGAGAACCATCAAGAGCACCTGCAAGTAGATAAACAGAGAGAGAGAAAAAAAAAATAGCTGCAACAACACCAGCAGCAAGTATATATAACATAACTGCGGATACGGATGGTTTGAAACCACAGGATGACACAGCAACTGTATGATAAGCATGAATGTGAATGAATGCGTGTGTAAGTCTGTGCGTGTGCATGAACATACAAAATATATGCAGGTTTTACATGAATTGTGCTCAGTTAGGATTCCAGAAAGCCACCCCTGACTCCTCCTCCTGGCCCCTCCCGCCCCAGGCAACAGGGGTGTAGGAAGACCCCTCCCCTCGGCCCCCTGGCTCTACAATATTGAGTGGATCAGGGGCGAATGTGGAAGAATTCTTCACATGCACAGTGGAGCTCCTAGCAATATATTGACATCGCTTTTAGCCTCTTAGTTCTCAATTAAAAGGAATAATATGCGGCAACACACAAAAATATTTCAGACAGTATCATCCTTCCAACTTTATCGAGTAGTAGTTGAAGGGCTGATGTATTGTCCATCATGACAATAGCTTTTTGCAAAGCCAGGTCCAATACTTACTGTGTTCCCAGTTTGGTGTTGAAGAATCAACTGTCTTGTCCCATGTCCCCATCAACACATTTGATACTAAAACAGCAGCTGCAAGCCAGACCTTATTTCCTTTCTTCAGTGTTCAACCTCACTCAAATCCCCCAATTTCAAAATCTAGTGCAGAATATACAACCAGCAGAGACTTATATAGCAGCAGCTTAATCACCAGGAAATTTAGCATAATATATCAATAACCATGCTGGAGTAATATTAGTGTATCTACATACATTTCACTTTGAATTTTGTTCTGTATTCATTGAGCCATGTCTTCTTTGCATTTGCTCATTTCCTTGCTTTTCTTTCAAGAGTTCTTTTTATATTTGAGGCGTTCATAAAAATGCTTGCTTGCTTGCTGTGTGGGAGCAAATGCAAAACACACAACACAATAGGTGTCAGGATCCATGCATCCTGATGCTTTCTGGCCCAGCATTTCTTCTCAATGGAGCCCCCTGGCATAGTGCTGTCCTCTTTGAAGCTTCTCCACTATTGATGTGGACAGCAAAACCAAATGCATGCAGATGTTGCTCCAGTTAGCAGAAAGCCAAATATCAGCCACAAAGCCTCTCCCCATCAAAATCAACTGGCATTCTGTTTTGTGTATGGATTTTGTTACCTTTGTTATATCTGCATAGATAATGTACAGAGAAGTCCCACTATAGCCCTCATTGTCATTAATGTATCAGGACTTTAATACCTGAACCAAACTGTATTTTTTGCGGAGCGTTCAACAAGTTTCGAATTTGAAAACAGATGTCCACATTTGAAATCCTTTGCCAAATGCTGTGAAAACAATAGCATGATGTCTTCTGTGTTGCTGTGTCAGTAACGTAACCCCCCGGTGATACCATCAGAGATTTTTCAACTTGACTTTGGATACTGGGCGTTCTTTCGGATAAATTGAAAACCCGTTTTTCAAATTGAAGATGTGATGCTTGGTTGATGTCAGCATGTACTGTAAAAAACAGGAGCAGTCGGTTGCATTAAGTGCTCTCTGTTTACTGTCACAATGGGTGGGTAGGCAGGACACGGATGCGGACTCAGGTGTAAGACAAGAAACTGGTTTATTCACAAGAAACAACCCCTTAACACCTATTGTCGCATGTATGCTACAAACCGTTTGACTCAATCAACCAGCTGAGATAGCATCTTTATTCCCCCAATGCCGGTTAGTCCATATTCACTACGGACCTAGGAACCTTTATATAAATAAATATGTAAAAAATATATTTTTCTTTCTTCTTTTTTTATAAACAGAAAGTACGGGGAATGTCGCCGCAGGTCGGTGACGTAGAGATAGTAGCGTCCATAGCAACCACCTTCTCCTTTCACCAGAGCAGGGAAGAGTTAAATTACCCAGGCCAGGATAGACCAATGTGGACCTCACCGTTGTTGGGTTTGTGAGGTCATGACTCGTGTTACTTCTAAACTAAACAGAGTTGATGCTAATCAACCGGTTTGTTGTCCTTTTTCTCCAAATGAGAATTGATAAGGGAACCGATAAAGAACCGAATCGTTAAGCAGAATCAAAAATGGAATTGGAATCGTTAAAATCTTGTCAATTCCCATCCCTACTTGCAATTTCTGTTAACAAAGATCAGTGAGAGCGCCTCAACATTTCTAAAAAGATTAAATTTGTACTTCATGAAGGAGAGTGTCGCTGTTGCTCTGAATGAGTCTCAATTTCATGACTTATACGTACAAAGAGAGGGTGTTACACAAAAGTGGACAACCTCCATGGGACAGATAAGTTTTTCAGTTGCTAACTTCACCTCTAAAGCCACGTCAGTTGCAAACTGACGTGACCTCCTATAGATAAACATGTATTTGCATACGGAAAAACACAGAAAAATACACCCTTTCTCTGAACTAGAAAAACAACCCAGCGCATGCTGAAGGAGAATTAGTCATTTTCCACCAGCATCTTGGTGGTTTATTAGAGTTGAACATGGACATATTACCATGAGCAAGCAAAGTACAAGAAACTGGGCTAAGAAAAAAAGGGGCAGAGTGTCATTTCAACTGCACTAATAGCACATCCGTGCAAATACCGTGAGTCCCCGGTTTGTTTCCTTTCACTGGTAAGTATTGAAGTAAATACAGAGAATCGACTGATGAGGTTGTTTTTTTTTACATTCAACAGAAAGAAAAGTGTTGATTTAATCAGTTCCTCAACCATGGAGAAAAAGCCAAAAAAAAACAGGTGTTGTAGCCTTTTTGGAATTTAAACCTGCATACCTTCAGTCCTCTATCATGGGACACTGAATCCATCAAATGAAACCTCAGAGTAATTAAATTCCTTGAGGGTTGGCAGCTCTGTAGGATGGCTTGACCCGCACCATCTGCTTAGTGCCAGAGAAAGGTCCAGGAAGGTGTTTGGACGATGAATTAATTAGCATAGAAATGACTGAAGGGAAAAGAATTGCGTAGAATAAATAATAATGATAATCTCATTGTAAGGTTACAGCCTGCCGCATAATGGCAGTGGAGAACATGGCTGCCTTTTGTTAATGCTCTGAACAGCTCTTTGAGAAAGGGTTAATGCTGGGGTTATATTAACTGCTTTGCATGGATGAATTGTAGAAATTGGAGCTCCACTCATATGCTGGTAAATCAAAGTAGAATGTCTTCAAAATGAAAGGCCATCCACATGCTCACATGACATATTTCTAAGCTGGTTGGCATAGTTACTAAGTGAAGAGAGAAAACAGATATTCGAGTCATGGAGCTGCATCCAGGCAGCAAAATCCTTGTTTTTCTCGCAGGGCTTGTTTGAAATACCAGGGCAAGTATATATTTTGAACTAAAGCTTAAATAAAGAGGAGAGAACATTTAAATGCTCTCTTTCACAATTGCATGGTTGTCCAAATCATGTGGTGGGTGTTGAGTTGCATTTGTGCTGGATTGGCGTTTTTTCTTTATTGATATTACTCTTTGAGATTGTCATATGGCATCTGTAAACAGAGGCACCAGGCAAGTGCTGCAAGACTGTGTTGTGAGAGCTGAAAATTAAGCAGATCTTGATTACTTTCCATCAAGAGCTTGAAGAAGCTTCTGTTTATTTGCATGCGTTAGTCTAAGCAGATGGTGTGAAGTTCTTTTCTGCATTTATAATGGTTTCAGCTGTCTAAGAGCTAAAATTTTAAGAGTAGTCCTTGAAATGTTGTCCATATGTCAGATAGACACCCCCCCCCCCCCTTCACTCCCTAATTCAGTTTCATTTATAGGATCACCGGTTATTCCTGAAAAAGCTAATATGGGACTCGCTTTTGGAAAACAGAACAGAGAGATATGGCCTGCAAGTAATACCACCATCGTGAAACATGTAGCTCTCCTTTCAATTTATACAGCTCTGAATCACTACCACACTCTCCAAGACTACCACTTAGTCAGTGAAAATGACAATTCCTGACCTCACAGCCCAACTGATGGCAAGGAACAACTCCCATATGAACCTCATTAAAATGAGATGGAAGGAATCTGCAGAAAAGAAGCAGTTGGACGGGCCCTTTGCAAAGAGAGCAATCATCGTCATCTTGTTGCATTAAGTCCTTGGGAGTGGCAAAATAGTTAAACTTATTAAACTAGTCCTTCTCTGAAGATCCTGTGTTATCTGAAGGATAAATGAGGATTCCAGCAGCCTGCTTAGGATAAGCACAGCTTTAATGTAATCAGATCTATCTGCGTTGCAGTTCAGCTGTTCACTGCACCAATCCGTGTGGTAGTTATGCAGCAGGGGCTAAAATAACGGAAACAATAATGAGCACTGTAATATCACTTCTCGGATGCATGGAATGTGGGAATAAGTCAGTTGATTGGATCCGTTAAACTCAATGTATTTGGAGTTTAAACACTTCATTTACAGTTATAGTTCATTAGGAGTCAACTAGTATGCTTTGATGTTTTTTTTTTTTTACTTTACAAATGACAACATAATACTGAGGCACCATTTTACAGTTTAAAGGCGACTATAAGAACCTTAATGTTTACTTTGTACATTAATCACAAATGAGCTTTGATGTAGGTTTGACTCACCATTTACAGCAGCTCCTCAATGACTGTAATTCTTCATTAATTATACTTGTATTGTGTGCTTTCTTTATTTTCAGAGGAAATTATGAAACAACCACTGTAACGCAAACAAATGAGCAAAGAAGAATGTCATTACTAAAGATCAAATAATCAAATAATGATCATTGTTCCAAACTTCACACTCATCCCACTGACTTTGATCTGTAGGATCATTAGCCACTGGTGACTCAAGCACTTTGGAGGGATCTGTATCAGCCTTGAAAAGCCTCATCCATTAGCTGCTCTGTGTATGCGGGCTATCAAATACGCCTCATTACACCCAGTTACAACACTGAAATGGATTCTCAGCATGTGACACTGTGAACTGCAGATCAGATTGACTTAGAAATAAATAAATAAACAGCAGTCAGGAGTTTTAATTACTGATGTGTCAGTGTCCATCAGTAGGTAAAAAGAGAACAGCATGTAGGGTTAGCGACACTCAACTGTGCATCTGTTTCAGAGCCGTATTCCAACTCTCAATGTCGACAACTGCTTTTGAACTTTGTTACAATGCCAAACCCACAAGAGTTGGAACACTGCATATTTAAAGATAAAACGGAATGAAATGATTTGCAATTCTCATATTCTTTACACAATAGAACATAGAAAATGTCAAATATTGAAAGGGAGACATTTTACTATTTCATAAAATACTTTAGCTGATTTTGATTTGATGGCAGCAAAACATCTAAAAAAAAGGGGGCAACAAAAGTCTGTAAAGTGGGTGAATGGAAATTGGCAACAGCATTGGATATAAAAAGAGCACCTTCAAGAGGCAGAGTCTTTCAGAGGCAAAAATGCGCAGAGATTCAACAGTACTACAGTACTGTTTTACATCTACAGTACATATAATCATCAAAAGATTCAAATAATCTAGAGACATCTCTGTGCACAAGAAGCTCAGCCGATGATCTGACTTTCGAGCCCTCGAGCAGCGCCGCAAAAAAAAGGATGACGCTGTCGTGGAAATCACTGCATGGGTTGAAGATTGAAATCATTTCAATATCTTTTTGCAAAAGAAAGTTTAAACTCTCTACTCCATTGAGAGAAAGGTAATCAATCAAAGCTCGAAAGATGTAGTTAGGCTTTAGCTGTTTTATGATGGGAAAATTAAGCTAATATGATTTTTTTTAAAAGACAATGGCCCGCAGATTTTACAATTTGTCTCACTGACCTGACACAAGTATTCTTATTATTTAACTCCCTCAGTGGTGTGGAAAGTTCTTTAAAATAACTAACAGAGTAAAAACGCACATTTTACAAATATTCTTCTTGGAGGCGTTCACACTTTTTTTTTTCTGTTTGAAAATGCTTTCACAACAGGGAGACTAGAGACCACATTACACTTCATTACCATGACAACAATATATAAAAAACTTTAACATAAAAACTAATTGGTGCAAAAGACATTTACATGGAACAATTGCAAATGAATGTTGCAGAGGCAGGTGGGAAGTTGGGTTTTTGCTCAAATTAGTCCAATAGGAACGTGGTGTTTGGTATAACTGAGAAGTTCAATGTATTTGATTTAGCCTGTGGTTTCCTGAATACCAGCCTCAAAGGACCAGCACACCTCAGCTGTCTATGAACTGTGGTAATCAATGATGATAATTTTGCACTGAACCTGCAATCAGTGCAAACAATGCCGTCTGACACTTTCCTCCTACGTGTTTTTTTCCGTCTAAAACCCCTGCAGAGCCAGCAAAGGTGAAGATACTCTTGATAATAATAATAATACATTTTATTTATAACGCACTTTACATTTACAATAAAATCTCAAAGTGCTACAGTGGGATAAAATACAAACATTAGGTTCAAAAGCAGGGACAGTAAAATGCAAATAAAATACACAAATAAAAGTAGTGAGTCCTTTAAATGCAAAAACGAAATAAATACAGGACAGAGCATTTAAAGTGAGATCATTAAAAACATTGGGTAAAAAGAAAGGTTTTCAGGCCTGTTTTTTTTTTTTAGTTTTTTTATATTAAGTCATATCAAGCAGTACCACGGCAATCCATGCTGTCCCTTATTGTTCAGCTTTATTAGCAGTAGGCAGAATAAACTATCCCAAAAAACTGCAAATTTGAGGACCCTGAGATGGTGCCTTCCAGCTCCGTTTACTGTTTTCATGCCTATCCGAAGGCGTCACACACCACCCTTCAGAATGTTTCATTTGCCTCCCTTCTGAACACCACTCCAGTCATCTTATCCCAATCCACCCACTGCTGCTTTTGATCTTGCCACTGTCTTTCTTTTTTGTCTGAAGCCATACTCTTTTGAGTAATTTATGCTTTAGAATTTGATTAATTTAGCATCCAAATGTGTTATCAGTCATAGGACATGTTGCCGTGAACTTGTTCTTGACATGGCTAATTCATGTGTTTATCATGTTCACTCCTCTAGTGTAGTTGGGAGGAAATGGAGAAAGACACAGTGAGTGAGTATGTCCTCTCTAGACAGCATGCGTAATTGCAGGTTGCTATGCAACTGAATTGTCTCTCTGTCAGTAGAAACTTAAGATAAGAAAACGATCTCCTTTGCATATGAATAAAGTTGCATTGCAGATAGCTGCAGTTATCAATCAACATGCATACATAGAGAATCATTACTTGCTTCAGTTCATGCAACTGTGTGTACCTTCTCATAAAAGTTATTTTTACCTAAGGTAATCAAATCCTCTGTAATGCCAAAAGTATTCACTCATCTGCCTTCACACGCATATGAATTTAAGTGACATCCCATTCTTAATCCATTGGGTTAAATATGACTTCGCCCCACCCTCTGCAGCTATAACAGCTTCAACTGTTCTGTGCAAGCTTTCCACAAGGTTTAGGAGTGTTTTTTTGTGAGAATTATTGACAATTCTTCCAGTAGCGCATTTGTGAGGTCAGATGCTAATGTTGGGCGAGAAGGCCTGGCTCGAAGTCTCTGCTCTAATTTATCCCAAAGGTGCTCTATCGGGTTAAGGGTAGAACTCTGTGCAGGCCAGTCAAGTTCCTCCACAAGAAACTCGCTCATCCATGTCTTTATGGACCTTGCTTTGTGCATCCTATACAGTATAGCGTATGTACAGGTAGTGGAACTGTGCAAAAATGCAAAATGTGCAGTTTCATTCCCCTGGTAGCATCAATCACTGTTGAACAAAACCCCACCAACCCTCTCTAAACAGGTTTGGTGTTACAAATATGTGGACGCTATGATAAGATCAAATTCACACACAGGCAGTTTGTAAATTAGAAGGACGCCTGGTGAGCACAGTCTTCTACCAAAGCCACAACCTTATCTTGTTTTAGAGAAAAAGATCAGGATCTGCAGAAGCATTGAATGGGTTCTTCCTTTGCCCATACTCAGTCTCTCCACCAGGTTTGCTTATCTGCTTATCTTGTACCTTTATCAGAGCAGAAAAAGCCAGAAAAAATTGTACGTCCTCCAGGCCGACATCACTGAGGTATGTAATAAACTTATGAGGATCTTCTACAGCTCCATGTGATCATCGCAGTGTTTGTTAGTACTTTTTTAGCAGTCTTTCATGTAGGTTGCAACACATACAGAAAGTAAAATTGGCCAGCTGGATCATTTATTTCACGCTACATGGTATGTTTCTTAGAACAGTTTTTAAAATAATTGGATTTCAGGGATCCCTCGCGTTTTAGGAGGTTTAGACTAGATTTGACTGAATCTGCCTCAGTTTTAACCAGGATTAACCAGCACGGTAACCTGTGCTAAACAGTTAACCTGCTCTACAGCTGCTTAATGTGATATATTATCCTGCCTGTAAACCTACAACACCCATATTCATCTGTACTACATGAGTGGCAAATCAATAAGGAGAAGTATGCATCTTTTTAATTGATTTTTCTATTCTAATAGTGGGAGAGATTACCACATTTTGATAATATCAGAATTGAAATGTGTAGTCTTTCAACTTGAGTGTCAGCAGCTCTGAATAAAATATTATGACTTTGTGATGGTAACTGGATATAAAAACTGTACCGTCTGTTCATTTAACAATGTTAATTAACTATTTTGATTGACATTCTGGCTAAATAAACCTCTAAAGACATGCACTCTGTAATATTTCCCATAACGATCATCACATTTAATTTCTTTGATACTTGGAAGGAAATTCTTTAGTTTCTGCATTTTTTTCCTTGAGTTATGTGATTACATGTCATTTATCCCCTCCTACACTTTTGCCATCATCCAAATTCCTTCGTTGAAGTCACTGTACTTCCATACTTTTAATTTGAGACTCTGACGATGCCTCTTTGACGTCCTTCTTGCTGGTAAGAGAAACACAACCGAGCCTGCTGTGAACCAGCGTTTTGATGCTGGTTATTCTGAACAGCCCATGTTTTGCTCTGTGAAGCTGGACAACCACAACAGAACTAAAAGTTGAATTTCCTTTGTGATACAGGGACTATTTTCGTACAGCTGTATTTCAGAAGGCTTTGACAAACAACACATCTCCTCTCGCTGCAACTCTTACGTGACACCATCACACATAGGCTAGCTGCCAATCTAGACTTGCCACTGTAAGCATGAGCATCAATCAGCATGAGGTGAGATATACCGCCTTACTGTCTGACCTGAATTTGGCTCCTGTTGAATACATGGTGCTGTGGGAAACACATTCAAGCCATCCCTGCATCTATGCATGAACACAGAACTCACCCCATTTACCTTATCTGAAGAGTTAAGGGGGAAAGGTTCGGGAGGGTTTTGTGTTGTTGTTACAGCGATCTCTCTCCCGCTCTGTCTTCAGTCATTCACTCGATGAACGAGTGCACTTGTTGAACAATTTGACGGTTTAAAGTGACAGAAAATATTCACAGAGCGAAGGAAGTAAGTGATGCGTTTGAAAAGACTCAAACCAAAGAGGAGTCTGTAGTTTGTGGTACTGTGTATCAGTGCTATGTGAGGTACACCAACCATATACTGTATGCCTGCTCCTACAAAAAGCTTCTTTTAATCCTTCAAACTCAGGCTACCTTTACACGGAAACGATCTGAAACCAAAACGCAAAAGTGGCGTTTCGTTTTTACTTTTAAATCTGCATTTAGACGAGCGTTTTAGGGTGAAACTCTGCGTGCATACGGAAACGCAAAAGTGTGTGACGTTTCATATTTATCGACGCAGTAAACACGCCAGATGGCTAGGTGGCAACACTACCAAGATGCTTGTCACGTCATTTCTATGTGACGAGAAATGCAGTTTTGCGTTTTTCATCCTTTACACGGTGGCGCGACAGTGGAGCGTTTTCAAGAATTCCACTCTGGAGGGCGGTTTCACTTTTTTGCGTTTTCATGCCCCCAAAACGCCGTTACCATCTAAACGGTACACAGTTCCGTTGGCCATAAGGGAAAATTCAACATATGTAGCTTTTAAGAAACAACTAAAAACATGGCTTACAGATAACCAGGACTGTAAACATGAAGGGTAGTTTTATCTTGTGATGTGGTTCAGTGATATGGAATGTTTTACGCTTTGTTTTCTTGTTTTCTTGTTTCCTGTTTTTGTCTTTGTCTTGATTTTAGTGTGAACAGCAGGACTACAGATAGAAATTAGCCTTGGAGCTAAATCTGGCATATTTACATTTTATGTTTATTAATATGCAGAGTCCTGTCACAAATAATAAAATAACTAACTAACCAGTTTATGTTCATATGGTGATGCGATAGTTAGTGATAGTTGTGATAGTGATCGATTGATTTATCTTTTAAACTGATAGAATTCTCTATGCCTTTCTCGTGTATAACTTCCTACCTGGCTCATCTTCTCTATTCAGCTTCATCGCTGCTTTTCTTTTGTGACTGAAATAGACAGTGCCGGTCCATTCGAAGCTCCAGTCAAACCACATCACTGACACCCCATTTTATCTTCTGAACAGCTGTCGGGATAAATCTGACTCACTACAGGGGCACCCCTCAGTAGATGGCGCCCTAGTCAACTGCCTGTATGGCTTGTCTTGGGAAGACTGGCACTTGGAATAGACCAACCTCTTACTCATGTATTTTGGTTCTGGTTTGCTAAATAATTTTGCTGAATCATCAACCTAAAACCTTCACAGTACAACTTCTTCATTTTGAAGAAATTCTTATGAAGTTAACAGCTCAGACATGTTACCCAGTACAATGCAGAATGTAAACACACAATTGATGTTCACGTCACTGCAGTTTTTATCCATGTTCATGCATGTGTTGGTTGTTGGGCTTGAGGCATGATAGTGCCATAAATATCATCCAGCCGACTTTGATGAAAAGACAGGAAATTGAAACCCGTGTTCAGACTGTATCAGTGTCAGGGCCCACAGCGAGCATCAGATTTTACTTGGAGAGTGATGTTATGGTAATGGATAGGGGGGTCCAGCCATCAGACGGGCTATTAACGCTATTGATTTTGCAGAGCTATTTTTCCAGAGTAATCAAAGAGCTGTGAAATCCGTACTCTGCGAGGGCTCGGAGCTTCAGGGACCACTAACAGGGATCGCTTTCTTTGGTGAAGTTGAGGGTTGAGTAAACTGATACGTCTTTCCCGCTAACGTACACATGCTGCTGCTGATGCAAGGGGAAGGGTGACTGCAGTTTACCAACTTGGCAAATGGAGTTGCAATCGGGGTCAGTGGAGCAACTGTACATGTCTGGCTTCACTATAAAGGGGTTTCATGGTCTGACCTCAGCCACCAGCCCTAACTGATACCACCCCAGCCTACACACTGTCACTCAACTCTGACAATGTTTAAATCCAGGCTGAAAACAGTTCTATTTTGCAGTGCAAATGACACCTGAAAGTAATTTATCGCACTCTTCACTTTTAAATTAATTAATTAATGATTATTTTTAATGTTTTTTTTATTTTTTATTATTTTTTTAATTATTATTTTATTTATTTTTTATTGCCTTCTTGTGATTTTATGTAGCTGTAAAGCACTTTGAATTACCTTGTGTACGAATTGTGCTCCATAAATAAAATTGCCTTGCCTTGCCTATGTGGTTCAAATATGAAAGTTCAGTTGTAACGGTGCGTTCACACCAAACGCGATGCGAATATTCGCACCGCCTTCATCGCGCGATCGTTGCCGCAGGTGTAAATTAAATTCCATCGCCTCAAACGCCTCTTTTTGATTTTTTGAACTCGCGCGAATCGCATATTTTCACTCGCGCGGCGGCCACCGCATCACCTCACCGCTCCTCATCGCGCCGCCGGCTCGAATCCGCGTCTAATCGCGTCTTTGCATTGACTTTGTATGTAATCGCCTCGCCCAACCGCGTCTGGTGTGAACGCACCGTAACAAGCTGCTAAACTTTCTCGTTGTAGGAACAATAAAAAATGACATCAGTTACACGAGTTGAAGCCTAATGTCGTGATCTGTGTTGTTTTGATGTTTTTTTTTTCTTCATTCTGTTTCATTCACTTGATTTCTGATAACGCCGGTTATGTGTTGCGGTGTCAACTGGGAGAAACGGCGTTTTAGGCTCTTAAACGTCACATTGTGCGCCAGAAAATGCTTAACGTCATGCGAGCGCCTTATGTTTACAGTTTGTTTGGCTACTGATCAGGATTATCATGGATGATGTTAAAGTTCTACTAATTTTTACGTTTGTGTAAACAATTTTGGCCGTATTGCATTTGCAACAACTGCTCTACATGGAGGAGCAGAGGCGAGGGATTGCACGGAGGTCAGCATTTTTACTGCATCTTACTGCATACGGCGTATTTATGCGGGTTGATGTAAATGACAAGTTTTTTTAAAACGATGTTGTGTGCATGATGTTATTATTTAAAACGGAGGGGGGGAAATATTCGTTTCTCTAAATACCCGGCTATGTGTAAATGTGGCCGTAGGTTTTAGAAATAAATGTTTTCTGTGATAAAAACGGGGTTTTGGTATAAATGAGAGGCCAAACCGCAGGAAAATAAATATCTGCGTCTTCCTATCGTGTAAACGGGGCCTCAGTCTCTCTTCAGTATGGTCCTCAGCTCCACTCCCTTCACCTGTGTTCGCTTATTCTCAGCTGCACTCATTCACCAATCACCCTCCCCTGTATTTAAACTCCCGCTTTCCTTCACTCTTTGCCAGATCCTCACTGTTTCTTTCTCTCGCTCATGCGCTTCCTAGTTCCTTGTTTCTATTTTGGTCAGTCTAGTCAATTCAGGTTTTCTCAGCATTTTGATTTTGTTTTCCCTGGTTAGTTTTTTTTTTGTGTTTCCAGCTTTGCCGAGCCTTTGTTTCTGAATAAATAGTTTCTTTTTTATTGTTGCCTCCTGGCTCTCGCTTTGTGTCTGCACCTGGGTCCTCCTTCCTCGCCACCATCGACACGTGACAGCTAATGATTTAGTAAACAGCTCCTGTCTATATTTATCACACTTTTTGGTTGTGTACTTTTCATGTTGTCATGTTGAGTTACTGAAATCTTCTGTTTTTTTAAACAGAAACAAAAACAAAGTCACATT
Source organism: Odontesthes bonariensis (assembly GCF_027942865.1). Taxonomy (NCBI): domain Eukaryota; kingdom Metazoa; phylum Chordata; class Actinopteri; order Atheriniformes; family Atherinopsidae; genus Odontesthes; species Odontesthes bonariensis. The sequence goes on from NC_134521.1 coordinate 3,873,282, forward strand.
TCTATCCTGGAGTGTGTATTTAAAAAAATGGATCGAGTTGGTGAAGCAGTGCTTTAAGCTGTAAAACCACTTGGAGCCACTAGATGCTGGCTCCAAAACATTTTTGCCGCTGAAAAAATTGCATTCAAAACTTTATTACGTGCTGAAACACTTGTTCTTATCCATGTTCTTGTTTTTTTTCTTTTTGTATTGATCCATTCACAGAGATGTACAGTATGTATTTTAGTTCTACAAATCTTGCGAACAAGTTCTAACCTTTTGTCCAGTTATAGCCGCCTTTTATCTCCAAAAATACCAAGGCGGCTTCAGCCAAACGCCAAACTACTTACTTAGATACAGTCTGTTGCTATTTTTGTTTGAAGTTGCGAGGTTGTTCCTTTTTACTTGTGTCACATGAGACCACAGAATATTGTACACAATTAAGTATAAATTACAAATCTAACATACTGTATATAACAAGAGAGACACATGGCTCCATTATTGCTGTGCATTGTGAAGTTGCTGATTGGTGGAAAACCATTTGTTATCGACTCTGATTCAGTGCTTTTGTCAATTTGATTGGCTCAGATTATTTTACTGCATGAAGTCTCAGTATGACACATACAAAGTGGGCATCATTTGAAGGTATGACTAAGGAGCCAGTGTTTTGGGGCTTCACCCACACGAGAGCTAAAAATAGTTAACTTGTAAGTTCTTTGACATTATGAAAGTACATAACAAACGGTTGTGTATTTGTGTGCGCAACTGTGTGCGTTTTAAATTTGTTAGTGATGAGCAGGACGATCCATACACCACAGCTCAGGCTCTTTCAGATAAACATAATAGAAAATATCACATGTTCAGTTTGGGCTGGACAGAGACTCTAGAACTACAGCCCACTGACCTCGCATTATGATTTCTTTTCTCAAACTTCCTTTTTGTTCTGACAAAAAGAATAAGCGTGACAGCTTTTCTTCTTGCTGTTGTGTCACCAATCTGTTCCACTAAAGCTTTGTCCTTTTTCTTATTCTTAGAAAGTTGACAATCTATGTTGTCGTTACGTTACTTCCACTCACTGGACTCGAGTGAAACATTCAGTTATTGTTTATGTACAGAGAGTTATGTCGCTGCTGAGCCAAATTTTAGGACGAATAAAATTGTGCTTGCACTCTCAAAGTCCCTATAGATTTACACCTGTGGATGAGGGAGCCTCAAATCTCTCTATTTTACAATTTTGAGACATCCTAAGTCATGAGATTTGTGGGGTAAAATAGAATCCTTTAGCGAAACATCATGGCATAAATATTCTTATGCCCTGATGGTCAACAATTTGCTTCGTGGAACTGCCTGGGAACCAATGCAGTAGCAACTAGAGTCGGGGACACACACTTTGTTGTTTTCCAACAATTTTCTATTTTTTAGTATATTAATCTCAACTGTGGTGCTGAAAATACACACAAAATCAAGTGTCCTCTATAACAAAGAGACGTGACTCTAGAGAGGATTTTAACTCTAGACTTTTGTCATGCAGTAACCTGAGAGGGAAGCGGGTGACGTGTCTGAGGAAATTAACCTGCTCTCACCTCACTGTGCTCAGCTGCTGCTGTTGCATTATTCACAGCTCAAGGTCATGTAACGTTAACAGGCTCTGCTGTAGAGGGTTGTGAGGCACATGAGGAAATCTGCCTCTCTGCTGCAGTGTGATTTCAGGAACTCAGCGTAGTCTTCATATCGTAGATTGATTGACAAAAACAGCTCAAGCTTGACGATGGCTTCACGTGAGGCTAAAACTCGGTGACATTTCTCTCTTTTCTCCCGATTCTTGTACTAACAGCTCTCCTGCCGTCTTTTTCTGACTTGTTTTTGTTTCTTGTTTATTCTGCACCGTGCCAGTTGAGGTCCATTGCGCATGTTATTAACTGCAGTGTGAATGCTGAATACACGAGCCTGCAAGGGTTCAAGTTTGTATCACGCTGATAAATAGTTGGGCGTTTCTCTAAATATGAAGCTCGGCTTTTATCCTTGATCCGGATCAGCGTCAAAAGTAACGTTTGTCTTTGCTTCTACATCATTTTCTATCGCTGCTTTTCAGGCAGTGTTAGCTGCTACTTTCTAATTTTTTTTATGTTGAATATCAGGGCTTTAAATAACGCCTCAGATATTTCCGTTTGATCAGTCACCAGGTTTAACTCTTGTCAGGTAGATGCACCAAACCATACCACAAAATATGTCAGGCTTTTTCAATGGTAATAGGAAAGAAAGTCTCTACTTATCTCTTTTGAAATACTTTTTCATAGCACACTCTTACTTGGCCCATAGTGCAACCAAAACATTTTTATCAACATTAGGTAACATCGTCATGGTTAGCAGAACACTCCGAGCTGCATATCAAACTCTCATTTACCTTGTGTGCTGGTAGCGAGTGTGTGCTATAAAGCAGCGTCTGATGGATTAATGCATGTAATCCTTTGAAAAACAAATGCATTTACTGCTGCAGTTATTTTCACTTGATGTTTAAAGGTCGTTTAAACTGTTATATGTTTTCAACAATAGTTTATTTCTCTTACTTGGAAAGGCTCTTTTTCAGCAATAAAAAAATAAATGCATATTACATTAAGAAGTTAATCAACATGGAAACACTCATTAGAAGATAAGAGTCAAAGAGTGAAACGTTTTCTTCACCCCAGTTTTTTACTAAAACTCAATTTAACTGCAAAATAATATTTAAATATTATTGCATTTTTATTCGCTTTGTTATCATTTAATTATATTGTACTGCTTTGTTTTTGAAAGTAATTATTTTTGTCCATGGTACCTGAGCTTCAACAGTAGACTTAATTGATCCCGTCGGACTTTAGATACTCCGTTGACACATTCTTTGTATCCTTTCATAAAGGTTCTTCACTAATGTATCCTAATTATTTGCTCGTTATTTCATTTCAGTTGTCAATTCAGTTTTATTTATATAGCGCCAAATTACAACAAATGTCATCTCAAGGCACTTGAATAATATAGTCCAATTCAAGCCAACTGGAGTTCAATTCATTGTAATCATAATTATTTATAAAATAATCCAATGCATTCTTAGAGACCCAATTCAAAAACAATTTCCTAGCTAATGAATCCAACAGATTGCACCGAAACTTGTCTTCAGTCCAATCTCCCGCCCTGAGCGTGCCTGAGGCGACTGTGGAGAGAAACGACTCCCTTTGAACAGGAAGAAACCTCTGGCAGAACCAGAACCAGGAAGGGTGGCCATCAGAACCAGAACCAGGAAGGGTGGCCATCAGAACCAGAACCAGGAAGGGTGGCCATCCGCCTCCACCAGCTGGGGTTTGAGAAGACAGAAAAGAGGGGACAACAAACACTGTAACACCATTCAAAGGATACCTGTTGGAACAGGGAAACATGAGTTAATGACCACAATAATGTCACATGTACATAATATCATTGGAGAAATTAAACAGGGAATAAGAGAGTAAAGTGAGGAAAGGTGTGACATAAGAGGCCCCCCAGCAGTCTGGGCCTATAGCAGCTTAACTATGGGATGTTTCAGGATCACCTGAGCCATCCCTAACTATGAGCTTTAAAGTTTTAAGCCTGGTCTTAAAAGTGGAAAGGGTGTCTGCTTCCCGGACATTTACTGGCAGCTTATTCCACAAGAGAGGGGCCTGATAACTGAAGGCTCTGCCTCCCATTCTACTTTTAGAAACTCAGGGAACCAAAAGTAAACCTGCAGTTTGGGAACGAAGTGCTCTGTTAGGAAAATATCTCATAATGAGATCTTTAAGATATGATGGAGCTCGGTCATTAAGAGCTTTATATGTGAGGAGAAGAATCTTAAATTCTATTCTGAATTTAACAGGGAGCCAATGAAGAGAAGCTAAAACTGGAGAAATATGATCTCTGCTGTTAGTTCTCATCAGAACTCTGGCTGCAGCACTTTGGATCAGCTGGAGGCTTTTCAGAGAATATGTGGGACAGCCCATAAATAAAGAATTACAGTAGTCCAATCTTGAAGTAACAAATGCAACAAAAGAAGGCAGTCCTAGAAACCTGTTTTATATGCGAGTCAAATGATAAATTCTGGTCAAAAATAACTCCAAGGTTCCTCACTATAGTACTAGAAGCCAAGGAAATACCATCTTGAGTAATTATATAGCTAGACAATTTCTCCCTGAAGCACTCAGGTCCAAAGATAAAAACTTCAGTTTTGTCTGAAATTAGAAGCAGACAGTTCTGGTTCATCCAGGTCTTTATGTCTTTAACACATGCTTGTAGTCTGACCAACCCATTGGTTTCATCTGGTTTCATAGATAAGTACAGCTGAGTACCATCAGCATAGCAATTGAAATTTATGCCACGCTGTCTAATAATTTTACCTAATGGAAGCATGTATAAAGTGAAAAGAATCGGTCTAAGCACAGAACCCTGAGGAACTCCATGACTTACTCTGGTGTGTGAGGAAGATTCTTCATTTACAAGAACAAACTGAAATCTATCAGATAAATATGACTTAAACCAGCCTAATGCAGTTCCTTTAATCCCAATAACATGTTCAAGTCTGTGTAATAAGATACTGTGATCGACCGTATCAGATGCAGCACTGAGATCCAACAGGACAAGCACAGACACAAGTCCGCTATCAGAGGCTAAGAGGAGATCATTGGTAACTTTCAGCAGTGCGGTTTCTGTGCTATGATGCACTCTGAATCCTGACTGAAACTCTTCAAACAGATTATTTCTGTGTAAGTGATCACAAAGCTGAGCTGCAACTATTTTTACAAGAACTTTAGACATAAAAGGGAGATTGGATATAGGTCTATAATGAGCCAACACTTCTGAATCAAGAGTAGGTTTTTTAAGTAAAGGTTTAATTACAGCAACCTTAAAAGTCTGAGGTACATATCCTGTCAACAAAGACAGATTGATCAAATCCAATATGGAAGTGTCAATTAATGGGAAAACCTCCTTGAACAGTCTGGTTGGGATTGGGTCTAAAACACAAGTTGATGGTTTAGAAGAGACTATTGCTGTTGTTAGATCAGAGAGATCAACTGGGCAGAAGCCGTCTAAATATAAATCAGGTTCTAAAGATACTTCTAAAGCTGCTGTACTTGATGATACATCACTGATAATAGTGGGAAGGACTCCATCGATCTTCTCTCTGATAGAAAATAAATTATTAATAAAGAAGCTCATGAAATCATCACTGCTGAGAGTTAAAGGAATACCTGGCTCAGCAGAGCTCGGACTCTTTGTCAGACTGGCTACAGCGCTGAAGAGAAACCTGGGATTATTCTTATTCTCTTCTATCAATGATGAATAATAAGCATCTTTATAAAGGGCTTTCTTATACGTTATTAAACTATCTTTCCAGACTAATTGAGACTCTTCTAAATTAGAGGAACGCCACTGTCTCTCCAGCTTTCTTGCGGTCTGCTTTAAAGCACGCAGCTGTGAATTATACCAAGGAGCCAGCCTCTTCTGACTGATTACCTTCCTTTTCAGAGGGGCAGCATTGTCCAGTGTTGTACGCATTGAAATTATAGTGCTGTCAAGAAGAGAGTCAAGTTTGAATATTAAAGTAATCCACTGCAATGGCTTTATCTGTACGCAGCACTAACTGGGATAAAAACTCTGAGAATTCAGACAGAAACTCAGAATTAGGGCCAGGTGGACGATACACAACAACAAACACAAGAGGTTTCTGTGATTTCCACTTTGGGTGGGAAATAAGAGATTCAGACAATCAGAGATTCAAAAGAGCTCAAACTAATCTTGGGTCTCAGACTGGGTATCTCAAGGCCGCTATATGTGTCACCTCAGCTTCAACAAGGCTACTAGATACAGCTAGGTCTTATAGAGCAATTTCTCTTTACAAACTTATTTGTCTTGTCAAATCAAATTTGTCACTTTCAAAAAAAACCTGCAAGGTCTACAGTGTGTCGGCCCACTGTCACAAACATTAAAAGCAGCATAGAATCTATGATAAGAAATGCTTTCAGGGAAATTCTCTGTGATCGTTTGGAAGACTTACTAACGGGTTCACATTTGAATACTAGTGTAATAATTTCATGAGGATTTTAGAAGGCTTCAGGATGTACACTGAATGATTGAGGCTAATGGCAGTTGGAGGTATGCGCTCTGGGCCCTTATTTTTACTTTATGGCTGTAGATATGACAGCAGGGTTAACCTCATCATGCAGGCAGGCCATTATTGCTTCTCATCTTCTCCGCCATTGATTGCTCCCAGCATTTGTGACTGGAATCCTCTATATTATTACCTCTAAATACTTGTATCAATCATGTATGAACTGATAGATTTCCTGCAATTACACATGGATGAATTATCATTGTGCATTTTAAGTGCTTTCCTTGAAATTTCTAAAAGCATTTAACATCCATAAGTATTTCCACACCTCCATGTAAAACAAGTAAAAGATTAGATTATTTGAACAACACATGCATAGATGTTCAGTCAAGTTAAATCTCAAGCGAGTACTTCACTCAATAAGCATGTTACATACAAATCTTTTGGAAGTGCCTTGCCAAAGAACACTTTCTATAACTGGTATGATTGAAGAAAATGTCATATCTAATCTCTTTTGCAATATAGGATTTTTTTTTTTAGCGACAGTACATGTAATGAAAGTATGTAATCTCTTTGATAAGGTGTATTTAATGTGTTTTGGAGCTTTATTGGACATTATCTTGGGAGTGATATCAGATGGAAATACATGTGAAATCTATCAGATATCTACAGTCATAGTAAGGCCATCGTGGTAAATGTTGAAACACTTTGTCCCTTAAAGCATCCCAAGGCTGGGTCCTGCTGTAAAAGTAAGATAAAAAATCATTCCTATCAACTTCCACTCTCATATGATGAAATAGAGAAGGTAAGCCTTCAAAAGAAGAATTGTTAAACATTTTACTTTTGTTCTCTCTCGAAGATAAAGTTTGCTTTGGATCTGACCTGACCCTTTTTTTTTTTTGTTTTCATCTTCTGCATGAAAGGACCAACCAATATAATCCCTACACTATTAGCCTGGCATTTGGTTTGTTCTTATTAACCAACAAAAACTATGGCTTTTATATCATATTATGTCAGTTTTAAGGGCAGTTTTGTTCTTCAATTTAATGCAGTTAGGGCTTACCACACATTGTCACACTGTTGTGCTTCTAATATGATTACAGTAAGTATTAAGGCTAATCATACCTGGTTTGTTGAGCACCTTTGTCTATACACACACAAACATATATATATATATATATATATATATATATATATCAAATCAAATTTATTTATATAGCACATTTCATGTACAAACAGTTCAAAGTGCTTTACATAAAATAAAAGCATTGCAGCAGGGATTGCAAGAAGCATTAAAAATACATAAAAGAATATAAAGAGAAACAAATAAAATCATTTAAATGAATTTAAAATCAGGCAACAGTCTAGATAAGTTAAAAGATATTTCATGCATATATATACATATATATATATATATATATATATATATGTATATAGTTTTGAATTCTGCATATGATATATATATATATACTATGTTTACTTAAGCCATAAGCCATTTAACATCTAGGGATAGAATTGGTCGTTTTCCATGCTGCCCCCCACTTTGAATCGCAATAGTGTTTTTTTTTTGTGGCCCAGAATGGAGGAACCACACAGAGGTGACTGTAACTTTCTCCTAAATATTCCAAAAGGGTGTGTGACATAGGAAGAATTCAGCTAGTTTATCCTACAAACTGTCCTAAAAGACATACTTTGTAAACTGGAAAAGAAGATGGGCTTAGCTTAGATTTTGAGGTAAAAATAAGATTTAAAAAAAAAAATCTTGTTACCAAGTTGTGCTGTAAGGGAATAGGTCATCATTTTGTGTTGAGTCCGCATTTTTTAATTTAGGATTATTTAAAACAAGCATTTGTTTATATTAAAAGACAGAAAAAAAATCTGCAGTGTCACTACATTAGCTTTGTAATCAGCTTAGTATTTCTTGCCAGTTTTTATTACAATGTGCCATTTAATTAAGTTGGAAAAGACTTCTCTGAATAAGTCCATAGGAACCGTAGGTTCCCATGAGGACTTTTATAAGCTGCTTACAGAACAATGGATTTTGTTTGCATTGCAGAGGAGAGGGGCTCCAGGGAGATAATTTAATGAACATGTGGGTCAATTTTGATATGCTGTATACAAAAGCATTAACGCTTCAGTTTGCCACTCAAAGTCAAGCTAAGAAGATTTATTTTTTTAGGTGAAGGGGCTCTATATTACGGGGAAGTACTTTAATAACATTAACGGGGAGTGATTGTGGATAAATGATGAGCCGTTTAAAGATGTCTGTCCACTTACATTTGTGTAAATGATAATGAAGTATTAGGACTTAATCCCAAACTGTCTTCACAGAGCAACAGAAGTAGAATGGACGAGCCAATTAACATATAGCTCTGTACAAAAAAAGTCTGCCTGAAGTTGCTGCTGAGATTTTTAGAATTACTTATGTTGCTGTTGTTATTGTTGTGTTTTTCAGTTGCAGTAATTTTCTTTTTTTTCTGCACTTGTTATGTTATGAACTTGCATTTAATTATACCTAATGAGTGGTAATATCTGCAACTTTGCAAAGACTTTCTGGATCAGTGCCTCCTGGTCAAACACACCCATTTAGCTGTGTTATTATTTATTAATTATCACAAGAGAAGAGTATGTGTGTGGCAGCTGTCATGTCATCATAAATGTGACAGCTGCACCCAATTACAGATATTTTTGTTTGTAGGTGGTACATGTTGCCTCAGACCAATACTGTGGTAGACAGAAATGGTTGTGGCAGACCAGCGCAGGTTCCTGAGATATAACTCTCTGGAGGAGACATTTAGTGGAGATCCTCCCAGGTTCCCTGTGTTTCTACAATGCAGTCTTACTTTTACCCCCACCACCTCCCCTTATAATGAGGCCCAAGGCAGTTGAAAAGCACTAATGTTCATGCCTGCCTACTGCTCTATCCTTGCTCCCTAATGCACATCCCCAGACCAGACCACAATTAAAATTTCAGGACAAATTTCAACCCTCCTCCATTATTTAACATGTCAAAGTTTCTTCCGCTTCTAGGGAGCTAATGGAAACAATAGAGGGTGTGGCGATTTATTTATTTATTTATTTTTATACATGTGAATGATTTGCTAAGCTTATGGAGGCGCCACTGAAGATGAGAAAGAAAGAAAATGTGTCTACCAGCCTGAAATCAACAAGTGCATTACCAGTTTTGCAGAGACTTCTGACTGACACATTTATTTAAGTCACATGTACAATACAGGCTAACATATCTGCTTGATATTGGAATTAAACTAAATGGGTGCTTAAGGTTGCATAGTACCACAAAGATTACTACTATATTCTGTTTGCTGTTATATTTTGGTTGCAAAGGAAGAACTGCATCTTTCCCACTTGCACAGACTTTACTTGGAGTAAGAGGAATGAGCAGTGTTTGCCATTGCAAATTATCATCCAGCCCATAATGCATTGTAGGGCAGCTGGCCAAGTTATTGATCAGCAATCACTTATTGTTCATCTAGAATTTTTTTGGGTCTGGGACATCAGGTGTTTGTTTTTTTTTTTTGGAGGGGGGGTTACAAAGAGCTCAGTCCTTTTCTTTGTTGTTTTTTCTGGTAGAAGACAGAGAAATATCTGCTGTTTCTCATCCTTGGGAGGCTCCCTTTTTTACTTTTCAGCCAGGAACATGTGCTCATGCGTATAATGCACCACAAATCATGTTAAAGTGCCATCAGCAGCATCCTCCAGGTGCATTTGCTGTGTAAAGCAGTTGGTGTGTGGCACTGTATGAGCATATATCGCTTCATCATTTAAATAGGCAACTTATGCGTGGTTGTCTGTAAAGAGTAACATTACCTCTGAGCGGCTGTCCTAAATCACCCTCTGACATTTTATCAAATCACAACTGAATGCACTTTAGCTATGGGCCTCGGTAGCTCCAAAGTACGACTGCAGGAATGGAGATGAACAAAGAATTAGTCAGAACAAGAGCACAGCCTGCATACCAAACCTCTGACACAAAAATTACAAAATTATTTTCAAAGTGGTTATCAAAGGGAAAAAAAAGCTATTAAGGATTAAGGGATCATATGATAAGTGGACTGAGTTTATTTATTTGTAAAATCATAGATTCCTTTAGACATGGATGAGTTGAATAAGTTTCAGTTGCACATAGCTCACCAGAAATGTCTGCCATGTAAAGGCAGTGTCACTCTCACTAGCTTCCATCTCTGGCTTTTCCCTTTGCGCTAGAGGCCACCCATGCTGTTGGTGTGGGCTGAAGTAGGGCCTCCCTCTTCATTACGCTGTGTTAGTACCTGACAGATCGTGTGGAGCAACAAATTGCAGGTTGGGTTGACTATTTCACTCAGTTTGAATTAATTAGTTAACAGCTGGCAGCGGTTTGTTCACTCAGCTGTTATTTATATTGATTTCCATTGTTTTGAAACTCTACATTTTACGGCGGTTATTTTTCTGATTCAAGCTGTCCATATGTTTCCCTTAATCTTTATCTAGAAAATAAAACACATCCACCATTGTCCAGCGGATTAGCTGTGTGAGGTTTGGGAGTTGAGCATATCGTGTGTTCACATTTGACCCACGAAGATGGATTGGGGGCAGATTTTAATGCTGCCTCTCAGGTTCAAAATGATATGAATAACACAAACTTATGTCTGAAATACTGGGATAAAGTGTCAGCGCTTAACAATATGCTTTTATTGAACAAGCTCAGGTTAAAGGTTGGAGGTTCTAACTGACTGCACATGTTGATTCTGACACTGGATTTCAGACTGTGGTTGTTGTGAGGACTGGATTTACAGTATCTGCACACATTCACGTATCTTGTGCCAAAACTGGAATGGAACGTTGACTTTCAGATAATGCTAAAGACTCTCAGTATGGATCCATTATTCTGGTCATTAAACCACACATTCCTAAAATGCCAACAAACTGTTTAGGCTGAGTCTGCTGGGAACTAAAGGAGACATTTTACAGTAAATGGTGAATTAGCTGTGTGAAAATCTTCAAAGGAGCAGCGCTGTTCTGGAGCTTTTCCAGTTATTTTCATACCTGACTATCATCAGCACTCAGGCCACCATCACTCTGGTTTGCTTTAAGCACATTGTCCGCTGATTGCTCTAATCCAATCAGATAGATCAGGTGTGCCAGCTGTCACATGGAGAACTTGGCAGTAACACTGGAGAAAAGCAGGCTGCGTAACAGCCGGTGAGCAGCCATGCAGAGTAGATGTGTCCTGTTAAATAATCCATTAAGATGTTTTTTTTTCCCTTTTCATTTAACCTCACCAGCCTCTTCAGATGCATAAGGATTTTTCTCTCATTCTTTCTTTATTTCATTTACAGTAGCTCTTCCTTTTTCCTCCTCTCGTGGAAAACAACATGGACACTAGGAATAAGGAGTGGCAGATCTGGAGCCACCCAGTTGTGCTGAAAAGGTTGCCCACTGCATTTCTCACAGCTACGTCTGCCTATTGTTTTTTGTGTAGGCAAAAATCTTTTTTTATTGTGTCCTCAAATAAGAGGTAAATTTCACTGTTAGATGCTTTGATTCCTGTCCACCCCCAGATAACTATATTGTGTTTGAGAATAGGATTATGTTACCGTACAAACAAAGAGAATATGCACTCGTACTATAAAAGGATCAAAACCACATTTTCTCCAGTTACTGTACTACATCGTACAGCCACTAACGGTGCCACACAAGAAGCTAGACCTTCCACACCACAGGGCGCGGCGGCGCCCCTTTTCCTTCCCAGAACTGTCCACTTTTGAATGTCTGGGATTTAAATGCAAACCCCCATTGTCCATGACCAGGTACTGGGACTAAAAAACAGCCCTGGACTTTGACTCGGCCCGGCCCACAACAATCGGTGTGCTGTGAAACTCAACAACGCCTGGTGCAGGTTTCACAATACTTAAATCATGGCTCATGATATTATACCATCCAAATGATATCAATAGCAATGATGTTGACTAAATGTTGAGTTAAGAGCTTAGTGATCCGGGTCATTTTGAAGAAATGAAGGTCTCATCATACAGTCCCTGTGGCTGAACCAATACAGAACAGGTTTCTAAAGCACACAACGCATACGTGTCATCCTCGGCCCTCGATCTATGTTCAACCTGAATAAATAAATGATGAAATGGAGTTTTTTTTAAAGGTTTTAGGTATCCAATCGATCATAACAGCACATATATAATTTATTCCATGCCACCCAATTTAAAATAATTTTATTATTTAATAATCTTAATTTATGCAGTTGGCTAATTAATCTTAAATAACTTTAAAACCTTAAAAAGTCAAAGCACAACAGTTCCTGTCAGTCTTGTATTACTGTTAATATTTCTTAATATTACGGCTGTATGTCACATTTTAGAGTTTAGCTGTTTTAACTACTATAATCATTATTCAGTTTCATTTTTATGCATTGTACTGAGCAACACAAACTGGGTTTAGATAAAAAAACATAGCAACTTGAATAACATCTGTTAACATCAGCCCTACCAATTAACACTCTTTCTTCTCTCTCATGTTCCAAACTTACTTGCGCTGTATCTTTTGTGGAACCAGCTCATCTCTCTGTCCCTCATCATCACATCGCCCCCTCACTTCTTAGCTGCTAAAATTGACATAAACTTGTGCTGTATTGCTGCTGCTGAACATTTCAGTAAGTTTGTGGCATTTAGCGGCTTCACTATATGTCGCTTTTTTTTATTTCCTCGCTTCCTCAGCCCCACCCTTTTCTTTACGTTGTTTTACCAGTGATATCCATATTTCTTATGTTCGCTTTACTACAAAGTTCTTCTTCTACTCCTTAATTGGTGGACTAAATTTAATTTTTTTGAAAACAGTTCTGTTTAGCTGTGGATATGACACCTGAAAGTATTTTATCTGCACTCTTCACTTTTAAATTAATTAATTAATGATTATTTTTAATTGTTTTTTTATTTTTTTAATGATTTTATTGCCTTCTTGTGATTTTATGTAGCTGTAAAGCACTTTGAACTACCTTGTGTACGAATTGTGCTCTATAAATAAGATTGCCTTGCCTCGCCTTATGGAAAAGTGGCTTGGCAGATGAAGTCATTCTGCGTATAACAATGCCTATTGTCTCTTCCACCCAGATGGAAAGTGCACTCATGTTTGATCCTGAGAGTTGCTACAGGCAATATGACTGTGCCCAAACGTTGCTCTTCCCAGCGTCTGGAAATGTGCTGTCCAGGTTTGCCTTCCTTGTCACAGAGCTGTGCTCTCCTGAACTCAGAGTGACATCATTTCTCTTTGAATCAGACTGTTTGATAGAGACGCTGTTGGACAGACGGATGTTATGTGAGTTGAAACGAAATGAGCCATTCCTGAATAAGGACAAAATTAATAAAACAAACTAACAAAGAAAAATTGGGACAGGGAGCGTGTTTGCCTGCGGGGCGCACTGTGAGTCCTACTACCTTCCGCTTTCTGCATTACTCGAAAGGTGAAACATCCAAGGATGTCTGAATATGGGGCAGCATGTTTTGTGTGTATTACTGAAAGCAATTGTTTGTCTGTATGAACTTTTAGTTTTTCAAATTTTTAATTATTTTAACATTCCTCATATCCAAAGCTGAATTAGGCTATGAACTCCGAACTCTTATACCCAGACTAATAGTCCTTAATAAGGAATTAATTCAGAAAAATCCCATTTTTACTGAATGAGAACGTGAATAATCTGATTTCAAAGAAGCCAACTGCTATGTTGGTCTAATTCTTATTTAGACCAACACAGGTTAAATCTTATTTAGACCAACATAGCGCATCTCGGCGGCATCTCTGTTTTTGTTATGCACACTTTCAGGTCAGTCTAGGAGTTGTTCAGGTTTTCTCGGACCTTCCGCTGGGACAGCGCGTCCCTTATCCTCAGTCCTATGTTAATGGTCCACCCTCAGGGCGTTGGAGCCACATTCTGAGACGAAGGATGAGTGAGCAGCAAGCTTCAGAGAAGAGACTGATGTAAATTTGAAGAAATAGGCTCCATGGTTGAGAGAACAAAAAAGTCTAAGAAGTGGAGCTATAAAAAGCCAAGGTTTGGGCAAGGGATAGTGAGAGGGAGGTGGAAGGGCCTGCCAGGCGTCTCCTTCTGCCTCATGGGAAATCAGCAACACAGCCCTTGTGAGTAAACTAGAGGGCTCCTCCAACATGTCAAAGAAAGATCACTGAACTTATTTGATCACGGGTTAGATGAAGACATGACGTCCCACTTGGCTGGAGTGGGATGTGTTATCCTCTGCTTTTGTTTTTAACAGAAGGAATGTGTGTAGCCTCTGCAGGCCTCTGTGTGTGGCAGCGTGTTCTGTGAAATGGGTTTTTCTGTTTCTTATTGCAGTGGATATCTCCCTTAAAGTGTGTAAAAATGTGTGCCGGCACCCGTGACCAGGGACTAATCAGACCCAAGGGGAACTTGTTGATGTTGATGATGAGTATTGTGTCTTGATTGAACGCTTATCTGGGGATGCAGAAGTTCAAATGCTGGCTTGTAATAACTGATGGTGAAAAGATTGAGCAGATGTGTTTTTCATAGTGGAGAAAAAAGCATGCATGTTCTCATTTCCTGTCCATTGAGTTTGTAGTAAAACATCCCATCTGTTTAACTAAGCACAAGTTTAATTGAACACCTGCTTTTATTTTTGCGTACCTCCACTGACTTACGTGGGATGCAGATTACATTTTCACCGTGTTTCGGTTGAAAGACATCACAGCTGCTTTATTTCTTTCCTCTTGTACTGTATCATAGAGCTGTAAAATAAATTTGCATATAAATGAACAGCTTTTAAACTGTGACATATTTCTTTAACACTACATCAGTACAAGGAATGAAGGAATACGTCTAAGTATTAACTGTTTATGTGTAAATTTACCGACCACTCAGTGTATGTATCCTTGAACATTGATATATTTAATACATTTCCTTTTATGCACAGGCTATGATGTACTCTATGGCATGCTTAAACCACAGTTTTAGCACACAGCTCCTCCTCGCTGATCTCAGCTTTATTTGTTTGTTGCCAAAGTTCTGCATATTCAGGATAAGATTTTGTGCATCTTGAAATAACGACATCCCTGATGAGCAAACTTTAGTTTTTTGTTTGGTACTTGCATAATGCAAAATACAGAAAATGTTTGCGGAAAGTTTAGGCTGTAACAGAGCTGGAGAAAAGAATCACCATCAATTCAGTTTATCTATCGATTTGTTCCTTTACAAGTCTTATATGTTTGTGGTTAGAATATGAAACTTTGGACCTGTTATGAGCATCCTGTATTGACAGGTAGTGGGTATTAGATCTGACATCAGGCTTCCGTGATCTGATTCATTGAAGTGTACTTGTGATTGACTGTGATAAATTGTTTCTTCATTCAAGCACGTTGGTATTTTTTGAAAGGGATCTGCCCTTTTCCAGCACTTCCAAGATGTGCCTGTGCTCCTTCAATCCACAAAACTAGGACCCAGAAAAGTGTGAACCGTATAAGAGAGAGCAAATTAAGGTAGTGTCCTCAAGATGGAATGGTAGAGAATGAGGGTGAAGAGCAGGTGAGGAGGTTATGAGACTCACTTCGTGGGAATTTCATCAGGATGACCGATGATCATCTCTGTCAGATAAATGATGTCTTTGTGACGGTTTCTCTGACGCTGAACTGAAGAGGAAAAGTCATATAAGACAGTTTATATAAGATATAGAATACGCAGACAGCAGAAAATATGCCTTAGTAGATATTCTTTCTGTGTGTGTGTTTGTGTGTGGTTGTAAAGCTGCCACACCAACCTAGCTTGTGAAAGACAGTGAAAATGTGGTAATGACACAGAATAGATCTAGTCTATGAGGAAATGTGCATTAGTCTTTATTAATAGAAGACAAATTGGGGCCATTGGTTCGTAACTTATTGTGTTTCTATAACTCTACTTTGTTGATATTTAGCAATGCATTGGCTCAGAATCATTCAACCCTTATTCAAATTCAGAAATGACTTGAGTTAGAGGCCTTGTTTACAATATAGCCAAGCAACATATCACAAGCACTAACTAACTATTGTGGAAACAGCTTGCGCTTTTGTTGAATGTTCTCCAAACACAATGATGTTTCAGCCATGCATGATAAACAGAGGCTCTCTCCAAAAGGCAAAGTAGGGCAACATCTGGTGTACAAAGCAAGCGCAAGCGGTCACTTAAGCCACATCTTTTAGGTCTACTTTAAAAAAAAACTTTTCTCCACATCCCCCAAAACCATGCATGCTGAGAAAAATGTGTTATTTTTGTCTGTCTGTGCGAGTGTGTAATCAGGCAGAATAAAGCACTGGAGTTGGTTAAATGAAAATATTCTAAAGTTGCTCTAATAGGACATCGGGCATCTCTCTGAGCCTGTGGAGTGGCGTGTTGGTCCATATAGAACCTTGTTGGACAAATCAGGACTGAGCGTCAGTGATGGGAATGAGATAGTGTGAAAGGTCTATCAGAATACCTTTGGTTTGTCTCTGTAGTCAGTGGTAATTCCTGTGCCTGGAGTAGAAAATAATAGTGAATGTATTTTACAGGTTTTTGTTTGGGTGCGATCAGTAACTTATGCACAAGTGGCATGGGTCCCCATACTGCCCCTTTGGTATTTGGATACTAGCGAACTACAAATGATATCTTGCACATCAGTGGTGCAGCTGGAGCCAGTGAGGGAGCTATAAATTCCACTGTGCAGGAAGTCTATTTATTATCACATCACCAGATTCTCCTATTTCCCGCTCAGATAGCTGTAGGCACAGGTCCATCTTTGCACTACTGGGGAATCATCAGAATGATAAATCTGACGGTACTTTAGCTGTGCTGTGTATTACGGCCTGCAGGATGAGCAATGAATCGCTGATTAGATTGGGATCCTGTTTATTTGAATTTTTGCATGTTCTCTTTTACAAGGGCATTAGGCGTTTTTGTGTCCGTACGGGGACTCATTCGTACAGTCCTGGCATGGAAACTAAATTCACTTATTTTCTGCCTGATTCTGCCACAAAAAACCCAAAACAGCCACCCAGAGGTAATCTGCATCTGTTCTATGTAAGATCATGAAGTATAGATCTCATGTGGGCCATTTGTGATGCAGCTGACAAACCCTCTGTCCAAGGCAGGCTCAGTGGTGGAATTTGATGCATAAGTTTGAATTTGCCTGTGGGTGACCTTTAGCGTACAGAATAATCTCAGGGTAATTTCAAAACCAGCCATATTCTCCTCATTGCCATTTTTTGCAAATGTTTTGTTTTTATAGGGCACCTTAGACAGAACACCATCTATGGTCACCTCTAACCAAGGCTTCTGTTTTTTTTTTTCTTTTTAAAAGCTGTGCTGAGATGAAGTTCTGCTTCCATACCCAACAGCTCAAGAGGAACACGCTAACCGTTCTGCTGTTTTTAATGAAGGGTCTGTGTCAACAGTAGAGGTGTGGAAAGTTTGAGTTTGCTGCCTACACAACTTGATTGTTTATCGGGTGATTTTTGCAGTTAAACTCTAACATTCAACTTTTGTAAAACTACAAGGAAGAAGTGGACATATCGCTCTCTTTTACCATGTTGTGGGTGTTATTTAAATCAAAGCCAAACATACATAAATAAATCAGAGCACAGTTGAGATGAAAAATCTATTTGGAATGAGGTAAAGGCGGTGAGTTATAATGAACCTGCTGGATAATCATTTCTGCAAGGTTTTGTTTTGACTAAAACAATCAATAACACTTGTTTATCGAGTTGTTTAAGATTTAAAATAATGATGCATTCATTTAACTCCAGTGAGACTCACAATCTGTACTCTCAGGCTTTCGAGAGAAACTGGTATGTTATGCTTTTAACAAGTGTTTTAGGAAAATATGGCCAGCTTTTGTGACATGCTTTCTGCTGTTACCTCACACACTGGCTGATACCTTTGAGGGCACCAGCATTCCCTGCAGCCCTTAAAGCTCTTGTCATTTAATATCTGTATCTTTTTGTGATGGTTTTCACATTTCCTCTAATAAAAAGTAAAAAAAAATAAAGAGTTGTTTTTAGGTTTCCATTCTTGTAAGGCTGTGGTTTCTGTACACATACTTTCGTTTCTTAATTGTGTTTTTCAACTCACCTCACCTTTATTTATATAGCACCTTTTAAACACACATGTAACCTAAACGGCTTTACAGAGTAAAAAAAACAAGACAAAACAGCCAAGGTAAAAAGGAAATTTGAGACTATTCGTGAAAACAATGAAAATGACAGTGAAAAACAAGAGGTAAATAATGTATGAATAAATACATAAATTAATTAGTGAATCAAGTGTTTTAGGTGTACAAAAGAAAAACAGAAAAGTATATTGAAACAAGTAGATCCCAGGGCTTATGAAAACATATCAATTAAGAATAGATTAGAATAGAGGTAAGGTTTGAGCTTCATTTTCAAAGCAGAGAGGGTGTCACTGATACGCCACCCAAGCAGCAAGCCGGTAGCACAGGAGGGGAGCCTGGAAACGAAAAGGCTCTTCCTCCCATTCTAGTCCTAGTAATTCTGGGAACTTTGAGTAGATCCGAATGCTGAGGGCAGAGTGATGTTGTGGGATGATAGGGAATGATGAGATCTTTCAGATAATTAGGAGGTAGGCCATTAAGAGTTTAACAGTTACTGGTCAGTACTCTGGCTGCAGCTTTTTGGACCAACATAAAATATCTTTTTAGAATTATTTGGATAGCCAGCTAAAATGGCATTGCAGTAGTCGGGACGGTTCGGGACAAGATGCTCTTTATTTTAGTAATGGTGTGCAGAAGAAAAAAGGCAGCTCTGGAGACCTGTTTGATATGAGTGTTAAATGACTAATCCTGGTATAAAATTACTCCAAGGTTCCTCACCGTGGAACCAGAGGCCAAGGCAATACCATCAAGAGTAACTTTATCGCTGGACAGTGTTTCTCTGAGGTTTTGTCTGGATTCAAACCTTTCTGCAAAAAGGTAGTATGTATAAGGAGAACAAAAACACTGTAACAAACTCTGCTACGTGGAGAGGAAACATTACATTTACACGTGTACAAAATGGAATCTATTTGATAAATATGACCTAAACCAGCCCACAGCAGTGCCTGTGATCCCACTAAAGTGTTCAAGTTGATGTAATAAGATGCTATGGTCAGTGGTATCATGCAGGACCAACAAAGACACAAAACTATTATCGGAGGCCATAAGATGGTCATTTGTGACTTTAATTAATGCAGTTTTGCTGCTATGGTGTACTCTAAAAAAACAGACTAAAACTCCTCATACAAACTGTGTATGAAATGTGAAATAAGTTGCTCAGGGACAATTGTTTTTCAAGAAGTTTAGCAATAAAAGCTATGTTAGATATAGGTCTGTAAGATTTTGAGGGAATACCAACAGATGTTCTGCATCAGTGCCATATCTCAGGACAAGATTGAGTCTGTGGTTGCAGCAGTTTGTAGGCTTCAGTTTTGGCTGTAAGTAAATATTTGATTGAACAGTCACATGAATGAGATCGTGACTATGTGTGTTGAGTTGTCCACGTGTTCCTTTATAGGGCGTCCACTGGAGATTACCACAGGGATACAGAAAGTTTCACTGGAAGGAAATGAGAAGGGAAAGTTCTTAAAATGATCGGTGTTCTATTCAGTGTATACAATTGGAACTACAGAAGAGGAGTACATATCAGAACAGGAGGCGTTGGACCTGGGCAGTCACTCATACGGGTGGGTGAGCACTGCCTGCTGCACAATGACCGTCATCATCCCTCTGCCTGTTTGGTTAAGTGTATACTGTCTTTGTAAAGATTAAGATGGTGAATGAAGCTCACATTCAGTGTGTACAGTAAGACTGCAGCCAAGTGTGAGAGAAGTCTGCTTAAACCGCCGGTGCTGCAGCCTATTGCAGGGAGTGGGCCAGAGGAAACAAATTATATCCCACACCATTTAGGAAATTGAGCAGCTGGCTAAAATAACATTTGGTCACCTCGCACTGTTGAAGGGAAGTGTTGTTTGTTCCCACATGAACTGTAATTCTGGATATGGAAGAAGGGAGGGTTGGCGATAAATCCTGGCGATGGTTTAAAATGTCGTGAGCAGTTGCACCAGGAAAACAGTGTGTGACTGCATTAAAATAGCATATATTCCTAATTATGGAATCTCCGATAATCGGTGTTTAAAGGGGGGGGAGTGGCTGAGGTTGAGGCGTCAGGCATCTTGCATCCCATATGTGTGTGTCAATAAAGGGGCACCAGTTGGAGCCTTGATGGCCAGAGGGGTGTCCGCTGTCTCAGATGGAGCAGAACCTGTGGAGTGTCTTTGGATCACAGCTTCCATCAGGAGCCTGCGGCGCTGGGCTGTCACCAGAGGCATCTGTGTGCAAGTTTCAGGTGCAGGTGATCAGCTGCCCGGGGAATGCTCCCGGTAGGCAAGACTGTAGTGGCCTGGTCGGACAAAAGCCAGGTCATTGCAGCGTCGTATGGGTGGTCTGCGGCCATGTTAGATAATGGTGAAAAGCGATTGGAAAGCTCCACACAAGACTGCGTAGTCGCTGCACTCTTAAAGCGATACTCCGGAGTAGATTCAACCTGGGGTCATTTGAATCGTGACATCCAGCCAAGTAGCCCACCCAAAGTTTTTTCGATATTGGCTGAACATCAGCTGAGTTACCGAGTTATCCCGAATAGCTTAGTACAAGCGCTAACGGACCCTGGCAGTATCTCCAAAATTACCACACTAAAATCACATGCCATGACACCAAACTTCTACAGTAGTACAAATATGGTCTGTACTCACCAAACGATGCATTTGGAAGTTTGAAAATAGTCCAGGAGTTTATTATTATCATCAACACAAGCCTGATAGCTTTTCTGCTGCTAAAGCTGCGTCGACGCTTTAAGGTGATGGCTCCTTCCACCGTGGAGCACCTCAGACCAGGATAGTGGAGGATTAGGTTTGAAGGTAAGAACCACCAATCAGCTCTTGCGGGGACTTCAACGCTGGGATCCAAGATCCAAGATGGGTCTCTAGACTGTTCACGCCAACAGCTGTCATGGTTACAGAGAGGAATTTCAATGTTTAGCAGAGGTCATAAAGTATCCGTGTGTGCACTGAGCCGGGTTGACGCTTGAGCTGGAAGGTCTGCCATATCTCTATCTGTAATTCGCTACCCTGCAGTTCCATGATGCTCTAACCCTTTATTTTTCCTATGTGCATTTGATGAGGGCTCAATTTCTTTCATTTTGTTCTGTACTCATCCGACAGTTCACGTTAACACTGCCTGACTTACAGTCGCACATCCTGTGAGAATACAGCAATGCATGGTAGAATAGATGAATAGATGGGTGGACGGCATGGGGCCATAACGCTGCTGCAGATACTGAACAGAATGTTCTCTGGGAATGCTGTTTCCCTGCATGTTTGCCCTGCAAACCTCCTTGCTCTAAGATTACTGTTACTTAAACAACCACCATATCGATTATTTAGCATTTCAAAGTCTTCAATAGCACACTTTTATCTATTTTGTCATTTTCAACCACATAAGCAGCACCTTAACCTCATGATTCTGTCTGGCTGGACAACGAAAGATGCCCATATTCTTAGCTTACCAAACACTGATGTGATGTATTTCCTTACAGAATTACTCCCACGTACAGAACACGAAGGCTCATTAACCCTCTGGCAGGAGCACCCAAAGCCTTTCCCCTCTGTCAACTCCATCGTCAGCCTCAGTGTTCCTTTCTGAAAAAGCATCCAGTCCAATTATAGCAATCTTTGTTTGTTAATGGGTGGTCCGTGGTGCTTTTATTTAAGTACATTCCCAGAATGCACTGTAGTTAACTGAAGAAAATGAGAAACCTATTTAAATGCTGCAGTAGCCCTTGTCTTGGTGTGGTTAAAAAGGCCTATGAGGTAAAAAAAAAAACAAAAAAACATGTTCTGTACTTTAAGACTGTAAGAAACCCTGCTCTGGAAGAGCCTGTCAATCAATGAAGTGTGTCTACTGGAAATCATTTCTGACTCCGGCTGTTAATGTGCATCTCTGATTATTTTTTGGCTTATTTCAATATACCTCTGAAATTGAATTGTTGATTAAATGCAGTGAAAAAAGCAGTACGAGCAATAATTTGGATGCCCCAAAAATGAAAGAATAAGAAGAAAAAAGAAGAAAAGCAGAAGCAACAGATGTTGCTTGAAGAAACAGAAGATGCGGGGGTGGTGGTAGTGGTGGTGTGTGTGTGTGTTTGTGTGTGTGTGTGTGTGTGTGTGTGTGTGTGTGTGTGTGGTGTTGGTCTGCCACCACAAATCTCAAAATCCGAAATGAACAAAGCTGATCGGTACAATATGAGGTCAATGGATTTTCCGAAAACTAATTATCATTGAATGTGTGGAGACTTTGATGAAACATCCATCAGCCTCGAAGACTAACTGAGTTTTTGTGTTGAATGGCCGCACAGATGTTTCATTATATTCCTCAGAGGGCCAGTTTACAATCTGTTGAGCAAGCACGTTATTGTTGGACTGTTATCTAAAAGATTTTATGTTATTCTTCTTCGTCCTCCGTTCTGTTTACTTTTGTGAGGAAAGCACATATAAGGGCATTAATTTCTTTCATTTTTACCTTTTAATCCAATGGCTCTGAAAAGTTTAATTTATATATTCTGGGCAGTCTACCTCAGTCTCATTTATGTTTGATATCAGTTTTACGTTTTTGAGTCAATAGAATCTTTTTAAACCAAATCATATTTTAAATTAAACTCATGCCAGTCAAATGCTGTCAAAATAAAAGTCCAAAGGTTCAGCTGTTAGTAATTAGTAAACACAAGACTGTTTGTCTTATGTTTAGTAGCCTCTGACTGAGCTCATCTCATGGCTGGTCCAAAATTTCAATCAGGCGAAAAACAAACAGACAAATACAAATTAGGGGTGTACTATGTAGCAAGTTCATCACAGTCGGACTTTCTTTGTGTTTAGCTGGCTCTTCACAGCCCACTCTCTCACCCACTGAAAGCATGGCTCCCATGGTAACGTGACACAAAATACACATGTCGTGTTACTTTAACAACAGAGCTTCTTTGGTGGGTCAAGAGGTTTGAACAGTTAAAGTAGGCTGTTCCTTCAGCTGAGAAATCATCATCGTTATTAATTCAACAAAAAGACAAAAATCAGTGAATCAGCATCGTTTCTGGGTTAAATCTGATGATTAAAACGCCCAGATTTGACAGACATCTAAATGATGTAGACTGGCTGAATTTTTGAAAGTAAGTTAGTGATTTCAGTTAATGATTTTCTTTCTTTTATTTGTTAAGCGTTAATCATGCGCTGTTTTTTCGTTACAATGCCAGGCGTGCTTGACGACATTTAAGTGTTGTTTCAGTTAGAGTTTGGGATATCATCAGGACCAAAGCCAGTGAAAGTCTTTCCCTTTTTCCAGACAATTTCATGCAGCCTAAGTTACCATGTTGATTTAACTAGGATGAATTTTGTGACACTAACAAACTGACTTTTAGCTCAACATAAGGCAAGGCAATTCAAAGTGCTTTACATCTACATAAAACCACAAGAAGGCAAATAAAATCATTCCAAACAACATAAAAAAACAATCATTAACTAGTTAAATTAAAAGTGAAGAGTGCACTAAAAACACTTTCAGGTGTCATATGCACAGCTAAATAGAACTGTTTTCAGCCTGGATCTAAACATTGTCAGAGTTGAGGCCTGTCTCACATCTTCTGGAAGACTGTTCCAGATTTTAGGGGCATAAAACTGAAACGCAGCCTCACCTTGTTTAGTCCTGACTCTGGGCCCCAGCAGGAGACCCCTCCCTGAGGCAGGAGACCCCTCCCTGAGGTTCTCAGAGCCCGAGTTGTTTCATATGGCTCTAACATGTCAGAGATTTGGCGCTAGACCATGAAGAGACTTGTACACGAGCAGAGCTGTTTTAAAGTCTATTCTCTGAGCGACAGGAAGCCAGTGCAGAGACCTGAGCACTGGACTAATATGGTCGTATTTCCTGGTTCTGGTCAGGACTCGAGCAGCAGCGTTCTGGATGTACTGCAGCTGTCTTACAGCCCGTTTAGAGAGCCCAGTGAGCAGGCCGTTACGGCATGGATCAGTCTTTCTAAGTCTGGTTTAGACACTTTGAATTTCCCCCGTTGGGAGATGAATATAGTATTTTTCTATTATTTTCTATTGTATTGTATTGTATTCTATTCCTTTGATTCTGGCAATGTTATTGATTTAATGTGGCTATTAAAGTTAAAGTATTAAAGTATGAGTCGAATATTACCCCAAGATTTCTAACTTGATTATTACTTGACTAACTTGGTTTTAGAGAGAGCCTCAAGGTGACTGATAACACTTTCTCTTTGTTTCTGTGAGCCACAGAAAATTATTTTAGATGCATCTATCCATCACTTGCTAAGCAACTACTCTTGATGCTTAGTAAACCCATCTAATCCACATGTAATATAAAAAAGTTAAGCCTCTGTCAAACTAATAAAAATCACATTTAACTTCGGCGCATGCAGCTAAAATTGAACTATTGATGAGGGATATTTTAGGTGTTTAAAGAATAGGACACATCACTGTAGCCATAACGTTATGACTGCCTGCCTAATATTGAGGGAACTCCTCAGCCCTATGCTTTGTTGCGCTTCCTAGGCTGTTTTTGTAAGACTCAGCGCTGTCCCTCTGTGGAAAGCTGCTCGTTAGGGAAGTGGTGTTGCCATACAGCAATACAGCACTTTATTAATGTTTAATATATTTATCTTGTATAATTTTTAATCTAAATTTTGTATCTGTGTTCATTTATTCATGGTACCCATTCACTATATTTTTCACTGTATTTATATTATTGGACTTATTGTGCTCAGTATTTTTTTATCCTTCTCTAACCTGACCAGGGACAAAGACTGCAAATTAGCTGAAGCTAGACGTCTTGTATGCATCGCATTTTTCATTCTTTGTGGCAATGCTGTATGTATCGTCCCTGTTAAATAAACATTAAAATAAAATAAAATAATGTCTGGCTGATTGGTCTGCAGAAATGTTTTGGTCAAAGTGAAATCCATGAGTCCCAGGATGCAGTGTTGCTCACTTTACCTGTCAGTGGTTTTAATGTTGTGGCGGATCGCTGAGCGCTGGAACTGACTTTGTTAACAGTGTATTAGTATTATTGTTATATTATTATTATTATTGTTGTCGCTGTTATTGTTGTTTTTGCTTCAATATGTTTTAAGTTTACTTGAGCCCAATCTTTTTTGGATGCCAGTCACTCTCATTTGTTTTATTATTATTATTGTTAATTATCAATATTCTTACATTGCTATTTATGAAATATAATTTCTCTTTGTAATAAATTAAGTATTTTTTTCATTTAATTATTTTTTCATTCATTTAAAAACCTTGTTTATTCTGCATCAGATATTTAGCTAGTTAAAACAGTAATTTGTGAGCTTAAAATTAAATTGTTTGTTGAACACATGGGCAATATTATTTATTTATTTAAAACAGTCCACGTCCAGTTAAGAAATAAATGTCACCCCCTGATGCGCTGTACCAGATTCTGGCTTCGAGCTAATGAGCATCCGTAGTAATTAAAGCTGAAAATGTCTCGGTCAGAGAGAGAGACGCTCTCCTGAGTCCAGGTTGGCCGTCACCGTTTTTGGGGGACAGCTGAGAGAATCCTTTCCAGTGACTCCATGAGTGGATGACCAAGATGGTGGTGTTTCTTTGGAGTGTAAATCTGCTCCCTGAGTGTGAAGTTGCACTGTGTTCTTTTTTCTTCTTTACCACAACTAACTGTTTTTGTTTCTCTTCTTCTCTTCCTCATTGGCTGTCGACCTCTGCTGACTCATGGCGCCCTCGTCATATAGGTAAGTCAGACATGCAATCACTTTCAGACAACGGTCCACATGTTCGAAATGCCCTCATAAAGACCTCCATTACGGCAAGGATAACCCACAGAAAGAGTCTGCGCGCACACACTGTGATATAATCTTGGTAGAAAATGACCTGAAGTGTATGTCTGTAAGTAGCAGAGAAGCCGAGATGAATCGCAGAGGGCTGTGAACATGTAATTAGTGAAGGTAGTGACAGGATTGTTTTGTTGGAACATGTCTAATAAGTGTCTGTGCATGTGATGAGCAACTAAGAAAAGCTCAGAGGAGCAGCCTATCGCTCTCTTACCGCGTCTTCCCAGGCCACAGGTCACATTCAATATTCATCACCACTCTGGAGACAGCAGGGGACACCTCCCGTTTCCTCTGTGTGTCGGAACAAAATGAGCTCAGTATGTTCATCGTTCAGAACAAACTCCCGAGGAATCATTAACGATATGGTTGTTTTGTATTGTGCGTTTAATGCGCTAAACTAGACCATCAGGTAAGTCATGCAATAAATGCATTTTCACATTATAGATTGTAGAGGAGATATAAATGGCAGAGGAAATTGTGCCAGACATTCAAATGACTTCCATTTTAGAATATTTCCATTTCCTTTCTTTTGCTTAATGAAGGGTGAAAGGCTGTGATGAACTCTTTGTTCAATAAAAAGATAGGTCAAAGTAGAAAGATAGCCCGGAATGATGTGTCAGTCGTCTAATTTCCCCTCCTCCCCGTTTTAGCTTTCATAAAATCATTTGCCGCGGTGCACAGGTCATTCCGGGGCCATGCATACTGTTAGCATGTAGAACGGTCAGAAATTACAGCGGTCGTCTTCCAATTGGTCGACTGCTGGTTCAATCCCCAACTTCCTCAGACCGCTTGTCAAACTATCCTTGGGAAAGATACTGAACCCCACATTGTCCCCTTATGTGCACAATTAATTGAACACTTTTTGGGTTGATAGACCTTAAAAGAAATGCCTTTTTCTGCTTGACGAGTTGAGCTGGTGCTCAAATTTTATTGAACCTCCGGAGAGAATGGGAAAGTAGTCTTGTTTACCAACAGGCTCTGAGCTCAGTGTAGGTACAAAATATTGATGGTACAATGTGGGAGTGGGAAATGTGGGCAGTGATAACATATTTCCTATTTTCTCTCCTCCGGTCACCGGCAGTCAAAGGATTTTTTTTTCTTTATTCTACAGTGCTCACACATCCAAAAGGATTCTGGCGATTTAGTTGCCAACATCGTACCGCACGGTAGATGTGATACGATGCATTTCCAAATGAAGGTCTGTGTTTTGAACAGAATAGAAAACGTCCAGTGACCTTTTGTGATGTCATTGTTTTTATTTTTACCCTGGCCAAGTGGATAGGGATGTAAAGAGTAGTTGACATGTACACAGAAAGAAAAGGAGCTTCTAAGTTGTTGAGTTAAAACCTATGTACTAGACTTTAAAGTGCTCCTTTGCTTTCTCCTGTTTTTTTGGGTTTTTTTGGTCACTATGAATTATTAATTTGTTGATATTTTCCCTGAGAGTCTGCAGTCTACAATAAAAAAAAGAAGAAATTTCTCCATTCAATCCTGCCTGCTAACCATTGTTGACAGTATTTCTTTGGCATATGTGATGAGGTGCTTGGATCACTGGTATTTTCAGCTTTTAAGTATCAGTGATTCCCCAAGATTACCAGCCTCACCCCTAACTTTCTATCTGTCCGTCTGTATGTCTGCCTTCCTTCCTTCCTTCCTTCCTTCCTTCCTTTGGTGGAAGGTGCCGATCTGGCTACCTGCCATATCTGTACAGTTGTATGGGAGCCACTGGATTCTTTAGATGAAATGTTGCTATATACACGCCAATCATGCACGGTCCGTAGTTCACTGAATAATGGAGACGGTGATAAAGTATTTAAATGAAGATAAGGCACAGCTACAGCCGACACTAACAAAGCTTTCTAGCTTTAACAAGCTAAACATAATATATGCACTGTGTGCAAATAACACACTCCATGTTCTGAAGTTGCCAGAGGCTCACACACAGACCTGTCTTAGACTTTTCAATAATGAATCCAGGTTTCAACAGGAGATGGAGTTGTCCTTATTTGCTTGCGGCTTTGGTGGACCGGTTTCTCTGAGTTTCATTAAATACTCGCAGCTTCAAACTCACTGTGTGATCCACGATGTCTTCATGGCAAGTGAATGGATGAAAGGATTGTTCGAAATCTTTTAATGATAGTTCTACTGTCATCGAAGTAGAAAAGTGCAGGGTTGCAGGCTCCGAGTCTTAATCTCACTTAAAAGGCGAGAGACGGACCGACTCTGACAGTGTTGCAATGAAACGGTGTCACTTCGAGGTAAGTCGCTGATTTGCTCGATGTCGAATTAAAGCGATAAAGAAGAACAGATTCTCCCTTAATGAAGACTATCATTTTGTGTGTTTTAGATTGTAGTTCAAGTCTTTGACCCCAATCTTACAAGTAACTTTATAGTAATGCCTCAGAATATGCTGTCATAAAAGGTGAAAGGCAAACTTATTAGCAAAGTAATTTCATTGGAATTTTTTTTTCTGTATAAATGTGGTTTAAATTCCCTCTTCTTTTTTTCTTAACACATGGTTTGTTTCAAGGTCTGGACCTGAAATTAATTGGCATTTTTTAAAACTGCATTAAAAAAAAACAAAGAACATTCACATGGCGATCTAAATATGCTTCTTCTGTATTCATGGCCAGCCATCAGCACACTGAGGTGCTGGCTGACAACGCTGAGAAATTCAGGGAATAGACGGTTGACAGGGAGACCAGCCGAACCCTGACATTGTTACACCTCCCCACCATCATTACTGCCTTCCACCCACAGCTGATGTTCTGTCTTATTAGATTTCTGCATCTTGTTATAAATGTCAAGCAGGCTTTTAATGGCTCGTGCTAATTTACAATCTTCTCTACATCATCTCCTCACCTAGTTTGATGTTGTTGTGCAGGTCAGGTTTCAGAAATGTTGAGTTTGAACAGAGTGGATGGCTGTCAGCTGAGGAGAAACCCTATCCGCCACCCTATCGCTATCTTTGTTTGTATCCCACTGGGTTTTAGGTTTATTAAATCTTGGGACTCTTCAGTAATGTCTAAAGCCTTTTACTTATTTTCCAAAGGCTGGGTGGATTAGGATTTACATTACCTTAACCTTATGACACATTAGACAGACAAATAAGGACTAATAATACCTTCAGCGTTTGCTTTAACATTTCACTACACAGAGATTTGGCTGAGAGAACAAAATAAAATGTGATGAAAGCCGTCAGACAATTCCTCTGAGAAAACTGTGTGGTTTCCAAACAAAACATGATGCATTTCTCTTCCCTCAAGACACTCATAATTAAGTAGCGGCATCTGAGAAGCTGTCTCCGTAAATGCATTTATTTTGGAGCATATAAATTGGGTTTGCATTCAGGCAAGTGAACTGTGATGCCAAGTTCATCATTGCATAAGCAGCAGTAAAGATACATTATTTTGTGTATTCCATGTGCAGAATTCCTGGAGCAACATTAGCCTGCTAAATGAAAGATATTGACAACTGTGTTATTCTGCCCCAGGTGGCTTTTGGGACAGTAGTTTGTGATTTCAGTAGTTTAGTTTAAGAAGGTTTGCATGCTTTCTCTCTGTTGGTAGTGGATTGATTTGAAGTCATTACTTTAAATTTCCCGTAAAACTGTGGTATTTATTCATTGTCATTTACTCCGATGATGATTCGTGCCGAGGTTAAATGAACTCCAGCAATCATTCAGTCCGTGTGTTTTGTAAAATTGTTAAACGTGGTAGCCTGTCGCCTTTTTTATCCTGAAGAGTTGAGCACCGACTCAGATTTTTATTTATTTTTTGCACTAAATTATTAATATGATGGTGAAAGATGAATTCAACAATGAAAAAATTATGTTACATGGCTCTGTTCTCATTATATCACGACTGGTTTCATCAAATGAGCTTTAGATCCCATTTCCATCCATTTTTCCCTTTCTCACACGCATTTTCATCACCTTAGTTTTTTATCATTTGCTTTATGTAACTTCCAGCCCTCCTACAATTACAGCAGAAGAATAATGCTTTGCAAGCACTCCTGATCAGGCTTATGAAGGAGAGTCTTCTTTTTTAGACTTCTGTTTTAATACATGAGATTAATATTGGCTCTGTAGTTGAACAGAAAATCTCCTTATGGAAACACAGGTTCTGTTTTTTTTTTCTTTCTTTTC
This sequence comes from Odontesthes bonariensis, assembly GCF_027942865.1. NCBI lineage: Eukaryota > Metazoa > Chordata > Actinopteri > Atheriniformes > Atherinopsidae > Odontesthes > Odontesthes bonariensis. Next base: position 3,903,470 of record NC_134521.1, read on the forward strand.
TATGAGAGCACACTGTGGACAGCATTGTGAATCAGCTCCAGTGGTGGATAATAGATGATTTGTTTGCAGTAATGATAATGAGCAAACTAATGATCAGTTGTTTTCTAGAACAGGGGTTCCCAAACTTTTCCATGCCAAGGCCCCCCGAACAGTATCAGCTTCTGGCCCCCTTTGAAAACCACAGACAATGCTACAAAATATGTAAAGAAACATCAACTTTTAGAACGTATTTTCTTTCTTTTAGTCACGGACAGCAGCTCGCTGTGTGAATGCAGCCTGACTAAATGCTCTTCTTTACGTCTGAAGAAGTCTGCCGGATGTTTTTGTATCAGGTGACGCTGAAGTTTCGAAGGTTTTGAACACTCATGTGAGAGGGTCTCCAGACAGAGGACGCATTTCGGGCAATCGTGGCCATTTTTCTGTACGGCTGTAAAGCCAAACTTAATGTCTGCTGCATCATACTTTCTGATTTTAGTCGGCCAGTTCTTTCAGTCTCTTCCAAGTCAAAAATCTGTCCATTTTGGCTAAGCTAGCTACACGCTAGCTTGAGGAGCAGAGCAGCTTCAGAACAGGCGCAAACCGCCAGGTCTACGATGTTTTGACTGGCAGCCAATCAGAAAGACAAGCATGGCAAATAACATTTCCATATGATATATTATTATAAATTGTATTTTACAATACTGATTATAAAAAAGTGACAATTTTTATAATGATGTTTAAAAAAAATTGAATTCTATTTTTATTATTTTAGCATTTTTTTTTCTTATCTTCACTCCAATTTTTCTGAGGCCCCCCTAGCGCCCCCTGGCCGGCCCCCACTTTGAAAACCACTGTTCTAGAAGACCTGTGATGTACTGGTGACCTGTCAGTAGCATCTTACTGTCCTCCCAGTCCTTCCAGGGGTAAGGCTTCAAATTTGCCTGTGCTTGGGAAACTGAACCTGCAGTCTTTGTCGGTGGATTCTAAAAAGGCAACACATTTTGAAATAGAAAAAAAAAAGTGAGTTGGTTGGCACTTTTTTTGAGATGACAATTTCTTCACACAAGAAACAGTGTGAACAACCTGGCAGTGTTAGAGCTTCTGTGATGCTGCTGTGTGGTAGGGTGTCATCTAACAAAGTGTAGCCATGCACTTGTGATCTAGTTATATATTAAAGGCATGTATCATCATTCTTATGTTGAGTTTAAAAGTGCTTTACTTGAGTATCAACATGGAATTCTGCTTCCATGTAGTGGTTTCCCAACAGTAGGCAGATGTTTTTAGCTCAAATGCTCACTTCCTTTTTTTACTGTTTCACCTTTTGGTGGCAGTAATTGAAAAAGCCTTTATTGGGAAGCCATATACAGACATTTAAAGACTCAAATGGCAATGGCTGAAAATATCAGTAAGCCTCAAAGCCAATAAATCCTTCCTCATAGAGTAAAGCAAAGATGGGAAATACCATAGAGAGAAATAAAAAGGTGGGCATACAGCCTATAAGAGCCCTGCTTGAGCAATCAGTTTGTTAAGCTTGAGCTTGCTATTATGCAATATAGCTTCTGCAAGGAGGAGATGAGACGTATAATGTAAAAAAAAAAATCCACCAGAGGATAATCCTGTATCAGCATCAGCAGCCATGTCTAGAGTTGCATGGTTTGATGCTCGTTCGTCTTCGCTCCATCAGAAATGTACCCACATTTTCACTGAAATGCACTTATGATATTTCAATTGTCCAAAGGAACTTATACTACTGTTGGCTCCGTGAGTCAAAGCTCGAACACATGCTGCATGAACAATGCAGAGAAAAGAAGAAAGACTGATGATCTTAAACATCAAGAGTAACAAAAGGATGCCATACATTGTATGCCATTACACTGCGGCTCGGGACGTAGGGTGCTCATTGTCCACCACCTCATTTTGGTATAAAGGCCTAATTACAGTGGCACACTGAGTGCATTGCAATTACAGATGGGACTAGGTGAACTTTATTAGAAAGCAGTTCTTTGTATTTGATCACAGAATGGGTAACATTAGGCTGTAATTGAATCAGTCATGAATGCACAAGGCCTCTATAACTTTATTATATCTTATCTGGCCTCATCTCTACTTACCGGACTCTCTATTTGTTACCATTTACCAGCAATTGTTATCTCATAATGAAGACTACTCAAGCAACATGATACTCAGCCAGTAACTGTTCCGATATAGAGTACCTGCACAATAATGGCAACTTAAGTGCAATTGTAATGAACTGGACTTGCTCTGTCTGCCCCTAATAGTAGCAATCTGAAAACCCTTCACTCAGTGGTATTGATTGTGCGCAGAGTGTGGAAGCTATTTGTTTATTTTTGTGATTTATCCGCTGATTGTTTTCCAGGAAGCTCATTCGGGGTGGGATAATTTTTTCTCTTCTCTTCAAACATAAATGTGGCAGAAACAAGATAGTTTTAGCAACTGCACTGCTACAGTGAAGTGGTCATCACATGAAGCAGTGTGGGCAGACCAGAGCATCAGCTGGGCACGAGTGGAGGCTGGCCAAGTAGATCTTGGATGGGTATGTACTTTTAAAAAAAACAGAAGGATATTGGATTTTGCTTTGGAGAGACTGGATTGGGACCTATTATTCTTTTTTTCCTCTTTGCAACATTGTACATATAAGTTTTAACAAGAGCTATGAGAAGTCCATCGTTTAAACGGGCAACTGTCAAAATGGGATGAAAGTGGATGACAGCTCGGGATGGTAATAACTGGAAACTTGAGATCCAGTTACGGATCTGAATCGTATATCATTGAGCATATCAATTCCTCTATCGATGCTGATGGGTGCTAGCAACTGTGCACTGATTGTAAATCAACGTCATCCACACAGGGATCCCGTGTCTCCATTTAATATGACACAAGTCGTGTTTTTACACCGTCATGCCTCAACTTGGCTATTTTCCCACTCCCTGAAAAACTCTAAAGCCTTTCATGTTGTAGTGTAAAGATATGAGACAAACACTGTCAGTCTTGCTATCTTTGGTGTGACTTTTAAGTGATAATGTTATGACCCATCTCCCAGTGTGACAGAAGAAACAGAAGAAGCTTTATTGGGAACTGTGCTGCATTAGAATCCTGAATATGTGAGCCCAGAGTTGGAGAGAAGTGGACATGTAAAGGGATAAACAAAGTCATTTTCTGAGATGGAAGGCTAGAAAAAAAGATAGGATTGTCAAGTTGCTTGTTGATATTGTATTCTTATCAGTTTGATATATTATTAAAATTATCTGTATACCTGAAAAAGACACAAAACCAACATTTAATTCTGTTTAAAACTTCCTCAGAGAAACACCTTTCTTTTTCTACCAACATGATTTGACAACCTCTTTACCAGTTCATTTACAGATCAGAGAATAATGTGCTGTTACAGATATTATGTAGGTTAAAGAATGCTGCAACCAGACCAGCACTTAGTAAGAGGCAACGATGGGTTTGTAAAAATAATGCCTTTTGACCCAAACCATACTCATGAAAGCACTGCATACTTTGTGGCTTGTGTGAGGAAATACTTCAGAAGGACATCTGCTGTAATGTGAAAAAGTTTGAGTAATTGTTCCCTCCAGCTGCTTGTGGGGGTAATACTTTACTAGACGCTGGTGTGAGTTGTATTTAAGGGTACGCACAAACAATCTTTCCTTGTTTGGACTGGAGGACTTGTTGAATTACGATACATTTCTGGCTGGATTTCCTCGTTGTAATTTGTTTGCTTTCAGTTATTGTTGCCAATTGTACAGGTTGAGTTTGACAGTGAGTTTCTGACTTTAACCTGTGACGGAGTAGTTTTACCTTGGCATATTTGATGCTTTCTCTTGATAAAGACAGCTGAAGCAGGCAGAACAGATCATCCAGGCTGTGCAGAGCAAACCGCTCATCTCCAAATTGAAGCTAATGACTTGGCCAGCACCTTGCAGTGGGCTTGGCTCCACCACCAATCGTAAATCATAAGATCCAAATTGAGATGTACTTTGGAGAAAACCGCAGACTTGCTTCTTTACTACTGGATTTAAGTAATTCAGTTTAGTCTTAGCTCACATTTTCATGCAACATTTATTTTCTTAAAATATACAAAAAAGCCTTACACTGAAATATACTGTTAATCAAAAACAGTAAAAGCTGTTCATCACATATAAGACTGAGGACTTTTAATTATTTTCTTCTCTTCCTTGACTTGGTTCTTTGAATTAGCAGACAGCTGTTTATTTCCCCCGTTTGTGTGTTCCATGTTACAGATTCACTGATACAGTGAAATATAAGGCTATGACACGAAATCACATCAGTGTCCAGACAATGGTGCAACTACTCAAAAATTTTTTTTTGCAAATGCAACCTATTACTATCAGATTTTTCTTTACATGTTGGAAGTTGATTTACCAATCAGTTTATATCCGAGACAAATGGCCAATGGTACTGTATCTGAAATAGAAGAAGCTTGCATATCATCAGAATTATTCCACAGTGCATGCCAGTGGTTGATTTAAATTCTACTTTTCTCATAAAGGAAATTCCAGGTTAACATTATGTTCGGTGTTGCAAGTCCAAAATAGCTCTTAAGTCATTTTTGTTTATTTTCCAAACCTCAAAAATCGGACATACTTGAAAGTATTGGGCCTCTGGGATAAAGGGGCACATGAAATGTAAATGAACTGCCCTTAAAATGGGCATTTTAGTCTTGTTAGACTAACTCAAATAGTAATAATCATCATTTGAATTTTGGAATTTGGACTTTTTTTTTAAAAGTTGAAAGTGTATGTCGCCTTGCATATTTTGGTTTATGGTTAATGGCACCGTGACAGAGTTTGAACTCGTATGTTTGTTGATAAGATGTCGCCAAAACTGCAAAAAGATTAGAGCACTGAAAGAAAGAATCCATTAAATTCTGGCATGGTTTGGGATGATTTTGCTAGCTGGTTTTATTGACATTTTAGGTTTGTGTGTGTCGTCATATGACATCATGACGAATTGTTAGTAATGTGCGGATAAAGTATCCTAAATATTAATCTTTAGCGTTAATACATCATACTGATTGTCTTCGAGGTAAGAGAATGTCAGCAATTAATGCCAAAACATCTTCTTTTCCCAGAACCTAACCAGGTACGTTGTTTTCTAAACTAAATTAAATAACTTTGTTGCAAATGTGTTTTTGATAAAAAAAATAATAGGAGCGGGGAAAACGCCAGGGGTGATATCCAAGTAAAACAAGAGGAGCCTATGTTCTTTCAGGAGTCAAATGAGGTTTTCCCAGGTGGCAGCTGAAGTCCCCACTTATCTCATAAGGCCAGGTCCACAAGAGGGCTGTCGCATGTGACCGGTGCTTTGCTGAACTGCTCCATGTTTGTATTCACAACAACCTTCCTTTTGGGGCTCTGCTGCAGTTCTGCAGCTGCTTGCACAGTTGTTTTTAACGCGGGGATCCCTCTGGTAATGACCATAAATACACATTTTTTGGTAACACGTGGTTTATATGAATTGAAAGTGATGAAATGATTCATTATTATCAGTTGCCATTAGGGATGGGAATTGATAAGATTTTTTCGATTCCAATTCCATGTTTTATTCTGCTTAGCGATTCGGTTCTTTGTCGGTTCTCATTTTGAGAAAAAGGACAACAAACCGGTCGATTAGCATCAACTTTGTTTAGTTTAGAAGTAACACGAGTCATGACCTTACAAACCCAACAACGGTGAGGTCCACATTCGTGACATGATAGGCAGTGTTTGTTAGTTAGTTACCTGCAGTGTTAGCCGAGGACATGCTAACGTTGCTAGCGTTGCTGCTGGGTTCAGATTCACCAACGTTAGTCCGGAGCAGATCGAAAACGCGACATTCATTCATAGTTATTGCATGTTGGTAGTATTTCCTCCCTTTGGTGAAACTTTGCAAGTTGCCCTGTTGTCGTCTTTTTTAGGGATGTGTAACCAAACTTTCGAGCGTTTGTACCGCTTGGGCGCCATGTTTACTGTTGACTGCTGGCTGCACTGGACTCGCCACGCAACGCTGCGTGGTGACGTCATTCGCGCCCACTGGAATCGATAAGGGAATCGTTTGCAAAATGGCCAAACGATTCCAAGGAATTGAAACACTGGGAACCGGTTCTCAACAAGAACCGGTTCTCGATTCCCATCCCTAGTTGCCATCATAGCAGGTAAGCTGTATTTTAAATGATTCTGACTTGCTGAGGTCACGATGCGGAAAAAATGTTTTTACTGAGTATTTTGTAGTCTTCCCTGAGGCTTACCCTACACCTGAAAATAGGCACCACACTGAAACTCTGCATGTCTTGCAGCTGCAGTGCAGCTGAGACACGTCTCACGCTGCCAGTGTGGATGCTCAAATTGATTAACTGTGGAGCTAAACTGAAAATCATCATGTTCTGCACATGCACACGTTGTGAACCTGGCGTAAAAAGTGCTCCTTTTTTTGGGTCAATAAAACTGACTATTGCACATGGGAAAAAAAAGTTGGTTGTGTGCAAATAAAAAACTAAGATAAAAAGAATTTTTTAAAAATCGGTACTTGTTGTAAAATAGGTATTTGAGACCTGTACAGATCGTACTTAACTCACCTAAAACATAAAAAAACACAACATAAGGCCTTGGTGAATTAGGCACATTATGAGTGCTTTTTTTCCTTTTTTTTTGACAACTACCATTCAATATTAGTCCTCTTTAAAAGACAGCTCTTGGTAACCTTAAACTTTGTCTCTGCGAGAATTCTTACACTACAGAATTCTAAAACTAACCCTTTGTTTGGGTGGAACATGTCAAAAGATGCTGGCATTCAATTATTCTCTAATAAGATAATCTTATTCAAAATATGTTCTTAGGTACTTTTTGTGACAATGTCGATTCCAAAAGGTGAACATCAGTACTTGACTGCCTGTAACAGCGTTCAGCAATAAGAGGTGCTTCATTTGTCAATAGTGTACTTATATAAACTATAAACTATAAACTATAGTGTATGGTACACCTCAGTGTGTGTGTGTGTGTGTGTGTGTGATGAGTCTGTAGTATATGTATGTGTGGTGATGGAGGGATGGGGGGTACGGCATAGAATCATTACAGGGGAATATTGGGGATCCTGCCAAAAACTGGAGTCCATGTTTCTGAAATTAGAGCAGACCCACGACTGGTAATAGGACAAAGGAAAAACAAACAAGGAGGGAAATGATGATAAGATTGGGATGAGAAAGCTATTCTAAAGTTACCCATTTGTGCTTTATTATCATGCAACGTGGATTGTATCTTTAAAGGGCCTTCAGAAGGTAACTGGCAGTCATGTCTTGACTTACGATAACTGCACAGAAGGAGCTGATCTGATTTCAAAATCTTGCTGCGATGCATTGAACATCAAGGTCTCACATCTCTTGTTTAATGGAACGACGGGGATGCTTAAAGGAATCTGAGCCACAGCATCCACACTGGGAGAGGGGACACATGTTTGAGCCATTTCTTCAGTGAACAGTAGTGCAACCAGCATGGAGTCGAGGCTTTTAAAATGTCACTGGTTCTTGAGAAAGTCAGCAAAGCCTTGTCATGCGAAATAAGAGCTTAGGCGAAGAAGGGATTGCATGTACGTCCCTTTAAGTTGATCAAAACAACATTTGTTCTGCTGACTTATTTATTTCCATTTTGTTGAGGAACATATAACTTTTGTTCTTCTATACCATCAATGCTACTGAAGTAAGCGCAGTAAGCTTTAGAGCACTGCTGACACTTAAACCAGAATTAGCACCACTATGAACAGAGCTTTGCAGCTTGCTCCACTGTTCTCTTCTGTGAATGAGCAAAGATACTGAAGCCATTCAGTTGTTGCAGTGCCATTACCTGCAGAGTTTCCCCTATAGTTAGGGCCCTGGAGGCTTCACGGGACCGCTCCCCCACCTTTAAATACTACATGAGTGCCATTAGGAACAGATGCTTGCACTGTGTCCCTCTTTACCTTTAGTGGTACTTTTCAATCATTCACATTCTATTTAAAGCACCCAAAAATAAAACCCTCTGATGGATTGTGCGGGAGAGAGGATGTTATTTTTTTCACGGTTATATTTAATGTTATCCGTTAAGGAGCAGCGCTTTATCACTTTGAAATTCGTCACAGGAGTGCAAAGTGTTCCTGCTATTGGAGCGATAGAAGTCTAAATTCTATCTTGGGATTTTCTTTCTGATGGTTTCCTTATTTTGTGATTTTTGTGATGCTCTTGAATGTGGCCACATTCGTGGCGGCCTGTTGCAATAGTTCCAGTCAGAATGTGTATGTCTTTGTATTTTCTTTAGCTTTCCTACTGAGATTTCTTCCATCAAAACACTGATGTATATTCTTTAAAAAAAAAAAACTTTTTTAATGTTATTGTGGATGCTGTGCTGCTCAAGAGAATTCTGCTAAAAGTTATTGCGCACTAATGCCCAAAAAAGACTTTGTATGTTCTCCCTGTGTGTGTGTGTGTGTGTGTGTGTGAGTTCTTTGTTTATTTGTTTCATATTATACATGACTGCAGGAACATATTCCTGACTCCAAAGTCTTCCTTCCTGGCTTTTAGACTACACAGGCAGACAGGCACGGTAGATAGAGGAAAGGGGGAGCTATTTCCCTGTTAACAGCGGATGTTATTATCCTGAGCATGTTAAGTTAATGTGGAACATCTTTGCGTTCCAGATATTGTACTGCCAGATGCGAGTGACTACCACGACTCTCTCAGCTACACTTCCAACTGTCCAACAGTTTGTTAACTGATTTCTATTTCAATTCATTTATTTATTTATTTATTTATTTATTTCAATATAATTTTTCCTCGGGGGTAAATAGAGTTTCATTCAATTCAGTTTTACGTTGTTAAAAGGGAAATTCTCTCATGAGTATAAAAAGATTTGTTGCATCTTTAACCCTCCTTTCTACAAACTACAGATGGAAATATATTTATGAAATGTTGTCACAAAGTTTCCTATAAAAAATAGCTCTTCAAAATGTAACAGATTATGATACAGGAAAACGTGACTGTTTAACGGTATAATCTGACTATTATTTGTTGCACATGATCGCATGTAAATTGCATTTATTATTTTTGTTAGTTGTGATCTAAAAACATGATTCAAAAAGAGTTTCTGCTATTAGTGGGTATTATTACGGGTATGGTATGGGTATTATTATGGTGACAAACATTTCTCTACTCACTTATGTGACATATTGCTCCATCTTTTTTTCTCCAAATGGAGCGCTTCAGTAAGAATACATGAACCCTTAGGGACTCTGCATGCTGCGTGTGAGAGGCCGCATTCTGTAAACATGTTGCTCCCACCTGTGAGATGGTAGAGTTGAATTTCATCAAAGTGCACGTGAGATCTACGTTTGATTAGATTTCATCACCAGATGATCCGACTTGCGGGCTGCAGAGTGGGGTGTTGGTTAGCACTGTCATCTCACAGCAAGAAGATTCTTGGCTCGGGCCTTTATGTATGAAGTTGTTCCCTACTCTGGCTTACCCCCACAGTTCGAAAACACGGCAGGTTAATTGGTGATTCTAAAATACCCAAAGACTGAGTGTGTGGTTGCTTGTTGTGTCTGTCTCTGTGCTTGCTGTTAGGTCAGCTGTTCATCAGTAAATATCAATCCACCTCTCATGGTCAACATGTCATGAAAGTGCAAAACTAAACCTCATCGCAACGGACACAGATGGAGCTTTTTTTATTTCACAACACAGTGCGTGACTTTCAGATTATTGTGTTTCGGCGGAAGGTTGGTGCCTAAAGGCTCTAGCATGGTTGCCGCGTCTGCTAGCGCGAGCGTTGTTGATGACGTCACGATTTCGTGCCGGTAATATATAGCGACGCAAATCGATGCGCCAGTAGTTGCAATTTTCTCCGTCACAGAGGTGGCGCTGCTACGTGAAGGGTACCGCTACTCCATGCATTCATCTCCAGCAGACTCCATTACTGTAATGCTCTTTTAACTGGACTTCCCAAAAAGAGCATTAAACATCTGCAGCTCATCCAGAACGCTGCTGCTGGAGTTTTAACCCGGACTAAGAGATCTGAACACATCACAGCAGCTTTAAAATCTTTACTCTGGCTTCCAGTCAGTCACAGAAAAGATTTTAAAAGCCTGCTGATGGTTTACAAATCCCAGAATGGTTTAGGCCCAAAATACATCTGTGATCTGTTCAGAGAATATAAAGCCAGCAGAGCTCTGAGATCCAAGGACTCAGGTCAGCTGGTCCAGTCCAGAGTCCAGACTAAACATGGAGAAGCAGCATTTAGCTGTTATGCTGCAAACAAGTGGAACAAACTGCCAGTGGAGATTAAACTTTCACCAAATGGAGACATTTTTAAATCCAGGTTAAAAACATTTCTGTTCTCATGTGTCTATGCATGAAATATCTTTTAACTTATCTAGACTGTTGCCTGATTTTAAATTCATTTAAATGATTTTATTTGTTTCTCTTTATATTCTTTTATGTATTTTTAATGCTTCTTGCACTCCCTGCTGCAATGCTTTTATTTTATGTAAAGCACTTTGAACTGTTTGTACATGAAATGTGCTATACAAATAAATTTGATTTGATTTTGATTTGATTACTCTACAACCACGAAAGTGGAGAAGAAAACGGATTCGGATCATTTTAATTTTTTAATTCAGTTAATAGAGGTGAAGGTTTGAAGCCCCCGGCATCAACAGAGTCTCTGCCCTCTTCTTTGCCTTCACGTATCTGTCCCGTAGCTTCTTCCACACATTCTTACAGAACTCTCCCTCTTTCCCCAAAGTTCTGCCCATCTCAATCTCAAAGTTTTGGGAGTTTACGTTGCTCCCTGTGCTGTTTCACTGCAGTTTCGTACAGCTGCTGTAAAAACGCACCTCCTGACTGAGCCTGGTCTCACATCGGTCCATCCGGTTTGCCGTTCTCGGCGCAGCCAAGTTACAAAAATCGACTGGTGCACGACAACGCGATGCGCCATCTTTTCAAGGGAAGCGCCAGGCCTGAAACGTCATTTTGACGTCACGGTCCGCCACCGCCGTGACAGACGCGTCAACTGTAACTCCAGCTTAAACCTAACCTAACAAAAAACAAGTGACATTTAAAGCAAAGCTCAGTAAGTACGCTGAATGGAAGATGAACTTGGGTCTGCTGGATGATAATCATCACCATAATCACAGCCAACTATTATAAAGAAAAAGTGACTTGAGTGTTCAAGAGATTCTTGAAAGTGCAGGCGGTTGCTCCTGTTCTACTACTGAGATAGAGGAGCTTTTTGCCCTTTAATTTGAAGATATCTGACAACTTTTAGGTCAATTCTGCCCAACGCAATAGGAAAACCTTTTCATTAATGAGAATATTTGCCCACTAAAATATGACCTTTTTATGAATATCTTACAAAAGGGCAAGATATTAGATATAAATCGTTTTATGTTGGTCACCTCAAGACTTAAGGTCAGACTGATAAAAATGAAATTACTTAATTGGCCTGTGTTCAGCGAAAACTGTAGTGGAACAGAACTGGAAATATGTTGTGTTCTGTCGGAGAAAATTAAACATGATTTTTTTTTTTTTAACTATTATGTATTAACGCTGAAAAATGTTCAGTATATCACAGTTTTGAATGATAAACCATTCCTTAATAGATGATTGCTCTGCTTCTCTTTAATCCCTCTCAAAATGCCCTTGATCTATTGTTACCCTGTCACTGCTGCAAGGGAGTTTCTGCTGTAAATGTGTAGTTTATTCTTGCCCCCACTGCATTAAGTCCATATGACCATATTTAAATGAGGGCTTTTTGTAAGATGTGAAATGGAAAGCAGTTTTTTTTTAGCAGTAGATGTTGATATACTTCTGTGCCTCACCGACAGAATTACACCTTACAAGAAAACACGGCCTCATGGCAAAGTAGTGACATGCAGGTCATATTTCATATTGATTACTTGGTCTAAAATTGATAGTCAGTTCCAGTATCTTCTGAAATTCAATTCACTTGCTCCAGCCATTTACTGAGGCTCCTCTTTATTTTCCCTCTCTCGTCTAAACACAAGCTCGCCCCCACACATATACTCTCTGCATAATTGGAAATCTCTCCTATTGGCTTCTGGCTCATCTGCTTTTATCTTATTTGCTCTTGTGTGTGTGTGTGTGTTTTTAAGGCTTACCCCCTACCTAACAGCCTCACAGCCTAAGATATTCATCTGAAGGCAGAAGTTGGGATCTTTTGATGTCGTTAAGCTTTTGTGTAGGCAGGCTGTCTCATTTGAGGAGTGCCAAAACATGAATCGGAATATGAAAACCCAGTGTAAAGTGCAGCCCACCGCACCCCTCGTGCCTTTACTCAACTGTTGAGTTTGGGCTGGCGGATTTCAAAGAAGATGGAAAGTTGGAGCACATATATGGCTGCTCTTTGAGCAGGTAATGTGATCTGTTATTGATGTGCGACAGTTTTCAACAGATGCTTTCCTCCACAGGGAGGTCAGAGGTCAGGGTCAGTTGAGGAAAAGACAAGAAGCTTCTAGGAGACAGGGACATCTTGTTGATGGATCGCCTCTTGAAGTCCACGGGCATGGATCAGGCCATATATTTTATTAAAACAAAGCCCAATTTATCATTCTTTTGACGTGAGAGGAGTGCAATGACTGACCAATAGGTGGTGTTTGGTGCGCTTCATGTCTTTTACGTGTAATTTGGTTGATGTTCAGATTAGAATGATCAGAATAGCTTTAATAATGTCAGTGACTCATTTTTCTAAAACTGATGAAATTAAAGCGTGTCGGGGACCTTACCAGTTTTATTTTTTTTGGCATTGCAAAGATGTGAAAATAAATGCCAATGCCAAAGAAAAAAAACCAGTCCTGTACTGAAACTCAAGTCCACATTTTGAGGCTGAAGGGAATACTTGCTGCTTAAGTTTCTCCAATTTTACCCTTGTGTGGGGCCAAAATGACTGTTTAGGCCAACATGGTTGTCTATTTACATTCACCTCGCCCTTTGTCGGTTTTATGCTCAGTAACGTAAAATAACTAGATATCATGTAAATTACATTTGACTTTTATTTTAAACTTCTCCTTTTCAGTTGCTGTTTATTTACAATTATACAGAAACATCCACTCATCCATTCTCTATACCTGCTTTAGGCAATTCAGGGTTGCGAGGGGGCTGGAGTCTCTCCCAGCTGCCATGAGGCCAAAAGCGATACGGTTTTTGATTTCGTAGAATGTAAAATGTCTTTTTTTTCGTTTATTTGTTAAATCTCTGCCGTGGTGATGGGGCCTGAGAGTATTTCAAAATCCTCTCTTATTCATAGCTCAGTGGCTTCTTAAGCAAAGCAGTTGCAGGAGCAGTGGCACATCAGATTTGTTATAGATACCCTCTATACGTGGTTTTAAAAAGCTTAAGGTGATGCATTTTTAAATGTCAAGATACACTGGACATTTCCAGTAATATTGGTCAATTATAATTCATTTAAATTCATTTAAATTATTTTGTTTCTCTTTATATTCTTTTATGTATTTTAATGCTTCTTCCACTCCCTGCTGCAATGCTTTTATTTTATGTAAAGTACTTTGAATTGTTTGTACATGAAATGTGCTATATAAATAAATTTGATTTGATTTGAAGTAAAAATGACAATTTTTACAATTGAATTTTCTATACTTTTTTAAAATCCTGTTCAGTTTGCTGGCAAAGTTTCTGGAACCTGTCTGCTGACTATCATGGTAAATAATACCTTTTGGCCTCAAACCTAAGATTGACATTAAAAACTAAAGGTGTGCCCTACCTGCCATGAAACAGAAACGGTTTTCTCTAGAAATAAGGAAAACAGTATAGATTGTACATTACCTACAGTTCCCGGAAGTGGAATGACTCCAAAATGCGTTCCGGCTGCTACAGATAACTTATCATCAGTCACTGTCAGGTCTATCAGAGACCTAGGTGTGTCGGGAACTTGACATAAACAAATCCCTCAGAGGAAGCAGTCAGTTTATGACTCTCACCAAAATGTGTGTCATCTGTGAGTTAAAGCTCCCATTTAACATTCCATACGCGAGACACATTGCTGTGAAATGCTGAGATCACTGCCAAATGACCCTTTTTTTTCTGCGGCAAGATGCAGGCTCATCCCAGTTTATGGCGGGAAGTGAGGCGCATCTGACATCTGCTTGAAACTCAAGCCCAACAAGCCTCACTCTTGTCTTCTCTTTGTGGAAGATGTAAGACCCTCCAGACACCAAGAACGCAAAGTAGAGACAAGATTTGAACTCCCAAGTCAAATAACAAAAGGCAGATGACATTAATATCACACGAGGCTTGGCAGCTCATAAGTACATGCGAGCAGACGGTGGGGAGGGGGCCTATATTATCTATCAGTCAGCCCCCCGCCATTCCCTCTCTTTCTGTCAGCCATGTGAACTTTTCAGACGAATGCTTAGGGGCCCTTGATAGGTTGCCTTCTTTACATGGAAAATGAATGATCAACACCATAATTCTGCTTGGAATAGAGGAGAGATGCTATTGTCAGGGCATTTGTATTTTTTGGGCTCGGTATTGTTGCTGCTTTTATTTAGTTTCTGATTCAAATTGCTAGTTTTTGCCTCCCAGTAGTATTGGTATGGGACTCATTCATAGCTGCTATCGTGACATTTAGATGCCTAACGCCATATACATATACATGTTTGCCTATTCCCCCCCGAAGGATACTGTCATGTAAATCTGTGATTGATCGACTAGAGCCTGTTTCGACAGCTAATCATGTTATGCAGACAAATTATGACTGTCAAATGAGCTCCCAGTGCGCACGGACTCATTATCAAAGCGTCAACTTCACTTAAGATCTGTGGTTGTTAAAAAAAGAGTAAGTGTCTCTGGCATCTGCAAAATTCTAAAATATGATAGAGAAGCACACGTTTAAAAGAAAAACAGTAATTGTGCCACAAAACTGAGTGATTGTCAGCTACTGTGCCACAAAATCTAAAATGGGTCAGAGCCTTGGTCTACATAGATTTAATACTACGAGTTAATTCTTCCTGCTTACATTGAATAGATTTTAAAAGTGTAAAGCTGCCACGTTTTGGGGTGGTGTGACATCTAATTTATTTTTTGGGTGCTGTTGTGCTCAACAGTGTTGTTGAAAAAAATTCGTCTAGAGATGAAGAAAATAAAACATGGAGAAGCTGACTTCTGTTGCAAGCTGTTTAGTCAATAAACACATTTTTGTCGAGACACTAACAATAAAAGTGGCTCCGTCTGCATTCATTAAGAATTAAATGATGATGGAGTGATGTTAAAGGGGAACTCCGGGGCATTTGAAGCGCGTTTCCATTGCTAGAGGTTGTCAAATACTGATAGTAGGACACAGAGAGGTGCAAATCTGCGCTCCCTGTGTGGAGATCGCGCTGTTCGCACAGCGTGTCATGCGAGGCTAATACGTGGTGGCTAAGGGGCAACTGCTAACGCTTCCACGTAAAACAACAACTTGCACACTGCAGAAACGTCACACCACTTTATAACCCATCCGACAATAAAGTCACAAGCCTTACCATCAAAACCATATGCATGGTTCTCACATTACTGGCATGGGGACGTTACAAAACAACTTTATAAACAGCATGTAACTCACCGGCTGGCTGTAGGCTCGCGCATGTGAAAGCCCAAAAGAGTCGATGGAGAATAATCCCGTATACAAAACAATTATCTTCTCTAGAAAAACTGCGTTCAAGTATTTAAAACATTACAACAATACATGCCCAGTAATATATGGGATTATCGTCCATCGACTCTTTTGGGCTTTCACATGCGCGAGCCTACAACCATCCGGTGAGTTACATGCTGTTTATAAAGTTGTTTTGTAACGTCCCCATGCCAGTAATGTGAGAACCATGCATATGGTTTTGATGGTAAGGCTTGTGACTTTATTGTCGGATGGTTTATAAAGGGGTGTGACGTTTCTGCAGTGTGCAAGTTGTTGTTTTACGTGGAAGGGTTAGCGCTTGCCCCTTAGCCACCACGTATTAGCCTCGCATGACACGCTGTGCGAACAGCGCTATCTCCACACAGGGAGCGCAGATACGCACCTCTCTGTGTCCTACTATCAGTATTTGACAACCTCTAGCAATGGAAACGCGCTTCAAATGCCCCGGAGTTCCCCTTTAAATGGAGGTGGGCATCTTTACATTGAATGCTCCTTTATTCAATGAATTAATTCAGTTCTAGACATGATTTCTATTAAGTGCTGCATTTTATTATTCATTATTATTCTATTATCCCTTTAAAACATCCAAATTCAGTCTAGTGAGCCGTTAAGTCTACACCCAACAGGGTGCTGATCCATAAAAGGGTGACCGGCTATTCACCCCATCTGTGATTTGTACCATCGATGTCAACATTTTCCTCAGACCTCGATCTAACATCATGAAATGGACAAATTTGACTCATTTCCATGTAACACTGTTGCAGAATAACAAAACATCTTGATATTAGCTACTGTGAGCAGCTACTAATTTTTATTTGATCTTTATTGTAGTTTTGTCTGTTTTTTTTTTAAGAAACGTAGGTTCATGGTATGCCTGTAAGTTCCCTGTCTGTGAAGTCATACTTTGTTATTTTCCTCTTTTGCCCTGTTTACGTTGGTTCAGCAATAATCCCTCTCGGGCTCTTCTTTTTGGAGCACTCCGACCACTTTAGACTGAAAGCATTTGGAATGAGTTGATCCCGATTTGGTTTTTGGTTGATATTTTGTCGGTTTTGGGTTGAGTGAAATATTTTGGATCCATTAACCTCAACGCTTTAAGGCTTTAAGAATATCAAATCAAAATCCTCAACGTGCTGATTCTACTGAAAGGCTTTACTTTATTTTATTGATGCAAACTGTGGCCCTGCAACACAAGACCAGTACAGAGAGATTTTTATGTAAGTTTTATGATGAAACGATAATTCAGACCGCACTCCAGCTCAACCTGATCCCGTGTTAATCTATTACAGCTCTTCAGAAGCCTTCGAGCTCCACCCCCTCTCAGGCCGTTATCACCCAGCCATGTTATGCTGTTAACCAGACGCCTCCTGCCCATTGACTGTTGTCCGACAGAGGGGGCGTTAGGCAGGTGATGGGCTCTGACATTTAGACCCCCATTGTCCTCGCCTGCTAATCCCTCTATTGTGAGCGATTAGCAATATCCTGGTCCCCCAGCTCTGAAAAGAGTGAACAGGCTGTGTGGGGTGGGAATGGTGCCACAAATGAACAAGGACAATGCAGCGTCACTAACTGCGCTGTCTAATTTCATTATGCTGACATGTCAGTGCTTCAGTGACCCCGTGTGCGTTGGGCTGGTACGGGTTAGGACAACTGCAGCTGATAGACAGCAGTTGTCAATTTGGCGAGTCAGGCAGCTCTTTGTGTAAATCATTTTGAGTGGCACCGTTTCTTTCTTTCTTTCTTTCTTTCTTTCTTTCTTTCTTTCTTTCTTTCTTTCTTTCTTTCTTTTGTTTTTTTTTACATCATACAGTCAAGTGGGGTTTTAGAGAGCAGTGTCAGTGGGTTGGTTGGCCACTTGGGTAAAGTGGGAGGCTCAATACCTTTTCTTTTTCACCAAATACAACAATCGGAGCTGAAAAATGAAATTGATAACTCGTCAACACAATTGCGACGTTCACAGAGATGCTCCTCAATCTAGCCAACAGCCCTCGGCTGAAGAGAGGAGCCGAGAGCGACAAAACAGAGAAAATAGGCGAGCGGGATGGTGCCTAAATAGGAGCTGAAGAACACGATATTGACTGAAATGGAGGGAGTGAGGGGGAGTTATTCGTCTGAGTTAAGTCTGGATGATCTGCTGCTCCTGACTAACAGAGCGAAGTCAAACGCTGTGTGCAGGTCAACTCTCCGTCGGTGATTTACAGCTTTGTGACCTTGGTTTTGCAGGGTGTCAGCGAGCGCGCTGGCTAATAATGAAAATGGTGCTTGGCACCTGAGCCCACGTCTGAAATGCACCTGTAAATGGGACGAGAATTTTTCCAGCAATACATGAATCACTCGTGCAGTTCATTATTTCCATACATATAGATTTGTGAATTACATAATATGAAATATTATGTAAATGCCATTTATTGTTCACCAAAAAAATGCATTACACATAGGTCAATTGAATATATACAGTATGTCATGCCCAAAAACCGTGAGTGAAGATTCAGAAGCGCAGTCAACCATATGAATAACCACTATCATTGTCATACTCTCATAATTCTGGTAATACAATGCACTGAACGGGAAAGGCATATAAAATGAATCCATGACATACTTTAGATGACTTTGTGAGTTTAACCTATGCTCCTCCTGCTTACTCACCTTACAGCTGTGTTATTGTAAGCATTAAGTCATTTTACTTCTGAAAGGATGATTGCTGTTTTTAGCAAACAGACGACAAACTAAAAATGAACCAACGGAGCAATGCCTCGCAGGTGGTAAACCTCCTCCCCTGTTTTCAGCAATTAGTTGATCATTCAATCATGACAAATGCAGTGAGTACAAAGCACTAGCTCCTTCAGATTAACAAGTACAACCACTGGATTTCAGGAATGATTTTTGCTGCTTATTTAACTCCTCTGTGTGGGCCTGTGTTTTGTTACCAGGCAATATGAGCAGCCAATCAGTGCTACCTTCCTTTGAAAACAGCCGTGAGATAATGTTGTTTTTCTGACAGAGGTAATATGCAATTTGTCTGTGAATTATCTGCACCAGAATGAAAATGTAGCTGTCTTTCTGTGCAGAGTAATGATGCCAACTATGTTTTTTTTTAGTTTGCTGTGCTACAAGATTAGATTTATTTATTTATTTATTTATTTATTTATTTAGAGTCCCCCTCTGCTTAAAATCAACTAACCCTGTGTGTCCCAAATGCTGTGTTTACACCTGTTATCTTAATACTGACACCTGATCCGTCTGTCTTTGGATGTACATTTGCTTTTGGAATTCAATCATATTATCACGCTGGGGGCCAAAATTTTATTGCATCTCAATATGCAAATTCATTTGAAAGGGGTGTCACACGTAGATTGATGGATGTATATATGCACACTCAATTGATCCCCAGGGAAATTTGGAATTTGGCCACAAACATGCAATTAGATTTAGCTTTACAGCTTTCTCACCATGAATCCACCAGTTCCTTAGTAAATGACAATATTACATTATTGGCCGTGAGTTAGTTTCTCAGCATTTTGAGCAGAACGTTGCTTACATGTCAGAACATCTGTGAACCTCACAAGCAGTAAAGCTCCTAAAAAAAAAAAAGCAGCATAATATAACGCATCTTCAGGCCCCACTGAGGCATAATTCACTTGTTAAAAATTGATTGATTGGAGGGAATTTGGAGAAGCATCAGCTACAGTTTGATTGTAGTAATGGTAGTCTTGGGTAATTACTGATGCCCAGTAGCTCCCCATTCAACAGTCCTCACTTTAAAATGCTGGACTGTCTTCCCAACCAATGAGGTCGGTGTTTTTGAAATTCTGCTACTAGCTTGGTCTAAATTGAATATTTGTAGTGAAAGATTTCAATTGTAAACTGTAGCTTTACATTTTCATCCCATAATGTTGTCACTGCAAATACATATAATACAAGTGCAGAAGTATCATGCCATTTGCTCATATGCTGTGGAATTAATATTCCCTCAACTGAATATTTCAGGAACAGTTTTCTGGTGCTGACTGACAGAGCCTTTATCACAATCCTATTAGTGCTGAAGAAGTCAAAGATCAAAAGGCAAATAAGGGAGCAAATACAGTTCTGCAAACACTGGGTTCATGCCCTGCAAATGCCCTCTAAAGGTAGCCAGATGGACCACTATCTTTCCTGGCTTCTATACTAGGAGCTGCCTCCTAAGGCAGAAGGTGCAAAGGGAATAGAGGAAGTCCCCACAAAGCATATGGAAGCCTGACCCAGTATCTGGGTAGCACCTTTCTTTTCCAGCAATGTCCCAGTGCAAGTCTGCAGAGTTAGTGGAGGAAATGTAAAATGTAATGTCATTTCTTTTTTTAGCCTTCACAGTTTCAAATCACCTTGCCTTTTGAGTTTGTTATTTTCACACAGTCTGCTCCTTTCTGTCATGCTTTGTATTCTGCACTCTACAAGCAGCATTGATCCAGATGGTTGCTTTTGCCCTGTTGGCAACCTCTTTTCTTATTTGTTTAGGAAGAGGACAGAAACCTCTACATTGGCGGTGTAAAAATCTGCCACCTAGTTGGATGAGAGTCCTTCTGTTGCATTGGCATACTCCGTCAGAAATGGCTCAATTAACCTGGACACTCAGAATAGCTTTATGCACCGACTGAGACAGTGAAGCTCAAAGAAAGGTTAAGTAGAATAAAGCCCAAGATGATAAATCATACGGTGAATGCATCACCAATGAGGAAACAAGAGAGTAAGTCTGAAAAAGAAATGTTTCGATCCACAGAGAACTCCCAGAGAGATTCCTTTCTTTCTCACGGTGGACTAGTTTGATGGTTAGTAGGCATTCATCTGAATATGAGAACAACAAATTAGTCCATAAATCAGTCTCTCGCAGAACACATCAGAACCGTTAAACTGTATTCTCAAAGACAAACTTATTTCTGCCTTAACTCATCAGCTGCATCTCTGGTTGAAAGGCTGCTTCTGATTTGACATGAATGAAAAGCTACACATCTGATCGGTTTGCAGAGAGTAAATTGTTTTGTCTGTTATAATATTCCCTGCTGAGTGCAGCAGGTGCAGAATCAGAACCTGGTGATATTGTTTTGTCACGGTTTATTTTTCTGTTATTAGCACTGAAAAGCTGGTTATTCTTTTATCATCTGCGAGGGTCAGACGGATGCAAAGTAAAATGGGGAAGAACCTTTTCAAAGAAATATTGTGCATCTTGCTTATGCCTTGTTTGTGATGAGTTGTATATAACCTCGCCATACAGATTAGAGCAGGCTTTTTTTCTGCCATGGTTTCCGCAAAGCCCTTTAGAGGTAAAACAAACAAACAAAAAAAATCACTGGTTTGCATCTATGGTTGTCAAAAAATATCTATACTCAATATAAGGTAAAGTTATTGCAAAAAGGGAACCCTGTGTGTCATGTATGGCTATCGCTGTGGCCCAGCATATGCAGGGATAACTACACATCCCACCATGTTGTAAACAATAAGCTGCCAGAGTTACTTAATCATTAAAAAAAAAAAAACACACTGTGTTATTTATTCATATTTATTCATATGCAGCTCATTGAAAGTGAAGCAAATAAAGTAAACAAGATACGAGATATTAATCGAGATATTAATGCAGAAAAAACCCAAAAACATTATTTGTTTCAATGAACTGAAATCAGCCCCAACTGTAAGCACTTTTAAATCCAGGTTAAAAACATTTCTCTTTCGGTGTGCTTATGGTTGAGTTCCTTTAAATGATTTTAAAGCATAATGCTATAAATCCTCTTAATTGTTTTATATTTTTCTTTTTTCCCCTCTTCTTTGATTGCTTTTATCTGTGTTTTGATTTTTACTCTATTTTTTTATTCTCTTTAAATTGCTTGTTTTTATGCTGCTTTATGCTGTTCTTTTAAATGCCTTGTCTTCATGTAAAGCACATTGAGTTGCCTGTGGTATGAAATGCGCTATATAAATAAAGATGCCTTGCCTTGCCAATATATATATATATATATATTTAGCTTCTTTTCCTTAAAAATTAAATGGCATGACTTAATGACTTTTTTTCTTCTAAGCTACAAATTTACAATATGACATTTTCCATCTAAAATAAAACAGAAACGTTATCATTTCGGTAAAGTGTCTGTTTTTATGCTTACGCCCAACTCTGTTATCGGCGAACAAAATTAAAACAAAGAATTGAAAGTATTTCACTACAATGCATGTAAGCGCCTGTTTTTAAAAAAAAACTTTAACAAGTTAATCTGGAGGCTTGTTTAAAAACCTTTTTTTGTCAAAATGAGTCATTTTTCCCTTTGTGGTATCGAGTATTTTCCTTAGTATTGGCATTGAGTTAGAAATTCTTGAATTGTGGTAACCCTATTTACAACCTTAAAGTCTGTTTGCCGGTGGGAAGCTAATGACGGGTTGAACAGGAATCAGGATGACATTGTTGGTGTGAACCAGGATGAACTAAACTCATGAAGACAAACTAACAGAGTTGGTCGTGAAACTGCTGCTGTTGTCAAAATGCGTTGGTTCGCTACACTGTTGATTATTGAGGAGAACAGGTGTGAAGTAGAGCAGTACAAGATATTTTTCATCTACATAAAGACAGGGTGTGAGTACAATTTCAACCGACCACACGGTGTCAACATCGGTGAAGTCAGAGGTTCGGCATGCGTTCACCTTTCAACTCTTATTCTTGTTATGATATATTTTATACATTTAAAAGACTTGTGATGGTGTCATCACAGGGTGGTCGTGAAGCTCAATATTCCAGTCTTATTTCATAATACGCATGCACAGAGAACCTTTTTCTGTACCTACACCCTCTCTGAGAAGACTTCCAAAAGATACTTTGATTAAAAAAAACAAATTTGCAGCTGTTTGTGTGATGGGTCCTCAAAGGATTCTAAACAAGGGTCACAGCTGTCACAGCAGGTTTACAAAGTCAAGGTCAGTAAGTCAGAAATGAGCTTAATGAACAGTTCCACTCACAGGTGGCGTGCTGCTTTGATGCATCATATGACATATGTTACGTGCCCCCACTAGCACCAGTAGGAAGCGTTGTGACACATCTGAGCACACAGATCGTAGGTTGTGGTGAAGTTCCCAGTCAAAGCTGTCATTTTTTGATCAATAAGTTTTAGTAAATTAATGTTTTGATAAGTGGCGTTATGTATTGAAAGCAGCAGAACAACAGAAATAGTTGGAAGGCTACCATTATCGGTCGTTTTTCTGACTACAAAGAGCCTAAACATAATGTATTCCTATATTCTGAAGCTTACTAGTAAAGAGACAATGCAGGTGTTAAAATCAGCAGTTGGCAGTTTGGTGGAATTTAGGATAAGCTTCAACTACAAAACACATAATTACTTTGATGCTATAAAAGAATATTTGCTTTGTACAATATTTAGCACCAAAAGATGTCAGCCACTAGCCTGGCTGACGCGTCCACATCTCGATGAGATGGTGGTCTGGGAACTAGGTGTGCATTTTCTCGTATTTGAGGCGTGGTTTACGAATGCCTAGAGCCGTTTATTGGGCGCTACGAATGTCTATCAAATGACGTCAGGTTCTTCCCATGCTGCTTTGCGCGCGATTCATAGCCAATTGTATCACTTATACCAGATGACGAGAGAAATTCGACGAGGAAGAAGAAAAAAATGGAAAATAAAAGTAAACTTGCGCTCTAAGCTACTTAAACTGACAACAAAGTAGGCCTATATGCTATATTCTACATGAATTTTTATGTTGTAGAGTTGTGAATTTATTTTAATAATGGAGAAATTGAGCAGCCTTGCTTTGTTGTCTACAGTAGTAGATCAACCCTCATCTTACTTTGAAGCTCCCAGCTCCCAGAAGTGACGTCGACGCAGCTTTAGCAGCAGAGAAGCTATCAGGCTTGTGTTGATAATAATAATAAACTCCTGGACTATGTACAAACTTCCAAATGCATCGTTTGGTGAGTACAGACCATATTTGTACAACTGTAGAAGTTTGGTGTCATGGCATGTGATTCTAGTGTGGTAATTTTGGAGATACTGCCAGGGTCCGTTAGCACTTGTACTAAGCTTTTCGGGATAACTCAGTAACTCAGCTGATGTTCAGCCAATATCGGAAAAACTTCGGGTGGGCTACTTGGCTGGATGTCACGGTTCAAATGACCCTAGGGTGAATCTACTCCGAAACACTGTCTAAGGCTGCATTGAACGGTAACGTTGTGTCCGCTCTACAAGCTTCGGTGTAGCGCATAGACGTCGTCATCGTCTTGCTGCCCCCCCCCCCCCCTGTTCTGTGATTGGTTCCCTAACTCAGGCAAAAATAAGGGCGGTGGTTTCCAGGCTGACTTTGCAGTGAGAATGAAATCGAGCGCAAAGCAGCATGGGAATTCCCAGGCTAGTCAGCCACATTAACACCTAAGTTCAAACTTCTATGTGTCCCTACTTAAGGAGGAAGGTTGATAAGATGTGGGAGTCGAAGGCAGTAGTGGTACCAGTGGTGATCGGAGTACTCGGTGGCTGTAACTCACAAACTGGGAGAGTGCCTCCAGCACATCCCGAGAACAACATTAGAGATCTCTGTCCAGTTCTAGGAACAGCTGCGTAGAACCCTCAAGCTCCCCGGCCCAGGCCTCCGATAGACGACCTGCACTTGAAAGAGGGGTTCACAAGAAGTTCATGTGTTTTTTTTCTTTTATGTAAATCTCTCTCTATATATATGAGCAGAAATATGCATACCTCATTCATGTGCTCCACTCCTCCATGTGTGATGTGTGTCAGCGTGTGTGTTGTTACTAACACCAAAGCAGCCTGCTATTGAAATCCTTTATGTTGTTTTTCAGAACACCTGTGGTCATAGTAGTTGTATACCACTCAGTGACAATAACGCCCCATTGTTACAACATGCCATTTGCTCCATTGTCTTCTTCACTGAATCTGCAATTAAAGTTAATTCCACTTTGCTTTTGAAGTGACTATTTTGTGATTGCTACAAGAGATGCTGCCAAGCGTCATTTCATTGTGTTCTTGTATGATGACAATGAAGCTTCTTCCTCTTCAGTAAAAATGTACCCGATCACCTTTCAGAGTGAGTCAGATCTTCAGCGCTTCTTGCCTTTGCACACGATTTAGTTATAATGTGATCAGCCGGACGGTATCTTCATGCCAGCAGTGACAACATGCTCTTACATCCAAGCTAAAAGATCATTAATCCTCAAAATGACATTTATGAACATTTGGAAATACGAGGTATTACAAAGGTCCTTTCCTTTCCTTTCCTTTCCTTTCCTTTCCTTTCCTTTCCTTTCCTTTCCTTTCCTTTCCTTTCCTTTCCTTTCCTTTCCTTTCCATCTCCTAAACTTTATGGCTAGTTTAAGAGAAAGGTCGTGATTCAGATGATTTTTGATGTTAGCAGTCTGAGCTTCTTCCTTCATTTTCTTGTTTACCAGGATAACAAATCTTGCCAATTATAAGAACATGACTGCCACTGAACATTAGACATTTTACATCTACTAATTTGGATGATAACTATACTTGTCCATTATAAAACATAAGGCATTTTACCCTTATAAACAGTTGGCCTGTATGGCCATTTCCTTGGTGAGCTAAGGTTGTATGTTAGATTGATTAAATAGCTACTCTAGATCTTTGTTTTGTGGCACATGCGGCAGATGGTTTTGAAAGCTTGCAGGTACATAAGTACCAATCACAAGAGAGTCAGTCACAGGAGGGGCTGCAATAGAGAATGACAGCATGGATCTATACTATGTCTAGCCACACAATGTGAGCCGCTTTCATTCCCAGAAGATCATCATGACTTCATTACCCAGATGTCACTCTGCTGAGACAGCAGCCAGTAGTCTCATCACATTCACAAAGACACTAAGGCTGAAGCGTTCATACTGCGCCTTTATAGTTAGTGTGATGAATTTGACTTTTTGGAGGTATAAGCCAGACTGTGTCAGTCGAAGCAGAGGCTGTTCATTACAAGTCTGACAGAAGAGCACTTGGTGACATGAAGCCCTGTATATGCACATCACGTTTCTATCAGCCCATCATGTCCTTGGTCCATCGCCTTTGAGGAGGGAGGGATGAAAAAAATCGAGGGACGATAGGATAGAGGGAGAAAGAGAAGACATGGACGCTTCCAGAGGGGAAGTGGTGTTGAAATGAAGGTGAGTGATTTGAATAGAAAGAAAGGGAGGCAGGGAGGGAGGAAGGAAGAAGTGTTAGGAGAGATAGAAGAACAGCAAAGGATGCATGAGTGATGAAGACTGGAATGAACAGAGGAGGAGAAAAACTACATTAAAAAGGGGAATATGAGATAGAAGTGGGCTCAAAAACAAGAGGGGGGGGAATGGGAGGGAACATAAAGCATGATGAGGTTGTGGGCATGACATCGATGAGTTACGATAACCCTGAGCACATTAAATAGATAAACACATCAAACTGGTTTAAGCAGGGTGTCAGCATACCCCTGCAGTTACATTGCTCCTGATTAGTGTCTGTGATCTGCATCTCTGTTGGAGCAATATACATACGCTGCACACTTTGAATTGTGTCATGTTTGCATTTGGATAGAATATATGCCATTTTTCATGATTTGCCTGCACATCAAAATGAAAATGCAAGTGAGAACACTCTTGCAGATGAATCTGTGACTTTGCCTAACAGCAGACCGAGAGGAAAATGGAAACTCCCTTTGGGAAGTAATTAGTATGAATAGTTTGTAAGAGTCGACCATGCTGGCTTAGCTTTCAGATCTCTTTTGTCACTTTTTCTTACTGCCTATGGAAAACGTTTCAGTGCCTTTTTTTTTTCTATCCCCAAAATGAAATGTCTTTTGTGTCCTTAGGATGTTTCATGAACCAACAACTCATGAGCTCAAATGAAAAACAAATACAGTAGATTTTTTTGAGGCTCTGTTTTGAGCTTACACTTTGGATGGCTTCAGATGCACTTTCTGTCAATTTAACAGTGTTACTGCATTGTTGTGGACAGGATCTATTGTTTGTTCATTTTGTGTTGTTTTTTGTATGTATTCTCAGTTCTTTGAAGAAAAGAGGAATCTCCGTAAACATCTGGCTGCCCCTTATTTTTTTCGCATTCTCAATGACTTGGAAAAGTGAGAGCAAATGTTGCAAATGTTGGTGTACCGGGTTCCCTTTTTTTTTTACCAGTCATACAGTATACCCCCCAACGTAAAGATCAAGCAGTTGAAAGTGACTCATTAGTAAAATTATGAGTGATATTCATCGCCTGTAGTTCAAAGAAAAGGAG
The DNA here is from genome assembly GCF_027942865.1 of Odontesthes bonariensis. Lineage (NCBI taxonomy): Eukaryota > Metazoa > Chordata > Actinopteri > Atheriniformes > Atherinopsidae > Odontesthes > Odontesthes bonariensis. The sequence goes on from NC_134521.1 coordinate 3,930,399, forward strand.
ACTGGGGATGCTTACCACATGTCTTATTCCCCTCGATCCCAAACATTAAAGAAGGATATGCCTTCCTTCATCGGACTTTCAAACCAGTGCCATTTAAGATCATTGAACTGTTTCATGTCATGTGGTGGTGGTGGGACAAATGTATGTGCAAAATGTATTATATGCAATGGTTTTATTTATTTATTCTAAAAAAATATGTGCTCTGTATTGTCTTGTGCATTTTTCTATTTTCAAATTTGTTGTGAAGGGCAGCACTTTGAGTACAAGACAAATTTCCCCCAAGGGGACAATAAAGTATATCTTCATCTTGAATGACACAGATAATGCACAGATGGGCCTAAATGATACTGTTGTATTATTGTAGAATGATGATTGATTTCAAGAACTGAGCTTTTGAACAAAAAAACCAAACAAACAAACATCATAGTGAAATTTTTATTGATTGCAAGAACCATCCTGGATGCATCTAACAGCTGTTGTCAGCTTTAGGGTCAGTTGCAATATCCCAGTTCTTCCACTATAATAAGTATTTGTAATCATATCTAATTTGTATGCATAATTAGCAAATATTCTGAGTTTGTCACGTCACAGACAAACTCCGCCAAACATGAATGATCAAAACAATCATGCTGTAATTTAAATTACAGCATGATTGTTCTGAAACACCGGTGGCATGTCTGCTGAACACTCAGATTAACAGGTTTCAGATAAGCTCAGATGAACATCATTAATGTGGAAAACAATGGAGTTGATTTGAACTGAAGCAAACTGCTTTGAGGTGAAATTAACAGCCTCAGTCTGCAGATTAACATTTCAGTCACATCCTTTCTTTGAACTAAATGATCAGCATTGCTAAAGTGAGTGTATCCAGCATCCGTCAGTCCAGCCGCCGAAGGAGTGTGTCTCGCTGTCTCTTGTAAGTCTGTAGAATGGAGACCTCAGACTTGTGAGTCAAGATTCAGTGACCTGGGTGATTCAGGAACCAACCAGCTCTTTGTAGGTTTGCTGCCCTGAAACCTCCATAGTCAAGTGTTGGCTCTTCACTGAAATAAATCCATGGTGTATAAGTCCAGTACGTGTCTGTAACAACCATTGTATGAAATGGTTAACTTGCTTCTACTCGCATAAAAATCTCTGAGCTGGTGTGTTGCAAGATCTGTGGTGGTGTTGCAATTGACCCTCACTCATCCCAAAAATAATCCAGTTTTTTCTTCCTGCTTCTCCTTTGCAGTTTGAATAGGTGGCCATAGATCTACAAATTCTGGTTTTCAGGAAAACCAGTTTCCGTGATGAAGGCAAAACAGTTAGCTAGGCAGTTGCTAGTTTGAGGCTACTGCTTCTTTATGCCATCTGAGTGCGAGCGGTGGGGTCAGCTCAATCCCTTTGTGTCATGGAATGTGATTTTAGACCTGCCCTATATGCTTAGCAAAAAAAAAAATCTTTAAAGAACTGTTCAACAGCCAAACTCGATAATTTAGTAAAACACAGTTCTGGGCTTTTTGAAATGTTGTGAGAACATGTTTCCTTGCCTTGCCTTTGTACCACGAGCAAAGCCAGAAACTAATCCCTTAACACCAGTATCAGTCTTAAAGGTCTGTTGGTCTATATGTGTCAATCTGGGACAGATATGACACGTAAAGAGCAGACGCGAAGGCTATGAATCTGACCACCAGTGTTGGGAGTAACGGCGTTACTAACCGCGTTATTTTTCCAGGAACGGAATAATCTAATTAATTACTTTCCCCATCGTTACAATGCCGTTATCGTTACTGAGAATATAAACGCGTTACTACAATTTGGTTGTAGGCTTTCGGCTACACATCAGCTGCATGCTGCCTGGAGAGAGCAGGGGTGGGGATGATGACACTGTTGTAAATGCGACGATGATTGGCTGAGTGGGTGGATGACCTACTCGTGCTGTCTCACTGCACGCGCTAAACACACACAAGACAGCGGCGACAAGCCAGGGAAGTTCACAGGTAGCATTCTCTAACTGGAATTTCCAGAGCCGTATGCCTCCGGTATTTACTGGCACTATTTCTCACCCGTGGAGATAAAAGGCAAGAATGTGTATGTAACATGCACGCCATGCCCAGGTAAAAAAAAACTTTATCCACATCTACCTCAAGTAACTCAAATCTAATGAAGCACCTCACATCATCCCATGCGAATATGAAGCACTTGTTGCTTCTGCAGCTGCTAACCCAAGCCCAAGCCCAAAGGCAGCTAGCTAACCCAACCCCAAGCCCAAAGGCAGCTAGCTAACCCAACCCCAGGCCCAAATGCAGCTAGCTAACCCAAGCCCAAGCCCAAATGCAGCTAGCTAACCCAAGCCCAAGCCCAAATGCAGCTAGCTAACCCAACCCCAGGCCCAAATGCAGCTAGCTAACCCAAGCCCAAGCCCAAATGCAGCTAGCTAACCCAACCCCAGGCCCAAATGCAGCTAGCTAACCCAAGCCCAAGCCCAAAGGCAGCTAGCTAACCCAACCCCAGGCCCAAATGCAGCTAGCTAACCCAACCCCAGGCCCAAATGCAGCTAGCTAACCCAACCCCAGGCCCAAATGCAGCTAGCTAACCCAAGCCCAAGCCCAAATGCAGCTAGCTAACCCAACCCCAGGCCCAAATGCAGCTAGCTAACCCAAGCCCAAGCCCAAAGGCAGCTAGCTAACCCAACCCCAAGCCCAAATGCAGCTAGCTAACCCAACCCCAAGCCCAAATGCAGCTAGCGTGAGCCCCAGCGAAGGAGACGGAGCCACTCGAAAAGAAACAACACTCGATTTTTCTGGTCAGAATTGATTTATGAATTTATTTCTATGCATCATATGGCAGGCTGCAATCTATTGAATTCAAATAAATACAGAATATTATAAATTACTGTATATAGTGTTTTTATATCTTCTATATAGGGAGTATAGGGAAATATTCACTGAGTCCATTTTTTTCCCTTTAGCACAAGTTTCTTGTGTTTACCTTGAATGAATTCAATCAGTTAATATAAACATATTTGATGTTAAAGATGTTATAAAACACAAAAAATAACGCCACCGTTACTTTGCTGAGTAACTAATTACTTTTACAATGTGGTAACTGAGTTACTTACTCAATTACTTTTTGGGAGCAGTAACTAGTAACTATAACTAATTACTTTTTAAAAGTAACTTGACCAACACTGCTGACCACTGACCTTTGCAACCAGCAGTTATCACAGCACGCATACACAATGACTGCAAACAACTTCTCTTTTAGAATGAGCACAATATCATTCATGAAAGTTAGCGCAATGGTTTAATCAATGATACTTTCGACAATAAACACTATTGTCTACTCTGTACAAGATATACAAGCAAACTCCAATACTATGAGGCAGAACTCTGTGTGTGCGTGAGAGAAAAAAAGAGAGTATGGAAGAGGAGGAAAGAACCATGAAACAAAATGGCGGCCCTGACCATGTGAGTGGTGAGGTCACAAAATGATTACTGATGCCGTGTGATAACCAAAGAAAACAACAACAATGGCTGACGTGTAGTCAATATGTTGATCGGGGACACGTGCCCATGGCGTGGGCAAGTGGTGCTGCACAGGAAAGGAAACCTATGCAGAGCAGGATGTTTAGATCCTGTCTTTGGAACCAGTTCTGGTTAACAGAGCGCTTCAACTGTTCGCGTATGATTGTCGTTTAAGGTGGCAGGTTAAACAAAGGAGTGACGGTTGGTTTGAAAGCAAAATCACGACTAACATAAACTCAACTCAAATTAACCTTAGTATTCGAACAAGTTCACAACACAAACTTAAAATAAGTAAAGAAGCACACAGTGCGGTACATCTTAGCAGTGTTGCGTCTGTTTTTTTTTTTTCTTTTCATGGTTCTTAAGAGACGATGTGGTCCTTGGAAGAGGACTGGAGACAGTCTGCTGTCAAGTTCAGGTGTCCAGTCTTTGCTGCAAGTTTTAGTTTGCTCTCTGGAAGAAGGATAGTGGTGGCTTCATCTTGTTCTGGTGGAGTTAGCACTGGGCAGGCTGCAGAGAGAGTTGGTGTACGGCCTTTCCTTTTCGCAGTCTAGGCGGTCCTTGGGGGTTCTGTGTATAGAGTTTGGGGTGTGGCTACCTGGAAGGAAAGCAATTGAGTTTCAGAGTAAAAGTCCAGTTTAAACCACAAATGACTGATTAACTTTTAACCAAATGCTTAACTATGTTTTCATGCAATTAAAGTCAACTTTTAACCTAAATACTGTCAGGCTTGGACATAAGAGGGGACTCGGATGCAGAGAGTTGGCGGAAGGGCAGACTTTATTAATTCCAAACAAAAATCACTCCTAGGGAGGCAACATAAACGGCTATGAAACTTACTTGAACTAAGAAACTAAACTATGAAAATTACAAACCAAAAATCACTCGTAATGAGGCTATAGAACTGTGACTTGATAAGCAGGGTAGATATCAAGACAAGGTCTATGGCTGCGAAGATGACACACTGGCACAAGACAAAGGGAGACGCAGACTATATGAACAAAGGGGGAAAGGGACCGGGTGGAAACAATCAGGAATCAGGGAGACGATCAGACCGGAGACACGTGAGGAAGGGCAAGTGACTTGAAACGAGAGGACAGTTACTTATCAAAATAAAACAGGAAATGACGAGACAAAAACACCAAAATAAAACAAAACCTCACCGCGGTGTGACAAATACAAGTCAACTTGAGCCTTTGACATGAGTGGACGCTTCTTATATACAATTTCATTGGTTATTTGAGTCTTTGTTGGGTTTTTCGTTTTTTTTGTTTGTTTGGTTTAAAAGATTAAATAAGCTTGAGAAGACAACAGCTTACACGATGACCTTTCCATAATTTTTTTCTGCCTTCATGAAAGAACACATAACAGCCTGAAGTAGACAAATCTAAGCCTGGGTTCATTTTAGGCAGATAGGTCAACTGAAATGGATCGAAAAACCGCTTCAGAAGTGCAGCATATTGGAATAGTTTTTGTATAAGACTCTCAAAGACAGCTTGTGATTCATATTCAGACAAAATAGGTCATGATGTCTTCTGACATCTTATTACAGGGTTGTAATAACGGTTTTGTTGAAGCTTTGCAGGATTTCTAACATTTGGTCGCATACTGTATGGAACATTTATACAGGTCAGTCGAAGCTGACGTAACGTGTGGGCATGTGGCATGAAAAAGTCCTGTCCTAGGTGATAACGAAGCGATAGAATCATATCAAATGGGTTATCCTTCTGCTGCTGCGTGATGTTCGAGGATTATACACAATCTGCAACCCATCTGGGTGCACTTTATAGGGATTTAACTTACTGTGGCTTTATCAAATGACAAGACAAATGGGGGTGGATAAAGTATGGATGAGAAGTGACAAGAAATCTGAAAAAGTGCAAATGCCCAGATGTGGCAAATGGATAGATCTGTTATTTTTTTGCGTGGCAAACTATGGCAAGTTCCACCAAACATATTTGCATTCTCACTCTGCAAAAATCTGGCATGTTTTACCAGAGGCTTCCTCAGTGTCCCTTGTTTCCACGTCACTGTGGTTGTCTGGATTGCGGAGGCTTGATGGCGACACCTTCAGCGACCTGAGTAACGGCAGCTGTGACAGGCCGCTGACGTGGCTGTCGCTCATCCTGACCGTTGACAGACATGTAGCCTCATCCTGCCAGCTAACATCTGGGGGAGCAAAGGGCCCGAACAGTCATCCTGACAGCAGGGAGAGGAGGGGAGAGGACGAGGAAGCACAAAAACAGAGGAGGATTGCAGCGAGGAGTAAGGACTGTTTCCTGATAATGATTGAAAATGTATTGTAATTGACAATTTACATGCATTAACACCAGGGTTTAGGTTTGGATCTAGGCACCACATCAGAAAATGGAGAACTGATTTTTCATTTTAGTTTCAGAGCTGGGAAAACTAGATTTTATTTTTTTGGTTTTTAATTTTATTTGGAAAATAGAAATAAATTAATGATACACGGGTTGAGGAGGGACTGAGTTAGATCGAGTCTTGTGTGTACAAGTAGTCCCAATATGTCTTTCAGCTAGAGAAAAGTGTTAAAATATGCATCTTCTCATGGTCTGATGAGTCAGCATGTCCAGTGTCAGGGCCCAAATGTTAATGTTTGTAACAAAATTAACAATATGCTTCTGGTGTCAGAATCATTTTGAAGGATTTAGTTTGGAAATTAATGCATAATAATAATAACAATAATAATAATAATAATAAAGAAAACAGTCATTACTGTTGTTTGATTAAGTTGCCTTCAGTGTGAATTTCAGCCTGTACAATTGTCTTCTCTGTCATACAGCAGCAACAGATGTGAAGGGATTGGACATTGTTTGTTTGATGAATAAAGTGTCGTGTCAAGCAACTTGCTACAGTCAAATCACACACACACATCTGCCCATGTTGGAAAAGGATATTGCATCATGAAAAGAGGACAGAAGCAGCTTGTTCACTTTGCTGTGAAAATAACTAAATGCTCAGCCCCCAGTTAATTTGTGGAATAAACCTCGCTCAGGAGATCAAGGTGCATGCTGAACAGAGATATTGACTGTAGGAGATTAGCATGTTCAACCTCACCTCGACAGTCAGTGCGGTTTATTTTTGACCTCTTGTGGAATACAAAATAACACGGAGAAAGCATTACTTCGATTGCTTAATAACGGTAAAGTAATGCTATTTACTCTCAAAGCACCAGAGGCCTGTTCTCATTTATCTAACAAGAAATTTGCTTTGAATTTTTAGGCGCCACTCTAAAGTATAATAGTCTTTATAAAGTTAGAAAGTCTTCATTCTGTCTCGAAATTAATTTTGGGAGTTAAAAAAAGAAATCTCTTAGATATCTCTATCCAATATTTGTGTTTCTATGTGCTTAACCAAGTGAAATTGAATCATATGAAAACCCACTGAGAGTATTTACATGCACATTACGGTGTGGTATTCCAGGTTTTGATCACATACTGGATAAGTTGTTGACATGAAACATGAGAAATCGACTCACTCCCGGCATTTCTCCTCCTCCTCCTTTTTCACCTCAGCCACATTGATCGTTACCCAGGTATCAAGATTTTTCCAACTGCAGATAAGAGCTTACCCAGATTGGCTGAGAGCAGAACATGATGTTTATCTGTGCAGCAGAGAGCTGGAACACACCAAAATGACTGCACATACGCACACTGCAGAAAGTTTAACAAATAAAGTTTAATTGGATTTTTTTTTTGGAGGGTCACAAACAGATTTACCTGTTCAGTTATAAATGTAATAACTTGTGTAACTTAAATAACTTATTATTATCTAAGTGTTGTTTTAATTGTAAAAAATGAATATTTTTGGGCTCATTAAGATTTTGTTAAGGAGAGCAACGTGACAGAATTACTCTCGAACAAACTACTTTAACAGGTAGCCGAATATTCACACAATATCATGAAATGTGTTTTCAAAGGGTGTCAAGAATTTCTGGAAGCCAAAAGCGAGCTGCTGTTGGCATCCTTGTGGCTCTTTTAAAGCTCATTGATCATACTTTCACACACTAAAATTGACAATAATGAGGAATAAACATTGTGTCAGTCCTTGATCCACAGCTCTAAACGTGTGCTGTCTGCAGTAGACTGAAGGCAAGCATATCAGTGGCTTTTTTAACCTTGGATAAGTGTTAGTAGTGCCGCTTATCATTGTGAAATGTATCCACTTCTCCTGTTTAACTGAAGCATCCCTCTTGAATGTTGTCTTTTCGTCCTGTCCTTTGACAATCACATATTAATGTAACCAGTAAGCTATTTAACTTTGCTCTTTAGAAGAAAGAACAACAGTTGAATAGCCAGGACTGAAAGCACATACAGTACAAAAATGCTTTGATTGTCCCTATTTTCTTGTCTGTTCAGTCTTGTTACAAATAACTAAATGAATAAAATGCTTGAGATTTTCTCATGTGTAGGCAAAGGGGAATGTGATGCAGTGATGGACAGAATCAATAGTATCAACCACATGGAAAAAGGGTGGTGATGGGAGATGTCGATGCAGTTGACTCATTTGGTATTGATAGTTGGGCTATTTCGGCACATTTTCCTGAGCCACGAAAGCTTATTCTTTATTCAAAGTATTTGAAAAATGTCACATAGTCTGATTACAGAGGAATAACATCATTGTCAAGGAAATGTGCAAAGAGAGAAACATCTGAACTAAACCCTAGACCTCAGCGATTAAAAAAAAAAAAAAGTACCTGGATTCCTGATGGCCTAAGTCGTGCTTTCAGAGGCAATGCTCTCTGTGCTCAGTCTTCAACGTCATGACACAGCAACACTGAGTTGAGTTTGCGTTGATATTAGACACACAAGTTCTTAAGAGACTGGTTCTGGTTTTGCTGGAATAAAACTACTTTTCACTGTTTTAAAACCATTGCCAATTATCAGTTGATTGGATTATAATTTATATAAGCGTTGAAAATCGTTATAATTCTGTTTAAACATTATGCAGTTAAAAAAAATGCTGTCTGGTATGTGCACTACTAGATAAGAACTGAATTATGGAGAAACTTACACATTTTTTCCCTTTTCTTTTTCCTTATGAAATGAGTTTCTAGCTGGCAGCGGGGCATACAGCATGTTTGATTAGCAATGCCAGTCACTTATATGGGCAGCTTTGTCTGTCTGTTGATCTGTCCTTGTGGGGCTACATCTGTTGCCTTGGACTTTTACCCCTGTTACATGAGGAATGAAGGGAATAGAATTTCTAATTTACCTGAAAATTCTACAAATGTCAAAGATGGATTAAGAACGCGAAGGCTCATCCAAGGACTCGCTAACTTGATGTTTTGGGAACTCGTTGATTAAAAATGTTTTAAACAGGATAAGCACAAAATGTTCTTGTTGAAGGCAGAAGGTAGTAGGGAGAGGAGAGGATCATTTTAGTCTCTGTTTTCCACTGAGTCTGACCCCTTTTTGTTTCTCTTCAAAAAGAAGAAATACCTTCCTGCTTTTTTTTTTCTTCTGAAAAGCAATAAAAATTCATTTGTAATTTGTTAATTCATTTACATTCCTACTTTACAGGGGTGGCCAAAGCCTACCCATGCAATTTAGAGTCACCAATAAATCTAATGTTTTTTTGGACTGCGGGAGGAGGTCCAAATACCCAGAGGTGACCCATGCTAGCACATAAGCCCTTTTTCCATCAACGACATGATTCGCTTTAATTTGATGCGCATCAGAAGTTAGTGCGATACATGTGATGGAAAAGCGGTTAAATCGCTAGAACGCCTGTTTTGTCGCATTAAATCAATTCGCTCGAAATAGGTGGTTCAGGGCTAAGTTGTATCGCTACAGAAGTGATGGAAAAGGTTAATGCGATTCAGACTAGCCACGCATGCGCAGATGGTATTGGTAAAGCGCGAGGATTCGAATGTTGTTGTTGAGCCGCTCAGCCGCCCCATTTCACCTATCCTGTCGGTATCAAAACAGCAGCAACAACTAGTAACAACAATGTCCGCTGATAAAAGAAACAACTGGTCGAGAGCAGAGACTCTGCTTTTTTTTAAACACAATTCGGGAGGTCCTGAAGCAGCATAATTAATTCTCGCCTCGCTCTCATCGATGAGAGCGAGGCGAGAATTAATTATGCTGCGGATCCTGCGGATGAAGGATCCTCCTTCTTAAATTTCTGACGGCTATTATAAGCTGACACAGCAGCACTAGCAGCATGTTTAGTCCTATCCTACGGTCCATAACTCTAAATAAGTAACTAGCCTAATAAATAAAACGAAAGCCGGTGGTGAAAAGGTACGTAGCCTTGAAAGTTATAGCAACTGTTATAACAGGAGGCTGACAATAACAGCGCGAGCAATTAAATTCCCGCTACCGAGCATTCTAATTCGCTACAATTCGCCACTTTTGTAATGGAAAATCATCTGGTCGAGTCAGAATAATGCGCATCAGCATGTTCCAGTGATGTCATTTTATTTCGCTAGAATCGTCCTGTTTGATGGAAAACCAACCGAACGCATCTTATATCGCAACAAAGTAATGCGATATAACTTTTAATTCGCTACAGAATCTGATGGAAAAAGGGCTATAGAGAACAAACCCCATACAGAAAAGCCCCAGCTAAAATTCTAACATGGAACCTTCTTCCTGTAAGGCAACAGTACTAACCACCACACCAATGTGCAGCCTCACTTTGCTGAAGTAACAATTGGGAATCAGGCTCTTCTTTACTCTTTGTGTCCCCCTACTGTTGTGGGATGTACCGCTACTTTTACTGTTGTAAAATCTAATTTCCATCTGAGCCCTGCACATGCATCGCTATTGTGCAGTTTGACACAGCTATATATGTGACTTTGACAAAAGACACCCCCAGGGACTACCAAAAATGTCAAGTGACAAGGCAGGGTAATGTGACAGGACCTAAGAAGAATAAGTCTGCATACCTTCACATACACAACATAAGAAAATGAACAATATGAATAGGAATTTTCCAAAACTGGCCAAACATATTAACATGAGAAGAATTTAATTGCATGCAAGTCTGTCTCATTAAGGCTCCATCTGTGCGGCAGAGACGATAACAATAAGGTTATAACGTACGTTTCAGCCTCTGAAAATCAACACGACAGGGACGAGCACGCTGCTGTTATAATGTTGTGTATTTCCCGTTAGTAGAGGTGGAGAGCATCAACGTAAATGTTTTGGAGTATATACACGTTTCAATAGTTTTATTACAGGAATCAACCAATTCAATTCCCTCTGATTCACAGTCAGAACAGAGGCAGAAATGACCATGATCGTATTCGTCTTATGATAATGAACCCACACTTCTGCGACAGAGCCATGCAATCACAATGCAACACAACACAGAAGAAGAGCTCATCAGTTATTACCAGCTCAGCTGCAGCAACACTAACTCTGTCATCCTGTTTTTTCTCTGAGTTCTTCAGTAGTACGTAAATGCAACAGATTCTGGAAGTCTGAATAATAAGCAGATTAACTGGTGCCAGGTATAAGTGTTAGGATTTGGTATAAAAGGAGCATCCACCAAAGTCTTTCTAAGCAAGGATGAGTTGTAACTATTTGCTTTGTGCTACACTCTGCAAAAGAACTTTAGCCGTTTCACATATATTGTCACAGTGTGTAAAAACCAAGGATGGAAACTAAATATTAGATACATGTGATGTTTACGCCCTTAGGCAGCACTGCACGAGAAACAGTTGTGTCACCACATTCAACACGGCCACATGAGCTCAGGAATACCTTGAAAAAAAACATGTTTACCCGGCACAGTCCACTGCTGCATCCAGAAACTGTATTACACAAGAAGGAAGCCATATATCAACTCTGCAGAAACAGCGCTGAGTTCTCAGAGCACAAGCTCATCTCAGATTGGCAGAGATGAACACGTACTCTGTGGTCAAATGAGCCTACGTTTCAGCTGCTTTTTGGAAAAAAAAAAAACTGACTCCCGGTCCTTGTGCCAAAGATAGGACAGATCATCCAGGCTGTTATCAAAGAAAGGTGCAAAAGCCAGCGTCTGTGATGGTATAGGTGTGCATCAGTGTCCATGATATGTGTGACGGTACCATTGATGCAGACATGTATATTGGAATTTTGAAATGACTTATACACCCAGTTAAGTCTTTAGTATTTCAGCACGATAATGCCAGACCCTCATTCTACACAACACTGTGACTTCTTAGGCACAGAGAGTGTGTATTTGACTGGCCTCCCTGCAGTCCAGATATATCTACTATTGAAAATGTATGAAACATCATGAAGAGGAGACTAAATCACAGACTGCTGGACAGCCGAAATCTTGTTTTCAGCAAGAATGGACACAGCTTCCACTGGAAAGTGGCACCAATATTTATCGTCTGTTCCTAAACCATTAAAAAGTGTCATTAAAACAAAGACTGGTGTAACACAGTGGTAAACAAGCCTCTGTCCCAACTGTTTTGAATGTGTTGCTGCATCAAATTCTAGTTTTATTTAGATTTTGTAAATACAATGAAGGTGCACTGGAAAAAATGCCCCTCCAAAAATAAGCAAAAAAACCAACAAATACGAGACGTTTTTGCTTGAAATAAGCAAAAAATCTGCCAGTGGAACTAGTGAAAATCGGCTTGTCAAGATTTCTTGAAATAAGATGTGATATTTAGGACTTTTGAGATAAAAGTGATCTTTAAATTAGCTTAAAAACCTCTTCAAATGAAAAAAAAAGCTTGTTTCATATGATATGTGACTCAAAACAATTTGTTTTCTAGACTTTTTCATTTAACAAGATATTCCAGATGTATTGTATTAAAACAAGTCCCTATATCTGGCTGAAATGGTACTGAAAAGGCAGTTGTGTCTTATATTAAGTGTAATAAGATATTTGGACTAGAAATTAGACAAATATACTTGGTAAGACTTTGATTTTTTCCAGTGTGGTCAGTCAAGACACTAAAAATTCTACTCCTGTCTGTTGAATAAAGACACAACAAACAAATTTACAAACAAGATATTTGAGTTCTTGAAAAAAAAAACAACTTGAAATGTTCTGTTCTATAACTTTTAGCCTGGAAAGATGGATTTTTCTCTTAAATCTTGTGAATCTCACAAAATCAAGCTGCCTTTTGAGATAAAGCAGATGCCATCATTCTCTGGGAAGCCAATTTCCTTATTCTTCACGTCCCATATGTTCCTTTATAGTTCAAACTGCTGTGCACCCAATAGTGTCACTTTTTATTGTGTGGCTTATTTGGCGCAGTCCTTCTGTCTTCCCCAGAATAATAAAATCACCATTTGTGTGTGCAGACAATTAAGATTTCGTCCTTCATTGTAAAGGTTGACTGCTGCCTCCCAGAATCAATGGCGAAAGAAGCGTTGGAGTGCCACAAAGCCTCATAAGGAGGAAGTCAGGCTGTATGTTAGTGTCTGACATGCATCCAACACCCATAGCCACTGTCTTCTTGTGTTTTACCAACTGTCAACACTACCTTTTCTTAGCCTACTTCATTCTGTCACTGCAATAAACTAAACTTTACTTTTCACGAAATTTTCGAGGTGTATGAATCAATTTTGTCATAGTCATTTCCCTTTTGGGAAGGCAGCGACAAATAGAGAGAGACACTTAACTCAAGGCTTTGTGTCAAGGAGCCCAAACTGATCTCAAAGCATCACTTTTTCCCCACATTTCTTAAAGATGACACAATTTTTGTGCCTTTTAACCCTCTGGGGTCTAAGGCCTTTTCAGAGACTTTGAGGCAGTTGTCACCACCTTGACATTTTCAAGTATTTCAACTAACTGTACACATCTATGCAAAAGTGACACATATGGTTGTATTCTGAAAAGCCTAACAAAAAACAATATGAGAGTGAAGTGAATGTAATACAAACAAGTTTTATTGAAATTGAGGGGAAACACAACTGTACAAAAAAACAAGTTTTAGAGGTCTTCAAACAGTGCAAGAAAAGAAAACACACTATAAATATATCTAGCCAAGACTTTTGAAGGTTGAACCTTGTAAACAAAAGTGTTGGCTGCATAAAAGTAAAAAGTGCAGTCAGAAATGTTTTTTTGTTTCCACACAAACTGTAAAAAAGTAATTGTAACTCCAGTTAGTGTCTCTGTTTGTTGAATACTAATTAGATGGGTGTGTAACACCCCTGATTGCCCCCACCCCCCTGTCACTCTCCATGTGATAATTGTCTGTCACTGGCAGGACATTGCTGCCTCCCCCCACATGCTGGCTGAATGGGGCGTGTTCTCACCTGTGAATAGCCACTCAATCACCTGGTACTTTACATGTGAATAGCGATAGGTGTGGCCGAGGAAGCTGCTGCAGTCTGAGAGGACAGAAAATCCAAAGATTTCTGTTCACTCTCTTTAAAAAGGGCCAGCTATATAATTTATTTTAAAATATACATATTTGAAAACTAGAAGTTTCAAGGTTTTTAATGGTGTCACTTATATGTTTCAATGACAAAAACTCACAGAGTTACAGATGTGTTTTTGGAGATGTGTCAAAAATGCCCACCGGTGGGCTTTAGACCCCAGAGTGTTAAAGTGTGGAGGTCAAACCTCAAAAACCACAAAACACATTTTGCTTTGTCACTTTCTTTATTCTCTTATTTTTTAATTAACTTTATAGTGATGAAGAAACTCTTTAAAAACTCAGATTTACAAATAATCCAGTTTGGACATTTCAGTAAATCCAGATGAGTGTTCATGTGGGTCCCATGTTCTTTTTGTTGTTTTTTTTCCACAAAAAAAAAACATGGTTTGGGGTGGTCCGTGGCGTAGTGGGTACAGCAGACGCCCCATGTACAAGAGGCTATAGCCCTTTGCTGCATGTCGTTCCCCCTCTCTCTGCCCCCTGCTTCCTGTCTCTCTAAACTGTCCTATACTCAAAAAATAATAATTAAAAAAAAACGTAGTTTGATCAATGGAGAATAAAACTAGTACTTTACCTGTTGTGGATGTGTAATTAATCTGCACTAACATGGATGGATGGCCAGATAAGCTGCCACAACATAAAGCATCGTAGCTCGGAGTACAACAAAGTGACTTACTGTAAGTTTTCATCATCAGTATGCTGATGTATCTATACTTAAAATCAATGTTAGCTGCTACGGTAATCTCAAAAATACTGTAAATGGAGCCATATAAAGGAGCCACGTGATATAGCCACCCTACTATATATGCACCACTTTCAAGTCTTTGCGCACAAAATATATGTAATGATACCACCTTCTTACTTTGCTTTTGACTTCAGCTTCCAGTGGATTCATGAACAGAAAAATGTTTGATAGACAAACACACGCAGCCCATACTAAATAATCGCAGTGCCTGTATTCAAGCTCCCAGTCAGGGGACCTTTGTACCATCTCGTACTCATTTTTCTTTCAATGTTTTACGGTCTATCTCTACTATGAATATCAATTAAAAGCCAAATACTAAAAAATATTTGTTTTATAGAAAAATAAAATAAGTACAGTTCACCAAAGGTAATGCAAACAGTCTAGCTCCGAAAAGATGTAACTATTTCAGTAATCTGTTAAATGAGAGAAGGGCTGACTTAACTAGCAGACCATTTCTAATAATATTCATCTAAATTTATTTTTACTTTTAAACTTCTTGAAATCATATCCTTATGGGTTTTTTTTATTTAAGGAGATTTATGACATTGATCATGCTTTGCAGACAGTTTTAGATTTGGTCTGCTTGTGGCAGCTGCTCATTTGGACAATGTTTTTATAAAGTAAAGGCAATAAAACTGATTCATAACCAGGCTTTGCTTTACTTTCCTTTTCACACAGTTTGATGGCATTCAGTACTTTTCATCTATGCTCATGAGTCTGGCAGCAGCTGGTAGCTGGGATGGGATGTATTATCTCCTGACACGGTTGACTGAGTTGAATTCAGCATTGCAAGAAGCTACCTGAAGTGGAGTAGAGAAAGGTTTTAGCTTTGGGGGGGGGATTATCATTACATTTAAAATGATAGTACAGAAAACTCAATGTTGTCTATGTGCTGTACTGTTTCGATTAAATGAAAACAAAAATATTGCAGAAACTATGTGAATGAATGAATGAATAAAAAATACTTTATTCATCCCAAAGAGAAATGATATAAATAACGCCTAGTCATGCTATGATTTGGAAAAAGAAAAACTTTTGAAGAGATAAGATTCTTTCCAACAACAAAATAAAACTAAATTAATGACGCTTAATGCCACTTCAGCACACACTGTCTATTTTCCTAGCAAGATGTGTACTTTTTGTTTTTATTTAATTAGACACACTGCCAGCTCTGTGTGATGAAGAAGAAACATTTTGTGATGTGATGCTGAATTTGCATAGCAACTCCTTTGACACCTGATGTGTAACAGCCAGAGGAGCTACAGCTCAGGGATTTATACAAAGCTGAACCTCATCACTTTTATTTTAAAACATGTTTTCAGGGCTCCCACGCAAATGCTGTATGGTTTTGCTGACAGAGGTGTATTATTTGTTACTGTGACTTATATTCTGACCTATTTAGAGAATGCTGGGTCGTCAATATGCTAGATAGCGTTATGAACTATTTTAAAACAAGCCTTGTGTTCCGTGCACAATTTAACATGAGGCTTCAAGAATTGTCTTTCTCTGCACAGTGTTTTGGATGTAAACATCGTTGACGTACTCAAATTTACTGGTGGATTTAGGTACATTATCCTGACAGTGACTCCCAACCAGAGGTACAGTTTACATAAAGGTTCTGACACACCAAACAGACACTAACGCGCTATCAAATCATAAATTTAACTCCCCCGAAAAGTTAGTAAGTAAACATTATTCACACCTACATGTCTACGTTCTTTGGGAATTCTAGTAACTAAATTGACATTGTGGTGTTCTCATGACTGTGCCAGCTATTCATTTAAAAAAGAAAAATGCATTGTTATAATTTTCCTTTGGGCTCAATAAAGTATTTTTTGTATTTCATTGTAGCAAACCCAAGGAAAGGTTATCAACCAACTCTGTAGACATTTCCTTTGCCGTTACATTTGTTTGCTTTTTGTTTGTCTCTGTTTAGTTTAGTTTAAACAGACTCGGTTCATTTTGTGAGGGTGTTGGCAACCTACACATGTGGAGGACATATTTCCAAATAGTTTTTCCCCTTTCAAAACGTGAATGACCTGCTATGCAAAGCAAGAGAATACATGAAGGTTCCAAACCCCTAAAGACCCTGAAAATCCCCAGGTTCACTGCGCGTAGCTTATGATAATTTGATGAGTTGTTTATGCTTAGTAATTTATGGATATGCACCACTGAAGTAAAGAGGTTTTGCTTTTATCACCTTAGTCTTGAACAATTGCCTCTTATCAAAACGCAGCTCTGGGATCTTTACCGTGTCAGCTTATTTTGCTTATGTTCAAAGGGCACTTCTTAATTAATTGTGTTTAATCGTATTACAACACAGAAAACCTGAGGCAATGTAATAGTTCGAGACAAGAAGCCTGTACAGAATGCAGAGAGAGTTGGAAGGATTGGAGAAGGGATTATCTTTCTTCAAGGCCTCCCTTGTAGGTAAATCCAACACTGTCCCTCTCCCCTTTAATCATACAAAAAGGAAGCAAAAGGGACTTTAGGTTAAGATGACTTAATTGTGTTGCTAATGAACTATCACGAGTGTGTCGACGTTCTCAACCCGGCATCTCTCTTTTCTTGGAGTGCCTGACGTCTAATTAGTCATCCTTAAAGGGATAGTTCGCCTCTTTTCACCAGGCGCGTGAGCGCCAAGCGATTGTGAGGTCTGACTTTTTCTGGATGAACGATTTTGGGATGCAAATGTATTACTCTGTTGAACGCATATTATTTTGAGAAGCAAAACGCTTTATTTTTTAAACCCCAGCCAACTAGCCGGACTACCTTCATCAACACCAAAACGAGGCTGGAACTCTGCTCACAGGACGCAGCAGGGGGTAAGAAGATGTTCATAAATGATGCTGCTGATATGGGATGTTACACAGCTTCATGTCAAAAGAGGCGAACTACCCCTTTAAATGGAGAGTCATAGCTGCAACTAAAACAGTCCAGAAGCCAACTCAAGACAGAGACATAAACACATTGGAGTTGAAAATAATGAGTAATGAGTAATAATGAGTTGAACAAACTGCAGATGTGCATTGTACACATTAATAAAGAAGCCCAAGCGTCCAATAAATGAACATTGACACTCTGCATAGTGGGAGAATTGTTTTGTAGTGCCATAGAAAAGGGAAAAAATTTTAAATTTCAGCCAGATGAAGGTGAATCAACATTCAAAGGTGGCTCGAACAAAGGTGCTTCTGAGAGATAACAGAAAAGCGCTCTGAAGAGCTCACTCTGAGTGGAAGCTTTTGTTGCCAAACATCATAACTCTGTGGTTTATCGTGTCTCCTGCCCGCGAAGCTGCAGGGTACAGTAAAGAAATCTCATCCTGGAAATCTCTTTTTCTTTCAAAAAGAAAATTAAAATAAGTTTTTGGCAGAATTATTCAGCCAGAGTCATATCAAAGTGTATCTGTATATGCTCTTAGAAAACTGATCCCTATACAGGCAGTTGAGACACTAGTAAATCACCATTATGGTGAGTCTTTGTCCGTGTTAGTTTTGAATCTTCAAGTTTAAAGGACAATTTCGGTCGTTTACAACATCCAGCTGTATTGCCCAATCTACCCATGATTTAGCCATAGCAAAGACGCAAAAAAATGTCATCCGACCCTGACACTGTTGCTTGCACGGAGATTTCGGACTGACAACATAGCCATGGGGGGATCAATTTATATTGTGTTTTAAACGCTATTTTTATACCTCTTCTACAGCTCCAAACAACATAACACTTACGTGGTAGTGAGTAGAGGGTCCCTAAAGCCAAACCGAAGTGTCCCGAGGTCTTCATGTGGTCGGATAGAGAGTCCAGAATGAATTTAATCAAGCCAGTACCTGCTCTCAATCAGAGCCTCTTCCGTCAACAAGAGGCTATCTCACGCGAGACATCACGTCATGTGAGTCCGTAGGAGTTGATTGCCGAGTGTGGAGTAACTCGCTCTGGAAAGTCACAATTTCGTTGCCGTTCTTTTTACAAACATAGTCCAGTATTTCTTTCGAAAGTGAAATGAAGTTGTATGCAACAGCAAAGCCTAGCTTACTAACAGGTTGGGATTTTGAAATGTCACGTGACGTGGCTATGTTGTCAGTCCGACATCTCCGTGCAAGCAACACTGTCAGGGTCGGATGACATTTTTTTTGCGTCTTTGCTATGGCTAAATCATGGGTAGATTGGGCAATACAGCTGGATGTTGTAAACGACCGAAATTGTCCTTTAATCCAGACAAGTATTTTGCTGCTATTTTTAGAAAAAGATCTATCTAAAAAGCATGTCACATGACAGTTGATGAAGAAGAGTGCTAGTTGTGATTGACAAGTGATTGGAATGTGGAGTCTGTGTTATCACTTCCAGCACATCAGAGAAGCTTTCTGAGCAAAATTGACCTGGAATTTATCCTACTAAACGGCAGTTTTGACAAGATATTAGCCGTTGATTGGTGTTAATTTTTCAGTGATCTTTATGGTCGTCACCCTCTGGAATTAGTTAATAATTCATTAATAACTCTGCACTTGTCTCATCAACAAGATAGTTAAAGAAAGATAATGATTTTGCTGCAAAAAAAAAAAACCCAACCAGTTTCTGCTGAAAAACAGGTTTAGTTAAAAGTGTTGATATAGATTACATCTGGAATTAATCCTCTTCTTTTGCCGGGCAAAACTGTGACCTCTCCTAAATATGAGACCTCTCATGCACATTTGTCTTACAAGTATGTGACTGCGTACAAAAACAGCCTCACCAGTTTGGATCCAACAAACTGTGTTTGTGTTAATTGCTTCTCAAGGAAATGTAACTTACAGTCTTAAAATAATTGAGCGGTTTTCATTTTATCACTGACGGTGAAATTCCACGTTACTTTTGCATGGCACGACATTTAGGAATACTGTCCTACTTATGATAAATACAGACAAAAAAATATGGAAACCTGAGTTGATGCGTGGTGAAAATAATAGGGCGTGATATATGGGTGGATAAGAATTGCTTTGGCATTCATGTTTGTTTTCCTTCATCTCTTTATCTGCAGCCAGAATTTTTGACCGTGTTGAATCTGCAGACAACAAATAAAACTATATATTACAAAAGAAATATAATAAAGAAATAAAGCACTAGATTTATTTTCTGCTTGTGGAATCTGAAGGGCTTTATTAGACTCAACTTGCCTTTGGGGTTGCTTTACCTCTCATTTTTCTCAGTTCAAGTAGGAATGCCAGTCTCAGATCTGGCTGTCCTCCAAATACTTTGCTCTCTTAAAAGATGCAACAGTGCAGTTTGGCAGCAGGCACAAACAGAAAGATAAGACATGACATATTTTCCAAGACCGGAGCAGGACTGCAAGCTCCCGCGTTTGAGACGTCCAAACATCCAAAGTACACCTTTATATAAAGAATGCAAAGAGTTTTTCGGCTCTCTGAGGAAGCTGTAGTTAAGTTGTTGAACGAACTGGCTGAACTAGTTGGATTCAGCAGGCTGGAATTATGTCTGTTACCAAAAGGAAGTTTAAAGATTTAAAAGCTGGGAATAAAAACTTGTGGCTTCGTGACTGTATTATAAGTTTAACAACTATGAAATAAAAAATAATGTGAGACAGAGAAATGCTGGAATGTGTCGGAGAAATGGAGGTAGTAATCTTGTTAAAAATTCCAACCTCAAAGGGAATGAATAAAAAGAAAAAACAATCAAGATGACAGTTAGAAGGCATCAGAAGTGGATAAAAGAAAGTAGAGATGACACAGGGAAACAAACAAGGGAAATTGGCAGTAAATAGAGTAAATAACAACGAATTTAAAAAAAAAATGATGCAAAGAGTTTAGTTTTATAAGTTTGTAATTAAAGAATGTTAATAATATGTGTTCGCCAGACAGGTTTTAATCATAATTTGACATAGATTTTAAACTATCAGTGAACTGCTTCTGTCTTTGCCATGTCTGTGTAAATTCTGGGTTTCAGAGATCACATCCATCTTCTCTTTGCTGTACTGCGAGCTTTAAATGGAACAGTTCAACTCTTCCAGCCTCCCAGCAGACATCTGCTTTAATCTAACCTTCGCCTGAAAGGAAAACCTCGTCCCACACCAGGTGAAGCAGGAGAAAGTGGCTTAATGGTCCGCTGCTGTCAGAGCGCCTGTCCAGAGCAACTCCGGACTTTTTTTCAAAGTCAGAGATATAAACGACACCTAGCTGCATTAAGAGTTAGAAGATGGAGAGGCTTTAGGGAGCCCTGCAGCACTTTGGGGAAATATCTGATCTTCCCCTTTTGTTACCAAGCTACTGGTGTCAATCAGCCTGATGATCCAGACACATACAGTACAGTGGGTCCCTTAATTTTGTAGTTTTGGCCAATATTTCTATTAGTGATGATACATTTGTGTTAAACAGGTTGATTGCTAAAATCAGGGGTAACAGTAATGGCTATAAATGTAGTAAGATGAGTTTGTTTGAGCATTAACTTTAAGGTAAAGTCAAAACTGTAATGAAAAAGAACGAGAATAACAATCAATTGCATTTGAACACGTGTCACTAATGTGATAGACAAAATCATTAATCACCGTTTGATGGCAAACATAATTTCTCTTTCTTTTTTTTCCCCAGATAAAATATTTTCATAGATACACATAACTGAAATGGTGAATTTAAATTCATCCATGGATTTAAAACCCCGTTGAAATTCACATTAAAGGTCCAGTAAGAGGGATGTAGTGACGTTTAGCCTCTCAAATTGCCAATTTCAGCCAATTGAATGCTGCCACTTGCCTGAAAACCACAGTTGCTGAGTAGAACTGCTGTCAGCCAGTGTTTGGTTTGCAGAGGCCCAGAGGGAACAAACCAATTATTTATTAATAAATTCCTAGTTCTAAGAATTACAATGCATCTCTGTCAATAGACTTAATCGACATATAATTCATACAGGGACTGTATGTTTAACACAGTGCAGTTTTTTCTGAAAATTTGCACATCTAACCACATATAATCATGTTCTATACCCACTTAATCAACTCACGGTCGCGGGGGGCTCCAGTTCATCACAGGACCACCACAATCCACCCTCACACTCACTCCGAGGGACAATTTAGAGTCCGGACTGCACCCACCATTTCTATTACCAAGCTCATCCTAAATGTTTTTCCTCACACTTTCGAGGTAGTTCAAAGTTTTTTTTAGGTATTTAAGTTTAGAGTTTTTGTCATACAGTGCTATGTTGTAAGACACAAAATGAATGAAAGACCTGCAACATGTCTTCATCAAAGATGTACCGTACAAAGATACCCCGACTGGTGAAACGAGTTCCTTCTCGTGTAAGAAAAACTGTAGAAGAATTGAGTCTATGATGCAAATAATAAACAGTTGGTTTTTTTTTTTTCACTCAAACTATCATACACAGTTTTTGACAAACTCTGTAATATCACTCATGCCCTGTGAGGGTTCCTCGCCTTCTCCTCCAGACAGTCTGTCAGCTCAAATGGGAGCCTAGTTTTCAGAATAAACCTTAAGAATTACACTAATAAGTTTTTCTACAAGCGCTCAGAAGAGATTAGCGGTTTTATTGTAGGTGTTAACACAGGACACACTCGGTCTCCTTGGAGTAATATAGTTCTATCTGGCATTTTTTACTAAATTGAGTCACTTAGATTTTTTTTTTTTTAGCATTTATTTACATTTTTTATCATTTTATACATTTTGAGAATTTTTGTTCAGAAGTTTCAATGAACAAATTTAAGTCGAACTCGGTTCCATACATTATGTGTCCACTGAAGATGAATGACGTGAAGTGATCTATATGAAAGTGCCTTAAACTACAATACTGCTGATGATTGCAAGGTGTTGTGCTAAAACATAACCCCAATGTGCCCACTGCAACGATATATGCTGTGGACCTGATTTGGACCATTACAGCTGCAACATTACCAGTTGCAGTCTTTGTCTCTAACTAGGTATTTTATTTCCTCTTTCCTATAACTAGGTGCTTTATTTACTAACCTTAAGTAGTCTTTGTTTGCGGATATAATCCCCCCCCCCCCCAATAAAGAATAGGTAAAAATAAGACAGCCACCATCCTGACTAGCTGCTAAAGTACTTTTTAAAATTGGTGAATAAAGTTGATGGTTGCACATATATATATATATATATAAAATATATATTATTAAAAAAAAAATCATGTAGACAATTCACATGTTAAAGTGTGCATTGTGTGGTTTCCTGTTAGCACAGCATGGCTTTTTCCTTGCCATTTGTTTGGCTCTCACACAGTTTTCTATTTTGAAGGCATTTCCCATCCAGGTTATGAGGTTATGTATATTTTACAGTTTTAGATACTCCATGACCAAGACCATCTCTTCTTGTTAGAAAAGCAAGATGTAATGTACCGAACTGCAAATTCACCCACGGAATTCAACACCACCACCTCAAAATGTTGTATTATTTAATTCGTTTCATATCTGACTCTGCTTGTGGGAAGTGTTGAAGGAATGCGTTAACCCACCAAACTGCCATCCATCCAACCCGTACAGCACTCCCTGATAGCCCACCTGTCACTGAAAAGAAATACTGGTGGGCATTGCATAATACCTTGTTGTCTTTTTGTTTTTTTGTTGTTTCTTAAAGGTTGCTGTGAACATTCTTGCCTGGAAAACAAGAGTGAATAGAATTTGTTAAAGGTTTTGGTTGTTTGGACTTAACTGTGCAACTTCACGGATACATTTTATGCATAATGCAGGTTTGATTACAGCATCTTCTGTGCCATTTGAGCTGACCCGAGAGTGACTGCCTCACTGCTCAATGCTGTATTTGCATTGTACTTTGTTTGCTGTGAGTATTTGCTTAGAAAAATTTAGCAGATCTTCATTTTGTGGGTTTGCCTTAACTGATGACACTGATACTTCACGTCATCTGGAGTCAAGCCTAGGTCTCATTCAAGTTTTCTTTTTTTGTCCCGTAACACCCACAAGGGAATGTGAAAAGTAGATCAAAGCTGTCACACAGTCTCGATGTTGCCGGGGAACTGTCTCAGTAAACAGTCAGCTCCACATCCGCTGTATATACAGACATTTCCACGGAAAGCATGGATCTCCTGACCATTATCCGCCACGGTTTCCTCATCACCGGTGCACAGCACAAATATGTTTGGAGGCAGCCCATGATTTCTTGGCACTTTTCTGACAGCTTTCCCCAGGTTGGTGTTGGCCTTGGCAACACATCCACCTTTTCTGCAGAAGGCTTCCACATTTTCTCTGCAATGTTGTGCATTACAGTATGTGAACAGGCTGGATTTTTAGACCCTTAACATGAACTAATCTTTCAAAGATTTACAACATTACTGTACTCGACAGTTGTGCCATAAAGGTTTGGCTTTAATGTGGCTGGATAATTACATTCCTCGTTTGCATTATTCATACATAGCTCTGTACATTTAAGTCATCACAATTTACTAATCACATCCTTGTGCTTATATTTTCAATATTTTCTATAATGCCAACAATTTGTACTTATAACAACATACCTGAAAATAACTGTCCCTGCACTGAGGGGAGTTTTATTAAAAGAATAAAATGGCTTGTTGAACAGTGTTGTTGAAGTGTTATAATGCTGTTTTATGATCTGGATCCCGACCATGATTATATTCACAATCTGTGGCACAGTTACAACTGTAGATTGCCTTGAGATATTAGACTTTTATAATTAGAGTGCTCGAATGGGAAAAAAAAAATGTCTCCAGCCCATTTGAAAATTAAGTCCAGTGTCAATTCAAAGCTGTTTGCCAAATGAAAACATTTGTGTTAATAAAGATTTTAAAAAGACATTCACAGTTACAAAGCTCTGTCCTTTTTTTTTTTTTTACACTTCTCTTAAAGCTATCAGGATGATTTTACTAAGAAATCAATCTAAGAAATCACGTAAAATCTTTATTAACATAGAAGTTTATTTTTTCCGAGGCCCTCCGAAGTGATGTCTTTCTCCTGCCGAGCTCACCAGAATCCTAAATTGAAGTGGTGGAATGCCTGGAGGTACTTACAAATAGAGTTGCATATGTATGCAAAGCCTTTTAAGTGTGAAAGCCAAACGCAGTCATGTTTAAATTTTTTAGGTGCATATTGCTTTTCCAGAGGGCAGTACACTCAATTTTCATATTTTAGCATTAATATCCAACAAAGGATTCTTTGCTGTTACTGTGGATAATGACGCTCTTGCACTGTCACCGGGACTTATATTCATGACATTACTATTGCTTACTGTGTTTATATAGTATGCATACAACCAGAGCAGGTTGTGATGGACTCAGTTACTATAAAACAAAAGTTCTGTAAACTTTACATCATCGGGTAAATTGTTGTAGATTCACTCACCTCTTTACATCTGTTACTTTTTTAAACCAAACTTCTAGTGAAACGGCTTCTGTCCAACATGGCCAAATAATATCAAGTAAATAACTGCATTTTCATTACATGCATAAACAGCATCCAGCAGCGCATGGAAAATGTTTCTGCCTTTTTTGCTTGTTTATTTTTTTTATATATTCCTACTTCTGAGAAAGGAAATCTCATCTCCCTCTTCGGCATTACTTTGTGATGGAGAGCATGAAGAATGATCGGTCATTAACAGCCCTTAAAAAAAGATTTTAGCAAAATGCAGTAGGTCGTTGAAGTTGAAAATAAGCAGATGCTGCAGCATAAAATTGGGGGAAATCTGGTTGGCAATCTTAATACACCTGTTGCTTTGTACCAACAAGCATGCCAGCAGCACACTCGAGGCCAAAATCTTAGAAGACACTTTGGAAGGGTAAAAAAAATCAAATCAATTCAAATCAGATTTATTTATATAGCACATTTCATGTACAAACAATTCAAAGTGCTTCACATGAAATAAAAGCATTGCAGCAGGGAGTGGAAGAAGCATTAAAAATACAGTAAATAATATAAAGAGAAACAAATAAAATCATTTAAATGAATTTAAAAACAAGCAACAGTCTAGATAAGTTAAAAGATATCGTGCAGGATAGCGTGCAGATTTCATGCATAGACACGAGAAAAGGTGAGTTAACGTTGTTGAAGCACCTTTTTTTATTTAAATAATTAAAAACCTCAAAATACACGTGGAATTTGTAACAAATGGAGCAGCTTAAAAAATGATTTTGACTTCAAGAAAGTTTTGTATTTACCAGGATATTGAGGATAAACTTCCCTTGAAAGGACAGACAGCAGGAGACACGTATTGAGTGTGAGGTAATGAAGCATACCAATGGGTATGGTCAGAATTATGAACACATTTTTTCAAAGACTTATCAAGAAAATATCTAGTTACACATTTGTTTTAGGTGAACCTTTGCAAAGTGACTCATTGATGTAGCTCAACCATCGATCAGGACTGAGAGGACTAAACCATTGTAAGGCACAGGATGTGCTGTCAGAATCTTTAAAACACATCTTTAAAACACAGTTAAAATGACATGAAGGTTATTACATAAACAGACGTCAGTAAATGGCTTTAAAGGAGAATCCAGTTGCAAACTCTGTTGGGGCTTTTAAGGACCACCCTCTCTATCAGATTAAGTACTTTACATATCATAAAGATGGCTCGGACAATAATACACAAAGCCGATACTGATGTAAGATTGTTTTTTTCATGTTATCACTTACTGCTGTTTAGTGAAAAATCAACATGGACATTTCAAGGAAAGAGGGAGGGGGGTGTCTTTGCTCTGCCTTCCCTCCAGCTTCCTTGCAAGGACCATTTCCTTTAGCTAACAGTCTGAGTTTTGCTGTGTTTGCACTTGGCAATATTGCTACGACAAAACAGGCTTTTTGACAAATCTGCTTCGTTTAAATCCCACTGAATGAGAATGGGTTGCGACTTTTCACTGTCAAGGCCACGAGGAAATCACAGTTGTTCCAAAAAGGAAAATTTAATTTGCTTTGTCACTCCAGCACAAACTCCAGCACAAACACTTTTTTGTCCTGCTGCCTCTACCTTTGAAAGAACAATACCACTTCACATAGTGACAAAACCTTTTTCTGCTACAGTAATGTACCCAGTGGAAACAGTCATCACACTCACAATCCATTTAGAATTAACAGTTAGTCTAACATCACTGTTTTAGTGCTGTAGACGGATTACCCAGAGAGAACCAACACAGGCATAAGGAGAACATGCAAACTTCGTACAGAAAGGCCCCAGCCGAGTTTCAAACCGCAAACCTGTAAAATCACCGCACCACTGTGCACCATGCCATAGTTTAGCCTGTCTGCCCCTACCTTAAGGTTGATAAATGTAAAATTGTGTGGCCTCAGTTGACGGTGATGCTTTTGTAACAAAGGTCTACAGTAGTTACCTCTGTACCCTGTTTTCCAGGCTCCTTTTGTGAGAGCTTTACCTTTTGGGAACAGAAATAAAACTCTTATTGTTCTTTGCTTAGCAGACGTATTTATCCAAATCGACTCAGTGAAGAAAACATCACCTGACTGTTTTCACAGGTTGAACAGTTTAAGTGCACCATTACCTATCCTGTTTTTTTTTCTGAACTATATGTTTCCTGTTTGTTCCTTACCTTTACAGGAAGTAAATCCAGAGTCTCCACATCCATTTCAAAATTCAGTCAATTTTATTCTTGGTTTGAGGTAGGAGCACTTGCTGTTTGGGTCGCATTAATTCAAGATCTGAATATGTAGACCTGCAAGCTGCCAAATTCCTGATTGGAATGCATCTTTCATGATGTAGTGGCAGTCAAATTCTAACTCCCTTTTGTATGCTATTAAGACCACTGTCCCTCAGTTTAAATTGAATTTGATATGCGCTCTAATTAGTGTAGGCAGTGATATGAAGATCATAATAATTTATAATTTGATCCTGACTGCTTTGAAATGACTACAATGAAGATTAGGCTCCCCTGAATCACTGATGCCTCTACCAATTTTAACATTAATTCCACTTAGCCTTTAAATTTCCACATCCCTGAAACCTCCATATATCAGTAAAGGAAGAGTGCTGTGTCTGAAGACTAATGACAGCTTTCATTGGTGTAAGTGCTGTTGTACTCAGCAGACGTATAGGCGGCCGCTGCACTCACACCAGCAGGCTGTTTCCAAACATGTAAAAATCAGTAAGAAGTGGCACTTCTGCTGTTAATTAACAGGAATCTCAATGTGTTGGCACTCTGGCTGACACACAGCCAAGGGGACGTGAAGGTGGAGGTTGAGAGAGTCGGGGTGGGATGGATGAATGCATGCGTCTGTCGGTAATTTCAATGAGCCACGGCCATGTGAACAACAGCCACATGTCTGTGCAACTTCCCCAAAATGCTGCGTCACTGTCAAAATGTGAGTATATGCACACAAATGACATGAAGTGGACGGTGGTGTTAGCACTTACATATGTCTGTTTACAGGGCTTGAATGTTCCTCGATAAATTCTCATATTCACGAGTTATTTTATTCATTATTGAATTTCCCCCATTGGGGGATGAATAAAGTATTTTTCTATTCTATTCTCTATTCTATATTCTCAAGCATTACACAATGATCCCATTTATATCTTATCTGATTCTAATTTGTACTTCTTCCAATTACATACTGATGGGGTTGTTGTACATTATGAGAACACAGTGCAAGAAGACCACAAAGAGGTTTTTCACACAGTTCACAAACTAGATTTTTTGAATACAAAGTGAGTGGGCAAATTTACCAAGAACATAATCGTATAAAGTGGGGAGGGGGATTTTGAGATATTTTTGATGTAATAATTGGATTCTGTGGATTAGGACACACATCTGCAACCTAACCACTTGCAGATTATTGCGTTCTTTTTTTTTTCTTTTCATATATATCTTTATTAGGTTGTCAATATACAATCCAAGATCAATCTGAAAGGATACATTTTACCTATTTTTCTCCTTTTAGAACTCCCACAACCACCTCCCCCAACCTAGAGTCACATTTACTTGACTTAGTCACATAACAATGGGTGATAATGCTAATAAGCAAACACAACTCTATCCCCACCCCAAAGAAAAATAATTAAAAAAAAAATAATAATAAAAGGGAACATTCAGAGGAGTCCAAACAGCACAAATACGCTATGACCACCACTACATTGAATCATAGACACACTGGCTTCTTACAGGACTCTGACAGGATATATACACACCAATATCTTAATTAGCACCAATCATCCTAATCATTAATCATCTAGAGATGGAATGGAATCGATCAAAGAAAGAATGGGATTCCAAGTCTTATAGAATTTGTCAGAGCACCCCCTAATACTGTACTTGATTTTTTCTAAGTATAGGAATGACATTAAGAACGTAATAAAGGATTCTCATAGAGAGAAGAGCTAGTTTAGTGGCATGAGACAAGGTAGCGTGAACTTCCTCCTCTGGGTTTTCGGTCTTCCCTCAATTTGGACGGCATCTTGACTGACATGCTGCCAACCAGAATAATCTCTGACCACATATTCCACTCAGACATCGGAGTGGCAGATCTTTTCAGCGAGCTTCTGATCTGCCTTTTGGAAATACTCCTTTGCGCCTTGAAGAGCACTAATGGTTGAAGTCCTAAAAGATTTCCTGCTAAAACTGCCTCCACACAATAGCAGAATGTTAATATTGCAGTGCCAAGAGCTGTCATCAGCATAAATTAATTTAGCTTTTGAGGCATCAACAAACCCACTTGAATCCAGGTGGACAATGTTAGTACGTATGCACATCAGATGCTGTATTGCAATTATAACCTCCTTTGGACTTATTTAAAGGTAATTTTTCTCTGCATAAACACACAACCCATGGGGTCATTTTCTTGAGAATGACAGTCTCCAAGGAAGAAAGACATCAATAAATATTTCAGAGCCTTGCCTAAGCCCATCAATCTAGGTGATGTTATGAGACTATTTCCAGACATTATTCTACAGTGAGAAAGATTATTCACGAGCGAAAAACATTCACCAACACTGCCAGTCTTACCTGCAATGGATGACACAGCAAGTTCACTCCAAGGTCAGAATGGCAATGGTCAGATAAACTTAAAAAAATCCAAAAGAACCATCTTAGACTTTACAGAAGTCTCCTCTCTTATAAGAACATGGCAGCACAGCCTTGGGTTACAAAGTTCTGTTTCAACAAATCACAAGATTATAGGACAACGTCCTTTGGACAGACCAGACCAAAGTGGAGACGTTTGGTCAGAATGCACAGCAGCGCGTTTAGAGAAAACCAAACACAGCATATCAGCACAAACACCTCATACCAACTGTCAAGCACGGTGGTGGAGGGCTGATGATATGGGCTGGTTCTGCAGCCACAGGAGGACTCAATGACTGCACCTTGTAGTCATTGAGTCAAAGAATACAGTCAAAGAATCAAGGTGTTGCAGACCTCAACCTAATTGAAATGCTGTGAATAAATTGATTTCTGCTAACCTCAGTGATCACAGGGGAACTTTGTAAAGATTGGTCCAAAATTTATCCACAATGGTGATGTTATTTCCACTGACTGCTTCTGTATTTTGGCTTAGCTTTTGTTAAATAGATAATGTTATGGTGTGAAAAATCACGTGTTTTTGTTGAAACAAAAAAAAACAGGATTATGCTTATAGCTCCAGTAGCAAAAAAATATTGGTTATACTCACAATAACCTTATTGTTGAGTTTTCACCAAGTCTGAAAATAGGAAATGTCCAAAAACTCGAGAGCACAAGCTGCTTTACCTTCATATGAAAGAAATTAGTATCATCTGTGTTATAAGAAAGACAAACACTCTTCTTATACCTGATATTTTTGCTTGTGCTATGTGAGCAGCAAACCTTTGTTTAAAAGCGGTTAGAACAGCAGTCGTCTGCATCGAGCCGAAGCAGCAGCACGATATTGCGTGATCATGACATGTCTCATCTGACGGCATTAGTGTAGCAAAGTTCTGCTTCTGAAATATATATGTTCTAATTGTTATAAGAATTCTGATGGCTTTTTAAGATCGAAGTTGCTGCTTAAAACTGCCTGCAAATGCACAGAGACCTTGGAAAAATAGATAGATGAATAATTCACTTCTGTGGCCATTTGGTGCCGTTTTGATAAATGATTGATAGCCCATCCTCCTCCGGCCCTGCGCCCAACTTCTTCGTCCTGAGTAATCGTCAATGAGCTCCTGTGTAATTCCAACAAACAGCTAGCTCTTTTGTTCCCATCTGTCCGTGCTGGTGCTGAAGCAGGGGGGGCCTCTCTCATGCTGACGTGAGGACAGACTGGAGCAGACAAACCGCAGCTGCACTGTCTGTACCTGTCCCACCTGGAGCTCCGACGATGCTGTTTCCTCCTCGTAGTGTTAATACCAGACAGCTGTAGACTACATTCCTCAAATCGTCACAGCTGAGCCAGTTTTCCATCCAACAAAAAGACCACTGTGTCGATTGTAACTGCAGTGTCAGTTGCAGGTGAATTTACAGAGGGAGGTACATTTATATGATTGTAATTAGGTTTATGGTTCGTTTCAAACTGCCTTATGCCTGTACCCCATTGTGCATT
Source organism: Odontesthes bonariensis (assembly GCF_027942865.1). NCBI lineage: Eukaryota > Metazoa > Chordata > Actinopteri > Atheriniformes > Atherinopsidae > Odontesthes > Odontesthes bonariensis. Next base: position 3,961,496 of record NC_134521.1, read on the forward strand.
GTGCTGATACACTCACAGCTCTGCAAATGGTAGACACCCTGCGTGGACAGAATCAACATTATGCTTCCAAAACAAGAGAAACACTTAAAGAACCTCCACTCTCCTCACATTCACGTTCATTAGTGTGGAATAAATGTATCTGAAACAGCCTTGCAAATTGTCACAGCAGGGAAAGGACACGTACAATTAACAATTGCTCAGTTTTTATTCATATCCTGTTTTGACCAAGGCAACTCCAGTGCTGTCTTGGAGCCCGTATTCCGAAGTTAGAAAAATATTTCTCTGTTTTCTTCTTCCCAGTCAGAAGCTCTCAGCTAGAAAAAAAACTGTTTGCTGGTTTGGAGCAAAGGGATGGCTTTGTGAGGGTCAAGAAACAGGGTAAGGGTGACCAATCAAAAAAGAACAGAAGCTCACGCGTCGTATGTCTTTGGTCTGAATTGCATTTATATTTAAAAGAAAAAAACATTACCCGAGTTAGTCTGGGAGCAGACAGACCCACCCTTTGAGGGGCTCTCAGTCTGATTGTTTGGTGCACATTCAGGTTTGAATGACAGCGGCCACACTTCTTCAAATGATCCACAATTACAAAGTACGGCACCAGAGTTTGTTTTATTGACAACCCACTATTGTATGCAACAGCATTTATAACACAGATAGGAAACACACACGAAGATATGAAGACTGGAAATATGAGAAACCCTGATCCGTGGAGCAGTGTCTCCCTGCACTGTGGTCATCAGCAGAGATTCAGAAAATACTACAGGGTGGCTCAAATCATATATTTTATTAGTGCTGTACGGCGACGGTGCTAACCTGGAAAGCAAACGTGTTGTTTACATGTAACCAAGGCAACCAGCAAAATGGCATTCTAGATAGTGACAGATGAATTACTTAACAAATATTTTGTAGCGTCACCCATGATAGTTTTTCAAAACTTTAAGCCAGCGACGTCACTCTTTAAATCCAACCAGGAAATGACATTGGCCTCTTGCAGTGACCAAAGGAATATTTATTTATATATATATATATATATATATATATATAAAATCTGTAATGAGCCACATTTAGGGGTATGAATAAACTTTGATGACTGTTTCAGTCTGACAAATCGTTGTAAAATCAGTATGACTTGACAAGTATACTGGGAATTCAAATGTTTTTATAAATGCCCGTGAATGTATTTTGTTATTATAGTATAAGATGTCCCTCGTGAAAGAAATTCCAGTCACATGAACATGGACGCTTTCATTTTAATTTTGCCCAGAAGTGAACCAGGGATTTTTTTTTCTATTCTACACATATATGACTATTGTGAAACATGAAAAAACAATGACATTCCTGCCAGAATTGCCCGAAGCATTTAGTAGTTTATTAAAAAAGGGAAATATGATGAAAATGATAAGATAGGAAGCCATAATCACAGTCTTTGCATCATGATAATAGCAAAAAATAAAAACCAGGTTGGTCTTTGTTCCAACCTCACTATGTTTTTTCTAGTGGCACTTTCACTGTTGCAGGAAAATTACACAGTATATGTACACAGAGAATGTAATGCAAATTCAAAATGCAACGAAGAGTAGCAGTGTGAAGACAAATATTATTTATGGGCCATAAAGTCGTTTATAGGGGGACAAATTTGGGTCAGTGCCTTCTCATCTGTGCTGTTCGCTTGCCTAGTGTTACAGTTTTCATTATCATGGGCAACGGAGACAGCAGAGGCTAATCTTTCCATGACCAAGTAGATTAGGCAAGCAAAGCAGTTTTCTATTTATTTATTTTTTTCTATTCGGTACCAGAGGAGCAGAATAATTGTTGAAAAAGCACTTTGACCCTGTGCTGAGTGTTACTCACGCACCCTCTGGTACAGACTCATACGGTGTGTGTGTGTGTGCCCGCCGAGGGGGAATCTAACTGAACTGTGAGACAACAACATATTGAGATAGAGTAGAGAGTATTGTATAGAGACTTAGTAGAGAAGATTTTTTGCCAAATAGGTCAGTACTTGATTTCCAAAAGCAGCACCAGCTGTTGTGTCAGTTCTTTTTGTCAGCACAAAAAATGATGGAACACTGCTTCCGAGCTAACTACTTCAGGACCGTGTCATCTACGACGTTTGCTTCAGACGGTAGAAAACCGCAATATCTGAATATCTTTGCATTTGGTTGCATGTTAATACAGTTGAGTAAGTAAGTAAGTGTTTCGTGGAAGATGGCATGCAAAAGTTAGAGATGCCATGATCCAAAAAGGGAGAAACGTGTTGAGGATGAGCCAATCTCCAAATGGCACAATGTTAAATGTAGAAGTTTTTATTTCTAACATATCAAGCAAGATTATGTTATGCTTCTGTGTTTTGTTCCAAATGATACAGACATGTAGGCTACAGTAGCAGCCCTCCGAGACTGTAATGCTTAGTAAATCTGGGAATATGTAACTGAAACATGAAGCGATACATTTGTTTTGTTTGCACAAGTGGGGCTTTTCCTGAGAACAGTATTAGAGCAGCAGTCATGTTTTTGTCTAAGTCAAAGGATTTATTCTCTGTACAATGGGGATATTAGGGCATGTCAGACTTAACTTGTCAGGGTCGGTTTTTCTGACCACAGTCCCTCATCGGTCTTCAAATATAGTTTGGCAGCTTTAGCAGCATTTGGATATGTCAACATTTTATCACCACGCAATGTTAAGTTGCAGAAATAAAACATTGACTACATGGCTGTAGCCAAAAACTTTGCTATCGCTTTGTTTTGCCCTATATGTTAGGTATAAAGAAGGGAAAAGTAAAGACCTTCCTGGTGATTAATCTAACTTTTTTGTCGTTCTATTCAGGTGCAATATCATAGAAGCTTATATATGAACTGCATTAGATTTAGCTTTTTTTTAAAGGGTACACACACTTACAAAAGTTTGATAAAACAGACACTGCAAGTTGATGTTATCATACATGACTGGATTTGTTTTGTGTAAAAGAGGAAATCTAATGACTTGCGATGGCATTTCGTTCTAAAAGTATTTTTAATGAGAAAACAAATTGGAGGACAACACTGCCATACATCAACTGTCATATCCCCACTTTAGTTTTAATTTGCAGTTTAGTGTTTCAGTACAAAACATTGGCACATTGTCACACGGCACTGAAAGGATCGGATTATTGGATAAATTACAATAAGACTGAGTTGCTCCATATTTGAGCAAGGGTAATCATCCTTGGATATATGGCGGTAAATTAATCGGATCATCAGGACAAAGCATGTCATACTCCGATACAATAGGTGGCGACGGCGACAACAACAGGAATATCGTCTCCTTTGACTTCCGGGTCACGACCCCGGGAAAACATCTGGAGCATGCGCAGAACGCAAAGTCTGATTCACCACGTGCTTCACCGTCTACATGCACGTTTAGTTTGACTTTTAACCGATCCGATCCAATTTCTTGTCAGATTAAGGTGTCTACATGAACTTAATAACTCAGTCTGATTGTAATTTAGCCAATAATCCGATCCTTTCAGTGCCATGTGACCCCACTGACTGTTTTGTGGTGAAATCTGACCTGTGGTTCACATCTCACAAATGACACTTACTTACTGCCCCTGGCCACGCCCGCTCTCCTTCTCGAAAACCAGTAAGTGTTTGTCAGTAAGTGTCCAATGTTTTAGACGCATAACAGGGAGAGTGTTGCGATAAAACACTGATCAAGCTGAGGAATCCTTTTGACAAAACTCGTAAGCAGTGTTTATTCAGTGCCTTTGACTGAAGCACCGAAGAGAAATTTCATATTTAGAACAGAAAGCACACACCGTCAACCTGGGCACATCTCTATCAGCAGCAGCCTTGATTTTATTTTATTTTTTTCAGCCCTTAATCCAAGGCCACCCTTTCCCTAAATGCAGAGTCTCACAGTCTCACACCTGTCATCTACCGAACCCCCACATTTTGCTGCAATAATTGACAGTCAACATAGGGCGAATCGCCGCTCAGAACCGTGCACGCCTGCAGGTGAAAATGTTGGAGACGTAGCAGTGGTAGCTATTGGATGTGCTGTTTTTCTGTGTGTGTTTATACACAAGGAGGGTGATTCAAATTTCGCTTGGGGCTCAATCGGCAAGGAGCAGCCCTGCATTAATCTACTCATAACTAAGAATCAGGTCAATGCAGTGCTAGTTTTCTTGTTTTTATGTTTTATTAGAATTAACATGAAAAGAGGGGTAATGTTAAATTCTCAGTTTCAGAGGTCAGGGGAAGCTGTAATCCAGCTTCCCTACAACAACATTTCCCATGTTGGCTTTTTCCCAAACAAAGTAACCATTAGTATCTTTACAACCTCTGTTGAAAAAACTCAGAAAGGCCTCTGCTAAGTTTAATGGTCTGAAAACAAAAGGATAGACCTCTTCCCTCACAAGATCCATTAAGGAAACAATGCTCAATCTGACATTCACAACATCCACTTAACCAATGTTCATGTTGGCAAGGTTCTTTGCTATCTGCCCGCTTCTTTGTCTCTGCTGTTTGATTAATAAACAAACAGTCTCTTAACCTTCCTATTCATTTTTCAAACAAAAAAGCAGTAATATCTCCCCAGACAGAGAGTGTTATCCCATGCATGCTTCTAAGAGGGCTGCTCCAGTGCATCCATTAGCCTCAGGAGCAAAGTGCTCATCTTAGCCTTTCTACTGTGGCAGGGAAATGGTTCTGGAGGGAGAACGACATCACTTTCCCGCATTCGCTGTACTTCTTCCGTGCGCTAAACCTCCCTTCACTTTGAGAACTGTATCCTTAAACACCTGACAGTATTTTTTTTTGCTCTCAGTCAATAAAAACATGTGCTTTCACGTGTTTGGTGAATATTTAATCACACTGCTTGTTTGAAAAAAAAATTACTAAAGAAGGATTAGGAAATATTTCAGGGACAATTCAAATTCTTTGCATTTTGGTGCACAAAAAAATGACCAGATGTTTCTTTTAGCTTCTTCTGCTATTACTGCTGACCATGCAGCCTTACAAATAGACAAACACACACATACAACACAATGACAGCTGCCAAATGTGCAATAAGAAAGAAATATTATGCTTAACACCTGACTCTTTGGGGTAAATAACAAAAAGATTATGTCAGAAAAATATTGCGATCATTAAATACAAAAGACAAAATTTTGGGTAAGAAAATGCACATTTCTGATTTTATTAGGCTCGCTGTATTGTAAACAAAGGTCTGGCCTTTCTAACAAAGCAAAACCTTTCAAAAATTGTGTTATGATTATTCCAACTGAGTCCAGCAACATGTTTCATAGAAAGACTAAAACACACTATTCAACTGCTATTTAATGGAGGCGACGAAAAAGCAGTCCGGTTACAACTGTGAACATGTTTTACTCTCAACAGATCCTTTGTTTGAACTTTACAAAGTAGTTTCTTATAGTTTGGAATCACTAGCCGTCAGAGGCAGGGTGCGCCTAAAGGTCACCAGTCTATCACAGAGACAAACAACCATGCATGCTCACAACTGGCGTTAATGTAAAATCACCAATTAACCTAACATCCATGTTTTTGGACTGTTGTGAAGAACCCACGCATACACGGGGAGAACGTGCACAAGAGAGGCCCCGGCTGGGCTTTGAACATGGAACCCCCTGGCTGTGAGGTAACCATGCCAACCACCACACCATCGTGCAGCCCACAAACTTCTTTAACAAACACGTTTCCTTGAAATATAAGTTCTTGTTAAATTAGTGATTAGGGCTCAAAATGTAACAATGTTCACAAGAGGTTAAACTTTACAACCGAGCACATTCAACAGAAATTACACACAGCAAACCAATCAGTCCAGAAGAATTATGGGATCTTAATTTCTTAGCATTTGTGATTTAACTGTCAGAGACTGAGCTCGCTATTCTGAATGAATAATTGTACAACCTGAATATGCGTCACTGAGAATGTCATTAAGTGTTTTTACGAAGAAAAAAAAAGTGAATTAATTAGTTTTGAATAGTTTTAAGAGATGGGTCTTGTGTTTTGAGACACAGATTGAAGACTATAGAGACTTTGCTGGCTTTGGGACTCATGTGACTTCTGAATTCACAATTGTTCTACTCGAGGCAATGAGCTGTGATCTTTTTAAGCACCTGGCCAAGTTTACTGGCTGGTGATCTGTGCTGAATAGCTCGACTCTCTTACACAAATTGGGCTGAGTGCTGCTCTATTTGGGAAAGTGTTTCTACGCTCAAACTGTAGAATCAGCCTCTAAAATCATTTCTCTGTATGTTCATAATCCTCATAACCAAATGTTAAACATTCTTTCATCCTTTAAAAGAGAAAAGACTAACAGGAAGCTATATTACAACCCTTCTTTAGGAAGAAGATCAATAGATATTGTGAGGTAGTGCAGTTCTTGCTCAGGGATTATTTTTCAACTGTTTCATTCTATAATTTTTTTATTGCCTTAGATCTGTTACAGACCTAAGCACAATTCCAAAATAATAGATTAGGATGGATTAAACAAGGTTTAGTGTATGTTGGATTATACATGATAAAAGACATACAATTTATCTTGTATTTGTGTCTAACTCCCAGAAGCTACGCATCTGCATATTGTTTTCTGCTTTCTAAACAATAGAAAGCAGATCCATCTATTACGATGTGTCTCTACTCTGTAAACAACAGTATGTATCATCCTTTCACAGGGTAGGGAGGCTTTTTCTCCGCCTCGATCATTTCCCATTTTCCATCCCTGGAAAATAAACTCTGGCGTAAAGATTGTAGTTATATTAAAACTGACTGTACTGCACACTCCAAGTAGCAGCTCCTTATCACTGTACCTCGTTGACAGCAACATCATTTGTAATTAAATGCTATTCACCACCTGCACTTTTTTTTTTTATAAATCCCGTTCGTTTTTAGTCCAACTAATAGAAAACAGATTAAGTCAAACAGCAGGCTGGCCGGATTTGCACATTATTGAACTGATGATTTGATCCAGGAGAAGTGACATTTGACCAGTTTGTTCATGATTTGTCTTTTTCTCAAAATTATTTATCTCATTAAAGCGATACTCCGGAGTAGATTCAACCTGGGGTCATTTGAACCGTGACATCCAGCCAAGTAGCCCACCCGCAGTTTTTTCGATATTAGCTGAACATCAGCTGAGTTACTGAGTTATCCCGAATAGCTTAGTACAAGGGTTAATGGATCCTGGCTGTATCTCCAAAATTACCACATTAAAATCACATGCCATGACACCAAACTTCTACAGTAGTACAAATATGGTCTGTACTCACCAAACGATGCATTTGGAAGTTTGAAAATAGTCCAGGAGTTTATTATTATCAACACAAGCCTGATAGCTTCTCTGCTGCTAAAGCTACGTCGACGTCACTTCCTTGATCTGGGAGCTTCAAAGTAAGATGAGGGTTGATCTACTACTGTAGACAACAAAGTATATGCTATATTCTAAATGTTTTTTTTATGAATTTTTATGTTGTAGAGTTATGAATTTATTTTATCAATGGAGAAATTGAGCAGCCTTGCTTTGTTGTCTACAGTAGTAGATCAACCCTCATCTTACTTTGAAGCTCCCAGATCAAGGAAGTGACGTCGACGCAGCTTTAGCAGCAGAGAAGCTATTAGGCTTGTGTTGATAATAATAAACTCCTGGACTACGTACAAACTTCTAAATGCATCGTTTTGTGAGTACAGACCATATTTGTGCTACTGTAGAAGTTTGGTGTCATGGCATGTGATTTTAGTGTGGTAATTTTGGAGATACTGCCAGGGTCCATTAGCGCTTGTACTAAGCTATTCGGGATAACTCAGTAACTCAGCTGATGTTCAGCCAATATCGAAAAAACTTTGGGTGGGCTACTTGGCTGGATGTCACGGTTCAAATGACCCCAGGTTGAATCTACTCCGGAGTATCGCTTTAAGTTATTAGTGTCATTTGCATAACCTGCAAACTCTAAACAGATATATACTGACATTGTTTTCCTTCTTTAAAGCTCACGGTTTTGCTACATGTGTTTCCATCATCTGTACTGAGTTATAATTTGACAATAAATGGCCTTCTTATTAATGCTCTGTTGGGTTCATTCATATTAAATATAGTGTCACAACAAAGGAATTTGATATATGAGTATTTGATATTATGCAAATAAGATATTGGCTTTGTCAATGCCCCTCTATGCCTGTAAAATGGAATGAGAAATTGCAGGTAGCAGATATATTTATATATTGAAATATAGAAAAACAAAACTGCCATTTTCATGTTTATCATCTAATAATTACAGTCATCGTAAGATGTCTAGCTCAATGTAACATCAGTACTTTGACCTTATGAATAATTAGCTGACTGAAAGCTTGTTGAAATGAATAACTCTCCACCAGAAATCATGTTTCTGAACACCTAGTGTGTGTTTTCACATCTTATCTCCAGGTGCAATTTCATAGAAGGAGGCCAAGGGAAAGGTTGAGGGAAGGGTTACGGTTAATGGAAAAATAATTAAGATGCCGCATATGTTGTTACTTTGAGTAATTTTTGTATTAAAGCTGATTAAAGTTTTTCTCTACAGAATGGTTTTCTTTAAAAAGTTGTTGCTGCAACTTAGGTCCATAGATATGGATGACTGAAACATGAAAAATGTTTTAAAAGAAATAAATACTGAAATATATACAATACAAGCTCAATGAATTAATATGATGATAAATGCTACAAACAAGAAAAGTGAGGCCTTGAGGTGAGAAGCTGAGCCCATGACTGTCCCACTCATTCGCTAAATGAAGCAGAAATGTACACAGGGGACAGATAAATGTAAAAGGTGGACATTAAAAATGGGCTTGGGTAAAGAAATAGGGCGAGAACATGTAAGAAGTAAAGAAGTATATGTCTACAAATAAAATAATGGACAAAAATTAGATTTAAATAATGCATTTTAAGATTTTTTTTTTTTAAATCAGAAGGACTGAATAAAGCAAGAAAATTAAAAGGGGACATATACAGAAATAAAAACAGGGATTACAAATAATCAAAGAAATAAAAAACAGACCATTAAGAATGACAGAGGTATTTAAAAATGAAAGCAAAAAAAAATTATTTCACATTCTATACATTTATTCTACAACATATTTTTAGAAATGCATTTTTTTTAGCATTTATCATTAGATTAACTTATTCATCAAGGCATTTGCATATTTTTGTATTCATTTTAGACGACGGCAGGCTCAGTCCACCTTACATAGAAACCAGATCCTTAGACAGGCCTGGAGTAAAATATGCTCCTAGATAAGGAGAAGAGACTATTCTGAAACTTGTGGTCTTAAAAAAAGAAATGTGCTCATTCTTGTTCAGTGTGACTTTCTAGCTGCCTACAGAGATATCTACTCGTGTTGATATTTATGTTTTTCCCTCAGGTTAGGACACTGATTTACATCATTGCATTAAGTCCAATGATATGCATTGAATTGTTTTTGGTCATTTTATTGGCTGCAGCTGAGTGTTTGTGGTTGTCTCTCTGTGTTAGCCCTGTGATAGTCTGACTCCATATCAAGGGTGTATGTATCCTGCCTCTTGAGCAATGTCAAAGGGGATATGCCCCCATGACCTACAGTACACAGGATTAAATAGGCTTGATGGATGGGTGGGTGGATGGATGGAAAAATCTGGAACCTTTGAGCAACTTTTACCCTTAAGCCATGTCTGTTCAGTTCTTCAACACACAGGGCACTCATTTTTTGTAACTCTCTGACACACAGGGAACTGCTCTACAGCAGCATATTGCCTTATCCTTTTGCACCAGTAAAGGGATGCACCAGCTGTGCCAGTAGTAAACGACACATTATAACATCCTTCTATAGTGCTGTCTGATGAACAAGAAAGGTGGGTCGAGTCCCCCAAGTGTTAAAAACTAAATGCTAAAAGCTATACACTACTTTTTAATTAATTTTTGGATTTTGCTTACAAATGCGATTAATTGTCCAGTTTATAGACAGTTGTTTTTTTATTTTCTTTTTCATTTAAACTTCCTTTGCTCAGCTAGTTTGTCATACAAGTACTACACACAAGTAAAAGCTAAAAAGGATGTTAAAGAAAATAAAACATTTTATTTTTCGACACACTAAAGCCGGCTTTGCTGGCATTTTTCACGTTGCTATAGCAACGTGTCCTGTGACTGTTACATCACCAAGTAAGGAAACCCTCCACACCTCAAAGTGATGCTTTTGGTGTTCTCTCTTCATTCAACCTGCAGCATGATCCAAAAGAAGTGTATGATGAGTTGTCACATTTGTATGCACTATTAATGTGTCAAATTGTTATTTGTCAATTTTCAATGTTACAGCCACATGAGGCTGACTGTACAGTATTATGTAGAAATATCTTGTATGAGAAATGTTATCATGCAGTGATTATATTGCCCATTCAATACAATATGATGGCTGGATGTAAAGTTGTTCGAATTTTGTACGGCCAAGTTCAGTTTCTGCGCAGCATTTTCCAGAGCAATGTGAATTATTTGAAGTCCCCAAATTGTGTGCTGAAAGACTTCTGGTACTATTAAAAAATAAGCTTGTAATTTTTTGGCTTCTTAATGGAGATACTAAGACAATGTGACTTTAAAGGTTTAGTTTAAGTGAATCCACTTAAGTGAATGAGTCATTTTCCACTAACACTGTGCAAATTTGTTCATTTTTGCTAAAGTTGGTATTATGATTTGTTCCTTCTAGTCCCTCTACTCAATGACCATTAGATTTAAAGAAAAAAAAGAAAGAAAAAAAAACAAAATCTTTAATCCGCCATGCAAGAAAAAACACAATGTGCTTATCTATTGAACTTGAGCTCTAAGCTTCTGCTTGTCCGTGAGCAAGTGTTTGTCCCAACACTCCTTTAGTTTGTCATGGTGATTTGGCAATGAGTTGTATAACACATCACCATCGGGACAAATCTAAAAGCTTTTGTGCTACAATGATATGAAGGATCTCTGAAACAATGATATCCTTTTTCTCTTTCGAGAGTGCTGAGGCGTTCCATTCAGAGGGCTCCATACTGACTTTAGGGTGGCCATGGAGGGCTGACATATAATAGAGCCCCATCACAATAGACCAAAAGGCTGTTTTTTTTTTCTCTTTCAAAACTTTAAGCATCACGAGCAGTGGCTAAGCTTTGAAATCTGAGTTGTGTGAAAGGGAAATGGGAGTGGTGATTATGTAGATCCTTTGACCAGAAAATTAAGGGTGTATGATGTCATAGGAAAATATTTTACCAGAGCTACTTAGAAAAGTTTGGGAACTAAAGTGTCAGCTCTTTGTTTAAATTAAAACAATAATTTGTTAACATATATTTAGAAGATATTGGTTTAGAATCTGAATGTCATGAGTAAGAACAAGAACAGACAAACCCAGCGGGCAGACTCAGACATGGCAGACCAGTTAAAAGTGACTTATTTATAGTGAAAGAGCATAGATGTCAGGTGAGCACAGATGGACAGCCCACTTATGTACAGGTTCCTGGCATTCTGTTGGAGATGAGAGATTGGTAAGAGGTAAATCTGGAGAGGTATAAACAGTGAACAGAGGAGAGTATTATTTTGTCTGTAGCTCAGAAATCCAAAAGGGACGTCAAAGACTGGGGTTAGCACTTTTCTAAAAAATGTGTTTGAGAGACAGTGGAGAGAGCAGTTAAGTGTAGACCAGATGAGTGTTTCACTCGGCATGGAGTGAAGCATCAGAACCAAGGCTCCAGAACAACAGAACAGGGTGAGCGGGCTGTAGCTCAGCAGAACAGGAACTCTGAAAAAAATGCAAAACAGGCACCATCAAGACAGGTTGTCAAAAACCTCAGCTTTACAAGGTAACTGGTCTATGTTCACCACGACACTGACGACAACACCCATGGAACTTTCCACCTGCAGGATCAGCCCAGCTCTCCACCTAGGAGTCAAGCAGAAACGCAAGAAACGCAAGAAACCCTGCCAACCCACCGCTCATGACACCGAAAGGTTGTAAAAAAGTTCTCTATCGAAATAGTTGGATAGTTGGAAAACTACAAACTAATGTAAACTAAAACTGGTATGGAAATCATACCAAGAAGCTGTTACCCTGTGAGGCAGCTGGATTCTTGTGGTTTTTGGAAGATATCAACCACCAAAGAATCAGCTGGGCTCGGCTTCAAAGTACGTGTTTGTGCCTTTTTTTTGTATCTAATAATGGCAGCTATGATGGCTGTGAGGTTTAAACCACTATTGTGGTTCCTGAAGAGGTTAGCCTAGGTGTTGTGAGAGCGTCACGTTCCATTGGAACAAGTTTCTCTTGAATTAGATTTTTCCATCAGGCTCCACTCAACTGAGCTGATTGGCTGAAAGCTATCCCGAAACGAAAAAACGGTTCCTCCTATCACCGGCTCTATTTGTTCTCTACAGAATGCACAAATGAAAATGAGGCTTCATTTGCAATTTTTTGATGTGTCCACAAAGGTATTTTGTTAAATGGTAAATGGACTGTACCTAGATATGGAAACTATATTAAAAAGCAACATTTGACAAATGCACTTGGAAATTTTAATTAGGGTAGTCATTCCGATGTGTTACCTGCAAACTCATGTGACCAATGGCCCTTTCAGACTGAATATGAAATGTGTTGACCCTGCACAAAAAATACGCTGAGTTATCAAAACGTCAAGCTTTTCATTTTGTTGTTGGCAAGCAGGGAGCTCCTGGTTTGAATGCATTGTACTGTATATGTTAGAAGCAAGGAAGACCCATCTGTCCCATGCACCATCCCTGTGAGAAAAAGAAGAGCACCCTTAATTTGCCAATCTGTGTTGCAACGCACAGCCGAGCCAGAAGTATTGTCTGATAGTTGTCCTGTAGGGACGAGAGGGATCACCGAAAAGTTGTCAACAAATTCAAACACGCCATTGGCTTTTCCCTCAATTTTGGCCTTCTATGCCTGCATGGGGGCCTCCTGTCTGTTGGCTGTGCGAGTTTTTGTCACAGCACACTGTGGTCAAAGCTTAACTAGACTCAACAAGGTTGAACATGGACCATTGAGCATCGTGAGCTCCCTGAGAGGCAAGCTGGGCGCACACTTGGCTCGACGCAGTGACAGACTGCCATTGTTTAAATTCATTGAAATGAAGGCGTTTCAGAGCATGGCGTTGCCGCCGTTGCTTTGTTCTAAAAGGGACAGTTAACTGACCAATCAGTTTGTTGTCATTGCAATCTTTGAACGATTTTAGTTGAAAAGTGCATCTCTATGAACAATTTAACTTTTAAAAAAATGAGGAAAAAAAGGAACCACTAAGAATGGTAACTAGAAAATTCCTGAAGAAATTTTGATGGATGCCAATCTATTGCCCGCCCAATAATAAAAAAAAATGTTTAGTTTAGTTGAAGTTGAGAGTCTCCTGTCACATATAAACTTTGAATGAGGTCTCTGTGATGTCGTATGGCTGAGTTATGAGGCCTCCAAAATAGGGCAGTTTCTGGCATTTAGGCAAAAGTGCCTTCTTTTTCTCTCCTATAACCATGAGTTTTAATCCTGATAAATATGCCTGGAACAATCCCTATAAAGTTGAGAGTCTCCTGTCACATATAAACTTTGAATGAGGTCTCTGTGATGTCATATGGCTGAGTTATGAGGCCTCCAAAACAGGGCATTTTTTTTTGGGGCATTTTTGGCACGTTAAGTGCTTTTCAATCAATTTTTGCGAGGCCCAAAATTCCAAAGACATGTCTGCTGTAGACAGCCATGTAATTTTTATCAAGGGCCTGTTTTAAAAAACAGGTTTTTTAGCATTTTAAAATGCATTTTGGGGCTCTTTAAGTGCTTTTCAATCGATTTCAATCGATTTCAATTAAATTCCCATTGAATTTTGGGTCTATGTGAGACCCAAAATTCCTAAGAGAGGTCTGATGAAGACAGTTTTGTCATTTTTTATCAAGGTCCTGGTTAAAATACAGCTTTAGTGGCATTTTCAAAATGGCCTCATTTTGTGCTTTTCAATCGATTTTTCCATTCAGTTTTGCACTTCTGCCAGCCCCTAAATGGGGGAGACATTTATGTCATTTTTATCAAGGTCCGGTGTAAAAAACAGTTTTCATGCCATTTTAAATAAGCTTAAGGGCTCCATCTTGGCTTTTTCCTCCTAAGCAGCCTGTCTCAGCCCTGAGCAGGCTGTTAAGCTTGTTGCTAGGAGACAGCTCGTCAGCATGCGCACAGGTCCAACTGACAGCTGCTGCAAATGACACACACTATTACAAGTTAAAAAAGTAGGCAGAAATTTCTGATTTCCGCCTACTTTCTCGAACAAACAGTCACAGCTCGAAAAGTAAATCTCGTATCCGAATAATTTTTGTACCGTGAGCGCCACAAGGGACGGCCGAATCCAGCGGTGTAATTTTCATTCGGCTAGCCCCTCGGGCTCGTTTTAAATGGCAGTTATAAAATCATATTTAAACACTGATTTTAGGATTTTAGCCATTTATAATGGGATTGAATAAAATTTGTCCAGATCGGCCAGATATTTCAGACATGAGAGAGATTTGTTTGAGGAATCCGTGATTAATGATTTTTAGAGTGAGAGCTTGAGTGCGTGAGACGCCAGATCTGAGATTTTGGCACCCTCAAACGTAAACTGCCGTCGTGTGAAAGCCGTATTGAATATATTCAAACCCTTCGATTTTGTTATAGCCGAGTCTCGTGTCACTTACAAACTTTGAATGAGGTCTGTGCTATGCTGTATGGCTGAGTTATAAGGCCTCTAAAAATGCCTTTTTCAGGCTCGTTAAGGCCCAAAATCGCCACTTTTTTGACTTTTTGATGAGGATTCCCTGTTTAAATTTTCCGACATTTTTCCCATTTTGTGGGAATTCCTTTTGACTAATGAGAGAGAACAGTCTTTGCACACTATTCCCGATCAATGCGCATCTAACGGTGCGCTTTTTATGTCGGTGGTAGAGATGCGCGAATGACGTATTTTAGTATAGTTCATTATATCTTGCCAATAAATCCGCCTACTACTATGTAGTGGATAATAGTGCTGTCAAAATCACTCCCAAGTGCTAAATTGTACACCTTTAAGACACACAGCCGTCACAAGCGATTGAATTCCTTCCAAGGCATTCACTCTATCACTAGTTACAGGTTAGCATACCCTACGTCTCCCCACTTGTATGTGAAACATTAATACAGAATATAACTATATAGTTCTACATTTTGGATTAACCGATCTATTTCCAAGCATCACACGACCCTTCCATCACCTTGAAAATGTGCATTCCACTGTCGTTTTGACATGTCTGCATTGAAATACTATTTGCAGCTATATTTCACACTCCATCAAGAAAAAAGTAAAACATGATGAGCATGGGCACACCGTTTTGAGTGTACGAATTTTTTTAAAGAATCTAGACAACAAAGTCTGTCTACATAGCACGATAAATCCATCCTTTAGCGCAAATGCTCCCAGCCTACTTCAGAGAATGTAAAACAACTTCAAAGCACATAGTCTAAGCCCAAATCAACATGTCGCGGCGGGCAAAATGAATAACCAGATGGCCTACCTTAAAACGCTGTCTTGATCACAGGATTCTTGCAATTATTCCACTTTAATCCACACGGTTTAACGCACCCAACACTGCTAGCAAGCAACGTAGAACTAGGATCCTATGTGCTAACTGTAGGCCATGAATGCAACGAGAAGACCTATGCAGGAAATTTAAAACGTGGTTTTGTTTTATACTGTTTGTAATGTATGTTTTCGTTCGTTACCTTTGGAAAATTGTGTTTTTTTTTTGTTTTTTTTTTTAGTGCTTCAACCGCAACCCGCCCGAATTTAATTAAAATACGATTTTTCGGCGTGTCATCCGCCCGATCCGCGGATTCAACCGCCAACCGCGCATCTCTAGTCGGTGAGACTATCGCTGCCAGACTAGTAGTGCGCCGAACTTTAGGGCGGAAACAGAATAATAATCCAGCACAGGAGTAAGATGTGTGTCTAATACCTTCGGCATTGGCACCCATAATTAAGAAACATTTTATCTGCAGCTAAATGTATTACCGCCACCATAGTGTTCAATTCTTTCATCTCAAAAGTAGAGGTAGATAGCTTGCTTCAGTTCTCGTCAATATAACCAGCCCTCCTCAATATTAAATTTTATGTCACATCTCATCAATGAAAGACACTAACTTTCCTACTCAAAGTTACTGCTATTAAGGTGCCTTGAGCAAGGAACTAATCTCCCAGCTGTTCTGTCGTCAGAAAGAAGAGAACGATTGTAGTCACACTGGCTGGCTCTCAGGTGCAAAGCAGGATATGCTTTTAAACTATTACCTTTGTTGAACAAAGGTTAGAAAAATGTTAACAGCATGACTAAATGAAATGTACACCACTGAGAGGATGAAGGGTATCCCCATCAGCAATGAAATTTAATGATCAGAGTCAGGTAAATCAAAAGCAAGGAAGGAATATCCACCTAGATGATGCCTACGGCTCCTTAGCCAATAACAGTTATGTCTACAGACCGATCTTATTTCCCTACCGCAGCTTTCCCCTTGGAGCCTGAATGAGGTCTCATTTTCATTTTGCCATTAGAACACAGAAAAGATGAGATAATAATCTAGAGAAAAAGCTTTGGAAGATTTAGCTGACCACCCATAAATTAAAGTCAATTCATTCCAAAAAATGAGGTGCAAAAGTCGTTTGACGTCATCAGTGCATAAACTAGGTCTCAGTTGGGATCCAAAGATAGTGTTCTGAAACTGTTTCAACATAATGAGTCCACAAAAGAATCAATCTTTCAATTTTGTTTGTTTTTTGTTCAACTATGTGATTTAAAGCTGGTCTGTGCTAAATGTTAGAAAGCAAGCACAAATTAGTGCTTGATGTGCATTCTGTTGTGCGTCGTTTTGTTCTTGTTAATTTTATTCTTATTATATCTCATTGATTTATTTCTGCAGCCTAATTCTGAATTTGTTGTGAGCAACCTTAGAAACTGTTATAAAAAGTGATTGTGCACCACTGTGCTGCATCGCCTTTTTTTTTCTTATACCTGCACACATTTGAGCCTCAGGGGACCATCTGAGGCGGTTTCCCCATTTGCTTGATAAAAATCCCCATAACCATTTTAGTTTTATATAGAAAAACATTTTTCGAAAAAACAAGAAATGACTCTGAAATGAGTCTTAGTCTTTCACATGACCCAATTGTTCAACAACAGACACAGTCATGGATTCTGAAACTTTTAAGGTAGATTTACCTATATTTGATTAATAAAAATGTTTGGTAATCCATTCACTACCAGGAGGCACAAAATAGTGTTGCAAGAAAATGTCTAGGGGGCACGTTTGTCCACATGTCCAGAACGTAGTGTCACAATGCATATGTGTCGCTGTCTGTCCTGTGGTCTCTTACGCGTTTTTGTCAGATGACGTCGCAGTTATAAAATCAGGATTTTATTGGAGCAGAGTGACAGTCTGGGGTTGCCTCAACCCTTTTAATGTTCTCATTGTGGAAAAAAGAAATGGAAAAATGTCGCTTTGCATTTTTCATTTCCTCGAAGCAAGAATGATAACAAATAAAGGTTTTTTTCTTTAAAAAAAAAAAAAAAGTTGAGATATCGCTTCATTCCAGGACATTATAGGGTTACACAACCACAAGGTAACACTGAGGCTCCTTTTTCCAAAGCAATCAGCAGTAAGTCAGAATCCTTTATAGAAATATCAATTCTCCGGCAACTTAGAAAATAATGGAGAGACTAGATTTTGAGTTAGGTTACAATTTGTTCATACAATAATGATTTGAAAAACAAAGTGATTGAGCATGTTCTTACTGCACCTTTGACTGCAGTTTGCTGAAAATCACAGCACTGTTTTACACAGTGCTGTTACAACCCATGATATCTGCACTAGTTTTTAAGAACAAGTAAAGATGGTCTGTAGTTGATTTTGGTCTTTGTATAGGATTTGTTTCCAATCACAAATAGATAAAAAGCTATCGGTAGCAGTCACGTAAGAATGAGGTTAAGATTGACTTTCTTCTGCTTCTTCTCCTTCCTCTGGGATGTCTCTTCGGTTTTTCTCTCAGTCAGGAAGTGGGGAAAAATATCAATATACATGCAACCTTAGGGGTTTTAAAAAAGCTCCCCATGTCCAAGATTATTATTTGCAATTTTCTCTTTTTTATATATATATGTAAACTAGTTTACATTTAATCTTTCCCAGGCATATCAATAGCTAACACCAGAGGGCTAAAAACATATATATGGTAATAATAAGTATCTTGGGCCACACTTGTATCCTTTTCCGATATTCAGCAGAGCTTTATTATCCCCAAAGGGCTGCAATTAGACCTGTGCTGCTGAATCTGGTAAAATACAATGAAAGACTGCCAATGTATACCCAACAAATCACCATAATGTAACATTAATTAGACTCACAGTGATTACAATGAATGTCAGGGGGAGTCTGTCAGGGAGTAAAATTAGACCCACAAATCTCAGACTCTTTGAAAAGAGGATCCTTCCACATTTAGTTAGCTCCATTGTGGGAATGATATGAAAAAAAAATTTGAAACATCTTGTCTGGGTGAACTGCATTCGTCAGCGACTGCAGTCCTTTGGGCTAAGCCATTGACTGACTGGTCAAAATGATGTAATGACATTTAGATGAATTGAGTGTAATGGAAGATGTGCTCCAAGCGTCATGGGTGTAACTTGATATATTTTCTTACACTCATCTTATAGGATGTTGCCCTTTTTTCCCCCCATTCACGATTGTGAGGCTTATTTCAGAAGTGGTACTTATTCATTTAAAGAGATGTCATCATTTTAGATTAAAATGTCTGTTATGCTTCATAAAAAAGATTAAGCTACACCGATCACCAGGGGGGAATGAGAGTATTGAGATTCAGCAGGAGCGTAAAATGTTTTTGAGGAATTGAAAGTTGGGCCTTAAACAAGCAATAAAAAAGTTAAACTAATAATTCTGACACATAGATGGGATGTATAGGCAGAAATAATAACCAAAGAAATGAGTTCACAGCCAAGTGAAATTAAGGAAATGTCAAAACGAGAGAGCTTTTCTTAGAGTTGCATGCATAAAATGATGAAGTCATACCTTCTGCGTTTTTTTTTTTTTTTTTTGTGCAGAACATCCTTTTCTCAAGGCTGCTGTATAATGATTGGAGGCTCAGTTAACCACACACAAAGTATCCCCAATGGGAAACCCTGTTGTCTGTAGCCCTATAGATTGCATCAGCCTCAGATCGTATTGAAGTACAGATAATGCTGCCACAAGGCATTTGCATCTTTTCATCAATACACTACTAATGCATGCAGGGACTGTGCCTCCATTTGGCTGTAAAGAAGCAGAAGGCCAGGCAGTGTTGGGGGCTGCAGTGAGCTGAGGCAACACCATCTGAAACTTCACTAGCCCCAGCTTGTGATTATAGTTGGAGGGCACCACCCTGCTTGGAGCCTCTGCGCTCCTCTCAATTTTGTGCGCAGAGGTTTGTTTTTTTGTTACTTGTTAAGGTTGTTGGTGAGTCTCATGGCAGCTGAAATTGAATTTAAAAGTGTCTTTGTAAACCTCTTAAGATTCCAAATGTATTCAGAAAGTGCTGAAGAGCAAAACACACCAGATCAAGAAACAAAGCAAGACAAGATTATACGATAAATAACACATTAACTGTAACCTGTACGTTTCTGTACATTTTTCACTGTACAGTAAATGGTCATTTTGATATAATCACAATTATCGGTAATTTCTACGTAAGATACAGTGATAGATGCAATGATATCTTTTAGGATTTGATTGAGTATCAAGGTTGTTTTGCTGTCAAGCCTATGAATTTGTTCCAATTGTCCTAAATAATAAAAGCTGCACACTACCTTCCCAGCACCAAACTACATTTTGCCAGGTCAATCAACATGTTCTCATTCCCAAAGTGTTATATATAATTTGTCAAGGCTTGTTGTGTCTCTGGGATATGCACTAGGTGCCTGAAGGCAAGGAGTATGACAATATCAGAAGGTGACAGAAAACTTTCCAGTGTTATTCTACAAAGTTTAACCCTCAAATGGAAAAGTCTTCCTGATTGCGTCAAAGCGAAGTTGATGGATAGAATAGAATAGAAAAATACTTTATTCATCCCCCATTAGGGGAAATTCAAATTAGTCAAGTAGCTCAAAAACATTATAAATATTTACAATAATTGTATATTAACAACAACAATAACAATACTAATACAAATAATTATTATAATAATAATCATAAATGACTAAATAGATAAATAAATAAATCAATCAATTTGAGAATAACTCAGCAGTCACTGTATAAAAGCCTTATGACTGTGGGAACAAAGGACCTCCTGAACCTCTCAGTCCTGATAGTCACAGATATAAGAAATAAGACCCAAGTTGGCTGGAACAGCTCTTCTTTCGGTTGCTTCTTCTTTTCGCCAGCTGTTTACTTTCACTTTCATTCACTGAGTAATGCCTTGAGAATAAGTTGGTTTAGTTCAGAAATCAGCAACATTAATCTGATGTTTTGGATAATTACGAAGTTCCTCTCTGTTATACTACATTTACCTGCGTGTTTCCAACTGCCACCGAAGGCCTACTTTTGTGGGGATTTGTCACAAAAGCATTTTGTCACACCATGGAAGTGAGAACAGATTGTGTCAGTATTGTTGGGTTACTCTCTGATTAAAACTTCTCAGCCAAATTAGCAAAATAAAAGTGAAAAGTAAACAGTTACTGTTGTTATTATTGGGTTTTACAGCATTTTGGAAGCTTCCTTGTTTGCGTGTCACCAGGACATTTCACATGCACTCGTCTGCATGACTGTTTTAGGCTTCATGTTTGTGAAATGTTGGATATGGATATATGTCATAATACATTCTTAAAGAGAAGAAAACTACTACCGTTGCTTTTGTTGGACAGTCTCTAACAGGCACTGATATACCCTTTGTCAACCAAGGCGGCTCCAGTGTTGCTTCAGGGATGGCGCTAGAGCCAGAACAACAACTGGTTTGATTTTTCACAACCAGAGAGCCACCACAAGACATGTCACTGCATCATTTTTAACATCTTCTCCAATCCATGTCTAATCTTCCTTCTGTTACTGATAGTATTTTGAATTTCTGTTGAAAATCACAGTGCACAGAGACAGTTTATCTTCACAGATCACAGTGTTTCTCTATTTTTATTTGCAAATTGATGTCTTGATATAACCAGCCCAATTTTTAAATGTTTAAACAGTCGGTGTTAGGGAGAACTTTTTTTTTTGACGCCAACCAACAACGTTTCCTATGCAGGCTGGTATTTATGAGGCATAAACAGTGGGAAAATGAATGGAACGCATATCATTTCTGCCTCTGCTTCACAGCCATGTTGAAGCTCAGCTTTTTATGCCCCCTTTTTTAAAAATTAAAGCAGACTAGACCCTATACTGGCTCTGAATTTTTAAACATTGCAGTTACAACATTTGCCAACATTTAGAAGGGTTGGACTCAGATGCTCTTTGCTCTGGCTCGGCAAAGAAATATCAACACTAGTAGGGGTGGGCGATATGGGCAAAAAAAAAATATCTCGATATTTTTTAGGATTTTCACGATAACGATATTTGACGATATTTTCAACAAAAAAAAATTAAAACTTGCGTTAAGGGTTAGTTCGCCATTTTGCACATTAAGACCTGTTTTTAGGTAGTCTGGGGTGAATTATAGATGTTCTGATCACAATTTGGACATTTGGTGCTGAACGGAGCATTTAGGTATCCACTGCTGCAGCCCCCCCACCTTTGCATTGAGTCAATGACCACTCAAGCAAACAATCATAAAACGGCATTAAACTTTTAGTTTGAAAAGACATGGAACTCACCGTGTGGTCAGTGGTGGACAGCGATAAATTGACCCGAAAATCGCAGCGAAATGTGCCTTCTAACATTTGTTTTAGCATTTGGTGGACCTATTTTTCCGGACACCGTTGAATAGCAGCAGCAGCGGAGTAATACTAGTCAAACCAATACAAATCAATGAAGACGGACAATAATGGTAATATAACTTCTCTGGAAGCGTATTTCGCGGTGATTTTCGAGCCAACGTATCGCTGTCCACCACAGACCACACGGTGAGTTTCATGTCTCTGCAAACGAAAGTTTAATGCCGTTTTATGATTGTTTGCTTGAGTGGTCATTGACTCAATGCAAAGGTGGGGGGGCTGCAGCAGTGGATACCTAAATCCTCCCTTCAGCACCAAATGTCCAAATTGTGATCAGAACATCTCTAACTCATCCCAGAATACCCCCAAACAGGGCTTAATGTGCAAAATGGCGAACTAACACTTTAAGATCACAATAAAATGACTAAAAGAATAATTGCCGTGACACAAGTATTTAAGGAAAGGACATTTATTCTCTTAAACAATTTCAACAAAAATAAATAAAATTCTTGTAAACATGAATCCACACATCTAAAAGAAACATATTAAGTGATGCCAATCAATAGAAAGTGCTGATTAAACTTTAATCTCCTTCCAGTAGTGTGCAACAAACACACAAAAAAGACATTGTCTTAAAGGTTCAAATAAGAAATAAAGTAGAATGTCTTAAATAAATAAATCAAGTACAGTAGTGCAGTCACACTGTAAACGAATGAAACCTCTTTGAAGCTATCGGACTCCACCAACTGTATCGGAAGCATCTCTCGTGCAATGAATTTGGTCACCGCATCGGTTATGTCCTGCCATCGCTTACTCTTCCTCTCATACGGCACCCTTTTGCCGAATGATTCTGCCAGCGTTTGTAGGGAACCTTGTGGTTTAGGCCTACCGGTACTTGTTTTTTGTTGAGAGTCTCGGAGTTTTTCAAATTCTTCATATTCCTTACTGTGGTTGTAGCGCAGGTGGTGGAAGAGATTCGTTGTTAAGCTTTGTTTGACTGTAACGGATTTTCGGCATATTTTGCAGATTACATTGTCCTGAACAACGTCATTCTTTTCAAACCCAAACCATCTCCAGACTAGAGAGGTAGACCCCCGTCTTGGCACTAAATCGTCTGACCCTGAAGTGGTGGACGACCCAGCAGCTTCAGGGTCGGATGTATGGGGTAAGAAATCGGTCAAAAAGAAACATGCATCCGTGCAAGTAATCCGCGCATATTTGGGAAATGTGTGCGTCTTTGGTTGTAGTTGAGCATAAAATAAATATGTGCAATCTCTAAAAATGAGTCCATCTGTGTTTATGATGGGTTGTATTTTATATTTGTCAAAATACGAATCAAAAAGTTACGACATCAAAAAATACATAGACGAATCGAAAAGTTACGAATCAAAAAGTTACGAATACGAATTTCTCAAGTGCAGGAAAGGGGACAAAAATACGTCATCGCTGACGTCATCACTTCACAGGCATCACCAGCAGAAGAAAATTCGATCACCCCATCAGCGCGGCCGGTGATACTAGAACATATTTTGACTTTGACCACAGTGCGGACTCTATATTACTCTATATTTACTATACTATCCTATACTATACTAGTAAATATTTATTGGAGTGCGTTTGTGATTTAAAGCATGACACAACAAGGGGCTTCAGCAGCGGATGAACCTGTAAGTTAAAGATATTTTCCCATTATTTTTTTGTATGAAATGCAGGCCGCGCAGATGGGGTGATCGAATTTTCTTCTGCTGGTGATGCCTGTGACGTGATGACGTCAGCGATGACGTATTTTTGTCCCCTTTCCTGCACTTGAGAAATTCATATTCGTAACTTTTGAATTCATAACTTTTTGATTCGTAACTTTTCGATGCTTGTATGTATTTTTTGATGTTGTAACTTTTCAATTCGTATTTTGACAAATATCAAAACACAACCCATTATAAACAGATGGACTCCTTTTTAAAGATTGCACATATTTATTTTATGCTCAACTACAACCAAAGACGCACACATTTCCAAAATATGCGCGGATTACTTGCACGGATGCACGTTTCTTTTTGACCGATTTCTTGCCCCATACAGATGCTGCTGCTTCCTCTGCTTGCATTTTCTCCTACTGCGTGCGTTGCCCGCCGTGGCGGGTCTGGCCCAAGTCTATTCGCGCGAAAACAGTCACAGTAGGGCTACTTTTTTAAGGCTTGCGGCGTAATGGTAAGGGCAGAGGACCACTGGCGCCGCACTTTATTGATTTTTGGCGATTGAAAAAAAAAAAAATATATATATATATATATATATATATATATATATATATATATCTCGATATTGCAAAATTACTCATCGTCAAAACAACATTCACAATAATTTCGCAAACGATACCACCTAAAAACTAGTTTTTCTTCTGGGCTGAAGTCAGAGCTTTGGTGGTTTAAAAGGAGAGAACTGGTACTAAATCAAACACTCGCTCCCAAAAAGCAGTTCCATGTGTTTTTTTTGAGTGGAAAAAGAACAAACATTTAATGACAGTGTTATAAGTATCTACAATAGTAACATATCCTCATTTACAAAAATCATGGGTGCAAGCATCTTTCTTACAGCAGCTATTCTTAGAATAGGGTATAGAATAGAGAATCTAAAATTATGGTATTCTTTGTGGTATGTTTATTTTGCAAAAACCTTCTTGAACTTGTAGAATTCTTTTCCAAAGCCTTGCATCATCAGTCAGGAGGTTCAGTCTTTGCATGCTTCCATTTCACACATATCATGTCCATTTCCACTGACTAGCTTTCCACTACCCACTTTAAAACTCTGGACACTAGAGGCTGGAAGAAAGAAACTAGTGTGGGTCATGGCGTTTCCAGTCTTCACTAAGAGTTGATGAATAAAAATGTATTATCTTTTACCCTGCAGTACTTATTTATAAAGCTGAGCTTTTGACTAATTGGTTTGTAAATATTTTATGTCAAGTCATAGTCTGCACAGCAGGGAAGGTGACATAAGTAAATGATTCTTAGCATGTTTTTAAATCAGATGGCCATCACATCATTTTACCATGCTTAGTTGTTCCTTCATCCAGACAGTCTCCTGAACCACAAAGGCAACTCATATTATGAATTATGGATGGTTTTATTGGTACTTCTAAAGCATTAGTGATGAAATGCTCCACTTTTCCCTAATGGTATCACACTGGTTAAATATTCTTCCATTTTAATCTGCAAATCGTGCCTCATTAGAGCTACATTATGAATTTGATTTGAAAGTATAGTACTCTTGTTAGTCTAAGTTTCTTAAAAAGATTTTTTTTTTTTTTAAAAAACAAACACCCATCTTCACTAATTGAGCCCCTGCAGATTCACCATATCACATCCAAGTGTCCGGTACTTCCTGTCTACTGAGAGTAATTGATTGAAAATTGAGAATGAACTTCAGAGGCTCTTTTAAACCCCTCCACACACACACACACACACAAGGATAGCATCAAGCACAGGAAGCTGGTCTCTAGCAGTCTCGTATCGTTAGTCCTTCACTTCCTTTTGTTAGCAATTTGTCTCAAGCAGTCTTTTCTTAGTGGTAATGTCACGTCTGCTTAAAAAAAACGTGTTTATCTGGGCATTTGTTGTGAAATTGCATGCAGACTAACAGGTTTCACATTCAGTATCTGCAGCCGCCTGTACATTATTTACACAGTAGGACTGAAGATTAAATTAACACTACTTGGAAAGGTCATTCAGTGTCTATGAATAACTTGGGAGCCACATATTAAAGGTAGGGTAGGAGATCCTGGATTTTGAGTCCAGCGAAGCTGCATTTTGAAAATACACCGGTAAAAAGTCCCAACCCTTTTCTTCACTTTCCCCCCGAAGGCACGCCTCTAGAGTACATGAACGCGCACGAGCACGAAGGTGCACGAGCGCTGTTCTGACAGCAAGCATCGATCGTTGCCGTATTTAGTATTTAGTATTTAGTATATGCTAACTATATGTTTAATAATGCTAGGTGCTAGCCAAGCTGGCTCTAGTTTAGCTTCCTGCCAAGCTTCTGGACGCGTAATTCGTTCACGGAGCAGGGTACGCGCACAGGGGGGAGGAGGGGGAGGGAGGAGCAGATTGCAGTTTGATAGACGGCATCAGAATCCAATCATTGTGAACGGTCCGTTCAGTATGATTGGATACTGTTTTTCCTAGATTGTACGTTCTAGAGGCCACTAAAACTTTTCATATTTGTGTCAAAACTTTTAATTAATTGGTTGCAATGGGGGTGTGAAGAGTATTTCAAGCAATATGTAAAAAATGTTCCAGAAAAAGATCCCCTACCCCGCCTTTAATGAGTCATGTCCATATTTCCATTTTTTTTTGTTTTTTTTAAACCATTAATGGGGACAAAACATTGGTAGTTGGACAAAAATTGCTTGAATTCTGGTCCTACAGGAAAGACAAAAATGTGATTTTTTTCAACATTAAAAAGTGATGTGGTTTGTGTCTTTGATAAGAAACGTGTGTGTGTGTGTGTGTGTATACTGACTACAGACGAAGGAGACGCCGTCTCTCTGCTGAAAAAAAAACAAACCAACAAAGTAAAAGAACCACAAAAGGCAAAATACAAAAAAACCCAAAAAATTCTCAGCATAAAGGAGAGATATGAGATCTGATGATGAAGAATGTCATGGGTATATAGTACACTGCTAAAAAATAAATAAAGGGAACACTAAAATAACACTTCCTAAATCTCAATGAATGAAACATTCCAGTGGAAAATCATTATTCATTACATAGTGGAATGCGTTGAGAACAAAATAACATAAAACTGATCAATGTAAATTAAAATTATTATCCTATGGAGGTCTGGATTTGTAATCATACTCAAAATAAAAGTGGAAAATCACATTACTGGCTGATCCAACTTCAGTGGAAATTCCTCAAGACAAGTCAAAATGAGGCTCAGTAGTGTGTGTGTGTGTGTGTGTGTGTGGCCTCCACGTGACCGTATGACCTCGCTACAAAGCCTGGGCATGCTGCTGATGAGGCGGGGGACGTTCCCCTGAGGGATCTCCTCCCAGACCTGGATTAAAGCATTGAAATTGATTCACAATCAGTGTTGCTTCCTAACTGGACAGGTGATTGTTGATTAACCCCCCCCCCCCCCCCCCCCCCATCAAGCTGCAAGGTCTGTAGAGCCGAATCACTGGGTGTTTCCACAAACTGTTCCCATCTCATCCGCTCCATTCTACTTCAAACGGACAACAGTCCCAGGTAGATTGTATTGGGAAATAGCAAGCAGACTGAGCTTATAGCTCACAGGGGCTCTCTTTACTGCCTCTTCCGGATCAATCTCTCAATATATGCTGCTGTTTGTTCTGGCTGTACCAGGAGTTTCCTCTGCTACTCTTTTTCCGTGTTGAGTCAATTGATGATCCTTAATTTGTTGAAGCTTTTTTGCGTGTGAGATTTAAAACATCCCCTATAAATTTAAACATGACCTGTCAGTAGGGATGGGAATCGAAAACCGGTTCTTGTTGAGAACCGGTTCCCAGTGTTTCAATTCCTTGGAATCGTTTGGCGATTTTGCAAACGATTCCCTTATTGATTCCAGTGGGCGCGAATGACGTCACCACGCAACGTTGCGTGGCGAGTCCAGTGCAGCCAGCAGCCAACAGTAAACATGGCGCCCAAGCGGTACAAACGCTCGAAAGTTTGGTTACACATCCCTAAAAAAGACGACAACAGGGCAACTTGCAAAGTGAATATTTCACCAAAGGGAGGAAATACTACCAACATGCAATAACTATGAATGAATGTCGCGTTTTCGATCTGCTCCGGACTAACGTTGGTGAATGTCAACCAACAAGCAGCAACGTTAGCATGTCCTCGGCTAACACTGCAGGTCACTAACTAACTAACAAACACTGCTTATCATGTTAGCGCCATTTGCCTCATTGTAAAACCTGCTGTTAGTAACGGTTAAGGTTAAATGAATGCCTTTGTTCTTTAAGAACAATAATTAGGGCTTGAAGCAGGGACGTGCACAGGAATCTTGAAGGGCAGTTGCTCTAACCTGAAGAAAGGGCAACCCCCCCCCAAAAAAAAAAAAAAGCAACAACAAAACAACCTCACAGGTTTTTCACTATAAGCACACTGTCTTTATTGAAATAGTAAGCAGTGTAACAGTAACCGTGTAGCGGTACACAGTGTAAGGTGTTAACAGTGCAAGGTGTTAACAGTGTAGCAGTGTACTTTAACAGTGTAAAAGTTCAAAAAAGGAGGCGCCTATTGGGAGCCATGTCAACAAAAATCTTCAGCAACTCGTGCTTGTTAATTTCAATGTCCTTCTCTATGGCAAGGAGGAGGAGGTCGGACAGCCGTTCTTGCCCACACTGGTTTTTAAGCCTGGTTTTCACAATCTTGAGCTTTGAGAAGGACCTCTCCACTGTTGCTGTGGAGCAACAGTGGACTACAACTTAAAGGGATATGCCAGCCCCAGGCCAAATTAAGTGTATCCCCGCATTCCCGAGACATAAATAAGTGTGTGGGAGCGTTTTCCTTGCGACCCAGGCATTGTCCGAATCTCACAGCACTGACCACTGCTTGGTTGCGCGTAATACATACATGCTAGCGTCGCCAGCGTCGCCAATCGAAATATTTCGCCCAACGTGAATTAATTTACTTGATTTACCGTCTAATTACTGTGTGAGTGGTGTACTTTCACATCGAGTGCAAATGACTGTGTAAATCTACACGGAAGGCTTGGTTTGCTCATGTCGGTTTGGGAACTAGTTTCAGGTGCGGAAAACACAGCCGAAGCACACTCCCCGCTACGTCTTTGGGAATCCCCCCCCCTGGCTGCTTCACGCTGGTTTGTTTGAGGAAGATTTACACAGTCATTTGCACTCGATGTGAAAGTACACCACTCACACAGTAATTAGAAGGTAAATCAAGTAAATTAATTCGACGTTCGGCGAAATATTTCGATTGGCGACGCTGGCGACGCTAGCATGTATGTATTACGCGCAACCAAGCAGTGGTCAGTACTGTGAGATTCGGACAATGCCTGGGTCGCCAGGAAAACGCTCCCACACACTTATTTATGTCTAGGGAATGCGGGGATACACTTAATTTGGCCTGGGGCTGGCATATCCCTTTAAGGAGGCAGCTAATTTAGCTTAAGTTGTCTCTCTCTCTCCTGTATGCGTCTCTTTTCCGTGGGCATTTCGAATTGTCTGCATTTTAACACAACATGCAGGTGAATAATTCGAATTGTGCTTTATTTCCATCATTCATCTTGCTTGATAAAACGAAATGTCATCAGTTGCATGTAACTTAGTTTGGTAGCCTACCACAAAACAACCTGAGCCATGTAAAACGTTGACTGCAAGCTAGCTGGCTGTCTGTGTTTTTTTTTTTACCTAAACGTGGCACAGTAGCTGGCTGTCAGATTATTTATGGTCACTAAACGTCCTAAACTCGACATTGGATTTTAGAGAAGTTGATTGTGATCATGTCTTGTAGCCTTGGCACTGTGTACACATTTCAAGCTCACCTTTTAAGGCCGTCAAGGCAGTCGCTCTACTCCCACGGCGTCTCTGCTTGGCTCAAGCGCCGCCCGGTTGCGTGCGCGCTTGTTTTTATTTTTTTTTCTAGTGAAGCGTGCTGCTTGCCCTCCGCAATGCCCGCGCCCCTCCCTTTTGCCTAAATCTCCAGATGTCTGGTGAATCTGAATGATTGACTCTGAAGACTTTATTTTAGGATACTTCAATCAAAATTACGAATTATACAGAAAATCATGTTGAAATATGAAATCATATTTGCCTATATTATTTTTTCCCCTCCCTCGGAAGGGCAGCATCAGCCAAGGACGGCAAAAGGACGGTTGCCCTGGCAACTTTGGCCATTACCTGTGCACGTCACTGGCTTGAAGCCCAAATTCAAGCTCTTAGGATTACTATGAACTGGATGACTAAGGAACCCACACCATCACAGTCAAGTGGTGGATTGAATTTGTTTTATGTTGTTTTTATTTTCTGTGTTAACTGCAATCCTGTTATCTATGTATCTTCACAAATCTGTAGCACATAACTATGGTAGAGAAGGGAAAACATCTGAAAGTCCCCCATGAAACTGAAGCTTGAATGAAACTTTATTTTGTATGCAGACGAAAATTTATGAAACAAAAAAGCCAGACACGATACGAGTGTGTTTAAAACAATGCAGCTGCGGTCCTTTGGTAAATGGATTGGCTCAGAAAAACGGAGGCATTACTGAGAGAGGGGCAAAACTTAATGACAAGTGTTTTAAGCACTTAATGGAGCCATCGTGCTCTGCTTGTGCATATCATTTCAGATTGCATTCATAGCAAATTGATTAGTAATGCAAACCACTTTGGAGAAAAAGGCCGTATTGGCAGCAGCAGGAGGAATGTGTGAATACAACATTTTTTTTTAGAGTCCTGCTAATGTTTTTCCCTTCAGGTAGCATTTGACCAATCCAAATCATATCATTGTAGGGATTGTGTAGTGTGTGGTGTAGTGACTCAGAGCAGAGTAAAGGAGGTGAGGGAATGAGGGGTAAGATATAGATCGATCAGGAAATCCTTCAAGCTGGAACATTAGTGATGCTGTAAGGATGCTCCATCTCTCTAAACCCTCTCAACAATTTCTCCTGACCTTTTAGTTGAAGAGACATTTATGCACTTCTCTTTCTCTGGATCAAATATCTGCCCTCCTCATAACATCCTCTGGATGTGTTCCACTTTGACTTGGAAGACTGCTTTTATGTTTGACGGCTTTGTTTAAGGGCAGCGAGAGATACAGAAAAAGTGTTTGACTTAACTACTGAGAAAGGCTGTTTCCCTTCAGTCACTCAACTTCTTTTCAGATTAAACGGTGGCACAAAAGGATCCTCGTACATTTTTCAAATTTTAAATATGTGACATACCTAGTTGAAGTGATGAAGATGGTCGTATTTTGAGGGATAATTTAAGATAAAAGTGGATCACACTGCCCACCTATGACAAACACGATCTGTAATACGTTTAGAAGACATTTTTCAGGTGTCTTGCTTTAAAGATATTTGCTTGTTGTTTTAGTAACATAAAGTTCCAGCTTCTAATTTTTTCTTGCTTTAGTTTCTTAAGAGAAAAAGACTTTGATTTTGAATGTTTTGCAAAATTGCAACTCTAACACTCACAGAAACTAAATAGACTGATGAGGAAGTAGAATAAATCGGCATGATTGCTGATGGGAAATGTTTATTTTCTGTTTTGCACAACATTACTGACATGACTTTAGATGTGATGAAGTGCTGTATCACCAAAAGTGGCCCAGAATGTTTTGATTAATTCACTTAAAACAAAATAGTCTACAAACAGAATTCCTCTGACAGGGAACCCACTTGTTCCATGGCCACAAGCCGGCATGGAGCACAGAGCAGATGTTCCCCATAATGGGGGCACAACAGGAAGAGAATTCGATTCAATTTGGCCTGAGGTCTAATAGCACATCAAGTGGAAGAAGAAGGCGATAAGGTTTCACAATGGAAGCCCATCTGTGTCCGTGCTCCCTTTTAAGACCCACCTACCCGGTGATGTTGTTAAACTGAAATGAGACAAGCACACCCTGATGCATCATAGGCTGTTATCACCTTCTCAAATGATGCCATAAGGCCCCAAGGTTGAGAATAAGGGCCACAGATTTGTTTAGCTTTATTGCATTCAATGCATACTTCGACAATGTACAGTTTCATTGCATCTGAAAAGGATAAGGAGGCTCATGGGGAGTCATCAGGTGACCTTCAGGCCTCGCATGAGAGTATCAGTGTCAGTTCACAGTCCCTAGCAATTTGCCAAAGACAACAAGCATTTTGCTTTTGACACAATTGGTATAAAGCCATTGATGTATTCCAGCGCTGGATGAAAAGGTACACTGTGTTTATTGTGTTTTACATCGTTTGAATAAACGTTATCAAATTTAGTTACGCAAATTATGGGTAAAGAAGGGACAGAAAATCTCAAGAGTTAGAAATTTGGATCTTTGAATTAGATAAATGAATGAATGAATAACTCCATAAAAAAACTCCATCAATCAATAAATAAGTGGTTGCATTTTTTGTAAGTTTGCATTTTGTTTGAACTCCACTGCAGTTTTTGTCAAAAAAATTCTCCTTTGCCGTGTAAAATGTTGGAGTTTGTTCCATAGGTCTAACAAAGTGGCAAGCTCTGGAGCTGAGAAATGAAGCCAACATGGAGGCGCCATAAACTGCAGTTCTTCAAATGACCACTTGAGAGTGACTCTAAAAGCTAAAATCCAGAAATAAACATATTTAAAGCAGTGTACTGTGTAGCAAATGTTCTAATTGAATCATATAAGTTACCCATTCAAAGTGTGTAAAAGCTTACATTTATGCACCAATTAAGGGTGTTGCCACTTTGAGTGATAAGTGGGTCTGTGGTAGCTATCAGAAGGTAGCTTTAAGTCAGATTCATCCCTCTGCACATCATTCAAGAAAATGTGCAGAGAGAATGTGCAGCTCTCATGCCTTCTTCAGAACATGTGTACACATGTTTTTATGTGATTCATCATTAAACAAAACAATGATTTTCTCAGAGCTTCCTCATTATAATAGTGACGTTTCTTTCTGATTTTGACTTTTTATGGCCAATTTTCACCGTACCTTCATATTTACAGTAATTGTGGATAGCATAAATAACCACAGTCATGTGTTGGTTTTTTTAATGGTTGTGGAAGACCTCTCTAATGAGACTTTACAAAGAAAACACATATTAAGAGCGTTTGAACTTCCTGGCACCAGATATTCTCATCAGCTTTACCAGAACCCTTTGTGCTGTCTTAACATTGTGTGTAAAAAATGCCCTGCCCTACCAAAGCCCCAAAATAAAGCAACTTAATTGAATTTTTAATCCAAAATCTATTTTGTATGATGAAACCACCTGTTATTTATCTATTTAACTCAATTCAATACATTTTTATCATGTATTTTTTGTCACACAATACAAAAAGACAATCACCAGTTTTCAGGATTACACTTTTTTTTTTTTTTACAACAAACCAACTGTCAGTTGGACCAACAGTTTTCTTGTTTTCTCAGTTTTCTTTTACATAATAAAGATTTATTATTGCTATTATATAAATGTGAAGACACCCATAAGACAATCTTTGTACCCTAGTGGTGTACAGCCCACATTGAAACATAAACAAAAATAAAGTGTGACTTTTTCTAATGATGGGGTCCCTTTAGGAAAAGTCATAACATTTCAAGTTGGAAAAAGATGGTTTAAGGTGTTTTTTCTACAGCTAAACATGGTAGTGGCTCACTTTTGACCCGCAGGACAACAGGAAGGGTTAATAAACCAGCAAACATACCATGATCCGTCTGATGTAATGTTGAGCTGATCCGTGTTTTGGCTGCTGGTTTCTAATCCAACCATTTCTTTTTACCTATGCGGGGTATTTGACAGAGATCATCAAATCAAACAGATTTTCTTTTTCTCTGCTTCACTGATGAGTGTTTCTGTGTTATGTTTGGTGAAGCTGTACTTCCTCTTTACTGTTGCTGTCGTCCCCATGCCTATTCAGTTGTGTTGCAAACGAAGTGTCGATTGGCAATTGGAAAATTATGGGAGTGTCTTCTTCCACTCCTGGCTAAAAATAGAAGTGAAAATCAGGTTTGTGCGTGAGCATCTAGTTTTCAGATGTAGTCATGAATCTAAACACAGTTTTGTGCATTGGCCCCTTGTAAGGACAAGATGATATTTGTGTCTAAATATGTGAAATCCTTAGAATCAAAGGGTCTTTCTTTTTCACATGGCTGTATATTCCATCACTGCCATATTCAATCATAAAAGGTGAAGGAAACTTTTAAGGCACAAACAAATGGCAGAATGTTACTAGTCAACCAGGGAACAATCATGGTCATGTAAGCATTTACCCTGCAGTCATCTGTGGAGTTTCTTTAGGAGTGTATTTGATGTACACTCAGAAGAAAAAAAATCAAATTTTTTCAAAAAAATACAGTTAAAGAAAATGTTTTTATTCATGCATTTGGCAGACCCTTTCATCCAAAGCAATTTACACTCACATCCCAGGCAGGCAGATAGCGTAAGGGGGTCTTGCCTAAGGACCCCTACTGTAGGTAGTACCTTTCGTGCAGGGAGGGAGGTCAAGATTTGAACTCCAGTCACCCACATGAAGGGCAGCAATCTGACAAACTTAGTGGGCGGTGGGCACTGAAATCAATGTTGTTGTTTTTTTCAGTAACTGAAGTGAATGTGGGAGTTTCCATCTGCAAAGACATTATTTCATAGTGTAACTTTGTTTTTTTTAGAAGAAAATTAGTTTTGGGACTGCCATCGGATTTGTTACGAAGTTAAAATTCTGTCACTCTTTAAACATTTGAAAATGTCCCAAATAGTGACAGCTGACACAAGACACACTGCGTAATCAAAGACAAATGAAGACACACGCAGGATAAATGCTTTACATTTTCTCGACTGTTCTCTTATCTGCTGCCTCTTGCTCGGAATCTGTTTGAGGTGATCGAAGTTCTGCAGCGTACCACTACTGATGCCGCTTGTCAACTCATAATGCCAGCAAGCTGTTTGGTAAAACAATTGAGCCTAAAGGTTCCTCAGCCTCCCTGTGTTTATATGAACAGACGCACGAAAGAGAAGCAGTCAATTTAAAAAAAAAACTTATTAAAAACAGCAGCAAACTGGAATCCATTTGGTTTGGGGCTGATTTGTGGGCAGCATGTGCTTTCTGAGCTTCTACATACTCTCCATGAAGTGCCTTGCTCAAGGCCAGCTCACTGGCAGTTGAAGAGTCTATGGATAACATTATGTGTTCATATTTAAAAGACCCAGCTGGTGTGGGGCTTCAAGGTTTGTCAGAGATCAAAGCTACTGCTGCCTCAAGACATGGAGAGAAAAATGGAGACCGACGTGATGGGGTTGATCTTCTAATATACTGTTTAAACACAGCAGTGACATCACATGGACCTTTAAAAATACGCCACATTGACACAGAAATTGGCAGGCAGGCCAAGTATATATCCACATATATGAGTCACGTACTCTATCCTTTCCTGAGGCAAGGATTAGAGGTGGAGTGTCCTGGTTTTGTTGAGTTGTTTGAAATACACAGTCATGGTGAGAGATTTGTAGTGTGGCTCTGTATTTGGACCCAGGAGCACGAAGGACGTGGGACTCTGCTTGAGCAGCCCTGAAGAAAGTTTTGCTGTTTGGCGTGCATATTTGGGACTTGATCGAGACGAGAGCAGCTCAGCGCGCGTGCACCACACACACAGAGACACACACATTCCCATGAGTTAGAGAGCTTTTGTTCGATAAAGACCAGACAGTCCCTAAGTAGCCTCTCTCATCATTAGCAGTTACTCCAGCCTCCTCTGTTGCTGCGGCTGCTCATTTGTAAGTGTGGGATGTTTCTCTGGCGGTTGCTACATCTTTTGTTGCTCCCACTGTTTGCCATTCAGTTTATGAAGCCCACACACACTCACACTCACACACATGCAAACACACATCTGCGGATTCCTCTCTTTTATTATGGGAATTCCAAGCACATGTGAGTGAAGCAGTGTGGCAGGCCAGATACCCATCCCCCCCTGTGCCGGTAACCCCCTCATTCTCATGGGGCTAAAGCGCACCAAAAGGAGGCGGGGGTGTATGAGGGGGAGGAGGAAGAGAAGAGAAGCATAGCTAGGCTAATTCATCAATAACCTTTACCTAATCTCTCCCTTTCCCCTTCTCCCTCTCACTCCCTTCTCCCTCTCTCTGTGCCTAAAGGCATTCAAGCAATACATCCATCCCCCACCTCTTTCTCTCTGTCTGACATACAAAACCCTCATGCACACACTTCGCATGCGCTCACATGAGAGTCTGCCTGAACACGTTCAGAGGGAGAGGATGAATTGAGCTGGAGAGTGTTGAGTGTTGTTTCTTTCGCCCGCACCGGTGTGTATGTGTGTGTGTGGTGTAAGCCGAGTCCTCTGAGAGCCGTGTGTCTCCAGTATCCCCCGGAGCTGAAGCTGTGATTATAGACCAGAGACTAGGTGTGGCAAGATGGGGCGGCGTCAGGGGCTTTGTCTATAGTTCTCGAACAGCCCACCAACCGGGAGGAGGCTCTGCCTGTCTATCAGAGTGTGTCCTGGAGCCATGCACAGTCTGGGATTGAAAGAGCCGCTGTGTGGGGCTGAATCACTCTTAAACCAAGACCTAAGCCACACGGCATTAGAAGAGCACAAGTTCAAGAAGCTAAGTGGAACCTTTGCAGCCGCTGACGAGAATATGACCAAGTGAAGAACTGCAGGAGCTTTTTGCTGTTCATATCCTTGATTTATTCATTCTACTTTTCCCACACACTTTTTTTTTTTTTTGCTAAGGAGAGCAGCAAAAAGGAGGACAAATTTCTGTGGATTTCCTGCGAGCCACGCAACCTTTCACGGAAGCTTTACTTGTGGGGAATTCAAAAAGACCCTGCTGATGTTTTTACAGATTTGAAGAATGAGATTTCTATGATAAAACCACTTGGAATATGGGACTTTTAATCTATGGTTTGGACCATGGGGACAGGCAACTATGTATTTGGGCTCAACTTTGGGTAATTTTGATAAGTATGTCACATTTATTCTGTTAACTTTTAAAGCTTACACTTCGCTGTTTGGTGTTTTTGCCTCAACAGGTAGTATGCTTGATAACAATGTTACAATGAAAACCAGTGTTTTTTTTGTTTTTTTTAATTCTGTTGCTTTGGGCCAAAGTTTGGTGTGTAAATGAATGTTCTGTGAGAGTGTCCTTGTGTGACATACTGTGCACCTTGTTAATACAAACATGTTTGTGCTTTGGAAGCGTGACAGTGGCAGATTATCTGATTAGTGTGTGAAAACCTCTTCCGCTTTTACTCCTTACAGCTGACTAAATAGAGTAGTCCTAGCACACTTCCTGACTGTACTTTATATCTATCTCTCTATCTATATATATATATAATATATATATATATATATGTTTCCCTTTTTCAATTTCTATTGAAATTAGAAATGAATAATAAAAAAAAAAGCTAAATTATTAATAAGCTTAATTTTTAGCCTAATCTTTCTCTTTTCTGCCCTTACAGCTTTTGCAGGTCAAGTCTCTCCAACCAGCTCGGATACCCTCTTCAGTTCCTCAGCAATGACAGCCAGTCCTTCACCACCCAATGTATATCTGCCTGCCAATTTCAAAATGTCCAACGCACAACTGGCCTTCTTTTTGCGGGAGGCTCAGATCACAGGACAAACTGTTGGCGGCGGCAGTAAGAGCAGCAGCAGCCCGAGCACCGGACACCCGCTGCAGCGCTCTGAGAGTTTTGTGGTTTTCCAGACTAAAGAGCTGCCTGCCATCAACATAAGCTTTGGGCCTTTTGCCCAGGACCAGACCCTTTCCAAGGAGTTGCTCCAGCCAACTAGCCCTCTGGATATTCCAGGCCAGCTGACAGTCAGCTGGAAGGTGCGGGCGTTCATTGTCCAGACACGGGTCTTCTCCAACAACCCCACCGTGCAGGTCTTCTTCTATATTGCTGGTCGTGACTGGGATGACTTCAAGGCTCAGGACAACCTGCCATGCATCCGTCTGCATGCCTTCCGGGACGTCCGTGAAATTAAGACATCCTGTCGACTAAAAGGCAACCTGGCGCAGTGCTTGGCCCAGCTTGACCTGCCTCCATCCTGGTTTAACACCAACGTGGCCCCACTGGGTCGGAGGAAAGGCTCTGGGGATGGGCTTCTAGATGGGTTGACCAGTGAGACCCTCCAGGCTGAGCTCTACTACACGCTGCATGAGCCTAATCTTGAAGGGGAGTGCGGTGAGGGTTCAGGTCACAGAGGTGCTGGTGTGTCCAGGGGAGAACCTCTGTCACAGCACCCTCTGCTGCGCATCGGGAGTATCAGCCTCTACCAGGCCAATCAGGAGCAGCTGCTTGTGGACAAGCAGTTGGACAAGAACATGTTCCTCAGGCTGCCTGAGAAGCCCCTGAAGCCCGGAGAGACGCTCAGAATCTTCCTGTACCTGATGCCCAACTCCACTATTGAACAGTTCACACTCAAGTAAGTCTCCCTTTAAATGTATACTGTTGCTCTGTGTCGAGATGCAATTTCCATACTTTCCACGGAATCATGTAAACATGAATTATTAGCATCCTTACATCCTCTTAGATAACTGACAACATTAGCAATATTCACCCTGTCATGAACTGCTGTCTTATATTCCCTTTAAAACATTGTGTTCACACAGAAACACACTCAATTTATTCCAAGATTTAGGCTTAAATCATTAATAATGCATAGAAACAAAGCAGGCACTGTTGCATCTTGATGGTAACATACGATTGGCTCACAAAAGATATTAGATCTACATGTCCAAATAGCTCTGCATCAATGGAACAATTAATTTAGGACAGGATTTCTCCATTATGGTCCTAATATTCAGACCGCATCCAAAGGTGCATAATTAGACCAAGGTTTTTACATAGCCTCGAGATTAATTGCAGCATTTTATAATATCACGATGTGCATATGCAGTCCCAATCCATGCAATATTCATTGTTTTAGGATTTTACATGAGTTGTATAGCCATTTACATAGGTCTAAAGAGACAGATGAGCATGTAATTACGTCTTCCATCCTCAATAATTTCCCCTTCACTGAACCATGTCATGTGCCTGCAGTAATCAAAGTCAGATAAGATAAAGAAGAAAAGACAGGGTTAAAGTGACGAAGCTCGGTAAGATTCACCATTTGAAATGGTGACTTGTGAAAAGGGATTTGGCGTTTTCTTTTATGTGAATTGTTTGCAATGAACAGGTGGCAATGAACTCAGAGCGGTTTGTGTTTAAAGGTCAAGCGATGGTTGGGGATCACACACGGTCAGGCCCTACCAATGTTTCATGCTCATAGAGTGGAAGAGAACCAAGTGAATCCAGAGCATGTGTAACAGTATTATTATTATTTATCATTTTGAACATGTTTTTTTCCTAAATATACTGGTAAGGATAGAGACAAATATCTAACTTGCTTGATAATGGATCTTTTTGTCATGTTTTTTTAAATGATTTTACCACAAAATGTCTTCATAATCCCTAAAATATTTCTTGTAATCACCTTTAACCATTTAAAATCTGATTTGATCTAGCTCTGGCAAATCTTTACAGCTGTTGCCATGTGATATCAATAGTTCATCACAACAAGATAACCGTCTCAAATTAGGTCTTACATAGTCATGCCATACTTAAAGAAAAAACAAAAAGTCTCTCTTGAAGCCACTTTAATGACTCATTTGGAGCTATATCAGCCCCTTTCAGTTAGCATTTTAATAAAATGCACATTCATTTATGACTATAAAATAGATAACTATAGTTTTTACAAATGCATTCAAGAGATTTTGGATGAGGGATATGTGAAAGGACATAGTATCTCATAATACAATCATACATAAAGTTTAGTCCATTAGTGGTTATCAATTTGCTGTTTCTACATTTTCTTGCCAAATTTCTTCGTAACCTCATACCTCAGCCATTTTTGTCACCTCTTAATTTCAGGTTTAAAACTTTTCCTATCCACCAAGAGCACAATGCTCTGCATAACATCAACACTTCGCTGTAACGTTTATGTAAATAATAGTTGCCGGAGTTAAATTTCCTAGTTTGACCCTCTGCATGTGAAGATGGTGCGAGTGGAAGAAACACAAGGCTTATCTCTGCCTTCATCTCAGTTGTCTCCATAGTGTTTGGGGTTGGAGAATGTATGATTTACTTGCACTTGACAGAGCTTGAGGAGAGCAAGTTTTTCTCTTGTTTGAAAAATTGAAAAACAATGACAGGTACTCATTATCAACCAACTCAGGAATTATGATGAAACACACTGTAAATAAGAATCTTGTGATCTACTACATATCCTTAATACGGAGATTTGCAGGGTATTAATTAAGCCCCAATTACTCATAAAATCTTATCACAAAGCCAGTGTAATTTCTCCCAGCACATACGAATTTCACAGTACAGTCTAACACACAAAGCATTTGTTTGAATTTGGTTTTATAAAATGTGTTGCACAGCTTGACATGGTCTTCCTAAGCAGTGTTTGTGTGAGCTACTGCTGCCCTGCTTGGGGAGGCTGCTACTGAAGATGTGTGTAGGAGGCTGGGGGGGGGGGGTAGAGTGAATGAAAATAGCATCCAAATGAATGCGGGTTTTTCTAGTATAACGTTGCACTATAATGGCAACATGGGCTGTGTTGCCCTGTACACTTGTTAGTGGGTTTTAATGTGGCCCGTTTAATGTGGCTTACTTTGCCGTGTTGTGATTGATTTGGAACAGCACTGTGGGATTTTCCCACATAAGACCTCAGAATTCTGTAACACTCGACAGTTACACTTGTCCACCTAAAAAGAAGATAAACCCAGTATGAACATTAAAAATTTGCGGACCCTTCCCCTGCCTCTCTGCTGTGCTTCAGCTCTGTGTCCAAAGCTAGTTTTTCCCCAGAGAAAGCTCGTATGTACATTACAGGCAAGGGTTTAGGAAAATAGATACGGTTTTGGCAACCATCGTTAACAGTAAAACAGAAATAGAACTCAACCTCTTTTCGCTTCTAAAAGAATGAATCTCAACCCGTTTTTTGGAACTATAGGGTCTGAGATGACACCTTGGAAACTAAGCAAACTGACTTATGTTAAATGCTACATTTAGAGAAGGATAAGCTTTGTTTTACCGTGTAATGTGTTTAAGAAGAACAGATTAAGAACAGATTTATTGTCATGTATAGGGAAATTTATCTGCTTTTTTAACCCATCCAGGTTGGCACCTGTTGAACACACACATGCACATTCACCCCTCCAGATGTCAGTTTCACTGATCTTTGAGTGGCGAGTGACAATTTGAACCGCCAACCTTCTGGTTATAGGACGACCCACTCAAACCACTGAGCCATGGCCTGCTCAGTACCTGTATTTCTGAGAGCCAATGGGTAATAAGCATCAGGAGGAGCTTATTGACAGTTACAACAAACGACAAAAAGTTATTTTCCTTCAAGTTGTCAAGTTCCGTTTTAACCTATCCTTTTTATCTTAGGAAACTCGTAGTTTTTGAAAGCTAATTTCTCAGTCGTTGATTCATTTTTTTCTTTTTTCTTTTTAAATCTGTAGCAGACTGGGATAAACTTTTTGATTCTATCATGTTTTCATTAAATCAGCAGAGTTTGCTAACATCTTAAAGTGATACTCCGGAGTAGATTCAACCTGGGGTCATTTGAACCGTGACATCCAGCCAAGTAGCCCACCTGCAGTTTTTTCGATCTTGGCTGAACATCAGCTGAGTTACTGAGTTATCCCGAATAGCTTCGTACAAGCGCTAACGGACCCTGGCAGTATCTCCAAAATTACCACACTAAAATCACATGTCATGACACCAAACTTCTACAGTAGTACAAATATGGTCTGTACTCACAAAACGATGCATTTGGAAGTTTGTACATAGTCCAGGAGTTTATTATTATCAACACAAGCCTGATAGCTTTTCTGCTGCTAAAGCTGCGTCGACGTCACTTCAGGGAGCTGGGAGCTTCAAAGTAAGATGAGGGTTGATCTACTACTGTAGACAACAAAGCAAGGCTGCTCAATTTCTCCATTGATAAAATAATTTCACAACTCTACAACATAAAAATTCATGTAGAATATAGCATATACTTTGTTGTCTATAGTAGTAGATCAACCCTCATCTTACTTTGAAGCTCCCAGATCAAGGAAGTGACGTCGACGTAGCTTTAGCAGCAGAAAAGCTATCAGACTTGTGTTGATGATAATAATAAACTCCTGGACTACGTACAAACTTCCAAATGCATCGCTTTGTGAGTACAGACCATATTTGTACTACTGTAGAAGTTTGGTGTCATGGCATGTGATTTTAGTGTGGTAATTTTGGAGATACGGACCAGGATCCATTAACCCTTGTACGAAGCTATTCGGGATAACTCAGTAACTCAGCTGATGTTCAGCCAATATCGGAAAAACTGCGGGTGGGCTACTTGGCTGGATGTCACGGTTCAAATGACCCCAGGTTGAATCTACTCCGGAGTATCGCTTTAAATTTGTTTTACAGTGCTTTGAGGTTGCCTTGAGTTTGAACAGTGTTTAAAGGTAGATGCATCCTCAAAGTCCTGCCTGTGAACCGACTAGAATGAGCATTTTACAATCAGAGTTCCAACCCTTAGGAATCCCAATCATCACATTTACACATTGAAGAATGTATTATATTGTGTAGGTCATAAATTTCTCAGTTCTCAGAAGGTTCTATTACACTGATACTGACTGTTTTTTTTAAGACCCTCAGTAAAGTATGCCTTCATCCGAAATCTAGATTAAAAAATTGTGTCATTACTCTGATTCATGCAGGAACTGATGCGACAAAGTTAAATTATGGGGAAGGCTGTTATATCCCCTACCTCTTGAAACATTTAGCTAACCATGTAAGCATCTCTACACCATTGAAGCTCCCAGACAGGCTGCCTTGGAGGGGTAGAAAAGAGAAGTGATAAAGCAGGAGAGTTAAAAAGGAGCTGGAGCAGGAAGAAAGCCCAGTTTGAGCTTCCTGACTGATTTGTCTCAATGGAGTGTGAATTCAGTGGTTCTGAAGGCCAACTGTTGAGTTGTCCCCATGCATCAACGGAGATGATTAAAGATGCAATAAGGAGTGTCTTTAAAGATAAATCAGATGGCTTCCTCTTCCTCCTCTGACTCTCATTTACCATTCCTTCATTCCTTTAATTTTTTCCCCTTTTAGTTGTCCGGCTTTGAAGATTTCTGACTTGTTTTTGCAGATGTTGGCATGCGGGCACAGAGAGGACATTTTGTATGGCCACTTGTGGGATCTGCCCTTGTTTTGCTGTAGTTATGCTGTGAGAAATACACATTGTGAGTGTAGACTCAAGTATACATTATGCAGCAGGGAATCTGGTAGTTGTTTTTCAAATTTAGTAACCATGGCGATACAATAGTATGTGCGGCTGGGATATTATCATGCATGTATTGTTGCATCTGCTGCAGACTTAAAGATAATTTCTTTAATTATCTAAGATACTTGATACTCGCCATAGTGATTATGATTCATCACATGATGGTGACCCTAATGTGCTGTGCTTCACAAGACACAGTTTCCCAATAGATTCTGTTTTTCAGTGTTTTTTCTACTTCTTCTTTTTCGACTTGTCATTAATAAAGAATTGTCTCACACAGGTTCACAAAACTTCAAAGCAGCATGGACGATAATTACGAGAAAAGAAGCTGCACGAAGCCCAAGCTACACGAATACGTATTGCTGGGCACTGCGTGTCAGAAGCATATATTTACTGTTTGAATCTTGACTGAAGATAGATGTGCTTTTAAAGAAAGTAATCCAGATTAGCACCAAAATATAATGTGTCCTTTCTTTGAACTAAATCTCCATCAGCTCTTGAAAGTCTGTTTGGGAGTTTTTTAGGGATGTTGTGGTGAGACAGCAGTGAAAATACACAGATGGGAGACATGTTAAAATAAAAAACTTTCAGAGATGGATTCTGGTAGCTCGATTATTTAGCTGACTTAGTCCCACTTTAGCGGCCAGTTGTTGGGAATTAAAACTATATGACTTATGTTCTATGATCTTTGTAGTCAGATCTCAGACCAGTTAAATACCAACTGGAGGCCTATTTGGCATACATTTCATCATCTTCACTAGTCTGCAAAGATCCATTTGGTCCTTTCACGGATGACCCAGGAAGCACAAGTATTCTTATCCGTGTACAGTGAGCGTGCTGCATGGGCCTGGATTAATTTTCATGTAGTGAAACAACATGCCAGACTAAGAAGACAGAGCAGAAAAACAACATGGGGACTTGTTTTGAGAAGTGCCTTTGCAGGACAGTTGACATCATCCACACCTTTTTCGATGTACTATAGACCAGTTCTATGTGTGAGAGGCTTCAGCACAGCAGACCCAAATGATCTTGCTTTATTTGCAAGACCACAGGTGCATCTGTAGAATCCCCATTGTTGTCACACACGGACACAGAAACCAAAGCGTGCTGTCGTCTTCAGAATACCAAATGAGGGAATACTGTATCTTTTGTAATAATAGGAAAGAAAAAGAAAACTGTGACCTGCACAAATTGAATGGTTTTTAGATGAAATGAAGTGCACTGCATTCCAAAGAGAAATCATTTAAACCAGAAAAGTCACTGTCCAAAACTTCCTCTTCCTCTTATTTTGCCTCCATGTGAATTTCAGAGAAACTA
Organism: Odontesthes bonariensis; assembly: GCF_027942865.1. Lineage (NCBI taxonomy): Eukaryota > Metazoa > Chordata > Actinopteri > Atheriniformes > Atherinopsidae > Odontesthes > Odontesthes bonariensis. Next base: position 4,005,728 of record NC_134521.1, read on the forward strand.
GATTATACACAGGGCGGGTTGATAGTGTCTACATGGCACCAATTCAGTGTGCTTTTTCAATGAGATAAAACTGCAGCTTTTGCTGCTTTACAATCTGACAGATCATTAAAAACTTACTGAGCACATGATGTGTGATATCACACCATGTGGCACGACACAAGTTTTCATTCTTTAATTGTTACGTTTACCATCTGTGAACACCCAGGGGTGTTTTTTTTAGTCCAACCAACTTTTTCTACTGCCAATGAAATGAGAAGTACTTCCACTTTGCTTTGCCAGAGGGCTGTGGAGCACGAACAGACAGCACATTTTTTTTCAATGGTTTATTTGTAAACCAAGTTGTAGGATATAAAATAGAAAGGTTTATAGAACCCCAATGAGAACTTCATAGAGTAAACAATGGGCTGCCAGTTTGAATGTTGTTGACTGACTTTTTTGCCAATGCAAACAAATCCATGTTGCAGTAAACACACATGGACTGTGTTCTTATCCACTTCTGTGCATAAAAGGCTTGTTGTCTTACAGAGCCCTTATTCAACATGCAGTATTCAAATACTGGGGCTCCAAATAAACGCTTGAGGAGAGAAAGCGTGGAATCCAGGGAAGGCGACCCCCATTCAGCAGCAGTGGCTGCATCCCCCAGCAGCTAGATCAGGGGTGTCAAAAATGAAAAACAAAGTCACTCCGTGTCCCGTGTGTCACTGTTGCCGTCAGAGCTGGCTCGTCTTTTTGCAACGTGTTGATGGGAAATGTCAGCACCTCTAACGGTGGATCATGCTGGTGTTCAGATCGTATGACTTGAGCAATGATGCCGTTGCCACGGACACAGTCAGTGGGGTCACATGGCACTGAAAGGATCCGATAATTGGCTAAATTACAATCAGAATGAGTTGAGCAAGGGTAATTATCCTTGGATATATGGCGGTGAATGAATCGAATCAAACTCAGGCATTCGAGAAAATGGCGAATGAAGAGCAAGATGAAGCTACGTCCCTCTACATTTCGTTTTGTGATCAGCTGCTTATTTCACGATGCACAACGGCGCATTCTCCATCGCGTTGTTTGTTTCTTTCTGACGGCAACAACAACAGTAATATCGTCTCTTCTGACTTCCGGTTCACGATCCCAGGAAAAAATCTCGAGCATGCGCAGAACGCAAAGTCTAATTCACCACGTGCTTCACCTGTCTGTGAACACGTTTAATTTGACTTTCAACCGAGTTATCTCGGGTCTTAATCCAATCGCGAGTAATCCGATCCGATCCAATTTCTTGTCAGATTAAGGACATGCACTTAATAACTCAATCTGATTGTAATTTAGCCAATTATCCGATCCTTTCAGTGCCATGTGACCACACCGAGTGAGCTGCTGTTTATCAGCTCTCACCTCTGATGAAGAAAAGGAGGCCTCAAGAGTGCTTTTGCTTTTGCATAATGTGCCATAACAAAACATAAGCGCACATAAACTGAGCGCACTACCACCTCAAACTCACCTACTGCCGCATTCTCATTCTTATCTCACAACTTTGACCAAGTTAGTTGAGGTCATACATCGAGGGGGAAGTTTGTCCCATTGTGAACTTCAGTGTTTGTGGATTGCCTCTCAAGCTCCCTTGAAACAAATTGCATGTGCCAAGATTTTAATGAAATGAACCGTTTTGAGCTCAAGTTAGTGTTTTTTTATGCTTAAAGAAAGTTGCATGGGTCAGCTTCCCATTCCTGGCAAATTGCAGATATGCAGGTTTCCTCTACTGCTTGGCTATCACTGAAGTAGGTAATTAAGTTATTTTCTAACCTTGAATAGACCAGCGTAGTAACTTTGATTCGGTAACTCTTTTTTTAATCTGTTGAGGGCTTTTCTTGTATACTCAGCATACTGTCCAGCATTCGGTTTCTTTTGAAACAAACAAACCCTGACCCAAACACAACCCATTAAATTAGATGAACTCAAGCCAAAAAGTTCATCTCGGTCAAGTAATCAGCTGAAAACTCATTAGGGTTTAACACGCACCGTATCTGCATATGCATCCTTTTGCTATCCTACCACTTAACATTGTCAAATGTGCTGGACCCACACGAGGGATTATTAGATACATACATGACATATTCAGAGACTAATGAGTGAAATTAAATGATACTACGCATTTTGAGGCTTAAAACTGTGTTGGCATTTGAAAAAGTAAAAGTTCAGCTCCAAATTAAATTAAATGGGTGAAGAAGATACCTGATAAAACTATCTCGTTTTAATGGCTCTTTTTAAGAGGTGGAGAATCTCATCAGTCTGTTCTTAAAGTCGATGTGAGGCAGAAAAATGGACAAGCTTAAGGGTCTGAATGATTTTTACATGGACTGCATTGTGATGTGATGGTGTGGTTTTCGTCCTGGCCGTGGAACAGTGGACCAGCTCTACACCCTCAGCAGGGTCCTGGAGGGTGCATGAGAGTTCGCCCAACCAGTCTACATTTGTTTTGTGGACTTGGAGAAGGCGTTCGACTTGGTATGGAGTGTCGAACCCCTTGATTGGGGCTGTTCGGTCTCTGTATGATGCGGTTTGGTCCGCATTGCCGGCAGTAAGTCGGATGAGTTTCCAGTGAGAGTTGGACTCCGTCAGGGCCCTTTGTCACCGATAGAAAAGCAGAATAACAGTTAAAAATGTGCTGTTTTTTAAAAAAAAATCTTGAACCAGGGATCTCTTGCATGAAGGTATATGGATCCTCTCTTTCCTCTTTAACTCTGGCAAGTTGTAGGACATCCCCATGCTGACAAATCAAAACTTAAATTGCATTCATGAAGATAAAGAGTACAAGTACGTAGTACTTGTACAATTTTCAGCCTTTTTGTTTGCCATTATTTTTGCACAGTAGTCCTATCTGCTACTGAAAGGGGCCTACAGTTGTTAATGTCTCAGTATCGTGATACCACAGGACATCTTCAGGATGGAGTACGTGCAGTGCTGCAGTCGCATTTTGACAACACAATTAGGCCGGGGTTTTTAATGTCGTGGCTTATATAATACAACCAAGCGAGATTTATTCAAGCTCTGGAGATTGAGTAAAATCTTCAGATTACACAATGCCACCTCGGCAGAAGCATCCATTAATATTTTGCCGGTAGGTTTCATCGGTTTAAAAGAAGGCTGTAATCTCTGCACTGATGTGCATTTTTTACATTATTAATTTATTTTCTACTTTATCATTGTGTTCTATGTACAGTAGATTATTCACATGTTCAAATATTGTCGGTCACAACTGATCAAAAATCCTCATGTTGGACAGATGGATAATCATTGAAAGATAAAGGATTTTCTTCACTGTTCCACTTTTGCATGCATATTTGAATATCACCAAATCCCCTGCAGAGTGTTAGTTTATGTAGAGAGCTTGGGAGATAAACTGACAAAAGCTCAGTGCTCCACATTTCCTCAGTTTGCAAGTAATCAAACAAGCAGTCCTCAAAGGGTGTTTTTCATTTAAGTGTCCAGGCTTACACTAACTATTTGAATTAAAGGGGCTTTTAAATCTCTCGATCAACAAATGTGCTTGTTCTCTTTCCAAACACATTTCATTGCACTCATCTTGACAGGTTTACGCTCAGTCTCCCAGAAAATGTGTTTAGTTTGGTTGCAGTTGTGAAATATTGTAACGTCTCTCCAGGAAAAAGAGATGCATTTTATTTGTAGATCCGCTCTGGAACCTCACAAAGCATTGTGTTCATGAAGTTTAGTTTCTTTTGTCATTGCAAGTTCGTACATTAGTAGAATGTTACTAATGTCTCTAGAGGCAGACGGGGCTGCTCCTCCTCTGTTACAAGTGGCAAAAGGGAGATTCAAATATAATGAAGAATAATTAGTTGGTTGTGATTGACCACAGATTAACTATAGTGACATTCAAGTCAAACAGTCAAGACAGCAGTTGATCCAATTGGTTGCAGAATTAGACATGTGAGTCAACTCAATCTCATGACAGGAAATAAAATCAAATATCTGAATTGATTCACAGTGCAAAATGTTGTGAAAGGCTCAAAATGCTCTGTTCTCCTTTTTTTGTTGCCTAAACAGGTTCAGATTAAGTTTTGATTCAGCAGCACATCAGCGTTCTGTGTCTCTATACGTGTTTCTTCATGATGTCCTCTTAACACACCGTACTAGCATTCATTTAGAATGATGGAAGATGCTTACCTGCAGACCTTCACGCAAGAGATCAATAGTTTAAGGCTCATCCCGCACAACATTTTCCACAGTCGTTTCGGGTTTTTACTTCACCGATCATTTCTTGCTCTTCTGATAGTAAGGAGTAGAAATATTATACAAGGTTATAACTGATATAACATGGTTAGGTCTGCGTGTTACAAAAATCTAAATGGTTACAGCTTGTACATTTCATTATTCATGCATCACAATTCCCATCGTGTCGCATGAACTCTGTCTGATTGCAAATTGGGAGATGACAACATTCATGACAGTTTTCAATCTTAGATTGTGATGCTACTTTGCTTTGGCCAATTGCACTGATGTACCCATTACACTTTTTCTGTTAAGACTAGGCTATGAGTTGCCACCTATTAGGTATAATAACCTATCAGTCACAATATACCCTCTGCCAGCTTCTAAGTAGTCTGGTTTGGTCTCTTTTCAGTGACGAAGAGGAGCTCAAGCTATCCTCTGTTGGCCTGATCTGTTATCGGCCAAAACATGTTCATTTATTAAACAATAGAAGATGTCCTCCCTAGTCAATCAGTAACCTGAATGCAATGCTGACATCTTGTTTGTCTTTTGACTACCTACACATTTCATGATGAGCTTGCTTAAATTAGCTCATCGGTTGGCTTGATGTAGCAGCCTGAAAGAACACTGTTAGGACAGAAGTAAAAATGGATTTTGCCCGGGAAGCAACAGAGGAGCAGGTGTCATGTGCTGCTCTGCTGATTCAGCCTCACGTTGCTGCAGAATTACAAGGAACTGTCTTTTTTTTTTTTTTTTTTTTAGTTATTTTACAGTTTTGGGGGATTACTTTTATTTCAAGTTAAAATACACTGCTCCCACTTCAGGTGTTTTTATATTTAAAATGGCAAAATCTGTTGTGCCAGTACATTCTCACTCACAGCTTTTCACACATAACCAAAGCCCTTTGCGTTAGGTTTTAATGCACTGCTAACTGTTCACAACTGCATACTGTCAGTTATCCTTCTGCAGCTGACACACCAGCTGTGATGCTCACTAACAACCAGTAACAAGAACCATCTGAGAAGGGGAATGTTCACTAGACTCCCAAGCATGGGATTCATTTTCAAGACCAGCCTTTGAGCTGCTGTTTTTCACTTCCTTCCTTGCTTCTTTTCTTTCATCTTTTTCTTAATTGTGACTTTCTCTATTCTGCGGCTACCTTGTTATACACGAAAAGGAAAGCTTAAAGGATACAGTTACATGTTCTTCATTATGTTGGGTGCACAAACAAACAGCCAGCAGTGCGAGATCAGGTTTCACTCTGAAAATGAGTGATTATATTTTGTTGGTGAAGTGGAACAGTGATGGGAGCTACAGCTCTCATCATCACATGAAAGTGATGACAAAATGTAAAATATCACTTCACTTGTTGTTGAATATAGTCAACTAATAACATAACATTTCCTCAGCAGTCTTCAACCGCAACTCATGTATGCACACAGGAAATGCTTATTGTAATGTGAGACATAGTTGTTGCTGCTTTTGGCTTAGAAGATGATGCAATGATCCTAAATGGGGCACAGTCGCTCCGATAATTCTAACACACTTCCTGCATTAATCACACCGAATCATCTAAAATGAAATTTTTAAGAAAACAACAGAGCATCTCCAAAACTAGTTTTCACTCTGCTTAATAATGTGGGTCTTACTCACCCATTAGAACTGCAAAGTGAATTGCGGCTCATGTTCATGTCACATTTACGAGAAAGCACATGTGGACAGCAGCTCTCTCTCTGGACAGATGAGTCAGAAGATTAACTCGAAGAAAAATTTAGCACGAAATGAAACTCATAAGTGTCACTGCTTAACAGCAGCACTGCATGAAGAGTGGACCAAATTACCCCACGCATCTGGGAGAGACTGATTAATCCATCAAGACGTGTTTAACTGCAGACCCTGCTGCTAGATGTTCTGTAATCAGTTATTGAGCTTAACGGAGGAGTTGCGCTTTTGTGCAGCTAAAATGGGTATTTCATAACTCTATAACATTTTTATTCTGGAAATAAATGAGTGTCAGAACATGTGCACTCCCTGCAACTTTTTGTTGAGCAGCTTTTAGCTGACATTCTGTGAAGGAAATGCAGTAATGTGGACAATCCCCGGAGGACAATGTGTAAAGGTATATAAGCAAGCTCTGAAACTCCCTTTAGAGGTTATCAATTTTTTAATATTCTGGCCTCCTTTCTCCCAAATTAAATATTTTCCTGGCTGCACAAAGAAGCCCTTCTCCACCACATGTAACCTTTCTGTGGCTATCTTAAAAACCACTGGGGGTTTAGGGAACAGAAATAAGATAAGATATACTTCTCGGCAAGCAGCCTCTATTTACCTGTCCCTCCCTCTTTCATGTTGTCGCAGAGAGAAATCGGTGGGGTTTTATTACTCTCCCTCCTTAATTCTGTTCAGTACTTTTTTTTATGATGCCCTGCTAGTCTGTAGTAATAGACCCAGCTCTGCACAGCGTGCAGGATTGTACTGCCCAGTAGGCTACAGTTTCAAAGGAACCAGTGGTGTGGAGAAGCTGCATCTTTCCACCACAACTAACTTCTGATTTTAATGATGTACTCTCTGCCTTGAGTGAGCGTTCTCTGCAGCTGTTATTTGCAAAGCTGAACATCAAATCCTCTACATATAGATCAAGAGATGCACTATTTACTGCGGTTTCTGTAGGTCACGCCCATTTGGCTTGAATTAATGAAACATAAAGTAACTGTGACTGACTTGACAATGAGGCCAGAGTTGCTGCTTTGGCTTCGCACTGGTCCAGAGAAGACAAGGATAGCCTGCAATTTATACATTTTGAGCTTTAACGATGTGGCAACCATATAGACACGTAACCTATTTGAAATAAACATGGATGGCATATGGAAGTTGTAAAGCAGATGTTCAATAATTGTGGTGCATTTGTCGTGCCCTTGTGTAGCTGTGCTTTTCTATGCCATCTCGGAAGTCTTTCTCCTTATAGCTTAATGTGAGTAATGATAGATGATTAATGGATTGAATAACCTATTGTGAGTCCCATGGAAATATCTCAAAAGGAGAATTTGGATAGAGACATGATTGGGTTAATGCATATTCATTAAACATGGCAGCCATCCAGGGCCACTAATCTAATAATTGTAAATGCATTAATGGTTTTTTTCCTCCACCTTCTGATGGCACAGTCAGCATGATATACTTTGTCAGTTTTTTTTTTTGTTTGTTTTTTCACTCTTCCCACATTTCCATTTGAAATAGAGCAGTGTTACCAATACTGTTTCGGCAAGTCATCATGAGAGAGGTTGTCTTGCTCAAAGTTCAAATTTTCCATCTAATTAAAGGAGAATAGCTTATTTTCAGCTCCATGTTAGAAAACTGAGGAGAGTTTGTTGTGTTTTGACTCCTTCCAGTTGACACGCTACCAGCCATGGAAATACCACTCCACTGTAATGCAGTGCATTACTAACATCCCCATTATGTATATGTTTTTTAATAGAATGGCTCATGTTTATATACCCAGTTTTATGGCATAATACAGTATTGTTTTTAATACACAAATACACAGATATATAAAAAAGACAGTTTTGTGGAGCTTCAAAAGTTGTCCCTGGCACTCTCCAAGTTCATACAGTATTTTCCGCTAAATAAATTTAATTTCTTTTCTGCTTCAGTGTTTTCTTAAATCTTCTTCTGCCACTAAGTTAATCTGCACTAATGAAATGAGGATGGGGCCAGCACGGGAGAGGGGGTTCTGGGCAAACATCTGCTAATTTGTTGTCATTTTTTCTGTGCTCAGTTTGCATACTGTCAATATGCTTGTGTGGATTTCCTCCAGATTTGAATATTTAGCTGTTTCTGTCCCTCTTGCTTTGATTTGACCAATAGAGAACCAGCTTGGTTGCCCTGAAGAGAAATTATTTTGACCACTGCACCAACTCATCATCCTGTAGGTGGTAGAAAGGCACCTGCAGCTTTGCTGCTACATGATCTCATTAATTTAGTGCACACATCCTCGTGACAGCATCCCAATTTTCACCTTGGATCTTTGAGTTCAGAATACATTTTTTTTCATGGTCAAATGTCCTAAATGTCGCTAAAGAATGTGAGCCTCTGAATGAGAGAATCTTTTTATCTGATGCCCTAAAAACTTCCTTGTTTGAGCCCTGTGGTGAACGATCAACCTGTTCAAAATGAATGCCTACCTATTCTCTCACCCAGTAGCAGCTGGAATAGGCTCAGAGGTACAGCAGCTTGCACGTGCAGTGTGAAAAAGTCTGTTTTGTATGCTGTATTCCAGGAGCTCAAACAAGTTTAAATGGAAGTCCACAGTGTGATGCTCTGAGCCCCGGGGCAGCTGTAACAATTTCTCTGTAACAATGTTGAGGTGACACCCAATATCTGTAAATTTCATTTATGTGGTTGGTCTTAATTAGGTGACTTCTCTGATAGCTTCTCAGGTTTCATGCGGTATTACTGCCTGCCCCCCGCCCACCTGCATGTTCCCCCATGCAGTGAGGCCCAGCTCCTCATACCACCATGTGAGAAACCTCTTTTCTTTCATCTCATTGCTTTGTTCTTACTGGGGGGGAGGAGTGGGCTCCAGAGTGGAAGTTCCCGCAGCTCGAAGGTTGCTGTGTTAGGCTGATTTAAATTAGAATAATTTTGAGCACACTCCTCAGAATTGATGCCTCCCAGCAAACTAGAGCAGATTTGTTATGGTCATTTGCCATTCCCTCCCATGCTTTCATAATGGCTGTTTAGCTCTCACCCCTTACAGCTCTGAACTGAGTCATGAACTCTCACATTTGTTTTTTCTTTTTCTTATGTCCTAAGCAGTGTGGGCATTAAATCTTTTGCTAGATGTTGCAGCATTTAACAGCCCCGCGAAAATGGGCGTATATGAAACTTTGCTTTACAGACTAGACTGTATGAAGTGGATTTATACAAACTTAGCCAAGAAAGACAATTTCCCACAGTGGTGAGGTTTTAAGGAATGTGGTAGTCTTTGTTTTTCCCTCTGTGGGAAGCGTTTTGTCTGAGAAAGCTATTGTTTTTGTTGAAGCACTAGAAAGCACCTTGCAGCAGTGGGACTCAGAGAAATGGAGAAATGGAGTTTTTGTTTCATCAGAATCGAGCTTGAAAGCTCTTCACTAATTTCTTTTAGATTAAGATCACGCTTATCAGCTCTGGAAGGAAGTGCGAGAACAAAAGATCATATTGGTGTGGTTGGTTTTAATCTTTGTCCAACCTTACCAAACATTCCTCACATCCAACCTTACGAGTGGTTTGTTCATAACCTTAGATGGGACTCATGGGGTGTCAAGTTAAAAAGGGAACCTGCAGGGGGCTCGAGGTGTGGCAAATCTCTGAATTAAATGAGCCCCTGGGACTTTTGACACAGCTTTCAACCACTGCATGCAACTGCAGACCTAGATATGATTACTTTTTCTCTTTCTTTTTTGTTCAAAACATCAAATGGTTAGGAGAAGACATCAAAACAATTTGGTTAGAGTTGGAAAGTAATCAAGATTAAGTCATTCTTTCCAAAGTCATTGTCATGTTGATGGGGGGTTATTCAGTTGTTGCCATGGTAGCATGTTAACACTAGAACACTTTCTTAAAGGGATAGTTCGCCTCTTTTGACATGAAGCTGTATGACATCCCATATTCGCAATATAATTTATGAACACTGACTTACCCCCTGCTGCGTCCTGTGAGCAGAGTTCCAGCCTCGTTTTGGCGTTGACGAATGTAGTCCGGCTAGTTGGCTGGGGTTTAAAAAATAAAGCGTCTTGCTTCTCAAAACAATATGCGTTCAAAAGAGTAATACATTTGCATCACAAAATCGTTCTCCAGAAAAAGTCAGACCTCACATCGCTTGGCGCTATTTTTGCCTCCCTTGATATCAATGCGTCCAATGTAAACTGTGCAGACCGAAGAGCAGACCGGTGTGCGGCTGTCGCTAGGTGGCTGGACGCAGTGATATGAAGGGAGGCAAAAATAGCGCCAAGCGATGTGAGGTCTGACTTTTTCCTGGAGAACGATTTTGCGATATTGCTGATATGGGATGTCATACAGCTTCATGTCAAAAGAGGCGAACTATCCCTTTAAATCCTGGTTGTGTTTAGGCAAGACAACCATTTGGTAAAGGTTAGAAAAAAAAAATCATTGTTTGGCTGAAAAACGTTGGTGTTTTGTCCGGTTGCGCTCATCCTACATTTTTTGTAACCTGTCGCATGCTACATGACTGACAAATCTGAAAACAGGAGGAGGCAACGTGAAGAGTGTGAGGTCTGTCACTACATGCATCTGTAAAACCCATCAAAACCCAAAAAGGTTGCCAAAGTGGTAAAACACAAAAGTAAAACAGTTCAGTTTAAGCGGTGTTGTAATGTTTGCAGATGAATCCTCGCCTAAAATTCCTGCAGGACATGTAGGACTCGTCTCACGCTACTCTGTCCGTGTAGCAGTGTCATTTTGTCAGTAATGTGGCTGCAGTTTACGATGAGGGCCATAGTAAGTCCAGCATGTCTCACATTCCAGTATAAGTGCAACTGGTTGATATCACACTTCACTGGTACAAGGACCATTGTGTCAAGCATAATAGCAGCTTTACGCCCTTGTGAGCATTTAGGTTGTCAATGCTGATCATAGGTTAGTAAGGATAATTTGTCAAAAGACACACCACAGATAGCACAAATAGCATTTTTTTATTTGTAGTATTTCACCCACAGAACTTTATTGATCGGTTTTATCCTTCACTGGTTATTACAAACATGAAAAAAAGTTACTTGAAGAATATTCAACTGCTCAGTATTTGCTCTAACTAAAGGTAATTATTGCGTCAATAAAGCCCTCATTAGTTCTTTATCCACCCACAGAACAACAGTTAGAGCATGATAATCACAGATCATTACAGCCAACAGATTGAGGCTATTTCAAATTAATTTGACACCAAATCAAAGTTTGCAGCTTGAAAGGTTCTTGAATATTTACTTATTTTTCCCTGAATGTTTTAGAACAGATGAGATCAGCTGCTTAATTACTGCGTCCTACTCAGACAAATAATGTCTGATTATCATCATTCATGATAGCTGCCATTACAGTCTCCAAAGGGCTCTCTGTTCTCTGTTAAATGGTTATTCGGATATTCAGATTCTCACAATTGCCAAATTGATGATACTTTGTGAAATAGTTTATAATGATCACACAAACGACAGAAGCTCCTAACTGTTTAGCAGAACTCCTCGACAGAAACTTCATTAATAGCACATGAAAATATCAAACATCTGTGTCAAAGGTGTGTTTTCATTAGAATTATTGAATAGGTATCAGCTAATGAGAATCAATACTTTTCCTTTGCATGAAAGTCATCCTCATTGTAATAAAAAAATGTGGCAAATGACCAGGGTTGGGGAGTAACGGATTACATGTAACGGCGTTACGGTAAAAGGATACAAAATAAAAGTAACTGTAATCCGTTACAGTACAAGCAAAAAAGATGTACTCAGATTACAGTTACATTCAGTGAGAATGGGGGTTACTTAACAGGATTACAATTTGTGCGAGGTTGCAGTGACAGAAGTACAGAGCGGCAGGGTCGGACTGGGGAAAAAAATCGGCCCTGGCAATTTTCCCCGGGACCAGCCCCCCCTCAGTATTAATTAGTATCTCCAATCTAATTAAATAAAAATAAAAAAAACGAGCACAGACCGCTCATACAGTCAATGGCATGTACCCATAAAAAAAATACACACTCACACACACATCACACAACCTGACTATCGACTGCTAACAACCATGATCAGCAACCTACACAAACCCAGACACATAATGGCTCGGCGGCCAGCAATCGGATAAACCAATGAAGTGAATCAATCCTGTGAAAGAATGAAAACAAGTGAATGAAACCTGCACTCACCCATTATGAAGTTAACTCTGAAAGCCCCTCCATAATCTTGCCCCTGCTCAGCCAACTCCTTGACGTCGGGTATCATGGTTGGTAACGTTACTGCGGCTAGCATTAGCAGCTAGGCTGCTAGGCTTGCTAAATCGGTAAGCATTAAGCATCAAGGCTACTGAAGAAAGCTAGTCTTTTTAGCTACGTTATATTATCATCTTTCTTCTCGGCTATAAGTTAACCTTTGTTTACGGCCACTGGCCCTAACCTGACGCGCTAGCTGTCAAATCACCGGAAGTTTTCACCGGAAGTACTGGCGCACACACACAAGCAAGGGTGTGCAAAGAAAGATAAAATGTGATGTAAAAGTCTTACTTTGCTTATTTATTACTAAAGTAGAGCACTTCATTGAATTGAATATTAATGAAATGCAGTTTGGCATCTTATCAAGTGTAACGCGTGCAGATTGTATAGCATGCAGTATTTAGAGATAAAATGCAGTTATTTACAGCTAGTGTAAGGAAAGATGGTTAATAGATATGTGCAGAATAGATCAATTACCTAGAGAAATGCATGTATGTGCAGAGAATGTATAATGTGGTTATGGCAGTACAATGAAAAGAAAAATAGCATGGTATAAATAAATGTGATAAATACAGATGGAATCATACAGATAATAGGCTACCATAAATAGGTCAAAGTAATCCAAAAGTAATCCAAAAGTAATTAGTTACATTACTTTTTTTAAGTAATCCAAAAGGTTACATTACAATTACATTTTAAACAAGGTAACTTGTAACTGTAACGGATTACATTTTTAAAGTAACTTACCCAACACTGCAAATGACTAAACAATGCAAAAAAGATGTTATACTTGCACCAATAAAAGGAATCTGTAACAATTATAAGTCAGTTAATTAAATAAAAGATTGGCTGCAGTCATGAGTGAACACGTTGCCACAGCAAAAAACTCATCCAAGAGTTTTACCACTAGTGGCTGACAAGTCTTAGTTTCCAGTGTTCACTGTTCTGTCTGTTACTAGGCTCTTCGTCACATCAGACACTCAGTCAGATTTAATTTGTTTACATTTTGAGAGCTGCTCTCTTTATGACCTCATTTTTTAATTTATTTTTTGCACGCTCTTCTTCTGCAGTTCTGGCTGGAGAGTTAGTGCCATTAGCAACTAATGTTTATGCATTTAGCAGACGCTTTTATCCCAAGCGACTTACAAACGAGGATATAACATTACAGCTAACATCAAAGCTAACAATAAGCTACGTAGAAGGAAGTCCCTTGTCAGACTCTGTCGGAGGTGACAAGTGTGGAGTGCAGACATAGAGGGAAGTACAAAACGATAAAGTGCAGTGGAGCGGGTAGGGAAGTACGGGGTAAGTGCTAGGATAGGAGATGCTCTCTGAAAAACTGGGTCTTCAAGAGTTTCTTAAAGATAGACAGGGACGCCCCTGTTCTGGTAGCGCTCGGTAGGTCATTCCACCAACGACACACGAAGAGTCTGGATTGTCTTAAGCAATCCAGCTCCTGACTTATCTTAATTAACCAACTCCTTAATACTAATGATAGATGGAAACATGCATTCATCGGGTTTTCTGAAAATTCTGTTGAAATTAATAAAAGATTTGGAGGGTAACCAACTGACTGAGGTGTTCATGTGAATATCATATTGTCTTAAAATCACATGTAGGCTTTTGTAACTATCTAACCATTTGTTTTGTATATTGTAGACCTAACCATGCAGCTGATTCTTTTTTTAAGGTTTTGTTTAGGCACTAGTGGCCTAAGTGTTTGTAGCCAAGTAAACACTACGTAGACATGAGTAATGGACATCAACATATTGATCGATCAAAACTTAAACTCTATGAAGGCAACAGATTAATGAAAACATCCAGTATTTGTCCAATTTCTTTGGCGCTTTTTTTGTGAAACAGCAACATTTTGTGATGTCAGTCTTAGATATTTAATTAAATCTGTCAACAATTCTGATCATTCATGATTCACAGATGAATTATACAGAATATTTATCTGATTTCTCTCTCTTCTCTGTTAACTTTACCATGTCACTTACTGTATATTAAAGGGATAGTTCGCCTCTTTTGACATGAAGCTGTGTAACATCTCATATCAGCAACATCATTTCTGAACATCTTCTTACCCCCTGCTGCGTCCTGTGAGCAGAGTTCCAGCCTCGTTTTGGTGTTGATGAAGGTAGTCCGGCTAGTTGGCCGGGGCTTAAAAAATAAAGCGTTTTGCTTCTCAAAACAATATGCGTTCAAAAGAGTAATACATTTGCATCACAAAATCTTTCTCCAGGAAAAAGTCAGACCTCACAATCGCTTGGCACTATTTTCTCTCCCTTCGTATCACTGCGTGCTGTGTAGACCGTCCCTTTAACCCTTCACACATATAATAATGATTTATTTATTTATTTTTGTAATAAGCCTAACTTTGATGTACCGTATAGCTCTTTTTGACGGGAACTCCCCACTCTATCTATTCTCCACCTCTTCTCCTGCCCATCACATCCTGACATGCAGTTTATCTTCACTTATAAATGACCTGCCACAGTCTTTAAAAGCTGCTAGCTTATTCTGAAATGCATCAACCCTGTTATTCTCTGAAATTCTAATTTGGGGATCAGTTGTGTTGTTGTATAAAGTTATATTGTATTCCCAATGTTTTTTTTTGAAGAAGAAAACAATCCATTTCAGACCCGCTGATGCTCCTGCTTTAGTGAAGATATTTTAAGTGAAATACCGTCTGTGAGGGAGACACTAAAATGAGGAGACAACATCAGTGTTGCACCTCACAGGAGGTAAATCAGTCATTTGATTTTCCTTTTAAATAATACAGTAATTGTGAACAGCAGTGCTGTAGTCTTGTTGTAAGTGGTTTCCAATTTCCGTCTTGTTCCTCTTTTCCACTTTTTGAGAACATCTGTCATGCAAGGTAAGATTTTTCATCTAAATGTTGAATATGCAACTGGAAGTGTAAAATTTGGAATACTAAAACTGCTGTTTACTTAGGTATACTTAAGTAGGACCAGTATGACCAATATACTTCTGCAACATTGGACAGTGCTTATATATACTGACCATTTTTAGAACAAATCTTTCGTGTGACATTTAAAAAGAAAAGGATTTCCATTATATGTCAAAAATACTCCATACAGATCATTTCGAATATGATCACATACAGGAGATGGACTTCTTTGTAGATGTGTTATCAGATGATATGGGATTAGGAACAGAAAAACATATCACCTTCACATCAAATCAGAATATTCTTCTGCTATTCTTCTGTAAAACACTGTTACCAGGCAACAAGCCCAACTCAGCATGGCGTCTGGGTGCATTTGCTCAGAATATTAGCACCACATTTACTTAAGGAAATTGCTGCATGTCACCAGAAGGGGGGTTAATTATTCTCTCCAGCTGAAACTTGAGATCTTGAGGCACAACTGATCAAATTAAATTTATAGCGAGCAGCAGAGGATTGTTTGGTTTCAGCTCATGTTCCCTTTAAGCCTCAGAAAATGTCTCCTGTAGCAATCCACAACATCACCGAGTCGCCTTTTTGCAGCAATTAGGGTCACCATTGCCATTTACTGTAGGTGCTCATCTGTTGTCACGCCACAGAATTCAAAAAACAGAATCTGGGACACAGAAGTGTCCTTTCATGTTAAAGAGGCTGAATGATATCTTAGCACTGCATCTCATGTTTGTTAGTGTTACTTCGGCACTGTTAAGTACACAGCACGTGCATTATCTTATTAGGCAGCATCGATGTCCCTCTTATCCCTCGCTGTAGTTAATTGAAGCCTAATGACAGCACGGCTGAGGACATGGAGGAGGCTCAGCCCTCTAACACTCTTTATAATGTGTCTCACTTTCAGTTCTCCTCCCTATCTGCCCTCAACCAAGTAGGTTCTTAATTCTGCTACCTTAGTGGACCTCGGAGAGCTCGGTGTGAGGGAGCAAGCCAATTGGAACTGACAATAGGTTCCTAACACCCTCGCTCTCCACCTCATGGTGGTGTGGCTATTGTGTGCTGCCTCCCTCAGGGCACTGTGTTATCTGTTGTGGAGGAAGGGAAGGCGTTCTTCGTGTTTCCAGAGCCCGAAACATGTGGGACCAATGTGTCTGCCGCCTATTATATTGGAAGAATTCTTTTTTTTGGAAATGAACCTGTCAGCCAAAGCGGGACATACCGTGGGACAACATAGAGACGGACAGCCTCTCATTCCTGTTGGCTGACTTGCTGTGAATGCACCAAACGTTTTATTTGTCTGACTGATCTTTTAAACACTGTTCCTCACATTGATTTCATGTCCAGCTTGTTAGCTCCCCTGCCCCAGTGTCAGCAAACCATCACTGACTTGTTGTGAACACAACTGATTGGTTTGTGCACTTATGTACACACTTGTGTTCCGAAAAAAAAAGATAGTCAGGAATAATTGGAAGTAAATGCAGCCCTTGCTGCTTTGCTTGGGGCAGGGTAACAAATCTTCGAATGTGTTTGGAACTGACTAAAATCTGGTAGCATAAAAGGCTTGTTCATTCATGAATAAGATACTTTTGCCCTTGTTTTTGGCTCATTACATTCAATCTAAGTTTTAACATTTGAGAAGTTTGGTTACCTCTCTTGAGATAAAAAAAAAAAGAAAGAAAATACTTTCTTTTTGTTTGTTTGTTTCTGTTCTGCTGTATGCTACATAGATATTTTTGTTCCACAGAGTTTTGTCAAGACTTTAAAGCCTGATTCTTACTCGGCGCAAACTCGCAACTGTTCTGGCTCGAGAACCATTAATGACGTCATCGAAAGCGCCAGCCCCTTCACAGTTCCTTCAGCTCATAAGCGCAGTTTGCGCCGAGTATGCGTCACATTTGCAGTTCTCTCCAGATCAGCGGGCGTCACTGTTGAGGAAACAAGCTGAAAAGCATACGAAGAAAGCATACACAATGCCACCTGTGGTGTCACGTCAGCAGAGGCTGGCACATCTGATGAGGAATAAATTTACTCTGGGTGTAGAACTGCAAAAACAGAAGAGAAGGTGGAATGTTCGTCCTTTGCAACAAGACGAACTTTGTCAAACATTGTCAAACGTTGTCCTTTGGGACAACGTTGTCCCAGTGTAACTTCACAGACGTGTCGTACAGATGTTTGTAGAGGCGCACCGTCTCGGTCACCGCGGTCTCTGCAGTGTTCATTTTTTCTTTTTCTTGGCCAGCTGTTTCCGGTTGAGCGCGCGCGAAGTCAGAAAAAAAGTTGTGTGCGCGCCCTTGCGACGCGCGAGGTTTTTTTTTAGCTTGCGAAGGGGGGCGTGGCGGAATTTTGGGTCACGTGACCGTTTGCGCCATTTGCGACCAGCTAGTATGAGCGAGGTCGCGCCGAGTAAGAATCAGCCTTAATGCAACAGCATTTTGTCATTCTGACGTTGGTCTCTAGTGTTTATCACAGGTTCATTCACACTGCGAGGATGACGGAGATCATGGATATTTGTACTTTTTTGCTATTGACATGAGATTTTTGCTCAATAAAATGTCATATTCTCATGACAATATTACTCTGCTGCCATCATGTAAACCATTCCAGCAGTGGAAGCAGTTGAAAGTATATCAATTCCACTTTACTTAATGAACAAGTGGGGGTGAAAACAATATGATAACATGTGAAGATTTCTTACTCAGGTCTTATTGTACTTACAACAATGAGTGCAGTTCATTTTTAACTTGTTTTTAACCTTGTAGCACCCAAGCATATGAATAATCATTGAAAAAAATAATTTTGGCTCTTCTTGCATCTTTTTGGGTGGGAATAAACCAATATTTTTGGAATTTTTGGAATTGGGCTATTTTTGATGTTGCATATTTGCAACTGTGGGCTTTCCTCATTAATTTTGTAATAATACAATTTGGAGACCTGAGCTCCCATTACCGCTGTGAAAGGTGGACAAAGCAGACCACTCGAAACGAGAGCAGAACCAACTAGAACAGACCACCGCAAAGCAGAGTGACAACTGTTGGCACATAAAATGTAATGTAAAAAAATATTACACATGAATGTAAATAATGTATGTAAATTTAAAAAATCAAATAATGTAATGTAAATAAAAATATAAATAAAAATTTAATGTAAATAAATAATGTAAATAAGCTTGTTGCATATCTGCAACTGCGGGTGCTACAAGGTTAATTTAATCTGGATTCATTGTCTCCACCACTGTCTTTTGCTCAGACAAATAGACGAAGAAGAAGAAAGGTTGCAAACATTTAATAAGTAGTAAATTTGACACAGTTGTTGTATAAGAAATACTTTGGTGCTGATCCTGATAATTGTTAAGAAAATGATGGCGTAGAAACGTTTAAGCAGTGCTGTTTGCAATATATTAATTATGTTATCTTGTTAGCAGATGCTATAGTGGATTAGCTCAACCCTCTGGGTGCTTATTCAGAGAAAAAGTTGGCACACTCAGTTGCCGTCAGATTAATGGAAAGGAGAAAGTTTTTAAAAGGGGATAATTTAAGTGTTGCAGTGCCAGATGAAACTAATGGCACAGATCTGTTGCACTATTTGCAGGGACCAATATTGGTCTGTCGCATTTAAGTGTTGCCAGAATAAATGTTTTGTTACACTAAGCGCACGCTGCCTGCCATAAATCTACTCTTTATAGATTTATGATTATTGTTAGCATCATGGCTTGAATGATGATTTATCGGCTCGGCTTCTGAGTTGAAATAATTAGTCTTATTTTATCTCTTTGATTCCTCTGGTTCTCAGCAGATTTTTAAACACTCACCATTCAAATACCAATGTACCTTTATTACAAAAACAAAGAAAGTTTTCGAGAACAAGAAAGCATTTTTATGAACCTTTTGTCTTCTTGCTTTGACTTTCTAGCATTTGAATTCCTGCTGGTTGTTACCCACTGCAGACAATCCCACCCAACATCCTTGCCAACAGAGACAGCTGAGCAGAAAATCAACCAAATCGAACCATCTAAACAAATACTTTGCTCATTGTAATTTATACATTTAAATGAATGGCAAATGTGTACCTCTTATGTCTGGCATTCCTTTTAGTAGGCCACCTTTTTATGTAGATCAGACACCAGCATGGCGTCTCAGCCCTGGCATGCGTTGAAATGCCAGGAGCCGTGTGTTACCTTTTTGTACCATCATTCACAGCACAGAATGCCTCAGATGCAAGTGTCCAGCTGAACAATGGACGCGTATTCATGCCATATGCAGACACTGTGGCTGTGTGCCCGGAAACTCCAGTTTCATCTTCAGTTGCCTTCACCTCGGCTGTGCTTTGTGTGGGTGGGAAGAAAAGGAGCTGCGAACTTGACTCTGGTATAAGTCTTGGATACCCAAAAGAATATAAGCTCTATTTTTTTCGCACTGCTGCTGTATACTATAATGCAACTTGTAGTGTGAGAAGTATACGTTGGGCCGCCAACCGTACAGTCGCATATATACGGTTGGCGAATTCTTAATGGAACACAGACCTCAGATTGTTCTGCTGTGACTCCCTCCGTGTGTTCTTTCCGGTCACCGCTTGCATGTTTTCATGCTTTGAAGTAGTTGGGAGACTCACAGCTGTTATTACTGTCCGTGTTAATGGTGACGTGCTTTATGCACAAATAACAGAACAAGGAACAGATCCCCTCCAAATCTCTGCATGTGTGAGCAAATGGGTTCCCGGGCTCTGGTGTAGCGTTTAGTGTTTGGGCAGATAACAATTGAAATTCAGGTCTGGTCTGTCACTAAACCCCAGCCGTTACAGTCGTGGCCTCGGTGGATTTTGCTGAGTTTCACGTTCCTATCTGAGATTTATCATCTCCTACCCTGCCAGGTATTTTACGGTTTAATGACCAGCAATCACTTCCATCATCAGGGTCAGTCACAATTACATACATTTTGCCTGTGCTCAAGTAACTGCGACTTGGTTTGCTGCTTCTGGGATCCTTTTGCTTTAGAATTCCAGAGCTCACTACATTTGCTATGACTATAGATGAGAAATTATGAAGAGAGATTGAAATTCAGATAGTCGAGCCCTCAGAACATTTCAGCACACGACTGCCCCTGTTTGTAACCTTTGTGGATTTGGCCTTGAATCTGTAAAGGAGGCACTCAGACTCGCTGTAAAGTGACAATAACAGTTGAAACAAAACAGCAATATCAGCTGTTATATATCGAGAGGTCCCGCTTCGTCATCCTTCATGATTTTTTTATGAATAAACAGTAACACACGTCATGTCAACACTCTACACTCTCCCAAATGATTTTTTTCTGTTATATATTTGTCCATGTCAACGATGACTACTGTTGCATGTTGATTTTTAAAATTTAACATATATTGAACAAGGAGAAATGGAAGCTCGTGCAGGTGGATTTGGACAAGTGCTTTTATTCCAACAAGTCCTCAGATCCATACAGCCTCTCAGATTTTGAGTTCATACCCTTAAATATGAACCCTATGGCTGACCTCTAATGTTTCCATTTCAGAGCAGAGATCATTCTTAGGTGCATCTGTTCACATTCCACAAGGTCCATGCAAAGTTTTCGTCCATGGGAGTGAAGTTGAGACAAGATTCAAGATTCGCCGGGTTGCTTAATGACCCTTTAACACTTTACAAAAAGCTGTTTTGTCTCTTTCAGGTTGAGTTGAGGCAACAGCAATGCTAGGTTTGAGTTAAAGAATTAAAACCAACCCTAAACCCACCCGGTTAGGGGATGAAAGCCATCATCCTGCAGGCTAAATTACGTTGTGTTTTTTGACGCCACCTTTATGCTACCGAATGCCATTTTGTTTGTTGTCTGTGACACTTCAACACTAAATAACATGCTAAGACAACACTGTTTTTCACTTCCTGATTGTGTTTAGGCAATAAAACTTCTTGGTTAGGGGTTGAAAAAGAACTAAAATACATTCTTTTTACTATTCCATCATCACCTGAATGGACGTAATTTTGACACCTTGCTTGCAGTCACCCTCACAACCAGAAGCTATGAGAGTGACCTGCATATTTTTCATGTATGTAATGTAATGATGGCTGTTATTCCCTGCATGAACAGTCAACAAATGAAGAAAACAGTCTCAGACGTATTTAGTTTCATTGCTAAGGAGAGGTTTTTGGACAGCATACCTCTCAGAAGCATCGTCATTTGTTCCTCCCTCTTTGTGTTGTATCCAACCCAAATTCTCACATTTATCAACACCAAATTGCGTGCACTTTCCGAGCGGCAGTGACTGTCCAAAACTGCAAAGGTTTTTCGATAAATCAGTGTGCTACACATTACTCCTCACCTGTCTCATCTTCGCCACTCTGCTTTTCCACTCTACTCACCCTCTGCCTACCATTTCCCCTATCTCCTTTCCTCTCCTCTAATCTATCCAGTAATCACCTCCTCTTTTTTCCATGTGTGACAGAAAACACAACGTAGTTATTTTGACACCAGAGGCTGTCTGACAAATCATGTCCTTCAACAGCATATTCACATCAGTTGCGTTAAAAAGAAACCAAAGGGATATGAATAATGAGTCAGACCTGGTTGACCCCGATTTACTGCAGTGAAAGACAAGCTTGTGGTAGTGAAAACACTTTGCTTTGCTTAATATACTTCACACAGCTGCATACATATACACACAGCATGAGGATGCATACATCATATATGGTTCCCTTGATGGACTTGTTTAATACTGCACAACTATGAATGTAGCCCACATGCAACCTCAGCCTTGCGATACTTGCACCACAGTTGGGAGTTTCAACACACGATGAGCCTTGCATACGTTTACGTGCTACTGATGCACTTATACACCAAACAGTACTTTATTCAATCAACCCTAAAGCAAGTGAAGGCTCCTTGATCTTCAAGCCATTTTTAAAGGAACAGCTCAACAATCTTTTTTAAACGCACCATTTTGTTGTCCAGAGTCTGATGAAAAGATCAATATCAATTTCATCACTTGGATCCAGCACAGTTACAGGGTTGCTACTCTTCTTTAAACCACAAGGCACTGCATCCACAAGTTTTAAAAGCTTCCCGTTGTACTCACTTCCCCGAGGTAGTTTCTCAACATTCTTACTGCCAGATTGTATTCCAAATGGACATACTGCACTATACTTTATGAGACTGTATTGTACACACTGCTCTCTTTCTCTGCTGTTTCTGCATGTTTCTCCAACCTAAAACAGGCCACCTGGTCTTTTTTTTTTTTGTGATAAGCAGTATAACAGTCCATGGTTCTGCTGAAAATGTATGAATCATGGCCTGATCAGCCCCTGCATTAATCAGCATGACATTAAAACCATCTGCATGTGTGTCATTGTGTACTCTGGGAATGTCCTCTGGTACTCAGCGCTGGAGTATTGGCAGGACATCCTCTCTGTTCTGGGGGTTACACAGTGATGCCTCCCCCATGGGCTCTTTGTAGGGGCCCTGGACACCAAGCCTGAGCATTGTTTGCTGTGTGGCAGCGCTGATTGTCCCGGCATCTGGGAATTACCTTGTCTGACACAATGCTTAGGTGGGTGGTTCATCCACCGCAAGAAAAATCCATGTAGATGACTGGATCCATGGTTTCGCAGCTGAACATTGCATTAAAAGGAGATTAACATTGTTTCTTTCACATTTCAGTGGTTTTCAGTTTTTAGCCCATATGAGCATCTTTTTGTAAATTCTATGCAGACTGCAGTGTCTTCTCTGTTTGCGGTCAGATACTGTGGAGAGAGCAGGAGGGCGTCCTTACAGATTTCTACAAAGCACCTCTTCCATTAGACCAATATTTGAAGATCAATGTTTGAGGTTCACTGTAGTGTCGGATCAGTATCAACAATAAGCTAGCGTTTGTCTTTGATGGCACTGGATTCCGAAGCAGGAGGGAATATATTTGTTGAAGCATTCCATCTGTGAAAACTGCTCAATATATTCTCGTGAGGAATCCAGGTCTGCGTTTTTATGGTCTCATTTTGAAAATCTGTGTACAGTAGCCACCTGCACATGAGCTAGTCTGTAGCTGTAGGGTTTCCACCAGCATGACTTTATAAAGGAGGACACCTCAGCGGGATGAAGTGGGTTCAGCTGCTGCTTGGATGTGTGTAAGTTGTAGCAAGGGAAATCTGCATCAGTTTGGCAAATTCATACAGACAAATTTAGAATTAATAAGTCATGCTGAAAGGACACTAAAGGAATGGGTGATTAAATGTACCCATAAGATAATGAAAATCCAGTTCCAATTTTGCCCAAAATACACTCATTTATGTTTAGAGTTTTTGGATTAAAGTCAGATAAATTAATCATTTGGATGAAGGGAGTTTTCTGTGCTCCACACTCATTTATACCCATTTTTGACCAAAGCAATTCCAGTGCTGCTTCACTGATGGTGCTAGAGCCAATTTAATAAGTTAGCTCTGACTGCGTTGGTTTTTCACAGCCAGAGAGCCACAAAAGCACCATATCATTTCATCATGCTAAATATCTCTCATAACCCCGTTTTTGACCCGACTCTAGTGTATTCTGAATTCCTGTAGGAGGGACCACAGTGCAGGGACACAGTTGATCTTATCTCGTCTTATCTTTTCTTAGCTTATCTACAGAAACAGCAGATCACACTGTTCGTCATTTTCCCCACAAACTGCGGCGTTAATATCACCAGTCCAATTTTGAAACGGTATTTTAAACAAACCAGAGGTTGATTAGTAATTATAGATAGAAACAGGATTTATACTTATAAATGCCAGGTGATGATATCAAAACACTGGATACTGATATCTGGTGATGTGAAACTTCTGTAAGTTTTTCTTTGCATGCTTGAAATTAAACCTATAGTTCTTGAGCATAATGTGTGCAAGTTATAGCAAGGAAAATCTGCATTAGTTAGAAAAAGATAAAGGAAAGAGTAATGTTGCTGCCTTATGTCTAAGGAGGGTTCCATTTTCTTTTAGCTTAAACTTTTCAAGGTGCAATAAGTCACAATATTATGGCTCCAGTTTTTTCCTATTTTTACCTGACACACATTGCCCTTCCTTGGAGAGCTGGTCACAGTAAGTTCTCTAATTAAGTAATCTTTGGCAGACATCTCACATGTAAACTATCGACAGATGTCATGTTTCTGGAGTGTTTCCAATGTGCCTCCCAGACACACAGTATATGTAACTGCTTTTAAAAGAGGACAGAGATAAGGATAAACACTGAACAGTGGAGGCATGTGTGAGCCAGAAGAGCAGGGCTAATATTAACCAAGGCAGTTGTCGATGTCAATTTTATTTGTAAAGTCAATTTAAAATTAAAAATCTGTGTGAGAAAATTAATTTTTTGTCATGTTGAAGAGGCCACAACGATGCCATCAATAACTAAGAGCCATAAAATATCACTCCATAACAGCTCAGCAAAGCCCAATTAGGTGGAATATAGGTGGAATCTATAAATAATAAACACAATCGACCAAAAGCAGTAAAATAACGTTCACGCTAAAGCAGGATGGAGCACAGTCATGAATGATTAAATCAAGGTGTCTAGCTCTGAGGAAAGGTGGGTGTTCAATAGCTCGTTGAAAGTTTTTAAGAGATGAGCAGATCTTCGATGAAGCTGCTGCATGATCAAACAGATCCACCTGGTCTCACAAAAGAGCATGTCGGAGGTGCTTTTGCTCATATTTCCAGAATGCCACAATAAAGGCACAGAAACGGTTGGATGGTAATGCTTTCCTTTACCTGTTGTTTTGTACAGAGTAGCATTCAGACAACACGATGCAAATGTAACACAAACATAATCAGCCGACATCTGGAGATGTGAGTGGGGACGAGTTGCACAGCTTCTGACCCTGCAGAGAGATGGAGGCATCAAATTCTGCCTGTTGGGCTAACAGGGTCAACCTTTCTGTTCCTTCCTCGCTGTTTGTTCGCAAGCAGTCTCCGGTGCTGTTTGAGCCTGTCGAATTTATTCAAAGCTCCGAGTTGAGTAAAAGGCAGAAAAAGAAAGCGCTCCTTTCTCCCCTCGGTATCAGTAACCCAGTGTGCACGTCAGTTGATCCGTGAAAATGACATTGACACGAAGTTCAAAACAGCACAGATGTGGATGTCGGGAATGTGACTCTCGTTGGGTATTGGAATATGTATTCTGTCTGACACAGACAGTGGTTGTCAGTGCCTCTGAGCTGAGCAATGAGCATCAACCCCCCCCTCCCTCCCTCTCTCCTTTTAGCTTCCCAAGCCCAGCGAGTTGGAAGGCCGGAAAGGACGGAATCCTCGTCAGCTTTTAACTGGGGGCACAACTGGCTGGCTTATTTGGCAGAGGAAGGCAATTAGAGCTGCGGATGGGAGGCAGAAAGGGGAGGGGGGGCGAGCAAGATGAGGACAAAGGGGAAAGGAGGAAGAGTCTGGAGGGGGAGTTGAGCGGTTTGATTTAAATGGAGCCTCGGGAAGTACATTAAGGTGGGGTTGACACGAGGACAGGTCGTGGAGTATTAAAGCCAGGCATAAAAAGGTCATAGAAATACGGCTGCAGTGATTACACGCTCAGTGGCCTGTGAGATTATTTACTCTCTCTTTTTGTGTGTTCTTCACATTCGACAACAGCTCCCGCAGCAAATCAAAACTTACTAACTGACGAAACATTAGGATAACGACAGTGAGGGTGGCATAAGTGGGAAAATATAGAAGAAAAAGCTGCCATGTTGCTTTTTTTTTTCTCGACATGACACGTTTTGTTCCACTCAGCAGCCCCGTAAGTTTTAAAGTGCAACTGATAGACAAAACTGACTGAAAAAGAGCAACTAAAGGCTCTTTAATCTTATTGTGAAACACTTTTACGATTTTTAGACTTTTCCAATCCAAAACCTTTCTTTGGGGAAATGTTTTGACCGCAGTGACACGTGTCTAAGTGAAGTTCTGAGGGTTTATTGAGGGGTGTGGTTGCAGGGCTGAACACGTCTGATTATTTGTGTACTTGCAGCACTTTATTTCATCCACTGTTTTTATAAAAAGTCAGAGCGATGTATGCGGTTTGCTCATTGTGCGTGGATGTCCAGGTTCTCCGAATTTTAATCTGAGAATGAAGTCCAGCAGCATTTTAAGACAGAAACATGCATTTAAAGGTTTTTCATGTTACTGACACCGATTGGACTGGAGGAAAGCATTTTGTGTTAAAGTCAGACACAATAATGGCGTGTAGAAACATCTGTCGCTTTTTGATACATCAGCGGACCAAGTTGGGAACAGCAACATATGAAGATATGAGCATGTAAGAACCTCTTAGTTCCTTGCAAAAATTCACTGACATAACAGCCAGGTTTCCATGGCAAGTCATGTCGCCTGATATTATGATCATTCTTTTTTCTTTTTGTTTTGCTTTTTTGTATTCAATTTTATGACATGTACTCTGGAGAAACGACAGCCTGCTCTAAACTTTTACCCCAAGGACTCTCATACACTAAGCCAGCAGTCAACTGTCAGGCACATCTGGAGCATCGTTGAACATCTGTCTTTTATTTTTGGTGTGTAACGCCACCGCAGGCATTGTTGCACTCTGTTGACATTAGCTATCATCTATTAGCTGTTAAGCACAGCAAATGAGTGCAGTTAATGAAGGTGGTAGTGATGACCGAGAGCAAACCGTTAACTGAAATTGTCACGCATAGTGTCTCCTCGTCTGTCATCTTCATTTCTCCAAAGAAACAACAACATGGCCATGAAGAGTGAAGAAAGGGGACCAACAGAGCATTCTCACTAAGAATGACACCCGCTCTGCGTGACAGTACACAAAAAACACAAGTACATCGTGCTGTGTTTGGCTTTTTCACGTAGGTGCACAGGTGAGCCATGTCTCCTTGTGCAGTTGTGGATGAACAGCTTAGGGTACTGATTGACGTCATTTTAAGACCCCCAACCAAGAGGACAGGGTTGTGTTTTTTGAGTTGTTAGTCCCGTGTAAACACACAGGTTTGTGGTCAGGAGCACGCAAAAAAAAAGTTTTATTTTTATTTCTCTTTTTGATAGCATTAGTCTTTGATTAGTTTCCTTCAAAACATCAGAATTTTATCTTTTCGTTCGTGCTGATTGAAAAAAAAAAACTAAAAAAAAAGATCAAAAACTTGAGCACTTACAAAGAAAATGTTCTTGTTCTTCCAAGGTGATCTTCTACCTCTCTGTCTGTTCTATATGCAAAGGCGAGAATCTGATATTTCATCGATTTCGAAAAAAGTTCTCAACCTGACATTTATATCTTCTTGAAATTAATGTGGCATCACTGTCTCTGCTCTCTGGTGAAAGGGCACGGAAGCGAGAGTGCACATAAAGAATGATGGAGGAGTTATATAAACACACACACACACACACACAGAAAAAAACTATCCAATTTTCATCACCTGTAGCTGCCATGAAGAAGCAGTCCTGTTTTCAACTGTCAACAGCAGCTACAGAATAATTTAACTGAGTAGATAGACTGCTATACGAGTTTGTGAGATGGAACATGCAGATTGAGTGGAAACACATATAGAATAAAACTAATGCTCACTTGCAAAAATGAATCAAACAAACAAACAAAAACACTGAAACTCGCGCTACATTTCAGGTTACAACATCATTGAATCAATAGGAACATTAAGGTTGACATTTGTGTAATCATCACAAACCCACATTTATCCTGTAGTGAACTGTCACCCTCTTCCATATTTTAGATATTTGTGCCACAAGGTTAGATTTGGTAGGAAGTCTGCTTTGAGGGCGAGAACAACAAAGAAAGATTGATTCGCTGCACTAAAGAAAATAGTGATGTTCTTACACTGCCAATTCAGTTTTTTTTTCTCAGTGCCAGAAGAAGAATGAGCAATTTGCCAATGGCGTAACCACAAAAATGCTCCTCCATAAAGAAGAGCGAGCGCTCCGGAGAAGACAAAATGGGAGAGAAAGTATGTCTGTGAGTGTCTTCATCACTGTGTGAAAAATTTGTAATTTAATTTTCAAGAACGCTCATCTTTTATGGAGACTCTCAGAAAAACATAACAGATCATTTGTTTGATTTTGTTCTATCGGTGTTACGTGCGGCACGTTTGAATGCATTATTAAATCCACTCAAAGGTCATACAATCTAACTTTTCTCAATAAATTCCTAGATAGAAGCTCGTACCTAAAGTAGTAAAGTCAGAATATTTTAGAGTGAGTTATGTTTCTCTTGAGCAAGATTCAGTTATTCGAGTTAAGATTCAAGTTAACCACAGCCTGTGAATATTATACACCTTGATTTCTGCTGGATGAGAAGCTAACGGCCTTTCCTATGTCTTTGTAGCATTAAGCCCACTATGATTCAGATAATTCTGCCATTACGCATGATTCCTGTTACCATAATGCAAAGGAGAGGAGAAGCACAGTGCCTTTTTTAGCGATAGTGGTGCGCAATCACAGCATTTGCATTTTAATGAGATGCCCACAGGGAGTCATCCAAAGCAGCCTGTACACTGCATGTGAGAGCTGCTTTGTCCCTAATTGACTTTGGAAGTTAGAAGTTATAGATTGCTGCTAACCTTCCAGCAATCCATGAAACTAATTGCCCCGGCAGCAGCAGTGGTAGAGGTGGTCTTTTACAGTCAGGCTTTTTCATCCAAAATAACTTATTTTAGTGTAACATATTTGCATGGTGCTTTGGTATGAATTTAGTATTTATTTATTTATTAACTGTGGAAATGCACTAAAGGAAGATTGTGCTCCTTCGTAGTTATTACTTCATACATGGAAGTCTGTATCATTATATCATTTTGGGCTCAGAGAACACTGTAATTAAAGAAAGGTAATTTTCGTTCTGCTGATTAGCAATTTGGGTTTATTTCAGCACAACACACTTTAAATATTAGCTCATTTTCAAGAGACATTAGAGCAGCAGTAAACTGAGCTAATGGATGAGTGGGCTTTAAGGGCACAAGATAAAGGGTAGATTAGTGGGTCTTTGGCTGGTAAATGGATTTAATGTTCTTTAAAGTTAATTGTGGAATTAACAAAAAATAGAAACGTGATTCTTTCTTAAATTTGCAATGGTAAAGGACACCATATGATATAGTTTGAAGTCAAGAAACTCACTTAGACTGACAGCAGTGCTAATATAGTCTGCTGTGTCATAGCTGATAATTCTCTATAAGCACTATGACAATGAATATGGAATAAGAAGAGAAATGTGTACACTCGATGGCTCCGATTTTCCCCTTTTCATAATTTTCTCATTGTTCGACCCAAATGTTTTTCAACCTGTTCTCACTTAAACTGACACTTGGTCTGAAGCCTGGTGCATTGCTTTTAAGGGATTGCTCTTGGATGTGCAAAAGAGTGCCCCTGCATGAGGCACTCATGTTTGAAAGCCGGGTGTGAATCCCTTATCTGCTGTCCAGCCACCTTATGCGGCCCGTGTCACTTGTTGAAAAATGATGACTTCCTGTAGCTGCTTGTAATTGCTGCCGAAGATGCATCTCTTAATGCTGCAAAGGGATTATCTGGCATTGTATGGTAGTTCCCTGTGTGTCAGAAAGGAACTATAAAGGAACTACCCTGTGCGAAGAAGATTGATACAAAGGTCTCTCAACCAAACCTGAATATGTGATGATTTGGGAATGATAATCTGTAACGTTTTTCTGTGTGGATCACAGTGGCTG
This sequence comes from Odontesthes bonariensis, assembly GCF_027942865.1. NCBI lineage: Eukaryota > Metazoa > Chordata > Actinopteri > Atheriniformes > Atherinopsidae > Odontesthes > Odontesthes bonariensis. The sequence continues at coordinate 4,035,487 of NC_134521.1, forward strand.
AAAATGTTTCATCCATTTTTGATTTTTGATTTTGATACTTGGTCATTCTTTGGGTGCACTTAAGCCATATGCTTCAACCTCATCCTATATTCTAGTGTATAGAATAGATGGATAATAACAAACTCGGCATCAGGCAACAGATCACGTAACAGGTCTTGGTAGACCTTTACAGAAATGGGCCTCATAAACCGCCACCTGCTGGTAGTTTGATCAAATCCAGGCTTCTACATCGACTTCAATATATAAATCTTTTTTAACTAGCATATGATAACTTCAGATGGAGGCATAGACGATAAAATATCTGTTTTCTGATGCTGACCAGGACCTGCATGTTAAAAATGTGATATGGGATTAAAACGCTATTGTTTTAGACTGTTTTTTAGATGTTGGGTTAATTTTGATTTCATGGCTCTGATTGATTTTCCAGTCAACGAATCGTTTCTCCAAAACGCCAGAGGGTGTTTCTCATGTTTCCTGCACTTTGCCTTACATTTGCCTCATCAATTATCCAAGTTTTAATGTTCCTTTAGGCACATGTTTGGACTGAATAAATTGCAAACCTGATAAAACTGCCTGTTGAGGAAGACATTTTGCTGGGGCAGATACTGCTAGCTTTGACCGAGCGAAAGGAAGCAAACACCTGTTGAGCTGTCATCTTAGATAGCAGAAAGCAGGGATCGTTTCACATGGCCGATTCCAAATGGCAAAGTACTCAAGTATTGTATTTAATGCTCATTCTCTTAAACACAGATTTTAGCAACAGAGACAGAAAAATGTCCCTCCCTTAAGTTTTAGTTTAAATGAATGGAAGAACAGGAATGTCATCCTGTTTGTGCATATGTTCCAGAGAAGAAGCACCCATTTTGTACTGTAAGGGCTTGTTAACCCTTTGGTGAACTTAAGGGGATAGAGGTCAAGTAGTTTTAATTTGTATCATGCTATTTGACCCTTTATATAGATAATGCAGTAATCCATTGATTTTAGAGGTCAACTGAGAGGTCAAACCTATTTCCACGTATCTATCTACCACGGACACATTTGAAAAATAAGGACAGTTATATGGGGATGTGATTTTTTTTTTAAATGTGTAATCTTTTTGAAAAGCACATTTAAGATGTCTCTGATTTTGAGTTTTAATTCCTGAAAGGTTTAACTCCTCCTGTTGGGGACACCTTGCTTCATTTCTTCAAGCCCCCCATTGGGCATATTATTGGATACTCTTCAGCACATCTTCTTGAACGATGTCTGTCTGTCTACCTATTTGATATACTTCTGGTGTACAGGTAGGAGTTCCTAGGGAAAATAAAAGGCAGATTTGAGCTGTATTTGCAAGGTAGGAGTATGTCAGATAGCTTAGAGCTGTTTTCAGGTGTATTGCTGTCATTTGTTGCAGGATAATTGACATCATTTGTGGGGCTGCTGCCAGCACCGTGTTGGAAGAGTTGTGCTTGCCTCAGTTTCCTGAAGATGTTTTGAAAATCGATTTAAGGTGGAGGTCATAAATGGAAGCTGCATATTGTTGTTGTAAATCAAAAAACGGTTTTACTTGGTCCACTAAAAATGTGCAGCAGTTCTTCGTTGTCTTTTGTTAAGTATCCAGCTAAAGACGTGAATTAAACTTTACTTAACTTTTGTTAAGTATCCAGGGAAAGACAGATAATTCTCTCTCAGAAACAGATAACTCGTCTTTACCATTCAGAATATCCAGACATCTTGGAGATATTTTCCTGGATGACAATGCAGAGACACTTCTTCTCATGTCTAATTATTCTTCTAATCTACTCAGTCTAAGAGGCATTTTGCATTTTAAATGAGCTGAGTTGGCCCCAATTACAGGTCTTTTTTTATGCTACTTGTCATTTCAATGGAACTTAAAAATCTGTCAGGGTATTTCACTCTTACAGTGTGTATGTTTTACTTGATGATTATGTGATATGAAAAGATAGATCATGTTCAAAACAGCCCAGGAAATTTGGTGCTTTAAAGGTGACTGCAAACATAAACTGATCAGCCAGAACATTGAATAAACTTTCCTAAAAATGTGCAAGCCTCTCTTGGGCTGCCAAAAGGTAAAAGGAAAGTTTGTTTCCCATGGGATCTGGCACTGGGACACGAGCAATGTACTCATTTGGCTCTGTGAGAGTAGCCTGGGTGCCAGCCGAACTTAGCCCCGCCCATAAAAGTTTTGGTCGGGAAGTTCGGTCTGGCTCTGCTCAGTTGGGAAATCATTATGCCCGACCAAGAATCGGTCGACCCAATCAGATTGCCAGGGCGGGCTTTATACGATGATGGACGGATCAACAGGGACATTATCGACTACGTCACTAAAGAGCGCTTGGTTTGACTTCGTTTGAAACAAACATGGCTGCCGCTGGAGAGCTAGGGTGTGTAGATTCTGCCATCGAGTCTGTTCTACAGGATCTCCACATTGCATTCATTTTGAAAGACGAACAGAGGAACGCGATAAAGGCTTTTATCGATAGAAAAGATGTTTTTGCCGTCCTTCCTACAACAAGTGTGTGTTGCTTAATCTACGTCACATACTACGTTGCTCTGATTGGTTGTAGGTCTATCCAATTGAGCGAAGAGGCATTTTTTCTCCTGGTTCGGTTAAAACACGCCCCATACTCAAAACTCTATCCAGCGGTATCAGACTCACATTCTGACTAGAATCGTGAGTATGACGTAGTCAGGCTACTGTGAGAAGGGGTCTGGCCTTGTTCTGGTGCAGATTTAATCTGACTGTTCATTTTTGTATTCTTTAAGTTGTTCCAGAAGTGATAAAACTGCATGGGGTGATGTGCTTTGACTCTTTGACAATATTGAGGTGGGTATTATAGTTTATGGTAAGGTCCACATGATTGTCACAACTCAGGTTTTTCCTCACAACACTGCATTGTAATGAAATGATATTCACCTAAGCTATCAGCGCTTTTAATGAAATTAAAAAATGCTTTATTTATCCCCAAGGGAAATTGTATTGCTGCAGGTTCTGTTTTTTATTTATTCATAATGTAATCGTTATAAGCTTTCATTGTTAATACTTTTTGCTGATGGCAGGAAGGAAACCCTGTATCTTTCTTTTTTGCATCACAGCTGAAGACGCATTAAACTCTACCTCTTCACATTGGACGGGGACACATTTGTCTTACTCCTGGCGCTCCTAAAACTCCAGGGGCATCTCCTTTGTTTTGTTTGTGTTTAAGATGAAGTGATTGTTCCCACACCGTGCCACAAAGTGACTGACCAGTTCCCTGTACTTATCCTCTTGGCCATCATTGATATACCCAACTACTGCAGAGTCAACAGTATGTTGTGGTTCATTAGTTTATGATAAAAGCCTATAGCCTTTATTATGTAATAAATTATTCTTGAAAATCCTATTTGAATTAATTCTCTCCTGGACTGAGTCTTGGTTCATCAAATACTGCTTTTTTTTAATTAAAGCCTCTGGTGTCTCGTCATCATACAGATATATTTTGACATCTTTGCTGAGGCACAACTGCTGCAATAGAGTTAGAAGCTGTAAGCAACTACAATACCTACCTAATGCCTAAAAATGTACCCTGCACAGTGAGAAAATTACTTGTATGACACAGTGTGACTTTAGGAAACTACTGTAAGTATCAGCAACTCAGACCAAAACAAACACAGACAAACCCAAAAGTGAACCCTAAGGTACAGCCTTTCAAGCAGCTTATAAATGTTTCTGTCTTAGATAAAACCGGCTAATTTGGACCTATTCCCTCTCTTTTCGGGAGCCACTTTACAACCAGGAAAGATCTATTATTTAGTTGAGGAAAAGGAAGAACTTTGCTCACTCCAACAGAGAAGCACATGCATGTTCACACACATGTACATGTCTCCATGGCCTGCTTGGCGAGTGTAAACTAAGCAGGAAATATGAGCCACGCAGAGGGAGAGAGGCTCATATACTTACATATTCACATATCTAGTAGGCATTTTATGCTACATTAAGGATTAAAATGTCATATATAGGAACTTTACAGGTTAACCAACAGTTTAAACCTTTGGGCCCTGGCCAATTATGTGACAAAATGCTTGTGTTCTTTGATATTGTAAGTCCTGATAATAGGAAAGTTGGAAATTCTAGACATTTGAATTCTTTATTTGCTAGCAACAATGTTTAAGTTAATCTCCAATAAAGATGCACATTGCATAGAATTAGGTACGTGGGTGGTTCTTATTAAAAACCTCAATGCATTTAAAGACCTCAATGCATTTAAAGACTGGTTAAATCCATGTGTTATGACAATTATTAAAGCTTTATGAGATGGGACGGTGCAAACCATTTCTTTGTAATCTTTTTCTTTATTTATAGATGAGGCATCATTTCTGTTACTGCGCGAGTGCACATGTGTGTCCCCAGAGAAGGATGGCATTTCTTTTACTCTGGCTTCTGAGCGGGCGAGGATCCCCAGAGAGAGCTAGTTTTACTCGAAGCTGTCCAAGTTGAAATAGAAGTTCCTCAGGGGGAAAAGTTGAGAACACCAGGAGCACTGACATCACCACCCTGTCTGAAAGGATCTTTGAATTTAATCTCTTATTGTCTGTACCTTGAAAGGAAGGACAGTTACCCAATTTTACTACGTTGTAATCACTGCTGCAGAGTAGCGGCAGCCTTGCTATCTCATGCTCCATTGAGTAGTAGCAAACCCACACATTTTGCTTGATCACCTGGTCAGTGGAGTATACAGAAAGTCAACAGTCATCCATAGCTTTCTGAACTTTAAATATCTACCCTGAACCTTGGCTGAAATATAGATATAATCACCACGCATTAGTGATATGAATGCTAAATAAAAGTCCTCAACAAGGTTGCAGAAAGGCCCCAGTTTTCATCCCCTCTACATTTGTTGGCAAGTCTGAGTCCCACTTCCCTTATCAAATAAATTGGACAGTAGTTATTTCCCCGATTGCCTCCTCAGAAAGGTTCTGGCTCACCGAAAGGTCTTGTGCTCATGGCTTTGGCTGATGGGAAAGCTACTTAGCATAATTTTCTTCTAAAAGAATGCTTCCAATCCAATGCTGTCGCCTCCACACTGCTGCTTGTGTATTTTGTGTATTTTGGCTCACTAAGGGAGGAGAATAAGAGATACTACCACCTCTACGGTTATGTGTCACAATTTCTGTTCAACCCGTGTTCACCTCTGCCAAAGCTGTGTCATTGGAGCACTGAGAGGGCGGATTAAATGTATTTGTTGTGCAGCAACATATTTTGCCATGACAGCTGTAGCAGTATGTTGTTGCCTTTGCTTTGATCTATACAACAGACGATATAGTTCCAGGGAATGTGGAGAAGTTCATGCAATATGGATGAGGATTGCTCTCCACTGATGTCATCTGCAGTGAGTTTGCATCTGGCGATCACTTTATTAGCTCTCAGAGTATGTAATTATGGGTTCCTATTTGAAGCGCAACTGCCAGTAAATCTGAAAGATCTGCTTTAATTTTTATTTACGGCCCAAAATTGCACGAGCTGTGTTTAAAGGATTTACACTTTAAAATGAGTATGTTCTTCGTGTAGAGGACTATTCACTACTCAGGCTGGAATAAATGATCACATGCACCCTGAGTGATCCGATGATGTCAGTGGACAGTGAAATGTGAAAATGTACTTGGGATGTACCAATAAAACAAATATTTCTTCTCATCTTCTCACCCAACACGACTCTGCACAAACAACAAGGGTCACTGGAAAAGCCTTTTTATACCAGGTGTGGATTTCTATTTCTGCATTCCCAGCTCAGAGTAGATTTAGTTCGCCTTGTCATTTTTATCTCTATACGACTTTAAGTTGAAATCATGCTCCGTTTGCTGTACCTAGGAAGTCAAAAGTCCTTTTGTCTTACTTTTTGTTTGACTACTAATATCAATTCTCATCAGCTTAAGGAAGAAACAGTAAAGCCAGTAATGATCTACCAGGTCTTTGTCTAATTAGAAGGACATCTGGCTTCTAATTGTTGCTCTTTTTTTTCTCTGGACGAAAAGCTGGACATTTTGTTTTCCTTTTTGTCAGTAATTGCACCATGAGATACTCTGCCTAGACTAGAAGGATCTTAGGTAAAAAAGAAGCCCCTTCCAGCAAAAGTTCTTAACATTAGCCTTGAAAAAATTCAAACCCTGAGGAATGGAGCGACAGTGAAGCCATGGTTTATGTTATGTTATGTGATGGAAAAATAATTATGTGAGTTTTGACCGGTGCATAAACCTAAAAAGAATGTAGTAGCCTATTTGAGATCAAAGCTGACAGTCCCGTGTCGCAGTTTGGTACCACATTCTCAAAAGAGACAGAATATGTCACAAGATACCATACTGTATGCCCATTTGCTTTGAGGGTATCTGAATTCTGAATTCTAACTTCTGGAACTTGTTTTTATGCTCAGTCTGTAGGATTGGTTTCTAAAACCATGTTTCTGTCCATTTCTACTCGTCATAACCAAGATGGTGCTCCGATCCCAGCGTCCGTCACAGTGTTATGGACCATCCCATTCTCTATACATTTTCTTTCACAAAAAAGTAACATTTTGGCACTTTACATTGAAAAAAACAGTGTGTTTTTAAAATGAAAAAGGCAGTGTGAAGACAGAATACCTTGGCCTCAGGGAAGCAGTCATCCGTAGAGAAAAAACACGAGTTAGTTACAGGCGAGAACATCTATATGCTGTTCTTTACTTATTCACCCATTTGATTGATTTTTGATTTTTTTTTTTTGCCTTTAATTGCTTTTAAACAAGAAGTTTGGTCTTCTACTTTTCAGTGCATTTGAATTTAGGGTAAAGACATCAATACAATCTGGTCAATCAGCTTAATCAAATGTGCAGTTCCAAGGCTTTTCTCCTGTGGTTGGCTTAGCTGTACTCTTACCTCAGGGTTGAATTAAACATGCTTCATGTCTAATGTCTTTTACCTCCAGACTGCCTGACTACTAAAAGAGCTTGAAGCGACATGTTGGCTAATATCAGCTATTATGAAGCTTTTTGTTTGTTTTTGTTGTCGCTCTGCAGTGAACAGACCTCAGACTAGACTAGACTGTGCGCTTTGACCACTGGGGAAAGACTTTGGAGTGCTATGCCAACTTTGGTATTTGGCATTATGAATGAATTTAAAAATGCTGGACAGTCACATGGGTTGAAACAAATGTTTTTTCTCCCTTTTTTTCCTCACTTTACCACATTTGTATTTGTCTTATTGAATGTTTTTTGTTTTTTTTTCTCTGAAACTGAAAATTAGTGATGACAGATGCTGCAAATGATTACCCACTCTGCTTAAGGTCCGCATGCACAGATTGCAGAGCAGCGTGGAATTTGCAGAGGAAGACACATCAGCCGTTTTGAGCGGAAACACAACACCCCTTTTCATCTGCTACAGAGACAAACATCCCCTGTTTAAGGCCTGTAATTAAGTTTTGCAGCAAGAGGCCGGAATCCAGTCAAAGCAAGCAGGAACATGACTGAGATTTAAACTTCTGAGATACATTAACTTTAGAGGAAAAATATGAGCCTCCTAAAACCATCTTCTGTGCACTGTAATTATGCTGTCTTTATGTTTTCCATAGCAATGGACCTCACTAGGCGTGGTAACAAGAGGTTTTTTTTTCAAAACATAACATTTCCTGTCCTCAGGGTCGTCCGCTGATATCTTTGCATGAATAAAAACGTATCTAAATTGAGGCTCATTAGATCAGCAATTCAGAGTCGGCCTGTGCAGCTATAAAAACCAATCTCCAAAACAACAGAATTATTTTCTGCTTTTCTCTCTTTTTCTTCCTCCTCCAGTGAATTGTCAGATTGGGCCATAACCTGACAACTGGGCCTTGGTGAGCTGCACATTGCAGACTCTTTCTTTTTTTTTTTTTTGCGGACAGAAATGACTGAATTACTGAGTCTGCTGATAGCGTCCCTGTTGGCTGAACCCTACTGCGCGGCCTTGGCCTCGATGTTTACTGTTAAAGGCGCATTCTTTCATCAGCCTCTGAAAATGAGCATTAGCTCTTTTTGCAGCATTGAGCTTTGCTCGCCCAAATGAACATCTGTGCAGATTGCTCATCTGGTCCTCATGACTGACAATGTTGTGCAGACCTCATATTGACTGTGACACCTCTCCCGTCGCAGGGACATAATTAGGAGCGCAGTGCATTAGCTTTTTCGCTGGGGCTGTGTGCTCGTGTAGGAGTTAGCAGAGCTGTTAGGGGATCTCGGGGAGTCAAGAGGTGCAAGGAATTTTCATCAGGCATGCACACTAGAGGAGTAATTGTTGAGCTTCACAGTAGAAAAAAAAGTGGTTGGCGTCTCGTTCTTGAGCTTTATCTGTCATGTGTGCAAAGAGCTAATCACAGCAGTGTCTCTTTACCGCATCAACTGTCGAACTTCTTGAAATGTCACAGTCCTTCAGCAATTACTGTGATATCTTTATTTTAAAATTTTCGAGTGATTACACTGTTATATTTTAATTTTTTTTGTTTTTATTTTTAATAGATTGTAAGCACAAATAATGTATTTAGTTTGCTCACTAATTGGCTGCCAAGGTGACATTCAGAGGGTCTTTCTTTTCTTCACCACTGCAAAACAGAACGTTAAAGTCATATTCCGTATCAGTTATCCCAGCTCAATGTTAAACTAATGTGCTCAGTGACTAAATAAAAACTGGAGGCGGTGCTGCAGTGGGTGTATTTCTTTTAAATATGTGGTTGATTGAATAGGTCAGTGAAGTTTTACAAATAAGCAGCAAACCTTTTTCTGCTTTTAGAGTTGCTTTTTTGGACACGGCATAACCTGCTGAGGCTGAAACTTTGTGCACAGCGGAGTAAATAATTAAATCACATGTCATTGGACACATGAAAGCACCACAACAGACCAAGGACAGATAAAAATCTGCACTTATTTTGAATTATGCATACCTTCGTGGAATGGAACTGGTTGTGTGTGCAGTAGCACAAGTGGCATAGTTGTCTGTAAAGTGCCCCCTCAGAGGAACTAAAGGAACTTAAGCCCCCACAGATGAGTAAAAGTCTATGCCGGCCAAATTTAGCTGTTGAGCAGAGGCCCCATTTCTGCTGTGATGCAAGAGGGAGTGCAGCTAATGCCTCAGAGACATTCAAGTACTGACATTTTAGATGTTTATTTACTTTTCTGCCTTCATCTGTGCATCACTTAAGGGACAGCCGTGAAGCTTGACTCTATCCATTGGTGCTTTGTTCACCAACGGTGGCGCTACATGGCGTTCTGTGCACTGTTGTCATCCATGATCAAATGTGTGTTTACCGTACTACGTCCCAGTCGGCAACAAAACAAGCCTCGCATTGAATGCCAAATGCATGCAGAAGAAGGTCTCGGTCTTGCCATTTGATCATTTTGCATGGGAATTGCAGCCAAGTCACAATGTAATACACAAACATGAGCTGAGAATTACATTTGGTGTAGCAGAGAGCACAGGATTGTGACATGACCACAAAGATTTCCAATGAGGCCAGAAATCTGAACTTAAACTGAAAGTAGACTGTGACAATCCATCATTTTACCCTGACTTCTTTTCTGCGAGGCTGACATATTCTCAATATGTACTCTGTCATCGGTACACTGAGCGATGGCCAAATCCTTTAACAGAACCCTTTGGCAGCACATTATTACTCTCTTTTTCAGTTACAATTTCAATTAAATCTTAGCTGGGCAGGACAGTGGTGCCGTGGTTGGCACAGGGACCCCTCTATGTGGAATCTGTGGGGGTATCTTAGCAGTAGAGGCAAAAATGAGAACCTTTTAAATAGTAAAGCAAGTTCCAAGCTTTTTTGTTCTCTTTAGCTCTTATATCACTGGTTTAGTGCAGCTGAAAAACAACTCTGATTCAAACTATGTTCCCTTAAGTTGGGACCCAGGTGAAACTCCAACTCCTGCTCATTTACGGCGCATCCGGAAAAAGCTCCACTTTTTCTACAAAATCCTACATCACAGACTTATTCCCAAATAGATTAAATTAATCTTTTACCTCAAAAATTCTTTACACAATACCCCATAATGACAATGCGAAACAAGTTTATTATTTATCTATAACAAACAAAATATTGATTCAGTAAACTTACAAAAAAAAGTGCTGTATTTATTATTTAACAGACTCTCTCTATAACATAACAAAAATAATACTTGAATAAATAAAGTAAATATAATCTCAAACTGCTCAAAATCCCTCAAACTCTCCAAACATCTAGTAGAGCTCCCTTCTGTTCACATTCCCCCTGGAATTTTACTATAAATAGAGTCTTATTTGGCAGAGACTGGTTTTTGCAGTTCCCGAGTTCTGAAAAAGTAATTGATTTAAAATATTCAAACTTCAATTGGTGGGCTGCGTGGTGGTTAACACCGACGCCTCACAGCAAGACGGCTCCAGGTTCAAATCCCAACTGGGGCCCTTCTGTGTCTATATGTGTGTGTGTGTGTGTATATACAGTATAAATATATATATATATATATATATTTATATATAGGTGGGGTGTAAGCAAAGGTTTATTGTGAAGGAGGAACTGGAACTTTTCATCATGGCTTAGTCCTCAGAGTAAGAGAGCCCAAGCTTTGCATGGTGAATGCAGAAGGAGCATCTTTGTAGTTCAAAGTCACAGTGAGAGAATGTTGGAGACCAGCTGGTGGTTCATCCAGTGGAAAAAGAAGTCCTTCCCTTGAGTATGTCTGCCTGAGATGAGGCGGCCTGAGAGTGTGGTGATGAAACAGAAAGGTAATGCCCATGTTCAGGCATGTGGTGTCACAGTATACTTAATTTTATGTTTCTATTGTCCCCTAGGCCCAGTGAAAGCTTTCACTGACACCCTGACGCAAGCTGTAATATCAGGTGGTAGATACTTAAGGGGCCAGCAAAGATTTTTATAGAGCTCATGTTAAGCTCATTTACGAGTTCATAATTCTCTTTTGGTGGCCCACTAGAAGAGGTTATAAGCTTTATAGTATGAAAAAAATTTTTTTTTCTCATGCTTCACAGTGGTGCGGCGCCTCTTGTCACCTCCTTTCTGAAAGGATTCGTGTTAGTTTCTGCCTCTTTGATGCCTGCCTCCCAAAAGGCCCAGTCTGCTCTGATTGGTCTTTGAGGTGAGCCAAACTAGCCTCTGGGCATTATGCAAATGTGTTCCATGATGGTGATATGATAAAATAAAGGGGAAAAAAAGCCTGTATTACAAAGGAGTCATTTTAGGCAGTTCAGGAGCAGTGTTAGCTGTGGAAGAGAGTAACTTCTTATGGACTTTGTAACTTGGCAGACCTTTAACATGCTCTAAAAGCTACATAAGACACGGAAGGAATGGGGAAATACAAAAAGGGATCTTTGACATCTTCACTATTACCTGCCTGTACAGTATGTACTGTGTTTGATGGCTTTAATGACTAATAAGTGATTTGAAGATGACTGCAGCAAAGGTTTTGCCTTGGAAAAATCAGTGTTATTAAATTCTGTAATTAAGAAAAGACCATTGATGTCTTAGTTCTGCAAGAATTCTCTATTTCTGTGACCAAAGCTTACACAATTTCCCTCTATAGGACAGAGCCCCATTGTAATAATAATAATAATAAAAACATTACAATGAATAAGGCCACTGTAATTTGGGGGCCCACATACACAAATCTATCTTTATCCATAGCTTTTTACTTGTTGAACATTTGAGAGGGAGACATTGTGAATTGATATGTGAGCGCCCGAGTGCCCTAAAGGTTTGGACGAGCAACTATTATTTAGTTGTTTTTGCCATCCAATCCAAACTTTGCCATCTGTTAGAATGAAATCTTTATCATATTATCTTTCATTTAGCTTTACATCTTATGCATACTTTGTATTGAGTCTGTATATGTATGATTTTGGGATTTTGATCACTGAGGGCAGTTGTTCTATTTCTCTTCATCCTTTGAACCCTGCAGGGTAACTAAAATATTGATCACCTATAAGCATTTTCAAATGCTGAAAGAATGAAGACTTTGGTACCATAGAACTCTTCCTTCTGTGACTCATGAGCAATTTTATAATATCAGTATTAAGGTTGCAGAAATCTTACCTAATCATTTTTGTCGGATCTCTGCCATTAGTATCTTGTTTGCTTGTCTCATATTAATTAGAGAAATGCATAATAACAAAGCACTGCTGATTTACTTGAAAAGCATTAGTTGTGTTTGGAACATAAGGTCTGCTTGTTCTGTAACAAAATAATGTGGAGTAAATAATGAGGAATGCTCTGTTGTTGACTATTTGGTATTTATCACACGCACAACACATTAGTCATTTTCACATACAGGAGATAAATCAACTCAGCGTGTGCACACCAGCAGCTGCAGGTTCAAATTTGTTATCTGCTCTGTGATATTCCCCCAGCTTCTCAAATCCCACTAACCACTAACTGAGCCTACTATTTAAAAAAAAAATCCTGTTCCTGGCAGGTTGGCTCTGCCGTCTGGCTTTCCAGCTGTACGTCTTTGTGATGCTGCCGAGAAGGCCTCAAAGCTGTTTACCCGTGAAGATAAACATCATAGATATCAAAGTGTTTGAGATGCTTGATAAGATTGCTGCTCGTGTTCCAAGGGGAGAAGCCATATTTGTCACGGGAGAGTTGGTGTCTTCAGGAAGCAAGCATTACGGTGCCAGGGAAATTTGTAAGTAATTATTGATGCGTTTAGGGAGAATAAGTGAGATGTAAGGCCCTGGGGTAGCCAGTGGAGAAAAATTTGACTTGCAGAAGAAACTGCCTGTGTCCAGTTTCACATCATTTACTGTAATTGTACTCAGTGGGCTAAAGTTTATTATAAAAGAAGAATAAAGTTTGAGAATTGCAACCAGGTGCAAACGTCAGTAATAACAGGTTTTCATCACTATTAAGTCCATGCAGTGCATGCACTCCCTCTCATTGAAAATATGAAAGAAGAAGAGAGGAGTTGTTTTAAAACAGAACACTGTAACGTTTCACATGAACAAAGTGAGGCCTTTTTTTCTCTGGTTCTTCCTTTACTCCAAAAATATGATTAGGAAATAAGAGCTCATAAAGCCGCCAAATCTTTTTTTTTTTTTCTGTTATCAGTCATCAGTGGCACAGAGGCTCCTCTCGCACATCCAAATCCAGGTTGGTTTATGTCCATGGGTCTTCTGGCTAAACTCATGTACCATCAGCAGACCCAGAAGGGAAAAGATGAGGATGAAGTTAAATATGAGGACTTATTTCCTAATTCTAAAGTCTTACAAAGTAAGTGGTAAGTATAAAGAAACAGGGAAAATACAGGGCGAGGGTCAGAGAGATATAACACCACGCACTTTGGGTAGTTTATACTGCATGACATGATTTAAAGGGATTACTTTTGAATGAGTATGAAGGTTAATTTTAGGAACGATCAGCTTACTCTGACCTTAAACCAGTCTGCAAAATACAGTAGTAACTATTGTACCCTATATGATGAATCAACAGTTTAAGCTTCAGTTTATCAAAATGTTACATTTCTAGACGTTACTTCTCTCAGATTTCATGGGATAACAGAATCTTACTTTAATGCCTGTCAAGAAAATAAATCCCATTAATACAAGCCAATATAATTCTATACAAAGAAAGAAAGAGAAAAAAAAAAACTGAGAGTTTGATTATAACAGGTCAACATCTTCGCTGTGTGACCGTGTTATTTTCAGCTGATTCGGCATTGGATCAGAATGGGATCTGTTACTGAGAAGAAATTATTCTGATTGGCTGTTCAGTGTAGCTGGAGAATCCATGATTTCACCTACTCCCTGTATCCTCAAATTACACACACATTTTTACTGCGATTTAGCAGCGGTGGAGTGATAATCATCAAAAAACCGATCAACTTGGGTTCCAGCTCTCCTTGGGTTTATACTTAGACAACCACCCCCTTCTTTTCTGGGGAGTCATGTCCTCTTGCGCAGAGTTAAATGATGCGTCCCAGCCAGTCACTTGTGACACACTCACAAACTTTTGTCACCACTTGGCCATGATGTTGATTTGGTGTATAAGATCCTGAATACCAGCAGCATTAGCAATGATTTACATAGTAAAATACAACATTGCATGTACCATCAAAGTAACAGTCATGTTCCAGTTACTTAACAATGATAATCTTTACATAAACTCTAGTCTTTTACCATAGAGTATGTTTCCTGAAGTCTGGCTCATAGCTGAAAATTTGCTTACACACCGAAGGACAGAGGGAGTTCATCAATGGGCTCTTTGTTTCCACCTCTGAGCTGTGATTTCATTTTTGTACTGGTTTGATGTTATCCTAGAATGAAACTGGGGAAGTACATTTGAATAGAGCAAATTTGAATTAATATATTTTCCATACCTTCTTCATATCGTCACCACCGCATATCATTTGAGGGAAATTAAAGATCAAACAGTTAAATCTATTTGTCATATATTGATTGAATACAAGAGTCAATTGACTAATTGTACAGCCCTACTATAAACATTTTTAATAGGAATATGCAAAATCTGCAATCGCTTGTAGCTCAAGTTGTATTGGTCAGTTGAGTTCAAACCGGCTCTGATCTGGGCATGGGCTGGTGTGAGGGACCGATGGTATGATAATCTCAATCAAAAAAATATGATGCTTTGACAGTATTACAGTATTGAAATGACAACTAATCAGAATCAGAATTACTTCATTAATCCCTTGCGGGAAATTCCTTTTTTGCAGTGCCCTCGTTACAGAAAAAAAACCAGAATGATGAATAAGAATAAGATAAGGAAAGTTATTTTGAGATGTCTGGATAAAAAATAAAAAATGAAAAATAAACATTTCCATTACGCAATCAGTGTTGATGCCGACATACACATTAGGAGCGAGAAAGAGCACAAGTTAGTGTGTCTGCTTGTGTGTTCATTTCACACAGAGATACACACATATGCTCGGCATACCAGTCAGAAAAACACCAGAAAGTCAGCAGGCTGTGATAAAAGATGTCAGGATTTTTGACAGCTTTGCATGACGTTGAAAAAACGTAAAGTAATATTTGATGAAATGTTAGATGAGTAACTAGCCAGTGTTACTTGTTGCTAGTTAATTCACCTTGTTGTCCGCCTCCGTAGCGAGCCAAGTTTGCACTTTTTCATCAGTGGAAGCTCGCACCAGCCAGCAGGGTCACATACCATAAAAAATATTCGCCAAAATACAGTCGAAACACCGTATCCTATTTCCTGACAATGATTTTGCTTTGATCAGCTTTCAAGAAAAGGTATATAGATAATCAGATAGCTCCACTGGAACGCCAGAATTATTGGGTGTTACCTCCAGAGGGAACTGTCATTTTCAGTGTATCCCAGTCCTGGTCCTGGTGACTGCCTTGCTTTCATGTTTTAGAAGATCTAAACTCTCGAACAAACAGAGGAGTGGATCCCCAGGGCCAAGATTAGGAAACAAAGCACGAGAGTCTAGATTATAGCCAATGGGTTCCCAGAATAAACTTTTTTCATACTAAATTATACAGAAGAAACACAGAAGCATGACCTGGATGTACTGTGTCATTTTTCCATGTTTAGGCTGATCTCTTAACACACATCATCGCACATTCTAATCCAAACATGTATGTAGGTCAATATTTTCTTCTCCAATAGGGATGTGTGTGACATCCAACATATTGTTGAGTACAGATGGGAAAGTTCCATGCTCTCAATTCTTGGCAACCTTTAAGATTCTGCGTGCGCGGGCTGTGCCATAATTAGGACATACGCCTCATCACACACAATAAGGCACACACTCCTGATACTCTCAGTGTATGCGTGTCATGTATCATCACATGCAAGGGCGGTACTGTCCTACAACACTGCAAGAGCAGCACTTTTATCATGTTTGCTCCCTGAATTAGTAAATCCCCGCTTCTTCATAGACTGCATTTGTGTGATGTGTGCCAAATGACCCTTTAAAAATAGAAATCCAGAGAAACCCCATCCAGAATATTAAAAAATGAAGTGATTACAGTCTAAAAGTGATTTTTAAGAAAAACGTCTAGTTTTGTGGCTGCTCTGCCAGTTGGGGTGTTCTCTTCCAATATATATTTGACAAATGCCCTTTAAGGGGGCCATTAAGGAAAAATTAAAGATTTGGGAGCTATGATTTAATTCAACACCAGTTTGCATATTTTATTTATTAACAGCAGCCAGTTAGATTAAATTGCACAGTGTGACAAATCAGTCGACAGGAGTTCTGGCAGCAAGTGTCAAGGGACATGGAGAAACATCCAACAAATGATGGAGAGTGCAAGTTGCAAAGGCAAGACAAGACCAGGAGAGAAGACTATGAAATGTGTTGAAGAAAAGGGATTTCAAAGTTCGGCTGAGTTTCTTCGTCTTTATATTCATAGCACTGTTTCAGAGTTTGTGACAGATACGTTCAACACGTTTCCAGAAGAGTTTTTCTTGCAAACTTTAATGCTCTGTAGGCTGTGGCATTGACGGCTGATCAGTTTGTTGTCGCCATTTCAGGTTTCAAGTCAGTCCTCGTTTTACCCTGTTATACAATACAAAGCTTGCTAACTCCAGGGGGATCTAACAGGCAGCTCAGAAAATCTGGCTTGGAATGCGTTGACCAAAAGCTCTCCTGTTTAGCATTCCGTCAGCTAACTCAGAGCGTAATAGGTGTTGCCATGGCAGAAGGCATCTGTGTGGAATGAGTAAGTAATAGCTCCGTCTTCGCTGAAGTGGCTCACACTGCCTCGCCACTCTCCCTGCACAGGAGCAGCTGCAGGACCTGCAGAGATTCTGAGATTCTGGGCATATATTTTCGCTGCTTTGACATTAGCAATGCTCTTTCATTAATCAGAATTAACACATTTCCGTGGGGAGCCCAATTCATGTGGTGATCCCATGGGGAGTGCTCCATCCCCTCTCATTTGCAGTGGAAAGATGAAGCATATTCTGTGAAAAGGACCATCTGATTAAAAGCATTGGTTCTCTGCAGGATCTCTCAAAAGATGATGATGAATATTTAGTGGCTTTTATAAGCTGCTGATGAGCAGAGTTAATGAATACAAATACAAGTACTACTCATCAGGGTTGCATCCTAACTTGGGGAATACAGTGGAAATGGTTATGCCCTACTATAATGCGCAATTATCATCTTTTATGATCTGTATTTTTACAAGCCACAGTAATCAAGTAGCAACTGGGTCACCTCATTTAGCGATCGTCTGAGGGTATTACATTTCCCCTTTTCAACCCACATCAAAGACAATGCCACTTGATCAGGACGGCTCCTTAAACGTTACATATTTCTCTTTCATCTTCCCTTGACACACTCTTTCAGATAATTACGGTATTTTCTCTAATGTGTGAGAAGAACCAAATAAGAGCTGCAATCACAAGGACGAATGTTTTAAAAGTGAATGTAGAGTTACCGTCTTTGATGTAAGGATTCCTTCTTGATGCTGTCTGTTTAAAATAGAAAACAGAAAAGTTTCCTTAAGGCTAACTATAAGTTTAGTCAATATTTCAGTTGGTATCACATACTGTTTAACTTAAAGTTTTACACCTCAGAGACATGTCAAATCTGAACTAGAACATCTATTCGTTGGAATAAGGAAACTGGAAACGGTTGATATAAGCATGTCTGTGTAACATGTTTAAAAGTTTTATGTAAAATCCCACTGATAAGAGCATGACTGTAGCCACAGGCATGGTATAGACTGGTATAGACAACATTAAAACCACTTACCTTACATTGTGTAGAGCCCTTCTGTGGTCAAGCTGCTTCTCTGGATGTCCTGTGGGTCCTTGTCATAAAGACAAAGGCAGTGGAACCTGTGGGTCCTTTCAGTTGCATGGTGGGGGCTCCATGGATCAGGTTTCTAGCAAATTCTTGATTGGATTGGGATTGGGGGAGTTTAGACACAAAGACAGGGCTGTTGGCTCCTCTCATCAGGTATTCCTGAGCAGTTTTCTGGGGTGGTGGGGCACATTCTTCTTTTGAGGGATGCAAATTTGCTTGGTTTCTGTAGACACATGTCAACACAACATGCTTATGAATGAATTATGAACTGGAATTTTTCTATTTTATTTATATAGCGCCAAATTATAAGAAATGTCAGTTCAATGCTATTCAAGGATACGTCCATAATCCAATCAAATCCAATTAATTAAAGTCCAAATTAGTTCAATTCATACATACAAAGTCAATTTAAAAAAAAAAGTAGCCTCATTAAAGAAACCAACAGATTGCACCAAAACTTCTCTTCAATCCAATCTCCCATCCTAAGCGTGCATGAGGCGAGTGTGGAGAGAATAAACTCC
Source organism: Odontesthes bonariensis (assembly GCF_027942865.1). Taxonomy (NCBI): domain Eukaryota; kingdom Metazoa; phylum Chordata; class Actinopteri; order Atheriniformes; family Atherinopsidae; genus Odontesthes; species Odontesthes bonariensis. The sequence goes on from NC_134521.1 coordinate 4,053,776, forward strand.
CTTTAACAGGAAGAAACCTCTGGCAGAACCAGACTCAGGAACGGTGGCCAGCCGCCTCCACCAGCTGGGGTTTGAGAGGAGAGAAAAGAGGGACACAAACACCATAACACCAGGCCAAATGTACCCGCTGAGAAAGAGAAACGAGTTAATGACAACAACAATGTTGTGTTTACGTCGAGTCAGAGAGGGTGTCTGCTTCCCGGACACATACTGGCAGCTGGTTCCACAAGAAAGGGGCCTGATAACTGAAGGCTCTACCTCCCATTCTACTTTTAGAAACTGTGGGAGCCACGAGCAAAATGCTCTGTTGGGAAAATATTGCACTATTAGATCTTTAAGATATGATGGAGCTTGGTCATTAAGAGCTTTGTATGCGAGGGGAATTTTAAATTCTATTCTGAATTTGACAGGGAGCCAAACTGGAGAGATATATATCTCTCCTGTTAGATCTCATCAGGACTCCGGCTGCAGCATTTTGGATCAGCTGGAGGCTTTTCAGAGAATTTTTTTGGACAGCCCAATAATAAAGGATTAGGGTTAGTTTTTTTTAAAGTAACAAATGCATGGACTACTTTTTCTGCATCACTCTGAGACAGGATGTTCCTAGTTTTAATGTATCATGAAGGTGAAAGAAGGGTTTCATTTGCTTCATATCGATGCACTCCCTATGAATAAGTCTGATTGTATGTGGTCTTCTGTGTCTCCGTGTGAGCGTTGTGATAGATTAGCGACCTGTCCACTATCTGCTCGAACTCTCTTCCTAGATCAGCGTGGTTAAGGCTCCAGGCCCCCGCAACCTTATATATGAAAATGCCAAAGAGAGTTTGACGGAAAAAAATTTCAGCAACCTGTTGAAAATGGTTGAAGTCACATTTTAACCAAGAAGTTTTGTGTCTCCGTAACAAAGGTCAAAGGTCAAATTAATAAATATTTATGTGCAGTTCGTGTGCATAGTTTTGAAAGGCTGTGACGGGAAGCGAATGAGCCATTTCCCATCTATGAAGTATGTTTTATCGGTGAAAGGAAATAGGAAAATGACAAAAGACTTTTAATTAGTTGTATTTTTCTTTTATTCATGAGTTTGCTGTAAACAGAAAAACTGCTACTTATTCTATATGAGCTGTGTGCCTATTCTGGTTAAAGCGGGGGAGCAACTTTAGCTGAAAGCCAATTACTTCCACGAATCATGGATGTGTGGTCGTCTCTTTCGCAGGTTAATCTAAGTCTAAGAAATAGATTAAACAAACATAAAGATGTTGCAATGGATGTTGCTCCCGAGTTCCACATGAGTGAAAAAAAAGAAAATATGATTTAGGTAATGTTCTAAGAGAGTTTGTCCAGAAAAAGCTGTTGCTTGTCAGGGAGAATATTATATATATATATAATAATATATATTAGGTTCCATTAAGAGCCCCTGCTGGAGAGCAGCAAGTGACACTTGCATTTTCACAGCCAGAGTGATCACTGTGTGACCAATACTGTCGGAAACTGTCCACGTCTGTGTCACTTTGTCTTTAATCCAGAATTCTAAATATTTTCACAGAGTCCGTGAGCGCTGTTTCTGAGCTGACTCTAAAGGCCAGTAATAAACGGAGACAAAGGCAGAAAGCAGGCAGACAAACAAAAAAAAACAACGTTTGAATTATCTATTTCTGTTTTGTATTTCATGAAAACGAAACCATGAAATCAATAATCTCTATTGTCTCTGTATGTCTGCGAGTCTTTTTTCTTCATGATGCATCACTGAAAGCATTTGTTTGTGGCTCTGTGCTCAAATAACCAAAAATCACAATCACCGGGAGGAGACCGCTCTTATTTTCCCTCTCCGCTGTTTGGTATTCTGTCAGTGGGCACGTCTCAGTAAAGTCAGAGAGGACGTCTGCCAGCCAGAGCTGGTCTGTAATCCACCTGAACGAAAAAGTCTCAAATTACCAGACAATGATTGGAACTCCCTTTTTGGTTTAAAAGAGAAATGCTGCCATCTAAATGGAAAGAAGACTGTAGAGAGGATTCTCATAGGTTGTGTTAATCCTATATAAAATTTAATTTATTCAATACTGATCGTCTAGCAACACTTTGACCTTACATTACTTGCTAAAACCTAAATGCACGGTGATCAGCACACTGCAAATAGACATCTCAGTACAGTTTTGTGGGCTAGAGAGCATCATTAGATATGTTTCATGAAGAAAAACTGTGAACAAATGTACAGATTAACCGTTTCATAGATCTATATTTGTAGACTAGCTATTCAATTCAAAGCCATTTTATATCTCAAAGCCTCAGTATAACATGATATCCAACCCTAGTCGCTCTGACTTTGATGTAAACATTTTTTTTCCCCGGGATGAGGTTTCCCCCCTTCCCTCTTTCAGGGTTTGCTGCGTACACATGAGCATACACACACTGTATGGGAGCAGATGTTTGAGACACATTTGTATTTGTTTGGGTGCAGCATGAAAGTGTTGTAATCTTTGTGACGATACCACAGATTTACGCACAGGTCTGTGATGCCTGTGTGTGCGCTGTGGTTTAGTGTGTGAGCACGACAAATCTGTGCAGAGGCGGCAAACTAATGAATTTACCGCACGTTTGTGTGTGCGTAAATCGGTCGGTGCATCCATGCGTGCAACTGTGTTTAGATTCGTAAGCACGTTTATTGGTGTTTGGATACAAGCATATGTATCAACGTTATATTAATGGTGAATATTTCTCTCTGGTCTGGTCTCTGGGAGATTAAAGTATGAAACCACTAATTGGCTTTCTTATATGTATGTAACATTTATCGCATCAGCCTCACACGTTAAACTACTGTATTCTGGAACAAAATTTAAATCCAAAACTGGGTTTAAAAGCCATGTTTGTGGCAATAAAACATTCTTAGTGTTCACTATATTTCACTCGGTGCATTTAAGAGCCCGGACTATTTAACAGGAAATTCGTTGAACGTTAAGAGGCAGCACAGGCCAGGATTTCAGGGCCAAACGTTCTCATTTCTGCTGCATGCTTGAAATAAAAAAAAAGTGTCTGGCTCAGCTGCAGGGCTTATGTGCCGTTTGTAACCTTGACCCACCTGTACAGGATATTCTCCCTGAGGGGCTAAGGGGTTAGGAAAGGCAGATTTCTCCTCAGAATCAGACATAATGTTCACCTTAGCTTGCTACTTTTATTGTTATTGTTACTGTTATTGTTATTTTATTGCAAATTTTATCTCAAATTTAATTTTTATCTGTGATGAAGTCCTTCTTATTGCTTTTATTGATGACTCTCTTGTGATGCAGTTGCTGTTGTGAAGCACTTTGGTCAGCTGAGGCTGTTTTAATGTGCTATATAAATAAATTTTGAATTGAATTGAATAATATTTTAACTTCTGGAACTTGAAAACTCTTTAATTTGGCATTCGAATGAAAAGTGATGCAAACTTAATCATGTGTGAAAGCGGTCACAGCATACGAATGAAGCTTTCAAATGTAACCAGTATGTCCAGCTGGTTCAGTATTAAGCTTTGTAGATTTGATTTTGCAGGAAGCGTTACTCAACACCGTGACCTGGAGCAGTCTCAGCCCACTGCTCTCATGTATCACTGTACCGTCATCTTCATTCATCTCCGTTATTGATCCATCTGTGGAATTGCTTTTGCCAAGACGCAATACAAAGAGGAGGTCCGCTGCACACTGAGGGCGTTTACCTCTGACCTTCTATATAAATCATCCCCTCGTAAAATTGACTCGTTCCATTCTTTTTCTCTCCCTTGCCATTTCCTGCAGGGTCAAAGCTAAAAAGGGGGTGAACCTGCTGCAGACCAATTCGAAGAACGCCCAGTGGAAGGTGGACTGGGAGGTGCAGTCCGGCGCCAAGCATTCCATCACCACCATCAATGTGAACAAGAGCAAAGGAGTCAAGCAGGGGTGAGTCAACAACCTGGGGCCTAAACACACGGTCCGCCTCGGCCTCTGTGTATGTGTCTGTCTCTGTTACTGCTACACAAAGACCCTGATATTTGTCTTACTTAACGGACCACAGGTCTACAGGTCTTTTTTTTTTTTTAAGTCATAGTTCGCTGATTACAGACAGCTTTTAAAGGCACAATGAAATGTAATGATAAAATAGGCAGTGACTAAAACATTCGCCTCTTTTTAGGACTACGTTAAACGACTATAGAGATGATTTGCTTGATCTTACTTCATCTGCTGTCGATTTAGTTTATGTGGAAAGAAGAGGTGGATTAGTTTGCTACTGGCGTAAAAATACCTTTGAGATGAGTTCTTGTCTAAGTGCAGTAATTTTGCCACACAGTAAACACGTTCGATGATAGTCCTTTAGCATTAGTCAGGTCAGTAAAGTACCATCTTGCCAGACGTTGTGAAAAAAATGCAACTAATAGCGAAATTGCAGTTTCTAAGAGATTCATTGGTTTAAAGGTTGATTTGGTAACTTGGGGCATGAGAAACTTATCACCACAAGGGGGCAGAGTTTGACCAGACGCAAGCGTGTAAACTATTTAAGATTAATTAATACATCTATAAGTTTTTTTTTTCTTTTTTAAAGCCAAACTGGGTGAGACTAAATATTCTCATCTTATTGATAGTGTGCCCAATGATACAGCTACTTTACACATGTACGGTTTACATTATACAATTAGCTTGGATTTTAGCACAGACATGGTAGCAAACATTGGGAACTGCTCTCTTGCACGGCTTACTTTCAGTTAGCAGAAGAAGAAAGAAGCCATGTGTTAATCCATACATCGATACATACATACACGGATCAAATATCTGCATTTGACATTTTGCAATCCGTGTCAACAAATACATGCACACACACGAACGATTTCTTCCTTCAGTAGAAAAGGGAGTGTCCAAGTGTTCGCAGGACTTTGGCGCAGATGTAGTGTTGTGGTTGTTAAACCCACAGCTGACAATTTGCTCTTACAAGTGAGTGCAAGGCTGTGTTTTAAAGTCACCATATATTACGCACTCAGCTTGCTTGGAAACTTTGCTGAGGTAGTAAGCCCAACCCCAACTCCTAAAAGAGTTTGGATAAAGTGGAAAGTGGAAATAAAAACCGAATGCAATGATTTGCAAATCTCGTAAACCAATATTTTACTCGCATAGAAAACACAAAAAGTGACACGTTTTACTCCTTCAGAAAAAAAATAATAGCTCATCTAGAATTACATAGCAGCAATATGTATGAAAAAAAAGTTTAGTGAACAGACCCTGTAAGCAGGTGCTTGTACACTGACACTGAGAAAATCCATTACATTTTGCTCGTGGGTTTTTAAAAGAGCAGTCGGCCCTGTCTCTGAGCTAAAGTCACTGAGGGTAAGCAGCTAAAAATGTGCAATCATAAATCACAATATGTGATGCCTTCAATCTCATCAGGAGCCGGAGCACGGGGAGTTTAGCTGGAGACATTGGCAACTGCCGGTCCACATACTGGCATCCCTGTGGAGAAAAGCAAGGAAAGATAACAAAGATAACAAAGACTTCAACTTACCTGGAAAATAAAAGCCCAAAATGTCTCTGTTGTGTGCTCCTTCACACCCTGAGTGGCAGCCTTTCCTGCCATATTTAGTGACCCATGTCGTGTAATCTTTGCCACCCTGTCAACATTTGAGAAATGTCCAGTTGGGGGTCAAGCATGGACGGGCTGTCAGGCTGCATTTTGTCAAAAACCAAGTCAACTCTTGGACCACCTTAAAGCAAAACAGCTGAACAATGGGCATCTAAAGTCATGGAAGATTTCCTGTTTCGGTGCTTCATTCCCATCAATTTGATTAAACTTACGGTAAGCCTGAAATCTTTTTATACAACGGGCATGGGATTTCCATGTGGAAAATGTTGTGAAATTGGATCAGTTTTTGTATTTTTTTTGGTTGTTGTTGGAAAGTTTATACCAAAATGGCAACAGTGTTCTAGAAAGTTTAACATCGGTATGATATGTTTTTGAAATACAAGGGAGTGACTGGCAAAAAGCTTTCATTTATTTATTTTCTCCTATGTTTCACAAATTTTTTTTTATAAAATCTTTCCAACAATAAATGGCTGTTTTTGTAAAAACAAATATATTGTTATAATTAAATTGCCATAGAAGGGGGCCATTTCTAATTAACCTTTCAGTCACATTCGTTTCCTTTCCTCTTTGCCAAAGTCAGAGATATGTTCCATAGAGGTGTCAGTACAGACAATATTGGAACAGTATCTAACAATATACATGCTGCCGTACTGTCTCCACCTGGTGCGGGAGCTGCACTGAGGCAGACAGAGCGAGGCTTCAGAGGCCAGTCAAAGCAGCACAGAGGGTCGTTGGCTGTCCTCTCCCTGATGGACATCCACTCCACGCGGTGTCTCAGCAGAGCTTGCAACATCACCAAGGACAGTTCACATCCCAGTTCTGTCTGTTGGCACTACAGAAGCTTACAAGCAAGGACAAACAGACCGAGAAACGGTTTCTTTCCAAAAGCCATCAACACCCTGAGCTCGCACATGTAAATAATATGTACAGTCACATAAAAACTGCTGCTATTCTTCTCATTGAACACTGTGTGCAATACGTTTTAAATGCTTTTATGCTTTTTATTCTTATATTATTATTTTGCAAATCGGCCCTTTTTATTTACTTGTTGTTTTTACTTCAATTGTTTTGCGCTGAGCACAGGAGAAGCTCTACAATTTCTTTGTATAATGACTCTAAAGGGCATTCATTCATTCATTCATTCATTCATTCATCTTACATATTGTATTTTGTATCCTGAGCTTAAACATCCCAAATACTGTACACTATCTGTAAAAATCTGCAAAATTGCTAAAAACAAACAAACAAACAAACAAACAAACAAAACTAGCAGCTTGGGAACAAGACAAATGTAAGAGCTTTTGATTGGTTTAGATCAGTGGTTCCCAAACTGTGGTACGCATACCCCTAGTGGTACGTGGAGGTACTGCAGGGGGTACGCGGCGAGTTTTTTTAATTTTTTTTATTTATTTATTAAGGCGTCACACTTTTATGGAGGACTGTTTATGAAGGAGACTCCAGTTTTGTGATGAATGTTACATGAGTTAGGCCTGTTAATGTATTCTTAAAAAAAAAAAAGAGAAATGTCACTTGTTTAAGTTAGATAACAAAGGAAGATTATTTTGATTTAGTATTTATGCTATTTTGGTTCATTATTTATATTTCAAGAAAATGTTTTTTATTCTTATATTGAATTCAACTGAGGTTTAAAAAAAAAAGAGAGAGAAAGCCTGAGAATTTTATGTTCAAGTTAAGGATATTAAATAAAATGATTTTCATGTAATGACCACTGTGTTGCTCTACTTTTGGAGAATCATCGCACGCGTTGTATGTGTGAGGGGGTACTCAGGCCAAAAAGGTTTGGGAACCACTGGTTTAGATCATTCTGAGGTATGCTGTTGAGTGCTGCATCACTTGTTTTGTTGGCTGAAGTTCTACTTGAGTCTCGAAGCATTTTAGACTACATCAATTTATTGCGTTACCGGTCGTGTTTGCTCGATGCAAAACATCTCTCACATCCCGTAGAGTCCCATCCCCACCCGACTTGTCTCATTGGATACAGTTGTGTCATTAATCAGTTCTTCTGATCCGTGTGTTGGTAGTTCTTTAAATAGAAAATTACCTCATAATTACGTAGATGATAAGTTCAAAGGGCCACTTTGTCCGATAATAGCTTATGATTATTGTTAATATTTTTTGTTTATACTGCAACACTGTGATTTTGTTTTTGGGATCATTCGGTTTAGTTCATTTGAGTCTGGTTTCCAGTATCAGTCTGCAGCTCAGCAGAAAACATGGCCTCTTCTGGCTGGGCCTTTTTCTTCCACCTGCTGTATGTTTGAAAAATCGACCGGAAAGGTTCCAGACTAATTTGCATTTGCTCGTCTGTCTGGTGATGCCTGGCTGATTAAATCGGTGTTACTTCTTTCATTTCGGGAAAGAGAAACATCAAACTAAAGAACTGTGTTACATGTGTTTTTAAGGTTCAGAACGACTCCTGTTTGTCTTGGTTATCCGTTACACTTCAACCATTTAATTCCCTGTGTCTTTCTATTTGATCATTTTTCTTCTTTGCTTTATGTTTCTGAAGGGATTAGCTGGATGCTGAAGGAAATTTCCCTTTCAGATTTTAAATAAACATGGATCAGCATAATGCTCAAAGACTTTCCTGTAATGAGCCAAATACATAAATTCTCAAAACAGTCCTCTGCCTAATCACCCCATTAAATTAAGTAGTGAGTATAATTTTAATATGGTTTTTAAGTTCAGTAATTGTTCTCATATGTCTCTTTGTGCTACATTAAAACAGCAAAAAAACTAACTGCCACTGACTTTAGTCCCCTCTTCATCCCTCCCACCCGCCAAAATTCATACATCAAGCCAGAGTCCCTTTAAAGAGTCCAAACAGACACACATCAGCATAATTTTTGCATCTCATTGATGAATACATCAGCCTTCTGATTAAGTTTGAACATCTGGTTCTGCTCACTTTAAATTGCCAAAGATTGAGGAAATGAAGTGACTGTTTCCCCTTCTGGGCTTGTTGCTGATCTCTTCATCCTCCTCCTCTCTTTATCATTCTCTCCTTGTCCTTAGATTCTCTCCTCATTAAATTGAACTTTAGAGCATTTAGACATTTTTCAACATGTTTATTTTCCCCGTAACCCTCCATCTGCAGCAGCCCCATTCTTACAGACAACACTGCATGAACCAGTGCATTATTGATTACAGTCAGTCACCTTGGAATAAACAGTAACCCTGGAAAGATTAATGTCACGGTGAAGAACACAGAAAAGTGACTGATTTAATAGGATTTTTGGAAAACAAAAAAAAAAAGCACAAAAAGAGTCAGGATTTATTTATTTTTTTAAACCCTAATACTAATTCCTAACCAACAACTTTTTTTTTAAAGTAATGCCTTCATAACTTTTTTGGAAGAATATCTGCTCTTAAAGGGTTGAGGTCTAATAGAATAGATTTATATACCTTAATGAAATATATATATATATATATATATATATATATATGTATAGATATTCAAGCATTAAAGCATGTCAATTTTTCATTTAAATTAAATTAAAAAAAAAATTTAACTTATAAACATAGCTAAAATACTCAATCTTAGTTCCTGTCTGTTTCAGGCATTCCACATTTTAATTGCTATTCGGATTTTTTAATATTATCATGTGTCCTGGGAGATCTGACTCCAACTGGACAGCTCTAGCTTTGCAGGTTCACGCCTGGGTCTGAAACTTTTCCACACGTGTGCACTGGAAAACTACTTGTGATTGAGTCAGTTATAAAGGAACTCCTGGCGAACATCGCAGAGTCAGAGGCAAACAGTGCTTCGGTAGGTCCACTGCGTCGCATTTATTGTTAATGTTTGTTGACTTTTTTTTTTTGCATACTTGTGATGTCGCAGAGCTCTGTGCGAGTGAATCTCTGCTGGAAGTCACATACTATCGAGCTTTTAACAAACAGAAAGTAACTTTTACTGCTTGTGATACATTTTTGGGCTGTTTCAGCATAGTTATACGCAGCAGCACATTACACCAGCTCCTCCCCTGACATGACTCATGGTGCACATACTGCAGTTTTTTATTTTGATGTTTTCCACCCAAAATTAAAGAAGCGAATCCAATTAAATCAGCTAAGGCTTCACCAGACAGACGAGTAAATGCTAATTAGTCTTGAACCTTTCTGGCCCAGCACAGATTTGTGTTCACACTTTTAGAATAATATGCCCAGAAGTGTTTGGATTTGAGTGTGTCCTCAAAGCGTCCTGAGTGCGTTCACAACCAATATTTAGCTGCCCACTTGCACCAGGGCAAAACTGTGCCTTTGTTTGCAAAACTAGGATGAATTGTAAACTAAGGAAGGGAGAAGAATTTGGACTCCAGAAAAAGGCACTTCAAGCAGTCCAAGTCCAGAGATTTAACGCCCTTTCAGACATTTATTTCATTTTTTCTTCTGTAAAGATGGCAATAGCATGTACACCAAACAAGATTATGAGCCTGTAAATGAGAACATAATGCCTTAGAGCTCTAGCCTTAACCCCACACTTAAACATGTATCATTTTTACCTCTTTGTTCACCATTTTTATTCCTCTTCTTTGTAGCCCCGCAGTGCTTTGATCCCTTGAACTCTCCTTGTTAATCAGTTCAAACAGACCTCTGATCAAAGAATGAAATCCCTCCTAGCTCTGAAAAATCCCTAAGCCCAGCTTTTAAAATTTACACTTTGTCCTCTACACACAGTACACCTTTAAGACATACTCTGTGGAAACAAGACCGGGCTTTCTGGAGCTTTTTGGTTTAAAATCACTCATTTAATTGTTGATGACTCACTGCTTTTTAAGGTTAACTTCTTACTTGCCCAATCAGTAATACTGTCTTTAAATTAGTTGTTCAGAAATCTGACATTTAATTAAATGAAAGGTCCCGGTGGTTTTGTTGTGAATTCTTTTTTTCTCTCTTTGTCCTTGAAAGATGATTTAAGAATAGTTTATTTTCTCTCTTTGTTCGAAACCATGGGACCTGGACACGAGAGATTAAGTAGCAAACATTCTGCAGGATGACCTTCTCATCAAAATACTAAATCAGGTATATTACTGTGATACCAGATGTTCCAAAAATAGTAAAGCAATGGGCTGCAGCGGATGATAATTGTCATTTTAAAGAACAACTATTAAGATTCATTTATCATCATCATTAGTATGATATTATCTAGTATGCCTCATGTGTTGACCAAGATGTTTAAGTAGAAGAAAGCATGACCTAAAAAAGGCTAATTCCATCTGGTCACTGTGCACATATGGGCAATGCTAAGAAACAGATATCCTAAAGCTAAAGAATAACCTCAAGAATCTATCAGGATTTTGATTAAAAAAAAAAAAGATTTCAGGTCATACTTCCTGAAATCTTTTCAATTTAAACCTTAAAAATCATGTTGAGAAGTTTAGCTGTAGATCCTTGAATTCAGTGTAAAGCAGGAGAATCATGTACCATCTACTTATTTTGATCATTCTACAATTTACTTGTCACTCAGATTTAAAAAAAGCACGTCCCCCAGCCCCAAATGGTAGCAGTGTCAGCATCATTTTCCGTCCCTCAGTCCCAGCGTGGTGGCTGTCAGCGCCGTATTGAGCGGCTGTACCTGCGCTCACTGCGGTGGGGCCATATTGATGACAGCTTTAGCGTGACACAGGGAGACGGGGGTGTTTGTTTTCAGTGAGTGATGTTGAAACAAATAAGCAGAGATCTCATCACAATGTTCCCGAGAGGAACCTTTAGTGGGGGGAGGATTACACAAGAGTTTGATCTTGCCTTCATTAAAAGCCTCTCAGGCTGAATGCAGGGGTGGGTTTCTGCTTTTGTGAAGAGACGGCGAACGCTTCGCTCACAGCTAAAGGTGAGGTTTGGGCAGGCCGGCTCTCGTCACGGGTGGAGAGAGAATTAATTTGCCCCTTCGCCATCCAGTGTGACAGTTAAATGTTAGGCTTGTTGAACCTGAGGATTACAAGACCGCCATGTAGGAATTTCACAACAGGTTGGCTTTTATCGCTCCTCAGTCACTGGCATGTTTCCAACTGTAAAAGCAAGAATGAAGGAAAACCATCTTTAGTCTGCATGGAGGAGCAAATGAGACAAAAATCAAATGTTTTATGTGCACAGCAATGAGAGCAATCAGGATGCCTACCAAAAAGGTGCAAGAAAATCAGCCCATGCAATTCGAAAGCGAGAGGCAGAACAAAAATCTCTACCTCCTTGCAGAGGCCCTAAAGCAGAATAAGAAAGCTATAATAAGAAACCATGTTAAGGAGCAGTGATTGTTTATTGACAAGAAGGTCTTTTCATTTAAAGACAATCACTGACTAATTCATGGTATTTGACAATCTCAACAAAGTGAGCAGGGAGGCCATTAGAAAACTGTCACCTCTCAACAGCCTCATGCAGGACACATTAAAAGATTAATGAATAAAAAAGGTCAGATTGACTTTTTTCATGTAAAGCACGAATTAACCATCGTGGCTCGCAAGACGATTTATCTGTTACATCAACAAAATCACCCAGCCAGATCGCTTTCAGAGCACATTTAGACATGACATTTTGATGAAGGCAATGTGACTTCTTTCTGAATTTAAAGTACAGCCGCCCACCTAAGTCAAAACCTTGAAACAGAAGTCATGTAGAAAGTTGAGGTGGATGGGTGGGATTAAAAAATATATATATTTGTTTAGGATATTTAACAAATGTGTGCATTCCGTCCAGTGCTTTGACTTTTGAATATTTAATGACGTTTCATAAACGTAACAAAACCTTGAAAAAATGGGGAAATCTCCAGTGCACTGGCTGCTAATGGATGAAATATCACCTTATCTTCAGAGTAAAATGGCTGTAAGTTTGTTTCTCAGCTGTACAAACAACAGTGGCAAGCAGCCCAACCTCAGTGTGTAATAGTCCACATGTCCAAAATGTAGCAGTGTCACAAATGGGAGATAAAAAAAACTGAAATGGCAACATGGCTCGTGGCATTTGTTTTGTACGAGGCAGCATCAGCGTCACGCAAGATTCTTTACCGATAAATATAAGAATGTGTAACCCACAACAAAGCACTTTTCTAACTGTGTTCATGTGTTTTTAGCATCTAACCCTACGTGTACATTCATTCTACCCAAAACCATGTGCTTTTACCTCCTGATGTGCTTTGAAAAGGTCATCATGCATCAGCACATATTTAGATGTTTGTGTTGAATTCAGGTTACAACATGAAAGCTATGTGTGTGTAGGGAAATGGGTACGGGACAAATCTATCTTCGAATAATGTTTTAACCTCTATTGAAAAACTGCTGCAATTGCTAGAAACATCAGTGTCAAAGTTTTTTGACCTGACAAAGAAAGTCTATGAAACAATAACGGCACCAAACTTTCAATTTTAGGTTTAGAGTGTTTCTGTTCTTGTTCTTCACCTTTTGAACTGAAACTGTATTTTCTGTTGATGGTTTTTGTGTTGACATTAAAAAGTATCACGACTCCTTTAGTTTTAATAAAATCTCTGATCATTCAGTCAAAATTCTGTTAGCAAAAGGTTACATTTTCAGAAGGGAAGACAGCCCCCAACTCCTCAGTTTGCGATGACGACACTGTGACCTTTTACAGTCCGACAACAACATCAGCAGCCTTGTATCTGCCTGGAAGTCTGAGCTCAAGCTGAAGAGTTGTTTATACTACTGTTGACTGAGTGGACAGTTACAATACATGTCCTCCCTAAATGTGTCTGACAACTTCTGTGAGCTTTGCTGAATGCATAACAGTAATTTCACTACAGCACCGAGACCTGGAGCTTAGTGTTTATGCAGAGGTTTTTGACTGGTTCAAACTGCAATACTCAGTTTTAAAACTATGTTAAAGGTATGTGCAGATCATCTATGCTTTAATTAAACAAAATACGATGTTTCTTTCTTAAGGTGCGCATACTAAACAGTATATAAGTATATGCAAGTGCAGTCACTGTAATGGAAGCTCCAGAAAAGGACCAGCTTTCAGATATGTGAATATCCCTTTGAATGAGGAACAAACGGAAAATGTGCCACTGACATGTATCCAATCTGCTCTGAAGTTTTTCCACTGCAGTGCCTCATATGTTATGAATACATTATTCCCCTTTTCATCTCAAGGGTAACTTGAGGAAAACTCAAGAGTGTTGACAGCTCACTAAATGGCATGCTTAATATTTAAAATGTACCAAGTCAACTATTCTACTTCCACAAATGAATGCATTACTGTAATGTCTTCTTATAGTCTGCCGTGTTTGTCATAAATATGTTGCCGGAGCCGATTTTTTACTTTCCATCCTGGCTCTGTTTTGTTGTTTGTGTTAATGGTCTGGCAGGGATTTCTTGGGAAATGTCGAAGTGATGCAGTTGGATTTTGAAATGGAGAACTTCACCAGCCTCTCGGTGACCAGAAGAATCAACTGGAACATTGACTACAAGGGACAGAACCCACCGCCTGATTCTGAAAAGGTCGTGACGGAGCTGACAGTAGTGCAGCGCGATATTCAGGCCATCATCCCTCTGGCTATGGTGAGTGGAAAAAAAACAAAAACAGATTCATGGTAATAAGAATTTACTTAAATTCTTGTATTTCTAAATGATTTAATGTTATAAAGGAACACAGCAGAGGGATATGATCCAAATGATATTACATGTAGATAGTAAAGAAAACACACAGATGTTGCCATCACTTTCTGGGTGGGACTTCTCAACCTAGTAACCAAGCAGGCTGATCTGAGCACAAAAACAAATATTTGAAACATTTAAAAAAACTGGTGTGGTGTATCATAGATTAACTCCCCTGATCAAGCCTTCACATGCTGTAGCAGCTTCTACACCTGCTAAAACTTCAAGTACTACTTTCATGACAGTAACATGAAATGCCATACGACTGCATTGCTCTACATAGTTATCTTGTATCGAAATGTTGGTTCCAAATCTGAAGTAAATGGTTAACTCTTCATGACCGTTTAACATACTGCCAACTGCAATTTCCATTTTTGACATTGGGACATTAATCCCCATTTTCTCCAAATGTAAAAAAAAGTTCTTCCTATGCCAATGCTCCACTCCATCACCAGGATTGATGAAATTAGGTTGGTAGTTTTTACATAATTCTGCTAACAGACAGATTAACAGAATTGTACATTTACCATTTTGCTCAAAGCTTTCAAAATGAAGGACAAACGGTGAGAGGATCAAACGTTTTGTTTTTTTTCATAGCTAATCCATAGCTCTGATCTCAAAAAAACTTAATCCTACCATTCTGTGGCTACTAGCTACATCATACGCATGTACAAATGCCTCACCTGGTCTAAAAGCTAACTGCTCCTTCTTTCATATAAATGTTATATCATGAGCTAATCCTAATTTTCGGAAATATTATTTAGCATTTTAACATCCTAATCATGTGTCCGCACTTGTTGGTTACTTGTACCTCCATTTTTCTACCTGTGGAGAACTGTAAGAAAGATATTAGAAAGGTACCTGATTCATACAGCAAAGTTACTATGTAAATTACAGGCTGTCTTACAGTGTTACCTGTCATTTTCCTGCCAATTACAGCTGCCATGTGCACACTCAATTTGCAGTAGGTCTACACTGACATTAGTAACGCACAGTGGGGCTTGACATGCCTAAACAATACTGTATTTATTAGCTGCTCGTCCTTCAAAATACACATGGAAAAAGAATCATTTGGCATCTGACCAGCCTGAATACCCGTTTGTGAATATCTGTGTATGCTTTCATGTGTTGGCCCAAATGTAAGCAGGACCTCTCATGAATTGTTATCATCTTCAGTCCATTGTTGGTGGACTGTGGCCCAATTCAGTCCCTTCTTCATTTTGAGGTATACAAGTGATTTCTTTCCAGGAACTCTGCCATGCAATCCAACAACCAGGACCCATCTTTGGGCACTTTCTGCAGACACTGCAGTTTGATTTGTGTCATTAAACCGAAATATCAGTTATGGAGCAGTTAAGCACAGGTCAAACAGACATGAAACACAGAGAAACCTATCCTCTCCAGTGGAGGTTATCCATTGGCCTTGCAAGGCAGGTCAGAGTGTGGCCTGGTGAGATGATGCCATAGTTTCATAGTTAAAAAAAGTGTAATGATTAGACTTGAAAACATGCTTGAGAACCAACAATGTCTGTAGCTGTTTTGAGGAGACACATAGGTATAAGTGTCAGTGGAATTTAATCTCACGTTGTTTTCCAATACTACATTAAGAATTGGTGTTATAGCATTTCTCAACACTACTTTATGTCGATACAACTGTTTGAAATAAAAGCTGTGCCGTAAAGCCAGGGAATTATTCAGTTTAGTCATGCAGTATTTCTGGAGTGTACTGTGACATATGCAAAGTGCAAGCCAGACAGACATTAGTCATCGGACCCAGTCTGAGAAAGCTGCTGATTGTTACAAGTCCAAGTATCTCTTGTCTTTGCATTGAGAAAGGGGGCAATTAGTCAGCAGGGTAAACAGATTAACCAAACAAAGGGACATTAATCAAGCAAAAAATGCTAAATATACTCAACCGTTCCTTGCTTTCATACCTACTCTCTTGGTTAAGTCATTTTATAATGACTGTAAATCGGGAGTGATGTCAGTTTTACAGTAGATAAGTGAAGGACTGTCTGTCGGTGGTATGTACAGTAAAAGTGGACTTCAAGAAATTGGTGAAAAGTTTTTCATAAGAGAGCTTTGTTGTGTAGACAGTGGGCAAAGGTCGTCACTGCAGCTTGACTCTTATAAGGCAGTAAGGCTGGTTGCACATTCACTGATGTGTACTATCTCTGTGTGCTACATATACATTCTATATCTGTGTATGCCAACAATTTACAAGGCCTGATAGTTCAGCCAGAATAATAACTCTTGGTTGGCTGTTATGCATTTGCATAATTACAGCTGCTCTGCATCTAAAGCTCCATTAAATATACTTGAGCTGCAGTTATGACTTTGTGTATGGCACATCTGCTGTAGCATAAGGTTCAATTAATATCTCTTGTCCTCTTGACATTATTGACTTGCATGCATCTTGTACCCACGTGCCGTGCTGAGCTACAGAATTATATATGTGCCCGTGCGACTTTGCCTTGTAAAATTAACATTCTGAAGCAAGCTTTTGTTATTCCTGCACTCGAGATTGCATAGTTGTTAGAATTTCTATTGTATATTTATGTGTTGTTTTTCAGTGGTTTCAAGCTGCAGTTTTTAGTTTTCAGTGTTGTGAGGAACAGCGTTTAAGAATAACAACGTTATTTTTCCAGTAACGGTGTAATCTAATTAATTACTTTTCCCATCGTTACAACGCCGTTATCGTTATTGAGAATATAAAGTGGCGCGTTACTACAATTTGGTTGTAGGCTTTCGGCTACACATCAGCTGCACGCTGCCTGGAGAGAGCAGGGGTGGGGATAATAACACCGTTGCAAATGCGATGATGATTGGCTGGGTGGGCGGATGCCCTGCTCACGCTGTCTCACTGGACGCGCTGACGACTACGACTAAACACACACAAGACAGCGACAATGGCGACGAGCTAGGAAAGTTCAAAGGTAGCGTTCTCTAACTGGAAGTGCCGGCACTACTTCTCACTCGTGGAGATAAAAGGAAAGAATGTTTATGTAACATGCACGCAATGCCCAGGGAAAAAAAACTTTATCCACGTCTGCCTCAAGTAACTCAAATCTAATGAAGCACCTTACATCAACACATGCGAATATAAAGCACTTGTTGCTTCTGCAGCTGCTAACCCAACCCCAAGCCCAAATGCAGCTAGCTAACCCAACCCCAAGCCCAAATGCAGCTAGCTAACCCAACCCCAGGCCCAAATGCAGCTAGCTAACCCAACCCCAAGCCCAAATGCAGCTAGCTAACCCAACCCCAAGCCCAAATGCAGCTAGCTAACCCAACCCCAGGCCCAAATGCAGCTAGCTAACCCAACCCCAAGCCCAAATGCAGCTAGCTAACCCAACCCCAGGCCCAAATGCAGCTAGCTAACCCAACCCCAGGCCCAAATGCAGCTAGCTAACCCAACCCCAAGCCTAAATGCAGCTAGCTAACCCAACCCCAAGCCCAAATGCAGCTAGCTAACCCAACCCCAAGCCCAAATGCAGCTAGCGTGAGCCCCAGCGAAGGAGGCGGAGCTACTCGAAAAACAAACAACACTTGATTTTTCGGGTCAGAAACAGGTGACCACCATCACCATTTTATATTTAATATTTATGTTTTTATTTCTATGCATCATATGGCAGGCTGCAATCTATTGAGTTCAAATAAATACCGAATGTTCTACATTACTGTATATAGTGTTTTTATTCTTCAATCAGCTAATATAAACATATTGGATGTTAAAGATGTTATAGAACGTAACAGCGTTATAGAACATAAAGAATAACGCCACAGTTACATTAAGTTTTCAGCGATTGTTCTGTGCAGATTCTGAACCTGTGGTGTTTGTGTGGATCCTCCCCATATTTCTGACACTTTTCAACCTCTGTTATGATGAGTTACCATGTGAACAAATGCCAGCTAAAGCCCAAAAAGACCCCACATCCCTGACAATATGAAGAGGAAACACCATGGATATCGGGCAGGAGCAAGACGGAACAAATGGGTGGAGGACGTTTAAACCAACTTATCCTTTGATACTGATGGGAAATGTCAGATTGCTAGCAAATGAAATGGAAGGGCTCTCATGAGAACAGCAAGAATATCAAGAATGCAGTGTTATGTGTTTCACTGAGACATGACCTGCACGTACTGGGCTGCAATGCCTCTCTCCCTGGCCTTCAGACAATATGGGCAGACAGAGAAATCAGGAGCAGTGGCGAAAACAAAGGCAGAGGTATTGCAGTGCTTGTCAACGACAGATGGTATCATTCTTTATATGTCACTGTGAAGGAGAGGATCAATACCCAGGATCTTGAACTGTCATTGAATCTACATCCATATTATCTACCGAGAAAGTTCACCTGTGTTATTCTGGTAGTGGCCACTGCCAACACTGTCCCTAACATCATCAGCTCAGCTGTTGCAGGCAACAAACATAACAATTTAATTAATACCTGCCAATTTCTTTTGATTTCAGCTGCTCTTCCCTCTCTGCTACACTTCAAACCTTTCAACAGTTTGTAAATTCCACCACCATAGAAAATGAAAACATGGATTCAAATGTAAAATATGCAGCTCATGTGCCTGTCCTCTGTTACGAAAATGAGGCCACAATCTGGTTCTCCTCACCTTCAACTTTGCCACTTTTTCAGTGGGAACCATATGGACTTCGAAAAAAATGGATCTTAGGATGCTGAAGATGATCCGTGGTGATGCTTTCTGGCTACAGACTTGAATGCACTCTGTGACCCACCCGGAGATCACATTAATGTGACGGACGACTTTAACTGCTGTGTGAAGAACACATCGCCACACGAACAGATAGGTGTTTCCTCTGTAACAAACCGGTCACCAATGACCTGAAAAGGCTGCTGAATGTGAAGAAAAAATGCCTTCGGGGTGGGAGAATTATTGAGTTATTAAGGACTGCTCAAAAGTAGCTTCAAAATAAGATAAGCCAGCAAGGAGCTGTAGAGGAAAAAAGCTGGAAAGCAAGTTCCAGCAGAAATACTTGAGAGATATGTGTTCAGGAATGGAAAAAGACCACAGGCTTTAAGGTGAAGAGTGATCACACCGATGGAAGTCTGGACGGAGCAAATTAGCTGAACATGTTTTTCAGCATGCTCCTCACTTGCCTCCAGCTCCACAGACCTCCCACCTACTTGTACCCACAGCTCCCATTGCAGACACCCATAAGGTCATCCTTCTCAATTGGGAATGTTAACCTTCGTCTTGTGTTAGTTCCCTGTTACCATCCCTTATGTTAACGGGTCGGTTTTGACCCGTGTTTTAATTTAGTTGTAAAATACACTAAAAACAATGATCTATCATCCAATTTGTTTCTCATCTCTTGGCTACCTTGTTAGGCTTCCTTATCCATAAAATTATTGGTTTTAATATTTTTGGTGTGGGCCCCTGGGCCTTGTTTTTGTCAGTATACCCCTCAATTTCAATAAAAAAAAAATGGGTTAGGTTTCATTTGTTGTTTAAAACAAGGCAAAATGAGAATCCCCTAAAGCTCACATGATTGGGAGCTGGCTGTCAGTGTGTTGGCTGACAGTGAACTTGTGATTTCAGTTTTGGCTCTAATTATTGCTTTATAATCTTTTTTATTATAACTGGGTCGAAACCGACCCTAACAACAATCTTTTTGTTTTATTTTGTTGAAATAGAGGTTCCTGACAAAGTCATATAGCCTTGATGCAATAAGCAAATTTATATAGTTATTTTATGCATTTAAAACCTAAAAACGGGTCGGTGCCGACCCTAACACAAGACGAAGGTTAACAGCCTCTGCAACTCGGACATTAAGCACAGGATCTCCACAGGGCTGTGTACTGTCACCTCTACTGTTCTCCCTGTACACTAACTGTTGCACCTCCAGCCATGACTCTGTTAAACTTATTAAGTTTGCGGACGACACCACCCTCATCGGACTCATCTCAGGCGGCGATGAGACTGCCTACAGGAGGGAGGTGGACCGGCTGGTGACCTGGTGCAGCAGCAACCACCTGGAGCTCAACGCCCAGAAGACAGTGGAGATGGTCGTTGACTTCAGGAAATCCACAGCCCCCCTGCCCCCCCTCGCCCTCACTGACACCCCCATCACCACTGCGGATTGTCACCGGTTCCTCTGCACCACCATCACCCGGGAGCTCAAGTGGGAGCCGACCATCAGCTCCCTCACCAGGAAGGCCCAGCAGAGGATGTACTTCCTGCGACAGCTGAGGAAGGCCGAGCTGCCGGCCCAGCTGATGGTGCAGTTCTACACGGCCATCATCGAGTCCATCCTCTGCTCCTCCATCACGGTGTGGTATCCCGGGGCCTCTGCCAGGGACAGACACAGACTGCAGCGAGTTGTGCGCTCCGCAGAGAAGGTGATCGGCTGCAGCCTCCCATCGATCCATGACCTGCACGTCTCCAGGACTATGGGGCGAGCAGGTCGGATCACAGCTGACCCTTCTCACCCTGCACATGGACCATTTGAACCACTCCCCTCAGGCAGGAGGCTTCGGTCCATTCGGACTAGGACCTCCCGTCACAAAAACAGTTTTTTCCCCCTTGCAGTCAGACTTATAAACACTTCATAATCACTTCATAACCTGCCACAGACACTTTACTTCACTTTACCATCATTAAAATTGCACTAACGAAACTGCACTGTTGTTGCTCTGTATATTGGTTACTGTGTATTGTTGTACACACCTTGTACATTTTGTATTCATATATTTTTATTCTTTATTTTTTATCATTATATCCCTGTTACATGTTTGCACCTTACGCCGCAGCAAATTCCTAGTTAGTGAACACTGTTCACTAACAATGGCAATAAAAACGAATTCTGATTCTGATTCTGATCTCCTCTCACAACAGTACACCCTTAGATCTTTTCTATGTACCCCTTAAGCCTGTGTGTCACCAGGAGTCAGTTGTAAAAACAGCTGGAGAGACTGAAGGTCCTGATGGTGTCAGCTCCAGGCTCCTGAAGGGCCTGTGCAGAACAGCTATGAAGGATTCTACAGCACCTCTTCAAACTTAGCTTGAGTCTGGAGAAAGTTCCACTGCTGTGGAAGACATCATTTACCTTGTTCAGTACCTAAACCATCTAATCCATCTGCCCCCAGTGAATACAGTTGCCCTGGCCTAGACAGACTGTTAAAGTGAATACCTTTCAGGAACCACTACTTGGGTTAGGTTTGAAGATGTCATCATCGACCTGCTTTACTGTGGGTTTTCACTTTGTTCTCCTTGGAAAAAAAAGATTTGATTAATCATTTCCTTAAAGGGATACAAAGTAGTTTAGCGGCAGTATAGCGATCTCTATTGGTCAAACTGAAATTCTACACTGTCGTAAAAATGCCCACCTGTACACACCCACTAACTAAACATCGTGGCGAATGCTGCCGTTGTGTTATTTAGTCAGTGCAGTTAGGTCATCTGATTCACAAGTGTAGACTGCCCACGTAAGATACTATAATCAGAGATTTTCTGAAGAGAGAACTCAAGATAATATGCTATAATCCTGTTGCTGGAGGAAGTGGCCGGGGACAGCTCGTCTGAGTTTCTCTGCTCAGGCTGCTGCCCCCGCGACCCGACCCCCGGACAAGCAGAAGATAATGGATGTATGGATGGATGGATGGACTGTTGCTGATCTTGAATGGGATTCTTCCCTCATCATGGTGTATTTGTGGAGTGATTCCTTTGTATTAGCAGACACTTACAAAAGTTACATCTTAGACAGATGTGCGCAGGCACTACCAACACACGCCGCAATAAACGCAGACTAGCTCTACACTATTCCGATTACAATCACAAATTAATCAATTTTCATTTGTAGATAACAATTCTTGTTCGGATCAAAACGCTATTCTTATTCTAATTAGGTCAGTCCGTGTATTTCTGAAGCTAGGCTACGTCTCGAACTCAGGAGGAATTAGAGCACCGTCATCACCTGTCTCTTTGCAATCTAAAACGCAGATCACTATGGTACATGAACAAGATTACGCTTGGAGAAATTTCACAAAGATGGGAAGTGCCAACATCGAACGTTTCATATTCAGTCTGTGAAAGGCAGAATATGAAACGCTTGGTGTTGGCTCTTCAACGCAAGCGAACACATAGCTATAACTACAGCTAGCATACCTAGCTAAGTGCCGTAAACACAAACGACTCTTCTCGCGCATCACGACACTTCAGAAGCGGGTCGCTCCTGCCGAAGTTACATGTGGGATTTTCAGCATACAGACCCCTGTTGGGAGCGAGACAGGCTTCATTCGCATACCATTGACTTGTTTAACTTTTGTTAAACTCCTGAAGGCTATAATTTTAGGTGAAAATGCTACCTAGTGCTCCTTTAATACAGATTGTGAAATTATACTAAAGTTCCAGCTGCTCCAACAGGAGATTTGATGCAGTCTTGACATCCAAGTCTATTGATTTGTGTTCTTGAACACAACTCCTTTTTTTTTCTCAACTAAAACTGTGTACAGGGGTACAATCCCTGTCCGTCAGTGTTTTGTGGAACTGTCATGTAAGAAGTGTTCATGGGTTTTAACAAATAAAAAGGTCTGTAATTTTAAGTTGGAAGGTGTGGCAATGAAGTTATAATTGGCTTTCATCTAGTTGAGGCCAAGCTTTTTTTGCACTAAACTTCAGTTTTGGTTTATTTTGCTGTAAGTTTAGGCATTGAAATTACTTTGTTTTATAATGGGGCATTAGCAAGGAATTGATCAACAACAATGTATACCAAATCTTTCTTTCCTGTAGCCCTTCCAGTTGATGGGTCCTGCCCCATCTGTAAAGAAGGACACAGTTGTGTTACAAGTAAGAATAAAACTTCCAAACTGAAATATGTTTAGGAAGTGGAACTCAGTGTCATGAAAAAAATGCACAAGTCTGTTTCACCGGACATTATATAAACTGTTGTAATGACATACCCTAGACAAGATAAGCTTTGTGTATTTCTGAAATCAAATCATGTCTCTGGGTTTTTTTAAGGGTTTTTTAACATTTAAAGCCAAAATACATCACATTGGAATAAGGAACAGTGTTCTCACAAAAATGAATCTCACAAAGATACAAATGTGCACTTGTGTCTTAAAAATTCTTTGTTGTGAGATTAAGACAGATGCAAATTACACAGCATTTTCAATTGGTGGTGTGCACCCGCTGACAGCTTGTACAGCAAATCAGCACATTGTGAAACTGCTGATATGGAGAAGAGGGGGCCAAATCTGTTTGCACAATTGAAATATGACACATTTCCTGTTGCAAAGCAACAGTGATGAATGTCTCCACTGAAACCCCCACAGTTTGATTTGGACTCAGGAAAGTGTGAAGATGGAGAGAGAACAGGCAAAAGAAGAGCTGCTAAAGTTAAAGGGAAGCGGGTGAAGAGAATGGTTTTTAATTGTTGGAGATTCAGAGAACCATGTTGGAGAAGAATCCCAAGATGGTATGGTTCAATCAACCCAGGGGCCTGTTGCACCGTTTAGACCACTATTAACACCAAACCATTGACTTTATAGGACTTTCTTTTGCTTTGAGAAGAGAGCTGAACAAGCAGGAAAGTAGGGTAGTTGATGCAGAGCAGCAGATACCGGTCATGCCAAACTCCCAATTCCATTAGCTTCTCTGGGCCATAACTATCAGATGTTAAATGAGAAATCATGTTTTGTGTTGCCTTTATAAAGATACACATCTGGCAAAATGTATGGTGTTCAATGTTCAACAGCATGTGGAGACTGCAGCAGGTGAAGTGAGCGACACACAAAGTTACATCAGAGAGTTTCTATGTATTGGGAGAGAGAAAGCTGGCGGCTTTTTCCGGGTGGTACTGCACTCTAGGGCGGCGCCAACGAAGCAGTGCAGAGCAGTCAGAATGAATGTGGTACTATGAGATCCACCTTAGATGCAGACCTTAGATTTATTTGGATAGAATTTTTTATATTTTTTCATTTAAATTTTAAAGGCAGGATAAATTATCCTTTCAAACGGCACTTGGTTTGATTTTTTTAGACTCACTAGATTTTTTTAAAATACACATTCATTGTCAGTATTGCCTCACGAGTGAGGTCACGCATGTGGCATCACTTTACGGCATGGTCAGTCCTAGCGCTGAGCTAGCAGAGAGGTGTTAGCTCAAATAGTTACAGATAATCATCTTTATTTTTGTTTTACAATACAATATGGTAAGATAAGTACGTCCAAGGGCCCCTCCCCCCCAAATAATAGAAATAAAGAACAGCAGTTGGCAGTTGTAGATTGGTCGGTTGCACGGGAAGCTAATGTTCATTCAGGATCAGTGGACGAGTGCCGTAAAGCAGCCGGTCGTAATCAGCCGTGCGTTCTTCAGATTCCGTTAGCTAGATGTTAGCGGAGACTGACTCGCAAATGCCAGACCTGTAAGAAAACAGAAAGATATAACTCCCAGGTTATTGTACTTTTGCTATAAATCCACATCCCTCTGTCATAAATCACAGTAATATTTTCAGGTTTCAGCCGCTAGCGGGGACATTTTTTGAGTTATTAGCGCCAGCTATGGCCAATCTCATTCTGCACTCGCTCGCCAGCGCCCCCAGAGAAAATCAACTGAACTGCAGCCAAATTTTGTATAATGGGGCGAATAGGAAGTGAAACGGCTGTGTGTAAAAGGGCTGTGGTTACATTGCCTCAGTGCACAGTAATGGGCTTTATTAAATGGGATGATGATAACTAAAAGCAAATCTAATCTTTGAACGGTTTAGACTAAAAGGGGATCATTTGCAAACGAGTGAAACATGTACACAGACAATATTTTCACAAATTTCTCAAATGTAAAAATGAAAACGTTTTACATATTTTAAATGAATTATCAGTTTGACTCAACTAAAAAAAAAGAGAGATTTTAAAAAAAATCTTTCGACTAGAGGTGAGTTTGAGTGTTGAAGTGCCTGTCGCTTTTCTTTTAAGAAAGATAAACGAAAAAAACTCATGCATTTTTAAATATATGTACGGGCACTCCCACATTACTGCCACGGGGTTCCCTTTCGACAGTGTGGTTCAAGCCATTCAAGTAGCTAAATAGAAATATGTGCAATTCCAGTTTAATTTCTGTGTTTTTATTAAACATAGTATTTAATTAATGTTTTCTCTGCTTCCAACAGAGCACAATAATTACGTGAAATGATATCTGTGAGCAGTGATGAATGTTTTTTGTTCCAAGCTGCATTCAAGAAAGCGTAATTAGAGCTCCCAAAGCTGCACACATTTAATTGTTAAGTGTCGAAGTGAATGCATGCCAGATGCCAAAATCAGCAAGGGGAGCTTAGGGATGATGTCTTTCAATTAAGATTTCACCCCTGAGTCCAGTCAATTATCCACAGGGTCCGCTGTGCTTTGCTTCTTGGAAGTTGTCCACACTTTGTGAAAACTAAAGGCAAAGAAAAGAATCAAACGAGAAAGAAACTGCTGATCCCGTCTGGTGCCTTAGACGTAGTTACGAAAAGCATTCATTTGTTGAACGGATCCACAACTTATTGGATTTGATTGGTTTAGTCTTTTTGGTTCAGTCAGATAAAAATGGATCTGCTAACAGACATAAAAACTTATGTGTGGTGTCATGCACACCGGTTCACTGAATGTAGAAGCCGATACATTTACTGAACCAATCTCTGGTTGGACTTTCAAGTGGAAAGAGTTTGGAGCTGGAACGATGATGGATGTAAAGAAAGCTTCAACCTATGAATGATACGTTTCAGTTTCAGCCACATTCTCCGTTGACTCCTTTTTATCGACTGTCCCACTGCTGTCCAGATGTGGGAAAAAAAAAATACGTGGTTGCTGATGGAGCTCCTGGAAGACTTAAAACCTGTGGACGCTCAACATGTCTATTTTCTGAAAGTCGCTGCGTCACTACATGTATCCCCAACATGCAACCACTCAGTGCTCCTTCAGTATTTCTCAGATCTGTTCAACAGATGTCTTCAATAGCCATGTCAACTTCATTTTTTGTAGATGCTCAGTAAAAAATTCATACATGACAAGTTCAATCTTTGTGTTTTTTTTGATAGATTCCTAATGATCAGTTTTGAATTAGCATATTTCCTGTTGCAGAATGAATGATACCCCGGACAAAAAACAGATCTGTGAGTCCTAGTTTTTTTATCAGAAGAAAACTCAAGCAGATGCCTATCAATAAATGAGTGTCTTGCATTATAGATGTAATGTAACTTGATGTGCTACAGCTCTAACTTTGATTTTTGACTTGTCGGTGTTCTCTAGAGTTCTGTACTATTTCATCTTTTATTCTATGCTTAATACATAAATGATTCTGAAGTGAACCTTGATGGAAGTCCCCACGTGTGCAAATGTAGACTAAAAAAATCTGATGGGATTATCCGGGCTATCTGATGGGATTGCAAATCTTGTAAATGTTTCGTAGTCCGTGAAGCGAATACGAGCCTGTAGGCGCAAGCCAACTGTCCATCCGAATGTAGCGCACATTTTAAAGTTTAACTCTGCAGAAAGAAAATGCAAATGAATGCAAATTTCTTTCCACCACTGTTAGACAGTAGGCGGTGCCTATTTTACAGTTGGGTACCATCAAATGTTTGCAGATGATGAGAGTGCAATTTTATGATGTAGACATCAATCCCCAGTTTAACAAAAGCATTACAAGTGTTGTATAGTGTTAGTTTCATGTGTTAAGCTGCATAGAATAAGTGCCTTGACAAAACTCCCTGCTGTGTTGGTGTATAATATTCCCTTGATTACTAAAGAATTCTGAGCCTTGCAGTTCAGAATGAGAACCCATGAGGAGAGACGGTCTCATACTTTATGCTCTGTGCTTTCATTAAGGCTGTAAGATGAGGTCTGGGCAGAAATTTGAATATACTATTTTTTTTTTGAGACTTGCATGATTACTGTCTTTCTCCAGGGCTACTTCCTCACTATAAATGAGAAAACTTATTCTAACTGCATTGTCAAAATAATAAAAAGGAAGTCACTTGGGTTATACTGTGTGTATTTCTAATTGGCTGAGTACATTCCCAGTGCATATGAAGTAAAAATGTAGTGTGAAGAACTATTTAATCTTTTTTGATGCTCAGGTGCTATAACAAAAAAAGGTAGAAATGTCTATAATTTCATGGATAATTGTCACACAAATTTACGTGTGCATATATGAAAGAGTATTCTTTCATTTGTAGTTTTCATTAATTGAAATAATTTGAATTTTCTGGGTTTTCATGAACAAAAACCTCAACTATCACATGCCTATTTGACGCTATCTAAATTGAATTCAATTATATGAAAGCTTACTTTATTTATCCTAAAGGAAAATTATATTGTTGCGGTCATTTTTCTCCTTAATTAGCCAGTCATGATAAGCTTTCATTGTGAACTGTTATCGCTGTTCTTAAACTATTCTTCAGCCTCCACTTTCTCTTGAATACTGTGTCATTACTATTGTCCACCCAGCCATCCATCCATCCTCCTACCCACTTCATTCTGTTCCGGGTTTCGACTGCTGCGACCATTTGCAAGGGCAAGCAAGGCTGTTATACTGTGTCTAACTACAATAGTTCTACAGCTTATTAAATGGAATGGGGAAAAAAACAGCTGCACGAAGAACACTGTTTGAGACATGCCATTGCCATCCAGTTGAGCTACCATTCCCAGTGTTGTCTTCTTCCAAGGTTCAAGATTCATGTTGTTACATAGTGTATTTAAAACCAAACCACAACATTTTCATAACTCTATCCAAGTAGCATCAGTGTCTAACTTTAACAAAGAGAGTGTGAAATGAAAGTAATGTTATCAAATGGTATTTGAACCGCAGTTTTCAAGAGAAATATCTCAGCACTGATGCTAATAAACACTGTAAATATCTGAGACACTACTCCCCTTGAAAATGAACTTTATGCAATGCCCTGAACAGAATTATCATTATTGCAATTATAAGAACAATACACTCTTGAATGTCATCATGAGGCCAACACGTCCTCCTGCATTTTCCACTATAAATGGGGACTTGAAGCATCAAAGGCTAATTTGACACTACAGTGCTAAAACACAAATTGTACAAAGGTTACATCACAGCTGCTACAGCTAACGTCTTGCCTTTTATATGGCCTGAAATTTAAGCCTGGTGTAGGATCACAAATGAGTCTCCTGAATGATTTAATGTACAGGATATTACTTTTCTGTCCTTGTCATCCTCATTTCAGTTACTTCCACACATTCATTTGAAGAAAAGTGCACTTTTAAAGAAAATGCCACAAAAGACATTTGAGAACACAGAAATAAGTTCTGGTTTGTCACTAAGTGTCACCTAGTTGGCACATGGTAATGGTTTTAAAGAAAATCACTCTCTACCTCTAACTGCTTCGTGAATGTCACGTCTATTTCCTCTCTCCATAGGACACTGAGATTATCAACACGGCCATTCTGACTGGACGCACTGTGGCCATTCCTGTGAAAATGGTCTCCATAGAGATGAATGGGGCAGTCACCGATGTCTCAGCCTTTGTGCAGTGCAAGTCCTCAAATGAAGACATTGTAAAGGTACAGAAAACCACATTTCCTCAATCCCTGTATCTGGGAGAAGATGTAATTCTGGCAAATGTAATCCCTTTAAATCCCCACAGAACCACAGTCATATCATCAGGAGAGCATAGAAATACATTTAGGCCTTCTTCATATGTACTAGTGATTAGATTCCTACCTCTTAGATGAAATCAGTGGATGTAGATAAGCTTCTAGATATGAGTCAAAAAGATTTCCAAAGACAGAGTGCAAGCTCCAGTCTTGTTTGCTGATTAGATATATTAAACAGTGATCACCACAACTTGCAGAGGCCATTAGATGCTGTGATTGCGCTGATATTATTTACTCCAGCCAATTACAGTCATAATTGATTGCTCCATAGGCTGATTGCACAACTGTATAGGCCCCAAAGTGATGTGTCAGTACTGTTTTACAGTGTTGATAATAATAAAAATGATTGTGAAATGGCAGAATTGGCTTTAGAGGAAGTACATGGCAAATAATATGTCTTGTTATATCTAAATATACAATAGTGCCAACAGTGCAGGCTACACCTGATCCTATTGTTTGATTATTAAAGTTTTTTTTTTCAATCATTCTAAAATCGAAGTAGTGTTTAAAACATCCTCCTAAACGTTTTCTAATAAGCTTGACAGAACGTCAATGCCCTCTCTAACCTCCATTTTATAGCTTCTGATACAGATGGAAACATGAAACAATTTAACGGTTTGACGATTTAAACATTAGTCTCTTATAGTAAGTTGTTCATCAGCTTTTGTAGTTATAATGATCATGGTGGCATTGCGCACAGAGTGATTTTCCCGGACTCCATTAATCTTTTCACAATATTAGACTCTGAACTTGTTGTGAGATAAAAGTCACATCTTCACTTAGAAAGTCTTTGCTGGATGCTCCTTTTATACCCAGTCCTGACACCCTCGCCTGTCACCAATTAATCTGATGACTAGAATCTTCCACAACTGTGTTACTTGTGTATTCCATAAACTTTTCTTTCTATACCTGTATGACAACTTTTTTAGTGTATTGCAGCCAACAGCTTCTACATTTGTTTGCATTTCCTAAAAACAATGTTCAAGTTGTTTGCAGGAAATGTTGAAAATAATTTCCTCTGCAGTTGTCTGTCTTGTCTGTTTAATAAAGTTCAAACAATTTGACAGATTTTCTGGAAATGAGGTTTGTATCTGAACTCATATCGCATGTCTTGAAAATGATGATATCATATGAAATCAGGCTTCAAATGGAGATGTGTGCCAGCGTATGATGCATCCAGTCGAGATGGGTTAATAGTTTTCAACCAACAATGGCAATCTCTCTAGACAAAGCAATCGCCACTATACTTGTACTTAAGACTAAATAACAACAAAAGCATTGAACAAATAGGAACAAAATAACCACACAGGAAAAATCGGAAATTGCTACTTGATGCTCACTAGCATTTTTCCCCCAACTTAGGACAAGACAGGCACATGTAAAACAGCAACCACGTGAGCCTAATATTGCACTAAGTCTGTTGTTAAAACTCACACTGTCTTACTGACTGTGGTGAAAAACCTGTACAAACTGTACAAAGAGATTTGTATTAATCCCAAACAGAAAATATATTTAATTTCATAGGCATAAAGAATCTCTTTTTTTTTTAATCACGCAATAAAGTCAAATCTTTCTCCTTTAAATACAAAGTCCCAAATACATTTTCATTATATTAGATCTTGTATATTGGAAATATATATCAAACGCTGCTTTGAATAGTTCAGACATGGTTTTCTTTTTCCATTTTTGTTTCATGAAAAATAGAATAATTTGACAGTGTTTCAAACAGCATCATGTCACCCTGCTAATCAGAATACACTATGGGTGTTTTAATCTATGTTTCTGTATAGCAGTGGACATAAAGCCAGATTTGTTACCTTTGAGAAGATATTGAACAGCCTCCAAAACCCCTCCCTGCAGAGGAGGCTGTCGTGCAACTGCACGCCAGCCACCACAGCAACTATAGAGGTAGAAGTGATTGCCACCAGTTAGTTCCCTTCTGGCTCTTAGTGGTTGTTTTTATTTATTGTGGTTTCTTGCATTCGAAGCACCAGGAGGACCCAGCGGAACCCGATATAATTCACAGACTAGATGCCTCATCTATTGCTGTCTCTGGTGTACAGATGGTTTCAGGAAATATGACAAAAAGTTATTTTCATTCAAGCTTTTAAGTTCTGCCTTAACCAGGGAATTTCGTCGAGCAATATTAACATTTCTCCTCAGCCAGTTTCTGCTTCTGCATTTTTCAAACTCCAGCTTTTCATTCCAAGGCTCCATAACATTTTGAACACAGTAGCACCTGATGGAAACGTTCATCTGTGATTGGGAGGTCACAGTGTCATCAGCTTTAACTTGTCAGGCTCTTCATTGCCTCCCACTTACTGAAATCTTTCAATTTTACCACGTGCATTTCTTCTATTTCACGAATATTGAATCTGTTCTCTCCAACTATCACATCAAGACAGACCAAGGAAATCTTTTTAGAGTGACTTAGCAGCTCTTGAAGGTCATATGAGACAGGGCAGCTGTTCAATTATTGGACTTTACAGACCAGTGCCAGAAAGCCATCAGCTTTTACCAGACACTGTTTGTTTCTTTGAAAAGCCAAGCATATGTCTGGTATATTTTGGCTCTTTGGTGGTGGAGCAACCCTGATGTTAGCTCACATTCCCATCTTGTTCACAACTTTAGACCAATTAATAACATAGATGCTTGGGGAAGAACAAATTGAATTATAAATCAGACTTATAGCAGAGTTCAGGTCAATACGTTTCCTGTACAGATTTGTTTCTTCAGGGCGGGAGGAGCTCCAGCTGTGCTGCATTGTATTGCACTGTCAATAGAAAAGATGAGGGTTGCACTGGGTTGGCTGGCCTCAGCACGTCATTCATCATTTTTCATGGTCCATTAAAGATAAGGTGCTAGACTGTGTGATATTGAGTGAGCTTGCTTCGCCGATCCTACCATTGAACTTTCTCTGCTAATTTAAAATGAGTCCTTCAAGCCCGGGAAATACATGAGTCGTGACAGTTCAATAAAACGACCCCCAGAATGCAGGAATGAGAGTCAGAGTGAACCTGCGAGAGGTTTAACACCTCACTGTTTTGTTGTTATTGTTTATGCCACAGTCACATTACTCTCGTGGCAAATGTAATGTCAGTCTATTCGAATCACATTTTTATTGTCACTGTTTTCCTCTTTTGCAGCGAGATCCAGGGGACTGGTGCAAAATACATTTGGTACAAAGCTCTTTAGAAGCCTTCAACTAAAACTATATTTAAACAAAAATTATTCAAAAAAAGTTATCTGAGTAAAGCTTTATTTTGAGCCCGGCATTCTCATTTGGATATTTGCCAACTTCAAGGCTGCTGCATTTTTTTTCTCTAACTCTTAAGGGTAGAAATAGGTGAGACGCTGTCATTTTTCTTTGCTGTCATATTTATTTATGTAGTTCTTTCTTCTTTGTAAATACCAAAGCTGCATTGCGCATGAGGACCCTTTAGAAGATCCGCTAATCCTGTCTGTCTAAGATTGTGCCTTAATGTGTGTACATGTTCTAGCTGTACGCGGTCGGAAGTACAGCAAATGAGTGTGACAGTGTGTCATGAGGTAGGGGGTATGTACGGTCATCACGGAAGGCACAGACCATTCCCTACTGATCATCTTCTCCTGTGGCGTTATGATTCATGTCACCCAACTAAAACCAGAGATAAGGCTCCGTTCCTGCACACCACATCTAATGCCTGTAGTTATCCTGCATACATACTGTACCTTCCCGAAGACTCTTTCCTGCATGTTTCACTTCCACATTGATGTGACAAATTTACCTTTTGTACAAGTCCAAATTTAGCATTTAATACAAGATATACGTTAATGGCATGTAAGCTGTGAGCTTACACAACTTAACTTTGAAAATAATTTGAAGGGATCCGGGTATTAAAAAGAATTAAGCTTCTTAGAACGTATTATGGAACATTTTATAATGATGGCTTTTTGTTCATTTTGAACTCGTCACATGTTCAAAATCGTTTGGCAATTTTGCAAAGGATTCCCTTATCGATTCCAGTGGGCGCGAATGACGACTCCAGCGCAGCCAGCAGTAAACATGGCGCCCAAGTGGTACAAACGCTCGAAAGTTTGGTTACACATCCCTAAAAAAGACGACAACAGGGCAACTTGCAAAGTGAATATTTCACCAAAGGGAGGAAATACTACCAACATGTAATAACTATGAATGAATGTCGCGTTTTCGATCTGCTCCGGACTAACGTCGGCAACGTTAGCAACGTTAGTATGTCCTCGGCTAACACTGCAGGTCACTAACTAACTAACAAACACTGCCTATCATGTTAGCGCCATTTGCCTCATTGTAAAAGCTGCTGT
Organism: Odontesthes bonariensis; assembly: GCF_027942865.1. Classification (NCBI taxonomy): domain Eukaryota; kingdom Metazoa; phylum Chordata; class Actinopteri; order Atheriniformes; family Atherinopsidae; genus Odontesthes; species Odontesthes bonariensis. The sequence goes on from NC_134521.1 coordinate 4,086,928, forward strand.
TAGTAACGGTTAAGGTGAAATGAAGGCCTTCTCAGGCATTACATTTAGATGAAATCATGAGAGGCAGAGCCTGACTGGCTCAGAGCCAGAGGCTGGTGGTACTACCCCCAGTTCACCTCTACCTCCAGCTTCTCCTTTCACCAGAGCAGGAAGAGTTCAATTACCCAGGCCAGGATAGACCAATGTGGACCTCACCGTTGTTGGGTTTGTAAGGTCACGACTCGTGTTACTTCTAAACTAAACAAAGTTGATGCTAATCGACCGGTTTGTTGTCCTTTTTCTCCAAATGAGAATCGATAAGGGAACCGATAAAGAACCGAATCGTTAAGCAGAATCGAAAATGGAATTGGAATCGTAAAAATCTTATCAATTCCCATCCCTAGTCCTCAAACATGCTTTTCCTCATTAATGTACTTTTTGCTGCCACAATTAACTTCAACCTGGTCTTATCCCGTTGTATCAAATATTAGATTGTGTCAAAGGCCCTATGAGATTCCCACAAGGTGCCCTTTAGTGTTGGTGCCATAATGCAAAAACTGCAGCAGTATTACATGCAGACAGCAAAAGCTTTTGTAAAGAGGCTGGAGGGGAGGGGGTGGAAAGTCACACCACCTCCTGAAACCTACGTTTAAAACCAGCATGAGGCAGCTAAATGTTTGACCACATTGTTTTCCAATCTACCCCCCCCAACAACAATGTGCAACAAGCTGTTTTTTTACAGAAGACTTCCAAGATAGTTCTCTATAATGAACTATTTAGTTCATCGGGCTTTTCTGGATTAGGTTTAGGCATCAAAACTACTTGGTTGGGTTTAGGCAGTAAAGCAAGTTGGTTCACTTTATATATCAAAACTACTTGGTTAGGAAAGAATCAGGGTTTCATTTGAAATACTCTCCTTCACATGTTTTATCCAGCATATTGGATAATGAAGCCTAAAACTGACATGAAAAGCTTCCTTTCCATCAATTTACAGTGCACCTAAAAAACACTAATCTATGATCCTGTCAGAGTGGGACAAGCTGTGGGACAGAGGTTAAACCAGGGACTTGGCGGCAGTTATGATATCCAGTTAAGTTTGGCTATCTTAACCATCTTGCCTCCTCCTCACAATTGAGGTTGCAAATATTTCTGATTCGTTCATTTTAAAACCTGCACAGTAGGAAATATGAGGAAAATATATTTTTTCTATACACAGCACATTAGGTTGAAAACTCATGTATCCTTATCACATGATGATTTTTTTTTTAATTACATCTAAACAAAGGGCCCCAAACTCCCAGCTTCCCAGAACAACAGATCATTTTTGTTCTCATCATCATCAATCCTGCCAACAACAGGCTAATGGGGGCTGGCTCATTTAGCTAACAGAGCAAAATGAACTCATTCATTGCATTGCTCTTGAAGCAAGCACACATTCATCACATGAAGAAAAAAATTCATAATCCACTTCAAGACACAGTGCCAGCAAAGCTAGCCATATGTCAGCTGATTTAACACATACATTATCTCTAGATGGAGCCCCCATTTGGCAGAATGTCATGGCAATTAATTTAGTGCAGAATTGAATTTGAAAATAAAGTCTGGGATAATTGTCAGTTTTGTTTGGAAACACATGAATATGCAAGCACCATCAGGATGGCTCTAGTTTTCATCTGTACCAGTCCTCTCTTCGTTAAGTATTTAACATTGTGCCATTGGAGGTGAAAATCACTTGTTTCTCTGTAGTCTTTGGATAAACTTACAGGAAATCAGGGTGTAGGAGCAAAGCATCACTTGCAGATACAACACAGGAACAGAAGCTACAGAAATGACTTTGAACGTTTCAACATTTTGATCATTTGAATCCAGTTTTCATCTTTGATTTGGGTGTCTTACGTGTTATGCTTCGAGGTGATCACGTGACTTTAATATTTACCACAGCAACCTTTCATGCTGAAAGCCAAATGTGCAGTACAGTCGTAGTGACCGCACACAGTGACCATCCCCATCAACATTAACCCAGAGAAAACATCAAAATGGAACAAGATTTGGGCCTTTTTCATTATGATTGCAAGTACTTGCTTGTATCAGTGCCTTGTTGATTTTCTGCTCATCTTATTCAGACACAATACTGTCTAAATGTATGTCTGTGAGAGAGATGGGTCGGTCTGAACCAATCTGAACCAGTATTAGTCCCTACAGGTCCTTTCACTCATTACTGCTCAGCCGATGAATTGGTTCCAAAGAAGCATTTTGCAAAACTGTTAAAGCAACTTCAGTGATGACACCAGATCAGCTTACTTTGATCAAAATTCAAGCTGGCTGTGCAAACAAATGCATTAAAATACTAATACATGTGGATGAACAGAGGATTTTGCTTGATTAAGTGGGCACATGACGACAAAATGCTACAAAAGCTTTACTCACTTAAAGGGCAGACACTGCTGCCTTTACTAGGGAAACTGATTAAGTTAATGTTATGGAAAAAATGTGCGAAAGGTGTCCTCATCTTTATAAACTCAACCAGTCTCTCATTCTGCACCACGAGACCAGTGCACGACCAAACTTAGGCAGCATTTGCACTTGTCCTGACGATCTGTCGCCACCCAGGCAATCTGCTGGCACCATGGAAGATGCCACAGAGCATTAGCAGCAGTGTGACGGCATGTGGTGGCTCAGTGTGTGAAAGCCCTCCTTGGCGAGTCCCCACAGGACCACTGATACCCAGAGTCGCTAACAGCTTTTGACTTGCAATTAGCCAGCAAAGTTTATCAGCAGCAATAGCTGCTGGAGCTGAAGTGGTGCTGCCTCTCGGGCATTTTTTCATGTGTGTTTGTCTGCCCTTAGGGTAGAAGGGAGGCACATGTTGCCAACTCCACATTCAACCAGCTGTGATCAATAAAAGGTGGCTGGGGTTGTTGTGTCGAGTTACTTCTTTTTCTTTTGTAACTCAGAACGTACAGATAAGATTATAAGTCAGCAAGCAGAACAATAACATACAAGTACTGGATTTTTGCTGTAGCCCATGAGGTCAAACTGAAAAATTGCATTAACCGAACCAGAAAGAAAGATTGTCATCTTTAGCAGTTCTTCCACCACCCTCCCCTGTCCCCCTCTCTAGCCTGTCTGCATGTGGGGAATTATATTACCCAGACCTCCTCCCAGTTATGATGAATCTTCAGCCCTGAGAAGACTGGCCAGCCCGACCTCCATTTGCGGGAGATTAGATCCTCTGATTACAATGCCAGCTACCTCCCAACACCAGATAAATCTTCAGTGGGAGCCCAAAAGCAAAGCCCTCCAGATCCGTTGCAGTTAATAATTTAGTGATGGAGGGCGACAAGTATTTATGATAATTCAAATGGAGCTGGAGATTTTTGACTAGATGGAAAAGCTAAAAAATTGTTTCAAGTTAAATTTAGAGAATCCCACATATTGAATTCAGTGTCATGACTATGACACGAATTATATCGCATTACAAGAAAGTCATGTGAAAGGTGAAATGTGTGAATATGTTTATTTATGAGCATAAGGTGTTATGAGCAAAGTTCATGTGAAATGTCAGCTGAATGACATGTTTGCCTAAAAGCTTTTCTTGCCATATTACATGTAATTGTCCACATATCATAATGATGAGGGTGTGCAAGTGAAGCAGTGGGCTTGGGGCATGATTTGAATGCTTATTTACTCGGAAGCACTAATTTAACTGTATCAAGATGAAATTGAGTTTAGGCTGGAAAGCCTGTGGGTTTTCATTTTTCATTCTGACTTAATGCAACAGCTGATTTTCACTCATTCCTTCCATGTTTCTTATCAAGGTTATTAAAATTAGCTGATTGAAATTAGCTGATGTTGTCCTGGATGGAATTAAATCCCGCAAACTGGAGCCTCAACTAACAAACAGCTAAGAAAATGAGGTCTATACTGTGCTAAACACAGACTTACCTTGCAAGAGAACCATTTTCTCTTGCATCTTCAGCAGGATCAAAGTCAATGAAAGTTAGGTTTGCTATAGGTTTTGTGTTGTCTTTCAATATGTGGAAGGCAAATTGACTACAGCACTTTTGGCACTGGAAAACAAAAGACACCACTAAATTGTTTAGTGGACACATAATCTTTCCAGATCTTTCCTCTATTACATCTGATAATCCAGACTCTTCGTCAGATTCTTTATGATAAAGTTGTTCCAGGGTTATCGAGAATAGCTAAAAAACATGGCTGAGTTTCTCAAGTTAAGTTTTTTTAATGAACACAATGGAAAAAAATATCCACTTTAGTTCATTTTTTTACATTCATCTATCTAATCTAATAACAACAACACGGCAGCTCTGAACTAACAGTGCAATAGTACGCGTTCATTCATTCGTTGGTCTTAAAGTATTGGTGAAGTAAAGACAGATAATGCCTTATTTAGAGGCTGTATTGTCAATGCCCCGTTCACTCCCGTTATATGGATATACACGGATCTCCAGTGATCTAAATAGCGTCCGAAAGAGGCCGACTTTCACCAAACTGTTATCGCTGAGTAGATGAACGTATTTTATGCCAGAAATAAGGTCCAGGTTGAAAAAAAACTGACCCTTTAGGTTAAAGAGATATGTAATAGTGAGAGAAGTCTTAAAATATGGAAATTCCAAGGAAAATCTACTCAACTCCAGAGTGCATTGTATTACTTTTGAGTGAAGATATGCAGTGTTTGACATCACTTTTCACAGGCCAAAGTGCTTTTTTTTCTGCTTAAAGTTTGTACCTTGAAATGCTCAGCTATGTATTGTATAAGGGACTCTGCATACTCTGTCATACATCATCTTATTTCTTTTAGATTCTCTACCACTGACATGGCCATTATCATATAGATGGTCTGACTCCTGACCGTGATCTTTCCTAGGTATCCATGAATTGCGACTACGTGTTTGTCAATGGAAAGGAGACGCGGGGCTCCATGAATGCCAGAGTCATCTTCAGCTACGAGCACCTGAGCGCACCACTGGAGCTCACCGTTTGGGTTCCAAAACTTCCCCTGCAGGTGGAACTTTCTGACAACAATCTGAGCTTCATCAAAGGCTGGAGGGTTCCCATTCTGCCTGACCGAAGGTGAGGCTCAGCTCACACACGACTCCATATGGTTACCACACCTAGTGACATTAGGAGGACATTACAGTTACATGCCACGTGGGCTTTATTATTGTAACTTTTCCTTTGTTAATCATCTTTAATGTTAGCATTGTACTGCATTAATATGAGAGTGACACTACTACACAACATTTCTGAAAACAAGACATCGTTAAAAAGACAACTAAGAAACCATAAAACACTGCAAAAGAGAAGAAAACATACAAGTAGAAAAAAAATGTTTTAAAGAAAGTGGAAATCCAGATATGCATAATAAAGACTATTAGGTTCCATCCATCCATCCATCCATCCATCCATTATCTTCCGCTGGTCCGGGGATCGGGTCGCGGGGGCAGCAGCTTGAGCAAAGAGACCCAGACGTCCCTGTCCCCGGCCACTTCCTCCAGCTCTTCTGGGGGGACCCCGAGGCGTTCCCAGGCCAGCCGAGAGACATAGTCTCTCCAACGTGTCCTGGGTCTTCCCCGGGGCCTCCTCCCAGTGGGACGGGCCCGGAACACCTCACCGGGGAGGCGTCCAGGAGGCATTCTCACCAGATGCCCGAGCCACCTCATCTGACTCCTCTCGATGCGGAGGAGCAGCGGTTCTACTCCGAGCCCCTCCCGGATGACCGAGCTTCTCACCCTATCTCTAAGGGAGAGCCCAGACACCCTGCGGAGGAAACTCATTTCGGCCGCTTGTATTCGCGATCTCGTTCTTTCGGTCACTACCCACAGCTCGTGACCATAGGTGAGGGTAGGAACATAGATTGACCGGTAAATCGAGAGCTTCGCCTTCTGGCTCAGCTCCTTCTTCACCACGACGGGCCGGTGCAGAGCCCGCATCACTGCAGACGCCGCACCGATCCGTCTGTCAATCTCCTGCTCCATTCGTCCCTCACTCGTGAACAAGACCCCGAGATACTTGAACTCCTCCACTTGGGGAAGGATCTCATTCCCGACCCGAAGAGAGCATTCCACCCTTTTCCGACTATTAGGTTATTAGACTCTAATAAGCAATGACATCATATGAGAATTGATGTCTTGGATGAGGATAGAAGATTAGAACAGGACCCCAAGGAGCCTAGACGCTGGTGGTGGCACAGCAGCAGATGGCTTAGACAACACCCCAGTGAACCCAGATGAGGAAGAGATGAAAAGGAGGGTTGCACAAAAAGGTGGTCGTGGAGGCAGAGTGACAGAATTTCCTTGATGTTTAAAGAATGAGAGCTATAAGCTTATTGGCTCTGAAAAATCAGGCTATGAGACAATTTGTTCAGAAGATAGATGTAAATATTGAGGTTTGAGTTGTTTTGACAGCGCAGAGAAGCAGAAGTGATAAAGAGAACAGACCTGCTGCAATAGCAACATTGTCATTAAAGGAAAAGGGACAGAGTGGGAGAGAACAGATCTTTATGGTGAACTTGTGCTTAAGCTTAAAAAAAACTACTTTTCAGAACACACATATAAAGCAGCAGTCATTAGACTTTAGAAGCAAGTAGATAATAACATTTTACGTTTCAGATAACTGAACGGGGAAGAAAACACTTCCAAAAACAGGTTTTCTGATTTTTTTGTGTTTGCAGGACCGCTGCATTAAAGGAGTTTGATAGAGCAAAAATGAATAATGAAAGGATAAAACAGGTTATAGGTGTAAGAATACCCAAACTGTTTCCCAAATATCATAGACTAACTGAAAATACAATTACCATGACAATTCCATTCAGTTTTTTTTATATACACAACAAATGTCCTCTGATAGAAACTATTTTACTGGTAAAGAAGCTCAAGAAATCATCACTTCTGAGAGTTAAAGGAATACCTGGCTCAACAGAGCTGAAAACAAACCTGGGATTGTTCTTGTTCTCTTCAATTAATGATGAATAATAAGCAGTTCTAGTCTTATTAAGGGCTTTCTTATATGTTATCAAACTATCTTTCCAGACTAATTGAGACTCTTCTAAATTAGAGGAATGCCACTGTCTCTCTGCTTTAAAGCACGCAGCTGTGAATTATACCAAGGAGCCAGCCTCTTCTGACTGATTACCTTCCTTTTCAGAGGGGCAACATTGTCCAGTGCTGTACGGATTGAAACTATAGTGCTGTCAACAAGAGAGTCAAGTGCTGCTGGAGTAAAGTTTAGTTTGCCGTCCTCTGTAATATCTGCACATGGCAGTGAAGGAAATGAGGGTGGAATTAACTCTTTAAATCTGGTTACAGCATCCTCTGATAGACACCTTCTATATGTAAATTTCTTTTCAGAAGCTGTATAGTCAACTAATGTAAACTCGAAAGTTATCAAAAAATGGTCAGATAAGACAGGGTTATGAGGGAACACTGTTAACTGTTCACTCTCAATGCCATAAGTCAGCACAAGATCAAGGGTGTGATTAACACTTTGAGAAAATCCAATAGAGTCAAATATAGAATTAAAGTTCATATTCAGGCTATCATTTTCAACATCTACATGAACACAACAATGACTTTATCTGTACTCGGCACTAACTGGGATACAAACAATGAGAATTCAGACAGAAACTCAGAATAAGGGCCAGGTGGACGCTACACAACAACACACACAAGAGGTTTCTGGGATTTCCACTTTGGGAAAAACTGAGAATCAGAGATTCAAAAGAGCTCAAACTAATCTTGGGTCTGGGACTGATTAGTAACCCTGATCTGAAGATAGCTGCCACTCCTCCTCCTCTGCCTGTGGTTCGTGGAACGTGAACATTTAGATAGTCAGAGAGAGTTAATATATTCATGTTAACATGATCCCCCTCCTGCCACCGGGTTTCTGTAAGACTAAATATATCAATATGATGATCACAAATCAACTCATTCACTAACAGAGACATGGAAAGGAGAGATCTGATATTCAGCAAACCACATTTAATAGTTTTGTGTTTTTGTTCAGGTAATTGTTTTGTTTTAATTTCTGGATTTGCTCCTATTGTGTTTATTGATTTATCTAATTTGGGTGGTGTGGCAGCAGACACAGTCATTATGAGGTTTTGTGAGGGCAGCAGCAGGTGGGAAGCTGCAGAGAAGTGTGTAAGACCACAACTCTGCATCCTGGTCTGAGCCCTGGTTTGTCATGCTTTTGGATGACTAATTAATTCATCCATATTTCTAGAAATGAGAGCTGCTCCTTCCAAAGTGGGATGGATGCCGTCTCTCCTCATCAGAACAGGTTTTCTCCAGAAAGATTGCCAATTATCTATGTAGCCCACGTTGTTTGCTGGACACCTACTAGACAGCAAGCGCTTGAGGGACGACATGCGGCTAAACATGTCATCGCTGGTCAGATTTGGCAGGGGTCCAGAGAAAACTACAGTCCGACATTGTTTTGGCAAGATTACACACCAATGCAAGATAAATTTTAATGACCTCCAATTGGTGTAACCGGGTGTCATTACCACTGAAGTGAATAACTATTTTATCGCATTTACGTTTATCCTTAGCCGGCAGTTTTAAATAGGATTCTACGTCGCCCGCTCTGGCCCCTGGAATGCATTTGACTATGGTCGCTGGTGTCTCCAATGCCACGTTTCTGACTATAGAGCTGCCAATTACCAGGGTTTTTTCCTCAGCTTTTGTGTCACTAAGTGTCCCAGGCTTGACTTTAGGGCTGTGCCTCCTCTTGTCTTTCCAGGCTTTTGCTCCTAAATTATGGAACAAGCTGCCTGTGTCCCTTGGTGAGGCGGAGTCTGTGGATTCTTTTAAGAAGCAGCTGAAGACATTCTTCTTTAGACAGGCTTTTAGTTGATTGGCCCGATGTCACTGTTAGTATCTATATATGAACTTGTTTTCTCTTTGTAATTTTGTTTTACTGTGGTAGGCACTTTGTGATTTTTATCTATGAAAGGTGCTATATAAATAAAAGTCCTTCTTCTTCTCTTCCTGAACGCCACCCAGCCAGTCTGGGGTCCCGGCTGCTCGGGTTCTGCTTGGGGGCAGCTAATTAGGTTAGATACGTTAAGTGGCTCCGCACTGACTAAAGGGACCTGGCCAGCTATGGGGTGGTTTTCAACAGTGCAAAGCCAAGCTTGTAATTCGGATAACCTCGCCTGCAAAACTACAAATAGGCTACATTTGTCACATGTACCATTATTGAAGGAGGCAGAGGAGTAACTAAACATCTGACACGTCTGACAACTGTTGTTGCACGCACACAGTTTTGACATAACATAATCTGGCTAACCTGTGTGGGTTCTTATCAATCTTTCTGACTGACAATGCAAAAGAGATTAGAAATTAGCCAGAGTTGCTGTATTCATAATCATTTACAACATGCTGCATTAATAGAAAGAGCTGTAATCGTGGTTGCAGTAGTTAAATACCACCAGCAACTGGACAAGCAACAGGAAGTAGTAGTAGTTGCAATAGTAATAGTGTCAGCAGTACCAGAACAGGAAGTAATGCTTGTGATATTTTGTGATCATGTTAATGATGCTGAGAATGAATTTAGAGGACACATCAGTGAGTGTTACATGTGCATGCACACAATGATCCGACCCAAAGTATAGACAACCAAAACTTTTCCCTAAATATGAATGATATGTAACAGTTTGTTTCACAAGAGGAATCTGAAGCCTCTTCTCTTTTTCCTCTCTGATCTAAACCCTCTAGTAGAAGGAGCAAAGCCAGAAAGCATTCAGTGCAGAACAGAATGTATTTTGGATAACTTATTTTTGTACGTGATTAGCACAGGACTCATTATCTAAAGTGCATAGAGCTCTGCAGTCTTCCAAATTAGTCTTCCAGCCTCCTCTCTGTTCTCCAGGATTTTACGGGAAGCTGCTTGTTTTGGTCCAATTAGATGCTCTGCCTCAGGTACAAAGCATAAATGTACCGTGCAGAACAAACCTCTCAAGTGCATTTTGTTTGATTGTCATGTATGTGTCCCATCTGAACCAATTTCATACAACAAGGCAAAGATACAGACTTAATTTGACTGTGACTTAAGAGGACGCAAAGGTTTTCAGGATACATTTTTGTTGATCTGCCAGGGAGATAATGAGGTTCTTAAACAACTGTAAGAATGAAGTTATATACCTGTTATTTGACAGCCAGAATGAAGGTTAAACCTAAGCATTTGCCACAGTTTACCCTCAGAGAAGCTCCAACACTGCTGAAGCAGTTGTTTTTTACTGTGAATATTGCACTGCAATATGTTTGCCTGTGCTTATTCTTTTATTATATCTATATTCCTGAAATTATATACAACTAAGGCCAATGTTGTGTCCATTTTGTCAATATCATAGAATCTTTTTGAATTCATCTATCCTTTAAAACACCAAAAGACGTGGTGGAATTGCACCAGTGGGAGATTGAGGTTATTGGAGGCAGGACCCCAGTAAATAATATGCTCTGAGTTTAAGGGAGCTAGACTCATTAGAATATTCCAGCATTCCTGTTGTGTGTGGGGCAGTAACAAACAATCCCGGAACCCCACAACAAATGTTTAATAGGGGCATTAACACTCACATGGGTGGCGGCTTCTATCGTAGCTGCCAGAGTACATCAACACAGACCTATTCCACTTCTATCCAACCTGAATACAAATGGCATGTTTACAGAGTAGTTGAGGAATGAAGGAATTCCAAATAAGCCTCATACTTGAAAAACATATTGCATATAATCATTTTTTTAATTATCCCCAATGGGCTATGATAGGCTACAGACTAATATTACTTTGCCATTCAAAATGTGTCTTAAATGCCCACTTTAGCACACCATTCATTGATTTTTGGAAAATTAGCAGCCTATTAAAGTGGCATGTGAGCAGATGAAGAATCCTTCTGAATGTACTTCAGAATCAGATTTGCGAGATGTTACACCACATTATTTTGGATATTGTTTGAGGTCTGGTCAAACTTCATGTGATTTCATCACACAGTAGAAAGTGGAAAGCATATCAAATGTTGAAAGTGAGACATTTTAGTATTCTGAGAAAAAATATTTGATCATCTCGAATTTGGTGGCGGCAAGAAAAGGCTGAAAGTGGAACTGAAAAGAACCAGATGGAGGAACAAGTTGCACCTAATTAGGATAATAGGCACCGAGTCAGTATCATGATTGCGTAATGAAAGAGCACCATAGAGGGGAAAAGCCTCTCTGAGGTTCAGCAATTTTGCAAAAATCATGTCTACAAATTGTGGAGCAATTTCAGAATAATGGTTTTCAGTGTGAATTGCAAAGACTTTGAATATTTAAACATCTACAATACATAAAGTCATAAAAAATTTGAATCTGAAGACATTTCTGTGTTCAAGGGACACAGCTGAATATCAATATTGGATGCTCATGATCTTTGGGCCCCCAAGCAGCACTACATTTAAAACAGACATGATTCTGTCATGGAAATAACTGCAAGGACTCAGAAATCATTGACTGTGAACACAGTTCACAGTGCCATCTACAAATGCAGGTTAAAGCTCTATCATGCAAAGTAGAGGCAATATGTGAACATGATCCAGAAGTGCCACTGTCATCCCTGGGCCAAAGCACATTTCAAATTGACTGAAGCAAAGTGGAAAATTGTTGCATGGTCAACCGAATTTAAATGAGAATATTTTTTTGGAAATCATCGACGTTATATCCTCAGGACTAAAAAGGAGAGGGGCCATCCAGCTTGTTATCAGCTCTCAGAAGCCTGTATCTCTGATGGAAATGGGAATGCTTTCGTGCCTGTGGAAATGGCAACTTGTACTTCTGGAAATGATGTGCTGAGACTTGCAGACGTGTTTTTTGCTCCCATTCCGATGACGTCTTTGCCACATCAGGAAACGACACACAAAGTCGGCACGCATCATTTTAGAAAGTGCCACATACAGACTATTGAGGTTGTTTGACACTGACGAGAAAAGCCTTCCCACGAGACACTTCTGAGTTTTCAGTGATATCCAGCTGATGATGTTGGACACATCTTTTTATGTAACCTTGCATGTTTTATTTTTCACTTGGCTGATGCAGCAGACAGGCTCCAAATTGTTACTGTATTTAGATATGAACTATGCAATGTTTTTACTTTGAAACATAATCATCAGTTTAATTTGAGTTGTTGCCAAATAACCCAGAGGTATACACTAAACCCACGTAGTTTGCACAACAGCTTACATTGATGACTTTAGCTTGTAAAGACATGTTATTTCACGGAAAGCAAATTAATTCCTGCTTATGTTTGCATTCCTTGAATGATTGATTGGGTTGCATATGTTTTGTTTTAAAAAACAGCCCACATCTCATTTCATGGTAATGTACTTGTGCATAAATCACTATGGATTAAGCCTGGAAAAAAATAAAGAAAAAAAGCCTTTGTTTAGAACATTTGACATATAGACACAAGTTTTCACATGGGTTGGACCTTGGGCTGGAAAAGATAATGGAAACACTATGATATATCTTTTTTTCTTGGTATTGATATGGAGCAATACTCGGCTGCAATGGTTTCTTAAACGTGTTGAGGAATAATGTTTTACAATTTTTGGACAGTTGCTGTGAGAATTCTAATGCATTCATCAAGCAGATCCTGTCAAAGGGAAATGGTTCCTTATTTGCTGCACCAAAACACACCCAGAGATGTTTGATTATGTTAAGATCTGATGAATATGTTGACTTATAAAGGTGTTCCACATCTCTGTTGAGCTAACTAAGACAATTATGAACTATTATAGCTGTGTGATTCTGCATATCATCACTCTGCAAAATGGCACCACCACTGTGAAACAAATACTCCTTACCACTAACCTTACCATGCTATGCTATTACAAGACAAAAATAACTTTCACTATCCACTATCAGTGGTTCAACCTATCAGTATGAAAGGCTTCTTTGGTCCTCCGTGAATAAGTTCACCCTAAATAAGAAGAAAAACTTGAGTCTACTTCTTGTGGTCTTTGCACCATTTTATGTTTTAATGCTGATTGGGGAAAGAATAGTTGTATTTAGCTCTAGATGTAGTGTTTTCTGTTGATACTGTACATACATGAAGATGTTGATTTTGCTCTGCAGTCAGTTTACCAGCTATAGTTCTGTGATTTCTAAATCAAATCAAATCAAGTTTATTTATATAGCACATTTCATGTACAAACAATTCAAAGTACTTTACATAAAATAAAAGCATCGCAGCAGGGAGTGGAAGAAGCATTAAAATACATAAAAGAATATAAAGAGAAAGAAACAAATAAAATAATTCAAATTAATTTAAAAACAAGCAACAGTCTAGATAAGTTCAAAGATAGCGTGCAGATTTCATGCATAGACACATGAGAACAGAAATGTTTTTAACCTGGATTTAAAAATGTCTACATTTGGTGAAAGTTTAATCTCATAAACAGAATATGTTTAAATGTCCTGCAGTCACTGTCACTGAGTTTGTTTCACCCAGAGTAATGCTTCCCAGAGCTTGTTTATCCTTGGTTTTGATAGGCTTTTATGACTTTAGACATACAGAACAGTTACATGTGAGTTGGGCTACATTTGTAATTTAACTCTGCCGTTTCATTGGATCACTCTCCATGTCCCAGTATACATGCACTGGAGGGAATTCGAGTTATTGACTTAAGTATGACAAACCCTGTGACACTGTTGACATTCTGCCACCTCTAACCTTTTCTGTATGAGATCATTGTACATGTAAGTATAGCTGAATTTGCTGTGCCAACGTCTTGCATGAAGTCAGATTCTGTCTGTTTCAAGGCTATTCATTTCTGGTCTTCATACCGCATGATACCCGATGAGCTGATTTTGACTCAATCCCAAAGTTTATCACTTTGAATTGACTTCGACTTGAGTGTGAAGACTTTCAAACATCTTTTGACTTGCAAAACAACAATCTTCTGGACACGTGCCATAAACACGACAAGGGAAGTGCCAATAGCTCTCTACAACTCTGGCAAACTTGATTGTGCCAAGATGCCAGGGAGGCTGAGCCAGAAGAGACAGTCACAGGATTTTCAAGAAATCATTTTTTGAGTTACGCCAGCACTGACAATACCTCTGGCATGAGCAAGCAGGCTGTGTTTGTCTTGACCTTGGCCTCGTTTATTTACATCGGTCATGATGTGTCCCGTGATAATGAATTAGTTGATGTTTACAAAAGGCTTAACAAAGCACCGTAAATAACCCCTGGACATAAGACGGAAAAAACAAGATCTCTCATACAATGTAATATCTCATTAGTCAGCCCAAACACACTCCAGTAACACCTAATCATGATGATTATCTTATTAGACTGAATTATTGTCTTCTCTCTAACTCATCTCAGTCCTCCCATCACTCACTATTATAACACGTTTGCTTCCATGTCTCACCAAAACTCTGGCTCCCCTTTACACAGCATCTGACTCCCTACACTCCCGTCTTCTTTACTCTCCCATCCCTTAATGTTGTTTTCTTTTAATCCTACATCCCCTTACTCCTTGCAAAGTGACACACTGTTAACCTTTGAATACAGCAGGGTCGCTTGGCCTGCAGTGGGTCTTTGCTACAGTGCAGCAGAATTGCTTACTGGCCGTGTTATCCAGCAACGTGTTCTAAAAAAGGAAAGTGTAATCAAGCAAGCAGTCCACGTGCACTGGAGCTTCAGCATCTATGCCTGTATCAGAGACTTTAATAAGAGTGGACAATGTTCTCCTTGGGAAGAAAAAAAAAATATCAACCTTATTTTCGAATACAGACTCTGGAAGGTAAACTCGCCCTGACCTGAAGTTGAGAAACTCTTTTGACAGAGACAGAGTGAGTCTGATTGTCTCATTGGGTTTTTGTTTGCCTTTAAAATGAATGAGTAACAGAGTGTGAGTTAGAATCCCACATCCTGCAGCTACACTCTCCAGAACACAGAGGTCCACAGTATGATCATTCGGAGCGGGGACATTAGGTGCATCAGATTTCTGCTTTTCAGTAGGTTCACTCTAGTTATGCAGGCTTTAGATAACAATAACCTCAAAGTACCTTCACCTTATTTAACCTTCCTCTCTCTGTACCTTTCAATGCAGAGGCTCGGCTGTAGTAGTCTCATTAGTGGTCTCAAAGCCCAACCTCCGGTAAGGCGAATACATCTTCAGAGTTTACTCTCTTTACAAAGCTCCTCTAGTACCACAGAAGATATATAACTCACAGTTAAAACCGTGATCCTCGTGGTGAGCAAATCTTAATCGAATGATCTTCAAATCGACCTGCAAATATTTGCAAATAAGGTACCTTCATAGCCCATTTTCTGTTTTGATTCTGCAATGATTCTGGCCTTTTTTAACACGTGGGGATTTTGGCTGGCTTTCTGCTCCATATTTGTTTTAGCGTCCTTTGAATCAAAACGCATTTCAAGTTTGTGAGTATAATCCTGATAAATTTCTCTGTATTCTTAACAGTGACGCTATGGTGAAATGTTTAAATATAAAGCTGAAAAATGGGTGCCTGTTTAGTGCAGGGTTACACAGGGGTTGGGTCACCTACATCTCAGCTCATATTATACGCTGTTGAACTGCTTTGAACATTTTCACCTTTTTCAAGTGTGAATAATTGGGACTTCAGATTTGAGTCTTGTAGGAGAGTCGGTAGAGGCCTACAATGCCACTGTGCAGAATTCTAATAATGGCCTCAAAAACTTTACAGACAGAATCCACCGGTAGGATTGTCACATTAATTGCTGAAATCGCTACGATGAAATCAAGCCATACTATAGCTTGTTGAAAGTATAGACCTGTTGAATTGTTTGGATTTTTCTGACCCCACATACAGTTTGTAGTTTAGTTTAGTCATCTAGTCTTGGCAACCTTGATATGAGGTCAATAAAAAATAGTCTAGTAGTCTAGCAGTTGAAATAAAGACAGATAATGCCTTATTTAGAGGCTGTATTGTCTATGCTCCGTTCACTCCCGTTATATGGATATACACGGATCTCGAGTGATCTAAATAGCGTCCAAAGGACGCCGACTTTAACCAAAAATTTTAATCAATGAGTAGATGAACGTATTTTATGCCGGAAATAAGATCCAGGAAAACGGAAGCGGAAATCAGGTTTTTGTGTGTGTGTATAGTTTTTACAGTGAATGAGATTTATTTATTAAAAAAAAAACATATGTACTCTTGCCTTTATAAGTCCAGAGAAAATAATGTTCGTGTAGATTTCTGCCTTTGTGTATACATACAGTTCCTAACTAAACGTCAGTACATGATGGGATTGGAGTGAGAATGAATTCACCCAACCACAGCAGTTGTTTGAGTGGGTTCAACTTACAGATGTTTTTGTGTTTTTCCATAGATGCAGTAGTGTCATCACTGTAACCCCACATTTTGTAAATGGTTGTTACAGATAGGAGACATTTCAGATATGTGTTTTATCTAACCAAGTAGATTTTATGTCTGAACCTAACCCAGCAGACACAGTATCAAAACAGATTAAGCTGAACCATGATCCAGTAACGGTGACGCAGGACAGACATCCCCAAGTGTCCTGATGCAATGACTCCTTCCCCTCTGCCACATCCAGACATGACTACCTACAAACCTTCATTTCTGTCAAATATTCAGAAGTTGTTTTGGGATTCACAGGCAGTCCACCTTTTCTGATTTACTTATGAGCACATATTTGCAAAAGACTTTTGAAATCTTGATGGGAGGCTTTTTTTGTGTTTTCCACATCAGGTAACCCGGCAGTGCTAAGTTACAGTCAGAGTGCTATAGTACTGAGGGGACTGATGGCGTGTGGAGAAGCAGATGACTTAATAATCAAACCCAATAAGTGGAACGTGTCTGGAAGTCTACAGAGCAATGCATCATGTTGTTGAGGGAGTCTATTCAAAGCATTTGTGAGACACTGGCTTATAATTATTCCTTGAATTCAGGATGGGAAATCCTTTACTCAGTTGTTGGCCGATAGCCCACCCTGCTCCCAAATCTCAATTCATTTAGAGCAAAGAAAAGTGTTTTTTTAAGGAGGAACTGGCAGATTGTCAAGCCTGCTGAAGGAAGTTGGGTCAGTCATACGTCTTGTTGTTGAGCGGATTGAGTTTGGTAGGAGATGTATGTGGCAAGTTGAACCTTTCTGCCTCGGGCTCCTCTGAAATAAGAAGGAAATCCATCCAATAACTGCTTTGCAGTGATTATCATTCCTTCTTTGCTGGATTGGAGGACTTTTTTCCTCATCAAAACTGCATCAGAACTATCTAATTGATTTGTTCGGAGTGCTGCCGAGTTTCTCCTCAGTATTTTGATGTCAAATTATAATATGAGTGGAGACCCTTAAGAACAGACGGCACAAATTGAGATAAAGTATCCTGACACAGTGCTGAGCATATGTAGCAGCAGTTGCTTGGTTTAAATAAGTTATGATTGAGGGTGTTTTTATTTAATGTTCTTATCGGCTGCTCACATTTTATAACGATGAGAACTTGTGGACACATTTAGACAAATTGGAATTATTAGGCTTAGATTCTCAGGTTCTCCCATCTTCATTTTCCATCTGAATTTCACGTCTCTGTTTTTGTCTGCCAAAGGAGCACCAGAGACAGTGACGCAGACGATGAGGACGACGAGCGCCGCATGAGCCGAGGCTGCACCCTTCAGTACCAGCGGGCCCTGGTCAAGGTGCTGACCCAGTTCCACACCACATCAACAGAGGGCACTGACCAGGTTATCACCATGCTGGGGCCAGACTGGCAGGTGGACGTCACAGACCTGGTACAGGACTCCCTGAAGGTGGTCGACCCCAGGATCGCAGAGTTGGTGGACAGGACGATCCTGGTGGGACTGGAGCTGGGATCGACTGTACTCAAGGTAAAGCACTTAACACGTTGTGATTAGAGTTTGCATAAATCAGCAGTGAAACGTGGAGAACCTTGGGGATGACAAATGATGCATCTAATTAAGAAGCATGAGCACACGCAGAGTGCTCCTTGAAAATGCATTCCAAGTGAGCCCACACAAAATGAAGGTTGATGAAAGGAAAAGAGGATGAAATATTTCAAGCTTAAAGTCAAAGCTTTGAAAATCATGCCTTTTGCCTTTTGGCTTTGTTAATGTCACCGTGTGATGTATTTCATATGCAAGGTTATAAGTGAAATAAACAATCAGTGCCACACCATGGCTGAGCACTTTCATCTCGGAACTTCAGTCTTCCAACAACAGTTGCCAGGATGTGATATGTAACAAGTTTAAGGAAGCAGTCCTGTCAACTCGCAGGGTGAGACTTGTTAATCAGAAACATAAGCGTCGCATTATTAGCTGTTTGTTAACATCGCCATGCCTAAGGGTCGAGTGTTGATCAGAGTTTAAGGTGAGCAGCTGCAGCAGTGGAGAACCAATGTGTGCATATTAAATAAGGCAAAGATGTAGGACTGCATCGAAGCTATTGTAAGCCATTAAGGGGAACTAAAAGCATTCTCCTGAAAAAAAAATCCTCTAAATGAATAATTCTGCTGAACAGAAATGACTTTTAGGGGTTTAGGCAATGAAAGACTCATCCTTTTGAAGGCTGTTGGACCCATGATGAATGGAAAATGCGGGTTTGTTTTGTACTTTTGGCCATTATCTCAATCGGTTAATTTAACACAACCACCTGATATATTTGAACAAAGTGATTTTGCAACAGGTTACACAGGGCGACACAAGTAAGCAGTTAAAGTGGTTTAAAAAAAATAAGCAACAGTTTGATGAAATTACCTGAAATGTCTGTGTTATTCTCTCATTACTGAGGAAGACTCATGCACAAACATCATCTGCTACGAGAGATTAAAGTTGAACTCGGAACGCAGTCGATAAGCTGTGAAGAATGGTTGCAACACACATTTTGGGAGATAATTATTGTATTCACCCTTGTTTTTGTTTCTTTACTTAGAACCATGTTTGATTGCTTATTTTCTTTTGTCTCTTTTGTTCTGATCTCAGGAGCTAACTTGGTGACTTAAGTGTTCCGACTTAAATTGAGAGGGATGGCATGAAAAGCAGTTTGTTGGAAACAGAGTTGTAAAAAAGCAAGATCTACTCGTGAAGTTTATTCAATCTTTTCACAACCGTACCACTTTTTTATATTCTGTCTTCCCTTTTTTAGCATCTTGTCCATGTCTATTATGAAACAAAAACCTATTTGCTGTAAGAGTTGCTGCTGTTGATGTTCTCTCCTCTCAAGTGAAGGAGCCGCCTGACATAAAGTGCATGTAAATGCATCAACCGAGACAGGTTCAGAGGTCCTTATGAAGGAAGTGGCACAAGTTATCACGCCTGGGCTGTGATTTACGGATGCTTCACTGCTCATTTATGGGGACACAGAGATGGAATGGTTGGTGAGAGTTTTGATCACCGTGAAGGATCACAGTTTTAGCCTGTCAGAAAAAAGAATTGTTGCCTGATAGATGCATCTGTAGAAAGCAAAATAGAGAGGAGACTTATAAGTCACCCATCAATCATTTTAAATGAGCAATTGAATCGTTTATACCGTGGCGAAGGGTATGAATAATTACCCATCAATTTACCAACAGATGCAACTTGCCACAGTGACTCAGCTGTAATGAATAAATAGACTGTGTTAAGAAGTGATCTTATACTTTTATTGTCTTTTAGAGGTCTTGGTTGGAATCAAAACTAATGAAAGTGGGTTTAAGTTATCTAGATATAAAAGATATGCTGCTTTCTGAATATTATTTAAACGTATTACATGATGTTCTTTTCAGATATTGTTCTTCAGATTTTCACCCACCCTCCATAGGGTTGGGTACGGTTAACCAATCAGGGAGTACTGATTGGTACTGAGTACTGATACAGACAAAAGCCGGAGGTCAAAATAACTTATTTGTCACAAAGAAAAGGCGCGGTGAAGCCAGAAATACATCAAACCTGAACTGGAGCAAACAAAATCAAAACGCTGATTAAACTTGAAAAGACTAGATTGACCAGAATAGAAACAAGAGCCAGGACACTTGCAACAGCGCAAGAGATTGTTACGTGGAGATCTGACGAAGACTACGAGAAGACAGGGAGCTTAAATACCGAGAAATGATTAGTGAATTGTTGCAGCTGACACAATGGGAACACAGGTGAAATGAGCGGAACTAATGAACAGGACATGGAAACTGAGTTAACTATGAGTGAGCGAATGGAACAGGAACTAACATAGCTGAATCAAGACCAGACTAATGACAAGAGCACAACATAATTAAAAAAAAACACGACTTAATCACAAACAAGAAAAAACTAAAAGAACTGACAAAATCCTAGACAAAACCAAAACAGGGAAACAGGAAAGTTATTGAAGGAAGGTAGGAACAAGAGCAAAACGGAACTGAGACAAGACGAGACAAGAGTAACTGCAAGTCAAAGTGAAAACTAACAAAGACAAAGCACGAGTGTAACCATAAACAACTAAAGACTAGACACATACAGACTTAAGAAACCCAGAATAACTCAAGGACACAAACAAATTAAGCAGAAACAAAAAACCAACTGAGAGCAAGAACAGAGAGCAACAAAGGAGAAATGAATGCACAAATCACAGATAACAGAATAAATCCTAATGACGATCAAAGACGTAAATGATAGACAAGAAAAAAACAGAAAAACTAACACCTTAAAAAACAAAACCAAAGTCCAAAAATCCACAAACCCTCACAAGTAGCATGCGTTATGATGGTGCTTGATGCACGTTCCCATTTTTAAGTAATTTGAAACTATGAATTCAGCTTATTGAGCCTCAATAGGAAGCGTACTCAGATGAGGAGTCATCATCTCCTTCTCCCTCAGGTAGCCTCCATGTATGCTACTACATTCACGGGATCCCTTGGTGTTACCATTTTAACACAGAAAAGGAAACCTTTAGCAATCATTGCCTTTAGACTTGATGTATTTTAGAAAAAACTGTCATCACATCAAAAGGATTAATAATGTAGCATAATAATGCCAAACCACAATGTTCTCCTTACTCAAGCTAAATAATTGTGTTTCCTGTTTGCCTAAAACTCAATAAGAAGTTTGCATCTCCTAGCTAAGCCAATCAGTATGTTTACATGACACTACAATAAAGAAAAAGTTTTTATTGTAATGGTCCGGTTAATAGCAGAATTTTTAAATTGTATGTAAATATATTAGTCTGAATGAAACCATATGAAACTTCCTAGTGAAGCTTCTCTCATTCGCATATTTTTTCTTTTTCTTTTTGTCAGACTGTGAAAGGCGTCTGACTGCTTGTGGTTGATTAAAACATTTTCCAAACTTTCACTCTGCTCTAATAAAATCCTTATTTTATAACCGCAGTGTCATCTGACACAATCACCATTCAAGCAACTTGTTTTTTATCAACATGTTTTATTAAGGCAAATAATGATGATGATATGACAGTGTTATATTGATAGGCAGTTAGCCAGTACTGTTTTAAGGGCAGACAGGGCTGGAACCAAAGTCTCAGTATAGTTTTTTTCGCTGCGGTGAGCCCTGCTAGGAGCAGTCGAAGCTGATTGAGAGTATATAATAACTGTGAATCATCATTAAGAAGGCAGAGGGCAGGGTAAGGTTGTATGTAAGTTCCAAGTAGTAATGAAATTGTTGAAAATACATCATTCCAGAATTGTCTGATTGGCACACACTCCCAAAACATGTGCAATGTTGTGCCAAGTGCCTGATCTTGGCAATCCGTGCAGTTAGGACTTGAGACTAGTTTCATTTTAAAACACCTTAATGGGGTGACATATGCTCTATGTATTAATTTGAAGTGTATGAGTTGATGTGCGAGGTTTTTGGAGGCACTACTTAAGTTTTCCCATACATTTTCCCATAAAGGTTTCAGTTCAAATGCGTTCAAGTCCCTTTCTACTGCTAGACCTTTAGAGTGGTGTTGAAGTAAGGAATTATAAATGCATGTCACTGTCCCTCTAGAGCCCTGTATTGGTCCAGTCCATTTCTCCATGGGGTGCTCTGGCACCGATTGATTCCAGGGTACCCCATACGCCTTCATGGCAGACACCATTCAAGCAACTTAAAGACAAAGTCTGTGCAGTTAAGTCAGCTATACTTACATTTACGATGTTCCACTGCAGAGAACGTTAGAAGCCACAAAATGTCTTGATGATTTTCCCACCCAGTCCACGGTGTCGGATATACTTTGTTTAATAAATGGACTGCCCTTCTGTGCATGTATAATGGAACGAGGATCTTGGCATCATTAGTTAGCTTGTGAGTGGCTGTGGCTTGCTTTCAGAACTTTCACTTTGAAAATGCAGACTCACTAATAGCGGCTGGTTATGTTAGGTACCAACTCTAGCTGGAGTACTTTTGAATCTAAGCTTTTTTCGAGAAATTTTAACACTTCAGAACACAAATGTGAAAACCCTTCTCCAGAGATAAACTCTGCACAAAAACAGGTCAGTATAGTCAATGTCAGATATTTCAGTAGGCATAGACATAATAACAATATATTTTTGAGTGGAGGACTTTAATGACTTTAAGAAAAATCAACAGGATTCATTTCTATGGACCTAAGCTTGGCAGAGAGAGCCGAGAGAACATTTTAAACTTAATTCTATTGTCAGCACGTTAGACTGCTGCAGTTAGTACAAAAGCTGAAGTTAAACTGAGGATGAAAAAAATAGCATCATTTTTACAACTGTTTAGTGGTTGAAAGTATTCGACAGGTTGAAGTTTGACTTGGTGACGGCTCGAGATGAGAAGTTAAAAGGTCATTCATTTTTATCCTGAGGGGACCCGAGTTACAGCACGCACCAAATATCACAGCAATCCATCTGAGTTGTTGATGTTTCACTCAAACCCCTGATGTAAAACCTAAAGCAAGTTTACAACATTCAGCATCGGGGAACGGAAAGCCCAAGTTTTGTGCTAAAGCATCAATCAAAAGTTGATGTGTTTATCTGCATAAGCGAAAAGCATTTACCCATTGGTTCGTATCAGAGAAATAGTCTGTAAAGGACTCACAAACACAGTCATTTGTCAAGTCCCACAGTCTATGTGGCCAATAAAACTAAGGACGGTTTCTCTGGGTAAACAGGTGGATGTGATTCTGCATAAACTCAGTCGTACGTGAAAGTTCCCATCAGGACATGAAATCATTATGGCTTAGTCAAGTGATCAGTGGCTAATGAAACAAAATTTAAAAAAATCAAGCTGCTCCAAAACATCACCTACTGCAGCTCAGGCCCTGCAGGTGTCAAAGAATGTCTGAAAAGGGCAAAGCGAGTGTAAAAATCCAAGTCCAAACACCACAAAGGATGTCCGTTTAGTATGAATGACAGATCAAACTTAAATTTCAATCATTTTCTGGAAAATAGGGACATGATTTTCTAACAGTTGCACAAAATCATTCAAATCGTTCACCAGCTCATGAATATGAATCGAGGCAGGAGGAAGCTTTGCTTCACTTAGTGCAACATTTCAGTCACTCATTTGATCTCTCTTCTTTTAAGTGTGTCCCATGATTGCAGCACTGCACATAAGTCTTTCTATTTTACATACCGTATCGCAGGTCTAGATAAAAGTTTATAAATGACTAAATGACTGAGCAGTAGGAGTTCAATTCCACATACAGCAGGTGTAAATAATGTCTCTTTACTAAGATGAGGACTCTTAACAATCCACTAAACCTGGTAGGAGATGAATAATTAATCCAAAGGATTTTTGAACATTAGAAGTCTGTGGAATTGAAAAGCCAGACAGAATTCACTGCTGGTCCATTAAACCAGAGATTATTTAGCTAATATCCACAAACATTTTGTCATCACAGATGGAGAAATGAAATTAGTCTAATCTGCAGAATGTTAAAAAAAAAGCATGTATTTGGTTGCCCGAGATCACTGCCAACTCCAAACTAAGAAAAGAGACAAACCTTGGCATTTAGTTTTGGGCCCCAACGTGTCATTCAGTGAGACGACCAGATTTGTAGGCTAAACTCATATCAGTTTACAAAGCGATCCAGCCTCCTTCTTCTGTATCTCCACCGAGCTTCAGCTTCCCATGATGAAGCATTCACTGTGGCTCAGAAGTGGCATGTTGACAATCTTTGCTCTTCGCTTTTTGCTTTGCTTGAGACATCAAATCTCATCTGTAGGTACTGTATATAGTTCACTTTAAATAAGAAATGTATGAGCTGATGCTACTGATAAGTGCTCCAGGGCAGAGTGGAGTCAAAGGGGTCACGCCACGTCCTAACATGATCCACTTGAATCGAGTAAATTAATTAGTGAAAAATAAGCTGCTGTAGTGCCTGTGTTATTATGATGAAAGCATATCAAAGAAATGTCATTTTTTTATGTTTTATGTTATACAATCACAATAGATCTGATTCTGCCCTCAATATTTAGGCCTACACACATACGCACACACACGTGTGTATATATATATATATATATATGTAAGTCTGGATGTATATAGTGTGTGTGTGTGTGTGTGTGTGTGTGTGTGTGTGTGTGTGTGTGTGTAAGTATGTACAGTATATGTGATTTTAAAACATAAGCATAATTTATACGAGTGAAAAGATGCATCAAAATCAACTTCCTAACCCTTTCAGATATTGAAGTAGGTGTGTTGGCGTGTCGCTCTTAGAAACTTGTAGCTGAAACCATATAAATAATTATCATTTCATATAACTGAGAACAGACTCCCATATTCTTTGCTATTCATGGAGCGTCATACCTCTTCTTTGTGTGGCTATAAACTCTGATCTGACCAATAAATTCGAAAGTGTCCCAAGAAGGTCGTGTTATTCAGGGACACTGAGTCGACTGCTTGGCTGCAAAGCTCTGCTGCTGTTGAGGGAATTTTCGCCAAGAAGGCAAGGGGGGGGGTTATGTTGCAGCTGCTGCCTCTTCATACTTTGCAGTGTGGGAAGTCTTGTGATTATCTCAAAGTTTACAGAATGGTAAAACATTTATTTTCACTATGTTTCGAGAGGTATTACATTGGCATTTCATCAGTTCATCCTCTTAGAAGTGAATCGCTCCATGTTTTGTGCAAACAAGCATTAAGAGGCCTGATGCATCTCTTTGCTTGTCAGCGTTAATTATCCTGATGGAAAGCATAATGAAAATGCCCATCATTTCTTTCAAGATGAAGGCTGGAGCTTGTAGTCACAGTGTACTCAGACTAAATTGGCCTGCCATCTAAATCCACAAAAATGAAGCAAGTCTAACTTTGGCAGACCTTCTGAATATTTGATTAAGTTTTGCCGTGCCTTTTCTCATATTATATTTAGATAATGGATGCAGGCTGTTACACGCTTAATTTGTGTTCTTCACATGAAAAGCTATTGTAGCAAAGAAAAAGGGACACAAACGTTGCGATGATCTATATACAGCATGTGCTGTGTTATGTAAGGCTAATTACGCCATACTTACTGCTCTAGGTTGACTTCTTATCGCAATTTCTATGACTGTTTCTCCAAAGCAAAAAAAATAAGTTATAATTCTTTGTAGAATGTCAATAAAAGTAGAAAAACAATTATTTGCAAATCATTCTGGTCTCACAAGAAAAACAAATCTGTATGAATGTAGCATGAAAGCATTATTGGTTCCTACACGAGTTCGCCAGGCCTTTTGCTCTAAAACGTCTTTAAAAAAATCAAGAATGCCAGCTTATGAACTGTTTGCTGGTAAAAGTTATGTTACTCATCACGCGTAGTAATATCCACTACAGAACCATGTCTGTTTTTAATGCAGTGCTGCTTAATGGTCATGTCTAGTCACCAGTGGCCATTTCTCTATATTTCCCAAGATTTTCTGAATATTTTAATGATATCATATGGTGTTCATGACTTTTAATTTGAGATTTTTTTGAAAACTACTAAATAATTTGCCAGTAAAGTCTTTGATAAAAAAGGTTAACAGAGGTTTAAGACCCAGCCTCCCTGGGATTCTCATTTTGTACCCAATGCGTTACACCCAATGTTTATGAACTGCTTTTAATATGCTCAATAAGATGCCCTAATGTTTTTGTCTTTTTTTTTTTGCTCTGTCATAGAATTTTCAGTTGTTGATGATTTTTTAAATGTCAGATTCAGTTTTTTTTCTTCTTTTTACTTTAAACAGAACCCATACTCCTTTTGAAACAGGGCTTTACTTCAAAAATAGAAAAATCATTTTTTCTAGCTTTCACAACATTTCATTTGACTTAAAAAATATGGGTTTTCTATTTCTTTCTATTTTCGCATTCACAGTACAACTTACACTTCCAGCTGGATTCGTGCTCATTAAAAACTAAGATAAAACCGTATCTGCGCACTCGGGGGGAGTCCCAAGCGGCAGCAATAAAAAAAAAAAAAACAGTTTGACTCTCAGAAAATATAAAGTGCTTTCAGTATTCTGGGTTTATATCATGTCCAATTCTGTTTGATAAGATTTCCCACTAGTCTTCCAATCAGGCAAAATACATTATTTTGGAGTATATAGAAGGAATCTAGTGTCACAATTAGTGTGTATGGAATGCTCGTACTGCTGCTCAACTTGATGATGTGGATGTACCTTTGCCGTAAATCGTTAAAATTGAGAATTTAAACTAGCAAGAGTTTCTTTTAGTGTAAAAAAAAAAAACTAATGAAAGTCCAACTGGAGGTTTAGGCTGCGGCTACACGGAAACGTTTTTCACTGTAAACGATACTTTTTCTTATCGTTTCGCTGTCGCGGCCACACGGAGCCGGCGTTCCCACTACCCCAAAACGATAGTTTTTGAAAACGGGTTCCAGAGTGGGAAAGTTTGAAAACGGCCTCGTTTCGTTTCCATTGTTACAGCTAAAACGTTTTTGCGTCAGTCACACGTTGACGCTGGGAGCCAATTTTAACACTTCTCTATTGTCTCACAGCGTGGCGTGACACAGCGGCGTGTGTATTGCATCGTTTCATCGTTTTCATCCGTTCTCGTTTGGACAGCAGCGCGTTTCCATGTGGTCGCAAGAATTTTCGTACCCGTTTTCAAAAAAAACCTCGTTTCGTTTTTGTGTAGCCGTAGCCTTAGATTGTCTTGAGGAATCATTCACTATCAGCGTCAATAAAATGGCCTAGCTCTGAGTGTGTAAAAAAAAAAAAAAAAAAGAATGTGGAGAATAATGACCCTTTCTCACGGTCTGTTTAGACCTTCACTTTAAAACTGATGTGTGTATGTTTCAATAGATGTGTAATGATGCGTCACTGCCATAAAGGTGCTTTCCTCATATGTTCCTGCCACATTCAAAGGTAAGAACCCATGAAGACCATGGCTTGCATGAACAAATTTCCCACTGATGTTTTGCTGCACCTTACACCCCAGGTGTGATTTATTGAAAGCTCGTCGGGAGAGAAGTGCAGAAGGGGGGCATGAGGACAAAATAATGTAGTGGGCGGCAAGTCATATGCAGATGCATGAGGGAGTATTCGTCCATGTTCAGTGAAGAGACTCAGCGGGTCATCGCAGTCTGCTGCTTGGTCTCATCATTGATCCTCTGTTTGCCACCAGCACCGGTAATATACTGCCACGGCTTCGGTTCACAACTTCAGCAGCAGACATGACGCCAAGCGCAGCTTCTCACAGTGACAGGCAAGCTGCTCGTTTAAGACCACATAAAGTGTTTCTGGGTTGCTTCATGTCCTCTGCCGCTCCAGTGACGAATTCAACAGGGAGCTGGGCTGGAAGCAGCTGATCTCACCTGGATGACAGACAGGCATGTAGATGACCCGTCATCGGTCATTACTCAGTGTTTTCTTGGGACTATTGGGACCTTTACTCAGTGGAGTTAAGAACTAAGAATGACTGGATAGTGTAGTGGTAAGATTGCCACCTTTCATGTAGGTGACCTGGGTTTAAATCCCCTGCATGAAAGGTACTACCTCTAGTAGGGGTCCTTAGGCAAGACCCCCTTACCCTACCTGTCCACCTGTAAGTCGCTTTGGATAAAAGCATCTGCCAAATGCATAAACATTAACAAACATTAGCATTAATTGATTTCCTGATTCGTTACAGTATCTTCCTTTATGGTGGGGGGTTTGAAGACTTTTCATACAATATGAAATTGTAATTTCAGCATTTTCAAAATCAAAGGGACACACTCACTTTTTTCCCCGTGCAATTAGATTTTTTAATAAAAATAAAAAAAACAACCAAAGCATTGAAGGGGACATGAGAAAAATCTCCTTTCCTGTGCTTGAGAGCATATATATTTTTTGGTATCTAAAGCTACCTTTCTACCGTCATTCAGCGGGCGGGTTCATATCAGAGCAGCAACTTCCTTGTCTACGTCTCCATGCAACATCCAGTTAAAATCATGCTGCATTCACTATATCTGAACTGTTTTGGTTTTGGTATTCCTCAGTCAACCTGTATGTTTCCCTTTTACAACATTCCCGTTTTATTTGTACTTAATCCAAACTTTAGACACACCTGACTGGGAACGATCAGCATCTTTTGCCAAATGCCAAACTGATTAACCTTCTTGAGTGAGTTTTGTAATTTTAACTCTTTTGTTGACAGGAAACATAGTCCGTGTTTCCTGTCAATCAGTCAGGTGCAACAGCTCATTCAAATCTACAAACACTCCCTCTTAACTGCAGACTCATTTACCTACTGTATCCAGGCTTGTGAGGGTATCTGTTTTGGAAATGCAAATGCAGGCGGTCCAATGATAACTGAATGATTCTGTGGTTGTTTTCCGCTACTTGAACTTTAATGTCTCTGATATTGTCAAAGATAAAGCCGATGCAGTTTTTTCCACAACTAGAAAGAAAATAATCCAACTAAAATATCCTCACATTTCTGTTTAATTTGGTGTCATGATTTCGATTTTATCTTAGTATTTATTCAGATGTTATCACAATCCACAATGTTTCCTCCACTTACATTCACCAGATGCAACAAATCCCAAAACATTCTTCGGGGGGGGGGGTTCAGAGACACTGTTGGGAATATGGGAAATCAGTAACTGTGGGTAAAAGAAAATGAGGCAATTTGGATGAAAATGAAAACCAAATTGCTACACTTACTCAGCACATGCTCTTTGGAATACATCGCAAACAAATTGATAGCTCTCGGGGAGGGAGTCTTTCTCCCTAGTTTTAATTTTTAATGCATCAAATGTTCATTTGAAGCTAAATTTCAGCCAGTGAAATTTGCAGCTCTCCCTTCCCAGTATTATTCTAAAATCCAAAGACTGAATTAGTGCCAATAGACTGAATATTGAAATTCACCAAAGCACTTTTGCCATTCCAGATGATTAGTTTGATACTTAACCACTGGTGAATACTGGTCTTGTGAATATTTAAACAGACTGAATTGAAGATTAACTGATATTTATGCCAATTATTTATAAGTTTAAAGCTGACAATTTGAAGTAAGTTAACCACTAAATCTATCCCACCCAGCAAATGAACTTTTTCTGCCTTCAAACAATTAACATATTAATTTGAAACTAAATATTAACTCATTTTAATTAAACTGCCCTCAAGAATCTGAAGTTAATTTCGTTTGATCAGAAGGAAATGAGCTGGACTGTGTAAAAGAGCTCATCCTCATACAATTTGTTACAAGACAAATGTGTTTTAGTCCACTTGGTGTTGGACAAAAAAACAAAGAGTGGACACAATCATTTGATCATTTAATTTGTAAATTTGCTTGAATGAAGAAAAGGGTGTTAACAGACTGATACAAATCACAGCCAGATTACTTCCTCAGGTTCTTTTTTTGGAATCACTTCCACCAGATAAACTTAACACCGAGCTCAAAAGCATTGTTTCATCATTCAGTTATGATGGACAGTCTCATTTCTGACCACAGACACTTTTACAATTGGCTGGCGACATCCTGCATTACTCTAACTCATTAAGAACTGAGGAGAGCAGGAATAGCTTCAGCTGACATCGAATTACTCTTTGATAATGGATAAAGAGTATGTTTAGTCACAAGGCGTGATTATGACATTCATATTGTTTCAAATATGCATCCAGGAGTAGATGGCCCTTCAGTAGCTGTTCTTTGATACCAATAATAGTAATGTGACTCAGCCAATAAGGATGATAAATAAATAATGTGTGAAGAAAACTATGAAAATGAACTTTTATGCACCATCTGGCTGACAGAGATGTGGAAACCAGATAGGACTTTTCTTATCAAAATAGATTAATTTCAGGCAAACGTGACTAAGTCTGCTGCCAGTCAGTCAGTCAGTAATATGCATTTTGTATGGATGTGTGTGTTAGCTGTATTAGGAAGAAATACGAAGCTGAAGTGTTCTGGAAAAAGTGAGATACTGTGTGATTAAAGCACCTACATATATGCATAGGCAATTATTCACAGAAGACCAGTGTCAGCCATTGCTCCTTATGAGCCACTTTCCATATTCTAGCAGACAGAGAGGAGAGTAGGTCTTTATGCCCAGAGGGTATTTGTCAAAATGTGTTGTGTTTGGCATTTTTTTGTAGATGCAACCAAAGAAAAATTATACAAATGATGTGTCTTTGTGACAGGCTGTTTAAAGTGCCTAAAGATACAATTTAACATGATTTTTTTTGCCAAGTAGTCTTTTATGTGTAGACACAACACTGGTTCATTCCTTGAGTTAGGTGCCTTTTTAAGCTTGAATGATGGTTTGGCTCAACAAACAAACAAACATATTTCTCTGAAAATGAGTGAAAAGGCAGCCAATGTCCAAAGCGAAACGTTGCCTGGAGAACTGTTGCTCAAGACGACTTTAAAATATTACAAGTATGTCTGGCTGTTGGAGCAAAATACAAAGAAATGAGGGCTGGATAAGAACCTTTGCACAGTCCTGTATATTTTCATCACATGCATTAAAGAGGTTTATTTGATTTTAAGGATTTATCTTGACTATTGACAATGTCAAGAACCAAAAACAGAAACTATGGGAGGTTCAAAGTGAGACACTAAACTTAGTCTAATCTGTTGTGACACGAGTTTCTGTTTTTTTAAAATTGGGTTCAAGCAAAAAATCACAACTTTACACAAGATCGGTTTCTGTGATTAGATTTCTTAGTTTTATAATCAACGCACGCGATGTAGAATATCTTCAAAATTTGTTTTGACATTTGGACATCATTGCCAATATTGATTTTTAACAGTGTTAGATTTTCTTTTTAGTTGCTTTAATTGGCCCTTGAAAATATCAGCCACGGCCGAATGGAACGTGAAATAGCAGAAAATCAATTGTAAGCAAACACTTTTTTTCTTGCAGAGTCATACTCCATCTGACCTCACTTGGATTTATGATTTTACACAGAAACCGACTTCTGTTAGCTCCAGACACACGCCTCACCTCTCTGTCAGTATTCATGAATACACTTAGTAGCTTTATCTGTTTTGTATTTTCTTAATAAACTGAATCTTTTCCCTAGAAATATAAAGTTTTAAGCTAAATCTGTTGTGGTGAGACAATCTCCTGCAGAGTGATCCATCATTTTCCTCTGGAAAACTTCAGGGCTTATTTTATTTATCCATTTACTATCATGCCTAGGGTTTTTGCACTCACACAAACCTATGTGTATGTGTGTGTTTGACTGCATGTGCACATGCTTGTGCTGTGCCCAGTATACCATAACTCTTCTTTCTGGCACATTAATCCATCACAAGTGAACAATATGCATATGGAGGTGGAACTCACTGAAAAAAATTGTAGTTGCAATTTTTTTCTCAGTATGTATTAGTATATCCAATGATATAATGGTAACTTTAGATTTTACTGTGGCATTAATATATCGTATAATGTAGTATGTGCAACAACACATGACACTTTCACAGAGCAGCATGGTTTTCAGCCATTAACTTCTGTATGTTAAGAAGGCATTAGCCAAGAACATGATACTACATCCTTCTTGGAACTGTGCAGTACATTAGCTTTAAATCTAATTTGTTCAGTGCTGTGACAGTGTAAAAAGCAAAGGCATTATTGATGATTTGGACTTGTTTTGAAGCCAGAGTACCAGGGCGCCTTACAATCATTGAGTCAACCATGACCTTGTCTAGATACAAATGAATTTTAGAGTCAAATGTGAGGCCATCTGTCAGCTAAAGCTTGGCTGAAACTTTATCATGAACAGAACAATGATCCCAAATACAGCAGCAAATCTACGACAGAAAGTCTGAAATTCCCTGATGTCCAGATACATAAAACCTCAGCACTAGGAGAGGGTGTACTGTACTTTCTTTTTCACATGACTGTAGGTTAAAAAATGCATACTGAACACTAAATAACGAAAACCTCTTACAGTATTTGTTTTCATATGTTTTGGTCTCTTATTTTCATGTGTGTTATTTTGAGACTCAATGGTGTTTAATATGAAATCATTTGCAACAAGACAAGTTAGCTTACATACTTCGCAAAAGGGACAGAGTTATAAGGACATCTAACGGGGTAAATGCTTGACTTTGTTCCTTAAAGCTGGTAATAGTGGTTTGAGATTTTGTGCTACATTCAACTGGTTGAAGACATGAGCAGGACGCAGAATCAGAAATGCAAAGGTTAAGAGCAGTTTATTGCAAAAGCTCAGGGGAGGGAGTGGAGGTAATGGTGGGTGAAGGCAGAAGGCTGAGGAAAGCTGATGTCGCAGCAGCAGAGGCGAGAGCAGACAGAAGAGGGAGCAAGGTTGGTGAGTAGGCGGCAAGTGTGCTGAAGGCCAGCAGAACAGGCAGAGTTGGGAAGCAGGTCAGGGAGTGATAGGCTGGATGAGTTGTGGATGAGCTACAAGGCCATAACTTTAGCACCACACTGGGTGACTGAACAATCTGTTGGAGACTGGATGAGAAACTGAATAGCACCACAAAGGCCATTCACAAAGCACACAGAGAGAATGTGCCCCTCTCTTAGTTTGTACATCCTTGTTACTTCTCCCTCTTCTTTGTCCCTACCACCTGAGACTGAAGTGTAGAGAGGTGGGGGGGGGGCGATTCAACAGGATTTAGCAAGAGATGTCATTATGACCCGATTAATAAGATGAAATTTATCATACAGGTGCATCATCTGTTCACTGTAGGGATGGGAATTGATAAGATTTTTACGATTCCAACTCCATTTTCGGTTCTGCTTAACGATTCGGTTCTTTATCGGTTCCCTTATCGATTCTCATTTGGAGAAAAAGGACAACAAACCGGTTGATTAGCATCAACTTTGTTTAGTTTAGAAGTAACACGAGTCATGACCTTACAAACCCAACAACAGTGAGGTCCACATTGGTCTATCCTGGCCTGGGTAATTGAACTCTTCCCTGCTCTGGTGAAAGGAGAAGCTGGAGGTAGAGGTGAACTGGGGGTAGTACCACCAGCCTCTGGCTCTGAGCCAGTCAGGCTCTGTCTCTCATGATTTCATCTAAATGTAATGCCTGAGAAGGCATTCATTTAACCTTAACCGTTACTAACAGCAGCTTTTACAACGAGGCAAATGGCGCTAACATGATAGGCAGTGTTTGTTAGTTAGTTAGTGACCTGCAGTGTTAGCCGAGGACATGCTAACGTTGCTAACGTTGCTGGGTTCAGATTCACCAACGTTAGTCCGGAGCAGATCGAAAACGCGACATTCATTCATAGTTATTGCATGTTGGTAGTATTTCCTCCCTTTGGTGAAATATTCACTTTGCAAGTTGCCCTGTTGTCGTCTTTTTTAGGGATGTGTAACCAAACTTTCGAGCGTTTGTACCACTTGGGCGCCATGTTTACTGTTGGCTGCTGGTTGCACTGGACTCGCCACGCAACGTTGCGTGGTGACGTTATTAGCGCCCACTGGAATCGATAAGGGAATCCTTTGCAAAATTGCCAAACGATTCCAAGGAATTTAAACACTGGGAACCGGCTCTCAACAAGAACCGGTTTTCGATTCCCATCCCTAGTTCACTGTATTTAAAATAGTGTTGAAGGTTATGTCCCAGCAAGCGGGAGAATGGAGAAGAGGCAATGTGTCACTGTAGAAATCTCTTCTTTACAACGTGTTTAGCATAGCGGACGAGGCTCCCTACTGGGTTGATATGAGTACTGCATGTATCTGTACATATCCAAAATATCAGGGAGCAGGCGCAAGGCCGCATGCAGGTCAATAGATAGAACAAACTCTTACTAGCACACAGGCGTTCACTTGCACAGCAGCAGCAAATGCTCCGGAATATTTGCCAAGACGTTCATACATTGTCCCAACTGCTAACATTCCAGAGATTTCACTTGGGGGGCCGGATGAAAAATCTTTAGAACATTTCAGGACACCAATGCGTGCATGAAAGCAGATTACTTCTCACTTAATTTGTGTCCTCAGTGAACAATTTCTTAATGGTTTTGGTTCTAAGTCTTAATTACTGTTTGCAAATTGTACTTAATAGCATGCTGTGTTCATGTTATGTTATGGCTGCACTTAAGATAAAATTGACAATAAAGCAGGGTATTCATTAGGGCATGGCTGTGTTGTCATTAACAAGTCGCTACCCAATGGGAGGGCCTAGTTTCCACTGTTCTCAGTCAGCTCCACCGCTGCCTCATGACATCCAGTTTCAAAAGAGCAACACAACAAAGGGAAAATACTTCATATCGGGAAAGAACAGAGTGGCTGTTATACATCCACGTGTTTTAAACAGTCTATGGTCTGAAAAGTTCAGTCAAACAACACAACTACTATTTCTTTTTTGCCACACTAACCATAAGATTTACACTGTGCAATTGTGTTTCATGGTTTTGTCGTTAAAAGTAAAGGAAGAAAAGCTTGGACCCCAAAAGAGGCAGATCAGGAGCAGGGCATATTTTGGTCCTGGTCCTGGGTGTTTTTTAACACCTGAACTTTCACATGGATCCAAAGCTTTAGAACATGTAAGACGGAGGACTGAAACGTCTCCATGTGGTTGTAAAGATAATCAGATGGAGGTTGAAAAGCTCCAGAAAAAAAGATAACATTTGGGGCTTCAGTTGAGATTGTTAGAGAAGATGAACGTAACACATAGCAACCTGAAACTGATCACAAAGCTGTGTGCTCCTTAATGGTGAACACAGCAACACTATCACCTCCCATTATTGTCTTCAGAATATTCAATAAAGGAGATGGGACCAAATAAAAAACATAATTGATTTCCTTTGCTACAGATTTACAGAAGAAACCAGGGGCTGTTATTTAAATTGTTCTGCAGGAGATTATGCAGGGCAAGTTGTTGCTTTAATTATGTGGAACTTAAATCTGTCCCAACAGCAGAAAAAAGGGAAAAAAAATAAAAGAGAAATATGGAAAGAATCCTTCAGGTTGTAAAACTAATCAACACTTTATCATTGATCGGTCAGCCCACCTGTCTGCTTTAAACATTCAGATTGTAGATCAGACAGGTGGCAGGCAGCTGGATGTTGCTGTTTGGAAGCACAAAAAGGTTCTAAGTAATGTTCTCAGTTCTCAGCAGGGATTCCTGGCCTGGTGTCATGGTGCTTTCCTGTTTGTTTTTTTCTTTCCACAATCACCTCGTGCACGCTCAGGATGGGAGATCGAATCGAAGTGAAGTTTCGGTGAAATCTGTCGGCTAACTTCGCTAAGCTACCTTTTTTTAATAGGCTCTGAATGAATTGGACTTATTTGGAATTTAATTCATTTGATTTGATTGAATTGTGATTGTATTACAATTAATTGGATTCTAATTGTTTTGAATTGGACTGTATCTTTGAAGTGCCCAGAGATGACATTTGTTGTAATTAGGCTACAAATAAATAAAAGTAAACTGACATAAACTGAATTGAGTTGAATTGATAAGCGAAGCTTGTCAGACATCAAGTCCTTTACTGCTGCAGCTTCACTTAAGATGAACACTTAAGATGAAGGTGAGATTGATTTCCCCATCCGACTCCCTCTACAGTGAATGGCTCTTTACTGTTTACCTGTCCCTCTTGACCTTTAGTTGCGGCAGTAAAGTGAAAGGACGATATTTCATAAGTAGCAAAAAGTCTTGGTCAAGATGCCTGTCAAAGTCCCAGGATTACCCAAAGTGATAAAACATTCTTCAAATGGTTCTTAGCGTCTTGTGTGATGACACTTGATGGGCACAAGTGTTGTCTGCTAACCTTCACTTTGAGACGTGCCTTCACAGCTTCAGATTTTTGTAGTCTGGTAGACGAGTGAGTCCGTCTCAAGTGAGTTTTTTTTTTCATTTTGCTGTTGTTTGTTTTTTTTCCACTTTGATAGAGAGGCGTTGACACATGGATTCGGGATGAGCTGGAACAAACAGCTCAAAGCACTTTCATCCAAAATTGGCTTGTCATGGACTTTATGAGCTTCAAAAAGACAATAAAACAGTTTTGGACGTCAATGATGCCCCTCTGCCATGTTGAGATGCAATAAAAGCACATCTCTTTTTTTCTCTGCAGGTGGAGTCTCCACTGGCAGTGGATGCAATTCTGGGAGAGGCGCCGTTTTCAGTCACAGATGACAAGGTTTCCATAACGGAGCTGCGTATTCACGCTATTTCGGGCCTGACACTGTCACTGCAGCCCAGCCCTGGCAACAGCCACACCATGGTGGCCAAGGCAACCGGCCTCCAGACACTCACTTCTCTGAAACAGGTACAACCTGCTTTATCATTCTGTGCAGAAATTTAACCAACTGTTCGGGTAGTCAGCTTTGTCGTTTGTTAACTGCTTCATATTAAGGAAGTAATGATCAACTAAAACGTATCAGTTACTGAAAAATATACTATAATTCATAGAAAAGCACATGTGTGTTATATCTACCTTCAGTTAATTTCTCCTCGAAAAGCTTCCACGCTCAAAGGAAGTGTCAGTATTTATTGTAAGCGGTCACAAATATTTACACCATATTTTCACCTTCAGAGTGCACACCTGTATCATAAAGATATGCAGGTTGTCCCACAAATCTTGCTGCGTATTCATCGAGGCTGTGTGAGCGCTGACAGCAAAATTACCAGCACTCTACATTTATTAATAACGAGCATTAGCAGCTAATGTTATTTCCAAAGCACCGTGTCCCCTCCATTTCAAGCCATGACATTTTTTATTTCCAAGAAAATGCAAACACATTGTCAAACTTATCGAATTTGGATGGTTGTTGCAGACAGTACAACGGATGTAAATGATTTCTTCTCTGTTCCATTTGTATGGGAAAAATGTATCCTAAGCAGGGACTAGAAAAAAAAAAAAGACTTAGTATTACAATGCATGTTTGTTATTGTTGCTCTGGAAGTAATTTGCAAGTTGATATGATAGTCTTTCAAATGGCAGCTGGATCATTGAGAATTTGTTAGTAAGTTAAATACAAATGAATCACAAAATGTGAAGTTCTGGGCAAATATCTTGAGACTTTTCTTTAAATATTACAAGGAAAATAGGAAATATGTGCAGTTATTTATTGAAATATGTGTAAACGTGAATGGAAACAGAGTACATGATTTCGAAAACAGTTTGTACAATTCTAAAGAGCCTGAAAGTCATTTTTTGGTATTAGCACTTTTATTCTTCAGCATAACTGGAACACAAACTAAAATTCAGTACCGTATGTGGTTCAACTGAAATATCCAAGGCCTTCCCGGAAAAAGACATCATCTGGATGGGAGCATATGTTGCTCTAAAACCTGTATACCATTCAACAATGATGGAGTCTTTCCAGATGTGCATGTTTCCAGTGCACCCCCATACCATCTGTTATGTTCCGTGTTCCAGGAACCTGGACAAAAGGTGGAGACCACGCATGGCATTGAGCTTAACAAAAAGTATTTATTGAACTCAGAAAAAGATGCAATCAGTCGTCAGTATGTAGTGCGGCATGGATGCGGGTGTGTGTTAGAAGTGAAAGTGTGTGTACAAAAACCTAAACCCAAACCCAAACAAATAAACAAAAAAAACAAAGGCCCCCAAAAAAACCTTTTCCGTTTCCCATAGCGCCAAATTACAACAAATGTCATCTGAAGGCACTTAAATAATAAAGTCCAATTCAAGCCAATTGGAGTTCAATTCATTGTAATCATAATTCATTTCAAAATAATCCAATTCATTCATATAGAGCCAATTGAAAAACAATTTCTTAGCTAATGAATCCAACAGATTGCACCGAAACTTGTCTTCAGTCCAATCTCCCGGCCTGAGCGTGCCTGAGGCGACCTTTTGAGAGGAACGACTCCCTTTTAACAGGAAGAAACAGAGTGGACAGAAAAGAGGGGGGAAAAAAACACTGTAACACCATTCAAAGGATATCTGTTGGAACATGGAAACACGAGTTAATGACTACAATGTCACATGTGCATAATATCCTTTTAGAAATGAAATATGGAAAAAGAGAGCAAAGTGAGGAAAGGTGTGACAGATGAGGCCCCCAGAAGTCTAGGCCTATAGCAGCTTAACTATGGGATGTTCAGGGTTACCTGAACTATAAGCTTTATCAAAAAGGAAAGTTTTAAGCCTGGTCTTAAAAGTGGAAAGGGTGTCTGCTTCCCGGACATTTACTGGCAGCTTATTCCACAATAGAGGGGCCTGATAACTGAAGGCTCTGCCTCCCATTCTACTTTTAGAATCTCTGGGAACCTCAAGTAAACCTGCAGTTTGGGAACGAAGTGCTCTGTTAGGAAAGTATCAATATGATTGTAGAGAACAGAAGAAGTGTCGCATATAGAGACTACATACTGTATAAACCCCTGATCAGAAAAAGTGGCGACAATGTGGAAGATACAAATTAAAATGATATGAACCCAGGATATTTCCCATTTTATTTTTATGCTTCCATTTTTGCTTTTTAGGCCCCTACAGCTTTTACCTCTTTGTGATGTTTATCATTCCTACTCACAAGACAAACTGTTGGAGACATTCTTGCATTGAGAAACACAAGTGATGACGCATTTCAGGTGTTATCTTGTCCCATTCTTCTTGACAAGTTGTTAGGTGTGCAACAATGCTTTTGGTGTTGTGTTTTTTATTTCAAGATTCTCCAACATTCTTTCGTGTAGTCAGGACTGCAGACAGTCCAGCCCAGTACCCGCACCCTCTTCAACGCATCTATTCCTTAACCAAGAAAAAGCATGGCGGAGCAGGAAATGCACAAAACCAAACTGGAGAAAGAGAAAAACCCGAATACTGACAAAACTGGAAAAGACAAAACTAATCGGAAGGCTAATGAAACTTTAACCAGCGACTGAACGAGAGGTTGTAACAGCAAGTATCTGACATTGACTGAAGGAAAACAGGGAGCTTAAATACTGTGGGGAGCGTGATGAGCAAATGGATGCAGCTGAGACTATTGAACACAGGTGAATGAGTGGAACTGATGACCAGGCCATGGAAACTGGAGAATGAATAAACCAAGACAAGATATGTAAATGTCAAGGACAAACATGAACGTAACTATGACTGACAACAAAAGACTATCCATCCGTTTTCTATACCCGCTTAATCCAAATCAGGGTTGCGAGGGGGCTGGGGCCTATCCCAGCTGTCACTGGGCGACAGGCAGGGTACACCCTGGACAGGTCACCCGTCCATCACAGTGCCACACAGAGACAGACGAGACAACCATCCACACTCCCACTCACTCTTAGGTTCAATTTAGAGTCACCAATTAAGCTGACATGCATGTTTTTGGGTGGTGGGAAGAAGTCGGAGGACCCGGAGAGAACCCGCACATACTGTACACAGGGAGAACCTGCAAACTCCACACAGAAAGGCCCCAGATGGGATTCAAACCAGGAACCCTCTTGCTGTGAGGCGATGGTGCTAACTGAAGACTATAAACACAAATGGAATGAATCCTGAATCTAATAATTCAGTAACAAAAAAACAGATCGAAACAATGAACCCAGAAAAAAACAAGACATGAAAAACAAAACCGAAGACCATTAAACCACAAACCCTAACAAGACATGTTTGCCATGTTTCACATGCTGATAATGTGACATCCCATAGTAATAACCAGACTCATCATCCCTCCTTTCTTTTAGCCCCTTCCTCATATCTATATAATGTCCATTTTCAGAATGCTTCAGTAGCATTCAGTCGTTACTGCTTGAAGTGAAATGTGTACAGCAAGCACCACTATATATAAATCATTTGAGATGTCACTGTGGTATCATTTAATTATGGCAACAGAGCAATCATCAAGAACTAACTGCAGCAGCTGTTAAGGGGCTCTGCTCCCGATGTCCCACTAACAGTTTGTGGTCAATGGGTTTCCTTATTTCTGTCTTAGAGCAGGGAAATTATGTTTATTTGCGAAACCTTTCACCGGCTCATATTGACAAACAGGCACTAGTTTCACTTTTGAATACTAAAATGATTCCCAATCTAAATCTTTTAAGCTGCAGCCGGCATTGTTGAGAAAGACTCCAGATAATGGCAGCGGAGATGAACTAATAACTAGTATCCGTGGTGCTGTTTTATTCCAAGCCCCATTTCAAGCAAGCCTGATTAAACTTTCCTGATATGTCCAAATGCGTTTCCCAGAATGAATTTCATTGCTCAAGCCAGAGACGAGAAGATGCCTGTGTGGGGGAAAAAAATCTGTAATTTTTTTTTTTGCTGTTTTGTTTTCACACAGAGAGAATCTGTACAAAGAACAAAATGGCAGACCTGCAGGGAAACTGTGTGCATGTGTTCATCTGAGTGCTTTTCCTGCTCTGCCCTTTTACTGGCCTGTAAGTTGCTAAAAATGCAACGACAGCTACATCAGGCATGAGTGAGAGAGAAGCGAGCGTTAAATTCCAATTTTTCCTGCTTTCCGCTTCTTGGCCACCTTGAAATTTAATTATTGTAATGTATTGTCCTAAGTGCTCTCCAAGGCTGAGCCATAAAAGGCAGCCAATTCCTCCGCCGGCAAAGCTCTCAGAGGACCACTGGAGCTATTTAAAGCCATTTGATTC
Organism: Odontesthes bonariensis; assembly: GCF_027942865.1. NCBI lineage: Eukaryota > Metazoa > Chordata > Actinopteri > Atheriniformes > Atherinopsidae > Odontesthes > Odontesthes bonariensis. Next base: position 4,127,786 of record NC_134521.1, read on the forward strand.
TGTTTCACAGGGAAAAAACTCTCAAAATGTCCTCTACTACTCCAGAAACAAATGAAACACATAAACTATGATGGGTGGCGTTTTACAATCAACATGTCTGCATTTTCTCTTTTATTACCTTGACGAGGTTCAGTCGTTTTCAAACGTAAAGTCTTCAGTTTTTGGAAGTTCTGTACGTACCAACTGTGTTTGCCATCATCAACTCATTGCGGCTGCTTAACCCTCCTGTTGCCCTGCGGGTCAAAAGTGACCCACTACCATGTTTAGCTGTAGAAAAAATACCTTAAACTATCTTTTTCCAACTTGAAATTTTATGACTTTTCCTAAAGGGACCCCATCATTAGAAAAAGTCACACTTTATTTTTGTTTATGTTTCCATGTGGGCTGTACACCACTAGGGGACAAAGATTGTCTTATGGGTCATTTTTGACCCGTGAATTATAAAAACATTTAAACACCAGAAAAAAGTTCACTGTTTTTTTCCCTTTCAATATAATTAATTCAGAAGTAATTACTTCACATTTATATAATAGCAATAATAAACCTTTATTATGTAAAAGAAAACTGAGAAAACAAGAAAACTGTTGGTCCAACTGACAGCTGGTTTGTGGTTTTAAAAAAAAAAGTGTAATCCTGAAAACTGGTGATTGTCTTTTTGTATTGTGTAACAAAAAATACATGATAAAAATGTATTGAATTGAGTTGAATAGATAAATAACAGGTGGTTTCATCATACAAAATAGATTTTGGATTTAAAATTCAATTAAGTTGCTTTATTTTGGGGCTTTGGTAGGGCGGGTCATTTTTGACCTGTAGGACAAGGAGAGTAAACACAATGTTAAGACCGCACAAGGGGTTAAATGAGCAACTTTGTAAGATAGTTTTGAACCTGAATACTTTCTTTTTTAAAAGAATGTTTTACCTTGCTTATGCAAATTTTTTATCATCGTAGCTGTTTGGGTTCAGTTTACATATGATCCCATTAAGCATAAATCAGAAAATGCAGTGAAATCAAAGGCAGAAAACTTAATCTTTATCACATGACGTATTTTATAGAAAATGCATGCATTACATCTACTCCTGGCTGATTTAGTGTATAATTCTTATCAAGAGCTGCCTTCATACAGACATGCTGAGATCACAGAGGTTTGCCTCCTGGTGAAATATTGGCACATTTTAGTAGTCTTCTGCTGAACCTGAACCAAAGGGATTTTTCCTCCCGAGCAAAGTGGGTGTGCATCTGTTTGAAACTGTTGAAAACTGTTGGACTGTTGCAGAAAGAAAATGCTCCCACTTTGTCATTCGGCCAAATGGTTGGTAGGGGATGTTTAAACAAACTGCGGAGAAAAAAGACTGCCTTGATTACACGGATACTGATGTTGTGGTTCAGTCTGCGGCAGATAAATGATGTCGGGTAACCACCACGTGGAATTTGAGGCATTTCATCCAATCCCACCACAGGGGAGTACAGAGGGTGAAGAGTGACAGAAAATACAAAATGAGACCTTCACGCAGAGTAAATACAAAGAGACAAACTCATCATTCGAAGCACACACTGCTTGCTGTGTGCCTTATCTGTCTGTGCTGTAGAGCGAGCCTGTGTTGTAGCTTTCAGGACAGCACAGTCATTCCTCTGCTACCCCTTCTTCCTCCATGCTTGAAAGCAGTGTGCACGCGTGTACATCAGAGGCAGGCTGTCTCCGTGTTTGTCGGGGCTTGTACTGAGTAAGATACTGCGAATGCTTCACAAACACTCTGGAGATTCAGGGATTGGAGCAAGTCCAGGACTTCAAAGGCGCAGTGGGGAACATATGCAAATCACGGTCATTGCTGCAAAAAAAAAAGTGTGATATGTTATACTGAAATGTTGTTTTGAGGGATATAAACACAGCAGTTATAGATGTGCTTTGCTTTGTTGACAGGAAACATTTTTAAATTATAATCCCCGTATATTTTTGGGTTTGGGGCGGTCGGTGGTGTAGTGGGTTGTGCAGGCGCCCCATGTACAGAGGCTATAGTCCTTGCTGCAGCTGGCCTTGGCTTGAGTCCTGTCTTGGACAGCCATTGCTGCATGTCATTCCCCCTGTTTCCTGTCTATGTTCAACTGTCCTATCCAATAAAGGTGTAAAAAAAAGATTATAAAAGTTGTAGAATAAAACTATGCCTTACAATTTTTGCAAGAATAATCTTTGCAAAGTTGCTCTGAGAGCCAAATGTGGGCTGTTTGGGATGGCAGACAGTGGACTAAACCATTATGAAAACATGGAAGGGGGATCTTTAAAAATTTTAAAGGGATTGTTTTTTCTGTGATAGGCACAACTACGAATGCGTACTGGCTTCCTGTTTAAAAGTCTTTGTTTAGCTTTCTAGCAGCCAGACTTTCTTTTTTAAAGGTTTTGTCGGCTTTAGTGGCCTTTATTTGAAAAAGGACATCCAGCAAAGGGCCACAGGCCTTGAACCCAGGACGGCTGTGACAGGACAAAGAGCCCCTTTACATGGTGTGCCCACTCATCCCAGTAAGCTAAACAGCACCCCAAGCAGCTAGACTTTTTTGTAATTTTTAAGTGCTCACAAACAATAGTTCATTAAAGGTTTTTTAAAGTTTTTTGACATTCAATTATGAAAAAGTAGCCTAACTCTGTGGTGTTATGTGTACACACAACAGACATCTTAATAAAGAACCAATTTTAAATTGTAAATTGTATCTTTAGGTGCTTTTTTTACTAACAGCCCAGCCTAACCAGTTATCTAGTTATTTTTGTAGACAGATATCTAATCTGTGTGTGTTTCTTTTTTGTCCGACAGGAGGCCAGTCTGTCTGTCTGGATGCTTTTCAGTGACAACACAGCTGCCACGCTGACTTACTTTGATCCCAAAGACTACAACCTCAACGCCTCCACATTGGATGATAAAGTCGTGTCTGTGTCCCAGGAGCCTCAACAGCGCTGGCCTGTGTTGGTAGCAGAAGGGGAGGGATCCGGCGAAATGGTGCGTGTGGAGATGACCATCTGTGAGGCCTGCCAGAAGACCAAACGCAAAAGTGTCATCGCATCTGCTGCAGTTAATGTCAAGGTCCGCTTTGGCCCAGAGGAAGACTCTGAGGAGGAGGCAACCACAGAAAGCGACATTGAGCTTGTGCCTGTCACCAGGCGGTCGGTGATTGATCCCAATGTCAGTGGAAGAATTTATGAGACATCTAATGAGCAGCCTGCCAGCGTTCCCATTGATTACACCAATTTCCCCACAATTAGCAACCAAGAGCAACCAACTGAGAGTGATGGAGATGAATTTGTGCATTCACCTCGCAGCATGACGGACCTTGAGATTGGCATGTATGCGCTACTGGGAGTCTTCTGCCTGGCCATCTTAGTGTTTCTTATCAACTGCATCGTATTTGTGCTCAAATACCGCCATAAGCGCATCCCACCTGAGGGGCAGGCCAACATGGACCATTCCCATCACTGGGTGTTCCTGGGAAACGGCCAGCCACTGAGGGCCCAGTGTGATCTGTCACCACAGCAGGTGGAAAGTCCCAGCAACCCATTGGAAGGCGTACAGACTTGTTGCCATGGGGACCACCACAGCAGTGGTAGTTCCCAGACCAGCGTTCACAGTCAGGTGCACGGACGGGGCGATGGCAGCTCCGGTGGCTCGACGAAGGAGAATGGCGAGGAGGCCAGTTCACCCACCTCCAAGCGCAAGAGAGTCAAGTTTACCACGTTTACCACCCTTCCTACTGAGGAGCTGCCCTACAACTCCATCCCCATAGCAGATGAAGAAGACATTCAGTGGGTCTGCCAGGATATGGGTTTCCAAGACCCAGAGGAACTGCATAACTACATGCGCAGAATAAAAGAAATAGCCTGAGTAAGGAGGTATATGGTGAGACGCCACTCTCAGCTTTCTAAAACAAATGTTTCTTTCTATATATTTTTCTCTTTTTCACCTTAGTGAAAGGTAACTTTCACAGACTAAAAGGCCAAATGTTGTTTTGGTTAGGGTTTGTTCCATTTAGTTTGCACAGTGCTGTAATTTCATACATGCTCACACAGAAGAGAAAGCAAGTAAGCCAAAGACTGAACCAGAGGATCTCAGTCTCTCGAGACATCTGTAATTCTTGGCGATGGCAAACATGTTTTACTGGGGAGCTGAGCCATGGACACATGGGAGCTGCTCCAGCTCTCTTATGTTCAGGATGTGACTCTAGAGAAAGCCTGATGTGCACAGGACTGCAGAAGCGGGACTCGACGGTACTGTACCTATTCCAAACAAAGAGGCCTTTGATGAACAAAAAACTGTCAAAGACTCTTGTGAAAGATGTGTTAAAATTCATTTAGCTTTTGCCAAAGTAGGAAAATCATTCTTTTAGTGGCAAAACATTCGTCATTGTTGTTCTTGGTGCAGCACACACCTAATTTTTACTCATGTTCATTCCTTACAATTTCTACATTGCATTTGTAGTTGAAAGCCGTGCTCTGCTAATAGTCCTGATGGTTCTGCTGAATCTAATGCCTTATAAAAGCGGTTATAGTTCACTGCTCCTATCAGCATGGACACCCTGTTTTCTCACCAAACAGGCTAGAGAAAGTGTTAGTAAGAGCATCGATGTAAAATTCTACAAATGCTCCCCAGCGTGAGGTCTTAAGTGAGAAGAGCTTGAGCATTGTGAGGATCTTTGAGTCTTTGCATGATACAGGATCTTGAGGCACAATCAGCCACTTTTTTTCCAAAATTTGTAAATGTTTATATTGTAATTATATAGTTATTCATACACATTACTAAACTAAATATGTTATCATGCATTACACGCATGCCATGTTCAGCCTTCATACATGAAGACATTCCACTATAGTGTATGTATATAACGTATGGAGCTGGAGTCATTTCCAGCACAAACCCTCAACAAGTTCCTCGCTCCAAGGAGGAGGAGTGGAGAGCTTGTTGAAGTTTTGGAAACTTTATAGTCTTGTGGTGGGTTGAAGATTCTCTCTCAAATAGCAGTGTGCATTTTTAAACACACCCATATCACATTTGACTGTTGAACATGTGGATTAGCTATGCATCAGAACTGTAACAGGATGGTTTTAATTTCCTTTCCCCGAGTTTAGCTGGCCCCCAGCCTCTGGGAGAGTAGAAATATACCGGTCAAAAACATTCTCACTGAGCACAAGATCATCTGAATTTTGAAGGAAATGCCCTTAAAGAAGGTTGCGGTAATATATTATTGATTTTGACCATGATCATGTACATCATGGCCAACCCATGCTGTCTTCATGTTTTCATTGTTTTATGTACAAATTCCCTGTTTTGTTAATCCATCCATCTGGAGGTCACGAATTTGCCTGAAACTAAACGACATGAACAGGGCCAGAGTCCCGTAGCTCCTGCTGGGAGAAGAAAAACAATGTTGTCCCTGACAGAAAAGCTGAACAGTTGATATGGGTGTGGTTGTGGATGTTATTTACAAGTGTGACGGTGTTAATTCCGGTCTGTTACTGATGCTGAAGATGAAATTTGTAAGCGTATTAAGAAATCTCAACAACAGAGATTTCCAACAAAACATCACAAAGCAGCCACACAGCAGGGTGCTGTTGGCCTGTTTGAGTAGAATATGCTTCTTTTTTTTTGTTTTGAAGTGGATAACTAGAGATGACTTTTGAAGGTTTATGTTTTTCCAACCCTGATCTCAGAGGATACAACTTCTTTTTTGGACTAATGAGACAACCAGGAGATGAAAAAGGACTTTCTGACTGAGTTTCCTTTAATTCTGTACTGTGCTCCCTGATGGTTTGATTTTTCTTTCATGTTAACTGACTGACTGCTTTCCGAGATCCTATTAGCAAACAAGTGTCACTCTCCCTCTCCCTCTGTGGTGATAATGAGCATCAGCTCCACTTGTCACTCAGAGTTGACGCTCTATATGTATTTTGCTGCCATCCTACAAGCTTCGCAGCCCCCGCAGTGTTAGCGCAGACCCAATTCATAAATACTAGCTTCATATGGGACAAAACTACTGAATTAAAAGAAGTCATTTTTATGAATATTGACAAAATTATTTAAGTGAGCTTCTTATTAAACAATTGATCATTTGCAAAAGGTAAATTTAATCTGAAGGTGAAACAATTTGTTCACAGGATTCTTCACATATTTGAAAGTAGCCATTATCTGCCATCAGTAACACATACCTTTGGACACTGTATATGTATATAGACCCATAATGAACTGAAATCCTGGACTGGGACTAGAGATTTGGGTTATTATTACACAGCCTGATTTTAGTGTTAAATACATTCAGTCTGTTTTAACTGTTAAACAGATGATGAGACATTACTTTTGACAGTCCAAACCTGTCACTGTTCCACCACAGCATCAACGAGATCTGCTATAAATTTGAGAGAAATGGCAGCCAGCTGTGAGTTTATCTCTTTTACCTTCAAATTGTGGTATCTCGGGATGATTGTAAAAATGTCTAACAAATCCTGGCTGTTTTGTTCTTTTGTTTGACCTCTCAGATAGCGAGTAAGTATCTAATAGTTCTCCTAGTACATAAAACATCTCTTAAAACATGTTGATTTGTTTTTTAAAACCCTTTTTTTTACATTTTACTTCTTCTCTCTTGTGCATTTTGTGTCTTTTTTGTGGTATTAATACTTTGCTCACATGTTGCTCATTTTGTGTTTTCTATGAGCTGCTAATAGAGACTTCTTACAACATGTAAATGAAGATTTGGAATCATAACCCCCTCCCCTCACGCCCACCCACGGTGAACTGTGCACGACATGCACGGCTCAGTTGGCTGAGCTACGTAACCCCCACACTGACTATACTATTGTAATGTACAGAGCACTGTTAAATTTCCTGTATTCTCTTGAAAACAAGCCCTTGTATTTTCCTGTTATATGTAAAGTACTAAAGAAAATGCAATACACTTGTGACATGTCATTTTTATTTAACTTTGAAGTGTTTCAGCAACAATAGTCTTCAATTAATGTTCCGGCCCAGTGTCCTCAGCGTGTCAAAATGAATTATGTCAGGAACTCAGCCTCATGCAGCTTCATCTATGGTCCTGACCTTGAATCATATTGGCTCGTTGGGAATTGAATGTCTCATAAGGAGGTTGAAAATCACATCAAAATATTTCATTTATACAACATGAAGCAAATAGTTTCACAAATTTTGTGAACATCATTATTTGTTCTTCTTTAACTGTCATTTACTTCCAGTCATAATTTTTAAAAAAAGATGGAATTTTTGTTATTGACAAAACCAAGATCTCCAAGACAAACAAAGAGGGTGATTATGTAACAGCTCCTACTTTTTTCTTCTCTTGTTAGTTTTCTTTTTTAACAATATCGTAAAAACCCTCTCATCTGCATATTTGCTCATGTGTCTGCCAGCACTGAGCATATATCCTGGCTGAAGTCCTGCGGGTTTTTGATGTATAAATATCAGTGCTTTTGACCCCTCGTTGTGTTCTGTCTGAATGCCCTCCCATGATATCCGCTGACAATTCCTGCAGTAGTGTGAAGATTCTGTGAGAAGCTTTCATCCGCAAAATCTATAGTTGGAGGTGTTTAATTGAAGTCTGGAGTCTTTACTCCTTTAGATCACTTCATATGGGCAGTTGAGATCAAAGCCTTTTGAACTCAGGTAAGGGACACGCTGGTTGTCAGGGAGGCGTAAGTGGGTTTATGGAACTGTGTAGACACCGACCTGTGATCACTGGAAGGAAAGTGTTCCAGTGGAAAAACACTTCAAATTTTTACATTCACAAATTAAGTGTACCCATGGTGTCAGCTGCTTCTCAGATTATTGCCACTTCAGTGCATCTGTCTCCCAAAACGTAGCGATTGCAGTAACACGTTTAGATTTTAAAAATATATAGTGATGTGTGTCAAATTAGGAATTTGAAAAGAAATGATGCAAGATTCTATTCACTTTGTCATTATAGTCAATGTTTGGCAATAAACAGTCATGTGAAAGGAAGGACACACCCTCTGTCACTTCTTAGGTTTTAATATCTACTCTTCAAAAACTAAAGAAAAATCTGTGCAAATTTTTGACTTACTTTTGACAACTACTAAATAAATGAAGTTCTGCAAACAAACTGCTCACACCACATATTGTTTAGGGTCCGGGTGGTCTCTGGTGAGATCAACAACAGAAGATGCCTGTAGAAATCTAAGACACAGTGGTGTCAGATAGAGATTGGGTTTGGGCCACATGTTATCAGGAAGTATAAGAGAATACCACAATCTACTGTCTTTGGGAATTCCGTGTGTGCTGCCATGGAATATTTCTATGCTGTTAATAAATTCCGCATTAGAGGCTACCAAGGTGAGTCCGACTTTTCTACTCTTTTCACCACAACACATTCAGTTAGGGTAATTCACTTTTTCTCTTCTTTCTAATTATAGCTTAATTTGTTGCATAAACGTGCGTTTATGCAACAAATGAAATGTGTCACACACGCAGTCATACAGCACTTCTTACAGTGTTAAAGCCAACACAGTGGCTTTTTTTTTCTCTACCACACACATTCACAGCAAAGGAGGCATCAGAGACAACTTGGAGTTTACCCAGGAACACTTCAACTTGTGGTTGGCCCGGGAATCCGGGACTCGAACTGCAGACCCTCCAATGGCAGACGATGATCGTCCCACCAAAGCTACAGTCCCCCGATCTTTCCCATTCATTGGGACTTTTTAGTCTAACGTGAGAGTATTGTATTTTCAGACAACAAAAATTAAACTGTCTATGAACAAACTATGAAGAAATAAAATAGTAGTATAGTCTTTTTTTTAAAAATTCACCAATCAGTCTCAACATTAACTGACCTGCCAAGTGTATTTCGCCATTTTGTCCGGATTCCTGAGGTCTCTTTCTAACAGTAGACAAAATAAAATGGTGTATTATCATTATCTGACAACTGCATTAACTTTAAAACATGTTTATTTAAAATACAACTCCAATTTGTTTCCCAACCCGATCAACTGATTATGGACGGTTCCTACATATAACCAAATAGCAATTGAAAGTAAACCTTTTCCAAAACAAAGGAAATTCTTGAAAACAAGGAAGTGAAAAATGGCTCCACCAAACTGTCGTTATACTCAAGAAAACCGCAGAGACTCATACTTGTATTCTGCACCAAAGTGGAGATGTTTGGTCATAATGCACAGCAGCCCGTTCTGAGAAAAAACCAAACGAAGCATATTAGGTCAAACACCTCATACCAACTACCAAGCACAGTGGTGGAGGGCTGATAATTGGGGCTTTGCAGCCCAATCATTAGAGTCCACCAAGAACTCCTCTGTTTACCTAAATATTCTAGAGTCAAATCTGCTAAAGCTTGGCTGAAACGGGCTCACCAACAGGACAATGATCTCAAACACAGCAGCAAATCTACAACAGAATGTCTGAAAAAGAAAAGAATCAAGGTGTTGCAATGGTCCAGTCAGAGTCCAGACCTCAACCTGATTGAAATGCTGTGGTGGGACCTTAAGAGAGCTGTGCATAAAAAAAAAATGCTGCAGACCTCAATGAGCTGAAGCAACGTTGTACAGAGAACAGGGCTAACATTTGTCCACAATGATGTGAGAGACTCATAATGTTGTACAGAAAACGATTAATTCAAATTATTACAGCTAAAGGTGGTTCTACAAGCTGTTGGATCGTGGGTTAGTTTTTCACAAAGTGCTTATGAATTGTTGCTTAGTCTTTGTTAAATAAGTAACAAGATAGTGTAATATGTTATGCGTTCTTGTTCATATGAGCTTCTGGGGTTGTTTTTACCTGGTCTGAACATGATCCTTTTAATGTCCTGCTACATAAAACCTTAGAATTAAAAAATAATTACATTTTTTTGTATGTAATATAAAACTTAGCGCTATTGTTTGACTCATAATAATTGAACTCATGCAATAAATGTTTATTGGCATATTACGATAATACACATGTTCTTTTTCTTCATTATCTCTCTAATGGGTGTGTTTGCTCCCACACTTTGAGATCTATCAGGTGATAAACACGCCCATAAAAGATTTACAAGAGCCTTTTCTAAGCAGACATCATTTTTTATAGAGAAAACACAACCTAGTCGGAAGGGTGCTGCCATGTTTCATCCACTTGCATAAGTGCCGGGGGCGGGTGTTACTGTAGCTCCTGTCACCAGCTGCTATAAGCTTCCTTCATGCAGTGTAGGACAGTGTATGTATAAACCGCTGCTTCTTTCTGTGCCTTCTCGTCTTGGTAATCTAAAATAAATATGCAAATACAAGAAGAATAGCTAGCAGTACTCCTACTACCTCCCACAATCCCAGCTTAAGCACCCTCCACGTGTGATATGGAAAGGTCACGGTGCAGTTTTTTTATACCTTCAACAGCACCAACACTACACAAACAGATGCATTTAACAGTCATCAAAAGGCTCACATGGGATGCAAATTGATTTTTTTTTTCTGTCATATGCAGCAAAACAACAACAAACCATTATTGCTTCAACTATTTTTCACAGACACGTCAAATCAATTATGCCATTGTAGATCTAGACTAGCTATCGAGTGTCTGTTTTAGGTTCTGATTCAATTCTCAAAAAAGCTACTTAAAGTATTAATGTCTGGGAATATTCTTATTTTTATCAACAAAGTTTATGTAAAGATGGTGAACTTGTCCTACCGACAGTGATTTCCTCTGCATATAAAGTCAGATATATCTTACTTTTCTCTGTCAGAGCTGTTTTTTTTTATCGTAAATCACCTGTTCCTTTCTTATAGTGAACATTGGACTATGACAAAGTTATGACGTAATTCCACAGAGTGGAATACTCTTTTGGGAGAGGTACTCGACCTTTTCTTTGCCATAAGCTTCTAGATACGATTGCTTTCACACAGCTGGTGACATTTCAGTGATTCTCACAAGTTTTCGTCTGCCATCTTTGCCTCGACACAGACAGTGGTGATGCTAGGTACTCCTGTCATTCATTACACCTGTCATTTTGGTAAGTTTTATGAGCAAGTCAAAAAGATTAGTTGGAAGAAATGCTGAAAGTTGAGTGGATTTAGAAGTTTTTGAATCATGAGACAACTATAAGGAGCAATCTTGTCCACTACTGTGTATTAGATTGAGTCAGCAAAAAAATATATTTTGGTTTAGGAACCAAAACTATGTTAAAATTGGCTTTGTTCTTAGACATTATGAATGAAATAGTGTCTGTACTTTTCCACGATGACCTAAAGTGATCCAGGAATGGGAATACAAAACAATTAGCCTGGGAAAGCAGGTGCAGATTCACACACACATGTTTGGCTGATCCAGAGAATAAGCATGATGAACCTACTCATGTCCACTTATACTCGGTCGAGTGTGAGTCCAACCAATGAGGCTATAAATGCAAATGAAACCCGGAAATCGAGGCTCAGTCTGACGGATTTCCTGCGGGAGCTCTGTTCCACTGAGCCACAGCGCTGATAGGCTTGACGTGTGACTACCAATAAACACTTTATTTAACTTGAGATTCCTCCAGCTTGTTCTTGAGCTTCCATTGAAAGAATCAAACTACTTGGGAAAGGAGTTTAGGGTTAGGAAAAGAATACGGTTTGCCTTAAAACACGACACTTTGTGTTTTCCACGCACATTAAACAATTAAATAGAACCGTTTAGCTGGCACACTTCCATTTCCTGCTTCCTTTACACTGTCTGAGTCAGAAGCTCTATATTTTGAGACACCGCAGATTTCCCTGCTCCTTTGTATGAACTGAGGTCTTGGTTACTTTATGCAAATTAAAGGTGACTGTCCTCCTTCCCAAAATGTGCCCATGTGGCTCATTGTGTAGCTCGGTAGATACGGATTACAATGATGTTCAAAGAATATGTGATCTCTTGTGGACCTGAGAGCGAATGCATATGCAGGGTAAATTTGTCGTCCATGACAGCGAGTCACTTTGTAAAAAGAATGTATTTGAGCCTTAACCATGATCCATTTCTAATCCTTACATGATACAACCTAAAGCTAACCAGGAAGTAGCATAGTTTCACTGTAATATGTTGTGTTTGCATGTAAAATAGTAATGTATTTTAGCTCAAAAATCAGCTAGGAAATGAGAGATGTGCTGTAGTGAAGGGCTTTCATGCTGCTCACGAAAGGTATGTTGGTATTAATCTCTTATCTTACAAAGGTCCATGGTTAAAAGCACAGCATTTAGCTGCACCATCTAACAACCCCATTGTCTTCCTTATACATACTTTGCTCCATTGTAAGCATGCCATTTGTTGAGGCTGTGCCTTACAAGACAAAATCATATGTATTTTTAAAAGGCTATGAACATATATTACTGTTTCAGATGGAGAACTTTTTTTAAATGAAGAGAATTCAGCTTGGACTTTTTTACATTGTCTTGAAACCCTGGGAAAATGATTATTTTAATCGATTATAAAGTCAGATTAAGCAACCGCAGAGCTGAATTTTGGCCTTTCACATTTTCAGAAACATATGCTGGTGAACAATTTCTGCAACCTAGTAGAAAGTTTAAAAATTTACTGCCATGTTGATTTAAATCCAGCGCAGACATCCCGAGACAGAAAGTGTTCATCAAGTTAGCTGCAGCCAGTGTTGATTTCCTTTTTTGCAAGGACTTGAGAAAGTGTCAATCAACTATGTGACTCTGCCTAGTGGTATGTCCATTTTAGCATTTAGTGATAGGAAATGATGCAACCCCTCATATCTATTTTGAAACTTAATATTATCTTGGCCAAGTAGTTTGTTTGTAGAGTAGAGTTTATTTAACTCATAAGTGGTTGGGACATGACTCAAACTCAGTTGTTTATGTAACTCCATCCCCCAAACCCTTCTGACCTCCAAATGCAGACAATGACCTACTTTTACTCATTCCAGTTCTGAACAGGGCAGTTAATTTCCATAGCAGCTACAATAAATCATGAAACCAAAAATATTTTTAACTATGTAGAATTTCAATTGAAAATGTCAGATTTTTACAGTCTATGTAAGGTTGCTTTCTAAACTTGCAATTTTTTAGCAGAAGTTCATCATCCATCATAAAAGAGCAAGAGATAAGAGCCTCTCACTGACACCTGCCTCCAAAGAACAGAATGCATTGCTGAGGCAAGGCATGTTTTATTTTTGATGACGGTTACATATTTTCCAATAACTCGTAAAACTAGTTTGGCTGTTCACATTTCTCTTTGCATATATGTTCTATCGTTCTAACTTTAAGCAACTTCTCTGCAGAGATGATTACCTAAAATAGCAGCAGGTAGGCAGGTGTAGAGAAATATAAGTGGAAAAGTAAATTTCAACACCTCCAAAGTTCACGAGTGCAAAGAAGATCACAACTCAAACTTCTTTAGTACAAAAAAGATCAAATAACCAATCAAAACTGATGTTCAGCCTCCCTACTTTCTTTTTTTTTTTACATCAAATTTGAAAACTGACTTTGCCTGCCTCTTCATTGAAACTTTAAGCTTATTTTGGGCATGAAATAATCTGTTTGAAGTTGGGTGATCTGATTATAGCCTTGTATAATGGGCGGTGGCAGCTAATTGCTAACTCAAACTTCTGGAGGAAACAGTGATGTTAAGAGACAGAAACTTTTGTGAGGGCTGTCAGATGATATAAAGGGCACAGAGTTGAAAATGCAGCTGCAAGCGGTCCTGGGCACAGACTTCCTGTCATACTAAGATTTTGAAGATATAAATTTCTGTTCATGTTTTTCAAGTACAGCCTCAACAGCAGACCCGTGCAACATGTATACACTGGATGATATTTCAAAGTATGTTAAGGCCCAAATTGAAGGTTGTGGAAAGTGGTTTCATCTTACTGGCTTGGAAGGAATTCACATCTTTTCCACAGCTTTGACACAGTTGCACACAGAATAACTAACAGTGTTTTAAATGGATTATAACTTGTAGTTTTTGTGTGTTGAGCGCTAACTGAACCTTACGTGTATACCCCCACTGCTCAGCATGCAGGATTCTAGCATGTATTTCCTTTTGTATCACAGGTGGTGCCGGGGAGTCTTTTTGTTTTCTAAGGCTATGAAGTTGTACAACAAAGAATAACAAAAAGGTTTTCATTACAGTGAGACGCTTCTTAAAGTTTAATTGATCCTCAATGTATGCCTTTGTCAGCATGTCCTGTTCTCAGCTTTGGCCAGTAAAAGTCCAGAAAACTTAGCTTAATTTTGGGAAGAGTTCCTCATATAATTAGGATTATGGTATTTCAACTCTCATCTTAGTTAAAACCCCTGCTGTATTTTAAGAACAGTAAGTCAAAATGATGTTGTTCTGGGCCTTCAGCTGAGGACGCTGTCAGGGCCTGCAGCCACAACAAACCCCACAGCTGGTGGTGGACACCGGTGGTAACGAGAGGTAGAGCTAAAGGAAAACTCTCAGACAGATAGCAGAAATTAAACTAGGTGTGGGAAGAGTTTGGTTACTGAGCATGAAATCCATTGAGCCCTGAAGAGATTTTGGAAAACAGCCAGTAATGTAAAAGTAGTAATGAGTGCTTTGCCTTCAACCTACACAGCGAGGGATGAAGTGTTGCTGACCTCAACAATGGGAGGGAGGAATACCTCAGTCCTGGCCTTCCCTGAAGGGAGCAGAGGTCAGGTGTTTCAGGGAGGATTCACCCATCACTAAAACACTTATTAGACATTTGGAAAAAGTTGAATTCAATACAATGAAATTGTTTGCTTCTTACACTGAACGAGAAGGAAGGCAGAAATGTCTAAGTGTGAATCCTGCTATAGAAACAAAATGAGGAGTTCAACAACAGCTCAGAGAAGCGATGCTGCACCTTTGCATTAAAAGGAGCCAGATGAGATTATTTGAATACTCGTAAAATGGTATGTGGAAGGTAGGCTGTCAGAATCAGAACCAACATTACGCTTTGTCGCTGGAAACTCCCCACACAAGAAAGCGAATCTCAGCTGAACAGGGAGTAGCTTTATCCACCTGAAGAACGGACATTTTTTATATTAGAAATGAAAAATGGAAGCCCAAGAAGAAGGAACAAGTGCACGAAGAATAAAAAATGTTTTGTTGAGAAGAAACATTTTAATGCTTCATTTCCTCCATCAAAATCCACGTTAGCGTATTTACACGACAGACCATAGCACACTTAAAACTTACAAAGACATCAAAATGTCACACTCATTGAACATTAAAAAAAAAATACCATCAGCGGTACACTTTCTCACGGTCGTAACGCTCAGCTTTTAAGTACAACTGTGAAAGCATTTTGCAACCAATTTTTACGCAAATAGGCCTTGGCGCTACTTGAAGTTAATGCAGCAATAACTGCAAAAAGCCCCAAAATAAATACAACATTCAAGGCACATGATAAAAGCTATCATGAATCGTGGTTAAGAAAGTAATTTGTGAACAAATACCACTGTTGGATGACACAATACTGTTCTGAAAGAGGTAGAAGGTCCATTCATGACATTATCTCATTTGCTTTTCTGTGTTTTTTTTACAGTAAATTGCTGGTCAAGTGTGGTCAGAAGTCTTATCCTTTGTCTTTGACCCAGAAATATTTTCACATGAAGCTTCACCAGCGATTTCCCAGAGACGACTCCCTTGACCCAAAGTTCCTGTTCCTGTTTCAAGTAGCGTTTGACCTCCTGCAGCTCATAGGGGCCGAGGCTCTGGTCGACTCCCGGTGTGAGCTGGTAGCTCAGAGGTGAGATGATGTAACCGTTGCGGTAAAGGCAGACCTGCTTACACATCTCAAAGCAGGTTGGCTTTGACTTAGTTTGGCTGGTGATTTCACATTTTTAACCAGCTCGAACTATGTTTACCTACATTCTATGTTTTTCTCCTAGTGGAGAGTCCTGAGACTTCTCCATTCAACCACCACAGCTCCTCCCCAGTTGGATTTCATTGCTGTCATGTAATCTGATAGCAAGCTTGGTAGTGGTGTATTACGTCGTTATTATGTCACTTTCTTTCTTTTTCAATTGCCAAAACCTGCCAAATGCAAAATAGACATTTTGCCCTGGCTCATGAATCCTACAATACTAACTTACCAGATGTTCTTCAAGTTTGATTTGCTGACGTTAAATGTATGCACAGAATCAACTGTGTTACATCAGTGTTTGATATATTTTTATAGCACATTCAAAGCAACAAAGGTTTAGCAAAACAAGAATATTAAAACAAAATTTCAACAAAAACAACTACAAAAAAACTGTCAAACACAATGGGAAAAACCAATGAATGAATAACATTATAAATGTTATTAAGGCTCCCGTCAGCGGTCGTGCCATTACATCCTGAGTGTATGGATGTTTGTTTACTTTGTTTTTTGGTCCAAAAACTAGACCCAGAGTTTAACATAACAGCTCTCGGCTGCGTATTGATACCAGCTGTGAAACGTGTGATTAGACCACAACTCGGCTGCATGTTGGCCAAGTAAAGCTCAGTTTTCAAAAAAATCATTTCTGGGTAGCCAATCTCCGTGTGATTGCATGCAAATATGACTCTCCAACAGCGAAAATGTGTTTTTTAGTCCACTGTCACTTCACAGCAGGCTTGTAAGCTTGGTCTGCTTTGAAGTTGAAGTTGGAGCTGAGCTCATGATGCGTTCATGTCATGTTGTCACGAATCTACACTTTGTGCCATCCTATCACAACCAGCAAATATACCTCATATAAACAAATCTAAATAAACTGTTCTGATCACCTGGATGCAATCAAATTTATTCAAATCCTGTCCTGCAGTAGTTTCTTTGTTTTGAGCAGTATAATATTTTCTCTGCAGCAATCTTAGAAACATCTTTAGATTAACAGAACATCAATTTCATTTGTAACCCAAACTGATGAGTGTCCCAAATTTAACAGCAAACGATTTGATGTATTTTTTTTTACCGGAGCTGCCCATACATCTTGTATCGCACAGATAGAGGTTCTTGGCAACCTCTCTCACTTGACTGGAGAAGGGAGTTTACAGCCTTAGTGGGACTCAGCATCTTGTCAGGGTCCATTGGCAGCTAGCCCCTTGAAAGAAGATAACCCCGAGCTGTGTTCTCAGCCAACATGTCCAAGTCCATCAGTGGAAAGAGCTTGACCTAGAAGAGCAAATGCAGTGAGAGCAAATAAACCCACAACCACAACAAGGAAACCACAATTTCCCTACAATCCGCATGTCAGTCAAGTGTCATCAGTTCATGAATATAAAATACCATCAAAGTTAGAAAGTTGCTGAGCTGTAGATATTTCTCGGTCTCCGCAAACATTATGATTTATTAATCTGATTTCAGTTGTTATGTTGCATCCATCTACTTTTACTGTAAACTCCAGGAATATAAACACATGTACTTCTACGAAGAATATGATGGTATGCAATGTCAGACAGATTTACAAAAATTGTTTTTGCCGTCAGGTAATTAACTTGATCCAACAAGCTACAAGTTGAAAACTGAAAGAATAAATAATCATGACACTCTTTTGAATCTAAAGAGGCTTCGTTATTCTTTGTGGTACAACACAAAGGCAACTAGGGCGCAGCTAAGATAACCACAAGCAATTAACGTACTGTGCCAGTCTCTATGAAGCAACAGAAAGTAGGACATAGGCATAAACCTATATGAACTGCTGTAAATTGGAACTTTTTGCAGAGACGCAAATCTTCCTCACATATTCATATCCTGAACAAAGAATGCATTGAAGTTCTTTAAAGATGCGTTATTCAAAGAGGGTGAGATCAATGCAATTACCCCACCTCCCCCAAACAACTAAATAATTGAATCAGTGATTCCATATTCTTGAACATGATAGTCTAATCTCTAAAAGTAAACTGTGTATGTCAACACCAGACATTACTGAGTGATTTAATCCTGTTTATTAAGAGACATCTGAGCCTTAAGGACTGACACTGGTTAAGTATCCTGTTTAGTGATGCAGCCACTCATTAGTAGATAATGATATTATATTCCAAGGGGGAGAGTTGAAGAAAAAAGCTCAGCCCATCTTGTAGGTCATAGTATTCCACCGCTCTGTTTAGAGAACCCATCATGTTGCATGACTATCGAAAATATATTTTATATTATTCATACTTCATGTATGATTTATGTCTTACTATAAAAGGAGGCCCACTCAGGCTCCCACTGAACGGGCATACCATCTCACCCATTAGGATGTTTTAGAAGGCATTTATTGCCTGTAGGCATGTTTTTTTGTCCAAATCCTGTTGGCTTATTTTTTTTTTACACCGCATAGTGTCTTAGACTTTTTGTCATTGTTAAAAAAAACAGCAAAAAAGAAAAAAAGCAGCTTGTGTGACCGCGTCAGGTGTTCACACATTTGTTTTTTCTTGTGGCTAGAAGCTGTATTGTAGTCTGTTTGTGTTTGTGTGTGCCCTGTATCTGCTTCCTGAGGTGAGGGCGATAAACATTTCAGATGTGGGGTGGGTGAGGACCTTGAGAAAACATTGTTTTTTACTATGATAGGCAGCGTATGTCATTGTGAAGGGTGGGTTGGGGGTGGGGTAACTTGGTCCAAAAAGCTCTTTCTGCCATCCCCGCCACTCACAGAAGGTCCTTCCTTTCCTCTGCTTTCAGCTAGAAGGTAAGCCTGCTTCAACTTTTTGAGGTAATAGACCCTTAATCTCTGCTGGGTCTTCCCCACTGAATGTGAGATGTTTATGGACCAGGTGAAGTTAATTAAAATTTAGACTTTGAGGTCCACGAAGTAGTCCACCATCTACCGCGTCTCTACAGATCCAGAGGGGAGAGTACCTTCATCTCCTTTCGTTTATCAATCTTTGCTGCCTCCCTTTAGGCTGTCTCGCTGTTGCTGATTATGAGTCCTACTGCCGCTGTGTCATCAGCAAAGTTTTCAATGGCCATGGCATGGTGGACTAGATGAGCAGTCATATGTGAAGAGGTTGTAGAGGAAAGGACTGGGGATGCACGCCTGTAGTGTTCCAATGTTCAGGGCCAGAGTGGCCGAGCTGCCCCCATCCCCCCTGACAGCTGGGTGTTGTCAGTTTTCTTTGGGTTTTGCGGTTAATGCTAAGAATCACGTGACCATTATTGAAGTAAAACACTGGAAGACAAATATAAGTCAAAACTGGTGTTAAATATGTTGGAACATTTATTCAAATATCGTATATAGTGAGTTTTAGGTATGGGGCACGGTGGTGTGGCGGTTAGCACCGTCGCCTCACAGCAAGAGGCGTGATGTGATGGACTGGCAACCTGTCCAGGGCACACCTTGCCTTTTGCCTAATGACAGCTGGGATATACCCCCCCCCCCCCCCTCCCCCGCCCCCTGTGATCCTACAGTTGGATTAAGCTGATATAGAAAATGGATGGAACTTTAGTTACATATTACTTCTACCTTTAACCACATTATTTGATAGTTATAGTTACTTTTTGGACTAAATATTCTCATGCTGGTGTCGGCATCATAATCTTCTGCAGTTAAAAAGCTTTTACCAAATTACTATGTTGCACGACATTAGAAATTAAATACTGGGTTAGTTTATAAAATGTCACACTTTACACACTGTTTTTCACGTTTTAACAATATATTTATCACGTTATAACGTGATAATTTCGCGTTATACCATGAACATTTGTTTATTGAAATAACGTAATAGTTTCAAGTTATAACGTGAAATGGTTGTATCTTGAAATAACGTGATAGTTTCACGTTATAACTTGATAAATATATTGTTAAAACGTGAAAAAGATATTGTTATAACAATAACCTTTTCACGGAATTGCGCGATACGGAGCCTTTTTTTTATTCCGTAGAGTGGCAGCAATACGCTTCCGAACATCATCCCTAGTCCCCTTGCATTTTTATGGTCCACTGTGTTGGGAACCACTGAACTGAACTCCCTGCAGGTCTATAATGCAATTAAAACTCACTATGTTTTGAAATAAAGAAACCCAAGATAAACTTCACAAATTCTGTGAAATGATTTGTGTGACAATTCCTGTGAATTAAATATCTTGTATTGAAAAAATGCAAGCTTTAGAAATGTCTTTTTTTTAGATGATCTGCTGGTTTGAAAGAATATTCCTAAACTACAAAGCCTGACTATTTCGCCGTTCACAGTTGAAGTGCTTTGAAGAAAGACATGTATGATCACTAAATGCTCGTCTCCTAAAACGACAAAATGACTTTCACGAGAAAAAAAAAATCGACATTGTTGCCCCCTGTGTATGGTTTCAGATTTAAAATAAACTGAGACAACGCAGTGTCTTCTTGATGAGGCTATAAAAGGGTCCGCTTCATGCCGCGTTGATGGACTGTGGGTGCATTCTACCACATCAATAACTCTCTGGAATCCAATGAATAATTTCAGGACTGTTAGAATGCACTAGTAAATTTAATTCATTATTGATAACTAATATCAAGCAAAGCACGCTCCTTGCTGGTTAAATAGGCCATCCTTAGTGAGCAAATTGCCTGGCAATGCAATAAACATTCATCATATGTTGGATGTAATAAATCATCAGAGGAGTTAAAGTGGTTGTGGTGCTCTCCAAACAGCACTGCCTTGGCTATCTGTTCTTTTTATTACCTGTCGCATTTGTTTTTCAGTGCGACAGGTAATCAGGCTTGAAGATGGAATTGTTGCAATAAATGTATGTTATTTTAAAATAGCCACAGGGCACTATGAATACTCAGGCCTTCTGCACATTTAGGCCTAGTGTGAATATATCCTGCTGCAACTAATGCGCAGTTTAGCAGCCATAGTTTCAAAAGAGTTGGCAAAAAAAAAAAAAGGTAAACCTATAAACCTCTCAACTTCGACTCTACAAATGGATTTTTTTTTTTACTTCTCATCGCATAAAATAAGCAATTTATTAAAAAGCTTTTTAAGTGGCTTTCTCCCACTGTCCAAAAACATGCATGTTAGGTTAATTAGTGTCTCTAATATTGCCCTTAGGAGTGAGTGTGAGCGTGTGTGTGGTCGTTTGTCTCCTTTGTCTCTGTGTGGCCCTGTGATGGACTGGCGGCCTGTCCAGGGTACCCCGCCTCTCACCTCGATGACCGCTGGGATAGGCTCCAGCACCCCTCGCGACCCGACCGACGGATTAAGCGGGTATAGCAAATGGATGGATGGATGGATGGAAATTACTGTAGTTTGGCATTTGGCTGCTGAAGAGCAGCTTCACATACTCTTGTTAAAGGGGTTTACGTTCTGATGTCTTTCTACCTGATGCTCTTTCTTTCATATCTATAGAAATAGTTGGATCTTTGCTGAATGCGCTATTCTGAGATGTGTGTTTGCAGAAACAAGCTGTCAATAAGTGTGGATGACTTTGACAAAATTGCTTCCATTTGTTCTAAATGGATCAGTAGGATTATCGACATAATTTTCTACCAAGCCCACGTGCCTACAAATCGCAGGAATGTCTGCTTTCTAAGCCGTGTCTCTACATCAAGAGTTGAAGCCATTTGAAGTATTTTTTCTCTTTCAAACTGCACAATGCATAATTAAGTTATGCTCACTAGAGATGGTGAAGGTAGAGAAGAAGCACTGCTGCTGCTGCCTCTTCACTTTTCTCAATATGTTATCGACCTGAAGCTCAGAGACGTTTCACCTCTTTCTTTTTGCCTGTACTTAAAAATGTCTGACTTTGACTGCCTTGCCATGACTGTTTCAAACTCTTTGAGGAGATGTATGTTGGAAAGTTTAGACTTCCATCATAAATGGCAACCCTTTGCTGTCAGATTTCCAGCACTGAGTGGGTGACTGACAAAGACTAAAAGCACTGCAGCCATACCAGGAAAAAGGCTGTTGTAGAACAGTCAGCTCAACAGCCTTCCACTAAACTAATAATCAACCTGCTGACATGGATCGTGTTCGTGTTATGTTTAGAGCATTGTGCTTTTTTAATTATTGTTTTTTTTTTTTATATTAATCTGCTGACCAGGGAAAAGTGTTTTTCAGGTGATTTTGGTTATTTTTGTGTGTTTCATCATTATAAATGATGTAGTTCCAGCTCATCAATGCTTAAACGGAACCTCACCAGATTATCTGAAGGACCTTCTCATTCCACATTCATCCACCAGATCTCTACGATCACAAGACTGCAACCTCCTCCACCTTCCTCGATCCAGATTAAGGACCATGGGAGATCGGGCATTCTCTGTGGCAGCCCCCCGTCTCTGGAACTCTCTCCCGGTCTATCTGAGAGCTCCGCAACCACTGGGCGACTTCAAAAGAGGCTAAAAGACTTTTCTTTTTAAGCAAGCCTATTCTGCCGCCACATGATTTTTATGATGTTGATTTTATCCCTGATTTTAGTTGTACTTTGTAGCACTTTGAGATTTTTGCTAATGAAAAGTGCGTTACAAATTTGATTTATTATTATTATTATTATTATTATTATTTATACTGATGCCCTCCCACCCGAGTCTTCTCTTGGTGCACTGTTTTCGATCCACAGGCCAAAAACGATGCATAGTAATTCTAAACTAGCCATAGATGTTCTGTGTCAGCTCTGTGATTGACAGGCGATCTGGAGATCTGCTCCAGGGATATTCTCCAACGTCCAACAGGATACAAGTGGATACATGGGATGGATAGATAGATTTTTTCAAAATGATTAATAATGGGAATAGTGGTTTCTGTTGTGTGTGTTGTACTTGTCCGCGTTGTGATGCTGCTTTGGCAATGTTGCCAAAAACCCTTGAAAGTATCTGTAACTTGCACTCAAGGTAATTGTCCTCAAAGAAGAAAGAAAAAAACAGCAGAAAAACAACAGTAGAAGCAAAACTTGGGCCCATGATAAGCATCACTTGGCACATTGTGGTTTCTTACTAAATATGGATGCCTTACTTAAAGTGTTGCGGCTTCCAACACAAACCTTTTGCCGCTCAGAGTTTGAGGTTGGGTCCTTAGGTTCCTTAATTTGTGACGCGCTACTAATTTATGGCAAGAGATAGGCTACGCTGAGATCCAAGATATGCTTTTGTTGCTTTTATTGAACAAACCGCACAGAGTTATCACAGCGCAGCAAGGATGAATTATTGTAAAGATGAAAACCAGCGGATTAAACGGATACATAAGGTGATGAATGAATATATGTGGCGTGGCGTGGCGTGGCGTAGCGTAGCGGTCAACAAAATTATGGCTACTCCCAATCCTGACTCTCAATCATCTGTGTCACCGGTGAGTCCACACCTTTACGCACACACACCTCCGCACGCACACACGCCCACTCCCATATGAACCACCCCCTCTGCAACATACACACTCAAACTAATTGTGCTCCTCAAATTTAACCTTATATGTCCCTAACACACCAGCCCCGAATTATTAGGTCACACATAATAATTCCCATTTCAAACACAATAGGGGACATAATAAATCACATCATTTTCAGAAAATGTACAAAAAATTACTAATAAATTGCTCAAGTCCATGAATAAGCCATCACAAAATATTCCTTCTTCTGGTCATTTCTATGACCGATTAGTACAAAGTCCAGTTCAAGTCCGGAAAACACAAAATCCATAGAGGTCAGCAACATCCTCGTGCTGCCTCCTCCTTCTCCAGCAACAGACACACCTTGGATATTGGTCTGTCCAAGCAACTGGTTCTTGTCTTAATCCGAATTTGACGCACAAACCCCTTTCGATCCGGAAAGGTTTGCAAAACATGTCCCATAATCCAAGAATTACGAGGTGCTGTACTGTCCATCAGCAAAACTAGATCTCCTGCGACAAGGTTTCTCTGGACCCCAGTCCATCTCTGTCGTTCCTGTAACAGAGGCAGGTACTCCTTTGTCCAGCGCTTCCAGAACAGATCAGATATGTACTGGACTTGTCTCCATCTTCTCTGTGAATACAGGTCTGCTGCTTGGAACTCTCCAGGTGGTAATGAAGGCCGGGTTTTAAGCAGTAACAGATGGTTCGGTGTCAGTGCTTCCAGGTCGTTAGGATCCGTAGAGGCCTTGGTGATGGGCCTGCTGTTAATAATGGATTCCACTTCACATAGAACTGTGTGGAGTCCCTCCTCATCCAAGCGCTGTACCTTTAGGGTGGAGTTCAGGACTTTCCTCACCGATCTTATCAGCCTTTCCCACACTCCTCCATGATGTGATCCAGCAGGGGGGTTGAACGTCCACTTAATGCCCTTTTGGAGTAACACATCATGCACCTGTGCCTGGTTCCACTGCGCAATTGCTGTTTTTAGCTCACGTTCTGCACCCACAAAATTTGTCCCATTGTCCGAACGCAGCTCACGGACCTGTCCTCTTCTGGCTACAAAACGTCTTAGTGCATTTATGAAAGAGTCAGTGTCCAGAGAAGGTGCCACCTCGATGTGAATAGCTCTCAATACAAGACAGGTAAATATGACACCATACCTCTTCACTGTACTCCTCCTGCTCCTCACTTCAATGGGTCCAAAATAATCAACTCCCACGCAAGTGAATGGGGGTTCGTCAGGCTTGAGCCGGTCTGTGGGCAAATCTGCCATCTGCTGGTAAACTGGAGTAGCATTAAGTCTTCTGCAGATGGTGCATTTGGACAGAACTCTCCTAATGGCAGTGCTTACTCCTGTCATCCAGTATTTCTCCCTGAGCTTGGACAACATGTGGTTGCGGCCGCTGTGTCCTACCTCTTGATGTATATTTCTCAGCAGCAGGGTAGAAATATGAAGGTCTTTTGAGAGAATAATAGGATGCTTAGACTCCAAAGGCAGTGCTGCTTTACTAAGTCGTCCTCCCACACGCAAGACTTCATCCTCCAGCCTTGGACACAACTTGTACAGGTGACTACTTTTCTTGACATTTTGTCCCTTTTCCAGACACGAAAGCTCGTCCAAAAACTTTCTCCTCTGGCAAAACTGAATTATGGCCAGCTCAGCCTTGTCAATGTCCTCCACTGTAAGAGCTCCCAGGACAGCTGCGCTTTTGCTCCTTTCCTTCTCCATTATTCTCTGTTGCCGCATGCTCTCTTCACTGTGATTGACTATCAGGCCTTTTCTCTTCCTACAGGACCATAACCATTCCTTGTATTTCAGCCACCACGCCACAGCTTTCTTTAATCGGATCCATGAGGAATAATGATGGATCAGGTGAGTAGTGGGATCCTCTCCAGCTTGTACAGCATTGACAACAGCACTTTTCTTCACCTCTGGATCTTCCTGGGGGAGATGGCTCACAGGCTCAGGGTTCACAGGCCATTCTGTTTCAGGTTGGCAAAGAAACGGAGGTCCCGCTAACCAGAGTCTGTCCTTCAGAAATGCCTCCACTTTGACACCTCTGGATGCTGCGTCGGCTGGATTTGAAGCTGTATCCACGTACCTCCACTGGGCAGGGCGAGATGATTTCAGTATCTCCGAAACACGATTAGCAACAAACACCTTGAACCTGGAGCTTTCGTTGTTAATGTATTTCAGCACAGAAGCACTATCAGTCCAAAATACAGATTCCTTAAGACTCATGTGTAGCTCTTTCTCCCACAGGACATTCATGCGGCTGGCCATTGTTGCAGCAATCAGTTCCATTCTTGGAATTGTAACTGTCTTCAGTGGGGCAACACGAGCCTTTCCCATAATGAAAGCGCTGCGCATTTGGAGGTGCTCATTCTGTAACAGCAGGTAAGTGACTGTACCATAGCCTTCCTCAGAAGCATCGCAGAAATGGTGTAGTTGCGCAGTAATAACATCTCCAAACTCCAGAGGTTTTAGACATCTGGGTAGCTCAAAGTTGTCCAAAAGGTAAAGCCCTTGCACCCACTTAAGCCACTCTTTGGAGACAGTCTCTGGTATGGGGTCATTCCAATCAACTCCTCTTCTGCACAAATCCCTCAAAATCCTTTTTGCTATAAGAACAAGGGGACTTAACATACCCAGAGGGTCATAAATAGAACTTACAGTTGAAAGGATGCCTCTACGGTTGAGTGGTCTGTCCTTCCATACAATTTTGAATTTGAAGGTGTCTGACTTGATGCACCACTCTACACCCAGCACTCTTTCCATGGGCACAAACTCCCGGTCCAGGTCCAACTGCTCCACGCTTTTAGCTCTGTGGGGCTCTGGGATGGTCTTGAGCACTTCAGATCTGTTGCTGTTCCACTTGGTCAAACAGAATCCCCCTTTAGCGCACAGAGACATGAGCTCATGACTGAGGGTCAGTGCTTCCTCCTCGGTTGCCACTGCCACCAAACAATCATCCACATAAAAGCAGTGCTGCAGCTTGTCTACCGTCTCCTCCTCATGCTCATGACCAAAATCCTCTGCACATTTCCTGAGGGCAAAGTTGGCGCAGCTAGGAGAGGATGTAGCTCCGAAAAGGTGTACCTTCATCCTAAATTCACATGGTGCTTGGTTCAAGTCTCCTTGTGGCCACCAGAGGAATCGCAGCAGATCAGCATCATCTGGGGGCACTTGCACTTGGTGGAACATAGCTTCTATATCAGCCATGATGACCACAGGTTCCCTCCTGAACCTGGTCACAACTCCAATTAGTGAGCTGGTTAGATTGGGTCCTTGCAACAGCTCTTCATTCAGAGATTGTCCTTTGTAACTGGCCCCACAATCAAACACAACTCTGAGTTTTTTCTTTGTTGGGTGGTAAACACCATGGTGTGGTATATACCAGACTCTGCCATCATTTCTTTCCAGCTCTGAATCAGGAACTCTTTCAGCATAGCCTTTGCCAAGTAGATCCTCAATAAAGGTGTTATACTCCCTGTAAAATGCTGGATCCCTCTGGAGCCTCCTCTTCAGATGGTTTTGACGCTGTTCCACCACTTTTCTGTTATTTGGCATGCTGAGGTTTGAATTTTTCAAAGGCAAGGCGACCTGGTAATGACCATTGAGGTGTTTGGCTGACTTTGTGACCATGTCCATGAACCTCAGATCTTCCCTGGACGGACCCACTTGTTCCTCCACAGCTGATTCTGGAAAGTCCATCTTAAATTGCTGTTGCCACAGTTCATCCAAATTCACAATGGACACACGGTTCACAGTTACTGACTGCTCACAGTAATTGGCCCCTCCACCGTTTCCTGTCAGTGGTCCATTTACCGTCCAGCCCAGCACTGTCCTTATAGCGTAGGGTCCATTATGCTCACTGCGGATGACTTCCAGCGGTTCCATGGCTCGTGGGACATTCGTTCCAATCAGCAACTCGATTCCAGCCTCAATCTGTGGTAAGCAGATGTGTTTTAAATATGGCCACCTTGTCAGATCCTTATTTGTGGGTATGTTTGCTTTGTGTACTGGCATTGATAACTGAGTGTACGCTTTTGGCAACTCAATGAAGCTGTCCTCTTCAAGTGCTGCCACCTCCAGCTCTGGTACGATGTAGCTACTGACCACCTTTTCCTGTCCCATGGTCCTGAGAAGAATGTTGGCTTTCTTCCCAGACAAATTGAGCTTCTGCTTCAGACTCTCAGTACAGAACACTGCAGTACTTCCCTGGTCCAAAAAGGCGTATGTGAGAATGATTTTATTGCCCTTCTTTGCCTTCACTTGGATTGGCACAATAGGAAGCTTACAATCCATCTCACCAGCCCCTGTAAGCCCACTGGATACCAAGGTGTCGTCCACTGTAATCTTGGTGCTTCTCTCAGACGGTTCTGCAGTGACACTGTCCTTATGGAGCACAGTTGGATGTCTTTGGCCACACTTCGAGCAGGAAATCTTCCTTTGGCAATTTCTGCTGATGTGTCCTATACACAGGCAGCGAAAACAAGCACCATTTTCCTTTAGGAAGTCAATTTTCCCTTTGTGTGCCATTTTTTCCAACCGCGCACACACATCCAATGTGTGTCCTCCAGTGCAGCAGGGACAAATCTTCTTGGCTGGTGGTTGTATGTCTGTAACTTTATTCACATGTGTCTCCACACGATTCACTGTGGTAGCGAAGCTGGTTCCTCTGATGCTGGAGCGAGGGTGAGGTTTGTGTTTCATTTGTTTAGTTGTTATAACAGTGTCCTGAATGTTTCCAAACACAGGGTCAGTCAGAATTTTCACCTGTTTTCCAACAAAGTTGGCAATATCCACAAATTTTGCTCTTCTGTTGTGACTTTCCTGTAGGTCACATGCGTGGCACCTCCAGCGGTCTCTGAGTTTGTACGGCAGTTTTCTGATGATTTCCAACATGTTTGTGGGTGTGTCCAGATCATTTAAATACTGCACATCCTCCATAGCATTACAGCATCCACGCAGAAAGAGGCCGTACTCCTGGAGGGCCTTCACATCTTCCATTTTAATAGTGGGCCATGACAAGGCTCTCTCCATGTACGCTGCTGCCACCTTTTGCTCATTGCCGTAGTGCTCTTTCAGGAGAGCCTTTGCCTTCACATAACCTCTGTCCGACTCAATGTGCTGACAGCTCCTCACTAGCCCTTTTGCATGCCCTTTGGTGTGCTGTTCAAGGAAGTAGAGTCTGTCACAGTTGTTATTGGTGTTTCGCTCAACTCCATTTTCAAAAGCTTTAATAAACGAATGATACTTGAGTGGGTTACCATCAAAAATGGGAATTTCCCTTTTTGGAAGTGCTGAAAGGCATTGTTGTTGCATTAAAAGTGTTGAGATTTCATTTTGTTTCCTCATTATGTCCAGTACACTGTCATTTTGGGATGCATCAGTTTGTGTAACATTGGTCATAGGATCTTCAGGAGCCATTAGATATCGTTGGAGCATGTACGAAGGACCTGGGAGATCTTTTATTTCAGGTAAGTGAGTGACTTTAGGCTTCACAGCTGTCTGTGTGGTTTCAATTGCATTGGGTTTTAGTTTAACTGGCAGTGATGGAACAAATTCAGTGGCTTTGACATTAAGCTGTTGTTTTGAGCATGTCCTATCATAGTATGAGTTCATCCCATCTGAAACCTTTGACTTTGCTTTACTGCCAACACCGCTTTGTGATTTTATAACACTTAGTTTTGCCATTTCCTCAGCAATTTCATTTTCCAGTAAAAATTGTTCTCTTCTTTTGCGTAGCTTTAACTCCTCTTCATCCAATGCATGCTTTTCCTTTAATGCCTTTTGTTTTGCTGCCAAAACTGCAAGATTTGTTTCCGTTGTTAAGCGAACAGATGAGCGTGATTTCTTGGTTGCATTTGAGATGCTGTCACAGGGCTGTAGTTCATCTTGAGGATCAGAAACAGACAAATCCTTGCTTTTTCCGACAGGAATTTGTACTGCATGGTTTATTTCCTTTGTTGGTTGTTCAGAAGTATTTGTCTGTAGTGGTAATTCATTTGATTTTTCATGCGGATTTTCCTTTATCCATTTTTCCACTTGTTCCTTGAATGCATCACTGTAATCCATAATACTTGAAAACCACTCATTTTGTTTTTTATCTTCATCATCAGGAAGTAGTGGCAATAATTCGCAGTGCAGTTGTGTAGCCTTTTTACACAGTGCAGTCAAGTTATTCAGTTGTGAGGAGATTCCAGTTACATTTTCTTTTGAGTTCATGTGCGCTTTTATTTGCGGGATAAGCTCCTTGATTTTATTAACGGCACTTTTGCGCTCATGCTGCAACCGTGCGATTTTATTTTCCAAAGCTTTGACCGTCAGTTTGCTTTCCCTTTTTTCACGTTCCATGTTTGAACTTTCAGCAACAGCGTTTATTTGACTCATTTCCTTTAGATTGTATTTTGTATGAAGCAACACAATCACAATTCATTCAAGAGCGTATTTAAATCCATCCATAGACATTGCATTTTAAATTCATTGACAGTGCAGATTCGATCCAAGCAATTTCAACAAGCAATTGGCCTTCCTTTAGACAACATCAGCCGCCACTTATGCCACCAAGTCCCGACATCAAAATCCAATCAAACACGGAGAAGTTGCGCCACCATCAATGCGTCTTGCAACCAGCGTAACATCCATTTAATACATTGTCCTCATTTCACACAATGCATTCCAATCGAAGCGGATTCCTTAATCCACAAACAATTAACAGGTTCAGGCCTACCTGTTCCCAGGTGAATGGATGGCGTGGTGTGGCACTTAGCTGTGGCTCCTTTGTTTGGCTTGTGGTGACTTGGTTCCTTGGTTCCTTGGAGCGGCTTGATGATTTTCACTTTTTTCTTTTGCGCCAGATTTTGTTGACAAATGTTGCGGCTTCCAACACAAACCTTTTGCCGCTCAGAGTTTGAGGTTGGGTCCTTAGGTTCCTTAATTTGTGACGCGCTACTAATTTATGGCAAGAGATAGGCTACGCTGAGATCCAAGATATGCTTTTGTTGCTTTTATTGAACAAACCGCACAGAGTTATCACAGCGCAGCAAGGATGAATTATTGTAAAGATGAAAACCAGCGGATTAAACGGATACATAAGGTGATGAATGAATATATGTGGCGTGGCGTGGCGTGGCGTAGCGTAGCGGTCAACAAAATTATGGCTACTCCCAATCCTGACTCTCAATCATCTGTGTCACCGGTGAGTCCACACCTTTACGCACACACACCTCCGCACGCACACACGCCCACTCCCATATGAACCACCCCCTCTGCAACATACACACTCAAACTAATTGTGCTCCTCAAATTTAACCTTATATGTCCCTAACATAAAGGGATAGTTCACCTCTTTTGACATGAAGCTGTATGACATTCCATATTAGCAATATCATTTATTAAAGGGGATAGAGAATCAAAATCATCTTTTTCACGTTTTTGGTGTTAGTTCTGAGTCTCCCCGCTGTGGGGAGTACACACGAAGTGCCAGCAAGTGTCAGAACCTCAGTTTTAAGCACTCCCCGTTTTTGAATATCCCCCAGAATATCCCCCAATCCGTGTTTGTGAAAAAATGACGTCACTTTTTCAGCAATCGCCCCCCCCGCACCCAAGTCCACAGCCACCCCGTTTCAGACACGCCCCTTCGGCGAGAAACAGGAACTGGTGTGCCTTCCAAGGCTGTGAAAGCGGACTACGATCGTTACATATTCTTCCCCCGGAAAGCAATGTTCACGATCAATGGCTTTTATTTATTTTTAACAGCATCCCCAGTACATACAACCGCCGACTTTTCCTTTGCTCTGCGCATTTCACAGAGTACAGTTTCACAAACCTTGCACGATTCCGAGCAGGCTTCAGTCGGAATTTTGCTCATTAGAGGGTCAGTTCTGACAGGGACAAACAGACTGCAGCGAGCTGTGCGCTCCGCTGAGAAGGTGATCGGCTGCAGCCTCCCATCTATCCATGACCTGCACGTCTCCAGGACTATGGGGCGAGCAGGTCGGATCACAGCTGACCCTTCTCTATTTGCACCACTCCCCTCGGGCAGGAGGCTTCGGTCCATTCGGACCAGAACCTCCCGTCACAAAAACAGTTTTTTCCCCCTTGCTGTTGGACTTATGAACACTTCATAATCACCTCATAACCTGCCCCAGTCACTTTACCATCATTAAAATTGCACTAATGAAGCTGCACTGTTGTTGCTCTGTATATTGGATACTGTGTATTGTTGTACACACCTTGTACATTTTATATTCATATATTTTTATTCTTTATTTTTTATTATTATATCCTATGTTACATGTTTGCACCTTACGCCGCAGCAAATTCCTAGTTAGTGAACACTGTTCACTAACAATGGCAATAAAACGAATTCTGATTCTGATGAGCTTTCTTTTCAGTCAGTGTATTACTCTATAGCTCTGTTTTCAGTGAGAGCAAGGGCAGACAATCAAGCAACGGCAACCGAATAGCGCCAACACCTACCTGCATTTCATAATGAGGTTGCCAGATAAGCTCTGAAACGACGCCAATAAGGGAAAAAGACGCATTCTAAACCCAGCATAGTAACAGCTGTATCAGAGAGCCTTTTAAGGAGGTTCTGAGCCATTACAGACCCAACCAATTTTTTTGGGCTACATATCACATCACAGAACAAGGATTAATGCCCCATTCAACCTTTCTTTATCACCTTTAAATTTGACTGCGTCCTGTGAGCCGAGTTCCAGCCTCGTTTTGGCGTTGACGAAGGTAGTCCGGGTAGTTGGCTGTGGCTTAAAAAATAAAGCGTTTTGCTTCTCAAAATAATATGTGTTCAAAAGAGTAATACATTTGCATCACAAAATCGTTCAACCAAAAAAAGTCAGACCTCACAATCGCTTGGCCAGGACCCAAAAATCTTTACAATGGTTCGTGTTAATGGTGATAGCAGTTTGTCTGTTGCCACATTTTATTCCTATTTAGAATATGTGACCTAGAAAAGGTTAATGGAAACAGTTACAATAAGAGATCCATAAATCCATCCATCCATTATCTTCCGCTTCTCCGGGGGTCGGGTCACGGGGGCAGCAGCTTTAGCAGAGACAATAATCTGCTCAAACAAATAGAACCTGAAAAAAAAAAAAAAAAAAAGAAATTATCTTATTCTCTTTAGCCAGGGGATTCGGTCACCTTTTCTCACCATCAAAAATGTCTCTCCCGATATGTCTGATCTCTAAAATGACCATGTCTCCATTCACTAAATGCAGACGCTCCTAAATGGTTTAAGTATGAAAATTATGTGAATCACATGCTATGACCTTTGCTGTCACTCAGTTTCAAACCTGTCATTGGGCAAGAGGCAGGGTACACCCTGGACAGGTCGCCATCCATCACAGGGCCAACACAGATAAAATGAATGTAAATGTAATGTAAATGTACTTTATTTATACAGCCCTTTACAGACAATCTTTACGATGTACCAAAGTGCTTTATAGCAGGTAATAAATAAAGAGAAGAAGAAGTAAAAACAAACAAAAACAATAAAGCTTTCTGAAGATAAATAACCGTGTACACTCACTCCTTTGGTCAATTTAGAATCACTGATTAACTTAACATGCATATTTTTGGAATGTAGTAGGAGGCCGGAGGCCGGAGTACCTGAAAAGAACCCACGGGAATCTTCTCGCTGTTAGGTGACACAGTGTGAACCACTACACCACGGTGCAGGAATTATCATTGTTTTCATTGTTCTTATCATCATCTTCATAATAATCATTATTATCATTAGTATTATTATTACTGGATAGAAAAAGCATTAAAATACATAAAAGAATACAAAGAGAAACAAATAAAATCATTTAAATGAATTTAAAAACAAGCAACAGTCTAGATAAGTTAAAAGATATCGTGCAGATTTCATGCATAGACACATGAGAACAGAAATGTTTTTAACCTGGATTTAAAGACAATTAAAGTAATTAAATTGAAGACAATTCGTCAATAAAATGTATTATTTTCATAAATAAACAACCTACAAACACACTAAGTGTGGTATACTACATTACCCTAAAGGCATTGCGGTAGAATTTGCTGCTACGGAAAGCAATAGGTTTTTACGCCTTGTCCTTTTTGGCACCAATTAGCGTGTGCTTCTTTACAATAATGATGGAAGTCGAATCTAAGTACATAAAGTTGTGTAAAGGCGTTCACTTCTCTTACTAAAATCATTTAACGGACCAACCCAACAAAGACACTTTAGTTATCATTAATAACGTCTCGTTTTTGTGATCGTTGAGATAACACAAGCAGAAAAGTTTGCGCTAAAGTTAGCCGCAAAGCTAAAAACAACTGTAGCTAGTGGCATCTGTAAATGCGGCGGGGTCACGGTGTGTCATATATTTTAACGATTTAATAAGAAGTTAGCAATGCAAGATCATGGTAGTCCTACGAGAGGGAATGTGTCCTGGACTGGATAAAGATTTACTGCGGGGTCTGCGTGCTGCGGATATCCGAACAGGTCAGTGTGTGTGATTTTTGTGTTTCACAGGTTTGATAATCCTTCATCACGATTAAAAACAAGTAAGACACACAATAACATCCTGATTTCTTCGGTTTTTTTTTTCCAACAGTGGAAGACCTGGTGTCATCGGACCTTGAGGAACTTGCTCAGAAATGCTCCGTGTCCTATAAGGTACTGACAGGAATCCATCTTACTCTGAGATAAACGTCAATAATTAGGATGCATATGACTATGTTGACAGCATGAGAAGCAACCGTGCCAGAGTGCCTTCATAACCTCCTGTGTCGTTATTATAATGAAATTCCTCAATGGAATAAATCCTCCCACAGTGGTCATTATGCACATCCATGGTAAATCAATCAAAAACTGCTGAACTCTGCAGGTCCAAATGAAGGTTGAACAACACTTTTTGTTCGTTTGTTTTTAATTCATTGCACTCGCACCTGTGTGTTAGATGTCTGTGGTCAACTACAACGTTATGGCTCCGTAACTGTTATTGAGTCAAAGTCAACTTTATTGTCAGATCTGTATACGTACAGGACATACACAGGATTGAAATTACGTTTCTCTCAAACTCAATAGTGCAGCGCAGCGGTAGCATTTAACTTAACATTTTAATACACAGCAGAAATAAACTATGGTAACCGGTAAACAGAGTGACAGCACAATGTGGATATATGTATATATATACAAAGTCTCTGATATTGACATCAAAAGTAAAGTGGCATATGCCAAGTAAGTAAAATAAATATGTTTATGTGCAAATATATATGTGCACAGGGCCGGGGTGGGCCATTTTCTCAGTCCGGGAATTTAATTCAAATTCAGGCCACTCTGATATTTATTTAATTGTGGTTGTGTTAAATGATTTGCATGATTTAGTCTACCACCCTACCACCTTATGGTTTTCTTCTCTATGCCAATATTTTACATCACAAATGTCTATCTTGACTAACTACAGTATCTTCCTCTACCTGGCCCTTCAGTAGTTGTGCCCTCCTTGGGATCATCAGTAGCACTGGAAGTGGTCTGCTGATCTGATGCTAGAAAACAATCGATAACAATAAAAAATATATATTTAATAGTGAGTTGATAACCACAGTGTGCGCGCCTCTGTGGAAATGCACGATATGACGGCGAGACCAAATAGGTTAGTTGCAGAGGAGATAAGCGTGACAGCACATTTGAAACTGTTTGTCAAAAAATGGAAAAATGGAATGTAAAGCAAGTGTTCGGTTCGTTTACACACAGCAAGCACGGGACGTGAACGTGTCTGCATCTGCATTCGTGTTCAGTCCGAAATGGATAGAAATCAACAAGAAAACAGATTCTTCCATTCACATCAAAGCGTCGTGCCCGCGCGGTGTCCGGATAAGTGCTCATTGCAACTTGAAAATAGAACAGTCTATTCCTTGCACGGGCGTGAGCGGGCTCAGCTCACATTATAATAAATGGGAGGGGAAGGCTTGAACATGAAACATGATGCTGATTCCCGCGGATAGAACGCGCGTGCAGACTCTCCAAAAAAGGCAACTAAACACCCCAACGTGCTCGCGCTGCCCCTGCCCTGCCATACTGCCCCTGTCCCTGCGCACGCGAACCATGTACAATATTTGCATACAGCCCTTCTAAATAATTATATTTATTTTAATTGCATGTTTGAGATGCATTTAATAACAAATATCAAACAACAAATGTGATCGCCCCTATTTAATATTGCGTTAGTAACCACATGTGCGCGCCTGTGGGAATGCAGGCTACAGTTGATGAGGAGATAAAGCGTGATAAAGCGTTAAGCAATTGTTCATCAGAACTGGAATGTAAAGAAAGTGTTCGGTTCTTCTTTGAATATAGGAATACACTTCTAAATCATATAAATTGTGAGATTTTACATATTTAACAACAAAAGCTGTCAGATGACAGTTGAGTTGACATTGCAAACGTTCGCCACGTTATAGCCTATTTGATCAAATTCACAACCAGGCCTATTATCCATATCTCTCAGTAACCTACCAGCTTGTCTTGAGAAGATATCTGTCAATTTGGCACATTTGGCTGCCACCTCCTGTCTTTTTTTGAGCTTAGCCCTCTCTGTTCCACCTGGCCTCTTTCTACCCTCCATCACTGACCGCTCTGTTTCGCGCCATTGTTATTTAAAAGACGAGCCATGGGCCAAACCATCTGAAACATTTGGGAGGAGAGAATTCCCTTACATGGTAGAACCTATTTAATCTGCTGTGATGCAGCAGGCGGCTGCGCTGCAATGGTGAATTTATGCAGACTACAGTTGAATTGATATTAATGCAAGAATAAGATAAGTGACAAAAATTAGTTACAACTATTTTCCCCATGGGCCAAGCAGCCCAGGTCGATGGTTTGGGCCAGGATAGGTCCCGGATAATACCATTGCCAAACCGGCATTGTATGTGCAATGTAAATGTAAAGGTCCTTGATGTATTCTATGACTAAAATTATGGTATGCAGTGGATTTGGAGTAGTGCAAGTATAACAGTAGTGCAAATTGATTGTTCAGATTTGTACAGAGATGAGTGCAAAAACAGTTCTTAATGAGTTTGGTGTTGAATTTGTTGAATCCCCTCATGCTGCCTCAACAGCTCTGACCAGTCGGGGCGTGCACAAAAAGCATCTGAGGGTCCAGTATGTTAGCAATATATCCTTTTGTTCCTGTGAGTTCGGAAGTGGGATGTTTGCGGATCTTTGTGCCTCGCAAAGGTGTAGACACGTACCAGTTTGACAGACATAAATTCATAAACTACTGGCCCATAATTTGGCATCTCACTGCGTGGTGTGCAGTGTCTGTAAGAAACTTTACATTAAAGGGGAAGTTCGTTTTTTTAAACCTGGACCTTATTTCTGGCATAAAATACGTTCATCTACTCACCGGTAACAGTTTGGTGAAAGTCGGCGTCCTTCGGACGCTATTTAGATCAGTCGAGATCCACATATATCCATATAACCGGAGTGAACGGGGCGTAGACAATACAGCCTCTAAATAAGGTATTATCTGTCTTTATTTCACCAATACTGTAAGTCGAATGAATGAATGAACGAGTACTATAGCACTGTTAGTTCAGAGCTGCCGTGTTGTTGTTATTGGGGGCTATCGGGGGGCTTATGGGAGCTTTCTACACACACATCTAGTGGGATGGTGGCATCGACACTTTCACCAAACTGTTATCGGTGAGTAGATGAATGTATTTTATGCCAGAAATAAGGTCCAGGTTTAAAAAAAAAAAATGAACTTCCCCTTTAAGATTGGTGTTTTGGTAGTTTGGAGGTTGCTGCTTTAGGAGTGTGCTGTTGGCATAAATAGGGGTTGAATGATGTGAAAAAATACTGTATTTCGGTGCTGTACTGGTAGAAAAAAAACCCCACCCCTTATTTATTTATGTTTCACTTAAATATTTTACTTAAAGTGACCTTAAGCAGTAGTTCTCCAGACTTTCTGAAAGTCTGTCAAAGTTTTTCTTTAGAGATTGGCTGCTTTTTCACCAATCTTCAGTCCTTTCCATGTATCCGACCATATTCAGAGGATTTTCAGACAATTTATCAAAACAGTATTTTTGCAGCCTCTCATATGATATAAACACCAAAGATAACACAGTTTGAAAGACGAAAAGTAGTATTTTGTGCACCAACAAGGTGATTCCCAAGAACCTGTGAGCTGAAACTCTATCAAGTGTAAAAGTCAAATCTAAAAAACTATCTACAGCAGATGAACAGTATATGAAGGGATGTCCTTAAGAAAGAGGAAAAAATCCAGCAAAGACCTGACACAGGAGCTGAGAGATGCATCTGGACCTTCAGCTGATCCATCTGCTGTTGGCCCAAGCCTCATCAGAAATGGGCTCCATGGAAGGGTGGCTGTCAGGAAGCCGTTCTTAAGGAAGGGAAACAGGGAGAAAAGGCTGAGCTGTGCCAAAGGACACAAGAAGTGGGCTGAAAATCAGTGGCAGCAGGTCTGATGGAGGGATGAATCCTCCCCAGAGCCCGGAGCTCAACATTACTGAAGCAGTGTGGGGTCATGTTGGCAGAGAACGGAACAAAAGGCAGCCCACATCCAAAGAAGAGCTTTGGGATGTCCTTCAAGAAGCCTGGGGAAACTGTTAATTTCATAAACTCTGTTTTTGCCTTATATATGGCATTTTCAGCAATGTTTTTACATGTTTTAATAAATTGCAGTAGAAACGGAAGAGGGGAGCATGTCATTAGCACAGTATTATAAGCTGCAAGTGTGAAATAAACTAACACCAACCATGTGAATGCCAACATGCAGGTTTTCCCAGGAGAACGTTGCATTTGAACAAGAAATTAAAATTCAATTAGATAAAAGTTTAAAATAGAAATTAGAAATACTTTATGTATCCTGACGGGAAATGATATTGCTGCAGAGAAACACTGTTTTTAAAACATTCATTATAAGCTGTCATGATGAGGAGTTATTGCTCCTGACAGGAAGGACCTCCTGTATCTCCCTGTGTGACAGCAGAGCTGAAGAAGCCTCGTGCCGTCACTGTTTCATCCTTCACCTGTCAGTGCCGTGCGCATGTTGGAGCTGATCAGTGCACGACAGACTGCATGTCCATGAGCATCAGAGTTCAGAATGTATTTGTAAGATTGAACTCCACAGCATGGTTGTGACTACATGTTGTTTGTAAACCGCATGAAAAGGTGCTTGTTGGATTTTCAGCTAACTGGCTGAAAACCATAATCTTCAAAAACAAAAAACAAAAAAAAAGGTATCTTCTGATCCAGCCCTCCACCTAATGCACCAAGTTTGGAGATCCAGCTGGAGGCAAACTTTTATTTGTGTCCTATCTGCAATTTTAAGGCAAATAGAAATACAATGTTTATGGTTTAGTGTTCAGTGCCAATAAATGGCTTTTTGCTATTAAAGTGCTCATCTATTACTAAGCTTTTATTAGGCCTTTTGCTATAATAGTGGCATAAAATGAGCAGGAAAAGACACTTAAATAGTTAATTGCAATGATTTGTTCGACAATTGAACTTCAAATTAAACATTTATAATCCTAAAAGCCCTTATTATCATTTTCAGCTGCATGACATTTTTGATAAATGGACCTGTTAAGAAATAGAGATCGTCCTTCAGATATGGCAGTAGATGTACAACGAATAACAGAAATGTTTTCAAACACCAGGGAACTGCAAAACTCCTTCTTCGTTCTCCTACAAAGTCCTCCCTCTACAGTTTGAACTTACAAAGACATGTCGGCACTCTTTGCTTTCAATCGCTCTGCAGGGAGAAAGGAAAAGAGCTCACGGGAGAAGTTCTGCTTAAGATTTCTGCTGAGAGTTGACCTGATGGGCAGATAACAAGACACTATTTTTTTTGTAATACAAATAGTTCTTTTTTTTTTTTTTTTTTACCAAACTTTTAAAAGACAAAAGAGTGCAAATGACCACGGAGGAGGCCCAGGGAGGCCTAATAGATGAAAGTTTATCAGTGAAGGATTGTGTGGATGGACAGGACAGTGAAGTCACCCCAGACCAGACGAGTGTGTGTGTGTGTTTAAATCATTAAACACCCTTGTTGCTTCGTGTGTCTGGACATGCAGTCTCAGCATGTATAGAGAAATCATTTTGTTAACCTCAAACTCAAAGGGTTAGTACAACTTATCATCACACATTTTCTTTTCATGCTGTCTATGTTTCGTTTCCTTTTTTTAAGACCCCTCATCAGCTTGCTTGTTTTGGCTGTGAGAATATCACCTTCACCAAAGGGTTGAACGTGTCGATTCAATCTTTCATTTTTAATAAGAATTTGTACCTGGTTCGGACTTTTTTTTTTTTCATTTGGAAAGAAATAGAAAAACATTCAAAGAAGTTTTATTTTAGAAAAAGATGTAGAAAAACTGGTCTCCGAAAGCAGCCTTTTGGTGTCTGAACTGACATATTCTGTACAGGGAAGGTTGAGCATCCAAGATGCATTGTGAATGGATGTGGACATCAAAGATTTCCACCCACAGGATCACTGTGCTTTTCAAACATTGTTTTTTTCTATCACTGCCTGCAGCAGGTTCAGGTTCATCCCAGTGGCTGTGCCAGAATTTCTTCTCAGTAAACTCAGCCTGCAGGCATCTCAGGAGCTGATAACCAGCATTCCTGTGGTCCATCAGACTCCTGCTGACGATTCGAACCATTGTTGTTCCCACAAACTACAACATCCCGCACACATATATCTAACAGCAGCCTCCTACAGTTTAATCTAAACTATTGAAAGCAAAGTTTTAATTTAAAAAGCAGGCCTATCTTGTGAGCCAACGTCCCCAACTGAGGCACCGACCTTCCCACTAATTGACACCCAACAGATTGACCTTATTACCCTAAATAGATATCGGCTGTTGGACATGAGTTCTAACAAGAAATCTTCGCTGTCCAGAAGGACAGCCTCGTCAAAATGTGAGTCTACTCAACAACAGTGAGTGCACTCTCCAGCATCCCACATTAGCTGGGTTAGTGAACATTGCTTTCATGGAGTGTTTTGATCCAGTGTTTTATGATCCAGTGGGATGCAGTCTGTGTTGTCAGATAAGCTTTCAAATGTACTCAAACAAGTTAATTCCAAGTTCCTTAGACAGTCTCGAGCACATTTGTTTTAAATCGAAATCCAAAGAGCCAGTAGGATGATGGCGTGCAGAGCTAGTGTTTGACCAGTGTAGGTTATAAGTTCCTGATGCTGTTTATTTAGAGAGATGGGTTGCATAGCTGACATAAGATGCCCATATTTGTAATAGTACTCGGTGTTGCTTTTGAATCTGATATAAAAACAAGTTGTTGACTAATCTTTTTAGCCACCAAAAAGATGGCTAAGCTTGAATTCACATTTAGAACTAAAATGTTTCAATGATGTAGTTTCTGGAAATGGATCTGAACTCAAAACGCACGTGTCAACTAGGCAAATTTCTGCTAAAGCTGCCTTAAATGCAGAGAAGTCTGCTCTCGCTTCTTGTTCGTTCGCCTTGTGAACGATTAGGACAAAAAATGCAAACAATCGACCAACTAATTAATCGGTATCCGTGGGAGAGTAAAAATGATGATCTTATTTGATCAGTCTTTTTGTTCTCAACTGTCACCTTTCTCACCAGAATAGAGAACAGGTGCCTTCAGATCACAGGAACCTCTTTGTTGTTCTTATATCAGTTGGAAGGCGTCTTCCCTGTTCAAGTTTACACACTACCGGAAAGGGAGCCTATCCTGGCTCATTGAACTTCTTTTATAGGCTCCTTCGAGCTTCTGTTTTTGAGTGGGAACATTCCCAGCATTAGGAGAACCATCTGAGATGCAAGTGAAAAAGGTTATTTGTCCAAAATATTCCACCGCACCGTGGTTATTGAAACATAAAAAACACAACACTAGAAACAGCTATTCCTGCCGAAAAGTCTGACCGCCGGTGGTGGAAACATCTAGCCTGGGTGCCAGCCGAACTTAGCCCCGCCCATAAAAGTTTTGGTCGGGAAGTTCGGTCTGGCTCTGCTCAGTTGGGAAATCATTATGCCCGACATGGAATCGGTCGACCCAATCAGATTGCCAGGGCGGGCTTTATACGATGATGGACGGATGATCAACAGGGACATTATCGACTACGTCACTAAAGAGCGCTTGGTTTGACTTCGTTTGAAACAAACATGGCTGCCGCTGGAGAGCTAGTGTGTGTAGATTCTGCCATCGAGTCTGTTCTACAGGATCTCCACATTGCATTCATTTTGAAAGACGAACAGAGGAACGCGATAAAGGCTTTTATCGGATAGAAAAGATATTTTTGCCGTCCTTCGTACAACAAGTGTATGTCGCTTAATCTACGTCACAAACTACGTTGCTCTGATTGGTTGTAGGTCTATCCAATTGAGCGAAGAGGCATTTTTTCTCCTGGTTCGGTTGAAACACGCCCCATACTCAAAACTCTATCCAGCGGTATGGGACTCACATTCTGACTAGAATCGTGAGTATAACGTAGTCAGGCTAGGAAACATCACCCATAAAAGCAACAGTTCTTAACCTCTGTCTATAAAAAACGGAATAAAACAGAGGGGTTGGGCTGGCAGTGAAGCCCCGGTTTAATTGAGCTTCTGAGCATCAAAGGAATTCTGACGTGACTTTGACATTACTTTGGAGTTCTCATCTGTGGTGGGAATGCTAACGGAGAAGAAGCCCATCAAAGTATAGGTATGAGATCCCCAGGCGCCACAGCCCTCTGAGGGTGCGCAAAACTAAGGTGAATTTGATGTCATGCTTTGTAGGATTGTGGTAATTAGGTTAATCTACACATCATATTGTAAGGGATACTGCTTGCTCTGAGCCGGTCCTTTGTGTGCATGGACCCTGCATCTTTCAGGATCATGTTTTCATGCACACGCTGGGGGACTCAATTCTGAAATCATGTCTTAGTCCATCTCAACTAGAAATGACAAAATGTTTAATGTAACTGCCCAATTGCAAGTAAATTAAGTTTTTATAACAAAATTTGATTTTATAGCAAGCCTTCGCTATCACTCACTGCCAATGACTCAGTATAATGAACTCATATCTGAGCGATGTTGGAAGTTTTATTATCAGTTTAATAATCGGGCCAAGAAGGGTGGCAGAATCAGGGGATCAGATTTCAGCACAAAAACTGATATCTTTGACCAAAGTACTGCCAAGCTGTTCATTAGCTTCTGGACCTTTTGTAGCTTTTAAGTATGTGCACCCACTCAGACCAGAAAGTTTACAATGTAGTGGGGTATTAGGTAGTGTGTCTGTCAGCAAACCAGCCCTGCAAGGGGATATTTGATGGTTGAGCTTGTTTCTTTGCACCACAATTCAAGTTTCCACAGATAAGGACCCTTTTTCTGTCTCCTTTCCTGTCCCTATCGCATCATCTTCTCCTTCGGACGTGACTGTTTTGCCCCCCATTCCCGTTAGCTACTCTAACTCACGAAATACTGCAGCTTTATTTGATATAAAGGTCCTGCTGGCTAAACAACCCTAGTCACATATCAATAGATACATGAACAAAGAATTAGACTTGAAAAAAAAAATATGGTTGTTTTTTTTATTTTGCAATTTTTAAATTGCATGTAAAAATAGAAAAAATATATCTTTCGAAGCAAATTGATAAGCTGGTGGTAAAGCCTGTCTTCACCGTACGGGATCTTGCCTTCATTGTGGGCTGAAGCGTTACGGACTTCTCGGCCTAATTAATGAGAAAGCATGAAGTGTGTGATTTTGTGTCCAGCTTTGTATTCGTTTGCTCTTGTGTGTTTCTAATGCCCAGTGTTTTTTTTTTTTTAAGTAGTAATGGGGACACGAGGCCCTGTAAGACTCTCCAGCTGATTGGGTGCAAACGAGATTCGTACTCTTTGGCAAAATTTCTAATGCAGAAAATACAGCTGCAACACTCCACATGGTCTACTAACAAGGCACTGTGTACTGATGGAAGGGGGGGTGGACTTTAATCTCTGCCAAGATCAATGTTGACAAAGTGATGACTATGGATCTGCAGCATTTTATTTCATCCGTTATAATTAGCCAAACAAAGGCTCATTGTCATCTATGCCTGTTGCTGTGATTCAACTTAAGGGGGAAGTACTGTGACTGTGCTTGTGTAAGGTAGTTATACATGCAGCATCAAGTTTATTTCTAGGTGCAGCTGGGATGAAATTTAAAGAATCTCTGTCTCGTAGCAAATTTTTTGATAGACTGCTTGTCTTATCTCACACAAAACTACAAAATGATTTCCTTTATTTTGGACATTTACAACAGCTCTGAGATTTCCTGTTGAACAAAAAAAAAAGTAATGTGCCCATCACAGCTTTTAACATCACATTAATATAAGATAACGATGTAAAAAAAACTGAAAGTATTGTCAAAAATGGCACGTTTCAACATTTATTTGTTTTTCATCAGTGATTTCCGTCCGGAAAAAGCCACATCATTGTTTGTTCTTGTTTCCTGGCGTCACCCATACTGAATGTGCTTCACCTCTTGGCTTGTCTGCTTCTTTGATGAGATTGATGCATATCCATAACCTGTTCTTGGGTTAAGTAATTAAGTATCATGCTCCATTTGCCAACTGTGTACTCTCAAACGTCTCACAAAAAGGCCATCCACAACCGCCGGCTCCTCCACTTTCTCCTGCATTAATGCCCTCCCAACTGCATTATTCTCCTGTTCCCCTTTGGTGGCAATAGGTATCTTATGAGGTGGAAAATAGTGCAAATATGGTCAATCTCCTGCTTAAAAGAACCTGCAACACAAATACAGTACTATGGATAATTGTTGAGAAACCCTCGTTTCTATGCATCTTACTGCTAAGCAGCCAGACTTTCTTGTAATCTTGAGCAACAGTTCTTCAGGCTTTCTGAAGGTCTTTCACAGATTTTCTTTTTCTGGACATTCTGCTTTTTCACTCAGTGTATTGTATTTTTTACATGTACCACTGACCAATGGATCCTTTAAAGCTGCAGTCTGCAGGATTTGTTGTTGTCATACGTATAGTCCTAATTTTTGGCATTTCAAGAGTTTACATGATCTATCAGAACGCTTGAAGTTGAAAACGGTGACCTCCGTAGTCGCAAAATGCAAGAAATGCTTATTTTTAACCGAAAAATAAAAAGTTATTCAACTTCCTGTCCCGCCCCATCAAAACACATGAGAACTCACCTGTCATTTGCGATCATGGAAGACACAGTAAGTAGACTAGCCCGTAATGAAGTTCTATAGTCCAGATAAATAAGCGTGGGGACGAGCCTACCTCGGTGATTGACAGGCAGCAGAGCCCAGCTCATAACCTGATTGGTTACCTTTTACCGGTCCGGTCTGCAATTTTGTAAACAAACCTGCTGGCTGGAGGGACCTAGCGGGACATATAGGGGACCTAGAGAACTCGTTTTTTTTTTGTATTGGGGTATTTAATGTACTACTTTCAGAATCCCCGGACAGTTCCAGGCATTATGCTTGAAAAAGAATTGCAGACTGCAGCTTTAACTGTTGAAAAAGGCACACAACTCAAGGGAACTAGTGTTGTGTCAACAGATAACAAACAACTTATCAAAAAAAAAAAAAAGATAAAATTTTATCTTAAGGGACTTTGTTTCTATCACCCCGATTTTTTTCCCTTTTTTTCGGTTGCATCTTATGAAAACAAACTTGAAAACAAACTATGACTTGACAGACATAAAACAGTATTTTTGCAGCAACAAGGTGATTCCCAAAGGAGCTGAGAACTTGGCATATCTCAGCATTGTGTGTCTGTCCTTAAAACATTTGAG
This sequence comes from Odontesthes bonariensis, assembly GCF_027942865.1. Lineage (NCBI taxonomy): Eukaryota > Metazoa > Chordata > Actinopteri > Atheriniformes > Atherinopsidae > Odontesthes > Odontesthes bonariensis. The sequence continues at coordinate 4,172,774 of NC_134521.1, forward strand.
GAAACTGGACAAGAAGAAGTAGTGTCGGGCCTAAAAAAAAATATATATATATCTACAGCAGATGGTAGTATCTGAAAGGGATGTCCTTAAGAAAACAAATACCTGACAGGGCCTGAGAGATGCATCTGGACCTTCAGTTGATCCATTACTTTTGGCCCAAGGCTCATCAGAAATGGTCTCCATGGAAGGGTGGCTGTCAAGAAGCCGTTCTTAAGGAAGGGAAACAGGGAGAAAAGGCCGAGATAAGCCAAATGACACAAGAAGTGGGCTGAAAATCAGTGGCAGCAGGTCTGATGGAGGGATGAATCCTCCCCAGAGCCCGGACCTCGACATTACTGAAGCAGTGTGGGGTCATGTTGGCAGAGAACGGAACAAAAGGCAGCCCACATCCAAAGAAGAGCTTTGGGATGTCCTTCAAGAAGCCTGGAGAACTATTCCTGAAGACTCCTTAAAGAAAGGACAGAAAGCTCGTCTCAGAGGGTTCAGGCTGTGTTGGAGGAGAAAGTGCTCATAACAAATACTGACTTTCAAACTCTGAAACTGTACAAACTCTGTTTTTGTCAAATATATGCTTCAATAAATTGTTGTACCTCTTTCCTGTTTGCTGGCATTACACTACGAGGCGGCTCAATGATGTTGCATAGCGCTCCACTTCATTCGTAGGTTATTAAAACCTTATTTATTCAGCACACTTCATTTTTTTTCCCTCATTGATCTTTGTTCCTGTGACACACTGAAACGTTGAAACGATAGCTCATGTCATTACTCTGTTAAACCATTTGTTACATTTGAAGATTAATCTCAGAAAATAATCCAGCGTCACCAGGTCGGTTTGGCTGTTATTTATTTCAAGATAAAACAGAACTTTTTGAGTCTAATTATTAAGTTTTAAAAATAGACCTAATGAGAAGTTTGGGCTTTGTTTGAAACATTCCTCTGCACACATCATAACAACCCCAGTTTTACCTTTTGCCTTTGGATTATCATAAATAGCTCAGTCGCACAGAAAAGCTACTTAGTCCAACAACGCTGGCTTAGATCCATGAATACATGTGTTCCAGCTGATCTGTGCTGAAGGTGTGTGAACCCTGTGCGCTCTATCTCTGTATTCCAGGCTCTGTTTGCCATCCGCCGAGTGCTCCTGGCCCAACATACAGCATTTCCCGTGTCAGGCGCTGATCTGTACGAGGAACTGTTGAGCTCCACAGCCATCCTCTCCACTGGGAACCCCAGGTAAAGGCAATTCCGTGCACACAGCAGAGCATGCTGCTTTGTCTTTCAGGGACTGGGGGATTTAACAGTGGGCTCAGTACCACAAGGGCTTAAAAGAAGGTTCATCTCCCAAATCACATACCCCCAGGAGCACACTCCCAAGGTGTGTGACGGTCACGCTGGCATTTCCATCAGTCCCTGTGTCATCAGATTAAAGCCCTTTGGTTGGTTTCATAAAGGTAACAATATTTTGTCTGGCCTGAAAGTCAAAGGACATTTTGGTTTATGAACTTAAATTTTTTTACAAGCACTGCCAAATTAATGTGAGCTGGTCTGTTGGAGATAGTGGATGGTTTCATAAGGTTTGGAATTATTGCTTTTCAGCTTTACAGGCCATGTCAGGTTATGCATAGCCTGAGAAATTTGTCTGAGAATCACTCTGTCATCACTTGCCATCATTTCGCTGCATCTCCACGGTGGGGGAGATCTGAAACTGCTGTCTGTGGAAAGATAAATACTTTAAAAATGATGCCTGTTAAATAAATATTCTGAAATAAATGATTTGGCAATAAAATAAATCCTATAATAAAGAAATAAATGCATAGATGCAAATACAGTTCAAGAACAATTTGAATTTATTCCAGCTTTAATGTAACGATTAACATAAATTTGAAAATAATACGTTATTAATTCGTTAAATTCTAAACTTGCAGTACACTTAATTGCATTTTATTTTTTTTTAAGTAATTATGTGTCAGTAGTAGTCATAATTAGTTAATTAACTGAATTATTCATCATAAGCTGTCATTGCATACGACTATTGCTGCAGGCAGGAATGACCTGCTGTACTGTGCTCTTTTTTTGCAGTCAAGCTAAAGAAGCTTCTGACTGAACACATTCTATTGTTTCATCTCGGTGTACGCAGTATTGTCCATTATAGTTCATTAACTTGTGCAGCTTTCATTCCCCAAAGTCGACAATCGTCCCCATATTTACATTTAAGATGAAGCGATTGTTTGTCACAAAGTTGCTGACCAGTTCCCTTTACTCAGCCTCTTCTGTCAGAGTACAGTCCCCCTGTGGTACTCCTGTGCTGCTGACCACCTTCTTAGAAACACATCCCTTCAGTCTCACAAACTGTGGTCTCTTTGTGAGGTAGTCAGTGATCCACGAGCCAGTAACAGTGTCCATTACTGTCTTGAGGTGGAATGTTAGGGCAGCTGGTCTCTAGTCGGTGAGGGCAGATGGATGAGATTTTATAGGAACTTGAATAAGGCACTATGTCTTCCACAGAACTGGAACTTTCTCCTGACTAAGGCTAACGTTGGAGAGGTGCTGTAAAATCCCACATAGCTGCTCTGCACAGGCCGTCAGGACACTGGGGCTGACACCATCTTGGCCCTCAGCCTTGTTCTGGTTCAGTCTCTCCAGCTGCTTCTTCATCTGACTGATGGACACAGACAGGCTGGGGGGGGGGGTGACAGGGGGAGATCTCAGTGTGTCCTAATGTGGGGGAAGATGTTGGTGAGCCTACATTTAGATCCATAAATGAAGTGCATGGTGACATTATGGAGGCGATGACAGGGAAGCTGCGGGTACAGGTAGGGTGAGAAGTCTGTGTAATTGGAGAGCGGTGAGGAGCATTTATCTGATCTGAACTTATTGATGAACGTGTTCAGCTACATGGCTCTGTTCAGGCTTTCATCAGTTCGCCCTTCACTTTAAAGCCTGCAATCTTTTTCATCCCTGACCACTCATCTCTCAAGTTGTTTCTGCTGGAGCTTTTTTTTTTCCGTGCACCTTATTGCTCTCGCTTATCTTATTTTTTTTAGCTGCTTAATACAGTCCTCAATAACTCCCTGTTTTCCTCCCTGAAGGATTTCGTCTTCACCTTCAGCAGCTTTTTCAGGTCACTGGTGATCCACGGTTTGTTATCTGGGAAGCACCTCGCTGTCGCTGTGGGAATGATACTGTCGACACAGAAGTGAATGTAGTTTGTCAAACAGTCAGTCGTGGCACTGATGTCCTCTCCATGAGGCTGACGGAGGCTACTCCAGTCCATGCAAAACAAAACCGCACATCGTTTCCAGCTTCCTTAGACCATTTCTTCAAAGTCTGCATGGTTACAGGTTGCTGCTGAACAATGGGAGTATAGTTGGAGGATATAAGCAGATTGTGGTCCTAGTTGAAATGTCTAAAAATTGTCACAAATGTGCTGAGATGCTGCGTTTGTGACCTAGTAACAACCGAGCTGATGATGTCACAGACGGCTTCGGGCAGCAGCGCAGGGTAAGATTTCCACAACTTACCCGAATCACATGGATAAGCTCTCAGTAGGTCTTCTTGAAGTAAACTCGCAGTTAGCACTTCAGTGCTAGTTCCCTGGTATTGATCATCTCCTTCACAGTCACACGTCCAAGATTACACATCTGTCGTTAACAATCAGTTTCTGCAGCCATGTTTCAGTGAAACACACAATGCTGTATTCTTAATATTCTTGCTGCTTCTTCGCGAGTGCTCCAAGCATTTCGATTTTATTTGCTATCAACCTCACAATATCCGTAACAATCGAGGGAAGACTTGGTTTAAACTTCCTCCACCTACTTCTCCATCGTGCCTCTGCCTGACCTCCATGGCATTTCCTCTTCAACTCAACTTGGGGTCTTTTTTTTCTGCAACTTGCTGCCACGATGATTCTAGAATTGAGGGTACACCTCTGTGCTTAGTCCTGTTTTTTTCTTTTTTTACAGCAGATCAGGATGGTGTTTCACTGCAGTCCTGCAGTGACGACACATTTTGGCAGCAACGACCGACTTCTTTGCTTGTTGTTCCATTATGGCTCATATATACGCGAGCCTAAAGTGGCTTCTGATATATCAGCTGCATTAACTCTGCGCCCAGCTTGACCACTTTCTGTCAGAAAAAAAACAAACAAACAGAGCTGACGGCTCCGTTTAAAACATTATAGCCGCACATCGCAAAAATCAAAGTTTAATGACTTGGAAGAAACCAGCATGACACTACAATATAATGCAAGCAAACACAGCATCACATAAAATGTTTGCACAAAGATGGAAGCTGGCATCACTCGACTGCAGTCACTGCACAAAGCACAGAGGCTAATGTCCCTCAGCCAGCATGCAGACAAATTTGTGTGACGGTCCAACATGCCATAATTTACAAGTCAAACGTACTATTTCAGCATAATTAATAACCACAGGTGTTTTCTCTCTCTCCGTGGCTCTTTTTAAGTGGTTTTCAGTCATTAGTTGGAGCTTTGGATTAGTGATATGAAACTAAATCACAGAGTGAGGCCAGTGTGCTTTGTGCATGTCTTGGGTGCTCCCTATTGGTGAAAAGCTGAACTGATGAGTGCTCCTCTGTGATGTCTGCAGCGTCACACTTTGCACGGCGAGTTTGCAAAGGATAATTAAAGTGAAACCGCAATCACAGACTATTGAATATCTTCAGAAATAAATACCAGTAATCAAATGTATTATTTCAATGAAATGTCTTTCAAAAGAGATATTTCTGAACCACAACAGAGTAAAGCTTTCACGTGGTGAAATAAATACCCTGAATGCATGTTGGGACCTGTCATTAATATTTAACAACGTCTTGGCCTTCTAGAGGTTTCTTGCACTTCTGCTGATTCCTGATAGCACCGTTCCACTGCTATTAGTTCAAGTGCTTTTGAGTTTGAAGTTGTTCATTTTTCAGTCCTGCCTGTAGAAGGTTTTCAGAGGGACTTAGCTTGTCGTGGCTTGTCGCTGGACAGTTTGAATTTTTTTTTTTTTCTGACATTAATTGGCTGTAAAAGACATTGATAATCTTCCAAAACAATGAGGCCAAGAGGAAGTAAAGCAGCCCCACAACATGATGGAACCTCTACCATGTTTTACAGTAGATTGGGTGTTTTTGGCCTTATGGGCATAATAAAGCCCATAAAGACGAGATAATATTGAGCAGTTAAAGCTGCCGTCTGCAACTTTTTTTTAGTCATATTAGCTTGAACTGTCATGGGATTCTGGGAGTAGAATATTAAATAGGCTGTTTAGGAAAAATCCCGAATTCTGTAGCTCCCTCTGAAGCCTGTAATCATGCTTGCAAAAATCGAGCGCTCCCGGCTGTTTTTAACCAATCACGTTAGGTTTATTATTTATCTATTATCTGAGCAGAACAGTCACCAACCACGTCTTCCATGCTGAGCGTGAGTCTGCCCCCAGCCTGTGTGCGCGCACACTGGTGTGAACTCACGTGCACAACCTCGTCCACAGATGGGGAGGGACCTGAAAGTTGTATCAGTTCGAATTTTCCGACTTTAGACTCGGAATTTTGAAAACCTGCCGATGGCAGCTTTAAATGAAAAATATCCTCTTATATCCTGAAATAACTGATATTTTTTACCCTTACAGCCACCATAAGATGCCACTAAATCCTGTCATGCGCACACACACTAAAACAGGACCCCCCCATACACATATATATCCATATAAAAAAATATATTTAAAATATATATATATATATATATATATATATATATATCTATATATATATATATATATATATGTGTGTGTGTGTGTATTTATGAAATGTAAGCCCTTTTAAGGCTTCCCTAATCAAAGACTAAGCTGGAGACTATCGGGTCCAAGTGTTCTGAGCTCAATCATGAGTGCAGTGACTCCTCAATCTGTGTCTGTGACTTCTCAAGGGCGATCACTTTCATCTCTGAGTCCTTACATGAACACAACGTGAAGTTTCACCATCAGCGCCGCCACTCCACCCTGTTGTCAGTGTAGGCGGGGATGATGCAAGTCCATCCCCACCAATTCTTCTCTTGACAATCACACAGTGAGTGGGAGGTGGGAGCCACAGGCTCAACCCTCACACCAGGGGTACCTCGGCTATGTAAATGTAAGCGTGCGTCGGTCACATCTATCTTTACAAGTACGATTACAAACTACAATCCACAAAACTTAACTGCACAGATCCCCGGTCTCAGCTTCAATAGCAAATCCAAACACTGTAGGGATCGGGGGGATAAAGTATTGTAACAAACAGCTCTTGTTGAAATCCCAATGGGAGTCTCGGGAAGTAGATCTGCACTCATTCACAAGAGTTGTCTCAGGTACAAAAAAAAAAAAACGCTTTGATACATATGACATTAGAAATTTGGTTGGATGAAGCAGAAATTCTCTGACACATGAGTATTTAATGTTGGAACTTAAAAGAAGGGGGGGGGAATCCAAAAAATGAAGAGTGTGAAACCTGTAGTTCCTGTTTTCTGACGAGTTTTTGCTGCTCTTTGGTCTTGGGACACGTTTTATTTCAGCATTCTGGTACTAAGGTTTTAGTACCGTCTCTCAGCCCAACTCCAGTGAACACAAAAGCAGCACCACAGACAGGATCTGTGATCATCTGCAGAGCTAAGCATCCCGAATCAGTTTTGTGTTAGTAACAGTTTGACTGATGGTTTTTATTCATTCTTATCGGTGCTGTTCCTGTCAGGCGATTATCGGCAAAATTACAAAGAATTGACTCGCTGAGCTTTATAAAACGTGGCTGAGAGTTGGATCATAGACCAAGGATTCATTGATTCAACTTTTGCCTGAATCTGTAAGAATGTGTTACATAGATGTTGTCAGTCTTACAACGTATCTGATGAGGCAGTTCTGCACTAGTAAAAAATATTGAAGCAGCAATTCGCACAAAAAAAAAAAAAATGACGATGATACACACACACACACACACACACACACACACACACACACACACACACACATCTGGCAGCAGGCTGAGTGGAATTCTCACGTCAGCAGTTTGGAGGTTGAGTATTACAAAAAGATAGAGTTTTAATGATTATGCCCCTACCGTATGTGAGGCCATGAGCCTCCACGTCCTCTTCGCTGTTAACTTATAAGAGAGAATGTTTTTGGCACTCTACTGCAAAGCATGGAAGCCAAAAAAAAGGAGAAATTTGGAACCATTAAAAAAAAAAACACTTTTTATTACAACCGGAAACAAAACAGGCACACAAAATTACTGAATTCTGTCACGATTGGGAAAACTTCAGTGAGCCTCTGCTGATTGTTGTGTGAGGTTTCTGTTAGGTGTAGTACATGGCTTCCATTCAACAGCGGCATCAAAGCCGCGGTGTTTAACAACCGTGATTGTTTCTTATTAACCGACACCTTGGGAGTTGCGGTTAGCTGTAGCTGTGCTTTGGACCTCAAGGAGTTGTTCATCTTTTGTGATGATGACTCAACAGAATGAGTCACGCAACATGTTCGTACCTCAGCAACCCTGAGCACCCCATCTCTCCTCTCAGCTCAGCTGGGGATACAAAACCGTGCATAACCAAAGCGAGCCCAGATGAAAAGGCAGCAGCTGAAAAGGCTGAAAACAATGGTGGAAACGTTTTAAGATCTCGCAAATGGATTACTTAACAACGCTCGTCATTTCAAGCAACGGAAAAAGCTGTTATGAAAAGGCATTGTGTAGATTCGCTTTCTTATTCCTCTTTTTCATCACAGGACGATGTTAAATGTAATGAGGTAAAAAAAAAAAAACTAGTAGGCATCATCAATTAAAACACAAGATACAAAATGAAGCTGACCAATTTCACCACAGAGTTCTCTAATGTAGAAGTGCATTTGGATTCTGCAAAGCTTCAACACCTACATAAAAAGGGATATCGTCATGGTAAAATCTTTTCTTTGGGACATTATACAGTGTGCATATGGAGCTCGATGCACTCCTATTTAACACTTCGCACCAAGCCTAAACATTGTTGCAGACAAAGCTGTGGAGATGGACCAGAATATCCTTATCATGAAGGCTCTACCACAAACTGACTGGACCCAGATGATAAATGATCTGATGTGACCAGTCTGAGTGTCTCATTCATCAGTTCAGCTCTTCCTTTAGCTCCGCTGTGTCTCACCTCCCAGTCCAAATGTTTTTTTTAAGCGGTCAGTGGCCAGAGTCGGTGAGAGAAGCCGCTTTCAGCGTTTTAAAGACACGAGAGCTGAAAGGTTCTGTGGAGTCATCATGGGTGGAAGACTCCCGTAGCAAGACCCTCAGTGTAATTCAGCTCGGAAAGCCAGGATTAAGAAAAATCTTTTTTTTTTTTTTTTCCCATAGGGGGGAACAGCGTAATGAATAAGCCCTTCAAACACTCGGAAAATGAAACCTCGAGACAGAAAGACATTCCGTTTTCATCACTGGAAAATTACAAGGGATTAAAAATTCCTTATCTAGGAAGAGTCTTTTAAGTAAATATATTTCATTTTCTTGTTTGTGAAATCTTGCTTGGTTGAGCTCTTCTGTCATTATTGATTTGAGTTTGCAACACTTTTTTATTTTTTTGGTAATGAAACAATAGGATTTTCTTTTTTCGAGATAAACAAAGTATGATTCAACCTCAAATTAAGGATGAATAAGGACTGCGGGTGAAAATTTCGCCCTCTTTGCCACAATTATTTGACTAAATGAATTACAGTTTACTAAAAAAAAGCACATTGGCATGTTAAAAAATGAAGCCGAAGTTCTGGACGGCTGGGGAAGCTGTGCTGACTCGGCAGAACTAGTATTCACCCTGAAATCCGATTGGATTGTTGTGAAACTTTCAACTGTGGCTTCCTTTTAACCACATCTGCACCATCGCATTAGTCCAGCCTGTGTTCACTGAGCTCAGTTGGAAATGAATGGTGATTCACAGCTTAAGTGTCTCGTGGTGTGAGCACATACAATGAGAGAAACGCTCAATGGGTCTGAGGACGTCGGGTATAAAGGACCCTGCGCGTACGAAGGTGGAGCTCAGGCTGGATTTACCTGTGCAGCAACAAAAGAAGCCGGCAGCGAGACTGACAACGTAAATCAGTCCTTTTGTCACTCGCTCTATCCCTCTGAGTAAAGATGGTGAGAGTATCATTTTCTAAGGGGATTTTGAGGCAATTGTATTTGCTACATGTGCTTTTAGTTGGCGAAACAGCTTTATAGTAATAGGCTGCAGGGTACGCTCATGAAAGATAAATGGCTGAAGCTAAAAGTTAGAAAAATTCAGTGCTTCTGATCAGCCCACGCAAGCTGCTATGAGACACCCTGTTGCTTGCCTCGTGGGACCATGAATATGAATATGTGCACAGAATTTATTTTTTTGTGAGACATCAAATTTGCTGTTGAGGTTTCCAGTCAGGACTTTGGCAGGATTTGTGAATCGGCTACGAGTCCGTTTGCAAACCTATTATTCTGTTAAATGTGCAGCATATCATTACAATCAGTATCAATTATTTTGAGAACAAGACATTTAGCTCCAAATGCCTCTTGTGCTGGGCTCTAATAGAGCCTGTTTTTTTGTTTTTGTTTTCTTATTTGGCTGTGCCAACAGATTCCTCCAACAAAAGTTGGATTTGATTTGATTTTATCGATTTATTAGAGTGCACATAATTCTTTGTTAGATTTTTTTTTTTCTCAATTTTAACTGGATCTGTACTGCCTCTAACCCCAACCCAAAACAATAATTATTATTAATCAACATGACACTTAGCACCTGGCTCAACAGAAAATGCTGTGGATCAAGATCCACCAGAATATCCTAATCAATCCTAATAAAGTAACTGACTGCACCTAAATGATAACGATCACATGTCCCCAGCTGTTCTGTGTGTATGCCCCCCCCCAACAGTTTCTAGTAGCATGAGGGAGACCTACACAAATTTACTAGGGTAGCAAAAAACAATAGGTAACAAACAATGGCCTGTATATACAGACAACACAGGCAAGAAGGAGGCAGAAAAATGACAAGACTGGATAAGATGCCAACAAACAGTGGCTGAAATCAAGAATTGGCCAGACCTCTGTATGCATGTTTACCTGAGCCCCCCCACACTTTTTGTTGGCTCTGTGGTTACACTTGAAGCTTATGGTTTATTACACCGGATGACAGTTGTGAGTACTGAATTGTACCTTGTCTCTTGCAGCTTAGATAAACTGCTGGATTCAGGTTTGTATACTGGCGAGATAACGGAGCTGTCAGGAGGCCCAGGAAGTGGCAAATCTCAGGTGAACATTTCACACCTTTCCTCTCGGTCACTGATGATTTCAGCCTCGTAAATTCGGTCCTTTTTGTTTTTAAATTCCCTTTTCTCTCACAGAATATGAAATTCTCTCTGACTGAAGTACTCCCTCCCAGATGTGTTTGAGCAACTCAAACCATCCGTGCCATGTTGAACTCTTCCCCGTATGCCTTCCGTCTCTTCCAGGTGTGTTTCGGTGTCGCGGTGAATACTTCGTACCATCTGAAACAGAGTGTGGTCTACATCGACACCACGGGAGGGATGACTGCCGGCCGCTTGCTGCAAATGCTACAAACTGAAACGAGCAGTACAGAGGAGCAGGTGAGCCGACAGAACTTTCGCTTTAAACAAACAATATCGCATGTTAAGTATGTTGTCACAAGAAACTTTTACTCTCCAGACGCAGGCTCTTCAGAGGATCCACATCTTCCGCTTGTTTGACGTCTACGCTCTGCTCGACTGTCTGTACCATCTTTGCGGTAGCGGCCTTCAGCAGGTTAGCCTGCGATTTCGTTTTAACCTAAAAGACACCACCTGCACCTTTTTGGAGACCCCAGAAATCTAATTTGGTCCCATTTTGCATCAGGTGTCTGTTGGCGGTGGCTCCGTCAAGGCGGTGATCGTGGACTCTGTGTCGGCTGTTATCTCTCCTCTCCTGGGAGGCAAACAAAATGAAGGTGATATCGCTTTCTGCTGTTTCAATCATAGTCAATCATGCCTGAAACTACGTTTACACCCGCAGCTATGGATCTGTCGACGGAATAGAAAAAGGAAAGATTGAAAAACAGTGTGAGAACCCTAACAGTTGTACAGTTACTTTAAGAGCACCGCAATTAAAGTAGGAGCTCAAATTACTGAGTAACTGGGTCTATTTAATGAAGACATGGAGCTACTTAAACTGGAGTCTCACCTCTTGAGACTCAAAATAATTGAAGTTTTTAATCCAACTGAACTTTATTCAACTTTAAGGCAACCAGCTGGTTCATAGCAAGCCCCCCAAACCATGATCCAATTAAACATCCACAGGATTCCAAGAGGGGATCTAAAATGAACCTTGCAATGAAAAAGCATTTCGAGTCACTAAATCATCATAATTAAAGCTGCGAATGCACAGAAAAGCTGTCACTGGCCTTTTGCGGAGTGAAGAAATCCAAACTTGACCAGCTGCAGCTTCAGTTTTGACAGGTTTGTTTTCAGAATTGAGCGGCTTGTTTCAAATGAAGCATTTCCTTTTTCCACACCTGAACAGGATCTGTCAAAAAGAAAAAAACATTTAAAAACACAGCAGGTAGAGAAAATGTCTGTTTTTCTTTCTTTCTTTCTTTCTTTCTTTCTTTCTTTCTTTCTTTCTTTCTTTCTTTCTTTCTTTCTTTCTTTCTTTCTTTCCCGGTTTCCCGTCTGCATGTTGTGGTGTCCTTGGTCATGGTGCTGAACCCAACTCGGGACCTGACGTGTCCCTCACTTTGAAATTGTGATTTATGATGAAAGCAGCTGCTAAATGAGCACATTTGCTCGAATGTAATGGGACGCCTATTCGGTGACCTGCATGGGGCGCTTCATTAATTTGAGTGGTTTTATTATAGTGGTGATGGACGGACGCGTCAGCCAGTCACCATCTAAGGTTTTGCAGGATCGACAGAGGAATCCCAGATAGCGATGTAACAAACCATCTGGCACGTCCATAGCATCACGCTGCCTCCATGTGTTCAGCAGATGATTTCAATGTTTTTAGAACCTGTTTCAATTGAATTGAGAGCTCCTACGGCAGCTTGTTGTGGCTTTGCTTCCTACATTGTTAATAAATGAAAATTGGGAACATACCCCGCCCGGCTATTAAATCTGACTCTACACGTTAAAGTTATAATTCCTAAAACTTTCATCCAACTTGAATTGAAATTGAGAGGTTTTACTTTAATAGTACTTCACCGCAGCTGGAATAGATCCGTTTCCCATGTTTGATTTTTGTTTGCGTACCCATATTTGCTAATTATCTATTAACAAAGTTCATCGCAGACTAAGACTTTTGGGAAGACTTTGGTTTGACCAGCTGATATAGTGACAAGTTAATACGGTAAACCTGCGGTGATGGAATGTAGATGTTTGCCTCAAAGAGGTGAATGAATAAATCGTTTTTTGTTAAACTAGACAAATTGATTTCAAACTTTTTATGGGCTGGGAAGCCTGCCAGAATTAGTAGGTCGGTTTTACAGTCCCCCAAAGAGAAAGGAGGATTTGCCCTCCCAGTTTTTAGGTATTATTACTGGGCCGCAAATGTACAGAAACTGGTATTTTGAATGAATGATGAAGAAGACACTATGCCGGCTTGGGTTCAGTTAGAGAAAAAGTCCTCCCAGTTCTCACTTCGCTCAGTCTTGTGCTCACAACTTCCTCTCCCGCACTTAACTAACTGCCCCGTTGTATCCACTTCTTTAAAAATATGGAACCAACTTAGGAAACAGCTCGGCCTTTTGCACTCATCTGCCCTGACATCGGTGTTTAAAAACTTTATGTTTGGACCATCACAGGACTCAGCATTCAAAGTTTGGCATGATAATGGAATTAAATCAATTGTATACTGAAAATGTATTCTCATCTTTTGAACAGCTATCTGTCAAATACCACCTTCCAAAACACAATTTTTTCCGTTTTTTTCAAATCCGTGACTATGTTAAGAAGCTGTTTCCCTACTTTCACCTGCTAATCATTCACACATGTTCGGGTCATGTCCTAAGCTGAAACCATTCTGGACAGAAATTTTCAATTCCCTATCCGAAGCATATGGGTCTCTGGTTGCTCCTAATTCAGTATCTGCAATTTTTGGTATCCCCCCCGTTTCTAACTTGCCGAAAGCAATGAAACAAGCCATAGCTTTCACCACTCTACTCGCTCGAAGGCTGAACTTACTGAATTGGAAAGTCTCTCACTCCCCTTCACATGTCCGCTGGGTGCGAGAAGTGCTCTATAACCTCAAAACAGAGAAATTGAAGTTTTCTTGTAGAGGTTCCACTAAGTTATTTCATGCTACATGGGACCCTTTTTAAGGTATTTTGATTCCTTAGCTCTGTCTGACATTGAGGATATTTAAATATCTGACAAACCTGTAAGTTTAAATGTTCTATGTATTTGTACTTACTTATTTAAACTAATATTCTTAATCATTTATCCCCTCCTTATTTATTTTGTAGCTCGAGCTGCTACAGTTAAAGTACTTTGGAGAATGTCACTGAAAGACGCTGAATGTATTCTGTCCGTGTACCAACCCCTCCACCACTTCCTCCGCCTCCAGGCATGTCCTTGATGATCCAAGTGGCAGGAGTTCTTAAGGCGATGGCAAAGGACTTCAATGTTGCAGCCCTGGTAAGGATGGCGCAGTCCTGGATGTTCCCCGCTCTGAATTCTAAATGCGTCTTCCACTGTCAATCTAACTTCCCACAATCTCCTCGTTTTCTTGGCCGTTATGACAATCAAACATTTTTTCTGCCTTTTTGTCTGGAACACAAACAAAGCAGTAACACCAAAGATGGTTTGCCTTCACCTCAAATCTTTACATTGCATGATTTAATACACCGTCTAATGTCCCAGTTCATTAAAAATGTAACAGTCTTATTTATTTATTTTCTTTGGTGTGATGCTTGTGTCATCTATGAAGAGCTACAGTAAACCGTGAAACATAGGGAGGAAAAAAAAAAACAAGATGTTCTCTGGGCCCGCAGGTAACAAACCAAGTAACGAGAAGCGGCGGCGGGGAAGTGCAGCCAGCCCTCGGTGCATCATGGAGCCACATTCCCAGAACCAGAATCCTGCTGGAGCGAGCCGGGTCTGTCAGCCGCTCCACTCGCCGCTCCGCAACGCTGATCAAGTCTTCCCGACAGGTACTACAAGCAGCCTCGACTTGCCATCCGTGTTGATTCTGTCTGGTGGTTTTTGTTGTTGTCAAAACATCTTGTTAAAATGGGGGACCTTGAAGTTGTGTTTGCCCACAGGCGTGGTTTGATAAAAGAAACGCTCCTGATTTCCATCTAAAAACATCTCCTGGCGAGATTTCCCCGTCATTCCAGTTCATAAAGACGGGCTGGAAATAATGACTCATGCTGCTCATTTCGGTGCAGAAGACTCAGGCTGTTTATCCGAAGTCTTGAGAAAAGAATACTTACTTGTCTTACTTGGTTTGTGTAAAATGAAAACACCCCGAACAAGCGGTTAGGTTTAGATGTGTTTGGCCTTTGTAACTCTTGAGGGATATTATTTTCAAGCAGTGGTCTCTGGCCGCGGTTACTTAGTGATTACTGCTCATGAAAGCTCGATTCATATTTCCCTCAGTTTCTGTTTCACTTTTGTTTTTCCAGCCCTTGTAAATATGGAATACTAAGGGATCTACACACAGCTACTCTGAGACTAATGAAGTCTATAGTAGAAAACCAGATGATTTGTTGTGGTTATTCACGATAACAGAGAGAAGCGGCAACTGTTTTTGCACTCTGAGTCATACTTTGCTCTGCAAAACTGTGCACACATTGTATTTTGGAGTTTCAAAAGAGATCCTTCAGATAAAACAAAGAAGTACTCAATTCAGAATGAACTGAGCCCTAATGAATTTTAAATTGCTACAGAGTTGTGTTTAACTAGATCTGAATCAACACTGTCATTTGCTCTGCTTCGTAGCCGTGTCACATCAAAGAAGAATTTGATTTGCAGTGGTGGAGTCGCACTGAAGAAGGGTCCTCAGGAAAGAGGAAGCTGGATGAGACGGATTCCTGATGAGAGCAATACAATCCAGTGTTAGACCAAAGGTTGGGCGCATGGTTATTTATTTATTTCTACAAGTAAATGTGTGTGTCTCAAGCTGAGACTGAGTTCAGTTATTAGCTTCAAATGTGACCAGTGTGGTGCTCTGCTAATGATGTGCATCATTGGCCCGAGAGCGAAGAGTATGGACGTTATAGAAAATAATTTCACATTTATATCTGCCAGGTGAAGCAGCTCATGGCGCCAAGTGTCCCACAGTTAGAAAGGCTACTCTGAACTTTTCTCCGCTGAGACGTAGGAGGGGCGTTTCATCAGACGGTGTAAAGTCTTGTGATTCAGAAGCAAAGATAAATGAATTGGCTTACAGTAGCTCAATGCTGCACATATCCAGGTATCCCTGCACAAGGCAGTGAACCTGTAGTACCTCCTAAGGGCAAGGTTAAAAGGTGTCATTGGGTGCAGAACATTAAAAACAAACAATTCCTTTTGTTTGATGTTGGTTGAAAATCTTGAAAATATGCAGTTCTCTTTAAAAACAGATGACAGGAAAAGCAACAGTTGTTGTGCTGTGAGAAATGAACTATGACAGTTGTAGAAACCTTTTACTGAAAGTTGTTCCAGTACAAGTTAGCGAAAGCTATATCACTGACAAACCTAACATTTCAATGGCAGTTCATGATTTTAAATCTATCTTCTGTAAAATAGTCGTTTCAGAATCTCATTACAAACCCCCGTCTTAGTTTGGCTGCAGATGTATTTTAAACATTTGTTCTGGGACTAATGTGTGAAATGCAATTCATGGTTTACTGTATTCATGCTTAGTGGCTTTAACTAAAACTGCAGAAAGGACCTTCTTTCTTCAAATACCAGTAGATTGGAGATCACCGGGATACACAATCAAACAAAAAATAATATTTCAAAAGTGTAGTATACTGTAAGAAGTCCATGTTGAATACCAAAGAAGCATAAATAAAAACAACCTCGGAGCAGTGTTTTGTTCCCAAATTGGATTGTGTATAATCTGCCCTGCAAGCAAACCACAATAATGGACTGTTCAGCAAAGAGCTAAAGCCAAGTTAGTGTGATGAGCAGCGTTTTATGGTTGGAGAAAATCATGTGTAAAATGGCTTTTTCTGCTCTCCTCCCATCAACAGGGAGGCACCACGCGCCTCTTGCGGATACATTCCCAGATCCAGCTGGGTGAGACTCTCTGGGCCTGGTTGTTCTCCTCGGGTTCAGCCAGAGTGTGTGTGGCTGAGGCGGCGTCATAATCCGGCACGAGGTCTCCGTCGTACGCCACAAAGTACCTCCTCAGTTTGTCGAAGTCCTGAATGGAGACGGGCAGGAACAGCTTCACCCCGCTGAAGATGTCCAGCAGCGTCTAAAGGGAGCACAAAGTGTCAACGTTTGTTTTCTCTAAACATACTGGGGCTCTGCTCTGGCTGCCCAGCAAGCTCCAGCTGCCTGTGGGATTATACACCAACAGTCCTTTAAACTAAATGTTGAAAAATATAGATAGATATATATAAATGAAAACATTTTTATTGCCAATCTGAACTAATTCAGCAGCATTTGCTCTGCTCCAGAACAGGAAGCTTACTTAAGGTTGGGTAAAACTTGGATTTCATTTTTACATCACTGAATGTTCACTTCTGATTACATTGTTTTACATCTGCATCGTCTGTATTGTTGATCTTGTGAAATGTGGCTGATTCTCTTAAACGACCCAGTGGGGAAAGACACGAACAACTTCAAGTTGTTTTAATCTCTCAGAACACGACGACTGAATAGAAAGACGCTGCTGTACTTAACCTCTTCTAAACACGGGCACAAGCAAACTCGTGTGTCATCGAGTCATAATGGAGTAAATCAGAAAGTGTTAGCATCATTTCAGTTGCTGTGGCATCTAAAATACAGACATGTTGTGGTTCTACTGTTGTCAGACTGCATTTGTTTCCTGCTCTGGACTCGTTTTACCTTCTGCAGATCCTCATCAATTTGTAAGTACTTTGTTATAATAAACAAAGCTGATGACCAGAACTGCAAAGCCATATGACACCACAAATATCAATGTTTTTTTGTTTAGTTTTTTCTTTAACCCTAATCCCTGATAGGGGACATTTTTGTCCACTTGGGGTGAACTTTCTCCTCTAATTTCACACTGTAGATGGTGATACTCATCATATTTGGTCCAGTTGTGCATTTTTGACTATTTTTTCGAATTTCAAACACACATCATATACAATGCAATTTTTCATTGTGTAGAAAAAAAACTCCTTAATTTCTGAAAAGGGACATTTTTGTCCCCTTTTAAAATGATCTAAAAACATCATATTAATATTTTTTTCTATGGGAGCCGTTTCTGTAATCTGCCATTGCAGAAAAACTAAAAAGCTGATAAAACTGATGTTGTAGCTCATCAATGACATAACCCAGACCTAATAATCCCCCATAGAATATTTCACTTTGCACTGCATACATTGAAAATATAGCAGTTTTTGTTTGTGTTTAACAGAAATTGGTGTTTACCTCATACACTAGTATTTAAAGGGTTAATTTTTTGGAAAATAATTGAAAACTTGGTGGTTATGATCAGAACTGAAGTGGAAGAAAAGATTTCTGGAAAAAAATATTAACATATGGTATTTTGGGGATCATTTTAGAAGGGGACAAAAATGGCCCTTTTCAGAAATTAAGGAGTTGTTTTTTTTTTCTTAAATCAGGCATAACAAAAACATTTAAAATCCCTAAAAATCAATGTTGCTAATCATTGACATATCCCAGACCATAATTATCCCTACTCAATAATTCCACTTTGCATTCCATATTTTGAAAATACTGGCACCTAAAGGCTTAAAATTTGGGCTAAAAAGTTCAAATTGGCATCTAAAGGGTTATTTTTTTTTAAAATAATTGAAAACTTGGTAGTTATGATTAGAACTGAAGTGGAACTAAAGATTTATGAAGAAAAAAAAGTGCAAAAAAATATTAATATATGATGTTTTTAGGTAATTTTAAAAGGGGACAAAAATGTCCCTTTTCAGAAATTAAGTTGTATGAGGGTTAACCAATAACCCTTACCTCCTCAGTGGAGTTTTATAAAGCACCAGGATTACTAACTCAAGCCCTAAATGAGAGTTCCCCTGTATGCTTGGAGGCTAAAGGAGGCCTGAGGAGCAGCTTTTCCTCCTCCGCCCATGGATGGATGTACAGCGCATGCTGCATTTTATGGTGCATTGCAATATGGAACAATGCTGCCTGTCAACATTAGAGTGATTAACACGGGATTTAAACTTGTGCCTATTTTGTGATTGCTTTGGTGGAGGGAAGTGTATTCATTCTACGTGTTGTGTTTCCTAAGGAAAATCTGACTGACCCCCACAGGTCATCTTTAAATGCTGCGGGAGCTGTTATTGACCAACCTTGTCATTCCTCGGCTCCAGCAGCTGAGAGGTCGGTTTTGGTTTAGTTTGTCCATTGCTGTGAAGGCTTTCACTCTTTTTAGCCTGGTAGGGAAACAACAACGGTCAGTTAATCAATATTACAGGCACTTGAAAGATTAATGGAAGTTGTGCTTTATAACCATTGGCAAATTAGTTAACTAAACGGGAAATGATCATTAAAAGGAATCAACTAATGGAAGAAATAATAAATAATCGGCAAATTAAGCGATTTAAAATGAAAACGTGTTAGCTGCAGCCGTGTATGCATCCATGTAAACAGGCTCGATGTGCAGTGACTTACCTTCTTTGCACTGGGTGCCTCTGAGCCGGGAGTGCGAGGTTCAGATTTCACCACCTTCGGTTTGGACGGCGTGATGTTGCCTGTAAAGTGACAGAGTTGCTCATTGTTTAAGTGTCGAAGAAGAAGGAGCCGACTGCAGAGAAGATTAAAAGTTGTAATGTGAGTCTACTTCACACGTCGTTTAAAGTCGTCTAACCCTCGCTCGTTTAAAATCGTTTTTTGTGTACTTTAATGTTCAAAAATCCCATCGCGTTCTCAGACTGTACGCTGCAGCAACACCTCCGGTCAGGGGTGGAGCAGTGATTTTAAATGTGGGGGTGTTCCAGGGGGGAAACATGAGCACCACATCAAGCCCAGAGACACGACGCTGAAGTTGGAATCCGATTCGCGAATTAAATGAATTTGCATAAAGGGCCATTTCACTGTATTTTGATCGCCCTAAACTAGGTCCTGTATGGAAACTACAATAGTTAGACTGCTCAAATCTGGATAGAATTATTCTTAAAAGGCTATAGATTCATTAAAACCTTGTTTGGGATTTGTGAAACCTTTTTCTGATTTGTGAAAATGCAGAACAGGGCCATTTTACTGCTTTTTTTTGTATTCTCATCACCCTAAACTAGGTCCTGTATGGAAACTACAATAGTTAGACTGCTCAAATCTGGATAGATATTCTAAAGAGTTCTTTCTTCTTTCTTTTTTATTTTCATTTGAACCATCCAAAACCAGAACCTGTATGAAATATAATTAAATATGGGCTTAATTATTCAGCACGAATGTCCATTCAGTTTGACCAATGCCTTTTCGTGCAGCGTAAGGGGGCTGAGGTGCGCTCCTTTTGTATGTTGGTGCACTATGAGGGTGGGCAAACCGTTAATATAATCCATCCATGGAGCAAACGGGTTTACTTTTGGAAAATGTGGGGGGGATGAAATCATCTTGCTGTAAAAGTGCCACATCCCACACGGGTAAGACGCCCATGCCTCCAGCCAACTTTTTCCAGGACGACACTTTGCCTTAGCTAAGGGCAATGGGTTTAATCGTGATATCATCGAGTCCAGGGAGAAAAGCAAGCTGATGGATGAGGGCAACACTGTCACATAGCAGTGAGGATGAGAACACAGCCAAATGAAAAGGTTTAGAGGTTTCACATTACTGTCACTGCTTCTAGGATGTTTGTGGGCAAACAAACGGACAAGAACGGATTCTCTTCACCTGTATCAGAGATGAATTTACCTGAACGTCATGTGAATCTTTCACCAGATGAAGCCTCTTAATGCAATGCAAAAGCTGCTTATATTTGGCTTTGGACTACAGGTTGACAAACTCAAAGTGATGACTTGAGTGAATTGTTATGCTTCACTGCTGCCTAACATTCTGCCAAAAAGAGAAATAATCACTACAGGTGAATAGGGTAATATTTTAAAAGAATAGATATCACCATTAAACTTCCTCAGTTGATTACTTATAAAAGTATGAAAAAAAAATGTATTACAAGTTTTAGAAATTTGTATGTTTAATTATGCAAATTAGGCATTATCTCATTAAATATGCGCAGATTTGCATATATTTCCGGAAGATGGATCTGAACATATGATAAAGCCAGGTGCAAAATTCTTTTTTCATTTTGTTTACACACAAAATGAAAAGAAAATTACAGAGGGATTTCAGGATATCTGCTTTCATTTCCTAGGAAATCAAAATATACTGTCGATAGCCTAAAAAACATCAATTTTCGCCATATTTTTTAATTATAATGTCACATAAATCAGGCCAGGAATGATTTATCAACAAATCCTTCTGTAAATATCTTCAGAATACTGCTAAGTGTATAACTGGAAAGTTTGGTGTTAGTAGGTGCTCCATAGGCTGAGATATTGATACTGGAAAAAAAAAAATGATTTTGAGAAAACGCCATTTAGAGATTTAAATAGGGGAATTCATTTTGGTAAATTTGGGCGAAACGTACTGCCGCAATTAAACAAAATGTGAAGAAAGAAACATTTTAATTTATGTTTTGAAATAACACATATTGAAGGAGTAGACTGGCCCAATATCTAAAAATTGACCACTGCATGAAATCACTGTTTTTGCCCGCCGTGTCTCGCCTTGTAGCAGGCCGAGTTAGAACAGAGCATTAAACAACCCGATTCATCACTGACTGAAGTTCTTATTCCCGCTTTGTGTTGTTGGCTCGTGTACTCACTAGTCTTTTTGGGTGGAGCGCTTCTGCGGGGCGAGGGCGACGGGGAGTTTCCGCCGCTGTCTGCCCCCGATGAGCCTTTGTCCTCGTTGGACGTGGACGGACCGGCTGTCACTTTAAAGTCGCAGTTCTCCTTCGATATGCGGAACAGCTCCTAAAGCGGGGATGAAATAACGACAGGGGCCTCAGCCTACAGATGCAATGTTCTGTGTCACAGGAGACTGAAGACCTGTCGGGTGCAAATAATTTAGCTCGGGCATCTTCTAACACCTGGACCACCATTTCATCTCGTTTGTCAGAATTCAAAATTTGCTCCACGCACGTCCTCCTCGGCATTTAAATCTCACAGGTGTTTCGTTAAACAGTGGGTTTAATTATTTCATCCCTTTTATCTGTGTGACATGGCCTCCCATTTCTCATCTACTCTCCCATCATATATTACAATGGAAAGTAATTAGCACCAGACAGTCCCACAGGAGACACCTTACCATCATATGAGTAACCAATTTTTAATGAATCTTTAAGGATTGCCTTCTCATTAAAATTTAATTGCTAAGTGACGGTGCTTAATCATTTCCCACGGGGCCCTCTGTTTGCTGCATTTAAGGAAATGTGTGCTGCAAGGCATATGAATCAGAAAGCTGAGTCCTACTCTGAGCTGGTGCAAGTTGGTGGCGCTCTTCCAGTCCTTGTCATCGCGGATTCTCGTCATGCGGGGAAAGCGGATCGAGATGCCGTCAGCGGTGTGCATTTCTGATTTAGAAAACTCGGCGCCTGTGATCTCCCAGACAGGTGCTTTCTGCAGGGCAGAGAATAGCAGGTGAAACATAAATGAAAAAAAGGCAAATGTGTGACCACTTCTGTCATGAAAGAATAAAAAAAATAAAAAATCTAATCATAAAATGTCCTGTTTCATTTCTTGGTCTTATTTTCCAATTGTGAAAGCTAAAGAGGGTGACGTGTGACCAGTTCTGCAGCGCAGCTCTCCTCATTGCCTCAGTAGTTCAATTAATACATTTCAGCAGATGTGCATGATCCCTTTACATCGTCATTTCATTCAAAATGTCTGCAGTATCCACATGAACAGGCCCACAGGGAAATAACATGTGCTGAGTAGTGAAATCTCACCTCAGGATGGCGGATAATGAAATCTGGATAATAGTTCTTGATAATTTTCAACCAGCCAGGGATTTTGCTTGGGTCCTTCACACACAAACACACACACAAACGATGAATGTTTGACTGTATTACATCAGCTCAGTATTCCAGACAGGCATCTAAGTGGATCCTCTCTGACCTTGCTGATTTTGATCACATCCAGCTCTTTCTGGAGCCTGGCCAGCAAGGCGTCATCATAGCCTCCGGAGCACTTAGTGACTGTGCACCATTTCTTGGAGTCTGGGTCATAGCAGCCCATCAGAAAACTAGACATGATGCCCCCTGGTGGGTAGAAGAACAAGTATAGCATCATTAAGAGGATAATCTCACAGGCTTTGTGTGCTTAATATTTTCCATCTAGCCTCCCAGAACAAGCTTCTTCATCTGAACTTGCGGTGTCTTTTGCCAGCTGTTGTTTTCTGCATCCCACTCTCTTCTGACAGTTTGACATCCCATTTATCATTTCTGCTCCAACCGCCGTGTCTTCAAACTGCATGAGATGTTTCATAAGCCCTGCTTTGAGAATTTAACTTTTATTGCATTTGTTGTGTTTCCATTACATGCTTCTCAACACCCCCTCTCTGCCCACGCGTCTCGTCTGCTTCTATGATTTGCCCAGTGGAATCTTCTCCTCATGCAATATGTTGCATCTGCAAAGTGTTTTGTGTTCCCAATGTAACAGAGTGTTGCCGTCCGAACACAACACATGCACAATCTGTTCTTCTACCCTCTGATCTTACACTCTATCATTGTAGGGGAGGTCTGTATGATGACTTAAAAAAGAAAAACATCATTTACCTTCATCAGTAATATTCACAGCATTTTTTTTTTATTTTTTTTTTTTAAATGTGTGAATAACAGTAAAACTTCAAACTGTTTAAAAGCTTGAAGAAGTAGAAACAGCTGTCAGAGAGGGAAAGATGCAGCATCAATAACTGGGAAGATTACCAGCTTTACACACCATTTGAGCCTTTCCCGTAGAAAGCCCCCAGCACCACCAGGTCAGCCGTGTCGGCCATCGCCCCTTCATTCAAATAGTCCTTCTTTACTTTCAGCCAGTGGCGCTTTCCTGGCTCATAGGTGCTCTGAGAAACAGATGTGAAGCCTGATCATCGTCGTTCCACTACACCTAAAGTCACAGTACAGGTTTTTACTTGAACAGGAAATCACTCACCTTTAAGTCTTTCAGCACCAGGCCTTCCAGCCCCTCTCTGATGACACGAGTTATCATGTCAGCCAGATCCCCCGCCCTCTGACACAAACACACATGTGGAATCATAAGCTTCGGATAAGTACGTACAGCAGGGAGGAAAATCCAGACTAAAAAACGCTTACGGTGACATGTTTCATCTCTGAGAAGAGGATCCTGTTGGGGACTTCAACCATGTTGTCATCCAGGAACTTTCTACGTTCATACAGAGGCCTGGAACATACAACACCGGTGACTGTCAGCCAATAGATGCGTTTAAGCAAATATGAAACAAATGTTTGAATAATCACGTTTCCATGAACTCGTTCGTAGCAGTTAAACTAAGTTGTGTCATCAGAGGGTGGCAGTGCAGGGTATGTTACCCATGAATGTAACAAACAGAGACTTGGCAGTATATGAGGGAGAAAATAGCAACAAAAGCCATGACTACTCGTTTAAATAACTGTAGGACCACCACAGCCCCTCATATCACTTCTGACTGCATTGCTCATGAGAATTTGAAAGGGTATGTAGATGCTGAGGACGAGTCCTCCACCTGCTTACATGACTCCAGGAAAAAAAGACACGTTTCATCTGACCAGAACCGGACTGCTAAATCCAGCTTCTCCAAACCAGACTAAGACATCAGGTCATGCAGTTGGAGTTTGAATATCTCCTGCTTATCAGACGACTAAGTGAATTAATTAATGATTATTTTTATTTTATTTTTTAATGATTTTATTGCCTTCTTGTGATTTTATGTAGCTGTAAAGCACTTTGAATTACCTTGTGTACGAATTGTGCTCTATAAATAAAATTGCCTTGCCTTGCTTGTATCTGCTCGACTAAAATAAAATCAATCAATCAATATACTTTATTAATCCCCGAGGGGGAAATTACAACAAAAAATGGGCCCAGGTGCAATGAACATGCTCAAAAGCTCAATCTTTTAGCATATTTTTGTAAGTTTACATGTATATTTATACAGCTGAATCCCCAATAAAGCTGCTCTTATCCACATATCTTCTGTTTCTTATATCAGACGACTAAGTTAGAAGCGGCAGAATGTTTGAAATGTTTAATCACAGTCCACAATGTCTGACTTACTTCAGTCAATGACTTGACTCCCTGTGCATGTATGTTGGGATAAGGATTGTGTTCCAATTAAATAGCCCAACTGTAATTCAACTGCGACCTTAGCTCGACTTAACTGCGCATGTAATTGTGCCGAATGTCTTTCGTCAGACCTTCAACGCTGCCTCTCCTTCAGACACATTCATTCTCAGGCTTAAAATCTGAGAATAAAGCAGCAAACCCATGAGGGAAACTGACATTAAAACCAAAAATAAACACAAAGCAAGAACGTTGAACAGTTCAGTTGAGGAGTGTTTTGAGGTTTGGAAAAGCGTCATTAAAGTTTCCTTGTATCATTCACTATCAGGGATGATTCTTTGTTCAGTGGAATGCAAAAGGTGTTTCGAGGTAGAGTGCAAACATTACCTTTCCATGAGACTCACACCATTGAAGTAGATGCAGTCGAAAACAAAAAGGCACACCTTGGCGTCTTGAAAGGCTGCTTTCTGAGACGAGAAGGAAGGAGAGAAAAGTAAGAAGTATAATCACTCGCAAATGGAAAAAAAAAGAAAAAAAAAAACATCTTTGTGACAAATTCATGCTGGGGGAAGAAAAATGTTTAAAAAGGGAAAACTGAGCATGTTGCTGTCACCTTGTGTACACCCAAGGTCCCAAAGGGCAGAGGTTTACTGGTCTTTGTGTCAATAAGGAGAACTTCAGCATCCAATATCATACTGTGACCGCCGGGAAAAGCCTGAGGGATGTATTCTTTGAAATGGGCCACCTGAAACATCAACACACACACACACACACACACACACACACACACACACACACACACACACCGCATTGCACAGAAAACAAATATTAGGACAGGTTTTTCTATTAGGTCTGACACAAAGCAATTTGTTTAATTAACGAGTCGCATCCTGCTCAACCTGATGTAGATCCAAAAAATATCTAAAAAGAAAAGCTAAACACACACATTTGATCTCTGACATTTGGCTTGTGGCTACTGCTCTCTTTCATCATGAGGATGATCTGAACAGCTCCACAGTGTTGTCATTATTCACAAGAAAGAAAAAAATATATATCAGAAAACTTGGACTGTTGGACCTCATTTCCCACCCCCACGCTATGTAAACCTACCATTGACATATGTTCCCTAATTACAGCGGCTACGGGAGCATAATTAACCATTTGGCTGATGGGATGCGTTGGCAAGAAAACGACACATGGCAAAATGTCAGAAGTTCACAGGTTAGAGAGCTGAATCTGGTCCACAGACACTATAAAGAACAAGTTCCAGGTTCAGCAACACCGTTTCTGAACAGAAACTGAGGAAAGAAAAAGCTCAGGTAAAAGGGGAAAAGCTTGTTTTTCTTTGTTTATAGTGGATAGAGGGCTAATGAAAAGGATGTGGAGCTTGTTACCCCTGCAAATTCTACTATCTTGGCTTCATGCTGAGGAAGCAAATGATGGGAAATCACTGCAGGAAATTTCATGCTGTAAAAATACATTTTAAGCTGCTAATCCTACAGGGACCAACCTGAAGACATTTCATTTTTATGTACATGGTCATCACACTCATCAATCAACAGCCTCATGGGCTGTGAGCCTGAGTGTTTGCATGAGTGCGGCCCGTGTCTGTGCTTAAGATAAGACTGACTTTGTGTGGCAGCACTGGTTTCAGACTGCGGCTGAAGTAGCTGAAGGTGTCTCCGTTCTTGTGGACCTGCACACGTTCCCCATCATACTTGATCTCCGAGTACATCCCATTGGGGCACTTCTTCATGGCGTACTCTATGGATTTACATGCCTCTGCCTGAAATCACACAGGAAAACAGTCATTCGTTCAGCTCTCTGGAAAGAACTAATGTTTACGTCATTCAACCTTTTTGTCAACCTCCACATATATGTAAATGACCATTTTCTTTCACTTCAATCCGAATCTTGTGTTAGTAGCTTTCTGCCATCATTCTTTTCGCGACCAACGATTCATTCCAATCCAATCCAATTTTATTTATAAAGAACTTTACAACAACCTCAGTTGGCCAAAGTGCTGTACAGGAAAAAATAAAAAATTAAAATTAAATAAAATACAAGAATAAATTAAAATACATACAACAGCTATATAATTTAAAATAATAATAATACAAAAAGAAATTAAAAAAAAATAAATAAATAAATAATTATACATTCAACGTCTCACATCGTGTCGAAAGCCAAGAGCCATTCAGATTAGCCAATTACTGACCCCTGAGTTGTTGACAGTGGAAGAGAATTGGAAGACTCATTACACTGTTTAATTCAAGTCCAAATTGTTCATTTGTGACGTTATTGTTGTTCAGTTTGCTTTGAACTTTAGTCATTGTGGTTTTTAATGACAGCGTTATTTTTTTTAAACTATCAACAACTGCTGGGCCATTTTACACTGCACATAAAGTAATGGTGGGCACTCTGGTTGGTTACCAGTAGTTAGAAATTTGAAGAAATCTAAATATTGTTATCGTTGTTATAATGTGTTGTTATCAATGTATTTCAGTGTGAGAGGATAATCAGAACAAACCAAGGCCTATGAGTCTTCCTTTTCCGAAAATTTAAATTTTTTTTATCTTGGATCAGTTTTGCATTGTGGTGTGTGTCAACAATGTTGATTCAAATGTAATTAACAGCTTTAAATATTGTATCCATATGCGATTTAAAAGCATTGCATTGCTTTTAAAATCAATACGACTCTTAGAAGAGACAACACATTAATCTGTTACTGATCAAAGCAGCCAAGTTTAATGAAAGTGTTTGATACCACGTTAAAAAGGACTCTCACTTTGTTTAGGTTTGTGCTTTTCAACAGCGAAAACGAAATATTCCGCCTCACCTCCTGCAGCTTTCACACACCTTTGGGGCACTTGGACAGACTGTGGATAATTGCACTACAAAAAGCAAGTACACACCTCCTGCTGGTACACTGCACTTTGCAGACAGACCCTCATGTTTGCAGTAAAACATTTTGACTGAGATGAAAGTCCAACACAAGAGCAGCGTTTACTGAGGGAAAACACTGTTCCAAAAGAGCAGAGAGAGCTGAAGACTGTGTGGAGCTAATTATCTCCCAACATTCACACTCCTCTGGTCACTACTGTTCCATCTCTTCCCACCCGCACCGTCAAACCCAGATGATCAAAAGCCAGACCACAGATATTGGAGCCTGTCAGGAGGAAATAAATCAAAGCAAGCCGTTCCACAATATCTGTGGCCATCATGAAAATAAATGGTCAGGTGTGATTAGAATATTTTGCAAAAATCACATCAGCTCTTCTCAAATAACACAGGAAATGAAAGGGGTGCCATCCTTTTCATAATGCTGTCGGCCATTTACAACGATCCGAGCCAGTCATTTCCCTAAAGAAACCCCGTGTTATTAGGCTCCGACTGTTAAGCATTTCCTTTTTTGTCCTCCAATTGCTAAGACTTTTGTGTTTGTAGATATTTTTCACCCCCAAGGAAAGATAGACCCCTGGAGGAAAGATCCTGTCATTTTATGTCACTGGTTAGGCAGTCTCTCCCTCCCTCCTCCACCACTGAACATGGATAAAGATGAGCTCACTTCGTTTAATCTAAACATAAGATGATCTCAATGGGATAAAAAAATGTTCAAGAGTAATTTCCACAAAAGGAACACACGACCTTCAGAAGCGAGTCAAATCATTTCTTTGATCTACTGCTCGATTGTCTTATCTTGAACATGTAAGTGCTGCTTGAGGCCTTCAGGAAAGCTGTAATAAAGAGGTCGAACAGCACCTTTAGTATGAGGCCAAAGACATTAATTCGTCTCTACACGTCAGAACATCAGATCTTATTATTTTTGTTTTATTTCACTTTTTTCTTTTTGGAAAGCTTCTACTTCAAGGCAACATTTACTGCCTTGATGGTAGAAGTCTATTTCTTATTCAGTTTATCTTCATGGCTAACCCACTAAACTTACCTTGAAGCAAAAAAAAAAATTAAAAAACATCCTTATGGTGTTGCCTTTCTTGTGGATACCAAACCAAATGAGGTCATTGACTGTTGGGCACATCGTGTTCATTTATTCTATTTTGTGTGTATCTCGTGTGTCAAAAGGTCAGAAATGCCGAAAAACACGAGTCGTAAACATAGGAGCAGTAAATCATCAAACCCGATGCATAGAAAAGCTTCACGTACATGATTAAATTAAACTGGGTCACAATGGGTTTATCACATACAGAGATTAATGGGAAGAACCGTCAGAAATGCATTTGTTGCATTTCACGATCAGTACTCACCAACATGGGCTGGACAGGGGTCATGAGGGAAGCCTCCACGGTGAGGAGCTTCCTGGGTCCCGAACCGTTGGACGCCTCCTGCTGATTCCTCAGTACCCTCTCAACGACGTCCCCCAAATTACGCGAGGCCTTGAAAGCATCGTAAGCGTTTGGATCCACTGCATCCAAACTGTATAAAGAGGCAATAATAAAATGTCAGTGTCAAAAAAAATGAATACATTTCTGTGGCGCATTCATGAAATGTTGTGACATTAAGGCAAACGCACTTACACGTGTTTGGCACCTGCGTTCATCTTTAAATCGTGCTTAATTAGCCTGATGATGCATTTCAGGTCGTTACTGGTGCATCTGCGAATAGGAGAGAAGGCAGAATATTATTGGGGAAAGCTGTGAGGCAAATGCTCGAGTCCCAAAGCGTTTTAGGAGTTCAGGAGCAAACGATTTTATTTTTATTGCACTTAGTTTTTTAGACTAACAGCAGAAAGTTACCCCTACAGTTGTTTGGGCATGTTGGACCGGGCCAATAAGAACCCTCAAATAGACTTTCTTTAAACACAGCACAAAAAATAATAATAATAAATTGTGCCTCTCAGTGTTTACAGCTTCCAGGATGCAGTTTATGACAGATAAACACAGTCTGTTGTTTTCTGCCTCGAAGAGTAGAAAAGTCAAATAAAGACGCCTTAATAATATATGCATGTGTGTTGGATGTGCTCGAGGCAGACATAAAGAGCAGCATAAAATAGCATAAATAACAATAAAAAAAAAGTTGAATAAGAAAAACAGGTGGAAACAAAGCACTGTACTGTTTGCAAACACATCCCTGATCTCTGTGACTTTTGTAAAAGTTATTCGTAGGATTTACTGTATCAGCTCCGTTCTACTAAGTGTGACCAGTGTGAAAATGAGCATGCACTGTATTACTTTTTGGCAACATCCTCCAGCTCGCTCTGCTGCTCGTCCTCCTTTGTCAGCTGAGCGAGGCGGGTCAAGGATGCGTCCACTTCTTGGATGGTAAGGAGGCTTTTGGCAGCCGGCGGAAACGATTTACTCTCGTCGAAGAACATCCTCACAGTCTCAGAAACGTCACCCTGCAAAGAAAACAAACAAACAAATAAAGCGAATGAACGAGAATAAATTCTCACAGTTGTTTCATTCTTTTTTTCTTTACAGGTTTCATATTTGACAATATGAACATCTATAATTGTCAGACATTTAACTGAGACTAAATTCAGCCCAACCAGATTTTTTTTTTATAATACAATTCTCTCAAGGCGTTCCAAAAGTATCATAATAACAAGATATCGGGGAGGTTTCGCAACAAAGTTTTAACAACAACAATATTTAATGTATGACAGCTGCCAGACAACAGACCTGCTCCAGGTCGCGCACCATGGCATCCTGGTCGCATCTGAATATGCGGCTGAAGAGTTTTACAATCTGCTTGTCGTTGAGGTTGTAGACACTTTTCACGACGCCCGGCAGGAGCAACTTCACTGTCAGGTACAGATCTCCATGGAATTTATCTAAGGACAGAAGGGAGAGACTTCATGCTGAAACCTGCCGATCCAAACGGCTAAGAAGCAAAGAGAGAAAAATGAAAAAGCAACACTGACCTCCACCTGTGCCCTTCTTCAGGAACTTCTCAATAATCTGCGTCTTGGTGTTGTAGCTGTTGTTTTCAGCCACCACTGCGCAGAGCTTGCGAAACTCTCTAAGGAGGCAGTCCTTGTGCTGAGGGTCACACAGCTGAGAGGACAGGTCGCTGCCTCGGTTGGCTTGGGCAGGAGATGAGGACGGTCCAGGGCTGCTGGAGCTGCCGGCCTTTGTAGCTAACAAGACAGCAGAGCAGAACATGACACTATCACCTCTTAATCTCTTTCAAAGGCTTTGTTTGGTTGTTGTACATCATCTCTGAAGCAGTTTTCGACATGCATTGCTGTCCTGAAATTTTCAACACATTTTTCCAGAGGTGACTGCATGTCAGAGCAGAAACTTCCTGCCTCCTGTGTGTTTTCTACACAGATGCCAGTCTGCAGTATTCCCAGTTATGAGAGCGCATCTCTCTTGGTTGGTTTTCCTGCAGTCTATCCAGGTTATGAGCGGACTCTCCCAACATTTATTCTGTGTTCATTTTTGCTCATTCTAACCACCACAGCTGTGTCCTATATCACCAGAACAGCACTGACTAAAGGCTCTAGCATGGCTGCCGGGTCTGCTAGCGCGAGCGGTGTTGATGACGTCACAATTTCGTGCCGGTAATATATAGTGGCGCAGGTCGATGCGCCAGTAGTTGCAATTTTCTCCGTCACAGAGGTTAGCCTATGTCCCTATGTCTGCCTGTTGTGAGAATTTTAAAAGGTTTTTTTTTTTCTAAATCACAGAAGATGCAAATAATTCAGAGGTGTGCCAGCTTTTTGATGTGAGAATTTCCAATAAGTTCCCTTGAAATTAAACGATTATCATACTAATTGTTTTATTTAGAATACTTAAGACTAGTGTTGCATCGTTGGACAGATTTTAGTGGTGGTGGGTGGCGTGATAGCTTCATTGAGGGCTACTGGATGTTACATCTTACCAGTGAAGCCTGAAAACTTGCGTGGAGCGTTGACGGATGGGTCTGCGGGAGGGGCCATCAGCTGACCAGGGGTGTTCGGTTTGCCTGGCGCCTTCTTCTTTGGAGTTGTATTAACTTTAGCCATCAGGCCTATAAAACAAGTTTTAGAACATGCAATAAAACCCTTGATGAATGTGACTAAGATTAGATCTAGATTAGGAAACAGGACAAAGATGAATGACTTCTGACACACCTACATAGACAAATACAATATATTCCTACAAGCATTGTATAAACATAGTCTTTTTCATTCTTATTCAAAATTAGGGAACATCCCTTTTTCTTCTCCCCAATAGAGAAAGGTTGCTTTAAAGTTTTTTTTTTTTTTTCCAAGTTTACTTGAATGACAGCTTTTTTTCCAACTTTCACCTGACGTCAAACAGCCAGACGTCAAGCTTATACAATGCTCATGTGGAATATTAAACCTACTGGTTCGACAGGTGTTCCGAGACTGTGTCTGCTGTACCTGAAACTTGTTTGTTAATGAGCTCTTTGTCCTCATCCTGCAGCTCCTCCCAGCCCTCCAGATCTGTGATGTCCTCGATCTTCTTTGTGGTGGCTCTTGCCCTCTCCAGCTTCTCAAATATACATTTCACATGGTACCACTCTTTCATCTCTCCTGCAGACTCACTGAAAGGGTTTGGGACTATCTTCCCTATGCGCACTATACCCTTCTGGATTTTGTCCTTGCATTTCTTGCATCCAGCGGTGCCACGCTTGGCATATTCCACGACAAATCTCTGTTCTGACATGTCTGGCTGGGTAGAGAAACACCGGTGCAGGAAAAGCCAGATAGGATAGATTTGGAGAAGACTGTGCTTATGGAACACTGATGTGAAATGACAGATTTCTCCTGAAAATTTGAACGCATAAACAGGTGAGGGTAGCTGTTCAGAGCAGGAAGACCCAACGAAACCTCTGCACACCTTTGACGATTGCTGACATCTGAAAAGTCTTCCAAAAGGTTGCCGGGCTACACAGAGAGTCTTTTGAAGTAATAAAAGAAGAGGTTTCTGCATGTAGTTGTAGTTGTGTTCTGGCAGAGTTACAAACCTGAAACAGGAAAGCGGTATAATGGTTAGAGAGGAAATGTTTTTGCATTTGTGACTCGTCACTTTGATACAACCAAACCCTTGAATCGGGGTTCTCTCTCCTCTTTCCTCCAGCACTCAGCTTGCCTCATTACACGACTTGCTGCATTCATGTAATATTTCAGCATTTATTTCACAATGAACTTTCTATAGCTGCAGTTCAGCTGCAAAACAGCTCCAAAAGGCACATTAACAGTTCTCATACATAATAATAATACTCATTTTACATGCACACCATCAAAGTGTTAAAGCATGACAACAATTCAATGGAGACAACAAGACATTGAATCATTCAGGATATTAAAACAGGAAAGATATGGTAATTCATACAAACAAGTAAGTAAAAGCATATCTTGGTCATTTTGTCGGAAGATTTGACCAAATTTGGAAAAGAAGGTGGAACTGAAAAATGATAACAGTTTGTGAAAGTTTGTTTTTTTATGTGCTATACAAGTTATTACTGCTGTAATTGTTTAAGCTGCAAGTTCTGAATAAGTAATAGAACTGCTTTCCTCACCTGTGTTAAAAAAATAAAAACGTCTGTAAAAAACTAACAAATATATCTCCTTCAGTTTTTCCACACCGTTTTCTAAAGTTTGAAGAACATCTTACATTCAGCTAAAACGTCAAACAGTGAACAGTCATACAGGAAGCCACACGGATGGGATAAAGCTGCCTGTAACACGTGAACCCAGAGATATTGTCTCATTCAAACAGGAGGCAATTCTCCAAGGCATTCAGTCCAGTCCAGTCCAGTTTTCATATCAATACATTCATTTGATTCAGTAACATTAACACCTCCACTCATGGCCAGAAATTGAATTATTAATTCAAATGTCAGAAATCACATGAGAACATTTCTGTTCTCATGTGTCTATGCATGAAATCTGCACACTATCTTTGAACTTATCTAGACTGTTGCTTGTTTTTAAATTCATTTAAATTATTTTATTTGTTTCTCTTTATATTCTTTTATGTATTTTAATGCTTCTTCCACTCTCTGCTGCAATGCTTTTATTTTATGTGAAGCAACTTGAATTGTTTGTACATGAAATGTGCTATACAAATAAATTTGATTTGATTTGATTTTGAAATCAAAAGGAAAAAACTCATTCCTCCCAATGTGCTCTTTCTAAACAAAGAGGATTAAACATCTGAACCACAAATGCATTCCATTTTACATTAAAATGACATAAAGAGTCTTACACAAAGCAACACGAATAGTACAGATATTACGGGCCTTCTAATTTTGATGGTCTCTTAAAGTCACCGTTTAGTCCGGTGGAGGATCACAGGTTCACCTTAGATCTTGCATCATGGGATTGTTGACAGACTCATGGCACAAATGACTTACACATTTAAACTTTTAAAATAATTAGATTCTATAAAAAAACCCTAACGGGGTGTAATAACTCCACCAATATATTATACAAAAATAAATTATTTAAAACTAAAACGTTTGCTCAAAGGTAAGTGTAAGTTTGACGAGACAAAGGGAACTGATAGGCTAAGGTTAGTTGAACGTTAGCATTAGCTCACTCTGCTCAACAGTTACAACAAACGTGGCGACTAAAGGCAAAAACACACGCAGATATCGAGACTAATTTGAAATTTCGCCAACATTTCTACACACCTGTATCAACTGTACCTTGTAGAAGCTGCGCAAAATGTGATAGTATAGTTTAAATTGCTGTACAACCTCTCATTGTTTATTAGCAAACTGCTCCTCCACCATCAAGCACAAATCAGTACTACCATATGTTTGCAATCATATCCGGTTTGGATCTACAGAATAAAATCTCTCTCTCTCTCTCTCTCTCTCTCTCTCTCTCTCTATAGATATATAAATATAGATATATATATATCTATAGATAGATAGATAGATAAGTACTTTATTCATCCCAATTTGGGAAATCATTGTGTTGCAGCAGCGTACATTTAACAAGCAAATAGAATAAATAGAATAGAATTAGAATAGAAATAGAATAAAAATAGAGAATAAACATTAGCTATATACAAATCTACAGTATGAAGAGTAAGTGCAAAATGAGCAGTTGTGCAAACAGCAAATGATATATATATTCTTTAAAATGAAAGAAAATAATTCTGATAATTATTATATTATTATTTTTTTCTTTAATTTCTGATAATTATTACCATCAGATGTGAGGCTATTAAAGGTAGGTGTCTCTTTTGTAGTACAGTACATACAACTGACACACTTTACCGGTGTTAATGTGCAGAGCTGACATTTTAGCCTTATTTTAAGGGGGGGGGGGGGGGTCATTTCCGGTAAGTTTGTATTTAACAATCACTAACTTGATGCCACTTGGAGACGCTCAGGAGGCTAAAGACGCATGGACTGCAGGCTGAAGGCTGAAATGCACAATACTCTTTAACTTTAAATGTGTTTCAGGATGGAGACACCGCCATCTGCTGAACTGGAGCGTTTAAACCATCCCACCTATTAGGATTGAGAAGCCGTGGACTTTGAAATTACAATTAAATTGGCAAGCATTATTAGATTTTTTTTTTTTTTAATAAATCTTTAAAATATGAGAAAAGAAAAGTAAAGAAAAAGAGACAATTGAACAAATGTTTTTATGAGGAACCCCAACCCGTATCTTGATTACATGTAATGACGCTGATGCTTGCTCATGTTTTTTTTGTTGTATGTGTGTGGGATTTGTGTTTTTTTCGTACTTATATTGTCGTAAATTCATTTGACAAACTATAATTACAAGCTATGCCAAATTAAATTTATTTGCATTAAAATAGTTCATAGTAATTCAAAAAATATTACCAAAACATTTATGTGGCTTTTTTATTAAGTGGAATCTTTTCATTGTTTGATTTGAAAGTATTCCAAAAGCATTCATTCACACTGCATTCCTTATAAGGACATACAATCTGGTGGGTTTGTTTTACTATTGTCTTAATTAACTTTACCATGTAATCTGTTCCAATTAACTGTTCAACCCTAAACAGGCCAGTTGCGACTCAAAGTAAAAATCTCAGACCATTATCCCCACCCCCCACCGGCCCATAAGAGAAAAAAAAACGTACATACAGGACATAGGAGTTCTAAAAAATAATATGTTGATTGAGTAAGCTAAAACTAAAACAGGTACAGACTGACGTAGTGGAAGTTAGCACCAACATCGCAGTTATGATAGATGAGGGCCTATGTTTTTATCATCACTGTCTATTGTCAATACCTTCTAAGACTTCAGGAAATGGTCATTCCATTGTTGGGAAACATGAAATACAGTGTACAATTATGTAGATAATGTCAAATGACCCTTTGGCAAAGCATCAAACTTAGAGCTAAACAGGGGCGAGGCTAGGGTATTTTTAGTGGTGCCAAGGCACCACCGTGAGATCGCTCGGCACCCCCTGGCTCAGCACATTTTTAAAATATTATATTATGCAAAAACACTTCTTTTTTTTTGCTCAAGGATGCATTATTTTAGTGACCATTTTATTTATTTTCTAGCATTTGTATTTGTTTTAACTCTTTACTCCCAAAATAAATGTTCATTTATCTTCAATATTTGTCTCAGGCTCTCTGATATCCCTGTCAAGCCACACAGTCTTTTGAAATGAAGAGGTCAAAATTTAATGTTGTAGGGGAAAACACTACTCAAAGCAAAACTAATACGGCTCCAAAATTTATAAATGTACTAAAAAAAAAAAAAAACTCTTCATACTGTAGATTTGTACATAGCAAATGTTTATTCACTATTTTTATTTTATTTTATTTTATATTTTATTTATATTTATTTATATTTATTTATATTTATTTTATTTTATTTTATTTTATTTTATTTTATTTTATTTTATTTTATTTTATTTTATTTTTATTTTATTCTATTCTATTTGATTGTTTTTACTTTAATTGTTTTCATATCTTTTACTGTATGCTGCTGCAACAAAAGACCAGATCCTAAAATTGCCCCTGGAGCTAAATACACTTAACAAATACACGAAGCCATTGCCATCGAAAGTTTGTCTCTAACTTTATGTTTTTTCTAAGGTACTCCAATACGACAGCACCCTCCGACACTTTGTAAACAGTCTGTTTACGGTCAGGCAACGTAAATTGCTTACTTTAGCCTATCGTCACTGCTCTTACGCCCATTTACGGGCGCAACATTGTCTGGGAATAACGAGAATGCGGCGCTGCGACGGTTTTACTACGCAGTGCGGGGACGCGGATTTAGATGTCAGCAGGGAAGGACTGAGATAACATTATTGACGTTATTCCAGACTGTACGCAAAACAACATATTTCTCCCAAGAGCTGCATTTGAGTTAATAGAAAAGAATGGGAAGGAGTATACGCGTTAGCCTGATTGTTTCCACCGAACACAGACTTTTGCTTTTTAGCGATATAATCAAGAGGGACTAGCTTCGTTCAAGCAAGCTAGCAAGCTAGCGTTGAGGGCTAGCTTTGCAGAAAGGCTTCCCTGCTAACGAAACTGCAGCCTTGTTGTGGCCCGCAACGCAACCTCCCAGATAGCATCCGTCTTGTGCACAGGGAGGAAAAATGGTGAGTAGTGCTCATTTGATTTAATCGAATTTAGCAAGCAGTTTTGAAACTTAGTGTATTGTAAATATGTCGCTTTTGTCACGTTGTTGCCACATCCCAGCAGTCAGCGACAAGGGACTACTAGCACGTCATGCTACAAGGTTGACAGTCTGTGTCACCTGGCTGCAGTATTTAGTAAGAAACGAGCATGAATTACGTTAATACACTTGCAATAAGGAAATTACTTTATGTGGTGCCAAATGCTTTGTTGTAGTTTGATTATATTTTTATTGAATTATCCTTACTGGACGTTTTCTTCTCACATTGGAATGTAGGCTGAATGATGCAGCTTTTATTGGTGATCATTTATATCTATGTACTGGCTCGCTGTACTTGGACTTGGAGGACATAAGAGATGTTGAAGATGCATGCATAAAAAAGTATGCTAACGCTAGTAGCAGAAATATTTTAAGATTTTTTTAAGATCCATTTTCAATACCCACTTAATCCAATACAGGGTCGCAGAGGGGCTAGAGACTATCCCAGCTGCCACTAGGTACATCCTGGACAGGTCACTAGTCTATCACTGGGTCACAGGAAGTACGCTCCTCTCATGTTCAGTATAAAATATATTCTCCTGGAAGCTTATTCTTCCTTCAGTGTCTGCTGGCGATCGAGTCTCTCTAAAACTAAAATTTTCCACCAGCTCTCTATAAGGATTTCTCAATATTTTTCTCACTAATTGTCCAACTTTTTCTCCATCCATGTATTATAAAATTTAATCTTAAAAGACTAAGTCATCCATTTCATTAAGACTAAGATTAAGATCTGATTTATTTCGTGCATACACACGAAATTTGTGCTCCGCTTTTAACCCATCCAGGTTGGCACCTGTTGACACACACATGCACACGCACAGGGTCACACACTCAGAGACAGATGCCAACCTGGAGCGATGGGCAGCCTTGAAGCGCCCAGGGAGCATGGGGGGTACGGTGCCTTGCACCTCAGCCATGACAAGGAGGTGGACTGCTCCAGCTATCAGTTCCACCAATCTTTCTTTGTGTGGCGAGAGTGGGAATCGAACCGCCAACCTTCCGGTTATTGGACAACCGACCCTAACCACTCTAACCGCCCCTCACTCCTTTTAGAGTGAGTACTGCTGTCAAGGTGGCCAGACGACATAAAAGAAGTATTGGTATTAAGGGCTATACGTCTGTGCCAAAGTGTAAATACTAATCAATGAAAGTCAAAGCTGGGAGTGGAGGTTGAGTGATGACCAATGCTTTTTTTTTTTTCCCCTGTCTTATCTAACATTAGCAGTTCATCTGACTTGCTGTTCATTTGATTTACATGGTTTTGTTAAAGTGAAACGTTTTAAATCTAACACTTTTAGTGTTTTCGACTAAATGTATTATTTCTCACCTATCGTTTGATTCCTAAATTTGTAGGTTGATCATTTTTCAACCAGGAACAGAGTCACTCAGTACAGTCTGTATGACAAAGTCAATTAGTTAATTATTAATAATGATCCCTTTGGCAAATGTCCCGATATAATATCGTGTCAAAGCATCTCGCTAAACCAGTGGGTGAAAAGTTTCTAAATAAGCAGCAGTGACCGGAGGCCGGTACTGTTGGCAAAATGCTTCCTGGAGGGATCAGGCTTGTCATAATTCTTACGTAAGCTGACAAAAGCATCAACTTTGTTCACCTGTGTACAAAAGACTTGAGAAAACCAACAAATATATCTATTCCCCTCAGAGCAAGTAAGAAAACATTATGGCATCCAAACACACTGACACGCAACTTCAACTTTGCATTCTCAATCGTAGCAGCAAAAAAAAATCTGAAAAGGAAAAAGGCAAATTGTTGCTGCACGTGGCTTCTGCTTATTCTCAGTCACAGCAGTGACGGCACCGGTCAGACTTCTCAGAACTGCCTGTGTGGTAGTTACAGTGGGTGTCTCCCGGGAACATGTTTCTTCCCGATGACACAGACTCACAAGATGAAAACAAAACCAGCAATGTTGTGTCTCAGCTGGTAACTGCACCCCAACTTGAGATGGGATCACTCCAGCTGTGGCAGCTGTCAACCTGTGACTCCCCAACTCATGAGTTACTTCAATAAATGATTACATGAGTATTCTGAAAGATCATGGGTTGAACCACGCCCATCTTTGCACTCAGCTTCCATTTTTTTTATTATCTCAAGTGTAAAGTCTGCATTTTTGTGACAAAATTGACCTCGAAGGCGTGCAAACAACTGCCAAAACATTGAAAACTACCTTCACCATAACACTTTTCTCCCTTTTTTTTTAAGAACCACCAAAAACAGTAAACGGCGAAAAAGAAAAAAGTATTTAAAAACCCTTTCCACTCCGAGGCCACGACTGTTATTAAGTCAACAGTCGTGTGACAGACGGAGTACAAAAAAAATCAAGAAGAGTCACTAACACCCCATATTTCATGAATAAGACAGTATCATCTCTAGATGTCAGTTTCAAACAAGTAAAGTTTAAAGCGGTCCTGATGAAGATCCAATCAGCTGACTGGTTCCAGTTTGGAGAGTTTATACCGAGATCGCTGTTCTGTGTCTTTTGTCCCTTTCATGAACAGTTCTACACGAGGGAGATGTATTGTCAGCATGTCTGTGTTCGTCTTTATACAGGTGTACCTGTTAAATCCTATAGAGAACCTAAGAAGCTACATCAACAATCGTCCACCTCTGGTCATTTTTATGATCAGTGTCAGTGCAGTGGCCATCGCCTTCCTGACCGTTGGTTATTTCTTCAAGATTAAAGAGATCAAGTCTCCGGAGTTGACAGAGGTAAGGCAAACTGACGCGGGTCCATAAAAGAGATTCAATCAGGAGCTCTTCTTCTCCATCGTCACATATCAGTGAAGTGTGACCACTGCCAATGCTACATGTGGAGGCTTTCACTTTATTGTCTTATTTTATGCTACAAGGATGCATAGAAAGACGAAAGAAAACCCAACTATGTGTGATTTTTGTGTGCTACAAGCTCAGAAAGTACATGTATGGAAATCAATCTTTGCATGTGAATGTCAACAGAAAGCACATGCAAATCCAAATGGCTGTTGGTTAGTAATCTATATGGACTTTAGGCTTTAAGGGATGTGTAAGGCATGGCACCCCTCAATTTAATGTCTAGTAGAAAAAAAATCAAGCATCAGATGTTTGACGAAATGATCAGACTTGGTCTCATCACTCTCTCTCAGGACTGGAACACCTTTCTGTTGCGCTTCAATGAGCTGGACTTTTGCGTGTCAGAGAATGAGACGATAAAGCACGGCCTGAACGAGTCCACCACGCCAGAGAGCTTGGTTGTGACGAGCGGCCAGGCTCGTTCCAGCACTCAGGCTCCCCTCTTGCTGGAGGACTCGGGCCCCATCAACATCTCAGTGCCCATCACCCTCACGCTGGACCCCCAGCGCCCATTTGGAGGGTACTCTCGCAATATCACCCACCTGTACGCCACAGTGCTGGGACAGCAAGTTGGCCTATCGGGTAGGTTCTCGTTCTCAAAATCAAATCAAATCAAATTTATTTGTATAGCACATTTCATGTACAAAACAATTCAAAGTGCTTCCATTAGTGCTTGCATTAGATTTTTTTAGTTTTTTTTTTTTGACAGTATCAAATAGAAAATCAGGCGAGGCTGTAAAGATGAACCGTTATCTGTATCGAGGCATCCAGAGTAAGCTGAGCATAGTGATTATATGTTACCGATCTGGAATGTTGGAGGCTAAAATGAATGATTCATTCCTTTTTGCTGTGGTAGCTTCACCTTTTTAGATGGGTTTTAGCTTACATGGTTGTGCGGGGACCTCTCTAAGACACGATGAGTCAACAGTGGAGGCTTTGTGTGACGTTAATCTGTTCCAGTGCAGCTCTCCTATACGGCTCACATTTAAAGGTTTCAGAGGGTGGAGCAAAGTAAAGAGGCTACTACTCTGCACATTGTGAGCGCATGCTTATGTCTGAAGCTACGACGATGCAGCTTCAGACCGATGATCTCCGCGCAGGCTGTGTGGCTGCACAGAGTAAACGGTTTGAGAAGGACCGATAAAATGTCTGCAACTTTAAACTTCAGCCAAATGATTTCATGCCACTTTGAAGTGCGTAAAGTAAATGGACTGAACGCTGTGGATATTTCTATCTGCCGCCTTTAATTCATCAGTAGTTTCAGTTGTAGAAGAGCTTTCCAGCGCAAACGTTGTTAATGTGTGTAAAACGGTTGCATTTCATTGAAGTGGGTTCCCCTTTCCACTTGGTATCAGATGTATTTGCTTCATTTTAACTTCTCTGCAAATAGATTAGTTTTATTCCTGAATGTACAACATCTTTGTGTCAAAGACAACTGTCCCCTCTCTTTCTACCCTTGTTTTGTTTTTTTACTTTGTACTACGGCAGTCAAAAGCCGGATTCGCACTGTAGGAACCTTTGGCAGATCCTATAACCTTTTCAGGAACGGGGCCGTTTTTTCCCGCATTCGCACATACAGGTCTATACGACACGGACACAACCTTGGCGTGTTTAATAAGTTAAACCTCCACGTGGTCTCCTTTGTCTGCGGCGATCTGCTCTCCTTCCTTCATGAAACCAAGAAGTATGGCCTGCGCCCGATCCTTCGTCTCCTGACTCTCTGTGAGCTCTTCCTGCCTCGATGTTAGACGCCCGATGTGATCGTCCATGATTAATATCACCATCATGCAGACCATGAACACGGTGGCCTCCCCGCTCTCCATGTTAGCTTCTTTGTGGTGTTTTTCCTTCTCTCCTTACTTTTACCGGGTTTTGTTTTGTTTTGTTGTTGAATGTGGCGCTAAAGTAACACGTCGCAGTCGCAGACGGCTGCGTCGCATCAGTCCCGATTCATGTGGGAATGCAGACTGAAACAGTTCCGCTGGGGAAGGACAGTTATCAGAACGGCGTTCGAGGAGGACGGTTCTTAGAACTGCGTTCTTAGAACGGCTCTGTCCGAATGCGGCTAATGTAAGCTAAGCTGGTCGCCAATAACATGAAGCATTGGTTCTAAATTTCCCGAGCCTCAGAATGGATGAGCGGAGCAAAATAGGAAGTTTTGCTGTGGAAAAAAAAAAAAATCCTAAGCTGTTACAACAGGGCAGCTTGTTCCTTCATTGGAGCTTCTGGTATCAAAGTGGAGAACTGTTGAGATTTTATACATCAGCGGTAGCGTGTTATGAAGCAAATTCTTGGGAGCAGGCGTATAAAATCTGCTCTGGAAGCCAAAAAAAAAACCCAAAGAAGGCAGGCGTGAACCACACGTGCACGGTTTTGTGTCTTTTCCAAGGACTAAAAAGATTCCTTCAGATACTGGGTGTCTGTGTTCTTAATTCCTTCGAAGAGAAGTCAAATTAGTGTGTTTTTTCACTGGTACTCTGATTAATAATCCAAAATGAGCCCTCGCAGAGCCTATACTACAGTACTGTAAACATGCAGCTGTAGTTGATCAGTTTGTGCCGCAATCAAAGTTCAGCTGGTGCCGTCCTAATCCAGGAAAAGAATGACTCTGAGCAGAAGCAGAAACAGCTCATGCTGCTTATTGGATATTCCCATTCTGACCCTGC
Organism: Odontesthes bonariensis; assembly: GCF_027942865.1. Lineage (NCBI taxonomy): Eukaryota > Metazoa > Chordata > Actinopteri > Atheriniformes > Atherinopsidae > Odontesthes > Odontesthes bonariensis. The sequence continues at coordinate 4,215,331 of NC_134521.1, forward strand.
ATTATGCCTGTTTTCCTCTTCGTAAAAGCATATTGTAAAAAATGACGTGCTTCATGTGTTGTGCTCTCATCTGTTATTTGAATCTAGTTGTGACAGAATTACTTTTATTTTAATCTCCATTGTTCTCCTCATCTGAAAACACACTTTCTATCCTCAGTAATAGGCAGGAGTCGACTCTATTCACCTGATAATCTTCTTATCTACTTTGCAGTTTGATAACTATTGCACAAGCCCACAAAGTTAGTCAGTAATTTATTATCAAGGAAGTAAGTTTATTTTTCGCACAAGACATTATTGCTTCTCTGACTTCCTGCTCTGTGACATTGTGTGTATACTGTTTCAACTAGTTTTGGTATTAAGAAATGTCTAAATGAAGCTAAAACCTTGTTCGGTCTGTGTGAGTGATTGTGGAAAGAAGAGGTTTGAGGTTTTGTGTGTATTGCGTTCATGGCTTGGTGTGATTGAAAAAGGGACCAACAAGATCAGGCTTTTTTTCGTGTAAAATGGAGAGCTTAAATCGTGTAGATGTTGACCTCGTTGTGTCTTCACGTGTCTCTGTGTACAGGCCGAGAAGCCCACGAAGAAATAAACATCACGTTCACCCTGCCTGTATCCTGGAACTCGGACGACTGTGTTCTGCACAGCCACTGCGAGCAGGTGGTGTTCAGCACTTGCATGACCATCACAGCAGCCAGCAATATCTTCCCAGTCACAGTGTGAGTTGGACAGCTTCCCCCGGTCAGGGGAACACTTATTTCTGATGATGCTTTTGATTATTAGTCCATGTGATGTGGTCTGTTAGAAGGGAGCATTTAGTGTGTGTGACTGGCAGGAGACCAGAATGGATTGTTCTTTAGAGCAAAGCTGCTATTAAAAGCTGAACACGCGTTTAGTCTCTTGTTAGAATTTTTTTATATGTAATGGTAAATGTTGTAAGCAGATTTTTATCAGCTGTAGAAGATAATGATGTTAATTTCACAAATTATGACTTAAAAAAAAAAAAAATCTAGGCTTTGTAATAGTGGAAAAAAAACCTCTGCTCTCCCAGCCCTGTTAACAGTTGTCTAGTTACACCCTTCTGGGACCGTCTCCCACTTACTCTGCATAGCGTTTCAAAAGGGGCCACCAGCAAGGTAGCAGTTCAGATCTCCCAATTTTAACAACCCCCTTATTAGCTTAGGTTTCATAATGATTGATGCCTGAAAAAATTACCTCCAGGGCTTTTGCTCAGCATTGCACAAGGCACAAGTATGCATTTAGTTTTAAATCATCTGAGAATGAGGAAATCATGTCAGAAACTGCACGCACAATATGCTGCAAACGCCTCAGGACCTTAAGAGTCCTAAAAGACAAACTATAGTTTCTTAAACTGTAAATAGTCGAAGCGATGCTGCTGCAGTGGAGACTGAGAGCTGTCAGCCGTCTGATTCACAGTCTATAAGAAATGTTTATTTTTTATCTTGTGAGAAATGTTACTTAGTTTGTGTGAGTTATCTGTTACAGGTAGTTTGAATGTAACTTTGGGTTCTGACAGCACACTGGAGTTGGGGTACTTTGGATCCCCCTGGTGGCCCATGATGTGAACTGCATCATGAGAAAATATGAACTACGGGAGAAAAAAAAAAACGGAGATTATGATCTAAATATTTGAATATGTGCTTTACATTTATTTGGTGTTTGGTTTTAGCCCTGTTCTGTTTGGATAATATTTTACCATTTTTAAGATGACCAGTATCTTATACAGCAACCAGTCAACTTGAATTATGTGAAATAACCAAACACGACTCAACAGAAAGCCCCGCGTTTTGTTTTGCAGGCAGCCGCCACACTGCGTGCCGGAGACGTACACCAACGCCACGTCTTGGTACAAGGTGTTCACCACAGTCCGTGACTCGGATACCAAGTACAGTCAGGACTACAACCCCTTCTGGTGTTACAAAGGCGCAATCGGCAAGGTGTACCATGCACTCAACCCAAAGCTTACCGTCATTGTTCCTGATGTGAGTCGCCACCTCCTTATTTCTCTACCCACACATTCTTCAGATTCACACTTTCTGGTGTAGTTGTCTGAAGCTGTTGCAATACTGCACTTAGCTGGCGTAGAAGCAGCCGAGTCAGTGAAAGCATGCCTCTGAATACCTCTGGAGTGAGCAAACCTGTTAAACTCTCTCACACGTCAGGTTATTTGTCGTTTTCTGTTTTTCGTCTGTTGTGACTTTTTTTTTATGTTGCTATAAACCAAATCAAATCAAATTTATTTGTATAGCACATTTCATGTACAAAACAATTCAAAGTGCTTCACATTAATCATTAGGGATGGGAATTCAGAACCGGTTCTTGCTGAGAACCGGTTCTCAGTGTTTCAATTTCTTGGAATCGTTTGGCAATTTTGCAAACGATTCCCTTATCGATTCCAGTGGGCGCAACGTTGCGTGGCGAGTCCAGTGCAGCCAGCAGCCAACAGTAAACATGGTGCCCAAGCGGTAGCCTGATTAACATAGACTTTCAAATCTCTTCGAGATTCTGGTCTGACCTAGACCATAACGAATACGATTCGAAATGGCCTGGTCAACCCGCCTCCCTCGGGTTGCTACTGGTTGTGGCCAGAAAAGGCTGTGCCTAAGCTTAAGCCAATCACACCACTCTTTCCTCTGACGTATGATTTAGCTACCAGCGGGGCTAACTGGTAGATTAAACTCTTACCAAAGCCAGTAGGGAGCAAGCCAGGCGAAAACGTCTTTCCTGTCAAGAAACGATTCAAGGGCTGTTCTTTGCTCGATTTTTAACGAGAATCTCCCGTCGAACACTTTCATTACAGCATCTACAGCAGCGTCAAAAGCTTGATGCTGCTCCATGTTGATATTGAATGAAGCGCTTCCGTGTACAATCCATGGGTTGAGTGGCAGTTCAACCACGTCACTACCTTGAACACGCCTCTACCCTGGGCCGTTGGCGCTGCTCAAAGTTGATTGCTTCCCGACAAAGTGGGTGGAGTTCCCATTTTTTCGGGAACTCGAATCCACCTGAATGAGCAGTTGGCCTGAGTAAGTGTAGCAGAGCCGAAGGTGTTGCGTCACTGCGAGGGCGGAGCCTGGGTACCCAAGCGGTACAAACGCTCAAAAGTTTGGTTACACATCCCTAAAAAAGACGACAACAGGGCAACTTGCAAAGTGAATATTTCACCAAAGGGAGGAAATACTACCAACATGCAATAACTATGAATGAATGATTAACGTCGGTGATTCTGAACCCAGCAGCGTTAGCAACGTTAGCATGTCCTCGGCTAACACTGCAGGTCACTAACTAACAAACACTGCCTATCATGTTAGCACCATTTGCCTCATTGTAAAAGCTGCTGTTAGTAACGGTTAAGGTGAAATGAAGGCCTTCTCAGGCATTACATTTAGATGAAATCATGAGAGACAGAGCCTGACTGGCTCAGAGCCAGAGGCTGGTGGTACTACCCCCAGTTCACCTCTACCTCCAGCTTCTCCTTTCACCAGAGCAGGAAGAGTTAAATTACCCAGGCCAGGATAGACCAATGTGGACCTCACCGTTGTTGGGTTTGTGAGGTCACGACTCGTGTTACTTCTAAACTAAACAAAGTTGATGCTAATCGACCGGTTTGTTGTCCTTTTTCTCCAAATGAGAATCGATAAGGGAACCGATAAAGAACCGAATCGTTAAGCAGAATTGAAAATGGAATTGGAATCGTAAAAATCTTATCAATTCCCATCCCTATTAATCATACAAACAAACAAAATTTTGATTTCAAGCATGTGTTGTGTGCCTCCTCCAGCAGTTGTAGAACGATGGACATACTTAGTCTTAGTCTAAGCAGATGATACTCTGTCACCCAGCGTTACCTGGCTGCATATTTCTGCCATGCATGTACACGGATGTTCTTTTCTGTAAAAATAACAGGGAGATGGGATCACTCCTGTTACAAAGTAAAAGTGATCAAACAGAAAGCACTCCGAGAGATGGTTGGCGTATAGTATACTGATGGAGGTGGATTGTTCCGGGATAACAATGATCCCATTGACAGGCCTCAGCCGGGCACAGAATGTTCCAGCGAGGCAGATGGGGGGGGGGGGGGAAATATATGCTGTGCCCGCAGTTACCTGATCTGAGCTCACTCTAACACAGAGGCGGTTTAAGGGTGCTGACAGAGACAACCTTCATGGGGACTATCATTATAAGCCACAATGTGGACCGTTGAATTAGCACACCAAGGCATTTAATTGATAAGCTTTTACTTAACTCTGCACTTGTAGAGTTTTACCAGGATGTTGCCCGACTCGCAGTGGGATTTTAAATTCCGCCCGCACTGCACCTTTAATAAGTACTCAAAAAACATTGCATACAATGACGAGTAGCTTTAGTTGGAGAGCAGATCATGTACCCAAGGTAAGTGAAATCAGTGATCCTGGTAGGAGCTTGCAGGGAACAGTAATGCAGCACAGTCAGTGGAAATCACAGGAAACCGTGATGTTGAACCGGCTGTTGAATTCTTTCCTTCCCAGGATGATCGTTCCCTCATCAACCTTCACCTGATGCACACTAGCTACTTCCTGTTTGTCATGGTCATCACTATGTTCTGCTATGCAGTCATAAAGGGGCGGCCTGGCAAAGTACGACAAACCAACCCCGATTTCTGCCCTGAGAAGGTACAACAGACACCAGCAGTGCTATATGACCTCAACAGGTAGTTCCAGCAAAAGCATTGGTTGACCAGTGATTGGTCAGAGAAACAATCTCACATGTGTTTGTGCACCCTTTTCTTTTCCCTCTTCTTCTTCTTCTTCTTCTTCTTTAAAGAACTGGAGCTCATTTATTAAATTCTATGTAACCTGTCCATTTTGTAAGCCTCCACTCTTTGGCTTAATGGTGCAAAAGTAAAACGGTGACAGTTGTTTTGAAACGGCTGTAGCGCAGCTGAATATTTCTCAGCCAAAAATGTGTGAAAACTCTTCACAACAACTGTTCCTTTCTTTCTTTCTCGCAGCGATTGCTCCTTCACTGGCACGAAGAAGCCGTGCCTCAATCGCTACTTTTTTGATTGATTGTGATCAAAATGAAAATGTTTTTTTATGTTGTTGTTGTTTTTTCCAACTTGTCTCATCCTTTACACTGTATTCACTTTTGTCACAGTTATTTGAAAAAAAAAAAGATCATTTCGCGGCAGCCGGGAGCTTTTTCTTGTCGTGCGGCTGCACTAAAACGCTTTTCTTTTTCTTGTGTTGCAGGTGGCTCTGTCAGAGGGTTAAAAAGACATCTGACGTCTCCTCCAGAGGTTACTTGTAAACATGGACAAACTCAAAGAAACAGAAGAAATAAGAAAAAAAAGATACACATCCCAGTTGCCTAGTGAACCCTGGAGATACAATAAGGGACACAAAAGCTCTGTGAATGCATTACTCTCGCAATGTTGGGTTTCTCCAACCAAAGATATACAAGTGCCTGTATCTGTGGTGTAAATATTTGTAGGAACTCTGATATTCTGTGCAAAACGTCTCTCTTTTTGTTCATTTTTTTATTCTTTTATTCTTTTTTTCTTTTTGCCTGAGTCCCCATGTGCCATGCCAGAACATGCAGTATGTTGAAGCGGAAGGTCAGGTCCAACAACCACACAGCAAAATCCTCAGCAGTCATTCGGCCTCATTTTCAAGCCATTTTGTGGAATTTAACACACATTTCTGATCAGTTTCTTTTTTTTTTTTTTTCCCTGCTTTGAATATTAAGACACGTCAAACCCGGCAGTAAACAAGTGTTTTTTCTCCCCCATGATGACGGAGCATGTCGTCGTTTTGAAGACTTTTCAACGAAAAAGCGAATTAAAAGAAGTGAACGGCTGTAGATGCTTGACTACGCGGCTTAAACGAGGAGACAAATGAAGTGGCACCTCTTTTTTTTTTTTTTTTTTCTGCACAGAATTTGACATTTGCAAAAAGTCTGATCAGAATGTAGACATTTCATTTCACCCCCCCCCTCTGTCCGATCAGCATATCTAATTGGACACTCAATCATATTCCGCCTCTGATGTGAGTTGACTGCAAAGGTAATTGCTCTGTGCACGTTGATTATATGATGAATTTCAGTAGTAAACTTAATGAGTCTCAGTTTGTATCCAGTTAGGCGGCTTGACTGCGTTTTTTTAACGGCAGTTAAATTAGCTTCACAACTTCTTGCTGTGGTTTGTGTGGAAATGCGTTTTTCGCTTTGAGACGAGTGGATGTCACACTGAAATCTCTGCCTTCTGTTTTCCTTCATCACCCGTCTGCCTCTCGTCTTTTTTGCTTGCTGCCAGCGGCTCTGCAGCAGTTTTGTACTTTTAAGTGACGTCGTCTCTGTTGCACCCGGACGGAGCAAAACATTTTCTTGCCTTACCTACAGCGGACTTGCTTGTGTGACAATAAGAGGGGGGGGGCATCATTGTCTGCCTCACCCACGTTAGCTCTCCGGGTCCCTTTCTCTCCACAGCCAAGCGTCTTCTTTGTTTCCTCCAGTCAAAATCAGAATTGTAATTTTTTTATTTTATTTTTTTTGCCCTGTGAAAAGGTCCAGTGAGTAGCATGTGGTGACATTTTGTGGCTTAAACCCAAACGGGTGGAAATGGAAAAACAAAACGCCCGCTTTTGAGCTGTTTTTTTTTTGGTTCTGTTCACAACAATTTATTTCTACATTCATAAAAAAAAAAGCTGGTTCTGATTATTGTTTTGTATCTCTTCCATTAGATTGCCCCTTAATGATAGACACTGGAACGTTAATGCGATTGCTGAGTTGCCCTTCGATTATTCGGATGCTTTTGAGTTACGGAAGCTTTTATTTTAGGCAGACTGATATCAGTTGCACATGCTGAAATTTTTTTCTTGCTTATTTCGGTGCATCTTCAGATTTCTCCCACATTTACATTTAAAAAATTTTTTTTTTTTTTAGATCAGATGAAAACCAGCTGATATTGAAAGAACTGCAAGGCCTCCATTTAAGAGTAAATCGTTATATTTTCTGATGAAACGCGTGATGTGCAGAAAGCCCGTGTGTTGATCAGGACATGTTTGGATAAAGACTGTAGACTGCCATTCTCTGAAAACCTCCTTCCAAGAAACTGATTTTTTTTTTTTTTTTTTAAAGGAAGACTTCCACCTTAAAAAAAAAAAAAAAACTGAGTTCTGTAACTGGTGTGAGTTATCTCCTGCGTCTGAGTTTAAGTGGAGGAGGAGTAGAGGATGGAACAGTCCACTGTGTTTCCGCCTGTTCTGTTAAGTATGATTTCTTTTTCCAATAGCAATTACTCACAACTTTTACTTACCTCTGTACTATAATTCTGTTCCATATTTAATGTACCTGTTGAATGTACTTTTTATAAGCAGCATTATCTAAATCTGAGATGCAAGAATTCCAAGTGATTTAAACCATGATGTAGGGTTTGTTTTGTTTTGTTTGACAGGATTTACTTGAATTGTGTTCTCGTTTGAGTGGTAATTCCATAAGGTTGATCTTTCTTTTTTTTGTGGCAGAATTGAATCTCTTCTCATTTTATTGTATCACTACATTTACTGCATTTGTGTGTGTGTGTGTGTGTGTGTGTGTGTGTGTGTGTGTGTGTGTGTGTGTGTGTGTGTGTGTGTGTGTGTGTGTGTGTAGGTTGGTGAACGAGTGAAAGCGATTTTTGTTTTTGGCACGCGAAACGATTCTAGCGTACAAGTCTTCCTGATTCTGGTTCGTCTCACATTGGAGCATGAATCTGTTGTATTCCCACGGTTGGTCTTATTTGGAAATACTGCAGCTGGATGGGGAAGTGTGAGTGGAAGGGGTCTATGCCAGTTAAGGAAATTTGAAAGTGTGAATGCAGTATGTCATATTATTGCCAAACTGTCATAATTAACATTGGTAGCCTGCATTTACTTGCTTCTCATCTCTCCTTGTATGATTTGTCTGTTTTTCATCTTTGGATAGAATTGCATCTATTTTACTGCAGATTGCCTTAACATTGTCCTGTTTCACTTTTCACTGTATTTGCTTTACACACACGGTAGAACACACTTGCTTATCAGTCACAAACAAACATTGTACTCCTGTTATTACTTGCAAGCTGCAACAAGCCCAAAGGACCTACAGTCCACATGTAGAAGAATGGCGTTTTAAGGAGCTGCAGCTTGCAGTTGGGAAGGATACTCCACTAGATGAAGGATTACAGTAAGAGCGGTGGAGCCACGTTCTCCTAAGTTGCACCTTGTCACAGCAATGTTTGCTTCACACTCAGCTAAACACACCTCCAATAAAAGGCTGCCATTTCATTCTGTTATCCTTGCTGTCACGTTAGCAGCGCTTACAGGCAAGTATTAAAGCCAACTCTGTGCCTTCTGCACTGTCGAGCTGCATCCTCCTTCCTGTACATACAGTAGATAGGACCATAGGTTTTTAATGTGGCTAAGGCATCATTTGAACCCCCTTTTCCTCTTCAGTGGAACTGCTGTAAATGAATTCAAGTTTAAATAAACTGTCTCTAAAGTTCAACAACTCTTTGCTGTCTGGCTGTCTTTTTTTTTTTTTAGCTCGACCTCTTATCACGGTTTCTGCGGGAAAGATTCATGTCTGGGGAAAGTCATTTCACCGGGTTGCTGATATGAAGAGTTAAATAGGGTAAAACATATGTCATGTACTGAGGCTTCAAGTCAGTGTGGGAATTTAAGGACAAGGGTGGCGATATTTTTATTTTTTTATATTTTCAACCGATCTCGTGAAAATACCAAAATCGGTAATTTTCCGGTCGTGCGTTTGCCTGTAGCCCTCATATCAGAGCCAAGTTATAGAATGTGTTGGTATTTGGAACTTGCTTAAAAAATGTGCTGTGAGTATACATACTTGATTTAAAGGGATAGTTCGCCTCTTGACATGAAGCTGTATGACATCCCATATCAGCAACATCATTTCTGAACATCTTCTTACCCCCTGCTGCGTCCTGTGAGCAGAGTTCCAGCCTCGTTTTGGCGTTAACGAAAGGAGTCCAGCTAGTTGGCTGGGGTTTAAAAAATAAAGCGTTTAGCTTCTCAAAACAATGTGCATTCAAAAGAATAATACATTTGCATCACAAAATCGTTCTCCAGAAAAAAGTCAGACCTCACAATCGCTTGGCGCTATTTTCTCTCCCTTCGTATCACTGCCTGCTGTGCAGACCGTGCAGACCGAGCGGTTGTTGGCAGGTGGCAGCTTCCAACAAAAACCTTCGTCAACGCCAAAACGAGGCTGGAACTCGGCTCACAGGACGCAGCGGAGGGTAAGTAAATGTTCATAAACGATGTTGCCAGTATGGGATGTCATACAGTTTCATGTCTTCAGTTTTATGCCCCTAAAATCTGGAACAGTCTTCCAGAAGATGTGAGACAGGCCTCAACTCTGACAATGTTTAAATCCAAGCTGAAAACAGTTCTATTCAGCTGTGCAAATGACACCTGAAAGTATTTTATCTTCACTCTTCACTTTTATATGAATTCATTAATGATTATTTTTAATGGTTTTTTTTATTTTTTATTTCTTTTTAATGATTTTATTGCATTTTATATGTAGCTGTAAAGCACTTTGAATTGCCTTTTCTACGAATTGTGCTCTATAAATGAAATTGCCTTGCCTTCATGTCAAAAGAGGCGAACTATCCCTTTAAGGTCAAAGCTGAGTGCTGTAGTCGTCCACAAATGTTGAGAAGTAAATGATTTAATAATTACCGACTTCAAATCTTTTATATTGGGCAGAAGTGAGTAGTACTACGGCAGCAGATTCATGCATGTGACTTTATTCAAAATAACTATCATGGTAATCAACGAAAGGGCCATCAGGGCAGCAATTGCCCCACTGATGGCCCACTGATCTTTTTTTCTTTCAACTCCTTCCTTCGGTGCAATCTATATGAATAAACTCGAGCCAGTGCATTTTTAAATGTCTCTGGCAACAATCTGCATGGTGTTAGTTTGCTAAAAGAAAAGTATATTCAGGGCAGCAGCTCTGAATGACAAAGTGGCCCTACCGCTCCTCTTTCACCCCCTGGTTGAGTGACTCTGGCAAAGGTCAAAGGCAGAACTCTGGAAATATTTGGTCCATCGTTTGATCTTTCTTCCAACTCCCTGTACTTTAAGGAAACTATTGTATGTAAGTGTATGTAAGTGCCATTTCATTTGGTGGGCTCATATCAGAAGGCTGACACGAGCACGAAGATCAAAATCCACCTCTGCCATGAGTTGCAGCCAGACATATGGATACAGAGCTTTTTAAAGTATTTCATAGTGCTCTTATGACACATTTTTCGTTCCAGAATATAAATATGGCGATTTATTTATTCATTTTTTGTTCCTCAAAGCCCCTTTAATCTCTTTGTCCCTGGGATGGGTCGGCATGAGGGAGGGATATGACAGCAAAGTCATTTTGATAATCACATAATCTGTTTAAAAGATAATAATCCAGAGTACACAGTGAGTTTTATTGTACATCATCATAGAATGCAAGGATTTCTAATATCCTCTGCAAATATCCATTTTACCCTAAGAAAAAAAAAATTGAAGACATTTGAAATGTGCTGTTTGCCTCTAGCACAGACCCTTTTACTAAAGTTTGGGGCTCGTGCTCTGTTCATGCATCATACTCAAACCTGCGTCCGCGTTCTTTTGTAGACTGCAGAACATTTTTTGCTTGATTAATCTGCTCCCTTCACAATCGCACCAAAAACCATCAGTCATTGTCAGGAACGAGCTGCTTGCCTGCAACACAGGCTGAACAGTATTCAGTCAGGTATGAGATAGGAAAATAACCACTGCTCATCTCACAGATTTGACTGTTAAAGATAGCGTTGGATCTTTGTCACATCACTAAAATATCAAAGTGTGGTATTAACGTGTCTCATTCCTCTGAGGTATAGCAAACTGACAAAATGGTCTCATGATGTATGTAAAACACCGGACTACTCCTTTAAGCATAAACAATATGTACTTCTTCTATTCAGAAAAGCTGGAAATCAGAGACTTTTTTTTTTTTTTGCCAAAAACAAAACAATAACTACAGCAACTTCCTGAAGTAATCCTTGCAAGTTAGGGGTGGACTGTCCAAGCAGGATGGGATAACAATGCATTTCTAATGTTATTTTCAGATTAATGTGGTTTACAAGTGAATTGTAAGATGAGAGCATGCATGAAATGGTTAATATTCAAAAGTCTCATTCCTGGAAGCGATTCAAATGATTCCCTCAAAGATGAGAGGAAAAACAAGGGAGCTGATCAGGAGTTACTGATGTGATGGGTCCTGTGTGTACGCCCCCCCCCCCCCAAAAAAAACACAGTAAAAACTGTGATTACTTCATATAATGATGATATATGGGTTAGCCAAAACTGGAATTGCTTTTCAGATTTATAACCTTAAAGCGCATGTGAGCAAAACAGTAGAGCTCTGAAATACTGCCTGGCATTGAGCCATGAGACCTATATCATTCCGTTCTAAAGCAAAACTTTCCCTCTCTGTTCTTTCACCAGCAACGCAATGAAGCAAGCGTACAGGTCAGTGCATAAAAGTAAACTGGCATCTCATTACATGACCAATGAGGAGTGAATTTGAAGCTTATTTTCATATCAAAATGGCTTGCCAGCGCAGATCAGGTAATTCCTCTGAGCTCTAAGGTGCTTCTCAGTTTTTAGTTGTTGTTGTTTTTTTTAGCTCTTGTGTTACAGTTTTAACAGCGAAACCTGCAGAGCCATTTAGCAGCTGAAGAGAAATGCATTTATCATGGGGAAAATGGGGAGCATGATTAAGGTTAAATGTGAATGTTGGACACAAAACATTCATGCTGGCAAATAGACAGCTCAGAATGTTTAAGATGCATGTAAACACGTGAATCTGACTATCATAAATAAATCAACTGACCCAAAGTTAGACATATGCCAGACACTTAGACATAGGTGTCATGTGCAACCTAAGGCAAAGCAAGACAAGTTTATTTGTATAGCACAATTCAACTACAAGGCGATTCAAAGTGCTTTACAGGGACATTAAAACAGCAGAAATAAAAAGCAAGATTTAAATTTTAAACAAAAAGAAAGAAATAAGAACAATATAAAATCAGGAGTTAAAATGTGATTAAGTTTTGAGCTTTATTCAAACGCAGCTGAAAATAGGTGTGTCTTCAGTCTGGACTTAAACACACTGAGTGTTTCAGCTGATCTGAGGCTTTCTGGGAGTTTGTTCCAGACATGTGGAGCATAGAAGCTGAATGCAGCTTCTCTATGTCCTGACACTGTGGTTGGGAGTTTAATTACTCCATGCTCCACAGCTCCCATCCAGCACTTTGACCTTGAAGTAACAGAACAAGCCCAAACACACAAGAAGAAGAAGGCAATAATAACTGAGGATAACCACTAGGGAGAGTGAGTTGCTCATTAGTATAGGGGGAAAAAAAGGAAAAACATGTACAAAATGTAAAGTGGTGTAAAGATGTCCAATTAGCACCAATTTGGAGCAAGCTAAAATGTTGTCAGTTGTTTCTGTTGATGACCTAATCTGTAACTGGAAAGAAAGGGCAATGCTAACAAAGGGCATATTGTTGCAGAGTCTAATATTAGTCAGTAAATCGATTTCCATCCTGTACTTACATACTGGTAAAAGGACAGTGGTCCAAATGAATGGCATAGTCGAGCTTTAACTGTAGCTCAGTCGAACTCTTTATGCGACGTTACAAGTGTCTTTTCAGCTTGCTCTGCCGCTGACTACGTGGTACCAATACCATATAAATCAGATTTAAATACTGCAGGAACCATCATTATTGTGTTCTGTCGTGTCTGTATTGTGTCCACACCTCCTCCAGAACCAGTGCAGGGTTCCTTCTCCTACCTGCACGTCCACAGTCACACATTGCGGTGGTTTTCGTCAGGGTTTCCATCCTAACTAGGTAACAGCGTTATTCTACCCATTGTGGACGGGTTTTCAAAGGCAGCCCACCTTATGTCATTGCCCAAGTCACCAACTGCCAATGAAACTGCTGACCTTCTTGGAAACCATGTCTTCCCTACCCATGGTCTTTAATCAGACTTTTCCACATTCTGTTCAGCACTTGGTGCCACCTGTAATCTCTCAGCCAACAGACCGGCGGCCGAGCAAACTGCACCGACAATGAGACTGACTTCCTCGTCAAGGAGAACCAAGACCTGGATATTCTGCTCCAAGCCATGACAACTCCCAAGTCTAAACAACTATGCCTACCCGCACTTTTCACTCGTAAGTGTAAATTAACTTAGCAAAACCATCTTTCTGCCTTCAAGTCTGCTTTGGGTGCAGCACCAGGCTGTGACATTCTGGTGTCAGACATTCCACCACAGGCATCTACCAGCTGGCCGGTAGATGGCTAGCAATTCATTGTGACTGCTGGCATGACTTTATTGGGTCTTGTTAAATAGTACTTTTTGCCTAAGAAGGTTCCTGAGTGAACTTTCTGAGTGAAATGACCTGTAAGTATCTGAGTAGGTAGCAGCCTTGATAAGAATTGTTTGAATCCCGTAGATACTGAAGAAAGGAGCTTCACTGTTTCCTTTATTATCTACTTATAATTATGGCTTGTTCCCACAGCCATAAGGCTTTATAACAGTGACTGCTGAGTTCTTCTCAAATTGATTGATTGATTTTTATTTATTTGTTTATTTTGTCATTTAGTCATTTATTATTATTTAGTTAGTAGTAGTACTATTATTGTTGTTGATACAATCATTGTAAATATTTAAAAATATGTTGAGCTACTTGACGAATTTGAATTTCCCCCATTGAGGGATAAATAAAGTATTTTTCTATTCTATTTCTATAGCCGGTCCATCTTTTATGAAAGAAAGGAGATAATTCTACCACAGTTCCTTGCTGCCACAACTTTCAAAGCGATGCTAGATTATTTTTATCCAATTGTATTAATTGGGATTTATGTGGGTAAAAATGAGGACAGGAGGATTAGTGTGAGCAGCCTGTGACTATAGAACGTCTTTCACATTTATGCCTTTTTTAAATTTTCTATTACAAACCTTGATGATTGATCAAATTTTACATGATGACTTAGAAATAGAATAGAAAGAAATAGAATAGAAAAATACTTTATTTATCCCCCAATGGGGGAAATTCCAATTCGTCAAGTAGCTCAACATTTTTTTTTTAAATATTTACAATGATTGAATTAACAACAATAAAAAACTTATCATACTAATATGATATATATGAAATAAACTCCATATGAAAACATGATGAGGTTACATTAGACAAAGTATCTAAAGTACTTCCTGTAGAATATTCATTGAACAGCTGTTGTCTCTGCTGCAGACCCACATCACAGTCCAGTGTAAGTGTGATCAGATCAGCATTGCAGCGCGATTGTCTAAGATAACGTTCTAATTTTTTTTTGGAAAGTTTCTACTTTTTTTTTTATATTGTCAGGCAGTGATATTGCATATTATTCTGGTTTGCTTCTAACTGACTTGCAGGTATTTTTAAGGTAAATGTGTTTGATTTTTTTTCTTTGTTTAGACCAGTTGTCACAGCTGCATATCTGGGGCATATGGATGAGCAACAGTCTCTTGTGTGGTCGTTGTACACTCTTGCGACCACATTTTTTTTATATTGTTGTAAAGGTTCAGGCTCTGCCATTTCCATGCACACCTTATTCCATCCTAATGATGTGCTCGAAGTGCACACTAATCCAGTTTTTTTTCCATTCCATACGTCCACACTGCTTTTCTGACTCAAACCTACACCCTTCCATTGCTCCTTTTCTCATGGAATTATCCCTTTGCCTTTTTTCGTGAAGGTTTCTTGCTCCGTTTTGTTGTTCCTGGTTTGCATTTGTACTTCTCTACTACTTTTGAATTTTGTTATTTAACCTGTTTGTTTCTGTTCCCGTTTTTAAGCGGGCCTGCTTGCATGACCCCTGCCAATTTATATAGATTTGTTTTTACTTGTAAAAATAAATCTCTCTTTGATATTTCCATTCTGATATAACATCACAGCAGCTCACTGGTATTATTCAGGCTGGCTCACTTACCTTGCATATGAAGTGACTTCTCAAGCTGATTCTTACTGTTATTTTCAATCACTTAAAGAGCACAGAGGAGAGAGAAAATGGTCTGATTCGGCAGTCCTCTTCAGCAGCAGGCAGTTTAAACTGTCCCTGCAAATCAAGACTTCCACTGTGAACAAGGACTGTTGCCTGTTGTTGCCTAAGAGGGGTATTACAGGGCTTCGGGAACAATTTTATATGAATAAACACTTACTACAGCTGTGTTTAAACTGAAAACCTGGGTTAAGTTGAATGCCTTTCTCACTGTTGCATGAAACTGTCTAGTCGTTGATTATCTAACTTGTGAGTTCAAAGCCAAGTAGCTTCTTTTATGTAACTCCAGCCTAAAAAAAGAATCAACTATTGTTTCTTATTCTAGCGAAAGGGGTCAGTAAGTGGTCTCCCTCCCTCAAATGCATTGCAGTTCGGTTGTCTAAGTTTTTTGTTCAACCTTGTCAAAGCTCAAAAGTTTCACTTTATGTTCCAAGAGTTGCTTCATAAACTACTGAATCACTCTGTTTAACATCCCCCCACTTTCATGTTTGTTAAAGTAGGGGACAGAACATTATGAGGAAGAACTGCAAAAAGATGTCTCAGTGTTGATCAAAAGGGATGATTTGTTGTCTCGCGGCAGTTTTCTTTCACTGGAATGGTCACTGACAGCAGTGACAGGGTCTGAACCACTTGGTTCATTCCATTTTGAAGAATATTTCAGACTCAAAAATGCTGGTGTAAAAAAAGCTGAATTTGAAATGGTTATTTTTTTCCCCTCATTTGGATCATTTTAAAAGACATTTTCTTTGTTTTAACAAAAAACAACCACTAAATGACTGTTGTTTATTTGACCTTCTTAAGCACTAACTTCTTATTCATCAATAGTTTTTTGTTCCATGGGAACACAAGGAGCCCCAGGTTATTCTGACTGGGTACAGTTACTGTGGTGGAATGGCATGTTTCTGCTGTCGCCACTAGATGGCAGTGTGAGGAGGCATACTGCTGATGGACAGGACAGGCGGCTACATCACGCCTGACTCTTTATAAATGCTTACTTTCGATTGGGATACATTTGACATCATCAGAGTCAAATTAAAACAGTTTTGTATGTTCATTTTTCAGTATGAGCGCAGAGACTGTTGGTCTTCAGGTTTTCACACACTACACAGCAACTCCTTAAAGCCATTTATAATGGAACACAGAATTTTATAGCTGAAAATAGAATTTCATAGTTAAAATAATGTAGATCTATTTTACAGTATGAAGTTAGTCTTGAACTTCTGTGATTTATGAAAAAAAGGGCTTACAATGTAAACAAACTGACATCCCTGAAAACTCTCTAGATAATGTGTTGGAGTCTAAATCACATCTTTTGTTGTGATCTCACTCTATAGGCCATCTACTGCCCAAAGATATATTATTTCATCACTTATCAGAAGTGCTCAAAAGATACGTCAGTAAAGATTTAATCCTAACGGTGACTGCAGTCTAAATTGGCTTGATTAAACTCGAAGAAAAAAGACAAAGGGATCTTCAAATGACGCAACTAATAATCAGCCCAACAAGAATAAGTAACTCATCTCAAAACTTATTGGACCTAATATTTACAAATAAACCAGATCGCACAACAAAAATCTATAACTTAAGAACTAGTATGTCGGATCATAACATAACTTTACATAAATTGCCTTCAGATAAACACAATATGGAAAAAAGAAAAACTGATTTCATGCACCCAAGTATGCAGCACATGAAAATGAATTGAAACAAATAAATTGGATGGATATGAAAAAATGTGAAGAGGCCCCAGAAAAATTCACAGAAACAATGACCCTCAAAAGCAGGGCAAAGTGGAATGTACCCTGCTTTAATGAATCTTTATGGCTTCTGATGAGGAAAAGGGGACTCTGCCCTCAAAACACCTTTAAAGTCAGGCCTCGCTACAGATCGTCTAATATACAGACATTACAGGAATAAGGTCACATCGCAACTTCACGCAACTAAAGCTAATTGTTTTATAGAAATAATTAGAGGCAAAAAGAAATAAAGAAATATTCTGAAAAAAATAAAGAGAACCCTCAGGTAAGGTAGAAGGTATAAGGTAAAATAGAATTGGGTAGTAATTTAAAGAAAAAAAAACATTTTCATCAAACTGTAACAGACAATTAAGCATCCCTCAGTCTTAAACCCATAAATGAGTTAAAGGTAAACAAAGTCCTTTCATCTCTGTCGAATTTCAGAGCTAAGGATATCCATGGACTTCGTACCACACCATATTCCTAAAAATATATGATTATTTAACAGTGTTATTTACTATAATTATTAACAGATCATTTGAGGAGAGCACATTTCCCAGTATTCTGAAATTAGGAATTTTAACTCCCTTAGCAATTACAGACCAATAAGTATACTCCAAGTCTTCTCAAAGGTTGTCGAGAAAGTGGTAGCTGAGCAGTTGGTGAAACATCTCGAGTCAGAGGCCCTCCTGCATCCCCCGCAGTTTGGCTTCAGGACTAACCATTCCGCTGAGTCGGCATGCTGTTTCCGGATTCCCTAAAATCGAGTTTGGACAAAGTAGAGGTGGTAGGTGCAGTCTGTTTAGATCTCTGCAAAGCTTTTCACGTAGTTAATCATGCAATATTAATATCTAAGTTGACCCAGTGCAAACTGTCCATGGATACTCTTAGCTGGCTAAAATCCTACTTATGTGGGTGCTCCCAGCGTGTCTGTTTAAATGATCCAGCGTCCCGACTCCAAGCGTGCACCGTAGGGGTACCACAACGATCTGTGCTGGGGCCGCTACTGTTCAGCCTATACATCAATAACCTCTCATTTGTGTGTGATTATGTCCAAATGTGCACTGACGACACAGTCATCCACACACATGGGAAGGCCATAGAACAAGTGGCAGCCAAGTTATCAGTGGTGATGGATAAAATTGCGGTCAATGGTCGAGTGACTTTTGTTTGACGTTAAATGTGGGGGAAAACAGAAACAGTGTTCTTCTCAAGCAAACAAAATCACAAAACCTATCCCACCATAACTGTTATGGTAGAAAAAAATTGCAAATGTAGACGAGTTCAGATATTTGGGCATTATTCTAGAGCCTACGCTCAGCTTCTCTCACCGCCCAAAAACATGCATGTTAGGTTAATTGTTGACTCTAAATTGTCCCTAGGAGTGAGTATGAGTGTTGATGGTTGTATGTCTCTGTGTGACCTTGCCTATTACTCAATGACAGGTGGGATAGGCTCCGGCCCCCCCTGCAACCCTGAGTTGGATTAAGCAGGTAAAGCAAAAAAGACAACCATCAAACCACTGGAGTCACTCTATAAACAAGCACGTAGGATCCTGGATAGGAAAACATGACAATATCATCACTGTCAAATGCTCACCAAACACAATATGTTAAACTTTGAAAGTTACATCAGATATGCAAATTGACGTTTTTCAAGATAAAGAATAATATGCGGCCTCCGCCAAAAGTTTAACATCGGAACAGATGAGCAGAGAAACACAGTCAACATTCACTGGGTGGTGTGCCATACCCAAAAGAAAAACCGAAGTGGGACAAACTATGTTCTCCTTCTAAACAGTAAACAAAACGGAACAGACCCCCAACAGAACTGAAAATATGCCACCGCTTAAAAATATTTTTCAAAGAACAGACATGTCGGCATTATTTAATCATTTGTCGTGTCTTCTTTTACCAGAAAAAAATAATATACGTCCAATGTCACATCCTGTAGAGCACACTTTGCAGGGAATGAAGGAAGTAGGGTGGACAGATAAAAGTCACACTCGCTTTTATTACTACTATTACTACATCATATATTTTTTTCACTATTTTACTGTACTTTTACTAAGTAATGTACTTTTTTACTATTGTTACCTGTACATGTTAAATGTATTGTATGTGTAATGTATGTCTTTGTGTCTCAGGGACAAAGCATATTTTCCTCTGTGATCAATGCAGCTGTGCATGGTCCCTGATCATCAAACCAAATCTCAACTAAACTACTCTTGACCAACTGAGCAGTTGCTGGAACCATAGATGCTCATCTGCGATGGGTGCAGTTTATCCCATAAAAGAAGTTAGTCAAAACCATGTTGTTTTTTCTCATGGTATAAGTCACATTCCTGTGCTGGAAGGAACAAAACTAAAGGCAGAATTTCAGCCTCCTCCGTGGGTCATTAAGAGCAAACATTTTTGAAAAGGTCACCATTACTCATGACTCCCTCATTTAGGATGAATCCCTGGGAGATTTAAGTGCCAGAGCCTCCTTGGAGTACTTGTTAAGAGACCACAATCTCATTTCTCAAGACATGGCATGCAAATTAGCAGAGATTGTTATCCTTTGGTCATTAGTGCCCCCGCTCTGAATTGTAGCAGTGTAAACAAAGACTTGTTACAGACTTGGTTGTGTACAATAGATAACTAGCTAATGAAGCAAAGATAGATTTAAGACAG
The DNA here is from genome assembly GCF_027942865.1 of Odontesthes bonariensis. Taxonomy (NCBI): domain Eukaryota; kingdom Metazoa; phylum Chordata; class Actinopteri; order Atheriniformes; family Atherinopsidae; genus Odontesthes; species Odontesthes bonariensis. The sequence goes on from NC_134521.1 coordinate 4,234,860, forward strand.
TTCAACACACCAAATTATTTAAAAAAATAAATGAATGACCAAAAGTGCATCAGCTGGAAGGAGTAGGAAGTGAATCTTAAAATTGACACACTATGAAAATCAACGGGCTTGTAGTTCAGGGAGCTCAACATGGGCTCTGCATTATTTACTTCACTAGAGCAAAATCATAATTGAAAAAAAAAAAATTGTGGTTTGTGTCACTCAAAGAAATGACCTGGCAACAATGTACCCATGAGCATGATTTAAAGCATAATTCTGATTATGTGAGATGTGGGTCTTAATTAAGACTCGCATCTTACACGATCCAAAATCACACCCTGATATGCTCATCCCAAAGCTCTTCTTTGGATGTGGGCTGCCTTTTGTTCCGTTCTCTGCCAACATGACCCCACACTGCTTCAGTAATGTTGAGCTCCGGGCTCTGGGGAGGATTCATCCCTCCATCAGACCTGCTGCCACTGATTTTCAGTCCACTTCTTTTGTCATTTGGCATACATACCTCAGCCTTTTCTCCCTGTTTCCCTCCCTTAAGAACGGCTTCTTGACAGCCACCCTTCCATGGAGCCCATTTCTGATGAGGTGAACAGGTGCATCTCTCAGGTCCTGCCTGTGTCAGGTGTTTGCTGGATATTTTTGCTATTTTCTAACAACGCCACATTCAGATACTGTTCACCTGCTGTGGATAGTTTATTAGGTCTGCCACTTTTTCCTCCACAAGTTTTCAGCTAATAGCTCTTTGGGAATCACCTCGTTGATGCAGAAATACTATTTTCCCCTCGTGCAGCTGTGTCGCTTTCTACAGTTTCCATAGACGCAACAGAAAAAATGGGAACAAATGATGTGTCTTTGTGACAGGCTGCTAGTAAAAAAGTGTCAAAAGATGCTTTTTAAAATCAGTTCTTTGCTCAATTGTCTGTTACGTGACATACGCAGTGCACTGACAGCTGCTTTATCACATGAACACAAAAGATTCAAATGTTTTTTTTGCGGCCTAATGAACATAAACTCCTTCTGTTTTGGCTGTTCTTGTTTTTAGTCACTCCAGCTCATCTCCAGCTCCATGTGCTGTTTGTTGCTGAGATGATGATGTTAAAGCTGCCTGCTGGGCACAACAATGTCGTGGGAGGGGGGAGAGTGAACCAAAAACCAAAAAAAAGAACCCAGTAAAGCTGCAGATCAATCAGGTAAACAATGAGCTGAAGCTAATGACTGCTTCGTAAACTCATTCATCACTGAATGATATTTGTGTTGTCTGTGGAAGAGAGCGAGAGCACTCAGACTTGTTTATGTTTTGTGCTGTGTCAAGTGCAAGTAAGAAGGGTCAGGAAAATTATTTAAGAAGTGCCAAATCAATCAAGATGAACTGTAGCTATGAAATGTAACAGTCTCAGTGTGGTTCAAATGATTTAATTGATGGAGTCCCTAACAGCACCACATCGTCTCTATTACTGCCTGGAGGCTGGCAAACTGTCGAAAATGGACCATCTCTTAATCCCAGTCACCTTTTACAGCAGATGTGCTGCTGTGCAGAGGTGTGAAAGGTGGCCAAGTTTGAACTTCTCAAACCTTTCCAACAGCTTTTTCTGACATACAAAACTGTCTGTTATGACAAATGTCTTTGGTTCTTAGCTAAACACATGCAAAGTGCATGAGATTCTGGGTGAGATTTCACTGGGTTTGATCACAAATAATACACATATACAACTAGTTTTTCACACTGCCAGAGGCACTCTGGCATTTTAGAAGAATATCAACATGAAAACTTTAAAAAAAAAAAGTATAATGTGTGACTCTGAAGCAGTTTTTCTCATTCTGCCTCCTTTGAAATGTCTTTGTTAATTAAATCTGTTGACACATATTTCTCAAAGAGCCACATTAGGTTTTGGATTTTCTAGTTCAGTGATTTTGTGATGTTCCACCTTTGTTTACTGTTGACTTGTCTCACTGCTTTTATTTTTCAGATAATTGCCTCTGAGTGGCTGGGGACTGAGAGAGGACTACTCTGAATACCCAAGAGTCCCGCACTCCTCTCCCTCAATGCGCTATTCACAAACAATCGTGGTTTTACTGTCTCACTCTAAAGCCTCCATTGTGTGGTTACACACTCGCCCTTAATCTACAAACCTCAAACAAAAAGCTTCACCTGTTAAGACATCTAGAATGCTCAAACAAAAGGGCTGTATTTTGTTTGGTGTAACAATAAGTCACACTTTTTGTTATGATGGGAAGATGAATATGGGTGTAAATGATGTAAGGCCTCAAATGTTGTCCTGAATCAAGATAATCTCACAACTCCAAATAAGTAAAATTTAGGGATGATAGTGAGGTAAAACTATAAAAAAAAAACATTGCTGATGTTATTTAAACAGGTGATTGTAATCAAGATTTGGTACATAAGCAGCATTCATGAAAGGCTGAGTCTTTGAGGACCACAGATGTGCAGGGAATCTCCAGTTTGGTGGACACTCAGACGGCACTGCAACAAGAACAGTCATTGATCAATAGCTGATATAACAAAATGGACAAGGGAATACTGTGGCAAACCTTTGTCAAGCACTACAATACAGAGTTACATTCACAAATGCCACTTCCAACTGTTTTTACTTATGATAACCTTGTCCAGAGGCGGCGTCGACTTCTCTGGGCTCGGAGGCGTCCGGGATGGACCATCGCACGGTGGAAACGTGTGCTGTGGTCAGACAATTTGGAAGTTCATCAAACATAAAAAGAAGCACCAGACTGCTATCAGCAACAAATCCAAAAGCCAGGCACTGATGGTATAGAGATGTATCGGTGCTCTTGGCAAAACTCATTTGCGCTTCTGTGATGGCTGCATTGATGTAGAAATGCTTATTGTGGTTTTATAACAACGCACACTGCCTTTCAAGACCACATCATTTCCTGGGATGTCTACGCATTTTTTAATACACAAAAGACAGTGGAATACCACATCCTTCATAGGAAGAAGAGGGTACAGGAACTGGGCTGAACTGTCTTCAGTCCTCACCGGTCCACACTCTAATGGTGAAGGCGTGGAGAATTTTAAAGTAAAAATGCTGCAAAAGATTACCCTGTCTTGTTGCACACCTTAAGACATGATTGCAGAAAAGAATGGGACAAATAAAAAAAACACCTGAAAGTCTTCATCACTTTGCATCCTCAATGCCAGAACATCTTTTAGGAGTTATGAGAAGATATTACAACATTTCAGGGTGCTAAAAGCTTTACTTTCTTTTTTAGATTTCCTCTTTTTTACATGTCGCTTGCCTAAAATGTAAATTTGGACATATATGTCATCAAATGAAATAAAGTTGATGAAAAAATTATGAAATATCTTCGGTTTATAGTGTTTGTCATGAAATAAAAGTCAAAATAAAGTAAAAATCACCACTTTTATTTGAAATTCCATACCATACCACCTCATTCACATTCGGGAGTTATATTTAACTCTTTGGGTTTTATGGAGATTTCTTAAAATGATATTTACGCTTTATCAGAATTAAAAAGATAACATTTCAGCTGTTGATAATTTGTTTATTAAAATCAGTGGAAAAAAACCTGAATTTAAATTGCAAAAAGCTGTCATTTGCTGCTAACAACCAACACAAGAGGGTGCTACTTCATCTGTTCTCTGCAGACATGTTGATCTGTTTGTGAATGAGTAAAGGGAGAGGTCAGAGTTCCTAGTAAATCTGCAGGTAGGGATTTTCCTGAGTGACTGTGATTTGCTCTCACGTAATGTCAGCTAGATGACAAGCAATGAGCCTTGGCTGGTATTTTAGCAGAGAATGTCAGAAGTGTCATACTGAGAATGACACTTCTGCATTTCTGCCCTTTAACAGACTCAATTACTTTAAAATCAGAAAGAAAAGTACTTAATTACACAGAGACTCTGTGTAGTAATACAACTAGACTATTTGCATTGCTTTGTGTAAGTGTAGGTGGAGTATCACTGATGGCCAGAGAGAAGACAGGTGTGATTTTACAAGCTCGTTTCCATCAGTGCAGCCTCAGCGTCACTGTGTTGGTGTTAGTCAGATCCATTCAGGGGGCTGCATTGTGGAAACACACACATCAAACAGACTGTACAGATTTCACTGCCATGTACAGAATTGCAACAGATGGTAAGCAATTATGAAATGTGTGATAACATCGAGGTACATAATTGGTGTACAGGGAAGTGGGTCTTGTGCAATGAAAAACTGAAAGATGTTTACGTTTTTAATTAATGTGCAAGGAGAGTGAACGTTTTAGAACCAGAGTGTGGTGACACAAAACAGACAGGCAGGGGTGACATGAGCCAGTCTGTTGCCACAAAGACAGATTTGGACTCGCTCGGCCTCTTTAAACTGTTGTTTTGGAGTCTTTTCTTCCCCTAATGCAAGTGACAGCTCACAGGAAATACTCTAAAATACGAGAAAACAAACCTTAGAATCTATTCTTCCATTTTGATATTTACCACCTGAGAAGTAGAAAGCAAAAGAGAGCACATTCAGTCTGAACAAACCTCTTGGAAGTGAATCACAGAACACCAGTTTAACGGTTCATTTTTTCAGGTTATCACAACACAAGAGGGACATACAAACACATCCGTGCAACCAAGGAAACACACATTCCCACGTGCGCTAGTCTGAGATGGCTCTGGATCTTCCCTCACACTGACAGATGGATGGGGTTAATATCATAATTAAGCACCTCGGCCGACGGTTCCAGTTTACCGCTCGGTTGCTAGGCAGTGACATCAGCTGATCCCTCCCTTCTTTCTCTCTAATCCCTTCCCTCTCCCTCACTCACTCACTCACACACACACCAACCTCTCTGCTCCCTCTCTCTCAGATAGGCGGCGCAGACGTGGGCAGGAGTGTGGGGGTATAGGAAGAGCAGAGAGCGGGAGGGTAGGTAGTAGTGTGTGTGAGGCTGACAGACAGCATGGTCTGGGTCTGAGGAGAGCACCGGGAGACGAAGCAGAAGCAGCAGCCTCAGGAACTCCATGTAGACCAGTGTGGTGACATCCACAGATCACCTGGACTCGTCCACCCATCAGCACCCACCCAGAGCAACAGCCACCTTCTCCGGAGAAGCAACAGGAGGAAGACTCACCGGTTGGGTCTGTTTACATTCTTCTTCTTCTTTTTTTTTTTTTTTTTTTTTTTCCAGTTTCTTCTTTTGTTTTTGGGAGTAGGCTCCGGGCTGGACCGCATGCATGACACAACGCAAAGGCGAGAAACCCACCATCAGCATCCAGGAACACATGGCCATTGACGTGTGCCCTGGCCCCATTCAGCCCATCAAGCAGATCTCTGACTACTTCCCTCGTTACCCGCGGGGCCTCCCCCCTGCTGCGCCCCATCAGGCGGGTCACGCAGGGCCCCTGCGCTCTGCCCTCTCCACCTCCTCGGCCGCTGCCTCTGCAAACACTGGCACTGAAAGTGACCGCCCCAATGAGGACAACCCTGACCGGGCGTGTGCCGGAGCCTCCGCCTCCTTACAGGCCGTCAAGAGGGACGAGGAGCCTGATGTGGAGGGATATGACTCAGACGACTCCAGTGAGTGATGATTTCTGCTTCATCCTTGTGCTTTTCAGTTTGTCTACATGTGCATCTGTCTATCCCCCTGCAGTTCTTTCCCTCTCCCTTTCTCTTATTACTGCATCTCCATGTCTGCCACCAGTTGCCAGGCATCCCTCCAGCCTTGAGGCTTTGTAGCTTTATCTGTCACCTTTTCTTCTCTCCTCTCCCCTCAGCCATCTCTTTCCATTTCCAATCGCCTGGCACACGTCCGTGTGCATGCATGTTGTGTGTCTCTGAGCTGCAGCTAACTCTTTGCCTCTCAGCCGACAGACAGCCAACTGTTGCTGCTGCAAAGAGTACAGCTCTCCCTCCTTCTGCTGCTCATCTCCTCTTGAAGTGAAAGAATGACGCGGGTGATTTTGTTGGAACAAAGCATTGCATGAAGCTGTCAACCAAGATATGAGTGCATTCTAAAAAATTGCCGTGTCTACAGGTGGCTTGGTTTTTGCTGTCGCTCGGTTCCACCAGGTTATATGATTCATGGTTTCTTGATGAATCCTCAAATTAGTCTCAGTTTTGCGCTTAGCGGAGTGCATCTGTAAGCTTGTGCACATACTGTACTTACCGTGGCAGGCAAGTTCCAGTTGTGCGATCATATTGTCTGTCTGGAACGTTTTAAATGTTTCCAAAACATTTAGACGTACATACGTGTGTTCATGTCTGTCTCCGTCACAGAAGCGGGGCTCCTTATTAGAAAGCTTTTGCTGAATGTCATTCCTTTAATCTCACAGAATTGAGTGACCGAATAATTATGGAAATCAATAACAAGCAGCGTAGCTTTTGCGGGTCACAGAAATGGACGAAGACTGTAGCACTACATCCTGCAAAACCATTTTCACTTCGAGCGAATGTCTTCACAGAAAGATATCATGACAGGCAGCACCAGTTGCTTCTGCCACCTGAATCATTTTCTTCAGAAACCCCCAGACCTGCCTGTTAAATCAGACAGTGGAGGCGTGTCTGTTTCAGCATTTGGCTGCTGTTGAACTCGGCCTGCATGGCTCCACTCTCTCAGAATAACATGTTGCTCTCGCTGAGCACAAAAACAGGACAAATGCCTCCCATTGTGCTCGTAGCAGACTCCAGTAATCCTGACTAGATGTTTGTCACAAGTGTCCTCAGCACAAGAGACTTGTGATTGCGGGTTAATGTGTGACAGCAATGCAGCTTCAGGAGGAGGTAATCCATGCAGAGTGGAATGCTGAGGGTGGCTTAGGCCAACTCTAATCCAGAACTGGACAGCAGGGTAAGGGTGTGGGGGGAGGATGGGGAGAGCAGAGAGGGCAGGATCTGCCTGGCAGATGTTGCTTTATGACCTCTGCCAGGCAACCAGGATTTTATTCAGTAAGGAAAAACAGATTCTCTCAATAGACCATCAGTGATAGAATTTACTGTTATATGGACGCTCTCTGAGGATGTTAGCCCCTTTGTTTTCAGATACAGCACAGTATTTCAAAATGTTCTGACTGGTGAAATGTGAAATGTGTCAGAATTGATGTGCTCCATTGCAACGGGATACTTCTGCTGCCTGTCAAAACCAAAATTTTCCAGACATTTGTGAGGTCAAAGTTAGTACGATAGAATCTGTATTTCACACACTGTCATTCACATTTAGCTACCTTTTTTTTCAAATGCAATCTTGAATCTTCTTTGCCATGCTCTGCCAAAATAAGTCACATAGAATACGAAACCAACATTACAATTAGCATTAAAAACCATGGAAACGGCCTCTGAGTTATCTAAAAGCCTTTTTGAAAATTAATGTAGAAAAGTGAAGTCCATTTAACAATGACTGCTCTATTCTAAGTGGATACTTTGATACACCACTTACTGACAAGTAGAAGTGAGGAGTTGTTTTTAGGAGAAAAGGAGAGCTCAATGTGCACAAAATGTTTTCCGGGCAGATTCCCTAAAGACTGCTGAACACACATTTCTGACAGTGAGATCATAGAGGCAAAGCTTTGTCCTTTTTTTTGAAAAAGGATATCATGAGAGTATTTTTTTAAAGTTTTTAAATCCTATTTTCGATCAAAGAGCAACACCGTGAATGCCGTCGGCACCTGCTGAAAATGTGCAACTTTATTTCCAATAATAAAGTTTACCAACCGGAGAGAGAGAGAAAGAAGCGGTGTCAAACCAAAGCAGATGGCTACGTGGGCTGGTGTAAGCAAACAAAATGATCTTTGGTCTTGTTTTAAGGATACAGAGGTCCCAAGGATGTTGAATGCAACTTTGAAATATGAAGACAGACCTTTAACATGTGGATAAAATGCATGTTTAGTTTTAATCTCTAGTGCTTCTGGGTTGCATTTGCTCTCGTGTTTCTTTTATAACTGTACCTCCCCAATAAATACCATGTCCCTCCCAACAGCTAGGAGATTGTAATTTTTGTGTTTTTGTCTGCATATCAATGAATTTGGTGCGTAGCTACAATTTAGTTCAAACAAGTTGTAACAAAATGTGCTATATTTATATTGGGGGACGGCAAAATATAGATTGGATTCACGGTACTGGTTTTAAAAGTGTCAATTGATTTTTTTCCTATTGGCCAGAGGTCCGTTTCACGTAGCAGGTTTAGTGAAAACTCTGAGTAGGTTAACCCTGAAATGAGGGAAACTCTGAGTTTTCCGTTTCACAAAGGGAGGTAACTCAACCCCGAGAAAGAGGGGTAACTCTAGCCTGTTTCACAAAGAGAGGTAACTTAACCTCACGGTCAGTTACCGTAGTAACAGACTCTCTGAACCTAACCTGGTCGGGACCAGGTTTTATTCAAGAAACCTTGAGTTTCTTTCTGTCTCCGCCCTCTTTCAGCCACACACGCCATCTGATTTCCTCATTCATTCATTCAGCAGAGCGAGTTCTTCTACTTCTAGAAGTCAATTAGGCACAGTAGGAGGCGACTTTTTCACGAACATGTCCTTTTGACAATGATCCCGTGGATGAAGGTGCAGCATTACTGCGCAGAGAAATAAATATTCGTCGGAGATGGTTATCAGACCGCGCATAGATTTTTGCATTTACAGACAATTATCTTTTTGAGCGGCACCATCAGAATGTGTTGGGACAAAAGAAAAAAAAAGACATAAAAGACAAATAAATATTTGTATGAATAGGCTTAAAAAGACATATATAGGCCTATTATATTTTATAAAGGCACTCGTGTCTTGGGGGTGGATTCCCTCAGCCACTGCCCTCCCGTTAGAGGTGGTGGTGCTGGGCACCACCCGTTTTACGGGCATCTGCCTTCTTTCTGTTGGCTCAGTAGAAGTCTGTGTTAGTTTAAATAGGCATAATTATTTAACAGAACATGACATAGATGATGACTAAATTGTCCTTAGGAGTGAGTGTGAGTGTGTATGGTTGTTTGTCTCGTTTGTCTCTGTGTGGCCCTGTGATGGACTGGCGGCCTGTCCAGGGTGTACCCCGCCTCTTGCCCATTGACCGCTGGGATAGGCTGCAGCCCCCCCGCGACCCGACTGACGGATTCAGCGGTGTATAGATAATGGATGGATGGATGGTATAGATGAGAAGACATAGTTTATGTGTGTGAAAACAGCATTATGTTGGGAATAAAATAACTGCACAGTCAAATAGCCACTTAATATTTATTTTACAGTGTAAAACATGATCAAAATGAGGTACCTCCATGCCGAGGTCTCACCTGTTTGAACAATGTTTTTATATTTCATCTTAAACTGCTGCCAAGAGCGCTTCTCCCCTGCGGGATTGCACCTAAATGAAATAAATGAATGGGCTACCATTCAAGCAGTTTCCCTGTAATATTATTGTGATTGCAAAGGACTACATTTAAACTAACACTTTTGCTGCTGCAGCGGTGTTGCACTTATTTCTAAAAACGTATTGAAACTCGCCGTATGAGCGCATTAAGATTTCCAATTCGAGGTTGGTGAAAAACGTAGCCCCTCCTCTTCCCCGTTGCCAAGGTGACTCGTCGAATCGGGGCTCCATTGATGCTGGCTTTTTAAAGTTGTGGTGCACGCGCTAAACTCAAGGTGAACTTACTCAGAGTTGATTAACCTCACTCAAATCAGCGTTTCTGGAACCGAAAACTCAGAGTTTTCTATCTCAGAGTAGATCAACTCAGAGATCAGGAATAGACTCAGAGTTGGTTGAACCTGCTACGTGAAACAGACCCCTGGGCAAGTAGCACCATTGTTACGCTCTTGTTTCTTTGCACTTAATATAACTCCACACAGTCAGCTTGGTTTGGTTTCACATTGCATGAACAACTTCATATCACATAGGGTGTTGTTGTCATCACCCGTCCTACAGTATTAGTTTAGAGACAGACCAGCATCATTTTGTTGATTTTATGAAAGGGACACCACTAGCAGCACCAGTTTTGAGCACAATACTCACAGCTATTTCATGTGGCACATTAACGTCATCATTTAGTAACTGTACTGTCGCTGACAGACACAGAGGCAAACATTACAAGCAGTGCTGCAGTCTTAAGCTACTCTGTCAAAAGAGGGTTATATGAACCAGGTTTACTCTCCAAAAACGACATGATCTCATGGAATTGTTTATCAAAAACATACAACCTAGGCCAGTTTCTTTAATCTACATGCATGTTTAAGCTTTTGACTTGTCATTTTATTCTGTAAAAAATAACCAAATGTTTAGGATTAGGGCAGTGCATCGTCCTCCTAGAGAAGATGAAGCATGAAATGACATGTAAAATGATATAAAATGAAACATTTGTTCTAATATCACACAACACGACTTGGCATGAAGTAACTCTGCCTCTTTGTGAAACCAGGCTGCTCTAGATGCAGCCACAGCTCAGCTTTTCTCTTCCTCAGTTTCCTTCATCTGGCTTGGCGATAACTATCTATGATTGATCCAAAAGTCTGAACCACCCTTAAGATGATTTTTCACTGCAAATTAGACCATAATTAGGTCTGACCCAGACTGAGACCACCTACCTCTTTCTCTACTAAATTTCAAACGAGTTAGTCGTCAAAGCGTCCCTTAGTTTTGAAACACAAATGAGATAAATTCTCAGACTGAGGTAGACACACTGATTCCCTAACTCAATTAAAGTAGTATAAAGAAATGCAAAAGTTCATTTTTAGTCTGCATTATTTTAACTTTTAACCTGGATCACCTAGATTGGTAATCGACGTTAACTGAACAAACACTCACAAAACGTTTCTGTTTCTCTAAATAAATTAATCAAAAACCTTTTAACAGAATTGTCATCATCACCATTGTCTGTTGGCTTTGTCAACCTGGTGACCAAGTCAAATAAGGAAGGACTATTTTGCTTTCCCTTGCATAGCCCTTTAAAATCAGTATGTGCCTCCAGTTAATGCAGAGTACAAAATTTGGGATAATTCCACAGATGTTTGTGGGAGCAGCTTGTGGTCTAGTATTTTTTTTCAGAGGAGGGGGGGGCTAATTTTTGCTTAGGCAACAAAACGAGGATCAAATTTTGAGTTGAAATAACCACATTGTCTACCTATGACTATAGAGAAATACCTTCACCCAAATGAGTGTGTTCTCTCTTTAAGCGTCAAAATCCCAGTTGGTCCTCACTTGTATCAAGAATCGTTGATAAACTGGTACCATTTCCAGATCTATCATGCAGTTCTGGGACCAACAGAGCCGCTTTCAGTATTCAAGTAACTTAAATGCCTTCTTATGACGCACTAATTATTAGGAAGCTGCCAGAATCAGATGATAATGTTCTATTAATGAGTGTCTACAATTTGCTTTCCAGTCATGGCCACATTTTCTCAAGTGTGGGCTAACTTCACACAATGTAATGTAAATTAAGAAAATAAAATTAGATGTGTTTCAGAGGGAAGCACTGACAAAACAAACTTTTCACTCTTTTTTTTTAACTCTTAAATCTTCAGAGCAGCAGCCTCCTGGCTAAAATACAGAGATTTACTAATATATACACCTGAAATGATATGCTAAGGATACAGTTAGTATTGATTTTTTTTTTTTACCTGCTGCAGCTTTAACAGTTATTTGTCGAATTCTGTCACCAAAGTTAAACCTATATTCAGAAGATGGGAAACGTAGCAGAGTGTCTGAGTTGCTGCAAGGTTTATTCTGAACGATTTGCAGCCCTTCACTCCTGTGAAGTTGAGTTGCAGTCAGTAGCTGATATTGCTAATAAACTGTTAAATGCTAAGTTGTTAGCCGAATGCAAGGAATATGCTTGCTTTTTAATCCCAGGTTAATGTAAGCAACTTGCGCAGTCGTGGGTGTAATGTTTCTGTTCCACTAGGGGCGCACCGTAGGACTGAGACCATCTAAGCTTTGACTTTGAGTGAGTGCTGTCATGACAACCAGAGATCACTGAGATTGTTAACCTTACGATCAATATTCTCAGTTGCAGTGAGACCTTGCTCACGAATGACGTTATGCATAGTCGTACTTTTCCTTTGTCTACTGATTCTGGTCCGTTTAGCCGTGTGATTATAGAGCAGCTTCACTCTGCATGGCTGTACTTTTTTCGCACAATATTTGCTGAAGGGACAGCGTGTGAGGACAAGATGAGGATTTTGAGGAAGAGAGGTTGTGTCTCAAATAATTGCATCAATTCAGATTAACATAAAAAAAACAGGGCAAAGCAGACTGTGGGAAGAAAACAGAGTACCTGAAGGGAAACAGGCATGTACGGGGAGAACATACAAGCTTTACACAGAAAGGGCCAAGCAGGGATTCAGACTGTGAACCTTGTTGCTGAAGCCATATGTTTCATAACTGTTGAATTGCTATGTTTAAAAAGAGTAATATCAGTTTGACGAACAATGAGTATTGGTATCTATTCTCAATAACACAACACCCACATGTTCAGCACATGTTAAAGCTTGAAAATCTGTGGCATTTCACAATTTCACAGCTATATTTCATAAAACAAATATATTTCAAACCTTGAGCCAACGTTACTATTACTCACTTTCATGTGATACTGGGCTGACAAGTTAATTGGAGATCAATCTTTCTGCTGGTTTATGCAAACATCAAACCTCAGCTCCTCTCTATCCTCCTTGCTAATAAGACTATTAGACAGAAACATCTGCTGGAGCATCATCTCAATGATTTTGCAATCACCTGAAGAGTCATCAGCGAAGCAGCGTAATTACGACGTCAACTTCACCACCAAAAACAACCTGCACAGGAAAGGTGGATGTAAAAATAATCAAGGTGTGAATCATCTTTTTGCTTATCAGTCTGAACAACTGCCTTTATGATAGTCGCTACTGAAATAGGATGCATTAACAGAAATGAATAAAAAGTGACTGTCTTAGTATGACATCTCAAATAATAATCCCAGACTACTAGTGCTGCTGTTGCTACTGCAAACACGTGTGATGTTCTTGACTTGAACTTTATTTCATTTTATTTTACGACTTACAGCTGGTGGGCAGAATTGCAATTCAGTTTTAAACTGGAAAAAGCCCATGCATAAACAGTAATCATCAGGTTTTGGTGTCTCAGGGTCATCTCTTACAGTTGGTTCATTTGCAGCAAAACTGGCCAGTCATCCAGTGAGAAATGGGCCGCAACACAAGGTGAGCACAAAATATCCATGAATATGCTTTTGATTGAGAAGAACAGCCCTGACTTTTCACTCTTTTGGCAACAAAAGCCACTCTAATTGCTCTCAATACTCTTGTGGGAAAAAGTCAAGAGAAATCAGTTTAATATTTAATCATTTAAATATTTTAGAATGATATTTTAATATTTTGGCGGTTATCCGTCAAGGCTTTGTAAAGGAAACAGAGGAAAGAACAGAAATAGAAGTAAATGCGACAAAAAAGCACAGGAAATGACACCAAAAAATCATATTGTGAATTACTATGCAGTAATAATGCTTAATTAAGACACTCTGCGACCATAATTAAGTACTGAAAGTATTGATGATGGCAGGGAACATTATAGCAGACATAACAACTTCTATTGGATGGCAACAAGCAACGAGAATAGAAACAAGAGCATTGAATTTGTAGAACATTCCCTTACCGGCTTAGCTCGTTTGCGTTTTAAACTTACAGAGTTACAGAGACAGTAATTGGAATCTGAATCTGAATCACGCAGTGAGATGAAGTCATTTCTCTTCCGGTGTTAAATTGAACACCGCTGTGGCAAGAATGAAAACGTTGCCTCTGTTTAAGTTAGTAAGTTTGAGTGGGGGATGTAACTTTCACTCTGCTGCAAAAATGCAAAAGAAAATGACACTCTCCTTCCTGTTTATGATTTAAAAGAGCCAGCGCTGCCCCAATTTGGCTCTTCATGGTCTTGCGGGACATGATCCAGTATCTGCATGCTTCCTCCAGGGGATGGGTGGGGGAGGGTGGAGCTGTGTGGCAGTGTTCTCCCTTATGAACCAAATCTCACAGGGACATCTCAATCCTTGCTAAGTAACCTGCTGGCTAATCAGCATAACAGCAACATTTTCTAATTCATTGTGACTCAACCTTGATTTTAATTGAAATGGAAAAGTGCATCACCCACCAAGTGTCCTAGCACCCCCGCAAAGGGACGTAATCAAAACCGTTTGGACATCACAATCTCTGCCACATTAATTAATGATTGTTTGTAGTGCACGTTGAGGGCCACCTGCCTGCTGGGGCCCGGAGAAATCGCCACCGTGACCCACATGACAGAGTGAGCTCTTGTGTTTTTGAGAGATAAGCCCGAGAGCCACATGTGCGGACAGGAGTCGTGTCTCCACATGATTTGAGATGCAGTGTTTACTTGTAGTTGTCAGCCGGAGGAAAACGGAGTAAAGTGATCTGTCTGAGAAACTAGAGGAAATCTACAGCTTCACTTTTTCATTCAATTAAATCATATTCCTATTATATTCATCATAACGATTTATTTGCAAACGTAAAAAGTGCCTCATAAAGAATATTTTTTTAAGATTTTATATGACATAACTACTATAACAAAGATATAGTCATGCAAAGAAAGATGTCTTGAAATGAGCTCATAAAACTTGTCAGCGTGTCAAGTTAATAATGCTCAAAACAATTAATTCCTTTAAGAAAAAAGAATATTATTCTCCTTCATACAGTAAATCCACTTAGGACAGCTGACTTTTATCACTCATTTTAAAAGCCTTTTACACCTCCCTATATAGCTACTGCATTATTATAGTAAAATAATATGACTGAAACATATTCTCTTGGTCAACAGCCCTTTGCATCAGTTCAGGGAACTGTTCTACAGCTTTATGTTGCCAGTCATCCTTCAGCAGCTGTACAAAATTCCCTGAGATATTCTAGATTTTAAAGGGTGTCTATTCTGTTTCCTATGCATACTTTCCTAAACCCAATGTGCTGCCATTGTGCTCTTATGGGTGCCACATGCTTTGGTAAAAAAAACTGTTCTCTGTAGTTCAATGCTACACAGTGGACTGTGGTCAGAAGTAAACATTTTAAAATGAATGATAAACAATGTTTAGTGAGCAGCAAAACCTAATATGAAACAATTGAACTCAGTGGTGCTCTCCTCTACAGAGGACTCCAAAAAAGTTTGGTCATTGTGTAAAATATGGTAGTTGCAGTCTGACTTTGCTTTTTTTGAAAGTTTTGCTGTGCTCTGGGGTTCTGCCATTGTTGGGCCTTGTACTTCATTAAAAGAATTTGGGAGCTGTTATCCCCTTAGCGCCTATTGTCGCATATATGCTACAAACCGTTTGACTCAATCAACCAGCTGAGATAGCATCTTTATTCCCCCAATGCCGGTTAGTCCATATTCACTACGGACCTAGGAACCTTTATATAAATAAATATGTAAAAAAAAAAAGGGTGAATAAAAAAAAACATTGTTTTTTCACTGTTATATTACTGTGTTGTTGTTATCTTATTATTGACCATTATGCCTGGTGTTGCATATAAGCAACATACCAAATTACATACCAAACATACCAAATTGACTCCAAATTGACAAGGATGCCTTTGCAACATACCAAAATTTGTATTTCTTTTGAAATGAATAATCTCAGCATTATTTACCATCTACTTAAAGGCTAAAACACACACAAAACATTTTTTATATACAGCTATATAAATTCGGCGTTAAGGGGTTAAGCTAAAACAAACTGAAAGCCTTATGAGGTCAAAACTGGAGTAACTTTCCTTCTAAGACTACAGAAGCTGCTCATTGGCCCAGTACATTCCATGACAATGCTGTGAAAAGAAACAATATTTAAGAAAGCAATAATCTAATATTTCCCTATATATGCACCATCCTAATTTAGATTAAGAAAATGAGTTTTTCCTCCTTTGATTGTGTTATATAAGTGCAAAAGTTGTGGTGCTGAATGAGAGACTAAGTTTAGAAATTGTCCATGTGTCAACAACGGATCAGTTGCTTTGATATTGACCGACACTTCTTAGCATATTGCAGAGAGGTAAAAATCTTACCAAGCTACCAAGACACTATTAGTGCTGTTTGAGGCAAGAGACAAATCTACAAAGTCTAGTTTAGCAGTTAATGTGTAAATGTTTTTTGTATCAGGCCAAAGGGATAATCTCCAAAAACTCTGGGTACTTCTTTAAGGACAAAGGAAAATGAAGCCTTGAGCCATCTGTTGCCTCTCCTACACCAGATCCATTTCCAGACCTTCATAAAACAGCAGGCTGCATCCGTCCACTTGAAAACATCCCCTGAGTCTCATAATGCTCAATGTAAAGAGTGATTTCAGCATGGCCCTGCCCAGCAAGGTAGAATCTTATTAACAGTCTATCTGCCAGCTGTCAGGCAGTACTAACGACTCTCTGCAGTGTCCCATGTTTTTCTTTGACTAACCCGGCACTAACAAAGCAGGCCAGATTTCAGCCGGGGCACATTGTGGGTGATTATTACTGTTACTGCCTATCAACATGGAACAACTAAGTGTTTTAAGTTAGCAGCAGCTCTGCTTGATAAGATCCAAACTGTGCCTCTGCCCTCGCTTCATCCCGCTAAGCACATTATGCAATGATAATGCCAGCTATTATATGGATCCATTTGACGTCTGTTTCAGAGGACAGCCCCAGACGTTTGGTTTTAGTTTGTTGCACTTTTCTTGACCACAGATGGAGGGAGCATGTTTTAATTTTGGACTTTTAAAAGCTTCCACTTTTTCAAATGTAAAATCAGCCCGTTTTACGTATCAGAATGGGTCCCGAAGCAGTGCTTCATCCTTGCAACAAAAAAAAACTAGCCCCATTTGGTAAAATTAAATTCCAGTGTCAGATCTGTTCTCTGCCCACGCAAAGCGATGATACAAAAAACCTAACATTACCAGAACTGCACCGAGTGGGCACTCTGTCCACTGAGAGCTCAGCACAATACTATTAATGTTTTTTTTCTTTTCGTCTCTTTAGTATGCTTTGGCCCAAAGCATAAGTGTGCTGCATACAGTTTAATGAGGCACATTAGGGAAATGGCAAGTTCAAAGCAGACAAGTTCTTACTTTTAACTGCCAGTTGTAATTAAGGGCAAAGTTGCCAAGTGGGCTTGATGATCATATTAAAATGAAGTTTCAGTAAGCTATCACAGCAAAAATGTTTTTGGTTAATTTGTAGGCCAGATTTACTAAGTCTGACAAATTAGAGTGTGGTTATCATCATGCCAATGCCAGTGCCACCGCAAATCTAGAGCAAATTAGGGAGAAGTACAAACATCATAGGCTTTTTATGTTAAGTCGTTGGCAATATTTGAGTTGCTTTGTTTGGCAAAAATAAAACCATGCTTTAACATAAATGTCAGAAGACTTCAATCTTCAGTTTAACTTTATTTAAAACTGCTTTTCATGGTTCAGTTTCATGGACAGCACACAAGTGTGCGCAAGGTGATTATTAAGCTATTAAAGTCTTAATGCGCTGTAATTAGACAAAGGGAAACATTTTGAACTTGCCTAATAGCCAGCTATCACATTAGCCTACTGTGCATCCATTCATTTCAGTAGAAGGATGCTCTCCCAGAAGAAGGAGGCACGTGTGCATGAACTGTTCATTGCTTGCATGACTTCCTGGATATGCTCATGGGAATTTCGAAAAGTTATATTTCCCAGCATTCTTTCCAATAGTGACCTTAGAACTAGGTAAAGTGCAGGTGCAACTGCTGACTGAATTTGTCAGCTACAAAAGACATGTTATGGAGGTCAAAATAGCTGGAAATTAAAAGATGAAGAATCACAAGAAGCCCTTTTTAATTAAACTTTTCTCCTCCCATGCGCTCAGGTCCTTATTTCGTTTTAAAAAATGGGAAATAAGTCAAGTGTATAGATATTGTGGTTGTTATTTTTCCTGCACAACGATATGGGATGTCATACTACTTCATGTCAAAAGAGGCAAACTATCCCTTTAACACCAGTGGAGAAATTCCTCTGCCCTTTGTTAAACACTTTCTGTCGCCTGCAGGGTCTTTTTTGTTGGTCTTCTTTTTTTTGTATCTAAATGAACAAAACAAACATTGGCTTTGGTAAGGGCCTTTTACTTTTTTTGCAGCCACTATAGTTTTTCTTCTGTCCTCGAAAGGGGAGAGTGAAGCTGTGGTTTAAATTTGCATTTTTGGCTTTGACTTATCCAGGTTTTCTCAGGTTCTTGCCTGATGGTAGCTGGGAAAGGCTCCAGCCATCCAATAGGGTTGGATAAAGCTGGGATGAAAAATGAATGAACATATCGATTAGTGAATTAATAAATGAACTGCTTTGTGTTAATACGTAACATTGCCTTTGAGTTATTTTTTCAATAACTAATAGAGTTATTAATTTAATATCTGATCATAATCATACCCCATACTCATTCTTTATTTTAGCACAAATATATATATAAAAAGACAACAACAAAAAAAAGGTCTTAGATTTGAGAGGACGACTTTTTTAATGCAATGCTAAAAGTATTTTTTCTCCTTTTTAATTCAATAAGTGGTGGAGACCCAACTAGACTTTAAGAAACAAATTTGTTCAGTGAATCAATAATCTTGTTAGTTTAGGAAAATCATGTACCCATCTGGTGAATAGTTCTTTTTTTTTTAATGAAGCTGCTACGCTTAAGCACAAATAATACTTTTTGATGTTGGTGGAATTAAGAGATAATTACCCGAACAGCATCTCCTACTTCACCTCAACTATAAAATCATTTTCCCATTGTTCTCAGGGATGATTCCTTAATAAGTTATATGCTAAGAAGATGTTGGACTCCTTTTCTTTTGAAGTTTTCTTCGTCCAACCTCTGCTGGATCAATAATAGGTCACTGCCACGCTTCATTGGACTTCTGGAAGCCATGTCTTAGTGTTTCAGTCTCTTCTCCCAAAGGAGGGAAAACAGTCAGTTTTATGGTAAAGCGCTGCTGTAGGTAGCCTGTAGTGTCTGACCTCTGGCCTGAAAATGCTCACTGAGCTCACCTGGACTAATATCAGCCAAGCAGAAGGATTTCCTTGTGTAGGTTCATTGTGTGACTAAAGTATATTGGATTTCCTTGGGAGATTGAGGATGTCTTTCTTGCCAGATGGTCTTCTTACAACTGTGGGCCTAAAGATTATATATGTAATCCCTAATAACACTGTACTGAAGTTTCATAGAAATTACATTTTCATGTAATCTTATGAAGAAGATAATGAGTTATACTACAAAAAAAAAGTTATGTAAGTGCAATACAATCATTTTAAGTAAACAGAGACAAATGTTATATATCAAACACAGCATCTCTAGCTTTTTTGGTATTGAATTAAACTATGTTGTTGATGCAATTTTTCTCAACAGATATAATCAAAATGTAATCCGTGGGACTGTATCTTTAAACCACTATCGACTACTATGTTCAGAATTCGATTGTTTCGGGACTTTTGCAGTATGTCTTGCGTAGTTGTCTATTAAGATATATTATGCTGCAGTGTGACATTTTGGCTTGAGGGTCGCTGAGAAGCAAGGTCATGAAATCATGGAAATGTTCATCCTCCGAGGGGTAAAATTGTCCCATCAGTTTGAAGATCATTAGTTTTTTTTCATTATCTCTTCATGGCAAGTGCAAATTTTGGCCTTATGGCGGCATTAGAGAAAGGGCATGGTGGGTCACAAAGAGGATTGCAATTACTCATCAAGCGACCTGTAAAAAAAAGGAAAAGATTTTTTTCCAGTGAGTGAGAACTAAACTAAAATTTGGAATAAGCTAATTGCATGTAAAAGAGAAAGTACAGCCTCTTTCAGTTCTGAGCTTTAGTATGTTTTCACATCATAAGAAAAAAAAATGGTAAACACGATCTAAGATGAACAACAATATATGTAATATCACACTGTGTCATCAATCATCACATCAGGGTGACAAAAAAACTGAGTAAAAATGCAGATGCAGTTTGTGAACAGAAGTCCATCCCAACATTCAACAGCTTGTAAACCACCTTTAGCAGAAAAAACTTGAAGTAATTGTTGTCTGTATGACGTTATCAGTCTCTCACATTGTTGTAGAGGAATTGTAGTCCACTCTTCTTTACAATATTGCTTCAGTTCATCGAGGTTTGCAACATTGGTTTCTGCACAGCTCTCTTAAGGTCCCACCACAGCATTTCAATCAGGTTGAGGTCTGGACTTTGGCTGGACCATTGCAACACCTTGATTCTTTTCTTTTTCAGACATTCTGTTGTAGATTTGCTGCTGTGTTTGGGATCATTGTCCTGCTGATTACCCAGTTTCAGTCAAGCTTTAGCTGTCGGACAGACGGCCTCACGTTGGGCTCTGCCTCTGGAATACTTTGGAATACACAAGAGTTCACGATCGACCCTATGACTGCAAGGTGTCTAAATCTCCACTTTGGTCTCATCTCTCCAAAGAACATTGGACCTCATTCGTCAACAGTTCTTAAGAACAAATTTCTTCTTAAATCGTTCTTGCGCACTTTTTTTTACAAAGATTGTGGCATTTACAGTTTTTCTTTTTCATCCAGGATTTGATATTAGGTCGGTAAGAACAAGTCCTTCAAACACTCTGATATGTCTGAACACAATAAGCGTTTGCGTTGTCTTCTGTTGTGCTTTTTATCAAAATAAAATATTAAAATGACAATAATACTTTTTATAAACTTTTGAATCATTTTTGTTCTTTTAAAAAGCATTTTGTCATTTTATCAAAAAAATGAATTAGTTACACCAACACTTTGATTTATATTACGTTAGTTGGAAACCGTGTTAGTTGGTAGTTGTTTTTTTATGCCAATGTGGCCTTTCATCATCCCAGGCTTACTCACAAACTCATATATTTACTGTTGCTGCAAGATATTGCAAATCATACCCTACAGAGGAAACAAATCTTTCACAACCATGCACATTTATATGCAGAGTGACGAGAACGGATTTGGATTTGGATGCTTAGACTACCAAGAGCTGTTCTCACGGACCTTTGCAATCGTTTGGAACCAGCACTGTGAAGCCATACACAACAGTCACACTCTGTTCCACCTGTGTTGGTGCTCTTGACCTAAGGCTTTTTGGCCACTGGAACATTTCAGCGGGAGCTGGGAGACAGGGTGGGCATATCACAGCCGTCCATCAGCCGTGCAATTGGCCACATAATACATAAAGTTTCCACATATAGCTGAAGAACAAGTCGCAGTCAAGTGGGGATTTAATTCTATTGCTGGTCTTCCTAACCCCATCGGTGCAATAGACTGAACACGTGCTCATTAAAGCACCTTTTAGTTAACAACTGGCACATCCTTTCACTTTACGAGGAGATAGGCATTCATCAATCTAAGAGCAAAGCTATGAACACGCTCTAAGGACACGCAACTTTTGTAAACCCAAGCCGTGCTGCCATGTGGAACACCCCCAAACGAGCCATATTTGTTCAACCTTTTTTAAAAATGATCCTGTCATGAACTTTAACATTTAACATGCTTACGAAGGCTTTTAGAGTCTGAGATCCACACTTGGGTTCTCTGTGCACTGCATGGTCTGACCTTGGGAGGGACTTGCTGGCAGCTATCCTGAAAACATTCCACTGGTGAATAATCTTTTCTCACTGTAGAATGATTGTTGGAAATGGTCCTTTAACCTTTCTCAGATTGATGGATAGCAACTAAGATCATTGCTGGTGTCTTTCCTCCTTGGCATCGTGTTAATACACACCTGAATGCTCCAGACTAGCAAACTGACAAAACTTCTGCTTTTATACAGGTGCTCACACTTGCTGATGATCATTTTATTAAGTGCATTTTATTAGCAGCACCTGGCTGCCACTTACCACTCTTAATTACTGTGGAAGCAGTAAAGGGGGATCTAATTTTTTAAACACAGCTTCTGCATTTTGACTTTGTTTTTATTCAGTAAATGATGGCAAAGTGTGATATGCCACGAGTTGAACTTACCTAATTTAAGACCAAGTATCAGTTCATTTGTTCTTAAAATGTTCTGATACATAAAACCTTTTAGCTGACAAAGGGTATCCTTTCTTCCCCACGTGACTTTTTAAAGAGAGCTCAAAATGATACACAAAATCAAGCACCTGAGCCTTTCATTTTCACGCTGAGCTTTAAGAATACATTTAGAACTCGTACGGTGTCTCATCACTGAAAATCTATGACTTGTCTGCTTCTGACAACTGCACCAGGTCGCAATGTTTCCCTGTTATATTATCGATGGTGTTACTGAACAGCAGCTACACCTCCAAGTATCAGTGGAGATGAAAATAAAGAGGAGTTGGACCCCTGCCTCAGTAATCAGTTACAAGGATCCATAGACCTGTATTACACTGAAATAAGTTCACACCATTCGATAACTTGTTAACTCTAAAGCTCTTTTTGCGGCACTTATAAATGGATCAAAGCAGGCTACTAGCAAAGACTCAAGAGAGTAGATAGTTTGCCCTCTTTGTGCTACTGCTCACACCTTTTTTTTGTAAACCAATGCAGTCTAAACAGAGGATAAATACACTACAGTATGTGCAGGGTGTCTACAAATATAAACGCATGCGGCAAAATCCCTTCAGTGGAGAATTCACACAGCGATGATGATTATAAAAAGACTGCTGCTATGAGTTCTTAACGTCTAAAAGTTCAGATTCTTCTAAGCAGACTTTTGGCTTGCTGAGAAAAAAAAGTTTCAACGAAAACCTCTGTTAGCTCCAGCTGCTTCATATTCACATGATCACTCATCTCGAATTATATACTGTTTAGAATCTTTTCAGCATGAAGGACAGCAGTCCATGTCAGCAGCTCGGTACTGCCACTTGACATCCCTCGGTTCACAAAAACTGAAAAGTCTATAACTGTGTTGCCGTCCTTTATGCACCTTAGAATGTGCTGTGATAATTGAGCCTAAAGCTGCAGTATAAGTGAGCATTTAGTTCGTAGATACACCTAAAAGTTTGTGATGTGCTTTGGCATAGAGGATGTTTGATGTAACTCATTGTATTGTGTTGCATAAAAAAAACACAAACAGCCACCTGAACATATATGTTTGTCTTCCATTGAAACTTTCTCCAGAGAATCCAAATTTTGTTGAAACTAATTTCAACACTATCTATCCTATCTAATCCTATCTGTGTTTGCAATCTTACTGGTGGTGACTAGTTTTTTTTACAGGACCCTGCCAGGATTCCTGGCAGTCAGACAGAGCTGCACTCTTGTGCCAGCACTGCCTCATTTTATAGAGACAGTAATGCAAAACTGAGATCAGATAGAGTCAGCAGCCTTGTACTGTTTGCCATCTACAATGAACAATCCCATAATAATCAGAAGCTGCCTCTTAAAAGCGTTGGTGGTGCGATTATGAGGCAAGGATTCGCTCACATGTTTCTGGTTTTATGCACCATCCTAGATCCCAAAAAGGATCCCAAAAATTCCCTGTGCTTGACTAGAATGCAAACTACTTTAAATGATCTACTGAGCTTATAGACTATAGAAGAAAGTCCAAATAAGTCTGCAAACAAAACAACAACCCGTAAGCCTGATTAAAGGCCACAATCCTGCTGCAGTGTTATGAAAGTGATCATTTCAGCCTTTATCTGAAAAATTGGCTCATCTGCCAAACAGCATTGCTGACCACTTCAATCATTTGAAGCAACCTCAAGCCCCCCTCGTCCCCTTGCTGTAAAAGGCCACCACGGGGATTCTCTTCCTCAGATGAGGCCAGGTACCGTAGCACAGCTTTTTTCCTGTTTGTGCTGAGAAGCATGGTATGGTGAATTAATCACTAAAATGTGACTATTATTCTGCAGCCGAGAGAGCGGGTAATTCCAACAACTGTCAATACGAGATCCGTTATCTTTTAACAGCAATGCAGCCAAAGAACAAACAGGTTTCATCAAGCAGTCGGGGGGAACTCGGAGGACCATCGATCCTGACCTCCAACGTCTGTAAAATGCCTCTGAAGGCTGTTAGGGACCGTTATCTAGGGACAGTGCATATCCTGAACAAAACCAAAAGCTTTGTAAGAAAAAAAATGACTTTAAACTTTTCTGTTCTTTTGTAATTTTTATCAGCCCGATCGTTTTGCTAGTTTGAATGACTTTTAAAAAGCTCACCTGCCAAGGGCCCCAAAATACACAGATTTTTCCAAAAAGTGTTAACAATTCAAACAGTTTGAAAAGCCAGCAGCTTAATGTTTAACAGTTACATGTTTTCTGTTAGCTAAAATGGGATCAAATCTTCAACTGCATGGTAGCTAATATACACTTTCAGATAAATGATATCTTTTAAGATAATATTTCCTCCAAAAATGTTATGTATCTTAAAGGTAGGGTAGGAGATCCTGGATTTTGAGTCCAGCGAAGCTGCATTTTGAAAATACACCGGTAAAAAGTCCCAACCCTTTTCTTCACTTTTCCCCCGAAGGCACGCCTCTAGAGTACATGAACGCGCACGAGCACGAAGGTGCACGAGCGCTGTTCTGACAGCAAGCATCGATCGTTGCCGTATTTAGTATTTAGTTTATGCTAACTATACGTTTAATAATGCTAGGTGCTAGCCAAGCTGGCTCTAGTTTAGCTTCCTGCCAAGCTTCTGGACGCGTAATTCGTTCACGGAGCAGGGTACGCGCACAGGGGGAAGGAGGGGGAGGGAGGAGCAGATTGCAGTTTGATAGACGGCATCAGTATCCAATCATTGTGAACGGTCCGTTCACAATGATTGGATACTGTTTTTCCTAGATTGTACGTTCTAGAGGCCACTAAAACTTTTCATATTTGTGTCAAAACTTTTAATTAATTGTTTGCAATGGGGGTGTGAAGAGTATTTCAAGCAATATGTAAAAAAATGTTCCAGAAAAAGATCCCCTACCCCGCCTTTAATAGTGGACTTAAGTGCAGTGAGGCTGTAAATATACTTCTGCCTTTGATCAAATGTAAACTTTACTCGACATACAGGAAACAATCTGCTGGTCTTTGCTCATCTCCACTAAAATAACATTTGCTCTCATCCAACAAAGTAGAATCTTCAAGCGACTGAGGAGAGCAGCAGAACCAAAATCCCCTCACAGTGCTCCAAACAATAATTCAGATGGCTTCACTTTTTCCAAGAAACGATTCTGTGGTTTTTAAAGATTTGATTTCCTTCACGTTCCCATCTTTGGTTTGTGCTCTGACTTACAGTTGAAGTTTTTTAGTTAATTGCAATTGTTTGATTTTGATTTGATTTCTTTTTTTTTTTTTTACAATTCATTGAATTTATTCTACTAAAGAAATAGAAATTTTGTGAATTTTTGTGATTGTTTGGATGGGGACACTGATTAAAATATAGCAATTCATGTAGTACTATACCTGTACAACGTATAAAGCTTGATGGACGCCACATGGCCACGGTTGTGACTAGATTTTATTAAATGGCCATAACATTGAAGCCTATCTACTTCACACATGCTGCTGTGCAAACTCACACATTCTGTTATGTAAAACCTCATCTTTCAACAGAGAAGGATTAGAGGATTGTGTCATATGTCATGTTTTAAACCAACGCAAGCCAAAGGATTTCTTCTCCTTAAAGCCGCACCATTAGTGAATGAAATCTGCACAAACAGTACAGAACAGGTTTCTGTACAACAGCCTAATCAGGGGAAATTAATATTTGTGTTGAGCACAAGGCCAAAACTGTGCATTCTCCACATTATGCAATGACATCATGGGGAACTATTTACAGATCTCCAAGCTTTCAGCAATTATTTTGTATCTCTGAGTAGACAAATTAATCTTCTAATAGATCCAACCAGCTCAGTCAAGAGTCGGACCTCATCAAAATGATATCTAACTATTCTGTGAAAACCACCAACTTTGGCTTGACTGTGAAGATCTTGGTTCATTCATTGATTTCTATCTTGGAAAATCCACACCATGCTTTATACTTTGATGTAAATGTATGCGTCATAGCGTGTCTATTCATCATGTGACAAGCGTAAGCCTCCATTTCTCTAATGTGTACCCTCCAAACTTTTCACAAAAAAACAGTATCCAGACCATTGATTCCTCAACGATCGTCTTCTTTGTTGCCTTCTGAACAAGATCTTCTCTATCTTCTCTTTAACACTTTAGTTAATTTAGCAAGGTGGTTAGGTACTGATTGAAAACGTTTTTAATTATATACTGTTAGATTTAAAGCTTTTTTTCCCCTCACAGATCTTTGTTATTGTCACACATTGCAACTTTAAGAGTGGGAAGATAAAGTCCAGTTTGTTATGTAAGGAGAATAATCCTTTGTTTGTTCCAGCAGACATTAAGATCCAGAAATATCCAGACAATGACACAATTTTATTTTGGTTCTTAGTGTTTACCTAAATGTATCCCAGTTACAGTTCTACAGTGAATGTAGTCTTACAGTGCAGACTCTGAGCCTTATTATGAGGACACGCATCAATCTGTAGGCATGTTTGGGCTCTTTCTTTTTTATTCCATCATCAATTAGGCAGATAAAAGGTCTAGAGTTGATTCCGAGTGTGAACCAAACCATGTGGTTGAATGAGCCCTCTGAGCAAAAACAAAACAAATCCACAAAGAGAAAGGAACGCTGGTAGAGTATGAATATTTTGAATGTTTGGTAGATTCTGGGACAAATATAACAAAAGTGGTAGATTAACAAGTGAAGAATAGTCTCCAGGAGGTATAATAATCATCCAAATCTACCACGAAGAGAGGGATTTACCACAAGGTGCAAACCATTCAAGAGCAGCCAGAATAGAAAGGTCAGACAAGCATTGACATTAAGCACAGTAAAAAGATCTCGATTTGCATTCATTGGACAAATGAAACTTGGATCGATTGGTATCAGACTGACTGACAGCAAGTGAAAAGTATGGAGAACACTGGGATCTGAAACTACTTCAACATCTGTAAAACACATAAACACAGGCAGAGTATTGGAATGCATAACTTCATTTTGCACTAGACCACTAGTATTTATTAATTATCTAAAAAAAACGGAAAGAAGAAGCTGGTGTATTTTGAAGTGTATAAGTTTATACTATCTGCCAAATGCAGAAAGGTCCATTGGATGGAGTGTAAATGGATAGGAACTGACAACATACTGAAAAAGCAAACCAAAACTTGAAAAACTCCTGAGTTGCAACTCCTGAGTTGCAGTGCCTGACAATGGAATCGAGCTGCAGACAAGTAAAAACAGCTGCACTGCAGATCTGACAAAGAACTACAGAGGACGGAAACCGATTTTTTTGTCCACAGGTCTCAGGCTTCATGCATTCATTATCTGAAAAGGATTCTCAACAATGCATTATAACTGAAGAATTAATTTATTTATCCAGTTACATTCAAGGGTTATTGAGTTATA
Source organism: Odontesthes bonariensis (assembly GCF_027942865.1). Classification (NCBI taxonomy): domain Eukaryota; kingdom Metazoa; phylum Chordata; class Actinopteri; order Atheriniformes; family Atherinopsidae; genus Odontesthes; species Odontesthes bonariensis. The sequence continues at coordinate 4,262,171 of NC_134521.1, forward strand.
ACTCCTAAACCCCTTTTTACAGTTTAGAGTGATTAAAGACTTTACATTAAGCCTGCAATCACTGCATAACTGTAACTTGAATGTGTTTTAGTAAAACCCTTAAATGGGGAGAGTCTCTGTTCATATTTCAAGGCCAAACGGGGAAATAACTGACAATATTTCCTTGAGAGGAAAAAAGACTTTAATAAGACTTTAGTTTAATCCAGCGCTTGCTGACACAGGGGAAGCAGTGGATTCTAAAAAACAAAAAGTGTGACACAAAGAGTGCTGTCTGGGTGCTCACTAAGGATAAAGTACTGAGTCAGCCATGCACAGACCAAATGTTACTTAGTTTACTTGCAGATACGCAGCTGACGGTTGTAGTTCTAGTCTCCTGTGTCTGTAATATTCTTACATTTCTTTCCATTATATTGTTTTTACTCTAAATGTAAGTCCCAAGTACTCATAAAAGTCATGAACAAGCTGACTTCAGATGACCAGTGAAACAGACAAGCATTTTGTGAATGAAAAAATATTGATAATTCTGTCATATCGTATATTATTTCCAATCTTAACTGCCATTCGGGAAGCTTTCTAACACACTCTCTCCTGACAGGATTAAAGCCAGTCAATACTGAATAACATGCCAGCAGATAATTAATCATACACCATTTAGTTTTATCCAGTTAAAAAGAAAAAAAAATCGAGTTATTCTCTCTGACGGAGAAGATTACTCCTGAAACACGTAGTCTTAGTCCAGTATATTCTACCTTTTATATATGACATCATCGTGTTACACATTTTCATCATGCCTGTCTGGTGGCTAGTTTGACATCCCTTAAATAATTAACATAAAACTGCCTTCCAAAACAGTAAGTTATGACTAAAAAGCCAGTCGATCAGGGCTAAAACTGAGCGTCTCAGACTGAAAGTGACTGAAGGTCCTGCAGAAAATGTACAGTAAAAGAAAAAAAAAGAGTTTGGCTTCTTTTTCTATATCAAGCATACATAATTAAAGCTCTCTAATAAACGTAGAAAATAAAACTCTGAAAATGGATATGAGCATAATTTGGGCACTTAAATGGGCAGGGAGGTATTTCAGCTATTTCAGAATTACATCACATTGTAGGACATCTTTTTCCTGAAGCAAATCATAGAAAAATAAAAAACCCAGCTTAGCTTCACAGCAACAACAACACACACACACACACACACACACACACACACACACACACACATACACACACACACACACACACACGCACACACACACACACACACACGCACACACACACACACACACGCACACACACACACACACACACACACACACACACACACACACACACACACACACACACACACACATACACACACATGCCACACAACCATTTCCACAGTAGAGAATGCGGTTTCTCTAAAAAGCCCCATTTGTATAGGATCTGAGCTTCATCTGATCCTGCTGCCTCTAATGAGTCGGTAACACCTGGGTAAGCTGCCCCTTGATCCCTCCTCCTTCCATTTACACCAAACGAGGTCCAAAAGCAGCACAAAGGGGTCAGCGATAGAGGTTTACTGAGTCTCTGCAGGCTTCCAGTTTCACCTCCATTCCCACAAGAGCAGGAATGTTCGGCTTTATTTATTGAATAAAGCAAGATCCTGTACACAAACTGTTACATTCAGGTGGTCAATGATGATCTCACAAAAAAGCTACGGGAACATGGGTTTGACACAGTTGGTGTACAGCATCTATGTAAACAGAGCAAAGTAATGTGAAATAAATTAGTTTGCATTCTTCCGTTTTCTGTGGCTAAGGAGAAATTCAATGATTTTTTTGGTCTAAGACTGTTTTCAACATGTTCTCTTACCCGCCTCCGTAACCTTTATGGTTCCTCTTGGCTCAGAAATTGAAGGACTCGGTAAAAGACTTACATTAAGTGTCAGAAGAATTCCAGCCAGACTATTCAAGATGCCACTAAATGAGCCACCTCATGCTTGGAAGTTCATATTCAAGTGCAGTTACAGGCAGAGTAAAGCCCCCTACAGGCTGTGTGACATTTATGATCAAAGCAAACCTCGCACAGCAGCAGTTCACTGGGGATTTTTTTTTTTTTTGTTTGATAAATGTTGGATTGATTGCCTGGAAAAGTAAATTTAACCCAATTTAATGTACATCGGCAGAAACATTGTGCTTGCATTGCCAGCTGAGATTTTTTTTTCCTTTTTACTGGAGATATAATTCGCAATCATTAGATTGGATTAAATTGAGTTTTTTTTTTCCATAATTCTTGATCACACTACTGGTGGCGACATCATTAACTCTGAGCCTTGTGTTGTGAGTTCAGAAACATGAAAGATACCAAGAAAAAAAGAAGAAATTGGAACATTACAGCAGCCAGTAACCCACTTTGTAACTCTGCAACTGTTTGATTTCAGGCTTTTTTTTTTCCTTTTAATTTCTTTTAGGGACAGTTTTGGGTCAATACAGATCAATGGACATCTATAAGTATCAGATCAGAACATCCTCATTTAAGAATGTATAAAACTACATCCTTTCCATTGAAAAAAATCAATGTAAAATCAGGTTACACACCTGCTGATTCACACCAGAGGTAAATACTGATGGTAAATCCCACTGTATATTATGCATTCCAGCATGTAAGGGGTTATTCATACTTTTGTAGCCTTGGCATCAAAACTACACAAGTTCTGTAGAAATGTCGCTTGCAGAAATTAAACTCAAACATGTTGATGTATGATCATTGCAGCCGCTCAGAGCCTCAATCAGAGCCTCCCACACGGGACAATGTGATGTGTCAACTCCCCATGCTGACCTATCTAATTCTGTCAGAATGTCAACTCTGGTATAGTTTAGCATACATGGCCAGACTGGAAATTACTTGACAAGATTTCATTTTTGGGAGTCATCTACATGAATTCTTTCTATGGAAAAATGTTTTTCATCTGATGCTGGTGTAATTAAAATTTTATCTTTGTCGATTAAGATCTAAATGCTAACAGAATCCAAGTGTTACCGTAATAGTTTATTAACATTTCTTTACAACCTTAATGACTCGTTTAAAACCATTTTCATGAAGGAGTTTTGCTACTAACGATCTAACATGAGATGGTTCATCACAGCTCATAAAACCCCAAGAGATTACAGTTTGAAAGGCAGCACTTACATTATATTAGTTCATATCAGTAAGTTTCTGTTGCCTTGACGTTTTGCTGGGTTGCTTTGGTCGCTGTCTCACTTAGAGATTAGTTGATGTCATGATAGTTTGTTCAGTGCAGTGACTGAACTCTGGGCTGTTTGTGTTTGGGATACATGCTGAAGGTGTATGTAGATAATGATTGTTCGCTGGTATGCTGATGTAAGTCACAATGTTAGCTAGAAACCAAGAAACGTGGGCTTCCGTGTGCTTCATTCATATGCATTCAAACTGTAAGCCTGCTGCGTGTGACCATATTGATCTTTAAGTGTTTTTTCATTGCTGTCTTAAAAAAAAAGAGCAGATATAACATTTTTTAAAAAGAAAAAAAAAACTATTTTGCAGGCTAGTAGGCTAGTGTCTCTATCACTGGGGTGAGAAGACAAAATCTCCGGCAAAAATGAACACTTTTACTCTTACATAATCAAAATTCCAAATTAGAGAGCGAAAAACACCTTAGTGTCATGCGGTATTTTTACTGAAGGAGTAGGAGGACCCAAACGAAGAACTAACATGCAGGAGGCAGGCAGGTGTTGGAACTAAAAATGTATTAAAACAAACAGAAACAAAATTACAAGCAGACCTTTAAACATGTGAAATGATGGGGGGGGGAGGTGTGACACAACCAAAACAATGAGAGGATTTTACACTGAAGACAGGAAACAAAGGAGCTGATATACAATAAGATATAGATGCTAAGGGAAGTCATAACTAATCGATGGTAATCAGATGGGAACTAAGGTGTGAAACGGAGGAAGCAAAACAAAATTCAATATGAAAATTAAGAAAACAAACAAAACAAAATACCCAATTACAGCAACACCCACAGACAGTGACGCCGTCTAAGATTAGTCTGAGACACTGATTTGTTTTTAAGCCTATTTAAAAAACACCGGATTTGATGAACCACATTAGTGCTACATTTATTTAGATTTTAGGGTTGGTGGCCCCTCAGTTTTAGCCATTTGGAACGCAAAGGCTGCCACACCGTTTTAAAAAAGTCTAATTACACGGTGTTCACACAACTGGATCAACTTTAATGTACCGTGAACAATGTGATGGTTTATTCTCCATTAAAAGTCAATGCAAGGTTTCCATGTCAACATGAAAATGAAACGTAAGAGTCTTCACCTGTCGTGGTGCTGGTGGTGCACTGAGTGAGTGGAGTCTGCAGACCATTTGAATTTCTCTGGCGGCCCGCTCAGACCTGGCAGCGAAAGCAGTGAACACCACCTACACTGAGACAGTTTACAATGCAGCATCAAAGTTGATGTCTGGAAATCATTTCGATTTTATCAGAAGGAATGAGATGCCAGAGAATTCTGTTGAGCTTTGATTGAGTACAACAACAACATCAACACGACAGTTCTGAACACAAACCCGATGAGACACTGTGGTGAATCCCTGCATGCTAAAAAAAAAAAGTGTCGCTTTCAAGATTAACAGCGTGATAAAAACAGAACTTAGCCAGAACTCAATGGCTGCTGTAATTACTTTTGGCCTCTTGCATTGCAAAATGTATCCAGCTGCACAGTATTCCACTGACATGTTTACGCTAGACTGGTACAAAAAAAAAAAAAAAGAGTAAATGAAGAAATAAATGAAACAGGAACTATCAAATGCGTTCTATTCTGAGCTATGAGGTAACATAGCTTTTATAAAACACGTCTGTTAGAGGGTCATTAACCAATACACAATTTATGAAAATGGCTTGTATTGATTTACAATGGAAAATGAACGTCCTTGTTAAAGAATTGTTAGGAACTGTATCAGAGTGCATGGGACCAAATCCAACTGTTGCCTTCATATTTTCTCTTCTTGAAAATATGTGCATCTTTTGCACCAGGACTAAGTTGGTTAACAATCGAACATTTCTGGATAGTTTATTTCTTTAGGGTTTCTTCATTACAAAACAGTACCAACATCACTGAACATGTGAGGAGGAAAAGAAACAGAGAACCTATACTATCTTTTGCTATCTCTTCAATCAGAAGCATGGAAAGGCGGAATGAACACTCCTCAGTCTGCAGCCTCCTCAGACTCGTCTTGCTTGAATGCACTTCATGATGAAGCACAACCCCTAAATACTGTCACAGGATTCATGTGTATGTGAATGTCTAAAGCTGCCACATTCTCTTGTTTTTCCTTGTTGCTTATGTGCTGTGTTTATTGTTGTCTTTCTTTCTTCTGTTTTTTTCCCTTCTTTTTAAATCAATGAAGCCTTTATCTCACAGCCTGTGCGTTCTGTTATTACTGGGGCACAGTTCACAGTTGATATGTACCAGGTGGGTGGATTTTTTTTTTCCCAAGCAGAAACCACACATATTACAATCTATACCCAGTCTGTTCTTGACTTGGCCTCACTGAGTTGTTTATTTTTTGTGTATGAGGCATTTTATTTGGATGTGCATGATATTTGTTATAAGGCAAGTTTATTTAGAGTACAATTCGTACACAAGGCAATTCAAAGTGCTTTGCAGCTACATAAGCTCACAAGAAGGCAATAAAATCATTCCAAAAAAACAAAAAAAAAAACAATCATTAATTAATTAAATTAAAAGCGAAGAGTGCAGATAAAACACTTTCAGGTGTCATATGCACAGCTAAACAGAACTGTTTTCAGCCTGGATTTAAACATTGTCAGAGTTGAGGCCTGTCTCACATCTTCTGGAAGACTGTTCCAGATGTTAGGAGCATAAAACTGAAACGCAGCCTCACCTAGTTTAGTCCTGACTCTGGGCACCAGCAGGAGACCCCTCCCTGAGGCAGGAGACCCCTCCCTGAGGGCAGGAGACCCCTCCCTGAGGTTCTCAGAGTTGGTTCATATGGCTTTAACATGTCTGAGATGTACTTTGGCGCTAGACCGTGAAGAGACTTGTACACAAGCAGAGCTGTTTTAAAGTCTATTCTCTGAGCGACAGGAAGCCAGTGCAGAGACCTGAGCACTGGACTAATATGGTCGTATTTCCTGGTTCTGGTCAGGACTCGAGCAGCAGCGTTCTGGATGTACTGCAGCTGTCTTATAGCCCGTTTAGAGCCCAGTGAGCAGGCCGTTACAGCAGTCTAACCTGCTGGAGACAAACGCACGGATCAGTCTCTCTAAGTCTGGTTTAGACACTATTCCTTTGATTCTGGCAATGTTTTTTAGATGGTAAAAAGCTGCTGATGTTACAGATTTAATGTGGCTGTTAAAGTTCAGGTCTGAGTCCAATATTACCCTGAGATTTCTAACTTGATTATTAGGTTTTAGAGAGAGAGTCTCAAGGTGACTGATAACACTTTCTCTTTGTTTCTGTGGGTTTCTCTCTCATCTACTCATTAGGCGAGATAGAGAGCTAGGGAAAATTATGATGTTGACAAAAGGAAAGTAAAAATGAGGACCTGGAGTGAAGTTGGGGGATTTGCATAAATCCAGGATGTCATGTTTGACTTTTCTCATAAAGCTGCCTTCCAAATTAAAAAAAACAAACACATGGACTAGACCTCTCACCACTCTTAGACCACTCTAAGAGCCTGATAATGTCCTCAAGGTCTTATATCCCACAGTCTAAATTTTTATTTAAAGGTGGGGTAGGAGATCCTGGATTTTGAGTCCAGCGAAGCTGCATTTTGAAAATACACAGGTCAAAAGTCCCAACCCTTTTCTTCACTTTCCCCCCGAAGGCACGCCTCTAGAGTACATGAACGCGCACGAGCACGAAGGTGCACGAAGGTGCACGAGCGCTGTTCTGACAGCAAGCATCGATCGTTGCCGTATTTAGTATTTAGTTTATGCTAACTATACGTTTAATAATGCTAGGTGCTAGCCGAGCTGGCTCTAGTTTAGCTTCCTGCCACACGTAATTCGTTCACGGAGCAGCGTACGCGCACAGGGGGGGGGAGGAGGGGGAGGGGGAGGGAGGAGCAGATTGCAGTTTGATAGACGGCATCAGAATCCAATCATTGTGAACGGTCCGTTCACAATGATTGGATACTGTTTTTCCTAGATTGTACGTTCTAGAGGCCACTAAAACTTTTCATATTTGTGTCAAAACTTTTAATTAATTGGTTGCAATGAGGGTGTGAAGAGTATTTCAAGCAATATGTAAAAAAACTTTCCAGAAAAAGATCCCCTACCCCACCTTTAACCCTTGAAGAATTATCATGTAGAAAATGGTCAGTAGTTTGTAAAGTAGTTACATTTCAAATGTCCTATTCTTTTGTTAAAATGCTAGTGTGGGCCTGCAAGCTGGTTTGATCTACACTGAAAGATCTCAACAACTGTTGAATACATTTTCGAGAGTAAAATGCACGGATGAGAATTCTGATTTTCCCCCTTTTACTCCCCAATTACATCTACTTGTCCCTATGAACTAAAAAGTTTTCCATCGAACTTTTGTTTCCAAATGAACACATCCTGATGATGTTCTTAAAACCTCATTTACAGTTTATTTTTTTCCAGAAAAGTATTTGTCCTCAGCTGTACAACATGAAACACAAAATAAGCTCATATGCTTGGGCCGGTGCTTTCCGCAGCGCTCTCAGAGAACCTCGGTGTGTCGATCAGTCTTCATTTCCACGGTTATGTCCTCTTTCACTGTCCGTGCCTGAGGTCCATCATTAAAACACACGTTGAACCTCATTTCAAATAATGACTGTACAGGTGGAGGAAATTTAGAGTTTAGGATGGATTTTTATAGATATTGCTTTTTAGGTTTGGTGTAGCTGTATGTTTAGATATCATTCTGTATTACTTTTATCATCCTCCTCTTTTTGCTTCTGACTGCTCTTTCATCTTGCTGAGAGCACCATTTGGTGTCTGTTATTTCACTTTCTGCATTCTAAAATGCAGGCTGATATTTTTGGCATTGCAGGGTTTTCATGCGAGTATAGTGGTTTGTAATTGGCCGGATTAGCAACCACTAAGCTTTGCCTTGAGGCAAACTCTGACTACAGCCAGGAAGCAACGAGTTCTGCTCGTTGCCTTGAGTTTAAACCTCTTGAGGTTTATTCTTATTAGTCTAGAACAAAAATTCACTAAAATTACCTCTATGGATTGCAAGCACTTATATATTTGTTTCTGTTGTTAACTTTTCCATTTATTGAATGCCTTGCAAAAGTACTCGGCGCAAAGGTAAACCCTTTATACTAACTTTCATGCTTTATTTTCGTCCATGCTACTGAAAGAAAAAAAAAACAATATTTAGTGCTAATTTTATTTTATTTTTTTTACAGTTTTTCCGATCATTTCACTGATTTCAATGTAAGATTGACGGCCTTGCCCTGTCTATACTGGAGAGAAATTCCTTTTTGTTACCCATAATGTATCAAGGAGCCTGATAATAGTGACAGACATTTGTGACACTATACTCCCACTGCAGCTCAGCAAGTAAACACATGTCCAGTTAATCAAAAGAGGGATCTTACAGCCTACAAAAGAAAGACAACAGAAACCTCCCATTAGCCTCAGTTTAACTTCAGAACACATTTTTTTATACAGAGTGAGGCTGTAAAGTCTGTCCCCAGCTCATACACTGAAATAAAAAATGGATTTGATCTCTCAGCCAGCCAAGGCAAGAAAAAAATAAATAAATAAATAAAAATAAATGTGTGAGTGACTCTTTCTGTATTCTAATGGACTTGAAAAGTTAGCACAGCGACATACATTTGAGTTGAGATACAGTTTCAGCCTAACTAGGCCAGCAAATTGGACCACTTTCCTTGTCCGTGTTTACATGCACAAGAGTGAAATCAATTTATTTACCATTCCTCTCTGTGGGGGATCACCATTCATGTAAGTATAACTGCATTCACCACACAGACATTGTTTTTAAGTCACTTGAATGGATTTTTTTGGAGGACATTATGGACGAAATATGAAATGGGGATTTTATTAGAACAAATCAACAGTCAAGTCAAAGTCCACGTTAAGTGACGGCGAGTTGACTGACACAGTTACTTATGCTTATCGCAATTCTGCTATATTCATACACACACTTAATTGCTTTTACAAAAAGATATAAAGAGATGGAACTTCAGATCATGCCCTGAGCACTTTGGCTCGTTAGTTTAGTTGAGGGGAATTATTTGATCCCCAACCACATTATCTGTGTGCGTTGGGCCAGTTTTGAGCGGCTCCATAATCTGTTTATACTGTTTAGCATTAATGCTTCCTGCACAGATGTGTACATTACCCATTACATGAGCACTGTTGCACTTACACATAAGCACTGATGCTGGTTTTGAAGCGGGTGCTGATAACAGTCTGCATGATTCCTGTCATTCACCAAGAGGACACAGCCTCTATGATTTCCAAAAACAAAATGTCATTTTTCTGACCACGGGAGAGTTCTCCACTTTGCCGTAATGCATCATAAATTAGCTTAAGCAAGGTGAAGGCGGCACCATTTCTTGAACTTTGTTGATATCCTTTTTTGTCTGAAAGATAGAATTTGACTTGGTATCTGTGGACGTACAGCAGCAGTAAACTGTGTTCACTGACAGCACTTTCATGTCTATTTCTAATGCTGTGCTGCCTGAGGACCTGAAGATCTCAGCCATTTAGCATTGCTTTTCAGTGATATGCTTTGTGTAAAGAGGTTGATATGTTGTAGTCCTCTCCACAATATAATTTCACCATTGATAGATCAGGTAATTTTCTTTCCAACTTCTTTTGGCATAAGGGTTGTATGAAGGAAATCCAGCAAGAGGAAGATCTGTTGCAGCAGAGCTGCAGCTTGACTTCAGGATGTGAGTCCTGGCTTGTTTTAGTATATCCACTGTTATCCTCCACGTGCTGTCAGAGATTGTATCTTGGTGCCTGATCAGCGCAGATTCAATAAGGTGTGGCACTGATGGCTCCATCTCACTGTGTGGACTTGGTGAACAGCGGTATCAGTCAGCCATTGTGGCCTGCTCCCACAAATGTACAAAAACAGATCAAAAGGACAAAAGCAATTAGAGAATGATTTTTTCTCTTTCTTCCTGGCTGTCTCCCATTTGCTGTGTTGGTCACAGTGAAAATAAGCTTCTTTTTCTCAAATCCCCTTACGATTTCTCACTCTCTGGAAGATAAATTGTATTATTAATTGGAATTGAAATGCTGAGCATTCTAATGTGCATACGTATTCATGCTCATGCTCATTTTTCATGAGCCAAAGAATTCATGAGCCCAATGGGTCAGTTTCAATTGATCCTGGGGCTCACTGTAATTGGTTCCCACCCCCAGACTTTTACAAAAAGAAAATCCATTATTTATTTGCTTTTCTTTCTCTTTGTCTACTTGCAGACCTCCTTTCACCTACTTCGTGCCAATAAAAAGCCTCCCATGGATTCATTAATTACAAGTGAGGTGAAAAAGCCTTATGAATCGTGAGTCATGTCCCCGTTCTTTCACCCCTTCTGCTGTCATGGTGTGGTCACCAGCCAACAGGTTGAGCCTTATGTTCAGCAGGGGCTGAAAGGATGATCTGACAAACTCAAGCGCTTTTTTTTTCTCAACATTTCTAATGTAATGGTGAAATTAAGACAACAGCCTAATTGATGCACATGCAATTTACCTCAAATTGATATTCAGTCCACTTTTGGCCTTGTGGTTATCTTAATTCATTCAAAGTTCTTCGTATCAACCACACATCAACAAACATTAATTTGTGTAAAAATAAACATGAGAGGAAGCCAATGCATTATTTCTATTAGAGGTAACACATGAAGAAGAAAATAGAATGCAGTGGGAGTATATCTGTTGAAAATCTGGTATAGCCCTGCTGAAGCACTCAGCAGGCATTTTCCTTGCTGGCTTGTACCACACAGTATCTGACCACACACTCCTGCTGGCTAACATAATGTAATCCGTCTGTCTCCTCCTCTCTACACACTCAAAACTCACAAATTTGTCGTTCCCATTCTATTCAATCAGAAAACACCAAATCAGCAAACTTTCTTTTTTACATCACGACACAAATTTAACACACGAGCAAAAAAGCTTCATTAACACACCACCTTCTCTTTCCCGAGAGCATAGTTAAGAATTACAATGAGTAGTTATCATTAAACTCAGGTCTGCTGGTTGGTATAGCAACAGGCGCACAAGGTATTTAAAATAAATTCTGTTCAAAGTCATCTTCTTTGTTGCCAGAAAAAAAAAACAATACCGTCAATAGCTAGCTGTTGTGCTGCTTGTAGTGAAAGATGACAATCATCTTGAGCCGTTCTTAAACATGAATGAGAAACACATCTCGACATAGTGTGAAATATTCTATTTTTTGAGCTTTGACTAAAAGTCAGATTCTCCTCTTAAGCTGTTGACAACAAACTGCTCATCCTTCATTGAGCTGTGCGTCACTCATATATCTCATGGCTTGATTTGTGCCTAAGGAAGCCGTGCTTAAATTAAATGAAGTGAAATTGTAATAACCTTTACAATAAGTTACTTTCAATAGTGATCAACAAATGAGACTTGAACTGTAAATTACTTTGACTTAGGCTCTGACTTAATGTTATTTCTATTAATCTTTTTTTAGACTTTATTTTACCATGATCTTATGATTGCCAACAATGGGAACATAGGTAAACATGCTCCCATTGATGTAAAAAATGAATGCTGCTTTTCATTGTGCTAGCGTGACATTACCAGCTCCCACCATGTAATGCTTATGTCACATATTTCTGTGTGACCCGTCTGGATATGGTTTTTAAGAGCTCTGTGAATTGAAAGGAACAGTGGATGGCAGACAGAAGACAAATCCTGTGGTTTCTTTTGTTGTCTCCTTTACATTCATCTGCATCTGCAGCTTCTGAACTTTACAGGCAGATTACTTGCCTTTATTGTGATTATCACATAAGGAATCCATTGACACTTCTTTTTTTTTTTTTTACCTCTGACTTCTGTTGGTGTTGGATACCCACACTTTACAGTCACATCCATTCATTAGACTTCCAATGCTTCTTAAAGGGATAGTTCGCCTCTTTTGACATGAAGCTGTTTGACATCCCATATTAGCAATAGTGTTTATGAACATCTTCTTACCCCCTGCTGCGTCCTGTGAGCCGAGTTCCGGCCTCTGTTTGGTGTTGACGAAGGTAGTCCGGTTAGTTGGCTGGGGCCACAAAAATGCTGTTTACTGCTCGGAAGCAGGGGACTGCTCGGTCTGCAGTTCGGTCTGCACGGTCTACACCGTGAAACAGGCGCGGCTGTCGGCAGCAGGCAGTGACACGAAGGGAGAGAAAATAGCGCCAAGCGATTGTGAGGTCTGGCTTTTTCCTGGAGAACGCTTTCGTGATGTAAATGTATTACTCTTTTGAACGCATATTGTTTTGAGAAGGAAAACGCTTTATTTTTGTGGCCCCAGCCAACTAGCTACTAGCTAGTTGACTACCTTCGTCAACACCAAAACGAGGCTGGAATTCGGCTCACAGGACGCAGTAGGGGGTACGAAGATGTTCATGCACGATATTGCTAGTATGGGATGTCATTCAGCTTCATGTCCAAAAGAGGCAAACTATCCCTTTAAGTGTGGTTGCTGTCAACTTGAAAAATAAATGCTTTGGTTTTCCTCCTTCTCGCCTTATGACTCAAGTTTATTGATAAGAATAAATTATAGTTGTTGGATCAATAATTTCAGATGACCTTTGCCTTAGGATTGTACCAACACTGCCAAAGTGAAGTCCAGGCATATATTCTAAAAGAATAAGGAGTCAAAGGTAACTCAAATGATCAAAGGGAAGGCCTTGTCGATGCTTTAATTTGTCCCGGCTTTCACACTGCAGCATGGCTTCCTTAACTGGAAAGAGTGGCAGATGAAAAGCGACTGCTTCTCTTTTTTATAGAAGTGGCCTTGAGAAGAATCATAGTCTTTCGTTTCATGATCTGTGCTGTTAATGTTTTTTTTTAGAGGCTGAAGAAAATCATTCAGGCTGTTTAGCCTCGCTATTCTCTGGGCTCTTTTTGTTGTTCAGTTACAAGTTGCTGACGCAGATGATGCTTTTGGCGTAGGTTGGGGAGGGTCAGAGAGAACATGAAACTTATTTTCCAAGTCAATAGAAATAAGAGTTATTTTTCAGAGGATGTCTTACTTCACTAATTGATGAAATACATTGAATATCAGAAGAATCCTTTAATAAGTGGGAGAATTGTTTCCTTAAGAACAATTATTCATCCTGATGATGATACTGCCAGCAGCTCAATAGAAAGTACTCACAAGTGTACATTTTGCTTTGGCCAACCCTTATCCAAGGTGATTTTCATCACAAGACATACTGGCTTTATGTTCTTGTATTTTTCAATAAAATCATGACTGACTATCCTTGACACATTCGCTTTTGTGCTGAAAATGCGTCATTCCATCTCGCTCGCTCGAGAATCCACAATGATCCAACTTTACCAACGATTTGTCCAAAAGTTAGTCGGGCAAGGGCCAATCAAATAATCAGTTTGAAGAACACTTGTGCCCTTTTAATTTTGTTGGAGGATTACATTCGAGGGCCATTACTTTTTTCCAACACAAGAGCCTGTCTGATTTTGCAACAGTTGCCTTGAGAGACAGAGTCATTCCATTTGATGCGTTCTTTTCAAAGCTTTGAGCAGTGATGGAGGGGTCTGTCAGTGTATTGGCTGTTGTGGAGTTTGGTCACCTCATTTTGTCACAATATTCTACATTTTATATTTACAGCTTGCCATTTTACAACATGTGTTATGAGACCGAACTCCATCAAAACAGAATGACCCTGAACCATTGTCCCCATCATATTCTGGACAACTGACATACAGGTTGCTCTAAATCTCTCCCCCAACAGAGTACAAACATATATACATATATATACAGTATATATGCATATACACCGACCGTACAAAAAATAAAACTCAGCACCTGGATTTGACCAAGCAAATAGGAGCCTCCCATTTCATAATTACTGCATGGATGATTATGTTTCAACTGGCAACAAGTTATTTAACCCTAACTGATGCAGTGAGTAGCTTCTCATTTCTTAAACAACCATGTCGGAAGACACATCCTGTGGTCATGGGAAAGATGTTAATCTGTTTTAGAAGGGTCAAATTATTTGGCATACATCAAGCAAAGAAAACGTCTAAGGAGATTGCTGAAACTAAGAACTGTGCAATGCGTTATTAACCCCTTGTGCGGTCTTAACATTGTGTTTACTCCCCTTGTCCTTTGGGTAAAAAATGAGCCGCCCTACCAAAGCCCCAAAATAAAGCAACTTAATTGAATTTCAAATCCAAAATCTATTTTGTATGATGAAACCACCTGTTATTTATCTATTCAACTCAATTCAATACATTTTTTTATCATGTATTTTTTGTTACACAATACAAAAAGACAATCACCAGTTTTCAGGATTACACTTTTTTTTTTTTTACCACAAACCAACTGTCAGTTGGACCAACAGTTTTCTTGTTTTCTCAGTTTTCTTTTACATAATAAAGGTTTATTATTGCTATCATATAAATGTGAAGTAATTACTTCTGAATTAATTATATCGAAAGGTAAAAAAAAAACAGTGAACTTTTTTCTGGTGTTTAAATGTTTTTATAATTCACGGGTCAAAAATGACCCATAAGACAATCTTTGTACCCTAGTGGTGTACAGCCCACATGGAGACATAAACAAAAATAAAGTGTGACTTTTTCTAATGATGGGGTCCCTTTAGGAAAAGTCATAACATTTCAAGTTGGAAAAAGATAGTTTAAGGTATTTTTTGTGGTGGGTCACTTTTGACCCACAAGAAAACAGGAGGGTTAAAAACTGGAAGGGTAGTGGGCAACCGTCATCTTCGAGGAAGAAATGTGGTCAGAAAAATGCAAGAGCATTTCCACATGCACAATGCAAAGGTTACTCAAGGGATTGGGACTAAACAGCTGTGTAGCCTTAAGAATACCACTTATCACGAAGGCAAATCAGAAAAAAAAGCCTTCGATTTGCTATGGAGTGTAAAGATTGGACTCTATGGAGCTATGGAAAAAGGTCATGTGGTCTGAAGAGTCCAGATTTACCCTGTTGCAGAGTGATGGGCACATCAGGGTAAGAAGAGGGGCAGATGAAGTGATGCACCCATCATGCCTAGTGCCTATTGTACAAGCCTCTGGGGGCAGTGCTCTGTTCTGGGGCTGCTGCAGTTGGTCAGGAGCAATGTTATGTGCCCAAAGAATGAGGTCAGCTGACTACCTGACCATACTGAATGACCAGGTTATTCCATCAGTGGATTTTTTCTTCCCTGATGGCACGGGCATATTCCAAGATGAAACGCCAGGATTCATCAGGCTCAAATAGTGAAAGAGTGGTTCAGAGAGGTTGAGACGTAATTCTCACACATGGATTGGCCACCACAGAGTCCAGACCTTAACCCCCATTGAGAATCTTTGGAATGTGCCGGAGAAGACTTTGTGCAGCGGTCTGACTCTCCCATCATCACTGCAAGATCTCGGCGAAAAATTAATGCAACTCTGGATGGAAATAAATGTTGTGACATTGCAGAAGCTTATCAAAACGATGTCACAGTGAATGCTCGTCATAATCAGAGCTTAAGGTGGTCGAACAAAATGTTAGAGTGAATGAACGAGCAGTGTATATATATCGACAGAGTAAAACACTACTATTTTATCTATCTTGAAATTATGAGCAAATATAATCTCAGTGTTTATTATTAAATTAAGATGCACAAGAGCCTTACCAGCAAACAGGTTCTCATTTGGAGGTAAAAGGGGATTTGTAGAATTCGTACAGGGATGTTACAAGTCAGCATGGAGCCCCATAGACCATAGTCAAATCATGCCTAGCCCATCAAATTGCACCACTTGCTTTTCAATCATTTGTGTGGAATTTGCTATGCAGTTATATTCTTGTTTATAGCTATATAAATTTACCAAGCCTTCCCAAATGGATGTAAGTTTTAAATATAAAGGTTACATCATCAACTGATTAATATTTATCTAATCATATTTTCTAAAGGTAATTGGTCAGCAAAACCACATTTGTACGCATAGAACATTTAAATATGTTGTTATTTATTTAGTTAACAGGGTTCTTAATGTTAAAAACTAGATTTTAATTAGCATTTAATTGCTTTGTTAAATTAATCATTTTTTTTGCCTTTTATGCATTAGCTATAATAATGTATTAGAACGGTTGGTTCTTTTTAAACGGGAAAACCACCATATTATTATCACAATAAAAAGGCAAGTAGAAGAAAATGACTGTTCTTTGAATCAGTGGCTATGGATACGGTTCTGTGTGAAGTTTGAGTGTAAACATTTGAGAGATGGAGGATCATACTTATGACATAATGTAAGAACAGGCAATAAATAAATATTGATAATAATAATAATAATAGGTGAATAAACCCCATGAAAGAAGCACCTACTTGAAGAGGTCAAACAAATTCAAGGTTTGGCAAAGAGGAGAAACAAGAATAAACAGTTAAATAAACTGTTTTTTTTCTCAAATTTCTCAAAAGAACAAACATCTTTGGAGTGACACTGAACTTGCTTGTTTCTTTCCTCTTCCTCTTCCTACACATAGAAATGCTAGATAGTAGGTGGACAGTATTTGAGATGGGTGGTATCTCCACTTGACTGCTCGATGCCAGGAATTGTTAAACACTGTTGTTTAAAACCTAAAGTATTGTATAAATGTATCGCGTAGAAGGGTGACACACTTGGCTTGGTATTACTACACCACAGACTTATCATCATGAAATATAACAATCATAAAGAATTTGGCTTTTGTAGTGAATAGGCCGTTGAAATCAGTTGTAATAGGCAATGTCTTGGAGGGACACACATTATTGCAATGCCCAATGTGATTCCATTAGTTACACCATTAAGTTGTTTCATAGTTCTGTGTTGGATCGAACGAAAGGGACCTAAGCAGTGGTGTCTGCTGTTCAACCCCTTGAAGCGCTAGCTGGGTTTCTATACTGTTGCTTCAAACAATGTTGACTGGTAAAAAAAAGATACTGCAACTCCAGTTCATTTAATGTCTAACAAACTAATAAATACTTTTACTGAAATGACTTCAAACTATAAAACAGTGATAGAGGAGATGGTGTGCATGGCTGTTGAACAAACTCAGTCTAGACACAGGCAATGTTCATATGAATAGCAAAGTTTCTGATATTTGCCCAAAGAAGACCTTACTATAAAAAAAGATGTAGTCAAGCAAAAAACATGTTCTGACTCCCTTAAACTAAATAACATCACGTAAATGATGTCCCAATGTTAGTTGCATTATACATGTGGCATTTTATTCATTCTTACCTGAAAGACCTGAATGGCCAAAAAGTCCTTTTATTTTCGAAACATAGCAGCCCCTACAAATGGTTGGAGGGAAACACGATTCATATTGTCTTTTTCATAATAGAGCAAAGAGCATTCTCAAGTGTTTCCTTTAATAAGCCAGAAAGTTCTCATAGAAAATAAGCTCT
The DNA here is from genome assembly GCF_027942865.1 of Odontesthes bonariensis. Taxonomy (NCBI): domain Eukaryota; kingdom Metazoa; phylum Chordata; class Actinopteri; order Atheriniformes; family Atherinopsidae; genus Odontesthes; species Odontesthes bonariensis. The sequence goes on from NC_134521.1 coordinate 4,279,786, forward strand.
GGTGGTGGATGGTGCGGTTATGTTCAGTGCTTTCAGGCACAAAATCTTCAATGGCATTTGTTTGTATGAAAAATAATTGTCTACAAAAATTTGTATATATATCGTTATATATTTTGATATCTTTAGTTACCTATACGTACGTAAGCTACTTTGTAAGGTTTAGGTGGTAAGCAGTATGAAAATGAAAGGCTTGGGTTAAATAAAGAAAGTGACAGACAAAATACAGGCCTAACATAACCTGAATGTTCCTCACAACTCATTTGTACATTTTGTCATGACAGGCACACGGGGCTTTCTTGGCTCAAGAACAGTGATGCCGGTAACGCGTTAATTAGTAACGCGTTACTGTAGTCGGACTACTTTTTTCAGTAACGAGTAGTCTAACGCAACTACTATTTCAAAACTAGTAGTCAGATTGAAGTTACTTATCTAAAACATCGTGCGTTACTATTTCTGCATTTCAGGGGAACATATATTTGACTTTTGTCAACATATATTCACGATTATTACAACCATACATTTGTATTGAAATAATTTGGGATAATTTTGTTTTCTTATGAGTTATATCAGTGTCCGCGACGGGAGCGGGGTTCGCCTGAAGTCACTCTTATTTTACATGATCTGTCCCACTAAAATGTGAAACACCAGCGATATCATTTGTTACATTTTACTCACTTTCCCTAATCATTTTAAATAAATACACCAATCTAAACCACAGTTTTCATCGGTGCCCGTCACAGACGATAGTTGATAGGTTCAGCTATTCGTGCTTGACCATAGCCTGCAGGTATGAAGGAGCTGTTCCTTCCACTGCCCTGTAAGACTCTGGTGCTGGCCTACAGGGCAGTGGAAGGAACAGCTCCTTCATACCTCCAGGCTATGGTCAAGCCCTACACCCCCGCCCGACCACTTCGCTCTGCAGCCACCAGGCGCCTGGCTGCCCCGTCACTCAGGGGTCCCTGCGCACGATCGACACGGTCACGGCTTTTCTCTGTTCTGGCACCCCGATGGTGGAACGATCTCCCGACTGATATCAGGACAGCTGAGTCGCTGCCCATCTTTCGCCGTTGGCTGAAAACCCACCTCTTCAGGAAAAACTACCCTGATCCGCCCTCTTAGGACAGCATCTGCGCCGTTCTAGTTCCTTACGCACTTATTGTTTCCTCCACCACTGGCACCCTCTATATTTTCATTACCCCCTACCCGAACCAGGGTTTGAATCCCAGTCCTGCTTTTCTTACCTCTTTTATTTCTTCCCCTACCCGAACCAGGGTTTGCATCCCCACCCCGCTGTGACTGGTGTGCAGTTGGTGAGAGGCTGGTTGGTTATCGCACTTACTCTAGCACTAGTTTTGCTCTTAGCTGTTTGGTATTAGAAGGAAATGCACTTATGATTTCTTGTGACCTGAAGTTCTTTTGCCTACCGATGTTGAACGCACTTATTGTAAGTCGCTTTGGTTAAAAGCGTCTGCAAAATGACCGTAATGTAAATGTAATGTAATGTGCTAACTTTATAACATATAGCCTACGTTTCAGGCAGTGCTATGGAGAGGGCTAGCTAGCTGTTTATCTTACCTGGTCGCAATTGATGACTCAAAGATGACTTGTTAACGTCGTACTGTATTACATCTTCTACGATATCTGAATGAGTGTACGGATGTTTATCTATATGTATACTTCGTCAGGTGTAGCTTTGGGTAATCCAGTAACAGCTGCAGTTGTAGGCAACTAGCATACAAACATTTCTGCAAAGCGACGGGTCTGACGAGCAATCAGGTTTGTTTAAACTTTTATTGGTCAACGAGTGGATACAGCAAGATAAACGTGACATTTTTCGGTCAAAAACTTGACTGTCATACTGGCTTGGGCCCATAATTATCAGCAGGTTACGTGTTATGACCGTCCGTTTGTCTGCATCGCTGCGAGTGAATGACTGATGTTTTGGAAAACCACTCCTTGCTGCTCTGATGCGGGACAACTACAGGTTCATTAATATGTTCAATGTAACTTAAGTGTTACCGTAATTCATATGGATAGATGCAAGAATGTCTATTGTATGTAGTTTTTTTTAAAGAAGTGTTTATGTTAAATTGAGTCAAGAAACGCTACTTTATTTTTTATAAGAAGTATTTAAGTTAGATTTAATGAAGTCAAAAAAGCATTTAATTTGTAATAAGTATTTCAGTTAAATGAAGTGAAGAAAGAGTATTTTGATTTTTTTTAATAATGTTTTTGTTTCATAAAACCACTTCTTGCTGCTCTAATGTTAGACAACTACAGGTTCAAGGGATGTTCAATATAGGTATTATGTATTACTTTTTTTCGTAAGAGGTTTTTTATATTTTAAGTAAAGTCAAGAAAGACTGTCTTATTTTTTTTTTTATTTAAAAAACATGTAAGCCTATTTCAAGAAAAAGTTTGCAAATGCCAGTGTTATTTTTGATGTTCCGGTTAAAATACATGTCAATAAAGTGAGTATTGGCAGAACTGGTAGTCATTTTCATGATATAGGGGCGGGGGATCAGCCTCTGCTGAAAGTAACTAAAAGTAATCTAACTTAGTTACTTTTGAAAGCAAGTAGTCAGTAACTTAACTAAGTTACTTTTTAAAGAAGTAGTCAGTAATCAGTAGTCGGATTACTGTTTCAAAGTAACTATGGCAACACTGCTCAAGAATGCACATATATAATATAATTATAATTACTCAACTCTTGGGAAACTGGACTGAGCTACCCCGCTTTTGTTCTGGACACACAAGTTTGATTCAACATTTGGATATGGTTTAGCAAACACGTGACTAACTGTTACTGCATTTTGTTGACACTTAAGGCCCATTTATGCCCTACGTTAACTAGGGAAACGGACGCTTTCACCCGGTTCCGGGGGGCGTTTCATCCGTCAGTTTGTCCGTAGGTCAAGAGCTTGGCAATCCGGTGAGTTCCGGGCGAAACGGAGCAATACCAGAGGAATTTGTGGGGGCAGTAGAGAGTCAGGAGCGTGTTGGCTCCGGAAATTATGGAGGAAGAAGAAGAACGAAGAGTAGGAGATTAAAAAAAAATAAGATTTAAAAATGCCAGGTAATGGAGGAGAGGATTTGTGAGATGGTCAGGGGGTATATACATTTGTATGACTGCAACTTCCTCAATTGACGCCATGTTTCTCAAACCCACGGCCGACAATGACTCAATATATACCGCCCTCTAGAGGATTTCTTAGGGACGTGCGCAATACGGACGGAGGCATAAACAGAAGCTCCGGGAGCAACGTATGGACCGGACAGACGAATTTCGTCCGGTTCCGTAGGGCATAAATGGGCCTTTAGGGGCAGTCTCAGAGATATTTTTTTATTGGTGTCGTTGTTGGTCTTTTACCTTTGCTTTACTGTGAAACAGACAGAAGTCATAGTAGACAATGACTTGCTTTGAGGTAGATAGTTTAGTGCAGCTAATATCTGTACTTTTTGACTGTGCCTTTGTTTGTTTGTTTTTTTTGTGTTTTTTGCTCTTCATCCTCTTTGTAATTAAATCGCTTGTCGATGGCATCCTCCAGGCTCGGGCTAACTTTCATCTAATTAGCTTTTGAACTATTTGTAGTCATCTCCAAAGGCTGTGCACTGTCAGCTTTTTGAAAGAGTAGATGCAAGTTCCTCTGCTTTGGTTGAATTTCCAAAATCCTTCATTCTGTTTGGGGCAATGTGCCCATTCAAACATTATTGAGCAATTAAGTACATAACATTTTTTAGGCAAAAAATCTAGTTCTGTTTATTTACCACTGTTTCCTCTTAATAGGTTTGGAAAACATCATAGATTGGTATCAAATACAGCCTGTTAACACTCTGCAAGTTCCAAATAAAGTGTCTCTGGCTGTCTTGGCTCGGAAACACTCAGATTATGTGTCAGATGCTTGGTTTCTCCAGAAGTAAAAATGGATTCTGTTAAGTTCTTTGTAAGCATGGACCTTTTTTGCAGCTTTTTTCCCCGGTGGAAAATCAACTGAGCCAAACAGAGCTTTGCAGGCAGGAAAAGAATTAAGCATTGATATTGGCTTGCTCCACAGCCTAAGAAATTATCAATACACAATTTCCCACAATGGTGGTGACGAGGTTGAATGTGATAAGTACAACTGTACAAACACCGATAAGAGGACACCGAAAATGGTTTAGGTCAACAAAATGTCAAGCATACTAATAAAATGCAAAAAAGAAAAAAATATGGTAGTCTAGTTGTCTAGCTTCCTGTGGATGGATATTAACGTTGCAAGCCCCCTCTTTGTTCAAAAAGATGTCATAGCTTCAAGGTTTTAACATTTGTGAAGGCAAGGTGGACACTCAGATCAGACATGCTCACATTTTTCTAGAGCCAACTGTCAGTGATATGAAAAGCTGGACAATTTACGCATTTAATTATATTTTTAAGGCAAGGTGGAAAATGTCACTCAAAGACATGTATGTAAAATTTATTTTTACATTATTTTTTTTACTTTTATCCCATAAAAACAAGGCACTTTTGATTCCACACAAACACTATTGATTAATTATTGATAATAACTATGATTGAGATATCGCCACAGGTGATGGGATACACGAACATGGAATGAATAAATGATATGTAGCTCTAAAAAAACCATGGTAGCTGAACTTTCTGAATTCCACCAGTTGATTACGCTTCAGGCCTTCTTTGCCGTTCTTTCAACCACGGGCCAAATGAGAGAGGGAGCAGGCTAAATGATCAATATGCAAAGAGAGAACTATCAGGCTTGTGAATATGCACTCGCTTCCACAAATACTGAATTTCATAAAACACTGATTTTGTGCACACAGTCTTATGAATCAGATGAATATGAAAGTAACCTTCTGTCATTGTGTGTACACACTGTTTTAACTGTATGTATCTGGCCCAGAGAGCTTCATGTATCATACAGAGTAATTACCTGCCTCAGTCGTAATCCAGATTAAATTTGTGTACCATTCAATCATGACAATGGAAATACAAGGCATCCTCTAATTTAGAATCACAGGGAGCAGCCAGACTCATCCAATGCATCTGTCCATATAGCGCCTTATTTCTGTTCATATCTATTTTCATATATTACTGAGGAATACCATAAATAACAATAAAATGAAGACAGCAGGGATAACTGTTTTTATTAAACCCATGTCTGAAGAAAAATCTGTATTGAATGTTTCTTTTTCTCCTGTGCATTACTGACAGAACCACGACAATTGTTTTTATTGTCTTCTTATATGCTTATGTCGATTCTGTTTAGCAGATGTTTCGAAAAGCAGCCTGATGGATGCTGTTGCTGTGGCTGCTTCTAGGTTTTTAACACATTTCTAAAAATGAAATGCTTCAAATCAAATAGAATCTCCAATTAAAGAACCTAGTTTAGGTTGATATTTAAGTTGATTCAGTCTTCATTATCCTGATCATCACAGACCAGTTGTATTAAAAAAAGGCAAGGCAAGGCAAGGCAATTTTATTTATAGAGCACAATTCATACACAGGGCAATTCAAAGTGCTTTACAGCTACATAAAATCACAAGAAGGCAATAAAATCATTAAAAAGGAATAAAAAAAACTAAAAGAAAGAAATTAAAAAAGAAAGAAATTTAAGACCCATTAAAATAATCATTAATTAATTAAAAAGTGAAGAGTGCAGATAAAATACTTTCAGGTGTCATATGCACAGCTAAATAGAACTGTTTTCAGCCTGGATTTAAACATTGTCAGAGTTGAGGCCTGTCTCACATCTTCTGGAAGACTGTTCCAGATTTTAGGGGCATAAAACTGAAACGCAGCCTCACCTTGTTTAGTCCTGACTCTGGGCACCAGCAGGAGACCCCTCCCTGAGGTTCTCAGAGCCCGAGTTGGTTCATATGGCTCTAACATGTCAGAGATGTACTTTGGCGCTTGACCGTGAAGAGACTTGTACACAAGCAGAGCTGTTTTAAAGTCTATTCTCTGAGCGACAGGAAGCCAGTGCAGAGACCTGAGCACTGGACTAATATGGTCATATTTCCTGGTTCTAGTCAGGACTCGAGCAGCAGCATTCTGGATGTACTGCAGCTGTCTTATAGCCCGTTTAGAGAGCCCAGTGAGCAGGCCGTTACAGTAGTCTAACCTGCTGGAGACAAACGCATGGATCAGTCTCTCTAAGTCTGCTTTAGACACTATTCCTTTGATTCTGGCAATGTTTTTTAGATGGTAAAAAGCTGCTGATGTTACTGATTTAATGTGGCTGTTAAAGTTCAGGTCTGAGTCCAATATTACCCCGAGATTTCTAACTTGATAGTTAGGGTTTAGAGAGAGAGTCTCAAGGTGACTGATAACACTTTCTCTTTGTTTCTGTGGGCCACAGACAATGATTTCAGTTTTGTCTGAGTTTAGCTGGAGGAAATTGTTTTGCATCCACACACTGATCTGTTCGATGCAGCGACACAGTGTATCTACAGGCCCGTGTTCTCCTGCCGTCAGTGACACGTAGATCTGAGTGTCATCTGCATAATTGTGGTAGGACACATTATAGCTGCGTATTAGCTGGCCTAGTGGAAGCATGTACAGATTGAACAATACGGGTCCCAGGATTGACCCCTGGGGAACCCCACAGATCATAGCCATTTGGTCTGAGACACAGTTACCAATTTCAACAAAATATTTCCTGTCCTCCAGATAGGACTTGAACCAGTTTAAAGCACGACCAGAGATTCCCACCCAGTCTTCTAACCTCTGTAATAAGATCGCATGGTCAACTGTGTCAAAGGCAGCACTCAGGTCCAGCAGAACTAAGACTGTGACTCTACTTGCATCTGTGTTCAGGCGGATGTCATTTGTCACCTTGATCAGAGCTGTCTCAGTGCTGTGGTGGGGCCTAAAGCCTGATTGGAAAGTATCAAAAGCATTGTTAGACAGGAGAAAGTCACTAAGCTGTTGGTTTACAACTTTTTCTAGGACTTTGCCTAAGAATGGCAGGTTTGATATGGGCCGGTAGTTGTTCAGTACTGTGGCATCAAGATTGCTCTTCTTTAGAAGAGGCTTAATGACAGCGGTTTTTAAGGCCTTTGGAAATGTTCCAGTCTGGAGTGAGATGTTGACTAGATGAGCGAGTTGTGGTAACAAACTGCTCAGCACAGACTTTAGGAATCTAGTGGGAAACTCATCAAGGCAGCACGTTGATGAACTCAGACTGCAGATGGTCTCTTCGACTGTTTTGTCAGTAACAGGTGTGAAATGTGTCAGCTCTAGGTGTCTAGCTGGCTGCAGAGTAGTTATTTGTGTTGCGGAAATTATTGCATTTTTAATGCCTTGAACTTTGTCATTAAAGAATATTACAAACTCATTACACTTAGATGTAGAAATGAGTTCTAAAGGCAGTGAAACTGGAGGGTTTGTTAATCTGTTTACTGTAGCAAACAGGACACGAGAGTTGTTACTGCAGTTTTTGATGATTTCAGAAAAATAACTCTCCCTTGTTCTACGCAAAGTCTGGTTGAACACACATAGCTTTTCTTTGTAAGTCTCATAATGAACCTGGAGCTTTGACTTGCGCCATTTCCGTTCGGCTCTCCGGCACTCCCTTTTCTGTGCCCTGACCGACTCTTCTTTCCTCCATGGCGCCCTTTGCCTACTTTTAACCATTCTAACCTTGACAGGAGCAATGGTATCCAAAACATTTAAGAGACTTGATGTGTTAGAGTTCAACAGATCATCAACATCAGAACACAGGGTGTTCTCAAACATAATCATTTCCATAAACTGTGTCCCTGTTCTGTCATTTATGAGTCTTCCCCGAACAACTGCAGACCCAGCTGGTGTTTTGGGTAAAGTAGATAGGTCGAAGAAAACACAGAAATGATCAGATAAAGCAACATCAACGACATTCACGTTTGAAATAACAACACCCCTTGAAATGAGCACATCTAGAGTGTGCCCTCTGTTGTGGGTGGGCTCAGTCACATGCTGAGTTAGACCAAACATTTCAAGGACAGCAGTGAGCTCTTTAGCTTCCTTGTTATGCGCTACGTCCACATGCACATTCAAGTCCCCTGTTATGACTAAACAGTCAAAAGCAGTGCACACAATTGAAAGTAGTTCAGTAAAATCATCAATAAAACAATTCTGTGGTGGTTTATAAATGGTGATATAAAGTATGGAAGATTGTTTTATCTCCATTTTGAATGACACATACTCAAATGATGAAAAAAACCCAAATGACAACTTGTGGGTGGGTATATTGTCCCTGAACATGGCACAAACACCCCCACCCCTCTGGTTTTCTCGTGTTTCAGACACAAAATTGAAGTGAGGTGGACTAGACTCAATCAGGACTGCATTTGCTGTGTTTTTGTCGAGCCACGTCTCAGTTAAAAACATAAAATCAAGATTGTGAGAGGAAATAAAACTATTAATTAAGAATGATTTGTTACTTAAAGATCTGACATTGAGTACTGCGTGTTTGAGATTAGTTATAGTTGAACTGGATGCTGTGTTCTTGCAAGGGATATGGATAAGATTTCTCTGATTGGACAGTCTGATTGACCCTCTCTTCACTCCATCCTTGGACCTCTGGTTGAGATGGTGTTTACCAACACAGAGGCCCTTAGCGTCCTAGACAACAGCATTGACGCTGTTGGAAATGACAGCTGTGGGCACCGGTGGTGGGGGCCAAGCTGGGGGGGCTTTGATCGATGGAGTAGGCTGGGGAGGGAGAGGGGCTCGATGCTTCTTTGAGGATAGAATTCTTGATCTTGCCATGTTTGGCGTGAGAGGAACCATTTTAATCCCCGATTTCACCAAGCTTTCAAGGTGATCAGGAAATCTCCTGGGTGACGGTGGAGAAGAGAACGATGGTGAAACATCTCTGGAGGGTGTAGATGCAGCAGGTGGGTCCCAGGCCTGTGGTGAGGCCCGTGGTGAAGGCGATGGTGGAGCTGCTGAATCCTGTGTTCGGGATGCTGAAGGTGCTGCTGTGGCTGCTGTGGCTGAATCCTTTGTTGGGTCCTTGGGTGGCGAGGCAGGAGCTCTTCTCTGGCTCATCTTCTCTCTCGGCGGCAGCACAGGACCCGGTCCTGGTCCTGGTCCTGGTCCTGGTCCTGGCCCTGGCCCCTTCTGATGCCTCAGAGCGTGGAGAAGATTATCCGTCAGTCGTCTCACTCCACCTCTGTTCAGGTGTGGGCCTTTTCTTTGAAAGAGATCATCTCTTTGCCAGAAAAGATTAAAGTTCTCGATGAAATTAGGTCCTCTGGACTCACAGACTTTGGACAGCCATGTGTTCAACTGAAGCAGCCGGCTGAATTTGTTGATCCTCCTGTCGATGTTTGGGAGAGGTCCACTTATGAATCTTGGTATTGTCACTTTATCAAGACTCTCAAACAGTTTCTCAAAGTCTTTTTTTAAGATTTCAGACTGATTCTCTCTGATGTCCACTGCACCCACGTGCACAATCAGCTGTTTCACCCCTTGGTGTTTTGCCAGTACCTCTGGTAGTAATCTTGTGATGTCAGAGACAGTGGCACTTGGATAGCTGCATGTAACCATTCTGTTTATGTTTATATTAGATATGGCTCCGTCTCCAAGCACAAGAGTATCTTTGACCTTGACACTCGGCACAGTTTCTCTGTCCATCTGCTTCTTTGTACCGTCTCTCTGTCTGTTACACTCAGTCACATTTGGCTCTGACAGTGGTAAAAATCTGTTTGTTAACTTTATTCCGGGTGATATTACATATTCTCTGTTGATACCAACAGTTTGACGATTCTTCGGCTTAGCACCAAGTCCATCATACGTGCCTTTACAGAGTCTTGGAAAAGACACAGTGTCATTTAGCTTTAAGTTGGAGGTAGCAGTTTTTTCACCCTTTCCTTTGGAAGTAAATGTGGACTTCTTACCACTGGATTCCATTGGGAGCATTTCATGAAGTCCCATTTCAGTTTCTAAGGCAAAAATCCTTACTTGTAGCGCCCAAATTTCTTGTTGATATATCCGACAGCTTTCACAGGGCATGTTGAAAGGATTGTAGTCGCTGGCTCGTCAGATAAGATGTAAAAAGAATAAAAATGATTTTAAAAAGTCTTGGTTCAGTTAAAAGAAAAAGAATAAAATTATATCCAAGACTTGTGGAAAGAAGTAAAATGATTTAAAAGCAAATAAAGCGATAAGTAGCAGGAGGAAGCAGAGACACGTCTGCACTCTTCAGAAGCAGGAAGTAACAGCCTAACCAAGTGACGGTGTTATCTACAGCCAACCAGAAAGCAACCAGCAATAAGTCATACTAATGGCCTCTAACCAACAAATCTATGATACAAGTGTAAAACATTGTTGTGTCATTGATGGAACTCACGTTGGTCTTCATCTCATGTCACACAGAGGCGTATGATTAAAAGCACAGCACTTAGTTGCTGTATCCAACCACCCCTCCATCTTAAACAAAGGAAATCAGAATGATGTTTGCTCTGTGGAGTTCTTCACATCTGTTGTATTTAACTTCTACCTCTTGTAAAAGGTGGTATGGTACAGGGGGGCTGTAATGAGTCATGTTAAGGGGTAAGAACAAACAATTACACAGCCACTTCAGTTGGAGGAATTGTTGAAGGAATGGTGGTCATTCCTTCAACAAGTCCTCCATCACAGTGGCTCTGACAAAGTCTAAACTGTAGGGGATTTTTCATGTTTCTGTTTCTACTCGTTTAGTTTATGGTAATACACTTTTTACTTCATCTAAACAGCCCTTAACCGTCTTCAAATTGTATAAAACGCTGCAGCAAATCTCTTAACTTTAATCTACAGAGGGCCCCACGTGGCTCCTGTTTTCTACTTTCTTGTTTGGTCATCAGCTAATTTTACAGTTTGCTTTAAAGTCTTATTGCTAAATGTCAAAACAGAAATTGAAAGAGGTTTAAAGGGATTTCAAAATCCCTTTAAACAGTCGGGCCTGTTGAAGTTGAAGTATTTAGTTAAGACTAGGAAGGCTCGGGTTAGGTTTGGAAAAAGCAAGATGGTTAAGTTTAGAGGTTGGAAAGGTTTGGAAACACCGTGGCTTGTATTAAAAACTACCCTGTAATAACGTATCAAATAAAAAAGTCCAAATTATTTACCCGGGATTCTGGCTGCTGCGTCCTGCCTCTTCAGCATAAACATGCTGGACACACAAACCAGATGTCCGATTGAAATATATCACTATGAGAGTTGTTCCCGATAGTATGAAAAAAAGAAGAAAGATACAGATATTGTCTTTGACAGCCCAAAAACACAATATTCTATCATATGAATATTTGACATTTTTCTGTTAGACGGGACTGTACACACACGGCCTTGCCCTGACAGCATTCTCAGTATAGAATGGTGTTTTTGGGCTGCCTTAACATGCTGGGTTCAGAGGTTTTTTTGTTTAAACCAGTCACAATCATGTTGGCTGCCAGTAAAGCCGGGATGCAGTGATGGTTCCTTTGTGATAAATTGTTGAGTTTAAACTTGTTTTGAAAGAGGTGGGCAAACATTCAAACATGTTCTCCGAAATGCTGTACAATATTCTTTGTAGACCTTTCGAGTCATTTATTGACAATGATTAGACGGGTCGGTCTGTTTGAAAGATGAAAATATTCAAACGTTGCCATCAGCAGCATGCAGACTGAGAATGCTGCGTTCAACTCGAGCCAAACTGGAAGCTTTATTCCAGAACACATCTGGTGGATCTGACCTATGCTACATTTGAGGTACCTCAGATATGGGGTTGTTGTTTATTTGTTGCCTCGCTTTCGTAACAAATACTTATTAATAGCACACTGGTTCAGTTAATTGAAAACAAACAAACAAGTAGCTATGATTATGTTCAGGGGTCTTTATCTGTTTCACTAGATCAAAAATAAAAAATAAATGTTGTGTAAATTGCTCTGTCAGCTGCCTATTTGGGGAGTCAAATGCAGACAACTCTGAGTGCTGAAACTTTTGAAATAATTGAACCCCAGAAACCCAAAGCTCAGGCCTCTCAGTTTCCATGGGATGCAACATAATTGTAAGGCAGTGCTGCTGTTGTTTCTGTTGAGTTATATTGTTTGAGTTTAATTGGATGTCTTGCATTCTGTGACTCTGTGTTTTTGTGCCGTTAGTGAAAATTCTCAGAGTACAAATTAATACTAAATGTCACCAAGTAGATGTGGAACACTATATTTGATGTAAACACATGTACCTGTGATTTAACTGTTAGAAGAAATACAGCTTCCTGCCAAACACTGCGCCTAACATTGTTCTTTAATACCGTTTCAGAATTGAAAAGTTACCTGCGGATATTGAAAATGAGTGTTAGAATTCATTCTGACTTTTTGGATTTGTTATAATATGCAATAAATGAATCTTCTTTTTCTGTGAGAACCAAATGTATTTTTTAAAGTCAAAGGCATCTTGCTTGGTCCAACGCATAGCTCAGACAATCACTTTGAGGAGAAACAAAGTCTCAGGGATTACAGGCATACGTTTTGTCAACCAATATTGAAACTGGCCTCAATTTGTAAAAGAGGAGATCCACAGGCCATTTCAATGTAGCATGAGATGCTTCGGTATTCAACCCAGGGATAAAGCTAAATCACTTCAGTCCTGTCTGACAGCATGTTATTGATCTAGATGCAATTTTATTCCTGCACCAGGAGAAACCAACACCCCTCAATTCATTGTGTGACCAAATCCTATTGGGTCAGCAAATCTGTAATCCACAGAATTACATATGGGGAAGTCGAGGTGTGGCCAGTATTTTGACCAATTATTGTTACAGCCGTGGGGCTGATACACTGTAGATCCTCATTTATTCATTCATCTCTGCTGCATGAGGAGTGCCTTTTGGAATTCCACAGACCTTGCATCTGTATTTGGCATCACGCAGGGCAGTTGGCAGCAATTCTCATTTACTGTCGGGCCTTTAATCGTGACCTATGAACACTGTTTTGTTTTTACACTACTCACAATGAAGTTTTAGGATACAGTGATCACATCCAGAGGTTCAAATACTGCCACACAAAGCGATGAAGGAGGTGTATTTAATTTGTCAGAACATCAAACAGCAAAATCTCAAAACTAATTGAAAACTGTTCTTTTCTGAGGGACATCCAAAACAGGGACAAGAAGTTTTAAAGTGATTGATATTGAGAAGTCACATCCGATGCTCACAGCTGGCCAGAACAGCTTTACTAATTATAGTAAAAGTGGGTGTTAATTTGTTTTCGTTTTCTGTTGTTCAATGCCTGCTAGCGGTTAAATGATGAATTTACCAGCCAGCAAGTGATCATTCTTTACTTAATGACAGCTAATTGAATTGCTAATTCTAAGAGAATTAGATTCTATTTTCTATCATTTCATGTTGAGGCTTGTAGCTGCTCCCAGAAATTGTTTTTCGTTTGTGAAAATTCAAGCCTGCAAAAACAGCTCTGACTTGTCAAGGTGTGGTTCAAGAACATATGAAGGTGTCCTGGAGTGGCTTGTACAAAGACCTTAGCTAAGGATCCTTTGGGCCCTGTGGGTTGTGGGGAGGCTCTTCGTGTACTGGGCTTGCTTTCCACAGATGCTATCACATCCCATCAGATTGGTATCCGGAGGGTTTAGAGGTCAGGGGAACACCTCGGGCTCTTTGACATGTTTTTAACCCTTTCTAGGCTGTTTTTGTAAGGCTCAGCGCTGTCCCTCTGCAGAAAGCTGCTCATCAGGGATGTGGTGTTGCCATAATGTATGGGGGGTTATTGGTCTGCAGAAATGTTTAGGTCAGTGAAATCCATGTGAGCCCCAGGATGCAGCAGAACATTGCATTGGCTCAAGATGAGAAGTGTTAACGTTACTTTTCAGGGGCCATATTGTCATGGCTGATCAGTGCATATATATATATATATATATATATATATATATATGCAGAGAGAGAGAAAGCCACCACTCATTTATTCATACACTGTGAGGTAAACAGGAAAAAGGTGCGGGGATTAATTGCAATGTGCAATCATAATTGGATATAATATATTTGTACAAGTCTACAAGCACGTTTATTCTTCAACACAGCCTGACATTTCTTAGACAAGCTATATTATCATTTCTTGAACTATTCTTCAGGAATAGTTCTCCAGGACATTCCAAAGCTCTTCTTTGGATGTTGGCTGCCTTTTGTACTGGATAGGTTTCCACTCACTCGTAGAGACAAAGTACCACACATACTCACTCCAAGGGTCAATTTTGAATCATCAATTAACAAACATGCATAAGGAGAATGTGCAAACTCCATGCAGAAGGGTCCAGCTGGGACTTGAACTGGGGCAAGGTGCAGCCCACCTCCACCTGTCCAGTGTAATCCATTTTATGAGGATTTCTGCCAACAGCTCTATGTGAATCACCTTGTTGGTGCAAAAATACTATTTTATGTCTGTCACACTGTGTTATCTTTGGTATTTTCTGCAAATACACCTAAAGAAATGGGATCAAATGGTGAGTCTATGAGCTGCTAGAAACACTACCAAAGTACCAAAAGATACATTTTTAAAATGATTACTTGCATAGATCTGTGATGCCAAGAAACAATACTAGTCCATCCCTAGAGTTAGGTGCCTTTTATATGTGAATAAGTCATAGTTTATGGCTTAGTATACAAAAGACACATTCCTCTGAAAATGGTCAGGTACAAAAACTGTATGATAAATGAGTGAAAGAGTAGCCAATGTCCAAAGAAAAACTTTGAAAGACCTTCAGACAGCCGGGAGAAGGGGCAAATAATAGAATAAAAATAAACAAGATTACTGTATGTCTCATCTTCAAGACTTGAAAGGAAATGTAGTAGTTTTGCAGGAGAGGCAACAGCGGAACGACAAGATTCTGCGCATTAAAAGGGGCAGGCTCAGTCAGTTATTCAAGAGGGCCAGAGGTGCTGCCATCCTGTTCCAGGATCCTGATGCCATCCATATCCCATTTACACGAGTCACCTCAGAAAATTGAATTGGTTCTTCTACTTCCCTGTACATATACCTCGACAACGTTCTTTGCCAAACTGGACAAATCAATATAAAAATTTCTCTGAGGTGGAAAACCTGTTCAAATGCAGAAGAAGATACTGCAGCTATCCAAACAGGCTTGTCCTTTCAAATGTTTACATCACTATTGGGCAGCTAATACTCAAACTTTTATATTGGACTGAGAAATTCTTAACCAATCGTACTGCCTGGGTTCAAATAGAAATTTCTTAGATCTCCTTGCGGGCATGGCTGTGCTCTCCTCTTTCTGTGTCAACCACGGATATTAGTGTTAACCCAGTTTGGTTACAATTCAGGAAGCATTTTGGCCTGCAGAGCCCCTCTATTCAGGCGACTGGATAGTGCAGTGGTAAGATTGCTGCACTTGATGTGGGTGACCAGAGTTTGAATCCTGGTCTCACCCACTGTATGAAAGGTACTACCTCCAAAACAGGTCCTTAGGCAAGACCCCCTTATGCTTCCTGGGATATGACTGTAAGTTGCTTTGGAAAAAAGCGTCTGCCGAAAATGCATAAACATGCTCCAATACAATGTAACTTCTCAAAAAGCCCATTATGGAGCTCCCCCTACAGGCTGTTCCGAGAGCAACTCTAGTCCGGTCTCTTGCTTTGTCGGCCTCTCTCTTTCTCTTCCTTGCTTCATCAGCTTCTTCTGTTTCTTCGGTGCCTCTGCCATGATGATCGTACTGACAATGTTGCGCTAGCTTAGCCTTATACCTGGGAGCGTGAGAGGGGTCTATTTGTTTTTGCGGGAGGAGTGCCAGAAAGCAAGTCAAAGTACTTCCGCTCAGCTCCCGGGCCGGTCCAGCAAAGTTACATAGCCCAGTTTTTCCAACTCAGACCCCCGAAGGGCATAGGAGACAGGCCAATCGTAATATTAAAACTCATTCTAGCCGCACAATTTTTTTCAAGCTGTTATTTTAAGGTAGAAATGTTACATAGTATTGCTTTAACCCACAATTATAGTTTCAAACCGTCCACTATGAACCCAGATTTTCAATCTTGGTTTGACAGAGGCGTAACATGTATAAATGATCTATAAGAAAATGGTACATTTGTGCCTTAAGACTAAATTTAAGCTTCCCTCATCTCACCTTTTCTGCTTTTTTCAAATTAGGCATTTTGTCCAGAAAAATTATCCTGCCTTCCCTAACCTTTACTGGACACCCTTCTCATGGTAAATCCCAATCGGAGAGGGAATATTTCCCATATCTTTAATGCCATGAACTCACAGTCACCTCTGTTTTCCCACAACAAAAAGAATTGACGGGAAAATGATTTAGGGTTTGATATTGGAGAAGACCAATGGGACAATATTCTCGAGCGAGTCCACAATTTCCCTATTCGTGTCCGCGATTGGGTTGATTAAATGCAGACTCATTCACAAGACTTATTACACTGATAAGCTGAAAATGTGAGCATGATTTGTGTTATATGAACTAATTCTTCTCTCATCCCACTTGTTGATTTTTTTATGAAAATGCTATAAATCAATAAAAAAGATTCCAAGAAAGTCTAGCTTGAATAGGCTGCAGGCCTCCATGACCCTGAAAATGGATGGATGGATGGATGGATGGATGGATGGATGGATGGATGGATGGATGGATGGACATTTTAGTTTAGCAACTTGTTTATGAGCAGCGTTAAGACTAATAAACACATAAAATCTACACCTGAATTGAATTTCTTCCTCTGTTCTCCAGAAGCTCATGTTTCAAATTTCTTGATAACAAATCCAGTGAGAAATATCATTTTCCCTCTGTGTGGTTTTGTTTATAGCCCTGTGATTCTGAATAGCATGAACTATAAGGGTGAAAGAGTAGAAGGAGAGAGGCTAACAGGGAGGGAGGTACAGTAAATGAACCAGCAGATGATCACAGCTGGGACCCAATACAAAATTCCTCACTGTGGATGAGAGACACACATATGTTTCAGCTGGACGAGGTGGGTGTTCATTTTGCAAGGAAAAAAGGCCGATTGGGTGGAAGAAAATCTTTGAAATGCTATGCATGAGGGTGATGCTGGATGTTTGATGCAGTGGAAGTGGTATTAGAGACAGAACTACGAGGTGCCTGCATAGTAGAGGGAACACCTTAGATGTGATGTTAGACCATGAATGTTGAAATTATGTGAGGCGATGATTGTTAAGTGCAAAGCATTGAGGCTGAGAGTCATGGTGTGTGGTGAATCATTCGATGGTGCAACTTTAGAAACTTGAAGATCTGTGAAAGTTGGTGTTGACTTAGTCAGGAGGCTGCTTCAGTAACAGGAGGGACACTCAGTTTGTTTATCGCACAGTATCACATGGTGCACAATTTTGGAGTTGGAATATATTGGGTTGTTCTGAGGTTACCCCAAAAATAATTTTGGTGTGATTTTGTTGTGAAAAAGAGTGGCAAAATTATTATTTTTTTAGCATTCAGGTCCAGCAGAAACAATCTGCCACCAGTAGTCTGTGGTCAAAACTGAGTTAACATTTTAGTGTGGAAAATATAATGTACAAAAAAACCCTCATCATAGTCAATGAACATCCAGCACAAAAATCTGTGGATCGCATCCGCGGGGAGGCAACAGACACATTATGATGATAACAATGGCACCCGTTTCATTCAGAGGGAATACTAGAGAACGTCGTGCATTTTTGCCATTTAAATCAGGAATAACAACACTGACCTCAACAAGAAATTAACAGCTTTCTTGTTTGTTTCACAAACCTTCATGTACTTTTTTCCTGGAGTGTAACCACAGACTGTACAATGGTGTAAAAACGACTGTTCTGCCTTAAATGTCAGAGATGAAAGCTGTGTGATGTTCGACTATTTCAAAACATCACAAGTAGAAAGTCACTGGAGATAACTGGGCATAAAGGTGCCTTACCTCAGTGTCAAGGTTTGTTTTGGTTATGATAAGGGCTGCAGTCTTTCCTTAATTCTCCAACCGTTTTCATTCGTGTCAGTTACCTTTTTCGCCCGAGATGCTCACGTGATATTTTGTATCAATACATCAGTAAATAAATTACCTACAAAACCCACATCAGGAGGGAGGTAGGAGGAGATCAGCTTCAACTCTTGTTTTTTTCCCTCCGCCTTGCAATTTGGTTTGGTTTTTGTCATCAAAACTGAAAATAGAGTTGAATCAAAACTGTTAGATGAACGCACAAAAAACACCAATTGCATGTAATGTCTGAGATTGACTCCACTCTTTTTTGTGTTTTTTTCCCCTTTTTCATTGTAAAAGATGTCCACATAGTGTACCCATTCGTGAAATGCCAGTTGAGGACTTAAATAAAACTGTCACCATTTTGGATATTTGTAGTCAGAGATCTTGTACAATGTATGGATGCAGGAGTCAAACCGAGGACACTGTGCAGGTCCGATAGATGACTCCTCTGTCAGTGGGTGTACAGTTTTAGTAAGAGCATCACTAGAGAGTTTGCCAAATTTTTTTTGCCCTTTCGCTCCCCCTACAGTTGTGAGCAGCAACGCCACTGTCATCAAAACAAACCTCTCTTTGAACCCTGTTTATGCATAGCGAAACATGTGAATTTGTTGTCATGCTTTAGAAGCTGACAAAGGACAACTGAAGGTGCCACCATATATGTAAAAAAAAAAGTAAGGTTATGCTGCAGGACCTAAGAAAAATAGGACATATTTTTAGATGTTACATGTTATGAATGAACATGCTCCCAAAAAAAAAAAATGTTCTAGTTTATCTGTAAAATGGTTTTATTTGTATGATGTACCTTTTTAATCATGTCAACGTGGCGTATGTGAAATAAGTGCATGTGCAACCTACTGTGCATTGTATATGTTATAGTGCCATGAATTGCAAGATATCTGATAACATTTTAGGCAGATAAATTCCAAGACATTAGTGTGAAATTTTAGCCTGGGAATTCCCATGCTGCTTTGCGCGCGATTTCATTCACACCGCAAAGGCAGCCTGGAAACCACGCCCTTATTTTTGCCTGAGTTAGGGAGCCAATCACAGAACGGCGGGGGCAGCAAGACGATGACGACGTCTATGCGCGACACCGAAGCTTGTAGAGTGTTAATCCAACATGGCAGCGGACACAACGTTACCGTTCGATGCAGCCTTAGAAAGTGTTTTAAAGGGGAACTCCGGGGCATTTGAAGCGCAATCCCATTGCTAGAGGTTGTCAAATACTGATAGTAGGACACAGACAGGTGCAAATCGGCGCTTCCTGTGCGGAGATTGCGCTGTTTGCGCAGCCTGTCACGCGAGGCTAATACGTGGTGGCTAAGGGGCAAGTGCTAACCCTTCCACGTAAAACAACAACTTGCACACTGCAGAAACGTCATACCACTTTATAAACCATCCGACAATAAAGTCACAAGCCTTACCATCAAAACCATATGCATGGTTCTCACATTACTGGCATGGGGACGTTACAAAACAACTTTATAAACAGCATGTCACTTACCGGTTGTTTGTATGCTCGCGCATGTGAAAGCCCCATAAGAGTCAATGGACGATAATCCCATATACAAAACAATTATCTTCTCTAGAAAAACTGCGTTCAAGTATTTAAAACATTACAACAATACATGCCCTGTAATACTAGAACGCAAGTTTACTTTTATTTTACTTTTTTGTCTTCTTCTTCTTCCTCGTCGAATTTCTGTCGCTCTACATATGTCATCTAGTATAAGTGATACAATTGGCTATGAATCGGGCGTAAAGCAGGATTGGAAGAACCAGACGCCATTTGATAGACATTCGTAGCGCCCAATAAAAGGTTCTAGGCAGTCGTAAACCACGCCTCAAATACGACAAAATGCACACCTAGTTCCCAGACCACCATCTCATCGAGATTGTGGACGCGTTAGCCAGGCTAGTGAAATTTGCTAAAATTGATCAAATTTTTTTTTTTAATTAAAGGTAGGGTAGGAGATCCTGGATTTTGAGTCCAGCGAAGCTGCATTTTGAAAATACACAGGTAAAAAGTCCCAACCCTTTTCTTCACTTTCCCCCCGAAGGCACGCCTCTAGAGTACATGAACGCGCACGAGCACGAAGGTGCACGAGCGCTGTTCTGACAGCAAGCATCGATCGTTGCCGTATTTAGTATATGCTAACTATACGTTTAATAATGCTAGGTGCTAGCCAAGCTGGCTCTAGTTTAGCTTCCTGCCAAGCTTCTGGACGTTCACGGAGCAGGGTACGCGCACAGGGAGAAGGAGGGAGAGGGAGGAGCAGATTGCAGTTTGATAGACGGCATCAGTATCCAATCATTGTGAACGGTCCGTTCACAATGATTGGATACTGTTTTTCCTAGATTGTACGTTCTAGAGGCCACTAAAACTTTTCATATTTGTGTCAAAACTTTTAATTAATTGGTTGCAATGGGGGTGTGAAGAGTATTTCAAGCAATATGTAAAAAAATGTTCCAGAAAAAGATCCCCTACCCCGCCTTTAAAGGTGGGGTATGAGATGTTTTCTGGAGCATTTTTTATCATATTGTCTGAAAACCTCCTCACGACCCCATTGCACCCACTAAAATAGAATGTTGGGGAAAAAAATTAATATTTTAGTCCATTGTAGAGGGTGTAGCAAGAGGAAATGTCTGACCAATAGAAGTAATGATGAGAGTTACTTCTATTGGATTCTGACATGCCAATCAACCGTCAGCCCCCCTCACCCCTCCCCCTGCGCGTTCACAGACTCGTGACTCGTTCATGTGTTTTGAAGGCGTGGTTTCGAGGGGTGGGCTGAAGGGAGAGGCAAGGTTGTGTATTTTCAAAAATATAGCTTGCAGGAACGGTTTTTCCAAGATCTCATACCCCACCTTTAAAACTAAGACTAATTAGTGTGAAACTGAACAGATGTGGCCAGGTGACGCTTTATCTGTGAGGCATAAGGATAGCAACAAGGTTCCAAATTGTGTTTCACCTTCTGATATGATAACAGAACATGAATGAACACTTCTGTTGTAATGTTGAGTGTTTCCCGTCAGTCATTATACAGAGCACTAAATCAATTGTCTGGACTGTATAAACATGATTCCTCAGTTTTATTACAGGGATCAACAGTTCAAACCCCGCTGATTTTCATTCTGCACAGAGCAGAATGTATGTATTCACACTCTGTGAAATCATATTGTATATAACGTATTTTTTTCATGAATTTTAACCTGCAAGTCAGCAACTTCACAGACAGAGCAAAGCAAATCAAACACATAAAACAAAAGGGCTAATCAGTAATTACTTTTCAACTTGGTAGCAACAACACTAACTATGCTGCCATTTGTTATCCTCTCTGAGCTTCGTCTAGCAGTAAAACTTAATTTGATGTTTATTCTTGTCTTGTACACTTGATCTTTTCCTCCAAACTTGCAGTAGCACTGTCGTCTATCTAGTTGCTACATCTGCCTCTTCCTTTGTAATGGCGATCGTATCATTTTTTTCTTTTTAACTTTATTTATTCTGGTGAAAGTGTGTTGTTTATCAAGTTGTTGGTGGATAAAAAGAAAAACGGTGCAGTGTCAGGCTGGAAATCAATATGTAGTGCATAACAGTGTGTGCGTAACAAAGGTTGGTGTGCTTCAAAATGAGTTACACAGTCCTAATCAAGACCAAAACCACTTTTTGTACAAGGCAATACATATGTCTGTGTCTGCTGTTCTGTTGGGCATTTTAACATGGCCACAACTCTCAATTGGATAAAGCTGGTCTCTAAAATGTATGGCTGAATGAATAATTTAGCATGGGAATTTACTTGGAGGAACTCCAGCTTTTGCCACTCTCTCATTCACAAAATGTCTCAGCCTCATTGTTTTTTAACTTGATAGTACTTTGTACTTTTTTCCAGTCAAGTTAAGCCAATACTAATAGCTGACGTGGAAACGCTGCACACCATTGACCACTCAAAGAGAATGTTCAATAGAAATTTCCCAGGATGTGTGTCTGGGGACTTAAAGCTGCCATTTTATAAGGCACTTCAACAAGTCAATTATTTCTTGACATCATGAGGTTTTAAAGAATGGAGGCCTGTACAACCCAACTGTGGGGACTATACAAAGTGCAGATGCTTAGTGCGAGTTTGATGGAGTGATGAAAAATAAGAGGTTCCATGGTATCAAGACATCTGTGGGAACTATAGGAGCATTAAAAACCATTTAAATACCAATTGGATACCACAGGGATTGAAAGGAGACAACCATGAGAATTGTAAATAATTTAACAAAGTAGATGCACCACTTATAAAAGGTAGGATAAGATAGGCGTTTAGTTTCAAAACACACCCTGTAATACTCGATGTGCAAGTTGAAAAAAAACAAAAACACAGAATGTGACACATTGAAAATAGGTTAAATACTAATTTCCTAAACCTATCCATAAATTAACCATAAAGGTGAAAATAACTTAAGTTAAGTTAAGTTTCTCTTTGGCCTACAGGTGAAAATTTTAAATTAAATAACGCTTCTATTGTAAAAGAAATGTGACTGAACAGTATAATTTGTCATAAAACTGTTAACAGACTACTCTGCAGCAGTTGATTGGATCCAAACATTCCTGCACCAAAATCCTCCACAGAAATATTCATGGAAATCGGTGGGCAAATCCATGGAAATGAATGAATGTAATTGTCTCTCTGAAAGCTTCTGACAGAGACAAAAACCTTTGCTCATTTCCATGCATCTCTTGACCTCTGCTAGCTTTAATCACTCAGCCACACAGTGACCACATGTAGCCACAATGCATTTTCTAATAAGATTGTTTCCAGCTAAATGCATATCCCTCGTCCACAGCCACCCATTTCTCCCCCTGTTGATATTAGATCAAGTCTAGCTCAATGTGGTAAGCTATTTGATGGGGTTACAAAATTGTCTGCCTCATCCATTCCCCTGCTTGCCCAGTTCCTAGCAACCAACAAGATTAGACTGTCTTTTTCTCCATGGTTTGGAAAGACCAGAGTGCAGGCAGATACTGTAATCACATTATACAGATATAATGCATGCATGCAAGCACGCTGGATAAACACATATGTGACTGTGCACATATGCACAGCTACAAACACGCACTTCCTTGCACGCAACCAGTAACTATATGATTCCAAAGATGATTTGGATGTAATATAAATCTATTCAAGAAGATTACTTAGACTTGTTGCATGCATGTCTCCCTTTATTTTATTCCCAGATTAATGGCTGGTTGGTTGGATATTGAAGGCCCAAACAGTTTACTTGTGGACAACTAAATGAAATAACTTGATGGAGAAAAGAAAAAAAAAAGGAAAAAAAAACAGGCCAAGTGACCGTTCAGACATCTGTTTGATCAACAACCCTATCAGCCCTCACAGACACCTTATCAAGAACCGCACTGTGCAGTGGCGCCAGCAGGAAAACATCCAGGCTCTGCAACAGCACACCAGCAGAAACTCCAAGCTGGGTTTGGCATGCTGTGGCTGCAGGGATACAACCACATAATGCATAATACCATGGAGATAAGACAACAAGGCAGAGAGAGAAACATGATGATAGATAGATGGGATTAATGTCAAATAGGTCGCTCTGCTGCAAGGTGTGACGGAAAAAAGGCAGCTCCACATACACGGGCTTACAAAACAAGACTGACGCACTTTGAAGCGGATCTATTAGCAGCATACAGCACACACAGAGGAGGCCAGCTCCTCTGAAAATACAGTTGAGTTTTTGTTGGATGTTATTCTGACTTAGTGTGCTCTCTGGAGTCAGGTATTACCAAGCAGCGATGAATCAGCCAACAACAGGCGTCTCATGTAAACCTAAATGTCAGCTTTTCAAAACACATATGAGAAGCTCACTTGATCTCCAAAAAACCTGGAACAGATGTGTTTAACACTTTTAGAAAAAGCTTAGGGGACAAAAATGTGCATAAACAAGGAAGTCATCATCTTAAGATTTGTCATTCTCTGTGACACTGATAACGCTTGTCCTGTTTGCTCTTTGTTCTACTATCCGGGCTTGCAGCTGCGGTGACACACATGTAGGCAGGTGCTTCGTAGTTGATGCCAGCGCTGATCAGACAAAAGGATTAAGCACTGCATCATTCAGGCAGCGCTCCATCACACAGGTCCACTTTCTTCACTGCAGCATATCTCACTCTGTAGCGTGCATTTCCATGCAGCATACATCTTCCTAATGGAACACAGACAAGCTTTGCTTTATCATCTGCAGACCTAAACGCAATATGCTACAGTCACACTTGACATTCTTGTGGCTTGATGAGCAGTGCCTTATCTATTTCGTGATTTATTGTTGAGGCCTCTTCACAACAGAAAGAGACAGTTATATTTATCACTTGATTATAGAGGTGTGGTGCCACTACCTATAAGGTTTGTTGGTAAATTAATGTATCTACGGTGTCCCTGGTACTATGGTAGTATTTACTGTCCCCAGCCGTTTCAGTCAATAAAAAATTTCAATAAGAACACTTTGGCTGGTTGACTACTGCAGGTAAGATCCTGCCTGCTTGATACTTCTAATAACCTTGCCACCAAAGAAATTAAATATCTCTTTAAAATAAAAAATAAAAATAATTATAAATAAATAGAAAAATAAATAGAAAAAAAATAAATAAATAAAATAAATAAATAAAAAATAATAAAAATAAAAAATTTCAATCAAAAGGTAGAGAAGTGCTCATTAGCTCCATAACTACCAGTCGTAGTTGTACTATCAACCCCTATATGATAGTATAGTATCAGGGGGTACGTGTAGGTAAAAGAAAAAGTAATAGAGTTAGAGGTAATCATTAATTTTCCAAGTAAGAACTATGTTTCTATTTTTAGAAATGATAAATGTATAATTTCCAATTAAAATTTGCAAAAAAAAATCACCTCAAAATGCTCAGATTCTCTAAGATTAAACTAAGATACAGACGAACTGCTGAAGATAAAGTAGTGTTTTAGACTGACAGCAACTATTGTACATTTTGTAGCCAGAGTTTGTGTGAGAAGCAAATGTCTTTCAGTTCAATTCAGTTTATCTACATAAAGCCAAATCGATCCAGTTACTTACAATCCAATTAGAATGCATGTTAATATTATTTAAATTAAATTTAGTCCAATTCATTATAACTGTATTTATATAATAGATTTTTTTTTTTTTTAAATATCCTAGCCAAGGAAACTAAACTTCCCCCATCCAGAACATACACATGGCAACAGGCGATAGTTGAGTGGAAAAACTTCCTTTTTGACAGGAAGAGACCTCTAGTAGAGCCGCTTTGCAGGTGCACATCTACCTGTTGTAGCTTTCCTTGGTCACATGAGAGCACCGTAAAACAGATTAACGGCTGTGTTATTCCTGTTGTTGGCTCTCACCTGAGAATGGAAAGATGTTAGAAAGCATGTATTGTGAAACTGACTAAGAACTGCTTCTTGAAATGGTCCATGGCAATTCTTGTCAGCGATTTTATCATGTGCATCTTTATTTGTTGCGTTTCTGTCATTTTTCCTGTTTGATGTGACCTCTACTGACCTCAAGCCAATGTCTTTCAACAACATTTAAACCAGTCTGCATTGGTTGAATACTCATAACCCCCCCAAAAAAGAGCAAAATCAATTGAAGCTTTCCTTGTTCTGCTGTTATGTACCCTAAAACTTTTAATTTGTAGTTCTCTCTTTTTCATGGTTACATTGAAAGAAGGATATAGGCAAATCTACGTGGCATTTACCAGTGGAAAAACAAATGCTTCTGTGCCCTTTGTCTTTTGTGTTAAGTTGCACCTGCATCTACCTGCTATCAAACATTTTTACATGCAATGAATCACCAGCAGCAAACTTTTCATATATCAGAGGTAAAATGAAAAAGGAGAGAATGTCTGTAGGTCCTACATCATCACTACCTGCTGCATCACTCAGGAAGTCAAGGAGCTGCATCCCGTATCAGCCTGAAATCATTTCAACAAGCTGTTTAGATTTCGATCCCAGATGGAGGATTGTTGAACTTCTTTCCTTTTGTTACATATTGCTGTCTGTCAGACACTTGCTGGGTTGTGATTACATTCATATTCAATGGAGGATAGTGAGAGCAGAGGCTCAGCAGCTCATCATGATGTTAATAGCACGGCATGATCTATCTAAACCGATATATAAAAATCTTCTTTGCTGTGTTTCATGCAATATGGATTGTATAACATATTCCCCTTAATCAACCTGACGTCATTGTAGGCTGTTATGAGAAGATTAACAGAATTTAGCAATCATGTCCACAAAAGGTAGCGTGTATGAGTGTGTGTGTGTGTGTGTGTGTGTGTATATGCATGCAGGGTTTTGTGTCTTATCAAGAAGCCCTTTCTCCCTTTTATTCTGTTGTCATTTCTGTCGACAGAATTTCATATCGCAGGGGGAGAAAAGCAAAAGCAGAACGCACTCCTCGCCCTGTCTAATCCACTGGGCTGCAACCGTGAAAGTACAGAAGGGCGGAAAAGATAACTTCTCTCAGGGGATGATGCCAGGCACAACTCTTGATCACCACTTCCGTTAATCTTTTTCTCTCTCAAATTTATGAATAAAAATGCGGTCCAAGTTTGCCCAGTCCAACAGTATTTTATCTCTTTAATGCTAACAATGAAACTTTGACTATTAACTCCGAAGGGATGATGGATTTTTCTGCCTGTCTGCCTAAATGGATTAACCCAGTTTATGACAACAGTATCATGTTATACAGGGTCTTCAAAGTCACCTTTTTGTTCCTGGAAGCCAATCAACAACCTGACGGCTATATCCTACTGAAGGAATGGATGAAATTAGTATTGGATGAAAAAGTGAAATGCTGGAAATGACAAGGAAAGGTTCAATAGTAACTCACATTTTCTGTATGTAATAAGTTTATCCACTCATTCCCTAACTCTAGAAAAGATTTGTGTCCACCGAAAGCTCTAGGAAAAAGACATTTATTGATCAATTTAACCGTCCTGCACTAATCTGTGTGCAAAAAAAAAAACCCACACTGAATAAAATTGATATTTTTGCAAAATAAGAAATAAAATGCTTAAAAACATCCAAAGTAACTCGCAGAAATGTTCAGTAACCAACCAATTTGAACAGTTCTAGCAACACATCCAGAGTAACAAGTCATACAAAATAAAGACGCAGGTACAAGAGCTGATTGAGAGTCTGAAATAGATTTTCTTTGAAGCAGCACAACTGCAACAACAGCCCTTACTGCTCAGCGGTCAGATTAAAATCAATAGTCACTGGTCACACATGAAGTGGAACTGAGAAATTCCCATAAATGTTCACTCCAGAGGCATCAAACAGGACTGACTATCTAAAGCAAAAACTTTGTGATTATCATTAAATTATCATTAAATCAATGTTTAGAATATTACACAGAAGGACACAATTGTAGTGGTGAAGGGAGCCACATCACCCTCTTCCATCTCAATCATCAAAGTATATGTAGTAGACAAAAACTAATTGATAGCAATCCCTGACAGGAACTCAACAGTCAGATGTCTCAGAGAAGAAATGCACATGATAGATTTTTTCACTTGTAAAAATAGTGCTTTTCCATACTATAATTTATCACAACGCTTTATTGCTGTGTGAAGACTTGAGTCATGCTCAATGTCTGTCTTTATTGTCTGTTGCTTCAGTGGATCTCAGACCTGCCCCCATCAATAACACCATGGATTTTTACTGCAGGCTAGTTTAGAATAAAGGTCAGCTCATTATGTATTTGGATGGAGCCTGATTCTCATATCAATTATTTTGAGAAAATGATTCCCTGGAAATCTCTTCAAAATAAATCAAAGGCAAAAAAACCACAACTCAAATTCAGTCTGGATTCCTTACTTTAATCAAACTACGATATTAAATGGTAAGCTGCAGGTGAAACGTATGATCATTTCATCTTTTTCTTTTGTTTTTTCTTTATTTTCCAGAAATCGTTGTTCCATTGTAGCAGTTTCCTCCTTCCAGTGACTTAAGCTGCCATGGATGCTTAATTACTCATTTTAGATTGAGGCTTTTGCATAGAAAAATGTGTCTCCTGTCTCTATTAAATGAATGTTTTACTGTTGTGTGGCCTCTGGTCCTGCAAATGAAAACAGCAATGACTGGATTGGAGGAGTGGACTGCTGTGAGTGTGAGATCATTGCAGTGCCAGAGGGCGAAGGAAAGATAGTTGAAGAACTTCCACCAACTAACGCTCAAATGAGCTCCACAGAGAATTACTGATAGATTTACCTCAAGTATAACAGTAGTTAGCCCTTATAGAACCACAGTTAGTGTTGTATCACTAAAATATGCGCATGACAATCCTCATATTTGTGTTACAAGAACATGAATATGATTTGTTAATTAACGTCATTTATTGATGAATTTGAAAGGGAAATCTAAGCTAACTGTAACTCAAAGTGGGGTCTTCAGGGGAGGGAACTGCCTTCATTGTCTTCGGCTCGAAGCAACGCCATACAACATATAGAGCAGAAAATATATACCTTAAACCTTCCACGTGCAGATTAATCAAAACTTAAGCTGTATCAACATTCTGTAGGGAACAGGGTAAGGAAAGAGTTGTAATTGTAAAATATTGTAGCCTATATATTGAAACTGCAACGTTCTGCACTGCTGATCAATACAATAGCTTTCTCTTTCTGTCATGAGATCAGGTTGGGATTTTATTTGTTGTTTGAGAAGATAAAAGGACTCATGCTGAACTGTATTCTACAACTAAAATTTTATAAGACATGACTACAGTTAATGTGTTTCTTTTAAATCTTGTTTTGTTAAATTTCCTCAGTCTCCGCAGAATCTGAGGCTTTAATCTACAGATTTTTGTTCTGTCTTTGCACCTATCGTCCACATGTTAACAGGTTTTTGGCACTGAAACTAAACATTTTGGAAACTGCCTTCTAGGTTGAAGGTTTTTTTAATGAAAATGAGCATCACAGACAACATATATATCATACTTCACCTGCTGCAACAAAGGTTAATAGACACACCCTGTTTTAAATTTATACTGCAGAGAACTGTCTTCATGTGATATCCTGTCTAATTTTGACCTGTTCTTTGTTTGTGAAAAATATATGAAAACATATATATGTGTTTTGACATATCTGCAGAGTGAATTCTATCATTTTGATAAGCTTTCAATCATCAGCAGTGGCTTTTTAAGAGTGCAGCGTGTTGGTTGTGCGAGGCTGTGGTGTGAACACAGTGACAGGATGTAAGAGGAGAAGATATCTGGTAATAAATGTGGAGTGGTGCGAGAGGACTTATAGTTTGAAAAAGTTGAGTTCCTTTGGGTGTGTTGTGACGCTTCCTGAGCCTGCAGTGCATTCGGTGTTTGGCGCAGATAACATTACACATTCTACACATAATTTCTATCTTCTGAAATTAAGTCCAATGCTGTAAGCACACCTTCTGTTAAATATTTCATGTTTGTAAATATCCAAGGGGTGAAACATCCCCTTACAGCTTCAGATCTTCAAAACTTTTGTTCCTGATCACTGCCAGTACCCAGGAGAAAAATAAGGTTATGAAGCTACACAGGCTGCTTCACTGAGAAAAAAATCTAATATCTTTTGTTTGAATGACATCTAGAGCATCAGAGGGAGGCTCTTCTGCACTCCAGCCATACAAGGGATGCACCTACAGTATAGTGGCCTGGATCGATATTGGAGCTAACTCTGAGGAGGTACATTGGATTCTGGAAATTAAAGTGGTGTTTATTTTTCTGGCTCACAGCTCTTCAAGTTCAAGTTTTCAGCCTATGAACGTAAAAAAGGACAAAAAACACAAGTATGGAAGTTATTACAGATTTAAACAAGCTGTAGGTACAGTCAGCAGGTTGAATTAATTCCCTTATCACAGTCAGTTTGGGTTAGTTCAGCCAATGTAAAGCAATATTTTTTTCTCAATTGCATAAATAAAGTATTCTGAATACGCTGCAGCTCTGATTTGCTCACAAGAATCAACAGTTTTGAATCTGTGGACACAAAATATGGTCTTATAATTTGATGCTGTTATAACTAAACTGATGCCTATAACTTACATTAGCCAATCGTAGATAAATAATGAAGCAGCAGAGTAGCAACAGTCTTACAAACTTTTCAGATTTAAAAGTGCCACATCTTGAAGTGAGTGCTGTGCACAAAAACTGCTTCATGTTGCCTCACACATAGAAGGATTTCCTAAAATACTTTTTTTTAACCCTTATTGCAAAAAACTACAATGCCATGTAAATCTTGTCCTATACTTTCTTGATTTACCACAGTGTTGTCAAGTTGAGATAAAATTCTGCTTTTTAACAGAAATTGTCCTATATTATGTAGTTAATTTGAGTTAATAGGAAAATTAAGTTGAAGAAATGGTAATTAGGCCAGCTTGATTCATTATATTAACTGCTGTAAAAATGCAAATACAATCCATTTTTGTCTCTTAACTCAGGATGTTTTAGACTTCGTCAATATAAGCCTCCTAATAAGCTGCCATAACTCACTAATGTTAAGCAAAACTTATTGCTCTGATGTTTTCATGTTTTTAACAGCAAAAAGTGAATATTCCATGTTCAAACACTTGTCTTCACAGAGCATCATCAGAGTATTTCTGTATTAATATGAACTCTTTTTGTAGGCATTAAGATGTTAGATTGTCACCGATATTTCTCATTACAATCCAAATGTGTGCAGTGTGCATGTGTGCAGCCCCAAAATCAAATAATTTGGTGGAAGGTGGAAGTTTCTATCATGTTTCAGCGAGTAACCCCCAGTGTCAAGCAGAAATTACTTTGAAAAGTGCACAGATCAGAGCATTCAGCACTTTCAGATCTTATAGGTGATCATCCCTCTCAAGACTTTTCTACTGTAATGTGAGGCACATAATGGGATGCTGAACCAAACCATGCAATCTTATTACTCATTCAAGCACTAAAGACAAATTAACACTGGTATACAGTCACATAATATTTACATTGGGTCTTTTCCTGCTTTCTGATCTATGCTCAACGGTGCATATCTAGCATTCTCAGCTATTCAGGAACTGTCACATAATATTTA
Source organism: Odontesthes bonariensis (assembly GCF_027942865.1). Lineage (NCBI taxonomy): Eukaryota > Metazoa > Chordata > Actinopteri > Atheriniformes > Atherinopsidae > Odontesthes > Odontesthes bonariensis. The sequence continues at coordinate 4,310,779 of NC_134521.1, forward strand.
TCCCGTATTTAGATTGTGATGCTCATCTTAATACTTTAAATATATCTAAGATGCAACTTGAATGCACTCTTAAGAGGAATAGTTTCTTCTCATACTTCATGAGCCAAATGTGCTTATGATGATCTGCTGAGGATAAGACGAGATCAAATTACCTTTATTGTGTCTATGTAAGATGCCTAATTACTGGCACGTCAGTTGACTACATTATCTTAACACATGCTAGCCTGACTCTGTCTAAAATAACAGAATCGGCCTCACTGCGCATCTCACCAATGGGCGCGCTATACAAGCTAAAATGCATTCAGTCTGCTGTAGTGGGATTGGCGATTGAAATGTCCCACCCTCACTTACGTTTACAAGCTGTGGTTTCTGTCTGAGAGAGTGGATACTATTGGCTGAAATGAACTTACGGGAACTGACAGAGAGTCATATACTAAATAAATGTTCAAGCTCGAGCCCCACAAAGATGTGGTTACAGCAGGCCAAACAATCATGAAACAAATCTGTGTGCACTAGCTACAGCTATCTAATAATAATAATAATAATAATAATAATATTACTACTACTACTAATAGTAATAATAGTAATAATAATAAAAATAATAATAATGAATTAATATTACCCACAACAAGTAAATGAATATGTTTAAAACAGAACAACGGTTGGTAAATTGTATTTTGAACCATAATGGCTACATTGTTCTAACTCTCATGCAAATATATCAAACGCGAGCTGCGTTACAACTTTACCTTAAAAAAATTTACAGTTTGAACAACTTAGGTTTCAAATATGGTTCCTGTACATTATTACTAATAATTTTCTTCAAGTCTTGTGTCTCAGGCAGAAAAAGACACTAGCCACAGTTAAGACATCTGAGGAGTTCATTTGCTCACAAGATATTTTCAGCATGTAAGAAGATGACAATAAAGTGCTGTGAACAGTAGCTAGCACTAGCTAGCATTAGCACACTCTGTCAACTTTGTACCTGGTGGCTCCAGGCTGCTATGCATTGTCCATGTCGACCAATTCAGTGTTCCGCTTCTATACACTTTTTCTGATGTTTCACATGACAAGGTTATAGTGTTATATAACGAAGTAGTTATATAGTAAATGAAAAGTTTCAGGTCTATATCATTCACTATAAAGGTCTATATATAGTGAATGAGTGTGCAGTTTAATAGAAGCTGGTGTTTTTCATCAAACAGGGGAATAGATCTGTTTCTACTTGGAAGGTGGAGGAGATGGACAGGGACAGCAAGGTAACTTAGATTGTGACCAGGATCTGGATAAGCGGTAGAGAATTGATTGATGGATGGGCAACACATGAGCAAGCTACGATGAAAACGCTTGTGCTTTCTGACTGAGTAATGTACCTATTTTGGCTTTTATTACTTTGGTTACATTGAGTAACATTTGTCCGATCATACTGGCATCACAAATGAATGCAGAGAGGTCTTTAGCATCACATTTTAATGCATGGAATAAAGTTGTGAGACCTTTTGTGACTCACTGCTTTGATGTTATGAACCAGAATATTTTGAACTCAACCGCACTCATATACTAAATCTAACCAAGCTGTTTTAGTGCCTAAACCTAAAATAGAAATTGCCTGTATAAGAAACCATACGACAAGCAAAACTGAAAGTAATAAGAACAAGGGAGTGAAACAAATCGTGGCTGCAAGTCAAACTCAGATCTCGTGAAAATCCTCCAACCTTTCTTCCCTCTGGTAGCCTTAAGATGATCTGTTGCCTGCTCATAGATGAGCATTCAAGAATGATGTTTGCTAATGGTGTCTGTTTTTGTTGAGGCTGATGCTTCACTGCACAAACTCTACTCTAAGGTACATCATAGGTGTGCGTAAACCTTACTGGTTTCTGATTTTCATCACCAGAATATCAAGGCCTGGCAACATTTTGGATGCTCTTTGATATGGTGATGCTCAAGCAGCGTCTCTTATTTTCATAAAATTGCTCATGCAGTTGATATAAAGATCCAAAATAATTAATCTGACTCCATGAAATGGATGACTTAGTCTTTTAACCTTGTAGCACCCACAGTTGCAGATATGCAACAAGCTTTTTATTGATTTACATTATATTTTTATTTATATTTTTATTTACATTACATTATTTGATTTTTTAAATTTACATACATTATTTACATTCATGTGTAATATTTTTTTATGTAACCAACCTGCTCATCAGCATTTTATGGCGTTCAGCTATTAACGGTCTAGAGATGATTACTCACTTTACCAGAGGCCTGGGGTAAACAGTAGAAATGTTTACTGGTGACTGCTGTGCTTTCTAAGGTTGTGCTCTCGAGCCCCCACTCTGAATTACACCTCAGAGATTCATTTAACACACACTGCTCATATTTTAGCTGATCAATCACACAGAAATAAAACAGAGTGAAACATTACGTAAGTTATATTAAACTAATAACCATTTATTTGAGCCCATAGTTGAGCCCAAACACAATGGCAAGAAATGCAGGACACTGACAAAACAATACACAAACAAGAAAAAGAAAAATACCCGGCCGGGGTTAAGCAAAGTTATTGTGGGTACCCTGATGGCGCAATGGCGCTCATACCGTCTATTGACCTGAAGCGCTTACTCACAGACAGCCGACATGTAATCCACACTCGTATCCACAAACGCAACATCCACCGATGTCACCCGAGTACCGACTCCATGACCATCCAAGGCAACGGTTTTCTGACACGAAGTAGCCTCCTCTGTTGGTCTTAACACCGCGACCCGGTCTTAACAGGCTAGCGGAGTCTCAGTTGTTGGCCGTTCGTTAGATAGCATTATCCAACTGTCCGTGTCCAACGGTAGAAAGTATCCAACTGTCAAACGGTAGAAAGTAAACTAAACTTCTCAAACGAAACATAACTCAAGAACTGAAACCAAACGGACACAGAAGGACGGTGTGTCGAACTGCTCTTTCTCCTAAACGTCTGTAGTTGACATGTTGACTTAAAAATAACTAATTAAACTCTTTTCCAACTCCGTATCGAAAAATGTCTCTTCCGTTAACAATCCCCTCGCGCCTCCTCTCCCCGTTCCCATGACAACCTGGTTACCCTGTCAACCGAAGCTATAATACTCCGTCAACAAAAGAAAAGTTCATATAACAAGTTGTCCACAATGTTAGAAATATAATACATTACATTAGATGCTTATTAAAATTCTTGTTTAAAACATATATTAGTGCACCAAAACATATCAACACATACTTGGCTTTAGCCAATATTTCAGGTGTGTTACATTTACATTACATTCTATGTGCAGACAGTTGTCACAGCAATTATTTTCTTGGCTCAGTGAATTACACTCTGCTTTGCGGTGGTCTGTTCTAGTTGGTTCTGGTCTCGTTTGGTCTGCTTTGTCCACCTTTCACAGCGGTAATGGGAGGTCAGGTCTCCAAATTGTATTATTCTGATTATTTTTTTGCATTTTTTTATCAGCTTCATGTGCACATTTTTTATTTACATTAAATTTTTTGCATTTAATATGTGCTTCACTTTTTCACAACAAAGATCTGTGAAATCTGTTTGATTTGTTGTTGAATGGAAAGTTTATGATGGTTGCGTTCCGCACTTTGTATTAAGAATGTTCAATAAAGGTTTATTATATACATTTTATTGTGGTAGCAGCAGTTACTGGTGAACTTTCACTTTACCTTTTTTGCCAAACGATCTGCAGAGAATGACTTGGTTTTGTGAACAAAATTAATCAGGAAAGCCCACAGTAAATATGCAACATTGCCTTAAATGATCAAAAATAGCCCAATTCCAAAAATTCCAAAAATATTGGTTTATTCCCACCCAAAAAAAATGCAAGAAGAGCCAAAAGGATTTTTTTTCAATGATTATTCATATGCTTGGGTGCTACAATGTTAAGACTAAATTTTATAATACATGGATGGAGAAAAAGTTGGACAATTAGTGAGAAAAATATTGAGAAATCCTTAAAGAGAGCTGGTGGAAGATTTTAGTTTTAGAGAGACTCGATCGCCAGCAGACACTGAAGGAAGAATAAGCTTCCAGGAGAATATATTTTATACTGAACATGAGAGGAGCGTACTTCCTGTGACCCAGTGATAGACTAGTGACCTGTCCAGGATGTACCTAGTGGCAGCTGGGATAGTCTAGCCCCTCTGCGACCCTGAATTGGATTAAGCGGGTATTGAAAATGGATGGATGGCTGGTCTTTCTGCCCATGTATTTTAAATGAGGTGCATACAAATTGAATCACTATGTAGAACTCAATATTTAAATAAAAAATGCCCTACATCATGAGAGAGGTTAAGCTATGTGCGTGTTGTGTGTGTGTGTGTATGAAGGCTTCCACTCATCTGCATATTTTCCTCATAGGAGTCACACAAACAAACGTGTCAAAGCTTTCTTTCTTTTCTGAGAAAAATTAGGGTGAATGTGTAGAGGGGAAAGACTTCAGTGGAGAGACCTTTTGAGCTGGTAACCAAACTTATTTTCTGGAAAAGCCTTAACAGACATAAAATACTGTTAACGGCAGAGATTGTTTCTTTGTACTGTGTCTTTAAAAATAATAAACCTATTGCAGGCAGATATACCTACATGTTGGGTGAAGAAATTTGGTAAAATACAGAAGGCAATATGTCTTGACTTGTGTTTAGTGTTATATATATATTAAATTTAGAGCTAGTCATACATCTATAAGTTCCATGTTTGGTTATATTTCTCTTCTTTTTTAGAATATTGATGTGTGTGAATCAAAAAAGTGTTTGACATACTTTCCCAACATACATTACTCTCTACTCAATTTATAAAATCTTTGCTAATGGTGCCCTATATACCTAAGAGAGCCCCCGCCCACTACGTAACAACTGGTTTGATCTTCATTTGCTTCCTGTGAAGCAAATTCAAATGAAAAAAAATACATTCAAAAAATTATTTGCTCATCTGCTATCAAAGAAATGTCCTCTTTGTCATTTTAAAGTGAGATATTAATGTCCTTCTTTTTTTTTTTTAACAATTTGACACAATTTTCTGAGGTCATATCGATACCTGTAGGTTTAAGCACAGTGACAGTTCTCTGACCCCTGTTTCAACACCAATCTGAGAACAGTCTCATTGGAGGTGCCAAGAGTGAGCAAGTGCTTAACTCTGGCAACACCCACCCTTCTGGTGAGGTTAGCAGCCCCCCTTGAACTTGACCAAGTTGTGAAAACACTCAGATAATAAGTTGTTGCTGCACATACACAGGCTTTAGCTAACTCTTGCTGGAACATGGCCCGGAAAATATAATTTATTCTAATAATTCTGACGCTGGGAGTAGATGTAAGATGCATGCTCCTCAGTCCAGCTGACAACAGAACATTTTCAGTCTGGCAAGGTGGATGCAAACCAACTGAGACTGAGCAGAGGAGGCAAAGTGAATTTAAGAAGTAGTGTAATTTTGAAATAAAAATCAGAATGGCTTGTTGAATGAGGAACTTTCAAACAAAGGGGCACTAAAAAAAAAATGCCACGGGTTTTGATTTAGTTTTTTTTTTGTTCACTTACTTGTGACTTCAGACACCAAAATTGATGTTCTCAAGAACAGAACAGCGATGATTTTTTTCATAATATTTCCCCGTGTAAGAGCTTTGGATATGTGTTTCTGCAAAGAGAAAGTTAATGTTTGCTTGTAGAATACGGCAGCCTTGCTGTTTACCCTGAACTTGGCCCTGGAATGGGAGGTCAGTGTCACTGAGAGCCTCTGCAGTCCCGCCTGAAGGGAATTAATAGAGCTACTGTGGTGTGCCACTTAACAGAGCATCACTGTGGACACTTTGACGACAGTCATAAATCAAAAATCCTCCTGTTCCTGTCAGTTACGTCTGCCTCATCAGCTCTATTAACACTATGCACACACTCACACGCACACACACAGAGTCGCACATAGAAATATTTTGACAAGTGCAGCTTGGCTGTGTTGTCACATCGAATGCAAATGAGAGACTGTTAAAGTTCCCATGAAATCATTTTTAATGTTTAAATGTTAACAATAGACTTTGCACAACTATAGTTTAAGATATAGATAGAGGTTTTCATATCTTAGAGTTTGTACTTTCTTGAAAAATGACAAATATCAATAATGTTTATGTATTTTATGTATTTTTCATAGTCATAGACTATGAGTGAAAACGGACAAAGTCATTGTGATGTCACTCTTTGGCTTTCAAAGTGGTGTTTCGAAGCTGTTATTTCAGCATTTTGAGTTTCACTGTCTTGGTCTTTCTGGAGCCAGAAGTGACCTTATTTCAAGTAGAAGTTGGAGCTGGAGAGTTATAATTGAACACAAACAATTATCTTTAAGTCCCAATATCTATCTTATTTTATAATTGTCTATAATTGTATTAAAATGACCACAAGTCCACAGTAGAAACTAACTTATGACACCACAATGACTAATATAAAAAAATGTATAGACTCAGTAATTAATGTGAGAAGATTTTTTCTTTTAACGACAGACAGATGTTTTACTATATTTGCTGCACTGTTGTTGTTTTGGGTGATTGCTTTTGGCTCAGCTTTAGAGGTTGATTGCTTGTGTTTGAATGTTTTCTATATAGAATTATTCATAGAAACAAAACTAGTTTTTATAGTAGTTTATGGTAATCTTTAGTATTCTTATTTTTGTGTGGTGTTTTATTGAACTACACTATGCTGATGAGAAACTCTTTCATTTCTTTCTGTGTAAGCAATCCCCAGAGAAATGACAAAGTAAATCTGAATCTGACCGTCGGATTCAGTCAGTGGTGCTGGCCAGTCTGAGCCGACTGGGCTTTTTGGGAGAACTGTTACACTAAAATTAAGCGCTTTCATGTTTTCCTTCACTGTGCTGGAGGCCAGAGGCCGTTTGCTCATTTCACCAGTTTTTCCACGGCCCTCCCAGCTTTGAAATCAGATTTGAAAAATGTCACAGATCTTGTGGAGCCATGTGGGACTCAGAACTATTTATCTCTGTATTGTCTGCTGAATGTTTTTTTTTTGTTGTTGCTATGAGCCAAGGGTTTGACTGAAGTTGTTCAGGTTAATGTGCCTTGAGATTTGCCCACATACTCACTCTCTGCAATGGCTGCTATTACTTAGAGTGTGTTCAAAGGTTAATGGATGCTGATGGGAGAAATGGAGCTTTCAGAAGGAGTGAACCATTTTATATCAGATATGTTTTTCCTTATAGCTTTACAAACATTCGGTATGTAAAGTACCCCCACTGAGACCTTGTCACCTCATCAGAGGGAGACTGTACTTTTATGACCATTTTTCAAACAATTTTTCTTTCAATAAAAGCTATCGCAAAAGTTAATACAAACAGTAACGGTAGAGCACTAATGCAGACAGGTTAACAAAGGCACATATGAAAGCGTTCCCTCTTTGTGCACCCATGTCAGTCCAAAGCCTCAGTCCACTGTTGAAGATAAAGAGTTGTGTGATTCAAAACAGTGCTTTAAGTAAAAATCATAAATCATAACACACAGCAAGAGCAGCAGATTTTTGCTGAAGAAGTGATGACGTCTGAGTACTTGTCATCCTTCACTTTCTGACAAACAATCCCATCACCTGAAGCTCCTGCTTTCAAGACTCCTGTCTCCTCTGTTGGATCTTCTCCTGTTTCTCAGTTTTACAACATCTCATTTATCCTACAAAGTTAGAGACACTGTGTCACACGGAGAATATTTCTGGATCAGTGGTTTTCAAAGTGGGGGCCGCCAGGGGGGCGCTGGGGGGGCCTCAGAAAATTGGAGTGAAGATAAGAAAAATATAAAAAAAGAAAAAAAATAGAATTCAATTTTTTTTAAACATCATTATAAAAAATTGTCACATTTTTTTAATCAGTATTGTAAAATACAATTTATAATAATATATCATATCGAAATGTTATTTGCCATGCTTGTCTTTCTGATTGGCTGCCAGTCAAAACATCGTAGGCCTGGCGGTTTGCGCCTGTTCTGAAGCTGCGCTGCTCCTCAAGCTAGCGTGTAGCTAGCTTAGCCAAAATGGACAGATTTTTGACTTGGAAGAGACTGAAAGAACTGGCCGACTAAAATCAGAAAGTATGATGCAGCAGACATTAAGTTTGGCTTTACAGCCGTACAGAAAAATGGCCACGATTGCCCGAAATGCGTCCTCTGTCTGGAGACCCTCTCACATGAGTGTTCAAAACCTTCGAAACTTCAGCGTCACTTGATACAAAAACATCCGTCAGAGTCCGGAAAAACGGTTGACTTCTTCAGACGTAAAGAAGAGCATTTGGTCAGGCTGCATTCACACAGCGAGCTGCTGTCCGTGAAGAAAAGAAAGAAAATACATTCTAAAAGTTGATGTTTCTTTACATATTTTGTAGCATTGTCTGTGGTTTGCAAAGGGGGTCAGAAGCTAACACTGTTTGGGGGGCCTTGGCATGGAAAAGTTTGGGAACCCCTGTTCTAGATTATTACGTTGATGGTCTCACTTGATTCTGTCCTAAAAAGAAAGGAATCAGCGCACAGGCAGGCAGAAATTTAAAGTCAAATTTATTTCAAAGAGACTCGTCACATGAAAAAAAAAAGACCTGGCCGGAAATAATTATGTTCCTTTGCTGTCAGTTTTAGAGTCAATTATTTTCAGATAAATTGGATAATAATTGCTTTCCATACTGTTGAGCAGCTGAGAACTGAATTGCACCAGGCGGCTCTCACCTTTTCTTGTGAGTCACAGAAATCAGGCTGCACAGCAAGACTGGAATATGACTCCACAGAAGCAAAAATGACTCGGCTTTGTTATTATCCTGTAGAGTTCACAACACTGTTGCATCTTGCTGAGTTGTACCCCACAGCTACCCAGATGGCTCATGCATCTGCAGTGCAAAGTACTGTTACAAACGGCACCCTCACATGCTACCTAATAGAATCCTGCTGTTGCCCCGAACACAGACAAACACAGCCTGAAAATCAGGCATTAGTGTTGTGGAGGAGTTCACGGCAGAATAAACAGGCCTGAAAAGAAACTCTATAAAAAGCTCTGTTTGTTTTCTGAAACAGAATCTTGAGGATTCTTCCACATGTGGAGTAGTGTTACGACTTTGCAAGGTACAATAGGCAATTTTTAAAAAATGACACTATAATGCAGACATATGACCTGCACCTGCATCACATTCTGAGCTATCAGAGCATTCTTGGACATTAAAACATTTAAATGACAACATCGTTAGTGAATATTACAATAATTACATCACCACATCAGAGCAGACCTCAAGTCTTGGGTTTATGAAGCCATAAAGTCCTCAAAAGGAAGAAGGAGAAGGGAAGGATGGATGTTGGATGGATGGATGGATGGATGGATGGATGGATGGATGGATGGCTCAATTGATGCTGTGTTTTCAACAATGATCCTTTTTGTGCCTTGAGATCGGGAACGACACATTCTCTCAATAACACAACAACAATTTATTAAAAAATGTCGTGGTTGGATTGAGGCAATAACATTACTTGGTTAGAAACAGAAAAAGGTCACGATAAGGTCTCAATCGCATTCTTTCTGCAACACAACCATCACCATCACCATCAATTTTGCTGGTCAACTTAGAAATGCGGGTCATGTTACAATAAAACGTTTTTACCCTCTTATTTCTGAAAATCAAAACATCTTGGGTTGGGTTCAAATGGAATCCTTTGGGCTAGAAGATGTTTTTACAATTAAAAATCCTCTTCCTGACTCTCATTTTTCCGTTTGAACATGCATAGGCCAACAGCAAACGCTGCAGACATTATTTATGAGTATTTATAAGCAAACAACAATAAATTTTAAATAATAAATAATTATTTAACATATATATGGAAGACTGAAAATATGTTGCAATTCAATCAGAGTTCAATAGAATGCAGAGTAAATACATGATTAAATGAAGGAGACCAAAAAGGTAATACGCAAATAAATTCAGGAACAAAAGTTATATAGCAAAAAAAATTATAAGAAAAGATTCAATCAATTTGAATAAAATTGCAAAGTAAATAACTATTATTGACACTTATTAACATAAGTTAAAGATAATTAAAAATGACAAGCAGAGTTCTAACTTTATTACTGATAATATAAATGAATTTTTGCACAAATAAATATTTTGCTTTATTTACGTAGTATCGATTGGTAATTCATTCATCGAGTCATTTATTTGTGTTTGTATTTTTTTTGGATGATTGTTGGAAGTTTCAGTCCTCCATGGAGAGCTGAGGTGGAGGGAAGTCACAGACCAGTAAACGTGATATCAGAATTCTAAGCACTGACACGCTGCCATCTTTTTACTTCCTTGTTTCCATTCACTCACTGTTTGTTTAGGAGACGACTGTGGCTGAGTTAGCATTGCAACCCTTGATAATTTGTATCCAACACATTGCAATGACATGGAAATGCGTTTCACCTGTAGCATCTTACAGTATTTTACAGGACATTGTGGATACACTGTGAAGCATCAGTGGGTGATTTTGTACCAAGCAGGAAACAGAGGCTACTCACTGGAAATCAAACTACATAAGACCATCGTTTTGTTTGTTTGTGCGCACACATTTGTGTGTGTGTGCGTGTTGTTGATGAGCTCAGCTTTCTTTAACACAGCATTGATCCCTGCATTTCACTGGATTCAGAACTACTTTAATCACAAATGCAAACTTGGATCCAAAAGTGGTTCGATTTAATGTTAAGTAAACTTTCCAACTATCCAACAACGAAGTAACGTTGACGAGGATTCGTGTGCCCCAGTGGTTGAAAAGACAATTTATCAGCTGAGTTGATGATAAGGAGATCTCCTCTCCCTCACTTGTAAAAAGTAAAAATCTGTTTAATCCTTTTCCAAGAAAATCTTTTCAAAGTCTGTTCAAAAGTCACAGGTTTTCAGAAGAAATCAAACATTGAGGGGGTGTTGATGGTAACAAGTGCCAGTGCTTTTCAGTGTAACTTGAGAAGTTAACTGCTTGTATCCATATCAAGCAAAATCTTAATGTTGTTTTTTTTGTTTTAGTTTAGAGCATGGGTCTAAGAAGGAAAAAGTTACTGCTTGAGTAACTGCTGATGTGCTATTGCTCCAAACGAACAAACAAAAAACTGTCACTTTCAATTGTAAAATCACCTGAAATCATTAGAATTGAACAGGATTTCTTCTTAATCTAAAAAGCTGATTTAGACTAAATGGACAGCTAATGATAAAACTGAACGAAATATTTAGCTTGTTTAATCAACTCAGTGTCATGTCAAAGTGTGAAACAGACCCACATGTCTGGATCACACCAAGGTGCAGAGTCAGTGTCACGTTTTGCCCTATAGGTTTGAAAAGTTGAAGTCAGAATTCAATTTACAAGTTTTTCATTAAAGGTTGATTTTGTGGCTTTGGTCTTCAAAAGTAACCACCACAAAGGGGCAGTGTTTTACCAGGAGGGTAGCATTTTTTTCAATTATGTTCAAGATAAAAATCAATGGTCATTAATTAGTAACTTGGACAGACTCTCAGAGAACCCACTAACACAAAAAGTATTTTGTGTGATATATTCACAATTGATATTTGAAGGAGTGAATCAAACTCTTCCACTAAATTATATACAATTGTTGAAGAGATGCTTGTAAGCACCAAGTTTAGATATAGTTTCTGAAGTGCCTTGAGATAACATTTGTTTTTTATTTAGCGCAATATGAATAAACCTGAATTTAATTGAATTAGAGGTAGTTGGCTGTTTCCAGACGTAACAGTTTCTACATGCAGTAATGAGTCATTGCATACAGTATGCTCAAAAGATTGTAAAGTCTATCAGGTGACAACGAAAGGAAGTAAAAAAAGTTTCTTCATCCCTTCAGCTAAAGTATTCTTATTTATTTTCACAAACCGACTTCAAAATCTTCCTGCCTGAACTGACTGCATGAAATACACACTGCGTTCACTTGATTTAACTATGCTCGAGATCAGAGGCTTTTATTATTAAAGAAGTGTTTACACAAAACTCCTCCTGGATTTAAAAAGAGCTCATTTAAGAAAAAAAATCTACTGCTTCAGAAGCACAGAACCTTAAGTAATACAGACATTTCCCTAAAATATGTACAAACCTTGTGTGTGTTGTACAGGCCTATACTACTGCATAGCTTTGCAGCAAGTTGATAAAGCATAGGCACAGGTCCTCCCTACCATGACGTGCTCATACTGTAAAAGTGGTTTGATAAATAACCTTAAACCCCAGCTCCTTATGTTACAGTACTGACAACATTAATAATGGTGACTCGCACACATCAGCCACTGCGGTGCGCATTTTGATGACATCACTATGAAGCTCTGTAGAGCCATAACATTAGCATCATGTTTGCACACATGCTGTATTAGGCTATGTGGGTTTTTTTCACTACTATTTCTTATGTTTGTCAAAACGTTTTGCTCCACTTTATTAACATGAGTATACATCATAATTACGCTCTAGGGTTGAGGGAGTCAGACCCAGCTGCTGGACAGATCAGACAGGAGGCTGGGAGGAACAGCCTCCCATTGTCTGTTAGATCCTCTCAGACTTTAGGCCAGTTCAAATCTGGACTGAAAACACATCTCTTTTCCCTGGCCTTCCATAGCTGAAAGGGAGTTCACCTTGGCTTGCTACTTTTATTGTTATTGTTACTGTTATTGTTATTTTATTGCTAATTTTATCTCATATTTTACTTTTATCTGTGATGAAAGTCATTCGTATGGATTTTATTGATGACTCTCTTGATGCAGTTGCTGTTGTGAAGCACTTTGGTCAGCTGAGGCTGTTTTAAATGTGCTATAGAAATTTGAAACTTTGAATTGAATTGAAATGGACGAAGGTACAGACGACTTTAGTCAAAAACAGAAAACCGAGGGCACTAATGTAGCAGGGAATTTGAAAAAAAAAAAAAGACAAACAAGTTAAGAACCCAGGAAGCACTGGCCCACAACACTGGCATTTTACTTAAAGGAAGGGGACAACAATGACAATGTGCCAGATTCTCGCCAGATCCCCTTTACACATCCCACTGTATTCACACTTTTGAGTATTCATAGTGACAGAGCTAATTGCTAAGGTGTATTACAGACAGCATCTTAGATAGCATGGAAACCAAACTTACTGAGACAATCCAAGGATCGGGCTGAAGCAATATAAGCGAAACAGAAAACCTCAAGCATGAACTTGATAAAGCCTAAAATGGAGATCATTACATTACATTACATTATATTCATTTTGCTTTTATCCAAAGCAACTTACAATAAGTGTGTTCCTGAGATAAACTCAGCTTTATGCACAGCAGACTGGCAGTTCCACAGCCCCCCCTGCTACCACTTGCTCAACACGAGTGGAGAGAGAAGGATGGATAAGTTTAGTGGGGTCCCGGCCTCTGGGTCTGACCCTGCATTTGCGTGGTCGCCGAGACCGAGAGGAAAGAACGTAAATGAAGCACATGGTTAGTCGAAAGATGGCACTTGCAGGTGCCGTCCAGAAGAAGATCGGACTTGAAAAAGTGGAGTGCCTTTGTTCAACAGCCTTAGTTTGAAGACTGACGCTTCCAACAACTGGAGTTACTTTGTACTGCTTCACTAATTGCTAATTGTCTGCAGGAGTGCAGGCCCCTCCCACAGATTAACAGCCAAATTGGCCACTCTTGGCTGAAACTAGTTTCAATGGGGGCTGTTATCACACAGTGAAACTAAACCAGCAGCAAGCCTACTTAGCAGTCAGTCAAGCAAAAAGCAGCCTGGTACACAAGAAAAATGTGCTTACTTATTCTGGATGAATCAAGGAGTTCACAGTCCCTCCAAAAGTTAAAACACACACTGATCATGAAAATCAGAACAATGTAGTGACCAAAAACATAACAAGAAACCACATGGACATTTTATATTAAATTTCACTTGAACTGTTGTCTTGAGGCAGGTGCTACGGATCATTCAGCCTAACATCAGCTGATATTCAGCTTGATGACTGCACTCGGTAAATAGGATGGAGTCGCCCTGACTTTGACCTGAAAGCGTCACGATTTATTCACTTTCATTGTTGTTGGGCTAAAAGAAAATGTTGAAAAAGTCAGTGAGTTGGTAACGTTTTAACATACTGAAAAGTCTTCTTATGACACGTTGTAACGAAGGGTTTTTACATTTTGTGGTGGAAATTTTAGTAAGACGCACAGTCAGTTATTTTCTTCTGAGGAGATAAGATGCTTTTAATAATATCTTGCAAGAGAACAACAAAGTGCAAAGTACATAGCTGCTCTGACCACTGAGACAAAGACAATTCACTTATAATGCAGATTGTTGCGTCATCGCTCCTTTGATATAGTTGAGCGTTCTTATCTACTTTTCCTCCCTAACTACAGCCAAGGCTACCTGGACACCGCTCCCAGTACCCTCTTCCCTACTATCCTCCTTAAAGTCTCTATCTATTCTAACAAGCCCAACATAGTACAACAGGATTTGAGAGAAAACAGGACAGGGTAGTATCCTTGCAGGAGGTTATTATAGGTTATACACAGTAACACTCAATACAATGCATATAACAATTAATTTTCCTTCACAATTTCTAAGAAAGAATATGCGCACACTTAAAGGTGGTGTGATGACAGAAGGATATATTTTTTAACAAGCATACAGTATTTATTGTTTCCCTGGCATCAATGGGAAAATAAATGACCAAGACAGTATTCAGAAACTTTCTATTTCATCTTTAACATTGGTATCCAGAATTTTTATGATCTGTGCACCTCTAATTTTCATACAAGACCTTTTGAGAGATGCAGTCCTACACATCATTATCATTATTCAAGGAATGTGGGCACTGAATATTATTGATGAAATAATACAAATTAAAGTTTTTTCGTGTTATTATGCTATATTCTTATATATATGTTATATCATAGCAGGAACAGCATGACTTTTCCTGTTCAGGCCCACTGATTTCTTTCTGTCTCTTGTCACCCTCTTTGTCTTTACAGCCACATTGGGAACCTTGGAATTTAGTTTGCAGTATGACCAGGAGAACAATGCACTACACTGCACCATTAACAAAGCCAAGGTGAGCTATCACGATCTGCTTGAAATATTACTCTGCATGAAGTTTATCTGTAAGTAGCCCTGGTTTTATCAAACCTCTTTACCACTTTGGTTAAACTGAATATAAGAGAGATAATATGTATTCATAGCGGTATAGTTTTATTTAGGGATCGAAGTCTAATGGTGTTACTAACAGCTTTCATTGCAACGTATAAAAAAAAAGATATTTTTCAATATTTTCTCAGTATGTCTAGTATAGTATGTCAAGCTATGCAGTGGAATGGAAGTTTTACACATCCCACTGTTACTTATGAGATATTCATTTGCGTGTGTCAGTGTAACTGGTATAGTTTTATGTGCTAATGTGGAAAAATGTGATTTATAATATGATTTCAAATTCTTTGAATGGTGTTCCTGTCTGTCTATGGACGGTGGCATCATAGCTCAGTAAGAAAAAAAACGAAAGAGCAGAAGCTGAGAGTGTCGCACAAAACCTCAGGCTATGCATCTTTTGTTATTACATCTTCCTCCTCATGGCTTCACTTGCTTTCCCAGCCCAGTCTCATATTGAACTGTAAAATGGGCATGAAATATGAACATTCGATTTAACTGTGCAGTTTCATATTTTTGTGAAACGGAGTTCGACTGCCACGTCCATGACCAGTTTACAGTGTTTTTTTGAGTAGCAGTACCACCTCATCATTAGTGTAAGGAAAGAAATATCTGCTCGTACTTTTCATTATTGTCGATCTTCCTCTGCGGTGTCTTGTAAAGTTTAGAAAACTGTCTTCTTCCCGTGAAAACAGCCCCAGCATGCTCAGTGTATGTAAATAGTGTCATAATTCTGAGTTTGTGATTTATGACTTACAGTTTTTAAATTTTTTTTACTTACGCACCAGTTTGTTTGGCCTTCTGCCTTTAGTTTTTCCACATGTTTTATTCATTACTGCACCCCTGTGTTTTACTTACTGACTGTCATTGTCTGTTTACATCCTCACTTGTCTTCCTTAGTCCATCTTTTGTTCAGCCACTTTGTGGTTCCCTTTGTGTTTTGTGCTTATGTTGTGTTTCCTTCTTTCATTTTGTTTCTGGTGATTTCCTGGTTTCCTGTTGTTCCGTGTATTGTTGTTCGGATCTCTTGGAAAAAAATAAATGCATAGTTTGGGATTTTGCCTCTTGTTAAATTAATTGCTGTCCCTTTCTGTATGATCTTTTCCAGGAACTAAACTAGATTGTTTTTCCTCTATAACGTATTTTGTGTCCTTTGTCTGGGTCCTCGCTCCTGAATAAACCATCTCAAATGGTCATTTGATATACATTTTCAGGCTTGTTACCTTGGACAGAGTTGGACAGAGTCTGACGATTATTTGTGAATAAAGCTAGAAGCTTAATTTGTAAGCTCAGCTTTAAAGGAAAGGAAATAGAACTTTATGGGTTGTGTGGGATGATGAGACTGTGGTTGAGACGCTCATCTGCATCACAGCTGCTCTGATCCCATTACATCTGGTCTGAGGTTGTTGTCTTCATGACATAATCATTTTTGTAGCATATTTCTAATAAAATAAACTTGAATAATCATGACAGTAATTTGTCTTCTGAGATAAATCAAATGCATTTAGTTTTTAATATAGCTTTAAGTGGGAAACAAAAATCTAGCAGCTAATAACATTTTTATGTCATTGGTGGAGGCAAAGAGAGGAACTTATTAAAGTCTTAAGTAGAGGATTAGTTGTCTGTTAAAAAAAGCCGCTGTGCTGATAAATTCAGAGCATCATTTCAACATCAGTTCCCTTTGGACAGTGCAGGACGATGCCAAACTTCTCATTTACATGAACTGGGTTTCTCTTTTGACCGATCTTGTCCTTCGTTTTCCGTCCTCTGAACTGCTGTCACTAACAGTCAAGCCTACCTGTTGATGTTTTAAGGCCCTGATGTGCAAAACCCAGCAAGCCACAACTAAACAAATGATATTTTTCTGAAAAAAAAGAAGATTTTATAAGTGTGGATGCCAAGGTGCACTTTCCCTCTTGTTTTTGTTGTGATGAAGTGATAGCTCCAACAGTCATGACTGCCGTCAGCAGCTATAACTCTACTGTCTGCCTGGAAAAAAAGGAAAATGGGCTTCAGAGGAGCAGGTCTTGGCAGCAGTGTTGGACAGCAGAGTGGCCATCAGGCCACCTTGATTTATGGTTATTATTTTCTTTACTGCAGTCCTCCTTTAGTTCAGCTGCTTGTCTAGTCAAGCAGACACAAAAACTTACTTTTCATAAAGTCTCTTACACAGTTATTTCAAATTAATTGGTTTGCTAAAACCTTTACTGGTCTTTATAATTATGTATTTTTTTTTTTCCTATTGCTTCTGGTGCCAAAACTTAATTTCCTCCTAAAGTAATTGGATCAGATAGGAAATCCCAACTGTCTAATGCGATGTTATGGATTCTGCGCAGGGGGGGGGGTCTGAGATGTAGTTCTTGTGCAGTTTCTGTGAGCGTCCACGGTGTGATCTTGAGGTGAACTTACTGGTATATCAAAGATTGACAGCTGTCTTGAATGTTTTCCATTTGTTAATAATCTTTCTCACTGAAAGGAAGGACTCGGGTAGATAATCGCAGATCTCTCTCCTTCTTGGTTTTGTGTTAACATACACCTGAATGCTCAAGACCAGCAAACTGTTCAAACTTCTGCTCACATTTGTTAATGAGCAATTAATTAAGTGCATCTAATTAGCAGCACCTGGCTGCTACTTAATTCTTATGGAAGCATTAAGGGTTTTTCACCCACTGCCTCTGAATTTTGTCTTGTTTTTTTAAATGACACAGCATGATATGCCACGTGTTGTCGTTCATCTGAAGCCTTGTTTAGTTCGATTTAAGATCTGGATCTCAAGGTGTTTTTTTCTTCTTCTTCATCTTCTTTTTTTATGTACAGATGTCTAAATACTTATAACTGAAAGAGGTTGTACTTTCTTTGTCACATAATTGTAGCTTTTTTACTTCCTGCAGAGATTAGCTCTGCCTCTGACAAAGTAACATTTTGACTTTTTAATTACCTGCCTGCAGAATAAAAGGATAAAGTCAGTAGTTGCAGGGCTGCCTTCTTGTCTTTCTCACTAGTATTGTGTTAAAAACCTGTATCAATTGTTACAGGCCCCACACCCATTTGGTTCTGGGTTTTTTTGTAAGAAAAACACATCAGTCCGTAGTTACACTAGGTCTGCAGGCTTTTCTGTCTCTGTCAAACATCATTGATTTTAGCGTCTCAGTCTTTAAACATCAATCTTAGAGAAACAGAACATATTTACATGTTACAATACATGTGTGGGTTCACATATCGAGCTTCTGGAATAAGACACGGTACTTCAAATAAATATTCAAGTGTGTTGTCCAGTTAAACAGAAATGTTTGATCTGTTATTGTCCCTGTTAGAAACAGTATATCTGTCCAGTTGCTTCAATGTAGCCTGCTTATAAGATATCATCATACTACATTTTAGTTTTTGTGAGTACAAAGACATGAACAAAGAACCTGATAATATGGTTCTAAAGAAAAACTTTTTTTTCCAGGTGGGTAAAAACATAGATAATTTATTATCTTATTTTTCCTTGTCAAAAAGAGTTTTCATTTATTTCCAAAGATTAGCTTTATTTCCTCATGACAACCATCTTAGCAAGCATTGCACTGTCTGAGGCAGAAAAAAAAAACCCAGCCAATATAAGGACGAAGTGCCAACAAATAGTCTTGTAGTTTACCTCACTGTTCTGTGCAAATTTTGTAGTTGTGCGCAATGATAAGTATCGTGCATAATAAAATTATTAAGAAAATTCTAGATTTGAGCAGAGGGCGAAGAAGTGAAGTTGCAGATTTCACTCCAAAAACCAGGAAACGCTTTAACTCAGGCTTAATTTTGGTTAGCTAATGAGACAAATACAACTTAAGAACGTTAGCTTTTCATCTGCTTCATTTCTGTTGCAGTTGAGGATTTTTAGTGCATGTTCAAATCTGTCAGCGTTTACTTCCTAATTCTTATATACCTGTCCTCAGGACACAATAAATATGAATATCATTAGGCTGTAAGTCAATAATAAAAACATCAGCGTTATATCCAGAATTATTGTTTTTATTGAGAAAATAATTTATTTCGTGTAAGCCGCCACCATGAATATGAGTAGCGACAAAATAAAAGGCATAAAATAAAGCGGGGAAAAAAGGAACAACTCCACACAGTGAGACGTCTTGTTGTCATTAGAAGTATGTCAGAGCTGTGACAGAAAAAAAACACAAGTGACACAAGTGCCAGCCAGTGTGTATGTCATCCACCACCAACCGACCAATTATAAAACAGTCAAGATACAAACCACCTGAAACTCAGAGCATAACTAACAATGCTGCTTAAAAATGCCGGGGGGCAAATGCACTCATAAGAACAAAGTAAATGTATTTAACCATGCACAAGCCTTTGGAGGACTATGTATGTATTTACATAAGACTACTATCTCAAAATCCGCTCAAACAGTAAGCATGGCTGTCTGTGGTTGTAAAAAAAAAAAAAAGAGAGAGAGATTTTAGTGAATTGTACAGAACAACTCACTGCCCCAAACAAGTCCCCCCCCCCCAACCCCAAGAGAGCTGTCCCTGATAATAAAGCAGCTGATACGGACACAGCTAAATAAGTTCACAGCCTTTAAAGCTTAATGCTAAATCCATACTGAATTCCAATTTAGAACATTCTATTCAGGAGTTCGTTCCATGTGTGCTGTGCTACACAAGCCTAAAATTGAATTACAAATGTCTGCTGCTTAGGAATTTCACCTTGCTGCAGTCATCCTGCCAAAATGGAAATATGAAGGACAACAGAGTGAGCTATAAAACATAGATATCCAGATTCATTCAAAAGTCATCGTCCATTGGACCTCATTATCATGAATGTGGTCTGTATTATGTAGTGATATGTAGCAGCAGCATAAATTGCAAATGGCGACCCATGCACCCTTCTGAGCTATTGTCGTAGTATGGTACAACATTGGCAACCTTTACCTGTATATGTATCATATATGTACGGGTAAAAAAAAACAAGACAAAGAACATAGCATGTGGCCTTGGGAAGGTTCAAGAGTTTTGATGCAAGTTCTGTAGCTTTAAATGTCATCATAAAAGCTGATGAAGATGTTTATCTTGAGGATGTGTTGCAACAAGCACTTAGAAAATTATAAAACATCCAACTGTATTTCTTTCAAAGCACTTTTTTATATAATATTGAAGGACTTTACATGTACTTTGCTCGACAAAGCTACATGGTGTAGCCTTAACTTTAAACATCACCTGTGTGAGTTGCTATGCCAACCTTCTTTTTCCAGACACTAGTGTAAAATAGCAATAAATGGTCTTTCACAGTATTATCTTTTATCACCATCCCCCGGCTTCCTGAGCTGAATGCTACATTATGAGTCAGTGTCAGCTCTGTTCAGTAAGAAAAGATATTTGCTCATGTCACATAACTTGACACAATACCAATATACAGAAGCACTTCACTTGTCCAAAAACTTTAAGAAACTGTCGGTAAATGATCAGATTCAAAGATGAGATATATCGTTTTAATGTAAAGAAACCGGTTAAAGTGTGTCGTGAGTAGATTTTGTGAATGCAGAAAAATAAACAATTCAAAAATGTTTTAAATTCTGAATATCTATGTGCACAAATAGGCAATTTGTAAATAGAAGCATAAAGTAAAAACATCAGTAATTCACCTTTTTTTTAGCATTTTACGGTTTCAGATCTCAGCGATATTCAGTTACTTTCTTTAGATCCTCTGACCTCAGCTGAATCCAGAATTGTTATGTGATGACTTAATGCATCCAAATCAATGTGCTTCACTTCCCTTACAACCATCTTGACAATGATGTGCTTCACCACACTACTACAGTATATTTGTCCAACTGAAATACTCCCGGCAGTAGTTCCGTCTGTACAGATTCAGCTTTCGTAGATTCAGATGGTTTTCTCTTATTGTTACTCATCTTTAAGAGAGCTGCTCACCACCCTCCGATCTTAAGCATTTCTCTAAAACAAATATCAAATGCTGCCGTTTTCAGCTTCACTGGGAATAAGAAACACCAAATTAGCCCCTTGTATATTTGCTCTTACAGCCTTTAAGACCTTAGACACTGCAGATTGGAAGGCTGTTGGCATGTACATCACTGCTTCTAAGTGATTTCACTCACACTTGACATTTCCAATTTACTTTCTTAGCGAGTAAAACTCAGAGCTGATCTTGGGTCTTTTCAACATCTCTCTGTCTTCAGATCTAACAGACTTGTAGTTGTCAACACGGTCTGCTTCTCATCTCAACAGTTAACACTTTAAAAAAAAACTGAAGGACGCGACAATCAAATATGAGCCACACATGGTAAGTTTCAAGATGAATCACTTCCTTTGTTCTTTTTGCCCTCGTTACCGCATGGCCAAGGGATGGTGATTCTTCCCAGTCTGTTAGCCTGTTAGCCATCCATCTGTCCCGCAGTTTGTTGCACAGTGAAATTTCTTAAGAACTGTTGGTCACATTGCTGTCAGGATTCTCCAGGCACTACTATTCCCAAAATAAATAACAACCAACACTGTATGTCTGCCATCTGGACTAATGTGGTAGGCAAGTTAAAGGGATACAAGGTAGTTTAGCGGCAGTATAGCGATCTCTATTGGTCAAACGGAAATTCTACACTGTCGTAAAAATGCCCACCTTTGTATTATACACACCCACTAACTAAACATCGTGGCGAATGCTGCCGTTGTGTTATTTAGTCAGTGCAGTTAGGTCATCTGATTCACAAGTGTAGACTGCCCACGTAAGATACTATGATCAGAGATTTTCTGCAGAGAGAACTCAAGATAATATGCTATAATACTGTTGCTGGAGGAAGTGGCCGGGGACAGCTCGTCGTTTCTCTGCTCAGGCTGCTGTCCCCGCGACCCGATCCCCGGACAAGCCGCAGATAATGGATGTATGGATGTATGGATGTATGGATGGACTGTTGCTGATCTTGAATGGGATTCTTCCCTCATCATGGTGTATTCGTGGAGTGATTCCTTTGTATTAGCAGACACTTACAAAAGTTACATCTTAGACAGATGTGCGCAGGCACTACCAACACACGCCGCAATAAACGCAGACTAGCTCTACACTATTCCGATTACAATCACAAATTAATCAATTTTCATTTGTAGATAACAATTCTTGTTCGGATCAAAACGCTATTCTTATTATAATCAGGTCAGTCCGTGTATTTCTGAAGCTAGGCTACGTCTCGAACTCAGGAGGAATTAGAGCACCATCATCACCTGACTCTTCACGATCTAAAACGCAGGTCACTATGGTAGATGAACAAGATCACGCTTGGAGAAATTTCACAAAGATGGGAAGTGCCAACATCGAACGTTTCATATTCAGTCTGTGAAAGGCAGAATATGAAACGCTTGGTGTTGGCTCTTCAACGCAAGCGAACACATAGCTACAACTACAGCTAGCATACCTAGCTAAGTGCCGTAAACACAAACGACTCTTCTCGCGCATCACGACACTTCAGAAGCGGGTCGCTCCTGCCAAAGTTACATATGGGATTTTCAGCATACAGACCCCTGTTGGGAGCGAGACAGGCTTCATTCGCTTACCATTGACTTGTTTAACCTTTGTTAAACTCCTGAAGGCTATAATTTTAGGTGAAAATGCTACCTAGTGCCCCTTTAAAGCAGTTAGATGGTTCGTCTTACTTACCAGAAGAGTTTAAGTGCTTCAAACTTTCCTGTGATATTTCCAGGCCAGATTAACCATAGTGAACTATTGTGGAAGCAGGAACTTCTACAATTGTATTGTATTGTATCTTTTATTTAACCAGTAAAAAAAGACCTCATTGAGAGTAAAACCTCTTTTCCAAGAGTGACCAAGCCAAGACAGCAGGGGAAAACAAACCAACACATAAAAGATGAAAAGTACAAGACCAAATACACAAAACACATAAACAGCTGTTTCACATTTCATAAAAATACCCTGGAGATATCACAAAGCATTAAACATTAGGGCAATTGCAGGATCCAAGTGAGCTAATGTCTCTGGCCTTTAAAATTGACTTAAATTCCCCCAAAGTTATAAGAAATGACAGTTTAAAATCCTTTTGCATATTTGTCCAGGTAGCAGGGCCAGACAATTTATAGGCCTTTTTACCCAATTCAGTTCTGACTTAAGGACCTGCATCAAAATGATATCCTGAGAGCACAGACCATCACGCAACAAAGCAACTATGTGGTTCCTGCAGGGACTTGCTTCCTGACTACATTCATGGGTTTCCGGTATAGCTAGTGATGTCAAAAGTAGCTCTTTACCTATTTCACTGTTTGCTCCAGCTCTGGGTTGCCATGTGGTCGAAGCTTTTTTAAATATTGCACACTCCTTCAATAGTTTATGTCAAAGTGAATACCTCCACAATCAGAAAAAGACTGGACACTATTGACTTTCATTGGAGGTATGCCAGGAAAAAAGCTACATCTGTCCAAAAGGCACATCAGAACAAAACTAATATGCAGGTGAACATAAAAAACAAGACTTCTTGCAAATATGTGCTCCAGATGGATGACTGAGTTCTTTGACCACAGTAACACTGGACATGTGTGGTGCAGACTATAGATATATATATAGGTGAAAATATGTTCTGGTTTGGGCAGTTTGATCATAAGCACACGAGCAAGCCCATAATGGACTGGCTCAAAATCAAGAAATGGAGGTTCATGGAATGGTAACGTGAAAGTTCAGATCTGAAAATCATTTATTTGTCGTGGGGGTGGTAGTTTGAAATTGCCACTGCATTTCAGAAAAACCTTAAACACACACATCCAAGCGAACTTGATAGCAAACGTTTAGAAACTGTTGGAGAATTATGCAAGATATCCTCCAGAAGGGATTTCTGCTAAAGGAGGCTGAGGATGCACTTTTTCTACAGCAAAATATCAAATTTATTAAGATTTTTTCTGCATGAATAATTGAAAAAATGTTTTGGTGAAGTGTACTTTTTCTAAACGACAGCAAAGTTACGAAGCTTATGTTGTAGCCATCGCACTATATGGTCATACCTTTTTGAATGTCACACACTAGCTCCTTTTTGTAAATTTGAACCTCCCTCTATGAAAACAAAAAAAAAAAGGAAAACAAGTTGCCTTCTCTTGTCAGAGAATTGTCTTATGGTTCTCTTGCAAGACGGAGACCCGTTTACTCAGCACCACCCACTCTACAACCTACTTAAACACTCCGGTACAGCCTTTCATTCTTTCATCTGCAGTCTGCCCTTTCATTGACTGCTACGCCCACACTTGTGTGGGACAGCACAAACACAAACACACTGTCTTGGTTTCTTAGAGACATTTTGGCTCCTTTGTATTCATTATCCTTGTTTGTATCTGCTTTAGTGTCACTGCTTTTGCATAAAATGCATTTGTGAAACAATCTGTCTTCATCAGTAATTCGTGAGCATCAGAAAAATGGGAGGAATGCTTGTCTCTTTTTTATTTATTGTCAACTTGTTACATTTTGTCTCTAAATATTGATGTAATGGCTAATATACCACAAGGCTATTCAGAGAGGATGAAGTGAGCTGCTGCAGCTTAGCCACAACAAAATCAATTGTGATTTCCTATCTGAACCGTTAATAATGGTGATGTCAAGCCTCCACAAGAGTCTGCTGGATAAATGATAAAGTACAAGAGTGATTGATCAGCCAAGCTTTCTGTCTGATTTGTTTTGTTTATTTGTTTTCCAAATACATTACAGGCTGATATTTTCCATTGAAATGGGCATATTTTTACGTTTTGTAGCACTCGAAACTCGCACAAATGTAATGTTGCACAACTATTAGAAGTTGAAAAACACAGATAGGAAAGTAGGAGGGGGTGGACATGGGCTGTCACATAAGAAAAACAAATCCTATCCAACCCCGTCCATCAATGCTTCAATGTATAAATTTGAAAAGTCATGGTTGGGTGTAGCTATGAAAAATAATATATAGAGTTTATACACTGCCCAGCCAAAAAAAAGTCACACACTCTAATATTTCGTTGGGACCTCCTTAAGCTCCAATTACGGCATGCATTCGCTGTGGCATCGTTTTGAT
Source organism: Odontesthes bonariensis (assembly GCF_027942865.1). NCBI lineage: Eukaryota > Metazoa > Chordata > Actinopteri > Atheriniformes > Atherinopsidae > Odontesthes > Odontesthes bonariensis. The sequence continues at coordinate 4,335,973 of NC_134521.1, forward strand.
AAGCTTCTGCAATGTTGCAGAGTTCCAGAGTTGCATTGATTTTTCACCAAGATCTTGTAGTGATGATGGGAGATTCGGATCGCTGCGCACATCCCAAAGATTCTCAATGCAGTTTATGCAGGACTCTGTGGTGGTCAACCCATGTGTGAAAATTATGTCTCTTGCTCCCTGAATCACTCTTTCACAATTTGAACCCGATGAATCCTGTTATTGTCCCCTTGGAATATGCCCGTGCCATCAGGGAAGAAAATATCCACTGATGGAATAACCTGGTCATTTAGTATTTTCAGGTAGTTAACTGACCTCATTCTTTTGGCATATAACATTGCTGAACCTAAACCAACTGCAGCAAACCCAGATCATATCACTGCCCCCAGAGGCTTGTATGGTAGGCACTAAGCATGATGGGTTCATCACTCTCTTTTTACCATGATACGCCCATCACTCTGGAACAGGGTAAATCTGGACCTTCTTCCATTGCCCCCAGGGTGCAATCGTTATGTTCCCTAGCAAACTGAAGGTTTTTTCCTGATTAGCCCCACTGATAAGTGGTTTTCTTAAGGCAGGGATGTCCAAATCTGGTGCTCGAAGGTCACTGTCCTGCAGGTTGTAGGTGTTTCCCTGCTTCAACACTCCTGATTCAGATAAAATAGATCTCTTCAAAAGATTGTTAAGTTCTGCACAAGCCCACTAATGATGTATTGATTTGAATCAAATTAACCCTTTAATAATGCGTTGGACAGTTCTTAACTCAATTTTAGTAGTTTCAGCAATCTCCTTAGATGTTTTCTTTGCTTGATGCATGCCACCAGTTTGAACCTTCTGAAACAGATTATCAGCTATATAGGGTTAGGGATTTAGGGGAAAAAATAAATAGGTTATTCTTAAATATTAGTAAATACATGTTCACATCACATTGTCTGAATGCTTTCCTGTACAGAACTACAGACAGGGAAAAACATTACTACATTTACGAGGGAGCAGATGCAGAAGTAAACTAAATGAAAAAACTAACATGAAATGAAAAAATGCTTTATTAATCCCAGAAGGGAATTATAATGTTGCTGGTTTTTTTCCCATTGTTTTTTTTTCCCATTCATCATCTTAACCTGTCATAGCACCATTCTGTGAGCAGTGTAGCGGAAGAAGCCTCTGGCAAACCGGTGTGGAGTAGAGCAGGTCCCAAGGAGAAGAGGAAGCTAGTTGTGGAGCAGGTTCGTAGACAGGAGGAAATGTTAAGGGGTACAAAGGAAGTGGCTCAGGCTAAGTAGGGACAGTGGTTGAATTGGGAAGGTGTAGAGAAGAAAAAGCTTAGTTGGAAAGAGCTGTGGAGTATGGTGGAAAGGAGTATTAGATTTTTGATAGGGGCAACATATGATGTATTGCCAACTGCCCAGAACCTAAAACTCTGGGTAAATGGAGACCCATTATGTTCATTCAGGTACTGCAACTCTAAGGCATATTTTGTAAGGTTAGTCTGTCACAAGGCTAGTATATTTGGCGACATAACCAAGTATTAAGAAGCTTAGCTGCAGGTATTGAAGATAAACGGAGGCAGGTAAATTTAGGAGGGTCTAAGGTGAAGAGAGTGGCAATTCAGTTTGTTCAAGAGGGGGAGAAAGTTAATAAGACAATAAGGAGGCAAGGCAGCTAAGAGGATGCTTGTGATTGGGAGATGCAGGTAGATTTAGGAGATAAGCTTGTTGTTCCACAGGAAATAGCCTCTACAAATCTAAGGCCTGATATAGTCTTGTGGTCTAGGAGTAGAATGAGAGTCTATTTCATAGAGCTGACTGTTCCTTGGGAGGAATTAGTAGCCGAAGCATATGAAAGGAAAAAGCTTAGGTATGTGAAGTTGGGGGCAGAAGCAGAGCAGTGATGATGGAAAGTTAGGATATGTCCAGTGGACGTAGGGTGTATAGGATTTGTTGCAAAGTCTGTTGTCTCATTGTTGAGGGAGCTGGGTGTAAGTGGACAGAGTGTGAGGAAAATAGTGAAGGAAGTGTCAGATGAGGCAATAAAGTCCAGTCAGTGGATTTGGATTAGAAGAAGCAATAATAGCTGGGGGCCCAGCAGGGGGAGTACTTGGGGTAAACAGACTCTTGGAAGAAGCAAGGAAGAAATCTAATTTAAGTGGAGGGTGTGGCCCATGTGAGCCTTTTGAAACCAGGTGGCCATTTTAGGTGAGTTGGCCTGTATGGCCTTGTTTTTGCTGTCATTTTTAGTGATTGTAGGACTGTTTAGGTAAGTTTGTCTGCTGAATCTGCTCGTCTGTCTTATCCTGTCTCCACCTCTGGCACCCTCTACATTCATTGCCCTACCCAAACTAGGGTTTGAATCCCATTCCTACTTATCTTTACCTCTTCTATTTCTACCCCCTACCCAAACCAGGGTTTGTATCCCCACCCCGCTATGACTGGTGTGCAGTTGGGGAGAGGCTGGGGTAGCTTGTAGTTGTGGAAAAAAAGATGGTCGTTGTGGTGTGAGGGGCAGTGCTGGCTGGCATTAGGGTAGTGACTCCCAGTGATCACTGTCTAGCCTCCTGGAGGTGTCGTGGGCCCAACTGCACGAAACACTGATGAAAGGAGGTTCCCACCTGATGACCCCAATGGCATGTTGGTCAGCACTGCTCACTGGTCTATGTAGGGATTATAGGGAATTATTCACTGAGTCTGGTCCATGTTTTCTTTAGCACAAGTTTCTTGTGTTTACCTTAAATCTTTTGTGTATGTGCACACGCTCACATTAGCGTGGCAATGGAAAGGGAGGGCAGTTTTATTGGAGACACTAGTAGGGGCGCTAACAGAAAAAAATGCTGGGAAACACTACAGTATAGTGATACTCATTAAGCTTTATTAAACAGTAGAGCAGGATATTAAAGGGTTAAGCTAAGGACGCAAGATGCACTTTGTTTCACAGGGAGCTTTAGGGTTGTTGGTTTTCCACCCTTGACAAACTCAGACTATTTTATTTATCTATTTTCACCCTCCAATCCATGAGTTGCTCTCAAGAAACATAAATAGAGAAACTATCAACTACAACTACAGGAAGAAGTTGGAGCCGAGGTGAGCATAATGGGACCTCATAGATGACCAACCCCGTCTCACTGCAAAACATGAAATATTCACAAAAAACTAATATTGATTCCTGTCCACAGACAAACAAAAGAGTGGACATGAAAATAAGTTCTTAGAGGAATTTCAAAGAGTCCCTCTTTTTATCCACCACAACTACAGAGTTCCTCAAAACTATATAGATTAACACCACATTTTGTAAAATAATCATGAAAGAACTGTTGAATCACATTAAAAAGGTGACAAAGTCTGTATTTGGAGGTCAGAGTGGTTAGAAGCTAAAGCTACATGCACAGCTGTGAGCTAGGGGAACTGAGTTTGACACCCATCCCAGCAACTGATATTTCAAAGTAAGTTTAAATGCCATTTTTGGATATAGTTGCTGCTTCATCAATGTTAAGAGTAGATAATAAAAATGGCCCATACCCCACCATGGCCTGCGTTGAAACAGACTCTGTAATGAAGTAAAGTTTTGAGATTTGGAGAAAGCTATTCCAAATACGTAGCAAGTCAATGAGCTTATCCTCGTAAGCTCATTGGCTGGTTTCACGTGTGATGAGTCAGACTAAAGAAAAGATCAATTGCAAAAAGACCCTTGGAATTAACCAAGAGAACAAGCAGCAGCTAAAAAGAAAGGCTCCCATGTGATCATCCAAAGGTTTGAAATATGTTAGACTTAGAACCAACAATGTGCTGCTTTCTGAGCGATGACAGTTGGAAATGGCTTATCTCTGTGGCACAACCGCATAAGCCCTTGAAGCCAAAATATTCTGGTTTGTTTTGTTATGGATAGCAGCATCAGCACAGCACCATCCGGTTTAGTTTTTGTACACAAAGAAATGCATTCTCTTACAATTAGTCACTTTAAATAGTTTTTTTTTATGCTTCTTAATCATCTCTATGCTAAAACAACCTTCTGTATTTACACTTCTAAGATTAGGAAACATGCGCCATCAAACATTGTTTTACAACCATTTGGATTTCTACCTTAAGAGCCTTTGATTATGATTACAGTCAGTGGTTACAGGCAGTTGTTAACTCTTTATTTTCTTTCATATTTTGTCCTAACATTTGACAGTGATCATCCTAACTGCAGCTTACCCCAGTGATGAAATAAATCCATGTCACAACTATTGCACGCTTGAAATGAAAAAAATAATACTGATTCTCCCCTTCAGGGTAAGAGTTGCTGCAAGATACAGGGATGAAATGACCTATGTGTCACAGAAATACTTTTTAATGAGAGGCATTTTTATTTTATTATAAGTCTTTTCCAATCAATAATTTGACTAATAGACTTGTTATTATATAAATATCATAAGGAGAGTGGTAGCGTGGAAATCCCATGATAATTAGGTGATTGAATGAAATGTTAGAATATGAGGAATCATTTCAGACACAGTGTTTACATGTTGAATGTGTTGAATCTTAATATTGTGCCATGTGAATGTGGAATGGAAGAGGAACAATTCCAACTTATTACTGCAAACTCCAATTACTTCAAAGCTCAGTATAAACAAATAACTAATGAGTTTGTGGTGAGGTTTACTGTATCAACAGACCATTCAAATACAGATTGGCTCTAATCAATTTTTACACTCAGTTTCCAGTGAAAGCATTCCAGCAGCATTTTGAGTTGTGTAAACTAAACCATTTCTTGAAGAACACACACTGCTTTCACTTGTTTTTATTTCTGTTTCATGATTGTGTTGTCTCATTTGCATGTTAATTGAACTATTTCAATTTTAATTTCACACTTTGTTTTCTCCCTACCCCCCACTTTATTTTTTTTGCATGCTCTCACCCACTGTCTATGGTGGTGCTTTATATTTTCTGGAAAAACAGCTTCCTGTCCCCAGATACAAGAAGGTAAGCCGCTGAGATGAGCTCAGATCACAATCCATCCCCACTAATCAGTCCTTAGTTTTATCCTTACAGCATCCAGACCCAGTAAACCCTGATTGAAACCATCACCAATCCTTATCTCACCTCCTGAGCTCCCTCTCTATCATTTTGATGTGAGTTAATGAGTTTAAGACAGAAAATATGTTTCCTGTAAATTGATGCTTACTGCTCTGTCTGTGTTGTTCTGTCCAGATCCACAAAACACATTGATAACAAATTGTGGCAGTAAAGCAATGTAGTGATCAACCAGTGCAGACTCAAAGGTCAACTCTTTACTAATTGATTAAAGGTAAACTCAATCCATTAGAGTTAAACTCCATCCTGCCAGCAGTTATTTGTACTTTGGTAGTAAAATCCAGATTTGTGCTTTATCCATTTTTCCTGAATCTAATTTCCTGTTGTCTACCTACATTTAGGATTTTCTAAGAACGTACTATGCAGATGTAACTACAGTAGGTAGATGGTTTGGCACATTTTGAAAGCATGAAGGCTGAGTGATCAACAAACATTCAAATGGTTAAACCAAGGGAGGAAAACATCTGCCCACTCATTTACAGTTAACATGTAACAAATACAGAAACACAGCAGAATGAAAAAGTAAGTGTCCAGATATATATTAATGTACACATATATATGTTCAATTAAATTAAATTCAGTTCTATTTATATAGCGCCAAATCACAACAAATGTCATCTAAAGGCACTTCAATAATACAGTCCAATTCAAGCCAATTAGAGTCCAATTCACTGTAATAATATAAATGAATTCAAAATTAGTCCAATTCATACATACAGAGCCGATTCAAAAACAATTTTTGAGCTAAGGAAACCAACAGATTGCACCAAAGCTTCTCTACGGTCCAATCTCCCGTCCTGAGCGTGCCTGAGGCGACTGTGGAGAGGAACGACTCCCTTTTAACAGGAAGAAACCTCTGGCAGAACCAGACTCAGGAAGGGTGGCCATCCGCCTCCACCAGCTGGGGTTTGAGAAGACAGAAAAGTGGGAAAAAAAACACTGTAACACCATTCAAAGGATACCTGCTGGAACAGGGAAACACGAGTTAATGACCACAATAATGCCACATGTACATAATATCATTTGAGAAATTAAACATGGGAAAAGAGAGCAAAGTGAGGAAAGGTGTGACAGATGAGGCCCCCCAGCAGGCTGGGCCTATAGCAGCTTAACTATGGGATGTTTCAGGGTCACCTGAACTATAAGCTTTATCAAAAAGGAAAGTTTTAAGCCTGGTCTTATAAGTGGAAAGGGTGTCTGCTTCCCGGACATTTACTGGCAGTAAATGAGCACAAAGTTGAGCTGCAACTATTTTTTCAAGAACTTTAAGGCTGAGTTATACCTCTTTTAACTGCCCTTGCGCTTGCGTCTTGCGCTTGTGTTAATGGCTCGAGACGTTTATACTTCATTTTGCTTTGTCGGCGGTTGCGTTTGCTGCGTGCGATTCACCGCCAGGACAGTAGGTGGAGCAGCGGGTTTTTTCAATGACAAGCCTACTACGATGAAAGGAAATTCACCGCCAGGACCTCTTCGGCAAGTCTCTCTTCGAATGGATTCATCATAGACATAATATATTATATATTATGTCTATGGGATTCATGCTTCTTCTTCTTCTTTGCTTTCTACCTTTCTACCTGTCTTTTATTAGGGGATGAAACCGGAAGATGAACACGCCGCCGGATGTGATGTAGATAGTGGCTTGTGCTCGCGTCCAGAGTGGCTACTCTATAGCTCTGCTCGCGTCTTGCGTCTTGCGTCTTGCGTGAAGTTTAGAAAATTGAGGTGACACGCAAGCACGCAAGGGGGGGCTTGCAACCGCGCAAGGGCTTGCGTTGCGTCTTGCGTTACCGACTATAAACCAGGCTTTAGACATGAAGGGGAGATTGAATACCCTTGAACGTGCTGTCTTTAAACAACTGTCCTCTTACCTCTTACCTCCACCAGAACAACCTCTTGGATCCCTACCAGTCCGGGGTCAAGGTGGGCCACTCAACTGAGACGGCCCTCCTAGCAGTAACTGAGTCACTCCAAACTGCTCGAGCTAACTCTCTCTCCTCCTGATTCTCCTGGACCTGTCTGCAGCATTTGACACAGTGAACCACGACATCCTTCTCTCTACCCTGGAGGGAATGGGGGTTTCTGGCTCTGCACTCTCCATGTTCTCATCCTACCTGACAGATCGCTTCTACCAGGTCACACTGAGAGGGTCTGTGTCGAAGCCACGTAGGCTCACCACCGGGGTTCCTCAAGGTTCGGTCCTGGGTCCTCTTCTTTTCTCCCTCTACACATCATCTCTTGGTTCTGTCATCCACTCCCATAACTTTTCCTACCACTGCTATGCAGACAACACCCAGCTGATTCTGTCTTTTCCCCCTTCTGACACCCAAGTGGAAGCACGCATTGCTGCGTGCCTGGCAGACATCTCGGGGTGGATGTCGATGCACCACCTTGAGCTCAACCTGGACAAGACTGAGCTGGTATTTCTCCCGGGGTAGGGCTGCCCATTCAGAGACCTGGCCATCACCATGGATGACTCTGTGGTGACATCAACCCGGACCGCGAGGAATCTGGGTGTGACCCTGGACGACGAACTGTCGTTCTCGCCAAACATCGCATCAGTGACCCGTTCCTGCCGATTCCTCCTCTACAACATCCGGAGGATTCGCCCCTTCCTCACCGACAAGGCAGCACAGGTGCTCATCCAGGCTCTTGTCATCTCCCGCCTGGACTACTGCAACTCCCTCCTTGCTGGCGCCCCGGCTTCTGCCATCAGACCTCTGGAGCTGGTTCAGAAAGCTGCTGCTCGTCTGGTGTTCAACCTCCCAAAGTTCTCCCACACCACTCCCCTTCTCCGCTCTCTACACTGGCTCCCTGTAGCTGCAGCATCCAGTTTCAGACTCTGGTGCTACCCTACAGGGCAGTGGAAGGAACAGCCCCTTCATACCTCCAGGCTATGGTCAAGCCCTACACCCCCGCCCGACCACTTCGCTCTGCGGCCACCAGGCGCCTGGCTGCCCCGTCACTCAGGGTTCCCTGCGCACGATCGACACGGTCACGGCTTTTCTCTGTTCTGGCACCCCGATGGTGGAACGATCTCCCGACTGATATCAGGACAGCTGAGTCGCTGCCCATCTTTCGCCGTTGGCTGAAAACCCACCTCTTCAGGAAAAACTACCCTGATCCGCCCTCTTAGGACAGCATCTGCGCCGTCCTAGTTCCTTACGCACTTATTGTTTCCTCCACCACTGGCACCCTCTATATTTTCATTACCCCCTACCCGAACCAGGGTTTGAATCCCAGTCCTGCTTTTCTTACCTCTTTTATTTCTTCCCCTACCCGAACCAGGGTTTGCATCCCCACCCCGCTGTGACTGGTGTGCAGTTGGTGAGAGGCTGGTTGGTTATCGCACTTACTATAGCACTAGTTTTGCTCTTAGCTGTTTGGTATTAGAAGGAAATGCACTTATGATTTCTTGTGACCTGAAGTTCTTTTGCCTACCGATGTTGAACGCACTTATTGTAAGTCGCTTTGGTTAAAAGCGTCTGCAAAATGACCGTAATGTAATTGAATATAGGTCTTTAATTAGCTAACACTTCTGAGTCAAGAGTAGGTTAACACCAACCTTAAAAGGCTGAGGTAAATAACCTGTCAACAAAGACACATTGATCAAATCTAATATGGAAGTGTCGATTAAGGGGATCACCTCCTTGAACAGTCTGGTTGGGATTGGGTCTAAAACACAAGTTGATGGTTTAGAAGAGACTATTGCTGTTGTTAGTTCAGAGAGATCAACTGGGCAGAAGCCGTCTAAATACAAATCATGTTCTAAAGATACTTCTAAAGCTGCTGTACTTGATGATACATCACTGATGATAGTGGGAAGGACTCCATCGATCTTCTCTCTGATAGAAAAAAAATTTATTGATAAGGAAGCTCATAAAATCATCACTGCTGAGAGTTAAAGGAATACCTGGCTCAGCAGAGCTCAGACTCTTTGTCAGCCTGGCCACAGAGAAAGGAAACATGGGATTATTCTTATTCTCTTCTATCAATGATGTATAATAAGCAGTTCTAGCTTTACGAAGGGCTTTCTTATACGTTATTAAACTATCTTTCCAGACTAATTGAGACTCTTCTAAATTAGAGCTTTCTTACAGTCTGCTTTAAAGCACACATCTGTGAATTACACCAAGGAGCCAGCCTCTTCTGACTGATTACCTTCCTTTTCAGAGGGGCAACATTATCCAGTGTTGTACGCATTGAAACCATAGTGCATGTGGACGTAGCCTTCAAAATAAAAAATTACTGCTATTTGTAAAGTTTTAAAGTTTGATATTGGTAGTTTATTCCTTCAGAGATTAACTGATGGCTTCTTCGGGAATATTCTTGTATCAGAACCCAGTAGTAAAGTGCAGGTACATTCATTGACTCTACACAAATACACTGTCAATATCAGGATTAGAGCTGTAAGTCTAATTCCCCACAATATGCTACCTCAGTCTTCATAGTGCACCAGGTTGCTGTTTTGTCAGTGAACTACAAGCTCTGAAAACAGGCCAGTGCAAAATGAGCAGACTTTACAGCAGAGGGAGGAGGCTGAGCAGGTGGGAGGCTGAGTTGGAGATGGCAGAAGACAGTGAGCAGACGGGCTGGATAGAGAATGGCTCGAGATGAGAATGGCTGGCAGACAGATGACAGTTGAACAGGCGAGCCGACTGACAGAGCAAGGAGAGGGCTCACTGAAACACAAGGCAAGAAAACGTAAGACAAAGAAATTACAAAGATTGAAACAAATTTGGCCACTGCGCTTAGCTACGCTGAATCAAAAATTATATGAAAATATGGTAAAAACAGGGAGGATGGCCTGGGTTGTAACTGTTGAAATTGTTGAACAGATGACATGCAAGTGTGCCGTCCCCGGAGGCTCAGAGTGGAAAGGAAGGATTCAAAAACAAACAGGATGCTGGTCATTATGTGAATGTGTCTCCTTGCTTCCTTCAGTGACAGCTCTCAGCTCCTCCCTGCTAGGATCTGAAAGAGTGATCCAAGGAAGGATATACCCATGTTTCCCTGATTTGTCTTCACATAAGTAAACATTTAACAGGGTATTCTTACATTTTAATCAAATTGAAATTTGAATACATCTCACTGTACTGGAGTTACTGGACATGTCTCAGTCCAGCTAACCTCGCGTCTTACCTTTTCCACCGAATAATTGTGATTGGCATTGAAACTAATATGTCCTTGTGTGACGGTGTGACTCCTGCGACACAGCCCTCACCTGCAAGCCTTTCGATTGACAGTGTTGACATTCTCTGGTGATGAATGGGACCCATCTGCGAGTTCTCCTCATTGCCACCTTCTATTACGTAAATCTCTATAAAGTACGTGACCTGAGCGCCTCCACTGACCCCAGATGGTCTGGGAAGTGTTGACCCCATCTTTACTACGACTGAGGGTCAGCTCTGTCTGGATTTGATCAATACCCCTCCCCATCCCATCCACGCTGTTATCTGCTGCTCCTGGTGATTGATGCATCCTCCACCTGGACGTTAGCAGGCAAGTCAGATGTGGTAATAAAGACATATGACCTGTCGATGAGGAGGATGATAGCACATTGAATAAGAAGCGCTCATGTGGGACATTCTTCTTGAAGAAACACATGAACTGCATTTGCTGAAAATAAATGTGTTTCTGAAGTGCCGCACATGCATAAGATGGAACCTGATCATGTTAGAGAAGACCCACACTAAAAGAAACAAAGAAATGTAAAATAAACAAAAAAAATTGTTAAGCGAACACGCATTGTTATTTTAACTGACATTGCTATGACAGAAAATAGTAGATGGCAACAATAAAGACAAGAACCCCAAGCAAGCAGTAGGGATAGGAATTGATAAGATTTTTACGATTCCAATTCCATTTTCGATTCTGCTTAACAATTCGGTTCTTTGTCGGTTCCCTTATCGATTCTCATTTGGAGAAAAAGGACAACAAACCGGTCAATTAGCATCAACTTTGTTTAGTTTAGAAGTAACACGAGTCATGACCTTACAAACCCAACAACGGTGAGGTCCACATTGGTCTATCCTGGCCTGGGTAATTTAACTCTTCCTGCTCTGGTGAAAGGAGAAGCTGGAGGTAGAGGTGAACTGGGGGTAGTACCACCAGCCTCTGGCTCTGAGCCAGTCAGGCTCTGTCTCTCATGATTTCATCTAAATGTAATGCCTGAGAAGGCCTTCATTTAACCTTAACCGTTACTAACAGCAGCTTTTACAACGAGGCAAATGGTGCTAACATGATTGGCAGTGTTTGTTAGTTAGTTAGTGACCTGCAGTGTTAGCCGAGGACATGCTAACGTTGCTGCTTGTTGGTTGAGATTCACCAACGTTAGTCCGGAGCGGATCGAAAACACGAATTCATTCATAGTTATTGCATGTTGGTAGTATTTCCTCCCTTTGGTGAAATATTCACTTTGCAAGTTGCCCTGTTGTCGTCTTTTTTAGGGATGTGTGACCAAACTTTCGAGCGTTTGTACCGCTTGGGCACCATGTTTACTGTTGGCTGCACCGGACTCGCCACGCAACGTTGCGTGGTGACGTCTTTCGCGCCCACTGGAATCGATAAGGGAATCCTTTGCAAAATGGCCAAACGATTCCAAGGAATTGAAACACTGGGAACCGGTTCTCAACAAGAACCGGTTTTCGATTCCCATCCCTAGCAAGCAGTCTAAGATAAGACAAGCAAGTTCTATATCAATTTCATCTCCATCATTTAACCATTGAACACACCTATAATATGTTGTCGATTCCTAAAAAAAAAAAAAAAAAAAGCAAAATACTCACATGATCTGTCAACCCTAGAGATTGGTAAGTGTTGTTTTGAAAGAAATGGGTTTTCACATTCACTTGATACACTGAAGGAGTTTGAGGCCTCATCCGTCGTATTCTTCAGATTCGTACTTGGACTTTTTTAACCACAGAGTCATACATTTGTGAAATACACAGAATGGGGACAGACATTCCTGTGCTAAAGCAGCAATTGCCTTCATCAAAAAAGACCTCACCTGAATGCCGTCATACTGAATGTTGCCCAAATCTGTTTATTTTGCTCAGCATCAAGGTTACTCATATCATAACGCACCCTGATCCCACCATGGATGCTGGATTTTTAACCGCGATAGCAGATTGGATGGTCCCTCCCCTCCCCCCAAAGACAAAGTGTACAGGATTTCCAAAAAGAATTTCAGGTTTTGATTTGTGAGAACACAGTTTCCTACTTCACATCAGTCCACCATGAAAGAGGCCCAGAAAAACTGGTATCTTGACATATGTTTTTTGTCTGCATTGTAGAGTTTTAAAATTCATTGTGATAAAAATTGTTGAGACCGATGCAGTAGTTTCCACTTCAGAATTGTGTCAGTTTTCAACACAGCATCACCTGAATGCCTGTTCAGAACTGGATTTTGGCATTGATTATGTCATGCACTGTGAATGTTGAAAAAGTACAATTCTTTGCAATAGTGTTTTTATCAAATCTTTATCCCGGGGGAAGCCCCTCAGAGGGCTGTGCACACATATCCTGGAGTTAGTTATCAAGAAATGCAAAAAGTAAAAAAAAAAATTATGTTTTTATCAAATCGTTGAAAAATCAGCCCACAATGTCTTGGAGTGATGAGCCTCCCCACATTTTCACATCTGCTCGGCACTCAGTCTCTTTGGGAGGCTCTTTTCAGGGTTTTATTTCAAATCATGTCACCAACTTGTTGCCAGTTAATTTAATTAGTTGCAAGATGACTCTGACCTTGAGAATTAACTTCCTGCGAGTTGAAATCAACTCACTCTGAAAAATAAATTCTCTTTGACCAGATCTTTTACCCAGTATTAAGTATTATGACTCAACTTCTTTCTTGATGTTGCAAAGTCAAATGTAACTCTAAAGTGAATCTGTGTCTCACGTTATGACATGATGTGTTTTATTTAACAGCTATTTTGTTTAATACTTTGTTTCCATTAAGTACTACACATTATTTTGTCACATCACAAGTGATAACACACCTAAATCAGCAAACATGCATGAAATATAACCCATTCACCTCTCAGTTATATAGCCAACAAGTACATATTAAGAGGGACTTTCATACCATGGCTGGACTGCCAATCATAATTGGAGCACGAGACACATATACGCATCAAAGCACCCGTGCTGTTGTGGAGCGCACTGAGCTGAAGACCAGGTGGGTGTGTCTCCATACAGCGGGGGGGCAAACTGCTCTATAGCCCAGAGAAAGCATGATTAATTTGCACAATATTGCCATGAACGAGGGTCTCCTACTACCTGAACCAGCCCAGGCAGACCAGAAGGTGTGGTGCCAGAAGACCCCCCTCATGGACCGCCCCATCAAAGAGCCATCATGATGAGGCAACAGCTGAGAGCACGGCTTTAGTTGCAGTCATCGAGCGCCTGGCCATGGCGAGACGTTTTATTTTTTAAGCTATTTTCATATTAAACCATTTATTTTTTCTTTTTTTTTTTTATTTCGGTGACATTACGAACCACAGGTGACATTGAATTAACAGCACTCCTAATTGCTTCCCATTTCTTCGCTTTAGCAGGTCCCGTAATTCCACTGCTGACACTGCTAAAAATGACAGATTTTCCTTTTTGGATCTCTGAAAGCAGAACTTCAGTCTCAGAGCGCCTAAAGTTGTTCTTTTTGCGCCTTGACGCCATTCTCATGACTCAACACTCAACACTTCCTGGCACAGAAGAGAGGAAGCACAGCCTTATATGGTATCATTTTGGGCGTGGAGTATGCAAATTTACTATCCTCGTGAACTTAAATACGCACGGGTGGGATTCATCATTTACGCAGGTCATTTACTCACTTTTTCCGAAGTTAAGAGCGTTTGTTGAATCTGACGTGGCGTGTTCGTACGAGACCTTACGAAAAAAGTGAGAGAAATTTAGAATAAAAATACGAAAATGTTCTTGCATGAGGCCCAATGACACTGACGATTAAAGGCACTTAGTTCACTCTCTGCAACCATGTCTGATGACAGATTGCAACATTGTTCCCTGGAAAAATGTTTATTTTCACAATGAAAGTTTAAAATAATTGTCCAATAGCTACACAATTGTTCTGTTCTTCACTGCAATACAGCTCCTGACAACCTGCTGATGAAGTTTCCACTGCTGTAACAAGACTGTGCACCAGTAGTGATATCTACATATGCCATCCTTGAGTAGGCCAGAAAGTCTATATTAACGGCTTATTAGTGGCATCAAGGGAACATATGATGGGGGACATATAGGGGCTACTAGTCTCCATAATTACCAGGAACTCAAGCAAATTGTTGATATGTGGCTTAACAACCTCATAATCAGATGGAGAGATGCGCCTATTGCGTTGAAGAACAGAGACATCATCCAAAAGAGGGATCTCATGGGAAATCAGGTCAGTGCAGCCCAAGTCGCCATCATGCACTATAAAGAGGTGTGCTTTTCAAGAGGAGACCTGACATTCACCTGCTCTTCAGCTGGCAAGGGAGATAGATCCAAGGCATCAATCTGCCCCTGTTCAGAACCAGAGACAGACTGGGATGTTACTACGGCCACGCCACAGGGTACCTCTATAGCACCAGCATATGTTGGCCATCACCTGGGGTCTACTTTTGACACCATACTGAAGATATACCCTCACACTCCCATCGCCTGATCGCCTCACTCCTAACCAGCACTATGTAGCAGTGGGCTGTCTGCACACAAACTGCTTTAGCTCATGATGTAATACACCATCTACAACACGCTCGGTGAATCGATTGCACAACAAATCTTCTGCATTGGGAAAGGCGCTAGGGAATGTATCAAAAGTCAGAGCACAGATTCGTCAATCTGTGACTCATGAGAGCAGGTTTCTGTCCTTGCAGCAGCAGATTCCAGAAGTTGTAATCGTTAACTTGAGGCGCTAACAGAAAATGAACAGAAAAAATAAATAAATACAAGTAAGTGGCGGATGATGAGTTGTCCACTGTTATTCTATTTATATAAATATAAATGCACATATTTATGAGTATGTTTTCTGTGCCCTCACATTCAGAACAAATTTTCTCTGAAAATGAATGTATTTGTGATTTATATTCACAAAGGAAAATTTAGACACACTAGTTCGGATTTTTGCTTTGAATGTTCTCATTGTCTCATTGTATTCTCCAAGTTGTCACATCAAATCTACAAGTTTGTGCATTTGAAACAATTTACCTTCATATTGAATACCTTCGTAACAACCTGCACATGCAGAAATCCAGCATTGAGAGCCCTGTGGTTTTCCCAAAACTCCGGATTTTTTTCAACTGTAGATAAGTATTATTTAAAAAAAATCTAATTACACTAAAGTTAAAACGGCAGCACATATGCTCCTATGTTAAATTGACTTGCAGAAAGTGTTGTTAGTTGCAAATGTCAGTTCTGATTTTTCTAGTTCATCTCCAGCTCACACACCAAGCCAAATTTCCAGTCAAAGATGGCGCTAATTATTTCCCCCCCCCCCCAAAAAAAGAGCTCGGCTCAGCTCTTTTTCTCCCCACTGCTTTTGAAGGCTGCTATTCAAGAGGGCTGTTGTGAATGAGAGTGTGAGATGGAAGGTGTGTGTGGTGTGTGTGGATACACTCCCATCTCCCTTTTTCAGTGGTCATTTTTCTCTAACCCCTCAGTAATTATGATCAACAGAGTATTCACAGTGTGCTAGTGCAATCAGCAGCGTGACGCAGCTGCCTGTTCATCCCGTCCACCTTGGCATAATGTGGTCGATTTCAATGGGATTCAGGTGTTAGCAGAAGGCAACAATAGAAGTAGATGAACATGGCACTTTCACCTCCCCAATCAACTCCCATGGTGATGTCTCAGTCATTCATTTGTGTGGAAAACAGAGTCAAAAAGTGTGGCTAAAAACACCCTGAGGTGCTAGAAATGAATGGAAATCAATGATCAAGGAGTGGCGGGAGAAGTTACAATTTTAGAAGCACGTTAAGCTTTCAGCGGGGTAGTGTTTTTACCCATTTTTGAATGTAAAAAGTCCAGAGTGTTTGCATTTCAGATCAAGCATATATGTACACATATACAGTATATATATACATAGCAGAATATTTTTCAGGTTTGTTTGAACCAGCCTGCTCTTTGATAAAAGAAAATAAGAAACAAGATTGAGGAGAGAGGGTCACGGCTGGCGTAGAGATTGGGGTTACAAAGTGAATGTTGTATTGCATCTCCCTAAGGCCCTGTAGGCAGCTTGTGGCTCCCAGCTTTATGTGCATGCATGTTTAACTCTAAGTGGGTCATAATGAGCATGTACAGTATTAATTTGCTTCTCAGTTAGCCTACGGTGTGCTCGATAAAATATCACCAGTGTCATATTACAGAAATACGCATGCCTGTTGCTTTTGTTTGTCAATCCTTTGATTAGTATCTGCTCTGTATCTGTCCTACACAACTAAATGTCCTAAATAATTGACAGATTAACAACTTATGAAGTCCTAGCTGCTTGGTTTCTCCCGTGGCAAATTGGGACTCATCAAACCAAATTCTTGACAGATACGGGTAATTTTTCTTTTATACTTGAAAAGGGACTAATGCAAATCCATGAAGTACTTTGACGACATCTAATACACATTCCAAAAAAAAAATACAAAACATGCAGAAATGCTTTAGTTTAGTAAGTAAAAGTACAATTATCTCATTAGATACAGTCTTGTGCAGCATGAGACTGCATTAAAAAAAATCCACCAACAGCAGGAGGGTGCTTATCTGATTACAGCATATGCAAATTTAAACCTGCTGAACCTAAAGCTTACTTCATGTGTACACATCTGTCTCAGTGACGCAGCGTAATGAAATCAAAACGACCCAGAGAGACAACCTCTCATCTGGTTAATCTTTCCCCTGAAACAGATTTGACTGTTTTCTTTGTAATTTAGCCTCTTCTGTCGGGACTGTCAGAGTTTTTTTTTTGGAGATGTTAGAGAACAGAAAAAATCTGACACTGTCTGGAAAAAGGTAGAAATGTTTGTGACACTCAGCTGCAGAAATTAGCGTCACTCTGGTTCTATTATGTGCAGACAGGATGTAAAGCAGCGCGGCCTTATTGAAGATAGTGAATGTGTCGTTTTTGCTGCCAGTAATTCCTGCTGAGTGCTGGGCCTGAGCCGAGCTCCTCTATTAAGCCTGATAATTGCAGCCAAAAATACTTCATATTTGTTTTGTTTCTCCACTTTTTTGGTCCATTAAAAGAAAAAAAAACATGAGGACACGGAACAATTAAAATAATGCTTCTAATCTGAAACTTCTCTTCTGAGTGATGACTCTTACTGATGCTGAATTGAATTTTATTGTTTTCCAGATGAGAAAAGAAACCATTGTGTGGTGAGATCCTAAAGCCATGAGCTTTTTAAGCCTCATTATCCTTTTTATTCAGGACAGGTTTTTATACAGCATTTCTAATTACATTGTGTGTGTGTAGCGTGGTGCAGAGTGAAGAGTGCCTCCACTACACATTTAATTTGTTGTAATGATTTTTGTTCTGCAAAGAGCAAAAGTAGGTAAACTTATTTATTCCCGTTCGCCACACACAGCTTCTTTCACATTCACAGGTGTGTTCTCGTTCTCTAATAACATCAGCACCAACATCAAAACAAATAATTATGTATTTTACATCACTATTCAAAAACCAGTTTCATCAAGTACATTCACTATCAACTTATTTCTGAAATACACAGTCAGTCAATCACGTCTCCCAAACATTGTCATATTAACCAAATTAATCATGTATCTATTTCTTAAACCATGAACTAAACATGAGCAGCGCGAGCTTTTAAGATCAACTTCTATTCCTCTCCAGCTTAACGGGCGCTCGAGGTTGCTAGGCAACCAACACTAACCACCAGGGCTGGACTGGCTATCTGGCCGTTCGGGCATATCCCGAATGGCCCTCCCGCGATTTAGGCCCTCCGGGCCCTCCGAGGGCCGTAAATAAAATATACATATATTATATTTTTTATTGACTGCGACGGTAAAAAAAAAAAAAAGACACGTCGGGGCCCATTGGATGTTTCTCCTGACGCACAGAGCGCTAGTCCAATGAGAATGCCTAACGTTGTCAAAGGCCCGCCCCTCCCTACAGGCCCACTACCCAAGTCATCATCATCAGTATAACCCCAAGTTTAGCTGTCTTCACTTGGCTATATTCGGCTAAAGCTCTGGTGGAAAGAGGACGCGAAATGGAGAAACAAAAGAGTGGCCATGACAAGCGTAAGGAAAAGAGAAAAAAAACTAAAAGACGACGCAGTAAAATGCGCTAAAATCACCGATATGTTTTTTAAAAGCACAAGCTCGAGCTCAGGTTGGGGCAGTGGGGCCGCCGGTACATCAACGAGCGCACAGGTGGTGGAGATGAACAGGAGGAGGAGGCGGAGGTGGTTGTTCCAGCTGGGGAACCAGAGGAGGAGGAGACGGAGATAGGAGACGTGACCCAGCAGGGAGAGATTGAGGTTAGAATTCATCTCAACACACCCGCTAGCCAATGCAGTGTAGCTATTGGGCGCTTCGGCGTTTCGTTTCCCATTGCCTGAAAGTTTGAAACCGAGACCAAGTTGTCATCCTGACTTCATCAAATCAGTCACAAAGATACCCATTTGGTATAATTTTTTGGTTTTGCTGTAGTGAAAAAAATGACGTGCCCGAGAAAAAAAATACACAGACATAAGCACTATCTTAGGCTCTTTTGATCAGTCTGCATTACAGTTTATGCCTGGGGGGCGGGGGTTAACATTCCATTCAGTAAGCTCACTGACAGTATCTGTGGACTGGAGCAATTTTGAGCAATAAATAAAATAATTGAACCCAGGAAATTATTACTACATGTTTAATTTGATTCAGTAAGACTTAGAACATACAACAGTGTGTGTGTGGTGCTGGTGCTCCTTTTCTATACAGTGTTGTGTGTGTTGGTGAAATATTGCTTTGCTTATCCCTGGCTTGGGTCTGTGGGACCCATTTTCAGGTTTTGCTGAAGGAAAATGGTATAAATACTTTTTTCACAATGAGATTCACTGGCCAGGGCTCATCTGGAAAATAAAGTTAGTTATCCTCCTCTCTCTATCTCTTATCCTCAAAAACAAAGATACTCACAACTTCACAAGCAGGGTGAAGGGAACATGTGGGTGCACAGCAGCTTTTTTCCCCTCCTTTAGTCCCAGGTCCACTGGGCCAGAATATCTTCTATGTAACAAAAACATGAACACCTTACAAGGATTAAATGAAGGATTAATGATAATTAGACAGAAGTAACATAGTGACATCTCACTGTATGTGTGTGTGTGTTTGTGTGTGTGTGTATATATACATATATATATATATATATATATATGTATATATACACACACACACACACACAAATGCGCTCTGGGCCCTCAGTGATCAAAAAGTGCCCGGGCCCTTTTCAGATGCCAGTCCAGCCCTGCTAACCACTGGCTAGCCATTCTCAATACGTTACGTTCGCTGAACAAGTAACGTTCATAACCAAAATCACAAAGTCCAACTGGGATTATAAAGTATCACATAAACACTGTCATATTAACCAAATTAATTATATATCTATTTTAAGTTATTTATTTCTTAAATCATAAACTACACATGAGCAGCGCAGATCGACTACTATTCTCCAGTTTAACGGGCGCTCGAGGTTGCTAGGCAACCAACACTAACCACTGCCCAGCCATCCTCAGTACATTACGTTCGCTGAACAAGTAACGTTTATAAACAAAATCACGTTAAGTCCAACCGGGATTATAAAATACCACATAACATATTCACACATCAATTACACCCTTCTAACCCTCCCTTCTTACCTGCAAAGAGCAAAAGTAGGTAAACTTATTTATTCCCGTTCGCCACACACAGCTTCTTTCACATTCACAGGTGTGTTCTCGTTCGCGGAACGTATTCCCGCGAGACTTCCCTTTGTCCCTGAACACACAGTGTAGCGAACGAGCCCTCTGCTGGTAAGGGTTAGACACTGCATGCCGATTGCTTGATGACCATATTTTACACTAAATAATAACAACAATAAACTAATCTCCTATCTTATCACAAAACACCCAGACTATTTTCACCACCCTGAACATGAGCTGTCCAAAATGGGAAATCAAATTAACTATGGCTCTGTATGCCACATGTGCGTGTGTGTGGTGTGTCTGCATGTGAATGCGTGCATGTGGCTGTGTGTGTACATCTCATGTGCACTATGATGCAGTAGTGAGTAAATTTCATATCAAGTGTGGAGTTTTTATTATACAAGCCCAATTTCCAAGTTACATTTGACATTTAATTATTCAATTGCAATGATTTCAAGTGTCTTCATTGACCAACCTGATTGTCTATGGAAAATGTGAAAATAAAAATAAAAAATCAATGCCAGCAGTACACTCAAAAAAGTAAGGAGAGGGTCCAATGAAGACATCAAAGCTCAGTAACTGTTATCCACTAAATTCTCACACTTATCCTATTCAGGAATCAAGCAAAAATTAAAAAAAGGCATACAACAATAAATGCAGAGTTAGAAAAAAATCAACTTGAGCATTTTCTCATATTGAGATTACAGAGTGATGAATCATTTAAGGTGTAATTCCATCCCATTTCCCCAAATAAATCTTGAGGTGTGCAACAGCAAGGGGTTGACACCGTTGTGTTTTTCATTTCAAGATTCTCCACACATTCTATAATGGGGATGAGTCAGGGCTGCAGGTAGGTCGGTCCAGCACCCGTACCCTCTTCTTCCAAAGCCTTTGCAATGTGTGCAAAATGTGGCCTTGGAGGGTCTTGTTAAAGATAAATTGAAGTCCCTGGAAACTATGTGGTCTTGAAGGAACTATATGCAGTTCTACAGCCTCGATGAGCTTTTCTGCATTAATGCTGTGATCACAGAAGTCTAAATTAGTTTGCCAAGAGCACTGATACGACCCACTCCCACTGCAGAGCATGGCTTTTGAACTTGTTCAGAGCCTAACAATAGCCTGGATGATCCTCTTCATCTTTTGTGTAAGTTTCTTCCAAAATAGATCTGGAAAATGAGAGGTAACAAAGAAAGGCTTGACAAAAGTTCCCCACAGTAATCCCTAGGTTATATCAGCTATTGATGAATGTTCCCTTTCACCTTAGACACTGAAATTCTTCCAGATTCATTGAAAGGTTTAATAATATTCTGCACTGTAGAGGAGGAAATATGCACAGCTCTTTCTTTGAGAAGCATTGTTTTCAAACAGTTCAGATTGATCTTGTTCACAGTTTGCCCATCTTTGCTCCTCAAAGACGCAGCCTTTCATAGATACTGCCGTGGTAAAAATCATTTTTCACCTCATTGTAAGCCCTAACTTGTCACCATCCAATCTTTTCTGGGATATGTTGCAGGCCTGAAATGCAAGAATGGTTGTATATGAGCGAATGAACTGAGGTTCATAAGACAAAACGTAAAATATCGGTTTGTTTGTACTGTCTGCAATGAAATAGAAGTCCAACCAAATGCAGCATCCCAGCCTTTTCAGATTTAGGATTGTAAAAGTCTTACAAAATTAGTTACATACACGAAAAGATTACACACTAAAGTTTATATATGTCAGTTATTGGAAAACTGCTGTAAATTGACAGTTTTAGTCCATTAATCCATTTAGACCGGATGCAATGTTTGTGCATCTCCCTCTCAGACCTCGCATCATATAGCTTTGGTATTTTGAAGACTCAAACTATTTTTTCTTTTTCACTTTTTTTTCTTTTTACTGAGAAACAGGGTATGGTCTAGCCTGGCTGACGCGTCCACAATCTCGATGAGATGGTGGTCTGGGAACTAGGTGTGCGTTTTCTCGTATTTGAGGCGTGGTTTACGAATGTCTAGAGCCGTTTATTGGGCGCTACGAATGTCTATCAAATGACGTCAGGTTCTTCCCATGCTGCTTTGCGCGCGATTCATAGCCAATTGTATCACTTATACCAGATGACGACAGAAATTCGACGAGGAAGAAGAAAAAAATGGAAAATAAAAGTAAACTTGCGCTCTAAGCTACTTAAATTGACAACAAAGTAGGCCTATATGCTGTATTCTACATTCATTTTTATGTTGTAGAGTTGTGAATTTATTTTAATAATGGAGAAATTGAGCAGCCTTGCTTTGTTGTCTACAGTAGTAGATCAACCCTCATCTTACTTTGAAGCTCCCAGCTCCCAGAAGTGATGTCAACGAAGCTTTAGCAGCAGAAAAGCTATCAGGCTTGTGTTGATAATAATAAACTCCTGGACTATGTACAAACTTCAAAATGCATCGATTTGTGGGTACAGACCATATTTGTACTACTGTAGAAGTTTGGTGTCATGACATGTGATTTTAGTGTGGTAATTTTGGAGATACTGCCAGGGTCCGTTAGCGCTTGTACTAAGCTATTCGGGATAACTCAGTAACTCAGCTGATGTTCAGCCTAGATCGAAAAAACTTTGGGTGTGCTACTTGGCTGGATGTCACGGTTCAAATGACCCCAGGGTGAATCTACTCCGAAACACTTTCTAAGGCTGCATTGAACGGTAACGTTGTGTCCGCTGCCATGTTGGATTAACGCTCTACAAGCTTCAGTGTAGCGCATAGACGTCGTCATCGTCTTGCTGCCCCCGCCGTTCTGTGATTGGTTCCCAAACTCTGGCAAAAATAAGGGCGGTGGTTTCCAGGCTGACTTTGCAGTGAGAATGAAATCGAGCGCAAAGCAGCATGGGAATTCCCAGGCTAGGTATGGTCAGTAATTAACCATAAATGTATATGTTTATGGTTTAAATGTTTTCAGTTTGATTTTCCTCACTTGCTAGACTTGTTTTTAATCCTACAGTTATGGTGTACTTTTTTTTTGTTGCGCTTTATAAAGATAAATATCAAAGCATTCCATGGGAATAGCGTTGACTAGCCTAGGGATGCTAGTTTTCTAGCAGAAGATTTCTAGTGATTGGTGGCATCAGTTACATATCCAGGGGGTTGCTGAGACAGGCATGTGAATTACTTACTGGCAGAAGGAATAGCTGAGCTCAGTGAGTAGGTGACCCTTGTAGAGCGATAAGAGATCCTGAAGATCTCCAATTTACCACCACCAGCCTTTCTACAGATAATTTAGAGGCTTTCTTCAGTATACACCTCAGTTCATTCAGCCTCCCCGTGGTCTGATTTTTGACATACACCCCCCTGCGCCCTACGTTAAGGGCACAGCAGAGGTCCTAAGAAATCCTGACACTTTCTAGCAGCACTGATGATGACTAAACCAATATTGATAATATGAATTTCATACGTCATCTGGATACATTCTTAACATGTTGTAATTGTAGGCCTTGAAGACAATATATAGTGCTAATACTCAGAGGACTTAGAGAGTAAAACATTTCAGATGGTTTTCCATCACATATCCCTTCTTTTCTTTCTCGAGGAGAACTAAAAATCTAAAAATCTAAGTTTTTAACCCGTGTGCCTATTTATTGATGACAGCTGTCCACGAATTAGTTGTGGCACCAAACTGATCATTAGTCAGCCACAACAACTTTGTGGCAGTTTCTTGATAAAAGTCCATGAAAATGTGAATGAGCTAGGTTGAGCACCAGCCTCAAACATTTAGAGGGTTTTTCAAAGCACACCATCACAGAATTATAACTGCTAAGGAAGCCCCAAGGGTACTTTGTGTTAACGAAAGGGTAGCTTACGTATCATCTTTTGTGGATTCATGGATTATTTCTTAGCAAGACAACGACCTTACAAAGACGACTTCTTTTTCAAAAAAGGAGTAATCACCTGGAAGTAAACAACATCTATGTGCTAATTGTTGAGCTAAATAATTATAGGGATTAGACTCAGATGAAGCATATTGTAGAGCGCTGACCTGGATGAAGGTAGAGACTCGACCTCTGGAGCCTTGAAGTTCGTTGTGATGATGGAGTTCAGTCAGCAGCTGGTGCAGATCTTATTTAGATGTTCCAGTCAGGAGGTGGAGATGGAAGAAAGAGGGTTGAACAAATAACTAGTGCATGATGGTCCCAAGGACCCATTGGTTGCATTGTTGTAACAAAGTGTACATTAATCAAGTATTTCATTGACAGCGGAATCATGGAAAGTGGAAAGATTTTGCTTAGAGTTTTTTTCTAAAAACTACCTAAGTAATAACCTTTAGTTTCATGTGTGTAGCTCATCAAACAAATGTGTTCACTAAAACAAGCCTTAACTAACCCAACACAAATCATTTCCACAGGTTAATGAAGAGCCACATGCAAGTATTATGATCACAACTTGAAATATATTGTTAGAATAAGTGTTGCAAAAGCTAACCTTAAAGATGAAAAAAACTTCTTGGCAAAGACCAGGCAGTAATCCTTATAAATCCTTATAATTATAGTTTTAATTATAAAAGTGAGTAAGAGCTGAAATATTGTTTCATTTTGACATGAAACTCCCAGGATGACCCTGACCAACACCCTATTTCAATTCTTTATTAGAGCTAAGACAGCTGAATATCTGAGACTTCAACTTATCAGAACATCATACCCACACAAGAGGGTATAATCTTCTTTCTGGAACAGTAAACAATTCATTTGAATAGGCAAGGTGCTCGCAGCTCGATTATTCCATTGTAACCCCAACAAGAACCACCTCTTCTAGAACTGCAACACAAGAAGGTGAATTAACTGCATTATTCAAGTGACCACTGTCATATGAAGTGTCTTAGAAATAGCCCTGCCCCTTTATTACCGCGAGTATACATGAACGGGGTCAGGGAGACGCACTGAGTGCAGACAGAGTCGCTTGTTTGTGTTCCAAGTTTTATTAAAGTTGTGAAACTAAAGATAAGCCTCACGAATATAATTTTACATGCGCCACCCTTCAGGAAACACACACAGCATGTCAAAATGTGGTGTATGGACCATGAGTACTCCATAGCTCCCACATCACATAGCACACAGACAAATACGAATAACTGTAATTTTATACAGTATACAGTTCAGGTTTTCCCTCCCTGATAAATCAACCATGCTGTGACACCCCCTGACTACAGTGGGGATGTTAGATAGATGGGTAAATGCAAAGTGGCACTCTCCCTCTGACCGTTTTAGAGGCAAAAAAAATCACACTCGACCCACTTTAGAGAAGGATTACTGTCTGCTACAGTGACTTCATGAGAAGCAGCAATAACAAATAATATTTGTGAATTTCAGTCTTTTCAATGACACTGAATTGAAGCTATTTAAAAGAATGTGACTGGTTGTTACTGTAAACTGGTTCTGATTTCTGGTATTTAACATTTGTGGAAACTGGATGTAAAAGGAGATGTTTTTTGTAACCCTTTGTAAACAAAGAACAATATGCTGTAAATTACATTCAGAAGGGAGTTTATGACACAATCCTGATTTGTAAAATTTACTTATTGAAGAAGTTTGGATAATCCTATGACAAGATGTCAAAGACACAAACAAAATGTTTGTCCTCCATGGGTGGATGTTTTCACTGCTCTCATTGCAACCCTTCAGGGGCTCTCACATTACTCAGTGGGTACCTCTCTTATTTTGATCATTGTACAATTGACCTTTACAGCCTCTGCTCTCTTTGAGTCTTATTGATTTGCTCTTAAAAAGGAATGTTAAACTTCTTTTTTTTTTACCATGTTCCTTTATTCATCTCAGTGTTTTTTAGGGACCTGCATGGTAAGGTGGTCTTGCTCTGACTGATTCACACACCGAAGCGTTTGTGTAATGATTTAAAAAATGACAAAAAGCAGGATGCAGTAACAGAGTACTCAAGAGAATGATCCAAATAATATAATTCTCTCAAAAGGACTGTTTATGGGTATCTTTTTTCATGATTCATGAGAGTGTTTCTGTTTCACTTCCACAGGGGCTCAAGCCGATGGACCACAATGGGCTGTCAGATCCTTATGTCAAGCTACACCTACTGCCCGGCGCCAGCAAGGTTTGTCCCATGTGAACTGATAAAAAAATAAAAGGGGGTGGGGGGGGGTCAGCATTGTATTTTCTTACTTTCCATGGCTGCATTACTAGCATGACGGATTGTGCTACTCTTTTCCTCACTGACATTGGTGAGTGTTGACCTACCTTTGGATTTACTGACAATAAAGTTTCCTTTTTCAGATTAGCTTGGATGATTAGCAATTAGGACTGCAGAAGCAGCTGGAAATATCCCAACTTAGATTCAGTTTCAATTTTTTTATTCTTCTGACCACAAAACAGTTCTCAACTTTGCCTCAGTCCATTTCCAGCGAGCTTTGGCCCAGAAAAGACGGCAGGGAATCCGGATTATGTTCGCATATGGGCTCTTCTTTGCATGATCAAGCTTTAACCTGCATTTGAAAATGGAACTATGAACTGTGTTCACAGACAATTATTGCTGGAAGAGTTCTTGAGCCCATGCAGTGATTTTCTACAACATAAACTGTTCACTATTATTATCATTATAATGTGTGTTTTTAATGCAACGCTGTCTGAGGGCCCAAAGATCACAGGTATCCAGTATTGATTTGACACTGACTTAAGTTTGTTTTAAGTCTCTAACAAATAAAGGAAACAATGGAGCTCCTGAGATAAATAAAGAAAGGAGCAATAAATCATTGTTTTAATAGGTGGAAGACCAGGAAGCAGGAGTGCATAGCTCAGAAGGAAATTATGTTGAAGGTAAAAGTAACTGAACTGCAAATGTTTTTCATCCGAACTGATTCTCGTCTTATTGTTTGATGGTCACACCTCATACACTTATACACTAATTATATTCTGCAGAGAGCTATCGTTGTTTTTCTCAGGGCTTTAAAGAGACACACATGAGGAGAAGCCTAATAATCTGCTCATGACTTAAGGAGCACAGAAGTGGATGTATTTCAATCATTGGAATAAACATCAGCCAACTGACCTTAACATATCCAGTGATGTGCTTTAATTGTAAAGACCTTGCCTATTATGATGAGGCTTTGAGCCCAGCTCTGGTCTGTGTCGCGTAACAAGTGGTTGAACAGAAGGAATTTTTTTTAAATGTTGCTGAAGAGCTCTTGAAGCTCACAAGGGCATCCATGTGTCAGATATCAGCTGCCTCTTTTCTGAGAATTACTTCACAAATGCACGCGTATGAATCAAAAAGTAAATAGTTTAAAAAATGACTCACTGATTGTTTTGTAAGACAGTGAATTCTTTAACGTGGTTTGTTTCTGTCTGCAGAACTTCAGGATTATTTCTTTTCATTAAAGTCCTTATAGATGCTGTGAATGATTGTGTTCCAAAAAGCAGCTTAATGAAAGCCAAAGCTGTCTGATAATCCATCCACCTGACATGCACCTCCCTTTGTTACAAACTTTTTCAAAGTCTGCTTTATTGATTTGAGCTTTGCAGTTGTTTGTATCTGCTCTCAACACAAAGCTTTGGCTTGACACCTCTTTTAGACACGTAAAAAGTCTGACAGTTGTGGAAAAATGCCATGAATAAGGGTTTGAAGATTTAACAGTATTATGCAACCAGAGGTTGTATAGCTAAATTTAAGCGGTAGACCCTTTTATGCTGTACACAAAAAATATAATGGTATTATGAAAAAGCTTTTTCAGGGGACAGACATACAGACTACAGTATAAGGTTCTTCAGATCCAGGGATGGGAATTGATAAGATTTTTACGATTCCAATTCCATTTTTGATTCTGCTTAACGATTCGGTTCTTTGTCGGTTCCCTTATCGATTCTCATTTGGAGAAAAAGGACAACAAACCGGTCGATTAGCATCAACTTTGTTTAGTTTAGAAGTAACACGAGTCATGACCTTACAAACCCAACAACGCTGAGGTCCACATTGGTCTATCATGGCCTGGGTAATTTAACTCTTCCTGCTCTGGTGAAAGGAGAAGCTGGAGGTAGAGGTGAACTGGGGGTAGTACCACCAGCCTCTGGCTCTGAGCCAGTCAGGCTCTGTCTCTCATGATTTCATCTAAATGTAATGCCTGAGAAGGCATTCATTTAACCTTAACCATTACTAACAGCAGGTTTTACAATCAGGCAAATGGCGCTAACATGATAGGCAGTGTTTGTTAGTTAGTTAGTTACCTGCAGTGTTAGCCGAGGACATGCTAACGTTGCTAACGTTGCTGCTGGGTTCAGATTCACCAATGTTAGTCCGGAGCAGATCGAAAACGCGACATTCATTCATAGTTATTGCATGTTGGTAGTATTTCCTCCCTTTGGTGAAATATTCACTTTGCAAGTTGCCCTGTTGTCGTCTTTTTTAGGGATGTGTAACCAAACTTTCGAGCGTTTGTACTGCTTGGGCGCCATGTTTACTGTTGACTGCTGGCTGGACTGGACGCTGCGTGGTGACGTCATTCGCGCCCACTGGAATCAATAAGGGAATCGTTTGCAAAATGGCCAAACGATTCCAAGGAATTGAAACACTGGGAACCGGTTCTCAACAAGAACCGGTTTTCGATTCCCATCCCTATTCAGATGTGAAATATGTTCCGTCACCTGTGAGGGCACTAATGGGTGTGGACTTGGTGATAAGATAAGATAAGATTCGCCTTTATTGTCTCTACAGGAGAGAAATTTTGCGTGGGCATGAGAAGGTGTGATTTACAATGAACGAACAAGACTTAGACACGACTTAGGTACCACAGAGGGAACACACAAGAAACATACAATATATGCTGAACAAGGAAACATGTAAACATAGATACACTGTAGCCTAGTTTGCCTACAGCCATAGCCCCGCAGCAGACAAGGTGTATATGTGTATAACTAACATTAATGAATTCCTGATCACTTCATATATGCGGAAACTGATGGTGTTTTTAAAAGTGTCACCGCTTGTTTTCCTGAAATTTATGGATTAGTGGGAGTACAAAGATGGAGTTGCAAGTATAAGCATGTAAAATCTGGAGGTGCACCGTTAAAAAGTGAAACAGCCCCTGTCCTGAGCACTGCCGTGAAACGGTGGTGCAATAACTATCACAAAACACATGGAACAAGACCATAAAACAAATTAGCAGTCTGCCCGCTGCTGCTTTCAATTGGACATTCATTCAATGACTTGAGTTTAAAGGGAAATCTCCCAAATGTAGATATCATCTTTGATAATATCCATCCAACAGATACAGAGCGAGAAATCTCAACAACTACAGATGTATTAGTATATCAACAACAAAAAAACCACTCTGAAATCTCTGCTTATGACAGTCTGGCTTCAGGAAATGTTTGTGTGCTTTCAATTCTGTAAAGAATAAAAAATGTGCATTGCTCAGAAACCTACGCAAACTGAGCAACCGGGACTTCATTTAAAATTCTTATTTCAAAGTTAATGCCTTAATTCTCTAACAAAACAACATTTAAACATCTGTCTTATGTGGAACATACGACTTTAAAGGTGGGGTAGGGGATCTTTTTCTGGAGCATTTTTTTACATATTGCTTGAAATACTCTTCACACCCCCATTGCAACCAATTAATTAAAAGTTTTGACACAAATATGAAAAGTTTAGTGGTCTCTAGAACGTACAATCTAGGAAAAACAGTATCCAATCATTGTGAACGGACCGTTCACAATGATTGGATACTGATGCCGTCTATCAAACTGCAATCTGCTCCTCCCCCCTGTGCGCGTACCCTGCTCCGTGAACGTCCAGAAGCTTGGCAGGAAGCTAAACCAGAGCCAGCTTGGCTAGCACCTAGCATTATTAAACATATAGTTAGCATATACTAAATACTAAATATGGCAACGATCGATGCTTGCTGTCAGAACAGCGCTCGTGCGCGTTCATGTACTCTAGAGGCGTGCCTTCGGGGGGAAAGTGAAGAAAAGGGTTGGGACTTTTTACCTGTGTATTTTCAAAATGCAGCTTCGCTGGACTCAAAATCCAGGATCTCCTACCCTACCTTTAAAAAGTCTGGCACTCACAAATTGATATGTTTTTCATTCCATCCACATACAGAAATGTTAAAGTAAAGGGAGAAATATGCTACTGCAGTTTCCTAACAAGCATACACCTCCAGTGAGTGAACTGCTGCATGGAAACTAAACTAAAAAAAAAAAAAAAAAACTGCATTCATGCATCTGTATTCATCCAAACCAGTAATGCAATTTTATGAACTGGAATTATCCTTCATGACCCTCCACACTCTCATTGAACACCTTCTTAGTTCTATATCAAGCACATAAGGTACACACTTCTTCCTGTTCTAATATTGTAATTTGGAAGTAAACTGTTAGAGTCATTCAAAATTGAGACTTTTCTTGTCTCACTGCTATAAATGTACTGCAAATTTGTTATTTTCTTCCATTTGTAACCATTTCTTCAAATGCTGAAAGAGGTCAAGATGTGCACTTTTTACTGAGTTTGGCTTGTTGCTGTTCCAATTCTCCTGTCCCTGCAGATAAAATGGTGTGTCTTCTGTGACTGGATGTCATGGCAACAGAGTAAGCACTCACATCTTCAAATTGCACTTTCTACGCTGATTTAAATGTAGTTTTTGAACTTTCTAAACAGTAGGCAATTACTTTTTCAGCTCTGACAAATGTTTGAAGTGTGAAAGGTGAAAGGTGTTGTATTTTCTTATCTAAACTCTTCTGACTGGTTTCACTTCATATAAGGGATTTTCCATATTTTGTATGTCCTGTTCTGATGGATGTCACAGTTAATGCCAAACATCCATCTGCTTTCAGCTTAGTAATATGAATTTGTATGAGGTGTCATGGATTATTTGACTAGTAAGTCTAATATAACTCTCCATGAGGCCATGTTGCCTCCTGGCTTTATCTCCTGTCTCAGTGTGAGACCCAACAGGAGCCCCTGCATAACTGCCAGCACAACAAGACGCTGACACCTTCTCCTAGTTCTCTGTCAGCTCGTTCTCGAAATAATCATTAGGCTCGGTCTAAGAGCCTCATTAAGGCCCACTAAAGAGGTCATAAGTTCTGCTTGCACTTTAATGAGAAGTGAATTTTCACGCTCCGCTGCAAAGCCAGAACACAGCTTCGTCCCTTTTGAAATCACAATCGAACACGATGAAAAGCATGTAATTATTCCAGATTAAGCTGTCGAATACTGACAGGAACTGAATAGAGTTAAATGTTGAAGTCGTTGACAGGACCACAGTGTGATGAAGCAAGCCTGACATACGGTGGAAATAACCAAACATCTGTGACTGATATTTGTGAAATCATTGGACTGGAAAATACAAAGTAAAAATAGTTCAGTTATGTGATGCTGGTGTAAAGAAATTGGGAATTTGATGGCAGCAAGATGTCCAAAACGTTGGGACAGGGCCATGTTTACCACTGTGTCACAACCCCTCTTCTTTAACACCAGTCTGTAAACATCTGGGAACTGAGGAGGCCAGCTGCTGGACCTTTGAGAGAGGACTGATGTCCTATTCTGGTCTGCTATAGGATTTTATGAGTCACCAGAAGTCGTGAGACGGTTGAAGGTCTGGACTGTAGCAGGTCAGTCCAACACCTGGACTCTGCTGCTGTTTTCTTCTACAGATCTGGGACTTAACACAATTCTGCATACAGACTATTCCCTTGGTTTTCACTGATGTATCATTTTGTAAAGCCAGAATAAACAAGGGGTTAGGTGTCTGACAGCAACGATGATCAGTATAGATAGCATAAAAGAAGAATTTACCGTAATAATTTAATACCTCGATGAAATTTGAAATGGCATGTCCTACATTCACGGATAATGAAAACGAATAAATGTTTCAGATAAGGGTTTAATTAAAAGGTGCTTTCAAACTGCATCATGAAGCATTTAATCATGGGATTTTGTCTCTGTGTAGATTCTCATACATCCAGGACATCTATTTTAAAAGTGTAGCCAATGCACCTGCACATCAACCATTCTCCCTCCTACACAAGTCAGTCTTTCAGCCTCATTACTTCTCGAGTATGAGGGGCTCTTTAGGCTAACGCTAGTTAGAGAAGGAATCCAGAAGTCCACATGAAAATACTGCAGTAATTGGCCAGAGAGCAAAGCCTTTTTTCCGCCTCTGCAGCTGAAATGATTATGATACCAGTTGTTCAT
The DNA here is from genome assembly GCF_027942865.1 of Odontesthes bonariensis. Lineage (NCBI taxonomy): Eukaryota > Metazoa > Chordata > Actinopteri > Atheriniformes > Atherinopsidae > Odontesthes > Odontesthes bonariensis. Next base: position 4,368,085 of record NC_134521.1, read on the forward strand.
TTGGAGCACCGCCCTTCATCAATGAGCAGCTGGTGGGGTGAATTATCACGACTTTAATGCATGCTGAATACATGTGTAAATTAGATACTCTATCTCAACAGCAAATGCATTCATTCATTATTAATATTTATTCATTCTTTGATTTCTTTCATGACTCAAGTGAAAGTCCAGAGTATTTAATGGTTGCATCATCATTTTAAAGTGATACTCCGGAGTAGATTCAACCTGGGGTCATTTGAACCGTGATATCCAGCCAAGTAGCCCACCCGCAGTTTTTTCGATATTGGCTGAACATCAGCTGAGTTACTGAGTTATCCCGAATAGCTTCGTACAAGGGTTAATGGATCCTGGCAGTATCTCCAAAATTACCACACTAAAATCACATGCCATGACACCAAACTTCTACAGTAGTACAAATATGGTCTGTACTCACCAAACGATGCATTTGGAAGTTTGTACATAGTCCAGGAGTTTATTATTGTCAACACAAGCCTGATAGCTTCTCTGCAGCTAAAGCTGCGTCGACGTCACTTCAGAGAGCTGGGAGCTTCAAAATAAGATGAGGGTTGATCTACTACTTAGACAACAAAGCAAGACTGCTCAGTTTCTCCATTGATAAAATAACTTCACAACTCTACAACATAAAAATTCATAAAAAACATGTAGAATATAGCATATACTTTGTTGTTTATGTTTATGTTGTAGAGTTGTGAAATTATTTTATCAATGGAGAAATTGAGCAGCCTTGCTTTGTTGTCTACAGTAGTAGATCAACCCTCATCTTACTTTGAAGCTCCCAGCTCTCTGAAGTGACGTCGACGCAGCTTTAGCAGCAGAGAAGCTATCAGGCTTGTGTTGACAATAATAAACTCCTGGACTATTTTCAAACTTCCAAATGCATCGTTTTGTGAGTACAGACCATATTTGTACTACTGTAGAAGTTTGGTGTCATGGCATGTGATTTTAGTGTGGTAATTTTGGAGATACGGACCAGGATCCATTAACCCTTGTACGAAGCTATTCGGGATAACTCAGTAACTCAGCTGATGTTCAGCCAATATCGAAAAAACTGCGGGTGGGCTACTTGGCTGGATATCACGGTTCAAATGACCCCAGGTTGAATCTACTCCGGAGTATCACTTTAAGGATCTGAACCATCCAATGCTACTAAACCTTTAATGAAATCCTATAATGACTTAAGATCTACCTGTTTCAGTGTAGTTTACTTACAGCCCTACCAAAAAGTCTACTTCTATCACTCAACTGATATTATGCTTCTTCTCCCAATCCTGCCAATAATCCGCTCAGTAACTCCCAAGAAAGCATGAAAGACTTTGTGACCTTTTCCATCACAAAGTGGACAAGTATGACTTTACTTATCAAATCAAAATCAAATCAAAATCAAATTTATTAATATAGCACATTTCATGTACAAACAATTCAAAGTGCTTTACATAAAATAAAAGCATTGCAGCAGGGAGTGGAAGAAGCATTAAAATACATAAAAGAATATAAAGAGAAACAAATAAAATAATTTGAATTAATTTAAAAAGATAAGTTAAAAGATAGCGTGCAGATTTCATGCATAGACACATGAGAAAAGAAATGTTTTTAACCTGGATTTAAAAATGTCTACATTTGGTGAAAGTATGACTTATTTACAGCCCATTCTCACCAAAAAACATGCAATATTGTACATGTATGAGTCCACTTGTCTAAAACGTACTATTTTCATAATCCATGACAGTAAATTGGGAGATCCTGAGGCTGCCGTTTATTTGTCAGGCAACATTCATAGGACGTGACAGGATTTTTGACGTATGAATACCAAAATACGTAAACCATGATCGTGTTGAACTGTCTAACCATATAGTCAGTAACATGTAGACCCAACCATTTATGTTAATTCTTACCCAAATCATGTACTTTTAACACTCACCTTTTACAAGTGAGAGCACAGTAGAAAATAATGGAATTGAGAGTGGGAGGAGAACAGTGGCGGCTGCTGACTTTTAAAACAGGGGAAGCCCATATTACGCGTTCAGGGTTGTAGTGGCTCGTGCATCCCAAAGCAGAAGATAGCAAAGTTAAAAAGAATTAGTTATAACATAGCTGTGTCTAGTATGACAAGTATGCCCAGCAAATACACAGAAAGAAGGTATAGACTTTGAAGATTCACACAGCAAGGCCAAAATCAAGTATGATGGAATGTAAGGCGGGCCTGTAAATGGCTGGATCTGTGGCTGGATCAGAATCTGTGGAGCATTTTTCCCTGTCATAATGAATACTTAGAGTTTGATGGTGGTGGTAAGTATTCTTAAAAAAGGTAACATTTGTGAATGGGCAGCATGAATTCTGAAAAGAAACAACTAAAAGTATTACACAGTGCACCACCTATAAGCTAAGCCTTGAACACACACCCAGGTGGATATATTACAATCGATAACACAGAGCCTAACACTCAATCGATAACACTCTCTTAACCACTCAACTTGAACCAAATGCACACTTCAGACTTCATATTCACTAACACTATTAGACTATTTATAAACAAATTCTGCCCTTCGCTCCTTTTCTAGAAAATGGTCTGTGACCCTGTCATACCAGGTGGTTGTGCTTTCCAAACACTTCACAAGCTTCTTCTCAATGGCCAACAGAGCAAGGCTACTTAAACGATGTTGGCCCATTGTATTGCGCGTGAAAGACTTGACTCTTTTTCAAGCAAGAGAAGCTACGCTCTACTCCAGCTGATGTAGCACCAATTGTTGTCCTCAGGAGAAGTAGAACAGCAGAATGACTATGTTGTACTACAAAAAAAGCATTCTAATTGTTACAAAGGTCCACAGTTTTGTACCCTCAGCCATAATTTCTTCCCAAAAGGAAGATGTGGAACATGATGACAAATCGAGCTGCATCTATATAGGGAGTAGATTGAGGCAAACATAGTGATTGTATCATATTTTGGCTTTTTTTTAATTTTTCATCTGCTTTTTTTGTCTGTTAAATTGCAGCATTTAGCACTGTTGACCATTATAAGTATTAAACGATCTGTCACAAGCTCAGATGGCGTATTTATCAAGAAATTGGTCTGCAAACACAGAACATCATCTTTTATGTGCATGTTTCTGCTCCAATGCAGAATAGTTATTCACCACATCAAAACTTTTTGGTGACTGACTTGTTTAGTTAAATGTTTTCCACAGTAACGTGCACATATAATAAATGTCTTTATGTATGTGGTTTGAAGTGGTGTGTTGCATCTTCATGAGGCAGTTGGCTAATTAGAGAAGATGAATGATTTGCACAAATCATCCAGAGGTCTGGATTCATTCCAACTTTATATATTTGAATTTAGGAAGAGACAAATTGTGGAAAATAATGTAACACACCTGAAATATTGGCTAAAGCCAAGTATGCGTTGATATGTTTTGGTGCACTGATATATATACTGATATATTCGCACAAAACCGGAGATTTATACAACTTCTAATGGGAAAACAATTGTGGAGGATGAACTTTTAAACTTCTTGGTAACAAAAATGAAAACCATGACTCATGATGACATCGTGTTAATGGCAGTGAACCACTTCGGATCGGAGTGGATTGAGAACTCTAAGAGTGTGCTGTTTGAACTCTGCCCAAGTTCTCAGCGAAATGTGTCACACAAAGGGGCAAACAAAGATGTCAGCAATGTTAAAAGCAGCTTGAAGTTGTTAAACGAGGTTGGTGAAAATATTCCCCATTTTGTATCTCATTACCTCGACAAACTACCACCAGTCACTTTCAGTAGCCTGGACGTATCATGTCTTCTTGGTAGAATTGAACACCTCACTGTGGAGATCAGTGTTATGAAGCAGGCCATGTCGATGCAGACAAGTGCCTGTGAGGATCTTCGTACGGTAACAATGGATATAGGACAACGTCTGTGTGCAGTTGAAAAGCTGGACTCGAATGGAGTGACTTCGGCTCAGCCGACTCCCTGCAGGAGTGGGGAAAACCAAGCCCGCGACTCGGAGACGTCTCAGAGCCTGAATTCTGCTACCCTGCTACCTGGCAGGACTGTGAAAGCAGCTGAGGCCGCGACCAGCGAAAATGGCATCGTAATGTCTCCCAACTATGCCCGAGTTCTGAAGGAGGGCCGACAAAAGCATCCTTCTGGAAAACATAGGACTGCTTTGCCGTCTAAACCCAGACCGAACTCTTCGCGAGAGAAGAAGACAGCGGGGATTGTTGGGACCTCTGCTGGAGGTAGCATACAGGCAATAACGACAAAGTCGGTAAGTGTTTTTGCTACTTGCTTTTCACTTGACTTGGAACCTGACGCACTGGCTAGCTACTTGAAAAATAAACTGGGCCGTGATGTGACCTGTGAAAAAATTGACACTGTAAGTGCACGATTTGGATCGTTCAAAGTCACCGCCATCTGTAGGGAGGTTGGTGAAATGTATGAGCCGCAGCTGTGGCCAGAGGGGATTTATGTGAGACGCTTCTTTGAGGCTCGTAAACCCAGGGCTGCCGCAGGTCCAGAGCATAGGGATATGCCGACTGGAAACGGGCCTGAAATGTAGTTAGGATATGCTTGTATGAGGTGCCACCAGGGACATAAATCAGAATTAACTTCCATATACACATGTGAAATTAAACTCTTCCACATACTATCCTCAAAACCTTGCACAAACACTAGTGAAAAGTTCTCACATGAACTAATGAACACATTTACCTCTTATATAACCTACTCAAAAGCTCTCATACACACTACTGAAAAGCTTTCATATATACTAGTGAAAAGCTTTACCTTTCATATATACTAGTAAAAACCTCTCATATACATGTCAAACCTCTCATTTACATATGTCAAACCTCTCATTTACATATGTCAAACTTCTCATACAGATATGTCAAACCTCTCATACACATATGTCAAACCTCTCATACACATATGTCAAACCTCTCATATACATATGTCAAACCTCTCATACACATATGTCAAACCTCTCATACACATGTCAAACCTCTCATACACATGTCAAACCTCTCATACACATATGTCAAACCTCGATCAGGACCCTGTCAAATGCTACAAGGCTTGGGCAGCAACCGATCACTTCAACTCCAGCTCCGGACTCGGTGGATAGCCGCTTAGCATCTCTTTTTCCGTCCTGCCAGCGCAGCATGTCTTTGCCAGCTGCAGGGTCTCCGTTGAAGCCAAAATAAAGTTGAGTAATGCCGCTGTTTGTGTGCGGTATTCAGCGGGTGGCTGAGCAATTGTCGTTTATTTTATTTCATAAAATACCGGCAGGAGATTGCACAAAATGCACGAAGCTAACCAGAATGACTTCTGTTTAAAACTACAACTCCCGGTTTAATAAAACACCTTCCTGTTTCAACTGAAATCCACAAATATTTGACATATGTGTATGAGAGGTTTGACATGTGTGTATGAGAGGTTTGACATGTGTGTATGAGAGGTTTGACATATGTGTATGAGAGGTTTGACATGTGTGTATGAGAGGTTTGACATGTGTGTATGAGAGGTTTGACATATGTATATGAGAGGTTTGACAGGTTTGACATGTGTGTATGAGAGGTTTGACATATGTGTATGAGAGGTTTGACATATGTGTATGAGAGGTTTGACATATGTGTATGAGAGGTTTGACATATGTATATGAGAGGTTTGACATACGTGTATGAGAGGTTTGACATATGTATATGAGAGGTTTGACATACGTGTATGAGAGGTTTGACATATGTATATGAGAGGTTTGACATACGTGTATGAGAGGTTTGACATACGTGTATGAGAGGTTTGACATATGTATATGAGAGGTTTGACATACGTGTATGAGAGGTTTGACATATGTATATGAGAGGTTTGACATATGTATATGAGAGGTTTGACATACGTGTATGAGAGGTTTGACATATGTATATGAGAGGTTTGACATATGTGTATGAGAGGTTTGACATACGTGTATGAGAGGTTTGACATATGTAAATGAGAGGTTTGACATATGTGTATGAGAGGTTTGACATATTTATATGAGAGGTTTTTACTAGTATATATGAAAGGTAAAGCTTTTCACTAGTATATATGAAAGCTTTTCAGTAGTGTGTATGAGAGCTTTTGAGTAGGTTATATAATGTTATTATAATATGGTTAAAATGGCTGGATTATATAATATTATGTAAATGTGTTCACTAGTTTATGTTTAAGTTAAGTTTTCACTAGTGTTTGTGCAAGGTTTTGAGTATAGTATGTGGAAGAGTTTAATTTCACATGTGTATATGGAAGTTAATTCTGATTAACAGATCGAAGGGAAGGTAAGGTGTTGGTACCACCGAAAAAGACATAACGTTGAGAACTCAACCGGTGGAACACGCAGCCGATTGGACGATTACTAAACGAAGCAATTTGGCATCAGACTGAAGCTGTTGATGAAGAGATGAACAGAAAATGAACCAAGAGTTCAGTTGTAATAAAAGTGAGAAATTAAAACAAAATCATCTGCTGACAGCCTGCCTTTTTATTTGAAATTATGGAAGCTGAGCTGCAGTTTTTTGTTTTGTTTTGTTTTTTTAAATGTGAACCTAAAAGGGATAGTTTACCTCTTTTGACATGAAGCTGGATGACATCCCATACTAGCAATATCGTGCATGAACATTCAGTGGGGTTACATGGCACTGAAAGGATCAGATTATTGGCTAAATTACAATAAGACTGAGTTGCTCCTTACTTGAGCAATGGTAATTGTCCTTGGATATATGGCGGTGAATGAATGGAATCATAGGCACAAAGCATGATAGGTGGCGCTGTACCCATTCCAACTTGCCAATAGAGCCACTTCCTTTTGACCTCTTCACCACCAACAACAACAAACTCAGGTATTCGAGAAAATGTTGAACGAAGAGCGAGATGACAACATTTAAAAAAAAAAACTGACATTATTCTGTCTTGGAAAACACTGCTGGTGGAAAACATGATACTGGCTGGTGAAAAGCTGGCAGAATTTGACCTTCCAACGTGACAGTGGCAGGAAGTATTCAGCTGAAGTCGTCCAGAGATTAACAGAGAACACAAATCAACATTCTGGAATCTGGACTTCAGTTCCATCCAGAATCTGTGGTTGGAACCACAGAACAGAAGCCTTCAAACCTGCAGATCATCCCAGAATAAGGTCCAAATTCTCCAGTGGAGGCATGAAGAAAGCAGTCGTGAGTACCATAACATACAATTAATACATTAAAACCGACCTGGACGATAACATTTTGAGATGGACTGAGAACAGAGAGCCGTTGCTCTTTTTTTACTCATCACAAAATCATGATGTCATCACTGATGATGTCATCACTGATGTGACATCACAAGAGATCAGAGCGATTGTGATGTCAGAGATTTCAGAGAAACCAAAAGTATATATATAAGACCTCCTCGCTGCTTTTCCACAGTTCGTCAGTTCATCTGAAGAAACACGTCGAGTTTTTCAAGCATCTTTGAAAGTCACAGCACAGTTTTCACATCGCCTAACGAAACAACACTTAATTACTACCTTCAATAGTAATTTTGACAAGCACTTAGTAACATCGCTTACTTATTATCTTAAAAGGTCATTTTGATTTTAAGTACTTAAAGACAAGCAAAATGAGTCAAACCAAGAAATCATCTCCACTTCAGTGGTGCGACATGGTGGACGAAGATTTACCCGAGGAGTTTTACAACTTAACCATTGATTTTGGCAACGAAAGTAATGAGGAACCCACCACCAACCTGTTGGAAAAACAACCGTCCCAGGTCCCCGAGGATTCCCCGTCTCCTCAATCATCAAAGGACGAAGTGGAAGAAACATCCCAGGTCCCTGCTCCAGCTGTTCCTCCACAGGTCTTGGAGGTCCAGCTCCTGCAGGATCATCACCAGGCCTCTGTAGTTCGTCGCGTCAAGTGCAAGACTCCAGTTTCACAAACCAAGGGGATTCCATCTGACGCCTCTGCTGCCGACCGAGATTACGGATCAGAGAAATCCCACAACTCTTACCAGCAGAAAAATGACGAGATAAACTATCTCTACCATCAGATGGATATTCTAAAAGCAAAGCTGCAGAAGAAAAACTTATTTCTGACAAAAGAGACAGACAGAAGAGTCGCAGCAGAGAAGGCCCTCTTCAACACTAAGGAAAGGCTAATCATGACCGAGGAAAAGCTAAACAATCTGGATGCAAAGCTGCAGAACAAAAACTTACTTCTGATGAAAGAGACAAACAGAAGAGTCGGAACAGAGAGGGCCCTCTTCAACACTAAGGAAAGCCTAATCATGACCGAGGAAAAGCTAAACAACCTGGATATTCTAAAGAAAAAACTGCAGAATAAAAACTTCTTTCTGACAAAAGAGACAGACAGAAGAGTCGCAGCAGAGAGCGCCCTCTCCACGACTGAGGAAAAGCTAAAAAACCTGGAAAACTGTTTGACCTCTGAGCGTCATCTCCGCCAGAAGTGCGAGCAGGAGCTCAAACAGTGCAACCAAGTTATTGCAGAACTGAGTCAACCTTTGAAACCAGCAGTAGCAGAAACTGAATACCAGGCAGTTCTGAAAGAGGTCGAGAACCTGAATGAACAACTGAGAGAACAGACTGCCGCCAACATAAATCAGGTCGAGAACCTGAAAGAACAACTGAGAGAACAGACTGCCGCCAACTTAAATCAGGTCGAGAACCTGCAAGAACAACTGAGAGAACAGACTGCCGCCAACATTAATCTGGCTTCCAAACTAACATCACAGGAGGAGGCAACAAAGACTCAAGAGAAGAAGGTGGCAGATCTCATGAAAGCTGTTGTGCAATCTGTCATCAACAAGCCAGAAGAACAAAGAGAGCTGTACATCATCCCACAACTCCATTTAGATCAGATCATTGTTCCACCAAAGATCCCAACTGTAGAAGAGTCGGCTTCACAAGAAGTATTGAATCTAGAAGTGGAGGAAGTTACCCAAACAGAACCACAAAAGATTCCTGACGAACCAAAGAAGAAAGTTGCACCAAAAGTTGCACCGAAGCCTCCGCGCATGAACAAGAAGACGCCAGAAATCATTGTGAAGAACAACGAGCCTGAAGACATCCAGGAGCAACAAGACACGGAGAACATTCCATCACCGATCGATGTCCAGGAACCAAAGATCTCCGAACCCGTGGAAGAGGAAACAGGACCAGAAACGGCTTCTGCAGACAGACAGGAAGTGGTTCCATTAGACTTGGCTCATCAGGCTGGATCGGACACGGTGCCAGAACTGGTGAGTCAAGTCGAAGTGGAATTAGTCCAACGGTCAAAAGATGTCTCAGAGCCGCCCAAAGGAAATGTTTCCTCTGAAACACACCCCTCCCCCAATCACCGATCGATGTCCAGGAACCAAAGATCTCCAAACCCGTGGAAGAGGAAACAGGACCAGAAGCGTCCTCTGCAGACAGACAGGAAGTGGTTCCATTAGACTTGGCTCATCAGGCTGGATCGGACACTGTGCCAGAACTGGTGAGTCAAGTCGAAGTGGAATTAGTCCAACGGTCAAAAGATGTCTCAGAGCCGCCCAAAGGAAATGTTTCCTCTGAAACACACCCCTCCCCCAATCACCGATCGATGTCCAGGAACCAAAGATCTCCAAACCCCTGGAAGAGGAAACAGGACCAGAAGCGGCCTCTGCAGACAGACAGGAAGTGGTTCCATTAGACTTGGCTCATCAGGCTGGATCGGACACTGTGCCAGAACTGGTGAGTCAAGTCGAAGTGGAATTAGTCCAACGGTCAAAAGATGTCTCAGAGCCGCCCAAAGGAAATGTTTCCTCTGAAACCCCCCACCCCCCCCACCCACCCACCTTTCTGTCTTCTCAAACCCCAGCTGGTCGAGGCGGATGGCCACCCTTCCTGAGTCTGGTTCTGCCAGAGGTTTCTTCCTGTTAAAAGGGAGTCGTTTCTCTCCACAGTCGCCTCAGGCACGCTCAGGACGGGAGATTGGACCGAAAAAGAAAAAGTTTTCAGTGCAATCTGTTGGTTTCCTTAGCTAGGAAATTGTTTTTGAATTGGCTCTATATGAACGAATTGGATTATTTTGAAAATAATTATGATTACAATGAATTGAATTCCAACTGTCTTGAATTGGACTATATTATCTAAGTGCCTTGAGATGAGATTTGTTGTATTTGGCGCTATATAAATAAAAATGAATTGAATTGAATGTAAATTGAAAATTGATATAAAACCTTCTCCATACATCATATTATAATATCAATAAAATATGATTCAAATTCATATAACTTTTGTTCATCTGCATCTTTTCATCAGAACAACTGCCTGAAAGCATCAGTGCATTGTTCTCTCAGCTGTTAACAGCATTAATGTGTCATTCAGATAAGAACATGAAGATATGTTCCTTCACTAATCATCATTGTATTGATTTATGTGTTTAAATAGAATAAATTATAAAAAAAACTAAATTACACAATTACTGTTATCAAAATAAGGTTAAAATGTGATTTTCTTTAAACAATTTGAAATATTGTTGATATCTGATGTGAAATTTGAATATCTGCAGTATAATTCTTACTTGTTATTCATGTTATGGTTATTCTTGCGCTTTTATACATCTACGGTTTGTATTTACTGGTCTCCAGCAATATTTTAAAGTTGAACCAGCCCAGCACCTGGTTCAAGGTGCTAAATAAAGAACTGAATAGTTCCATAAATTAAGAAACTTAAACCTGATACGGGTCACATGATGAATCCGAGAAGGTTGCAAAATGTAAATGTACTTTATTTATACAGCCCTTTACAGACAATCTGTACGATGTACCAAAATGCTTTACAGCAGGTAATAAATAAAGAGAAGAATAAATAAAAACAAATAAAAACAATAAAAGAACAGTGAAAGCAACAAAATATTATATAAATAAAATGACTAAGAAAGAAGGAAAAAAAGGCAATTGTAAAAACGTTTTCGTATTTATATGAGGTGCCACCAGGGACATAAATCAGAATTAACTTCCATATACACATATGAAATTAAACTCTTCCACATACTATACTCAAAACCTTGCACAAACACTAGTGAAAAGCTCTCACATGAACTAGCGAAAACATTTACCTCTTTTATAACCTACTCAAAAGCTCTCATACACACTACTCTATTATTAGCTAAGCAGCGTAAATATATTATAGTCCTACTGAAGCCATCCACGCAGCCATGAAGAACCATCTGCCACCTAACCAGGTTGTGGTTTCCATCAAAATGCCTTTGTTGAGAGATTAAAATAATTTTAATAACCCATGTATATGCCCTATTTGGATACTAAATTAACAGACATTTAGATATCAAAATTGTTTACATTCACCATAATTGATTGGGGCCCTGAACACTGTATATCCTCCTGCTTATTGCATGACGTCGTCTCAATGATCTGCCGATGGGATCTAATTGATGCAGGATCTGTTTGACTCGCCAACGCTGTACTCTTATGCCATGTGATCTGAGGCTTCCAAGTACATATGTTTCACCAGCATTTGTAGACTGGAGTTTATTAGTGACAATTTGATCAAGATCTTGATTCGACAGAAAGGTATATTCTACTGAGTCTATTCCAAGACTTTGTCTGTGTCTGTATAGAGTTCTTCGGCTGATTCCAAAGCACGATGAAATCCTTTGCAAAGTCATCCCAATGGACACACAATGAGAAATCTGTCTGGCTCCTATGTTGTATCTGGGGCGTCCTCGGTGGCCTGTGGAGGTTGTTGGTGGTGTGAAACTATTGGTGGAATTACTTGATTGTATTCTGGTAGCATATTCACGTAGCAGATTTTGAAAACATGTAAACAGTAACTGAAGTGTGTTGATTACGTCTCTGTTATTAGGATCATATCTAGACATAGCAGCAATAAATGATGACAATGATTGTGTATGATCCTCAAGCTGTCTATACAATATTTCCTCTGAGAAATTGATGGAGTCCCCCCTCTGAAATAACTCAATGCAAAGCAGGACTGTCCTGAAAAAAACTCGCAACATCTTCTTCATTGCTCGCAGTGTAAAACAAGAACAATTGAATCTGTAAAGCAACAAGGATCAGATGAAAGCGCATTGTGTCCAAGCTCTTACGATCACGGATTCTTTGCTGACCACAGCTGAAGCTGGTAGCGCTATGCTAAGCTAGTGGCTAAGGTGGTTGGCTGCTGCTCAAGCATTGTAGCGTTTGACAGAAAACGGAACAGGGTCCCCGTTGAAGCAAAAATTAAGTTGGGTAATGCCACTGCTTGTGTAAGGTATTCAGTGGGTAGCTGAGCAATTGTTGATCATTTTATTTTGTAAAATACCGGCCGGAGATTGCACAAAACGGACGAAGCTAACCAGAATGAATGACTTCTGTTTAAAACTACACTTCCCAGTTTAATAAAACACCTTCCGTTTCAACTGAAACGCCTTCCGTTTCAACTGAAATCCACAAATATTTATTTGACTTGTGTGTATGAGTGGTTTGACATGTGTATGAGAGGTTTGACATATGTGTATGAGAGGTTTGACATATGTGTATGAGAGGTTTGACATATGTATATGAGAGGTTTGACATATGTGTATGAGAGGTTTGACATATGTATATGAGAGGTTTGACATATGTATATGAGAGGTTTGACATATGTATATGAGAGGTTTGACATATGTATATGAGAGGTTTGACATATGTATATGAGAGGTTTGACATGTGTATGAGAGTTTTGACATATGTATATGAGAGGTTTGAGATATATGTATGAGAGGTTTTTACTAGTATATATGAAAGGTAAAGCTTTTCACTAGTATATATGAAAGCTTTTCAGTAGTGTGTGTGAGAGCTTTTGAGTAGGTTATATAAGAGGTAAATGTGTTCACTAGTTTATGTGAGAGCTTTTCACTAGTGTTTGTGCAAGGTTTTGAGTATAGAGTGTGGATGAGTTTAATTTCATAAGTGTATATGGAAGTTAATTCTGATTTATGTCCCTGGTGGCACCTCATGTGCTTGTGTCTCCTCGAACTAATCTTAGAGTTGTGTCATACAACTCCCGTGGCCTGCGCCTCGGACATGGGGCAGGTGATAAAGCGCAAAGGTTTGTATTTGACAAACTCATGGAGAGCACTGACATTTTGTGCATACAGGAGACATTCCTAGCGAAACAAGATCTTGATCGATTGAACTCTGTAAATAATGAATTTCATGGGGCAGGGGAATCTACTACAGACTTAGGCTCTGGAATCCAAAGGGGTAGAATTCCCGGGGGAGTGGCCATTTTTTGGCATAAAAGATATGATCCCTTGATCAGTGTCATTAGGCTTGATGTTGACTGGGCTATTGCCATATAATGATACAGTTTTTGTTGTTTTAAATGTGTATACACCTTATGAATGTACAAAAAATGATGATGAATACATCAGTAGGCTGGGTTTCATAAGCTCATTTATTAAAGAATCTGCTTATACATCCTTATTTATTGTTGGTGACATGAATGCTGATATTTCAGACAAGTCATCACTGTTTGGTCAGCATCTTCTGCGGTTTTGTGAGGAAAATAAGCTGGTTCTCTCCAGCAAAGTACTGCTGCCCATAGATAGCTACACATACACCTGGCACACTACATCTTGGCTGGATCACTGTATGTGTACAGCTGACGCTCATGGATGTATTGAGAGAATGAACATAATGTACGAGATGGCTACAAGTGATCACATACCTGTCTCATTTGTGGTTAATGCTATGAACCTTCCTGAACTGTCAAGTCATGAGAACCATGTGCAAAGTGGGAAAATAGACTGGACACGGTTGTCAGACAAGCACATTAATCACTACAAGGCGTTGACTGATAAGAGCCTTGGTGGCATTGCTCTTCCATGTGATGCTATCCTATGTGTTGATATTAATTGTAAGAATCTGAATCATGGTAAAAATCTATGTGTACTGTATGACAAGATTGTAAGTTGTCTTATTAATAGTCAGTGTTGGGTAAGTTACTTTAAAAATGTAATCCGTTACAGTTACAAGTCACCTTGTTTAAAATGTAATTGTAGTGTAACTTTTTGGATTACTTAAAAAAAGTAATGTAACTAATTACTTTTGGATTACTTTGACCTATTTATGGTATAGGATAATCTGTATATTATCTGTATGATTACATCTGTATTTATCACATTTATTTATACCATGCTATTTTTCTTTTCATTGTACTGCCATAACTACATTATACATTCTCTGCACATACATGCATTTCCCTAGGTAATTGATCTATTCTGCACATATCTATTAACCATCTTTCCTTACACTAGCTGTAAATAACTGCATTTTATCTCTAAATACCGCATGCTATACAATCTGCACGCGTTACACTTGATAAGATGCCAAACTGCATTTCATTAATACATGTGCAATGACAATGAAGTGCTCTACTTTAGTAATAAATAAGCAAAGTAAGACTTTTACATCACATTTTATTTTTCTTTGCACACCCTTGCTTGTGTGTGTGCGCCAGTACTTCCAGGTGATTTGACAGCTCGCGCGTCAGGTTAGGGCCAGTGGCCGTAAACAAAGGTTAACTTATAGCCGAGAAGAAAGATGATAATATAACGTAGCTAAAAAGACTAGCTTTCTTCAGTAGCCTAATGCTTACCGATTTAGCAAGCCTAGCAGCCTCGTTGCTAATGCTAGCCGCCGTAACGTTAGCAACCATACCCGACGTCAAGGAGTTGGCTGAGCAGGGGCAAGATTATGGGGCTGGCAGAGTTAACTTCATAATGGGTGAGTGCAGGTTTCATTCACTTGTTTTCATTCTTTCACAGGATTGATTCACTTCATTGGTTTATCCGATTGCTGGCCGCCGAGCCATTATGTGTCTGGTTTTGTGTAGGTTACTGATCATGGTTGTTAGCAGCCGATAGTCAGGTTGTGTGACGTGTGTGTGAGTGTTTATTTTTTCTATGGGTACATGCCATTGACTGTATGAGCGGTCTGTGCTCGTTTTTTTTATTTTTATTTAATTAGATTGGAGATACTAATTAATACTGAGGGGGGGCTGGTTCCGGGGAAAATTGCCAGGGCCGATTTTTTTTTTTTCCCCAGTCCGACCCTGCCGCTCTGTACTTCTGTCACTGCAACCTCGCACAAATTCTAATCCTGTTAAGTAACCCCCATTCTCACTGAATGTAACTGTAATCTGAGTACATCGTTTTTGCTTGTACTGTAACGGATTACAGTTACTTTTATTTTGTATCCTTTTACCGTAACGCCGTTACATGTAATCCGTTACTCCCCAACCCTGTTAATAGTGGTAAGCTCCTACATAACAATAAAGGTAAACAACATAATGTGAGGCCAGGATGGAATGATCATGTAGCTGACCTCCATGTGGAAGCCAATAATGCTTTTAAAGCTTGGGTAATAGCAGGGAAAGCAAGACATGGTCCTGAGTATGAACGCAAGAAACTGGGAAACGCTCGTTATAAGTATGCTTTACGGTTTATTAAAAGACATGAATTGGCTATGAGAGCTAACTCCATGGCAAAGAAGCTTCAGAATAACAACGTTAATGACTTCTGGAAAGAAGTGAAGGTCATTAATAACAGTAAAATGCCACTGCCCTCTAGTGTTAACGGGGTTACTGGCTCAGAACAGATTGCACAACTCTGGAGCAGACATTATGAAGATATTTTTAACTGTGTTAAGAGTGAAGAGTTTAATGTAGGTAATGTACCTTTTAATGAAAATGTGATTATTAGATCTGATGAGGTGCAATATGCCATTGAGAAACTGTCTATGAACAAAGCCTGTGGGCTTGATCAGGTAACAGCTTAGCATCTAAAACATGCCTGTCGGAGGCTACCAATCCTGCTTTCAATGTGTTTTACTGGTCTTTTAATGCATGGAATACTACCTGAAACGATGATGTCAGTTTTGCTAGTGCCAGTGATTAAAGACAAAACAGGCAATATTTCCAGCATATTCAAATTCAATTCAATTCAAAAATACTTTATTTATCCCAGAGGGAAATTAAATGTTGATGTAGCTCAATTAAATCAAAGAGTTATTATAGATGCTGATGGCTGTGGGCAGGAAAGATTTCCTGTAGCGGTCCGTTTTGCATCCAAATTGAAGAAGCCTTTGACTGAAGAGACTCTGTTTTCTGATAACAGTCTCATGGAGAGGATGTTCAGGGTTGTCCATAATTCTCTTGATTTTATGCAAAATCCTTCTTTGCATTATTGTCTCCAGAGGTTCCACAGTCGTCCCCAGAACAGAACCAGCCTTCCTTATCAGGTTGTTGAGTCTTTTTAGGTCCCTGGTTCTGATGCTGCTGCCCCAACAGATGACGCAAGAGGAAATGACGCTCTCAACAACAGACTTGTAGAAGATCTGCAACATCTTGTTGCAAACCTTGAAGGACCTTAGCTTCCTCAAGAAGTACAGTCTGCTCTGTCCTTTCTTGTAGATGGCTTCACTGTTGTGTCTCCAGTCCAGTCTGTTGTCCACATGAACACCAAGGTATTTATATTCCTCAACCACCTCCACTTCTTCTCCCATGATGGAAACAGGGTTTGATCTGACCCTGTTTCTCCTGAAATCTACAATCATCTCCTTTGTTTTGTTAACATTCAAGTTGAGATGATTGTTCCCACACCATGCCACAAAGCGGTCCACCAGCTCTCTGTACTCAGCTTCTTGTCCATCTCTGATACACCCGACAACTGCAGAGTCATCTGAATATTTCTGTAGATGACAGGAGTCTGACTTGTACTGGAAGTCTGAAGTGTACAGAGTGAAAAGGAATGGTGAGCGTACAGTCCCCTGTGGTGCTCCTGTGCTGCTGATCACCTGGTTAGACACACAATTCTTCAGTCTGACAAACTGTGGTCTGTTTGTCAGGTAGTCATTAATCCAGGTGATTGTTGAGGCCTCCACCTGAGTCTTCTGGAGTTTCAGACTAAGCAGATCAGGCTGGATTGTGTTAAATGCACTGGAGAAATCAAAGAACATGATCCTCACAGTGCTGCCTGCTTTATCCAGATGACAGTGGGTTTGTTGAAGCAGGTGTATGATAGCGTCTTCAACTCCAACTCCATGGCGATAAGCAAACTGCAGGGGGTCCTGATATGTGCTGGTTTGCTTACACAGGTGGGTCAACAGGAGTCTCTCCAGGACCTTCATGATGTGGGATGTCAGGGCAACAGGTCTGTAATCATTGATGTCTGAGGGGTGAGTTTTCTTTGGTACCGGAACCAGACAGGATGTCTTCCACAACAGTGGTACCTTCTCTTGGGCCAAGCTAAGGTTGAAAAGGTGTTGCAGAATCCCACAGAGCTGCTCTGCACAGGCCTTCAGGACTCGGGGGCTGACACCATCTGGACCTGCAGCCATGTTCCGGTTCAGTCTTTCCAACTGCCTCTTCACCTGACTTCTAGAAACAGAAAAGTGGGAGGGGGAGGCAAAGGGGACAGCAGCATCTCCTGATTGGGTTGAAGACAAACTAGTGGAAGCAGAAGAATCCATGACTGAGGTGGAGGTGGAGATGTTACAGGAAAGCTGTGGGTCAGAGGAGGGTGGGATGTCTCTTTGGCTGGGAACAGGAGGGGAGGATGGTGAGCTTGTTCCTGAACTGAACCTGTTGAAGAATGTGTTCAGCTCATTTGCTCTGTCCAGACTTCCATCCATCCAATCCTCCCTCTGCTTGAGGCCTGTGATCTTCTTCATTCCTGACCACACATCTCTGATATTGTTCCTCTGCAGTTTACTCTCAAGCTTCTTTCTATACACCTCCTTGCTCTCTCTGATCTTGACTTTGAGCTGCTTCTGTATACTCCTCAGTAACTCCCTGTCTCGCTCCCTAAAGGCCCTTTTTTTCCTGTTCAATAGTTCCTTTAGCTCACTGGTGATCCAGGGTTTGTTATTAGGGAAGCATCTCACTGTTCTGGTGGGGATGGTGTTGTCCACACAGAAGTTTATATAGTCAGTCACACACTCAGTCATGGCATTAATGTCCTCTCCATGTGGCTTACAAAGAGAAATCCAATCGGTTGCATCAAAACAACCCTGTAAGGCTTCTTCAGCTTCCTCTGACCACTTTCTAACAGTCCTTTTTGTGACAGGTAGTCTCTGGACAAGGGGTTTATATGCTGAACAGAGAAAAACAAGGTTGTGATCTGATTTTCCCAGGGGAGGTCTTAGATAGTGTAGATAATTACCGGCCGATTGCTCTGGCTAGCATTATTTCTAAGGTGGTAGAGATGATTATTTTAGTTAGGCTCAGTGATTATGTTGAAACCACAGACAACCAGTTTGGCTTTAAGAGCAAACTTGGAACTGACCAGTGTATCTATGCTCTCAAAGAAATCATAAACAAGTACAGAAGACATAGTTCTACTGTTTTTCTGTGCTTTTTAGATGCTTCTAAGGCCTTTGACAGAATAAACCACGGGAAATTATATTGCAAACTTCAACAGCGAGGTACACCATCCTACCTGATTAGGATCCTGCAATTCTGGTATATCAATCAAACCATGCAAATAAGATGGGGTGGTAGTATATCTACACCCTTCTATGTAACTAATGGGTGAGACAGGGTGGTATTCTATCTCCAGTTTTATTCAATGTATATATGGATGATCTATCCAAAAATCTTAAGCAGTGTAAAACTGGGTGTATGGTGGGTGACAGGATAATTAATCATCTCATTTATGCTGATGACCTGGTTATTATGTCCCCATATAGTGCTGGGCTACAGCAATTGCTTAATGTGTGCTCCAGATATGGACTTTTATTTGACATCAAGTTCAATCATAAAAAAAGTGTAATTGTTATTGTGAGAACTAAGGAGGACCAAAAACAAAACTTTCCCTTGTTTTCTTTATCAAACGGCTCCCTTGATGTAGAAAGTAAAGTGCGGTATCTGGGTCACATCATCACTGATGACCTGTGTGATGATGAAGATATCCAGCGTCAGTGTCGTAAATTGTATGCACAAGCTAATATGTTGGCACGCAGGTTCCATATGTGCACAGATGAAGTTAAGGTCAATCTCTTCAGAGCCTACTGCACTCCTTTTTATACAGCAAACCTATGGTGTAAATACCATGCAGGTGAGCTGAAGAAGCTGCAGGTGGCATATAATGATGCCTTTAGGATTTTTTTGAAGCTACCAAGATGGACAAGTGCTAGCACTTTATTTGTAAATTTTAACGTCCCCACTTTTCATGCTCTGCTGAGGAACTTTATGTATGCATTTATGGGTAGACTTGTTGGGTCCAGCAATGCCATTTTATCTTTACTCTGGGATACCAGGCAGAGTGATACGAGATACTTCTCTGAAATGTGGAAGCACTGGTATAGATGTTTGTATGTGTTTGTGTCCTAATTACCTGGTGTTTGTGTTGTACTGTCTGTTTTATGGGTTGTATGTGTTTTTTATGGAACATTGAGTCCGCAATAAAAGTTTTCATTCATATGTTTTAAACAAGAGTTTTAATAAGCATCTAATGTAATGTATTGTATTTCTAACATTGTAGACAACTTGTTATATGAACTTTTCTTTTGTTGACGGAGTATTATAGCTATACGGCCTGCTGTTGACAGGGTAACCAAGTTGTCATGGGAACGGAGGGGAGGAGGCGCGAGGGGATTGTTAACGGGAGAGACATTTTTCGATACGGAGTTGGAAAAGAGTTTAATGAGTTATTTTTAAGTCAACATGTCAACTACAGACGTTTAGGAGAAAGAGCAGTTTGACACACCGTCTTTCTGTGTCCGTTTGGTTTCAGGTCTTGAGTTATGTTTCGTTTGAGAAGTTTAGTTTACTTTCTACCGTTTGACAGTTGGATACTTTCTACCGTTGGACACTGACGGTAGGCGTCCACTATTCCGGCATGTCAAGCCGTATCCAACGCATTCAATTCATTTTCAATGAAATCCGGCCGATCGTTGTCGCCGTGCTCGCAAAGCATGCTGGGATTCCGGCACGGCGAGCGGCGGACCTGCGGCACGTCAAAAAGTTGGGCTCGGCCGGACTTTATGCAAATTTGCCACGGCAGACGGAGTGCGTTATCCAATGACAGTAGATCATGTGTTCTCCTGTGTCGCAGCAGCACAGCAGCTCTCCTCGCTCGCAGATCCGGATCCATGGTACAATATGAAATAATGTTCCATTGCTGACGATTTATACACATTAATTTCCCTCCAAAACTCAAATTTTTAGAGGGAGAAACTTCGGTTGGTTAAAATCACAAGTTATTTACTTTCCCCCGGAGCCATTCTACACGCCCCACACACCCACTGTAGTAGCAACACGGCGACAACTAGGCATCCAATCCGGCGAGTTACGTTGACGTGCCGGAATAGTGGACGCCTAGCCTGACAGTTGGATAATGCTATCGAACGAACGGCCAACTACGGAGACTCCGCTAGCCTCTTAAGACCGGGTCGCGGTGTTAAGACCAACAGAGGAGGCTACTTCGTGTCAGAAAACCGTTGCCTTGGATGGTCATGGAGTCGGTACTCGGGTGACATCGGTGGATGTTGCGTTTGTGGATACGAGTGTGGATTACATGTCGGCTCTCTGTGAGTAAGCGCTTCAGGTCAATAGACGGTATGAGCTCCATCGCGCGCCATCAGGGTACCCACAATAACTTTGCTTAAAGGCGGGGTATTTTTCTTTTTCTTGTTTGTGTATGGTTTTGTCAGTGTCCTGCATTTCTTGCCATTGTGTTTGGGCTTATCAGTTTCAACTATGGGCTCAAATAAATGGTTATTAGTTTAATATAACTTACGTAATGTTTCACTCTGTTTTATTTCTGTGTGATTGATCAGCTAAAATATGAGCAGTGTGTGTTAAATGAATCTCTGAGGTGTAATTCAGAGTGGGGGCTCGAGAGCACAACCTTAGAAAGCACAGCAGTCACCAGTAAACATTTCTACTGTTTACCCCAGGCCTCTGGTAAAGTGAGTAATCATCTCTAGACCGTTAATAGCTTAACGCCATAAAATGCTGATGAGCAGGTTGGTTACAATAAAAATAAAACAATTAAAAAAATATGGCAACAAAACTGTGGCATGCTTTTCAAATAGTAGGAGGGCCTTTTCTCAAAAGATCAAAAACCTGTCAAATCTGAAGGAAAATTGAAATCATTAATAATGCAGAGCATCCAAGATTTAAAAATTTGAAGCAATTGTAAAATTAAAAGTCAAGATTGCATTTGTATGCATGTGTTCATCAGCATTAGAAACAAAAGTTTATGATGCTCAGTGTGTGCATGTGCGCACCAGTGTTCAGCGGCACTGCTGTGGGAAACAACCACTGATTGTGGCAGAAACAATCAGTGTGAGCCTTGTTATGTGGAACCCTGTCATTAGAGCACAAATAATCACGCCAGCTAATTGATTCAATTCGGCAAAATATCATGTCCTCACCTGTGACTCACAACCTTCAGGCTTATCTTGCTATGTTTCGCCTCATGCTCTGAGGATTTTCCCAAATAATTCCACTGATGAAAGGATGAAGCTGCTCACACAGATTACCATCACCTATCAAGATTGCAATAAATGTAAATGCCACCATATAAATCAGTTAAAATGCTATGGATGTGTGGTGACTGCCTAAATATTTTCCTTGCTGATCAAACCAATCACTGATTTTCTCATCTGAGACACATACAGTATAAATGTATCATATAGAATAAATGTATCTTGGTGCTTAAAAATTGTAGGATGACATTGTCTTGGTAGCCAGTTTCAAGGCAGCTGCGACCACTTAGTATTGAACCGTGTAGTTCAATGGGGCGATCGAATCGAAGTGAAGTTTTGGTGCAATCTGTTGGTTTCCTTAGCTCTGCAACTTTTTTTTAATTGGCTCTGGATGAATGTGACCAATTTGGAATTTAATTAATTTAATTTGATCGGATTAGGATTCTATTACAATAAATTGAATTCTAATTGGATTTTATCTTTAAAGTGCCTTGAGATGACATTGTTATGATTTGGCGCTAGAGCAATAAAACTGAATTTAATTATCTGTGACAGTGCGTAGTTTTCTAACTACAACAATGAACCTGAACAGCAATTTAAATACATCACCGCATACTTTGAACTCCTAACTATAACCATTAGCAGGTAGGAGCAGTGTGCAGGATGGGATTTGAACAAGCAACCGCTCACTTGAAGGTCAGGAGTGTAACACCACTCAGAAACCCATAAGACAAAATTTGTGTCCTTGTCAAGAGTGACAGCTGTCAAAATCATTATAATGCAAGCATCAATGTCATTATATCATAAAAGGAAGGAAGGAATCACATTTTCTGGTGCTGCTGTTGCCTGGGATTGGTTTCCATTGTACCAGCACACCCGTAAATTAATCTAAATACATTCAAACACAGTGTGGGCCTACGTCTTGTTAAGTGCTGTTAGGAATTTGTGCTCCCTTCACGCATTTTTAAGAAACGAGCTGCCATGGTGTAATAACGACACCCACAACATATCGAAGCAAGAGGGTGGATGGTTAAACTGTAAATCTCACCTTTAAATGTGTTAGCAGACAAATTTATTTCCACCACAGTCTTTATGCTAAGCTATACTAACAATGCCAATTCCACACACAAACATAACAGTACGAATCACCCTGAAATGACTAATGTTATGATTTGGAGCCGTACAATTGATGTGCTATGCTTTTATCATTTCATGTAAATACATGTAAATGCTGTCTGTATTTCATTCCTGCCAGTATTTAGTATGCAGCAGTGAGCTTGTTTTTGCATACACACCGCCAGACATGGATACACCCTGACATACTCTCACCAGGGCAGAGAGGCTTTGTACATTTTTGGGGATGTTTGGAGAATTCTGGCATCAATTCATGAAACTGACAACTGAGGGATGAGCTCTCTGCAGCTGGAGGAGGAGCCAGACGGCATTCAGTTATGAATGATGTTCAGTTGCGTTAAATAGCCAATGTCTCTGTTTGTCTTCCAGGCCAATAAACTTAGAACCAAGACCCTACACAACACACTCAACCCTGTCTGGAGTGAGACCCTAACCTACTATGGCATCACGGATGAGGATATGGTTCGCAAAACACTCAGGTACTGTCAAAGATGAGATCCATGTGTCCTCAGAATGAAGTGTGAAGGGAAGGAAAAGAAGTAAGGGAAGAGGGCAGGATGGGAGGAAATCTAACAGAAATAAGACAGGGAGGAATATAGAGATAAAAGCTGAAAAATATGAGCGATGCAACGTTGTAAATAATAAATGATAACTAAGAAAGGTGTGTGCGATTAAGAAAAGCAGAGTAAAATCATCTGAAACTGAGAGAACAAAGAGAAAATGTAAAAGGACTGGAAGAGGAAAGGAGAAGAAAACTGTGAGAAACAGTGAAGAACATGAAATCAAGACAATTAGAGGAGAGACATTTGAGGGGATGATGGGGAAAGAAAATTAGAGCAAATTAAATTATAATGGTAATGAAAATAAAGGCCAGGAAGGGAAAAAGATGAACAAAAGAGAACGAAAGGAAGGAAATGAAATGAAGGCCATGGAAATGGAAGGATGGGGAGGTAAACAGGAAAGTGATGGAATTTATAATAGGAATAGGAAGATGAAAGGACAAGTAATGAAAAAATAAAGGACAAATGAAAGGATCAACTGGAAAAGGAAGGAAAGCAGGAGAAGTGAAAAGAACAAATCGGGGGTAAACAATGGAAGGAAAGGCAAAGAAGAAACGCTTTTTTATTTTTTTATTTCGGTGTTTTGGCTTTTGCTGCTGTGAATTTGTCTCAGAAGGTTTAGGAAAATAATTTTCAGGTGACATTTGACAGTTTTTCTTCTTCCTAACTCCTAAGACAAATGACCAAATTACAGTCTCTGTGCAACAATATCCATTCTATCCACAAATGTCTGATGTTCTTGTTAATCACTGAATGTGTGATAACCCCTAATCAGAGTAACATTTGGGAAATCCTTTTTTTTTTTTTGCTTCCTGCTAATGGCATTCATATTTGATAGAGCGCACTTCCTGTCTTGTTGTGTATTTTTTACCATGACACCTCTGAATAGTCTGAAACCCGGAGCCAAAACTGTGAAAAACCACGTCACTCTGCGCCATTCTTTTCTTCTTTATTTTTACCAAAGTGTTAACAGTGTGCAATCAAGTGGTGGCGGTATGTAATGCAATAATATGCACAAGCATTATGTGTCAGGTGGACTGTGTGCGGAGCAGGATTTTAGTAGTTTCCATTTGTCGTCTGATTTACCACAAGCATTCCAGTTACCACTTCATTTGTATATTTGTGTGTGTTGATGCTACAGTAGAGTCTTTCTTGCAGTCATTCCACTTCCACCAAGGTGCCAGAGGGCTCATTACATTACCCGAAACTCTAACTACAGGTTTGTCAAGTGAAACAGGGGTCATGACCAAATAACAAGCTGCTGTAGTGGCCACTTTTAGATAATTTGATGTGATGTCAGTCTCCTGCACCGAGGCACAGTCTGTTCCTCAGTTCAACGCTTCGGTCCAGACTGAAACATCTCAATAACCATTTTCTCACACATTTGTTTCCAGCAGAGAGACAATCATACAATCTGTCATGTCTAACATCTTGCCCAATAGATTCACCTTATCACAGCCGTCCCATAAAATGCGAAACAGCATTTAAGGAATGTTCAAAAAAAAATCTGATTTAAAAAAAAAAAAAAAAGCACAGTTCAGGTTACTACTTATGATCTGATGCAACCAGCAATTACTTGAGGAAGCTTTAGCTTTGATTTCTTAGAATCAGGTTCTTCCATTAATAATGTGATAAATAGGGAGGAACAACACAATACAATACAAAAAAATGAGTAATTCTGTCTGAATGTACTTCTTTTACTCCTCTTGGTCATTATACATACTAGACACTTAACAACTTTCACCTTTTCATTTTGATGCCAATTAAGTTACTCAAGAGGTAGAATTATGCATTAACACAAGCCAAGGTAATCTTGACTCGCGAAGGTGGCACCCCAAGAAGATGACGCCCCCAGTCCATCATCTGTGTCACCTAAAGGAAAGACCAGCACCCTGGAATGTGGATCTGAAAACAGAGTGTGACGAGCTGACAGTTCTGTCTGATATTTGGCAAATGTAACGTCAAATCAGCAACTGGAAATTCTGTGTTTTTAACCAATTATTTGGCTCGTTTCGAATTTGGTCCAGATAGTCTTTGCAATAGGAATTCTGAAAATATTTTGGGCAATCTTCAAGCACACACACAAGCCAAGTACCTGTGAGGAGTTAGCCGTTGTGAGATTGTTATTAGATAATTGATAGTAGATAGAGGCATGTTTTGTTTAGGAGAGCAGGCTTTGAAATACATCAATTATGACCAGAAACCTGTTAAATGATTTACTGATTCAGAGTAATGACTGTTTTAACAAAGCCTACAACACAGTCAGCCATCACAATAAGAGCAGTTGGCACGTTGGCCTACAATATTTTTAACTTCTTATCATTTGATAATGGAGATGGACAACCTGTCGATGGTGTGCTGCCTCTCACCATACAGCAGCTACGATAGGTTCCAGCCCCACTGAAACCCTGAACTGGATGAAACGAGTATAGAAAATGAATGCCAATGACAGTGGCAAAACTGGTGGCAATAGGCTGACATGGTTAAACCTTGCCCTTGGTCCCTTCTTGCCAGACAGCATACAATCCCAGCAGGAAAGTGTTTAAATGTGTGAGTTCAAATTTGAGGAAGAAATGAACGATGTAGAGTCTTGCTAAAGTGCCACGTGCTGTTGGAAGAGCTTCAATACATTTGGGCAATAATTCTCCAAGTCCTTGACTCAACCAAATGTATGCAGCACCATTCTTTCCAAAATGTTTTCCCCCATCCTGTGTTTCGACGTCGGATGGAGAGCACCAGTTCCTCACCGTCACCGAAATTTCACTACTGCTCATTAAAACTATCAACCTTATCGGCCTTATGAACACCCAAGCAAGTTTATTAGTGTATTTCACCGATTATTTTGTGCTGCAGAGAGCAAATATGTATCATTGCTGCATAATGCTAATGGGGGCATCAGCAAGCAGCACGTGATCTGATGGAAAATATCTTTATCAACCTTTTAAAAAAAGAACAGCATGCTCCAAGACTGGCCCTCACATTTCCAGACGACACAACTCATCTATTTTTGCAAATTGAAACATGATTTCGACACCGCCTGTCCCTATTGCAGATAAGCTATCACTGCTATCATTATTATTTTTGTTAAAGGTCTGATTACATCACATCCTGTTCAATCTAGAGTGCTATTACATCACTATATGGGGTGCATAAGGGTGCCTGTTTTCCTCCATAAGGTAGCTGATTATGCAGAGAAAAGCACTTGAAACAAACAGTATTCCTCTGCATAAGCCTGACTGTGAATCGTGTCATGGCAGAGTGCTTACACAGGGAATGCTCTCTGTATTTATGGAAGACATGCTGAAAGTCTGCAGGGAACACCAATCACTGGCTTTCATTAAATGTAATGAAATGATGAAGATGAATATAGATCTCTAGTCTGGAATGTGAAGCCTGAATCTCACTTCCTTGCATGTAATGACTTGAGCAGCTCTATGATACCATAT
Source organism: Odontesthes bonariensis (assembly GCF_027942865.1). Classification (NCBI taxonomy): domain Eukaryota; kingdom Metazoa; phylum Chordata; class Actinopteri; order Atheriniformes; family Atherinopsidae; genus Odontesthes; species Odontesthes bonariensis. The sequence goes on from NC_134521.1 coordinate 4,394,724, forward strand.
GATATATCTTCATTATTATTAGTGTTCTGGCATTAAAAAAAATCCGATAAAGATAATGAAAATGAAACATAATGCAGAATATGAAAATAATACAGATCAGTTAACAGGTCGAATGGCCCACAACACATTTCAATTCAAGCAACACTAATGAGTAAATGTGCAGTATGAGTACGTGATCATGATCAGGAACATAATGTTAGCTTTCAGTCCGCTGAGATGTCTCTGATTTTCTCATCAGAAGCTTCTCCTCTCATTTTGGCATTAGTGAACCTTCCATGACCGAATGCCTCCTAACACATAATTATCCCATCACTTGCTGTCATATTGATTGTGTCTGACTAGGATCTTATGATCTTCTTCTCTCCAGAACAGCTATGTTTTAACCTTATTGCTGTGAGGCCCCAGAGAGTCAGTGGAACTGGCTGTAAAGTGAAGCTGTTGGTGAGAACCGAATCCTTGTGATGGAGGATGATGGCATCCAGGCGGAAAATGATTGGTTTTATGGTTCTTAAGCCTCATGTGAACACACAACCTTTACTTGAGCCTCGCTTTATTCATGTTCTCCTCCGCCTTCTCTGTCCTTTTCCTCTCAGGATTTCAGTGTGTGATGAGGACAAATTCCGCCACAATGAGTTCATCGGGGAAACCCGAATTCCCCTTAAGAAGCTGAAGCCCAACCAAATCAAAAACTTCAACAACTGCCTAGAGAAACAGCTACCTGTAAGTCCTGCATGCAACACACTCTGTTGGTTTTAATGTTCTGTTCCACAAGCATATTTTTGATTTTAGGATCTAGACAAAAAAAACAAAACCATCTGAAAAGAGCGAGAGGAACACGTCCCTCCAATCGCATGACAGTGCTCTATACTCCAAATATGAATGATCCAGAATAACACTGCATCAGATTCCTTAAGCGATAAACTGTGTAGGCAATTTCAAAAGGATATTCATTTGCAGTTCAATGACTCTCCACTCCACTCCTCTCCCATGCTCTCATGACACATAATCCACTCCCACTCCTCACTTATGGGGCTCAAAACCCAATGCTCTAATCTGCCATGTGCTTTAAATTGAATCCTTGAGGAAAGTATAGCAATATTGCACCAAATGTTATCTGTATTTAGATTTACTGAATTTATTAGTTAGTTCTTATATACGTACGTTTTGCTCTACTGGAAAAGTACTAAATGCAAAGAAAATAAAGTAGGAAGAGCAGAAAGATCCCAGGTGTGCCTGCATTTATTCTCTATAGAATACTGCAAAGACAAATAAGACGAGCAGTAACTATCATCTGTTTGTTGTTTGTTATTGTTATTTACCAAAAAGGTGGAAAATGACTCCTTGGCATGTGAGATGTTATTGGATATTTCAATCCACTGGCAGTCACATGTTGTCATCTCTCACTGCGGAGACACACAGAATTGCCAGAACCTTGTTGCCCACCAGTTTCTGTTAGATGTACTTAAGTGAAGAGGAAAAAAAATCCTGTCGTCTAATTTGTGATCCCACAGGTAATATATGAAACCACATGAAACTTCACATCTCAGATAAGATCTTTATTAAAACTCCAAACCACCCGCATGCTCACATAATTGCTTTTCTTATTCCCTTCCACTAATTTTTCTGGTCCGTTTGTAGTTTTTACATTTAATATAAATCGTGTTTTTTTGGATTTCTTTAAACTGAGGAGCTCCTTGTGTACTGCTTTATTTGCTGATGGATTGGAGTATGGTATAATCTAGTATGTTATTACCTCACTAGAGCATACGGTCAGATGTCTAATGAACACTTAAAAGCAACAAAGAACAATTCAATTTAATTCAATTCTTTAATATTTCATCTAAAGTTGAAAAAAGAAAACATGTTATGTTAAACATCACGAAAAGGACAAGCTGTTGGCAAGTTTGTACAGATTGCTGCATATTCCTGTCATGGTGTTGCTGATATAAGCAAGGTCCCATCACAGGAAAAATTCTTGGATGGCTGCATATGTTGGTCCAGAACTTGTTTATATCACTCACCACATTAATGGCAGACGGTCAAAGTTGTCATTCCATCGTAAATGTAGGGTGGTCTCTCTCTTCTTTAACCAAGAAGACTTTGATCGCCCAAGTTTTGTGAAGAGAATTTCAGATTTTGATTGAAAAAGGCAGAACTGTTTCTCACTTCACCTTTGTCCATTGTAAATGTCTTCAGTCCGAGAGATGTCGGGGATGTTTATGGATTCTGTTTATTTTCCTGTACATGGTGAGGATTTGACTGGCATTAGCAGTGATGAACTTGGTTTCATAATGGTTCCAATAGCATCCCTGAGCCCATGCAGTAATTGTCAACCACAGAATTCTGTCTGTTTTTAAAACTTGGCCTGAGGGCCTAAAGATCATGACTATTCAATATTGGTTTTCAATCTTTACCCTTTTGTATTATACACAGATTTGATTGGATTGTCTTCATATTTCAGTGATATCATTCACAGAAGATGTTGAAATCCCCAAATTCTTTGAACTTTATATCGAAAAACATTTTTCTGAAATTGTTGAACTATTTAACCAGTGTTTCAAAGAGTTTGGAACTTCTGCGCACTCTTACTTCTGAAGACAGACAGCACTGTCGCCATTTCCCTTCAGCCCTGCTGTGTACAACATCTCATTTCAGGTGGAGTGTAACTCTTAGTCACAAGCTTTCAATTCTTGTCATTTGATAAGTATTTGTAACACCAACCCTCAGATGTAAAGGGTCACCTGAGAAAACAAATGTAATGACACAATATGCCAACACAAGGTTTTTCCTAAAAGCAATAATTAATTGTAAGAAGTTTCACCAGCTGAATATGGTTTTATATGGCGATTTATAGTTCTTTCTATATTTTTGCCCACAACACTACACTTTTATCCGCTAAACAACTCCATCTGCACATAGTTTATTGTAATTTTATCAATGATTAACACTTTACGCTAAAGTTGCTCCGAATTGTATTTCAGTATACAACAGTATAAAATAGACGTCGATAGTACTGTACAGTATACAGTATAGTTGAGTATGGTTGTATGATTGAGCGTAAACTAGTACAATTTAAACTATCAACTGTAGTGTAGTATAGCACAATGTTGATCTGTTTTTGTAAATTGATAAATACAATACAACTTTAGAGTAAAACACAGCAGAGAGAATGTAGGACATAAATCAACTCAATTAAAAAAATGTTAAGACAAAACTTTATTTCATCAAAGAAAAAAAAACAGAAAATCCCTATTGCCATCTAGTTCTATGCTAAATCATTAAAAAAAAAGAACACTGTCGGTGGCTTTCAGAAGAGTCTTGGCAATAACTTTCAAATTGAAAGTAAAACCACCTCCAAAAATCCCATTTTTAAGGTGCTTATCATTTGTCTGGTGATCTGGGTAACAGCGAGCACAGAAACTAAAGACACATTGTGGATTAAAATATTTATTGCTAGAAAGGAAATATTTCCTCCACCTGCCAGTGTGAGACTGTAGATTGCAGCTTTAGTGTTGATGTCTATTGTTTACAGTACTGTACGTTACACTTTTTGTCCTTTTTTTTCTGTCATTTCTGTTTGAAATGAACTGTTTTGCTATGTTGGACCTCCATGTCATGTGTCTCACCCTATCAAGAGACACAATGAGGCGGTTTTACTGCAGAAATGCTTTAAGGCAAAGTAAAGCTGTGACTGGTGCAGGTTACAGAGAGATGAAGAGCTCAAGGCCGGTGACTGTGCTCTGCTGGCACTTGGATAAGGTGTTCTGTCTGAACACAGGATGTCATTTAGTATGCTGGGGTGAATTGAGCACCAACCATTTAATCGTCTCATCCAGAAGCCTGCAGTGCCTGTCTTATTGATGGTTTTGGCTGGCAGTGGAACATTTTGACTGGCTTGTGTAGCTCATAAACAAGCCAGTCAGTCAGTGTGTGACCTGCAGAATGGACCTGTTTTAGATAGAAATGCAGAATGTACAGATGTGACCGAAAAGTCATGGGGATAAACATTTCCACCAAAATCCATTCATCCATCCATTTTCCAAACCCACTTAATCCAACTCAGGATTAAGTTATTGACTGAGGCTTGAGGCTTGACCCTATCCCAGCGGTCATTGGGAGAGAGGCAAGGTACACCCACGACAGGTTGTCCACCAAAATCATTCATTTTAACCCCTTAACGCCTGAATTTATGTGTGTTTTAGCCTTTAAGTAGATGGTAAATAATGCTGAGATTATTAATTTCACTTTTGCACAAAAAATAAATAGAAATTTTGGTATGTTGCAAATTTGCAACACCAGGCATAATGGTCAATAATAAGATAACAACAACACAGTAATAAAACAGTGAAAAAAACAATGTTTTTTTTATTCACCCTTTTTTTTTTTCATATTTATTTATATAAAGGTTCCTAGGTCCATAGTGAATATGGACTAACCGGCATTGGGGGAATAAAGATGCTATCTCAGCTGGTTGATTGAGTCAAACGCAGGGTTGAGGAGTAACGGATTACATGTAACGGCGTTACGGTAAAAGGATACAAAATAAAAGTAACTGTAATCCGTTACAGTACAAGCAAAAAAGATGTACTCAGACTACAGTTACATTCAGTGAGAATGGGGGTTACTTAACAGGATTAGAATTTGTGCGAGGTTGCAGTGACAGAAGTACAGAGCGGCAGGGTCGGACTGGGAGAAAAAAAATCGGCCCTGGCAATTTTCCCCGGGACCAGCCCCCCCTCAGTATTAATTAGTGTCTCCAATCTAATTAAATAAAAATTAAAAAAAACGAGCACAGACCGCTCATACAGTCAATGGCATGTACCCATAGAAAAAATACACACTCACACACACGTCACACAATCTGACTATCGACTGCTAACAACCATGATCAGTAACCTACACAAATCCAGACACATAATGGCTCAGCGGCCAGCAATCGGATAAACCAATGAAGTGAATCAATCCTGTGAAAGAATGAAAACAAGTGAATGAAACCTGCACTCACCCATTATGAAGTTAACTCTGCCAGCCCCATAATCTTGCCTCTGCTCAGCCAACTCCTTGACGTCGGGTATGGTTGGTAACGTTACGGCGGCTAGCATTAGCAACGAGGCTGCTAGGCTTGCTAAATCGGTAAGCATTAAGCATCAAGGCTACTGAAGAAAGCTAGTCTTTTTAGCTACGTTATATTATTATCTTTCTTCTCGGCTATAAGTTAACCTTTGTTTACGGCCACTGGCCCTAACCTGACGCGCTAGCTGTCAAATCACCGGAAGTTTTCACCGGAAGTACTGGCGCACACACACAAGCAAGGGTGTGCAAAGAAAGATAAAATGTGATGTAAAAGTCTTACTTTGCTTATTTATTACTAAAGTAGAGCACTTCATTGTCATTGCACATGTATTAATGAAATGCAGTTTGGCATCTTATCAAGTGTAACGCGTGCAGATGTATAGCATGCAGTATTTAGAGATAAAATGCAGTTATTTACAGCTAGTGTAAGGAAAGATGGTTAATAGATATGTGCAGAATAGATCAATTACCTAGAGAAATGCATGTATGTGCAGAGAATGTATAATGTAGTTATGGCAGTACAATGAAAAGAAAAATAGCATGGTATAAATAAATGTGATAAATACAGATGGAATCATACAGATAATAGGCTACCATAAATAGGTAAAAGTAATCCAAAAGTAATCCAAAAGTAATTAGTTACATTACTTTTTTTAAGTAATCCAAAAAGTTACACTACAATTACATTTTAAACAAGGTAACTTGTAACTGTAACGGATTACATTTTTAAAGTAACTTACCCAACACTGGTCAAACGGTTTGTAGCATATATGCGACAATAGGCGTTAAGGGGTTAATTGATTTATAATTTCAACGTCAAATCTTTGTTAACACTGGAACATATAAGCGTTAGACCGCTCCATGAATCTGCTTTAAGGATAGATATACAAATGCATTGAAAAAAGCTTTCAAGGCAGTACTTCGATTGTGATAAATGAGTCACCACCATACGAATGCAATCAAAACACGTGCTGACATTAATATTGGGGAAATAGATACAACAATAAATACAGCTAATGGCTTAATAAATATGCCAATACACCTAACCTCTGATTATACACTTTAAAGAATAACTATTTTGTCTTTCAGTGCCATGGGAGGTGTTTTTCAGACAGTTAGGAGTAGGCAAAGCTAACAGCACTCGCTAGCTTAATTCAGAATATGAGCAATGGCCTAAGAACAATCAGCTATGTATCATAACTTTTTAACTCTACAAAGATCAGATTTACTTTAAGCAGATCAGTTATTGACTGAGAGAGCAAAAACCTGTAACAGTCAGTTGAATTAAGATATTGTCTGTATTTTAGCTGATTGGAACAGTGTTCAGCACCTTTTTGTGAAGAACGATCTCTGCAGCCTGATTATAAATCAATAGGTGAGAGCTGAAACACGACACACTCTGACTGACAGGCCTGTCTTATCTGCATGATGAAAGAGAAATGCAAACAGGAATGTAAAAACTCTCATACATATCTATGAGCAACAGAATAACAAAAACAAAATGTAACAATCTATTGTAATATCAAGTTATAAAAGAAAAGAAAATGTAAAAGGAAACTGATACATAGATAGACACGGACAAAAACAGAGAAATAATTTTAGTTTGATTTTCAATCCTATGAAATACATAAACTAGCAAATTAAACTTAAAAGTAAATAAGGAGTAATAACACCAAGATCAATGGATACAGTTGAAAATCAAATTAGGACAGACAATTAATTTTACATTCTATCTGTTTTCATTTTAGTTGCATTTATTGGCATACTAATTTGTTTAATGAGCCGTTTATGTATTTCTGTACGTATTTCTGATCATGACACTGTCAGACGTCTATACAAAGGCCTTTGATGTAACTGACAAAATGAACTGAAAAAAATGTTTCAGTATTGTCTTAATTGTCTGGTAAAATCAGTGTGTATCTGGACTGCTGTGTACTTGTTAGCATTGTGACTAATTGCCCATGTCACACAAATACAGTGCACAGTGAAAATGAGTACACCCCTGTTGAAAAGTAACATTTTGAACAATATTTTAATACACACACAAGTTATTCCCAAAACGTGCATAGAGTAAGTTTAATACAACATCTTTTCAGCTTACAACAGAAAAGAAAGGTCAATAATATAACTTAAATGACCTATTTGTCCATTTTTGTGAAATTATGCTGGTGCAAAAGTGAGTACACCCCTTTGTTAAACTCCCTGAGAATGGGCCGTGTTGGCCCGAAATGTCATGAAATGAAAAGGCATTAAAAGGGAGGTCATCGTTGTGCGTTTCATCCTTGCCTTACATTGAAATTTTACATTTTGAGTCTGCACCAGGCTAAAAGAGACGTGTGTGAGATTTGACTGAAATCCTATGGAGAGTATCATGATCTGCTTCAGTAGTCACAGTACATGTTGACAAGCATGTTTCTTTTGGTGAAATTCAGCTTCCTACTGTTGATGGCATCCATACAGCCCCAAACCATGTCACTCCCACTACTATGCTTGACTTTAAGCATGGGGCACTTTTCTTTGTACAAATCACTTTTTACCACCACACAGGCTTGACACCATCGAAAGCAAATTTGTTTATCATTGTCTCATCAGAGACAAACAAACTAAGGATATGGATTGCTGGAACCATGTCCTGTGATCTGATGACACCAAGATGAACAAATTTGCTTTCGATGGTGTCAAGCCTGTGTGGTGGTAAAAAGTGATTTGTACAAAGAAAAGTGCCCCATGCTTAAAGTCAAGCATAGTAGTGGGAGTGACATGGTTTGGGGCTGTATGGATGCCATCAACAGTAGGAAGCTGAATTTCACCAAAAGAAACATGCTTGTCAACATGTACTGTGACTACTGAAGCAGATCATGATACTCTCCATAGGATTTCAGTCAAATCTCACACACGTCTCTTTTAGCCTGGTGCAGACTCAAAATGTAAAATTTCAATGTAAGGCAAGGATGAAACGCACAACGATGACCTCCCTTTTAATGCCTTTTCATTTCATGACATTTCGGGCCAACACGGCCCATTCTCAGGGAGTTTAACATAGGGGTGTACTCACTTTTGCACCAGCATAATTTCACAAAAATGGACAAATATGTCATTTAAGTTATATTATTGACCTTTCTTTTCTGTTGTAAGCTGAAAAGATGTTGTATTAAACTTACTCTATGCACGTTTTGGGAATAACTTGTGTGTGTATTAAAATATTGTTCAAAATGTTACTTTTCAACAGGGGTGTACTCATTTTCACTGTGCACTGTAGATGAGTCTTCCAGCCTTGACTCTGGATCTGCTTCCCCACCAGCACACACCAGTCCAGCATCCTAATCGGGCAATAAATATTGTATCAACGGTTTTGTGCAAAGCAAAAGCTCTGCTCGGTTGAACAATGAAATGTTTAACCGAGACAGCCCCACATTTGTGTCTAATGCCGGTGCCACTTAAAAAAATGACAGGTTTAAGTGCTGTTTTTGATGGAAATTTGTCTAATTACCCGTCTCTTTAAAAGCTTTTGTCTGCCTTCGAAGCTCAGGACCACCTATAGCATTGCTTCCGTGATGAATAGCAGGCCCAGTCTCGCATGAAATAGTCATGTACTGTGTCAGAAAACTATGCATTTGTGGCAACAAAGATCTGTATTTTATTTTATACCATCAAGCATTACTTCACTGTATATTAAGGACATTTGGTTTATGTGTCCTACACATTTTGTGTGTTTTGTCGAGGTTGTAGGACTCAGTAGCCAGTTATCCAAGAAAAAAAGGATGTTTGATGTGAAATGTTATTACAGGGTCAGTTTTCACTTTGTTTTCAATACCTACAGTAACCTTAACCATGGAATCACAATCATCCTTAATATCTACCCTTAACCAAGTAGTTTGTAATGTTGAACAAAACAGAGTGAAAGCATAAGGAGACGTGACTGAATCCAAGAAAGACATTTCAAAGTTAAGGCAGTAGTTGACAGCGACGGGAAGCGACCTTGACTCTCCCACTTTTCAGTCGACTGTGTAGAACCATTGTCCATCCCCTTCAATCTTCAAATCTGTATTTTTTTCACCTCTTGAAAAAGGGATTCAGCAGTTTATATAAGACTATTTCACAAAACTCTGTGATATTGTGTTACTCAATTGAGTTATTTTCGTATTCAGTGGCACAAAAAGATAGTGACGATCTTTTCTGTGGACGTGAATCAATAGATTAAATTTACACGACTATTTTAAGTTTTGCTGGGAGACTGAGTTGGTAGTGACTCAGTCGGTGAGTTTTCCATCTCTCCGAAATGTAGCATTATCACAATCCTCTATCAATGATAATGTATCCCGAGCACGCCGTTTAGAGTAGTACGTGTGACATGATGGGAACATCAACCCATAAATAGTAAAATGTGTAAGCTCTAACCATGTCTGTTTTTCTAAGCTACATTTTTTATTTCAGCTTGTACTCTTTTCTATGCTTTTGAATTTTCCTCCCTTATCTTCATTATCTAGTGGCACGCATTCCGTAAGTAATGATGGCTTTAATAAACATTGTGGCATCCTATAGGTCTAACACATTCTGGCCAAGTCTCTGAGCCTCAGGTTCTTTTACCCGATTCTACCCCTTCTGTTATCAGCAGAGCTTTTTCTATTCTCTCTGTTTGAAATATGTGATTGAATGCCAATGCCCTGTATGCCTCAGCCCCTTCACTGGCATCGGCACAATAGACAACAACCCGCTGCTGTCTGAGTGGTGTTGATCCAAGGTATCCTACTTGGACATTGACAGGAGATGTATTCTGGCCCAGCTTCCTGTTGCACCCATACCTCGAACAACAAACGCATTGTTTTATAGAGGCACAGCCATGACGGGTAGAACTGAAAAAGATCTATTCTCAGAGTTGTTGTTTTTTTTTTTTCCTTTTTATGTAACATTACAATAAAAATGAGTCAGTCAAAGAAATACTCCCCTCTATGTGGGATATTACCAGACCCCTTTCTTAGTTATACCTCTGTTTCCCTGGTAACCCCTGAGGGACCGTGTAGTAGCTGGAAACAAGTCAATAAACTCTGAATATTATTGTGTTGGGTTGCTGCATATATGCTGCTTTGTTGCAGGTCTGTGGAGTTCAAAAAAGACTGAAGACTGCACAGAGGGAAAAACATTTTCATTGTATTATTTAGCACTGCAGCAACGTTCACTCAGAATGATGTTGAAATAGTCCCATCGCAGGGGTCCTGTTATGTTTTGCATTAAATTCAATTAATGGACATCCTCTAACAGATCATAACTGAGTTTTCCCCCAGGCCACGATACAAGTCACAGGAAAATGTTAAGCAAACAGTACCACACTGCAAAGAGTTTGCTTATGTTAAGTGATTTTATGTTTGAATAGATGAATGGGAAGTGGAAGAGAGGACTCATTAAAGGAGATGGAAGAGAGCACAGACCTTTGTCTATGAAGAGGAGAGGCCGTTTAGTTGCTGACAATTGACAGATTACTAATGTTAGATGTTAATCAGAAGTTGATTTGGTGAGGTTTTGTATTTTTTTGGTATATGTTTTTCAAACGTACAGTAAAACATACATTTTTGGTGAAAAAGTTCCTCCCATTGGGGGATGAATAAAGTATTTTCTATTCTATTCTATTCTATATCTATGTTAGATCTGTAAGTGTGTAATGGAAAAGAAGGCAATGAGTTTGTTAAAGACGTCATTACTTCTAGGGTACACAGACCTTGTTATCATTGAGACAGCCTGAGGTTTATACTTCCTCCCTCGTTTTCTGCCCCTCACGTTGAGCAGCGGTGCACAGGTGATGTATCAGTGGAATAGTCACGCATGTGCATCAGTACATTTGAAGTCAAAGAGAAAAATGCTTTTAGAGGCAATTTAAGGCTGTGCCTTTTCAAAATGCTCACACACATATACATACTTTCTTCTCTCTGACAAACACAACAGTTGCACCCTCTCAGATTTTTCATTGCAGTGTGCGAATCCTATTCTGCAAATCCCACTTTAATGAATTCATGCACTGATATTTTTACTACAGGCAATATGGAGTGAGAAAACAAATTCACATTCACCAAATAACTCAATTTTGAGTCATGGATAATACTCGATAATACATACTACAAATCAGTATGATAGTATGATATTTTCTCACAAATGCTTTTTGTTTTTTGGGGGGGATATTCAGAACAACAATATCCAACTAACTATAAATGCTTGAATCGGCTACTAAAAGTCTCATATAACAATGATTTGTCATTCTGTACAGCCCAGGGCCAGCACTGATTAGACATCAGAGGCTTTTAGGCCAAACAAAAGCCATTTTCACACATGCACTGAAGTCTTTAAATTACATGTTCTGGAGCGGTGGTATGTGTGAGTCGCTCCGGACTTCTGGCGGAGATTTTCCACCGCAGTAAGTAAAATCTCCAGAACATCAGAGGGTGAGGCAACATGCAAATTTAGCAGCAAATATCCCGGAGCATTTACCGCATGTGTGCGTGCTTGTACGAGTTGCTCTTTCAATGGTTGTGGGATTTTGGGCAGAAGCCCAAATCCCACAACCAATGTGAGGACTACAGAAGCAATCGACACCTCCACACAAAATGGAATAGACACCATTCTAATCGGGGATTCTATAACACAGCATGTCAGAATGGCAATGACGGAAAATATAACTTTTTCTGATACATCAGTCAGGGATCTGATAGATATTTTGCCGACCATTCTGTCTACTCATCCAGATGGCAGGAGGATCATTGTCCACACAGGGTCCTTTGATATTCTGAGAAGGAAGACTGGCTCTGAGATCCTGAAAAAGGATTTTTCTCTGCTGTTTGAGAGACTGTGTCACTATGGAGCACATAGGGTCTCCATTTCAGGCCCCGTTCCTACTGTGGGTAAAGGAATTGAACTTTTCAGCAGACTTCTTGGCCTGAACACATGGTTGTCAAATGCATGCATCGCCCATGGGATTAAGTTCATTGATAACTTTAATATCTTTTGGAACTGTAAGGACCGTTTCAGAGCTGATGGCGTGCATCCCAATCGAACTGGATGCAGATTACTTGGTGCACACTTACGTCATGCTGCTGGGACGGCAAACCTAACATGACTGTACAGATTAGACTGAAGGATACAGCAGCGAGGCAAACAACCCCCAGCCCTCCCCCTCACCAGACCCTTTACTCCACATCACCCAAGGTCTCCAAAGGATGTCTCTATCCCAGCCAGGACTCCAGCGACCACCATCAACCGAGAAACGCAGGGCACCCCCTCCTCCTCCTCTTACATCATCTGTCCTGGCAAAGCAGGACACGAGGGGATGTGCAGGATGTTCAAGGAGCAGCAGAACATCCAGAGTTCAGAACAAAGATAGCACATTATTCAGGGCCCCTGCTATAGTAGTCCTACTACTGACAGCTGTTCTGAGAACAAGCTGGGACCCAATAGGATTCCTGTATTAATTAGTAAAAGAAGGAATCGAAAATAGTCAACTTGCTGGGTGAATCTATCTAATCTGTTAACATATATTATACAACAGAGACCGGTGTAAACTCCACAAAGCTAGCCTTACTTAATATTAGATCTCTGTCCAATAAGTCACTGTTAGTTAATGACTTCATAATTTCACACAATTTAGATTTTCTTTTTCTGACAGAAACATGGTTAACAGAGAGCACAAGTGCTGAAGCAGCCCCCCCCAAACTTTAGTTTTATGGATAAATGCTAAAATGGTAGGAAAGGTGGGGGGGGCTGCCTTATTTATAGATACATTCCAGTGTAAAGAGATCTCATTTGGTGATTTCACTTCTTTTGAATATCTGAGTTTTATTTTAAAGGGTGTTCCTAAAATCCTGTTCTTAATTATTTACAGATCTCCAGGATACTGTGCAAGTTTTATTGATGATTTTTCTGAATTATTGTCTGTTATTTCAACTGATTTTAACCATTTTATCTTGACCGGGGATTTTAACATTCACATAGATAACATGACGGATGGTAATGCCAAAGAATTTTCTTCTGTGCTGGACATGTTTGGTTTGTGGCAACATGTAACAGAACCTACCCACCTTCAAGGTCACATTCTGGACCTGGTCATTTCTAAAGGTGTTGATATTTCTTCTGTTGTGGTTATTGATTTGGCCTTGTCTGACCATTTTTGTATTTATTTGATTTATTGATCACTCAGAATGTTCAAACAACCAGCTTCTCAGTTAGAAGAGGTACATCAATGAGAAAACAAGTGCTCAGTTTAGGGAGGCCATAGCTATGTTACCAACAATGAGCGCAGAGTCGGTTGAAAGACTGCTGGATCATTTCAACTTGAAAATTTTGAATGTAATGGAAGCTGTTGCACCGATAAGAATCAAGAGCACCTTGATCAAACGGAAAACATCATGAAGAAACACCACTACGGTCAAAAATCTGAAAAGAGAATGCAGGAAAGCTGAACGTAAGTGGAGGAAAACAAAGCTTCAGATTCACTATGAGCTGTACAAAGAAAGCCTGCGTAGTTATAACAATGAGCTGTGCAAGGCCAGACAGCTGCATTTATCTGAAATGATTAATAAGAATGTCAACAATTCTCAAACTCTGCTTGCAATGGTTGAAAAACTCAAAAATCCTCCTAAACAGTCAAACCCAGACCTCCTCTCCACTGAGAAATGCAACGAATTTGCCAACTTTTTTTAGCCAAAAAATAAAAACAATTAGACAAAACATTAACGCAACACAGACAAACAAGAAAACTAATCTGTGTCTAAAACCTAGAAATAACTCTGACGTTATGTCACAATTTAATATTGTTAATTTAAAAATCCTAGAGGAAACAGTTCGGCAGCTGAAATCAACAACTTGCACTCTGGACATAATACCATCCGACTTTTTAAAAACTGTTTTTACCTCAGTAGAAAGTGATCTCCTATGAATAGTTAACAGCTCACTGGCATCAGGCATTTTTCCCCAAGTCACTAAAGACAGCTGCCATTAAGCCACTCCTAAAGAAGAGAACTCTAGATGCCTCTATGATGAACAACTACAGACCTGTCTCTAATCTCTCTTTTATATCCAAGATTATTGAGAAAGTTGTATTTAACCAGCTCAACGACTTTCTGAATGAAAGTGGAAGTCTTGATAACTTTCAATCAGGCTTCAGACGTCATCACAGCACTGAAACAGCTCTGGTCAAAGTGTTAAACGACATCAGGTTGAATACTGATTCTGGTAATGTTTCAGTCCTGGTTCTGTTGGACCTCAGCGCTGCGTTTGATACTGTAGATCACAGAATCCTGTTGCACAGGCTGGAAAACTGGGTTGGACTTTCTGGAGCGGTCCTTAACTGGTTCAGGTCCTACTTAGAAGGCCGGAGTTATTTTGTTACTATTGGCAGCTATGAATCTGAGTGAGTGGCCATGACTTGTGGAGTCCCCCAGGGGTCAATTCTTGGACCTCTTCTGTTTAACTTGTATATGCTCCCTTTGGGTCAGATATTGCAGAACTTTAACATCAATTATCACAGTTATGCAGACGATACACAACTTTATGTGTCTCTGTCACCATGGCGACTGCAGCCCAGCAGACGCACTGTGTCAGTGTCTGGAGGAAGGAAACACCTGGATGAGAGAGAATTTTCTACAATTAAATGAAGACAAAACTGAGATCATTCTGTTTGGTAGCAAAGAGAAGAGGGTCAGCGTTGGTAAATATCTTGAGACTCGGGACCTTACAATCACTGACCAAGTTGGTAACCTCGGAGTGTTGATAGACTCAGATCTGACTTTCAGCAGCCACATCAAAGCTGTCACCAAGGCAGCTTTTTACCATCTCAGAAATATCAACAGAATTAAAGGTTTCCTCTCCCAAACAGACCAGGAGAAACTCATCCATGCATTCATCTCCAGTAGACTCCATCACTGTAACGCTCTTTTAACTGGACTTCCCAAAAAGAGCATTAAACATCTGCAGCTCATCCAGAACGCTGCTGCTGGAGTTTTAACCCGGACTAAGAGATCTGAACACATCACAGCAGCTTTAAAATCTTTACTCTGGCTTCCAGTCAGTCACAGAATAGATTTTAAAAGCCTGCTGATGGTTTACAATCTGTGATCTGTTCAGAGAATATAAAGCCAGCAGAGCTCTTAGATCCAAGGACTCAGGTCAGCTGGTCCAGTCCAGAGTCCAGACTAAACATGGAGAAGCAGCATTTAGCTGTTATGCTGCAAACAAGTGGAACAAACTGCCAGTGGAGTATCTTTTAACTTATCTAGACTGTTACTTGTTTTTAAATTAATTTGAATTATTTTATTTGTTTCTCTTTATATTCCTTTACGTATTTTTAAATGCTTCTTACACTCCCTGCTGCAATTCATGTTTTGTACATGAAATGTGCTATATAAATAAATTTGACTTGACTTGACAATCTTCCTCACATTTCAAGCAATGAGAGCAGATTTCCCACAAAAAGACTGCATCAACATGAGAAACACGTGAGAACAGAAACTAAGGAAAAAAATATGGATCAATGTGTTTGACACTTTCCCCTGAAAGTGACCGTGTGTAAACAGCTGAAGGAGCTTTTTACACGCATGAACACTGGAGAATGTAGCGAGAATTAAGTTCAGACTTTCAACACAGTTTCCCATTCACACATGCATTTCAAAGCTGGAAATCTTTCCACTTTCTCCCAGGTGGAAATACTCTGGAGCTGAACAGAGCACAGGGTAGACAGAGCGTCATGCAAAAATTATGCTGCGGAAATCACTTTTGTTTACACTTGAAAATGAGGCTTCCTACATATTCACAATGATGATAATTTCTTTATTGATATCAATACCACATGTAATTGGACATAACTGCAATATCAACAATCAAATCAACACTGACATACAGGCCTGGGTATTGAGCATCAAATTGTATTAGCATGGCTGGCTCTTGCCAATCTGATATTGCCTATACAAGTACAGAAATGTACTTGTATAGTGTTTTTTCTAGTCTGCTAAAAGCATTGTTAACACTACATTAACCAATTCACTCACACAGCATGTCTTAGTCTGTACAGCTATGTGCTTTGGATGCATTGCTTGGTAATGTGGGGTTCAGTGTCTTGCCCGACAATGCTTTGAAAGGTGATCTGGGGAAGCTGGAGTTGAACCACTGACTATGTGATTGTTGGGCGACTGCTCTGTCTCCTGAGCTACAGCCACTCCTTGGCTGTAAGAAAGAGTTAAGTTTAATGATAATACTGGAATAACTTATTTTATCAGCTCTGCACCAAATCATCAACCTTCTGAGAAGCCAAAATATCATCCTCAAATGCAGGCTCTGATTTATGAAAATTCAACATGAAGTGAATTATAAACAGTTTCAGCTCTTATGAGACATTTGCTGTTATGTAAATAATTCCAGAGATACTGTTCATAAAACTTTATTATATGATTCATTAAATAAAATATTTCAGTCTTCAGTAATTCAGTTTCCAGCACAGTGGCCACAAACAGCAGCTCCCAGTATCTCTATTAAACCACTATGTCAATGTGACAGGCATCCAAATAAGCTTCTTTGGTCTCTGATCAGTTTCTGTCTGACTCACAAAGAACTGTATCTCACAGAGAAAAGTGGTGCAAAAATAAGTAAGCTTATGTGCTAACTCATATTTGAGACTCATGGTAGCAGCTCAAACAGTTGTTATTAGTGCAGAGTGCAGTAATTGTTGCAAAAATGCAACTGTAGGGTTTGTAGGGTAACATTTTTGACCCATTAATGAAGAATTTGTGAAAGTGTAACTGGTGTGCTCATGGGAGGAAACAAAATCTTCATGTCTGGATATCCTAAACCATTTTTTTTTTCTGCTAAAAATTCCACTTTCAACAGGAACTCCCTCATAGTTGCCACAGACTCTCTATTCCAGACTGTGTTCTACTGAAAAAGACATTGAGACAGGCATGGAGGCCACAGTGGGACATCCTAAACATGGAAGAGAGGCAAAATTGATTTGAGAGTAAACTGTGGTGACCAATGAAACATTGGCATAGCGGAAAAAATAGATCCTGAGTCCACAAGTCTAGGGAGACGTCTTGTAAAAGTCATCTGTGATTCATGTGGAGAGAGTCAGTTCCCTGGAGATATCTGATTAGTATCCTGCTGTGAACACAACAGCACACATTGTTGAGCTATATCCCACACAGTACAAGACTGTTGTGGAGCTAGAGGTCTGTGTGTGTGGAGGATTTTCCTCAAGCCTATTTTACATTATAAGAAATTTGTATTACTTTGTTTTTTATTATTTATTTATTTAATTGTTTGTTTGTTTTCGTATCTGGTCTCGGATCTGTTTAAAATGCCACTATGTTCATTCACTATTCACAGATTTAAAAACTGAACTGTCACTGTTCCAAGCTAAAAAATTACCACAAAACATGTTTACATGCAAATAAATAAATGCATTTCACAAATTATGAAAATAAAATAATTTGTTTTCCACTGTTCTGAAGCCTCAAGTTTGGCATTTGGTCCTCACCATATTGTTTTCATGAGGGGGCAGTATCAAATCAAAATCAAATCAAATTTATTTATATAGCACATTTCATGTACAAACAGTTCAAAGTGCTTTACATAAAATAAAAGCATTGCAGCAGGGAGTGCAAGAAGCATTAAAAATACATAAAAGAATATAAAAAGAAACAAATAAAATCATTTAAATGAATTTAAAAACAGGCAACAGTCTAGATAAGTTAAAAGATATTTCATGCATAGACACATGAGAACAGAAATGTCTTTAACCTGGATTTAAAAATGTCTACATTTGCTGAAAGTTTAATCTCCACTGGCAGTTTGTTCCACTTGTTAGCAGCATAACAGCTAAATGCTGCTTCTCCATGTTTAGTCTGGACTCTGGACTGAACCAGCTGACCTGAGTCCTTGGATCTAAGAGCTCTGCTGGGTTTATATTCTCTGAACATATCACAGATGTATTTTGGGCCTAAACCGTTCTGGGATTTGTAAACCATCAGCAGGCTTTTAAAATCTATTCTGTGACTGACTGGAAGCCAGTGTAAAGATATTAAAACTGGTGTGATGTGTTCAGATCTCTTAGTCCGGGTTAAAACTCTAGCAGCAGCGTTCTGGATGAGCTGCAGATGTTTAATGCTCTTTTTGGGAAGTCCAGTTAAAAGAGCATTACAGTAATCGAGTCTACTGGAGATGAATGCATGGATGAGTTTCTTCTAGTGACCGTGTAGCCTACAAATGAGAGGAAAGCACAAAAAGTCATAAGTTAACACTAAGGCTAACTAGCTTGTGTGGTTCGCAAGGAGTATCTGTAACTCATATTAAGGGAGATTTTAATCAAAATGCTAACAGTTTCCATTTCAGGACTAAAAAAAATTTCAAAAGCATGCCAACTTTTGAGGTAAATTGTACACAGTCCAACGTTTTTCCATAACTAAGCTATTGTTTGCCATGAAAGACCAAGCAAGCAGGGTCAGTTAGAAACACTGGCGTACATGTGCAACACTGTACAACCCCAAGAGAACAGAAAACAAGGTATCATTTGAAGAAACAGGTTCAGTATTGCTGTCCTGGACCAAGTACTTGTAATACATGAATACATTACACTGAATACAATCCTCTGCTATTGTCTTAGTTCTTAGGGTGTACTTCTAAATTTGTTAAGTAATTTGCACTGTAGAGAGGCCATATAATTCAAAAGGGCACTTCACAACAGCTGATAACTTTACCAATTCAATGGGTCAGTTTTGATCAGTTATTTTAAATTAACCCCCCTGTGTTCAATAAATGTTACACAAGTCCAATACTTGATATACTTTTCGTTACTGTAATGCTTAACTAGTCGAGAATTCAGGGAGTGGCACAATAGTAGAGGGATTGAGTCCTTTCACTGGTGGTGCTAAACTCAGGTTTTATCAATGAGATTTCAGAAATCATGTTTCGTAATATTGCATTTGCTTAAAAACTAGAGGTGCACCGAAATGAAAATTTGTGGCCGAAACCGAAACCGAATAATAATTAATCACTTGGCCGAATACCGAAACCGAAACCGAATATTACAGTTCAGTTAAGTTATCTAAAGTTAGATTTTTCACCATTTTTAAATATTGCTTAAATCTACGCCTTACAATAAATGTTTAGACATGTTTTTCAAAGAAAATAAATGTTTATTTGAAATCTTCAAAAGTTATTACTAATAATAACTATAACTCTATAACTTTTCCATTCATTTCATACAACAACAAAAAATACAACATATTATAAAATCGTTCCAACACAAAAATGTAAAAACATGCAATATAACAAATTTTCTGAGTGTCCTTTTTGGCATAGAGTCTAGGTAGCCTGCTCCTTCAGGAACAGTGGCAGGTTCTTTTTCACGAACAACAACTTCTCTGCTTTGTCGCATGTCAGTCGGTTCCTCCTCTCATTAAGGACATTGGATGCAGCACTAAACAGCCTCTCGCTATCTGTGCTTGTGCATGGAGCAGCCAAGTACCTTGGATGGAAACAATGTTGTAGGTTCAGTTGTCAAGCAATAAAAACTAATAGGCTACAGAGAATAAACAATTCCCTGAGTATTTTGATTTTGTACATATTGCTACAGTCTTAAGTGCTGTGACTATTGATTTATTACCTGCGTGCCATCCGTGCCAACGCAGGAAAGCGCCCTCGATTAGTCCTCCAATATGTTAGTGGATCATCACTCCTAGGGATGAGGACTTCTGACAGGTAACAGTCCAGTTGCTGAGCAGTGGCACTCGTCTGCCTAGGAGGATCTGGATCGTTTTCTTGGAGGATTTCATCAAACATGTCTGAGAGTGAGGGGGCAGACTCGGCCTCGGTGCGGATTGTTTTAGTCTCCACGGCCCCTTCTCTGTACGTCACTTCACCGTCTGCCAGCGAGTCCAGTTCTGCACGCACCATTTCCCTCATTCTCCGTTTCTTGTCAACGTCAAAGTAATGATCCTTATATCGGGGGTCAAGCACACTTGCTATGTAGAACAGGGGCTCTGTGTCTGTCTGGCTAAAACGTCTGTCAAGAGCTTCTAAAAGTGCTGTTTTCATTGTTTTCACCCCGTGGTCGGTTTCCACTTCTTTTTTCAGCAGACGCGTCAGCGCTGCAAATGAGGGGATGACATCTGCAGCGGATGCTTTGGCTGAACTAATTTCTCTCGTCAGCTGTTCAAATGGCGCAAGGAGAGAGAGAACATTCTCAATTATTTGCCATTGGTAAGGGGTGAATGTCGCCGGCAGATCGTAATCTGCAATGTAGGCTGCCAGGGTTTGCTTTTGATCAAAAAGGCTCTGTAGCATATAGAACGTACTATTCCATCTGGTGCTGACATCTTGCTGGAAACGTTTAGGATACATGCCGAATTGTTCCTGAATAGCCTGGATGCGAGAATATGCTAAAGGGGAGTGTTTGAAGTGGCCTACGATTTTCCTCCCTGATGATACTATGTCAGCAATGCTCCGCTGGCTCAACACACCTTCATTGACAGCAAGTTGCAAAGTATGGGCCACGCATCGTATTCCTCTCAGGCCGCTATCATCCATGGCTTTAACCATATTACGAGCGTTGTCGCTGACAACTGCGTGCACTCTAGTGCTGTCTATTCCCCAGCGCTCAAACATACTGTTAAACGCGCCCGATATGGCCACTGAGGAATGGGAGCCTTTGAATTCCTGGCACTGGAGTACAACACGCTTTAGCTGGAAGTCTTCATCCACCCACTGCGCCGTCAGGCTCAACATACTTGTTGGGCTGACGTCAGAGCTCCATATATCAGTCGTGAAGCTCATGTAAGGTGGATCGCTGCCTTTGGCCAAGAGCTCGTGCACACGACTGGCGATGCTGTTGTACAGCACTGGCAGGCAAACATCGGCAAAGTAGCGTCGGCTAGGTAAGGTGTAGCGGGGCTCGATGTGTTGAATTAGTCTCCTAAACCCCACATCCTCCACAACACTGAATGGTTGGTCATCTAAAGCCATGTATTCCATTACCTTCTCAGTAATTCCCTTTGCCTTGACACTGTCCTTTGTGAATTTCCTGCTCTTTTCAAATATGTCAGCCACTGATGGAGTTGTGCAAGGTGTTTTAGCTGTGTTAGCTTTCCTCTTGGTCTCCCTCGCGTATTCCTCATATTTTGAAGGATGGTTGGACTTCAAATGATTGATCAGACCTGACGTGCTGAAAGTTTGCACTGAGACCCCCTCTAGACACTTTAGTCTTACACTCCTCACAAACCGCAAATCTATTCTCCCCCTCATGAACTTTGAAATATTTCCACACCAACGACATTTTTAAGGATGCGCCAGTTTGTAGCTCACTCGCTTGTTCGCCCCTAGCTTAGTTCCCGCGGTTCTGTCATTGTACGTAAGGTAGGTAGGTGTGTGTGTGTGTGTGTTTGAGAGAGAGAGAGAGAGAGAGCTGTCTGTTTTACTCATCACTCAGTCACTGCACGTTGTCTGCTTGGATAATTTTGCGTATTAAAAAAAAAAAAAAAATTGGATAATTTCGCGTCACCACTATTCGGCCTCCGATTTCGGCCACTCATTTGGCTTTCGGCCGAAAGCCGAATGTGTTTTTTTTTGTGTTTTCGGCCGAATATTTTCGGTTGCCGAATATTCGGTGCACCTCTATTAAAAACCACCTATAAAAAAAAATGAATTGTTCTACATGTTTAGTCTATAGCTTCCTTCAAAATGTGATAATAATTGGCAATAATTACAAATAAGAGTGGCAGAATGAGGCACAAGGATCCTAATGAATATCAGTGTGAAATGGCACAAACCACACTGTAATAAGCTCCAACCTAAATCTCCCCTTTCCAATAGCCCTTTCATTTTCGAGTAGCTCTTGATAAGCTTGAAGTTGTTAAGCCGCTGTACATTTCCTCAGCTGATACGAACTGCCTTATCCCTTACAATTTGTGGTTAAAAATAAGTGCTGAGGCATAGGAAAGCCCTGTGCATTTTTCTCACAATCAGCAACAGTATTAGTGTTGCTGGTAAATTACATTTCTAAGTCACTGGTTAAAGAAGTGGGGGGGACAAAGCGATGACAACTCTTTAGGGGCTGCATGTTTGTAATTTTCATATTCTGAAGTATGTACTTTTCTCCCCGGAGAGTTTGAAGTCCTCAAAGGAGGATCGGAACAATGTGAAGACAGAATTACGTTGATGAATGTCAAGCACATGCAAAGGTCTATACGAAAATAAGAACATAAGAAACCAGCCATCATATATTCTGTTTTAACTCCATATGCGATTAATCTTCAAGTTTGAATACTTAGAAATATCATTTAAATGCCATCCAAGTCTATTAGGTTTTCAGTCTGTCTAGCAGTAGCGAACCGTGAGCACTACGGCTGGGCCTTCACCTCAGCCCTCATTGCTGAAGAAAAAAAATCATTGCGGGAAAAAAGGCTATCAAGCTAGCCACAACATTGGTCTCATCTTCCCACAAAATTTAATTTCCTTCGGGATTAATAAAGTATCTCCAATCTAATTAAATAAAAATAAAAAAACGAGCACAGATCGCTCATACAGTCAATGGCACGCACCCACAAAAAAAATACACACTCACACACACATCACACAACCTGACTATCGACTATAACAACCATGATCAGTAACCTACACAAACCCAGACACATAATGGCTCGGCGGCCAGCAATCGGATAAACCAATGAAGTGAATCAATCCTGTGAAAGAATGAAAACAAGTGAATGGAACCTGCACTCACCCATTATGAAGTTAACTCTGCCAGCCCCTCCATAATCTTGCCTCTGCTCAGCCAACTCCTTGACGTCGGGTATCATGGTTGGTAACGTTACTGCGGCTAGCATTAGCAACTAGGCTGCTAGGCTTGCTAAATCGGTAACCATTAGGCTACTGAAGAAAGCTAGTCTTTTTAGCTACGTTATTTTATCATCTTTCTTCTAGGCTATAACCTTTGTTTACGGAAACTGGCCCTAACCTGACGCGCTAGCTGTCAAATCACCGGAAGTTTTCTCCGGAAGTACTGGCGCACACACAAAAGTTTGAACGTCAACGGTCGCCATATTGTGCAGAGAGCGAATTCTGTCTCTCAACCGCTCCACTCTGCACGCTTTTCGGACTTCACGAAGGCCTACGATCTTTTTTTTTTTTTTTTTTGTCCCGCCCACTTCAAATCAAACCGTGATTGGTCAATTTTCCCATCACTCTCCAAACCAAAACACATAGCTTGGCCTTCCCCGAGATGCGTGAAGTCCTAATCAATTAATGAGCCGGTTAATCTTGCTTCGATAGAGATGGATGATTCTGATTTGATAGTATGTTTCAGGACAGTAACCCTTTCATTGCCGATGTGGATTTGACAGTAAACTTAACTTTGGAACATAGATTAGCAAGAATGTAGTATTAAATGTATTGTATTAAATTAAATGAGAGTGATTGAGTTTTTTTATGTATACATATATTATTATTTAGTACTAATATGTTTTTGTTCTGAATTTTTTAAGGCCTTCTCTAAAGGCGTAGAAGGCCCTGAGGGTTCCCCTCAGGTCTAAGGCTTAGATTACATTTTAGAATAACAAATCATAAAGATGTAGAATGTAGACGTATGTAAAATAGAAGCTGTGTCAGTCTCGATCTAACGCCACACATCTCTATCATCACCGGTGTCGCCACCACTTATTTGGAAACACTCATATGAGTCGTATTTCCCTTCTGCTGCTTGTACAGGACGCCAAACATATAACTTATGACTATTTCATTTGGAGGACTTGTTAGATAATATGAGTTTATGCAAAATGTATTTGCAAAGTAAACAGAAACACAGAACAAAAGAGGCCTTTCTTCTTTTTGACTGTGGTAAACGCATTCACATTTTACTGTATTCTTCCAAAATATACATAATTTCACTCTGAATGTGTGTGTTTGGGAATTTCTGGGCACACAGTGTAATGCCACAGTAGCTTCGTGAAGCTATTTTTCTTCTTACTCTTCCAACATCTACTGAATTCAAACTTTGTGTCAGCAGTTTCCATAAACACTTTGAAAGCATTCTGTCTTCTCCTGAAAGCCTGGTTTCCCGTGGACTCCTTTGAATGGCCAGGCTGTGGCCACTATGCTATTTAGGGTTATCTTTTTATATTACTGCAGGCGAGAAAAAGTTCAACTGTTCTACCCTTTTTAGCATCTTATCACATTTTCTTATGAACACTTTTCAAGTTGTGTGCTATCTGCGGACTGAGGTAAAAGTCAACACTATCAGCTGAATCGTGGCATTAAGATTGTAGTTTGATATTGTTATCCCCTTCTGGGCTTAAATTGATCCTAGGCCACTTAAATATTCTGACAAATTCACATTGACAAATCAATTAGATGTTTTTCTTGTCTCTAAGAACATAACAAATTTAATTTAATGAGGCCATTATCTCATCACCTACATAGGAAATGGCATCAATCAGCCAATCAGTGGCTGGATGATATTAAAGACTCACAACTATCAAGATCACATTTACCACACTAACCTTCTGTCACAGAGTGCTTGAAGAGCCAATCCTTTGCTAATTCACAACTTCACAAATGTAGTCACAACGTCAACTTAAATAGGTTAAATTGCTTTGACTTTTTTCTCATTATTTTTACAACTACAGTAAATTTATTTTACATTGTGTCTGTCTGAAGCCCTCAGAACAAGTACATACAAACATGGGTAATTTTAAAAACTTTTCATTAAATCAGACAGACTAAATTGATAGTACACAATGACAGTTTCTTGCCCATCAAACTATAGGCAAATCAGCTCAGCCAAATGCAATAGCAATGCCTCACTCTCAAAGGTGGCCCACAAACTCTGGCCCACCCTCTGATTCTGGTCCAAAATGGTTAACATTAGAGTCAGATTCTATAACAGAGTTTTGTTATATATATACCACTGTACCTTACAGCTTCATTCCACAATATGGTCAGTGACTAACTGTACATTTATGTGCAAACATGTAAAAAGTCCTTCAGTCAGGAAAAATAACTCCTTGTGGACATTGTAACTTTGTGGACTATTTACATGCACTAAAACAACATAAAGCAAAAGAGAGGCTAGGGAACCAATTCCAAAAAGCATAATATGTCACAGCTGCAAGCCAATAAATACCTTGATTTTATATTCTTTGTAAGGAATTCTAACTATTATACTGAACTCTGGTCTTTTCTCCCCTCAGGTCAACAAGACAGAAGACAAGTCTCTGGAGGAACGTGGCCGCATCATGATTTCTCTCAAATACAATACTCAAAAGTCTTGCCTGGTAGTAGGCATCATACGCTGCGCTCACCTTGCCGCCATGGATGCCAACGGCTTCTCTGACCCCTATGTCAAAACGTAAGTATGCACTAAAACAGACACCAGGGCTGTTTGGTCATCTCGTAGGAGTAAATTCCACTATGATGAGGGCTTTTTACAGCCCAATTAGTTGCAGATAGTTCATCTAATAAAAAGCACTATTAAAACTCTGCACACCAAGTTAATCCCTGAGATCTGAACATGTTAGTCAAGTTAGCCAAACTTATTCTGAAAAGGACACCCAAGGTAAGGTGTAAATTTATCCCACACAATCCAGCAATAAGACTTACTGTGCTCACTGTCACAGTGGGTGAACACAGTTAGTTTTTATATAATTGACTGCTCTTCTACTCAGTACATGTACATGCATCTTAAAGTGGAGCTGCAGTTAGGTATCTATCTTCTATACCTTTGGATTTGAACACAAACATACTATGTGTTGCCTTCCTCACCCCTCTGTCATGTTGCACCTTAATAAAACGGCTCAGAATCACTTCAGATCCAACTGCCCATCGGATGGAGAGCAGCTTTTAATGGGATTTTTTTTCAGCTTTTCCTGAAGTGGAAGCACACATTTGATTGAATCTGCAATTTATTCCACTAAATATCTTTACATCCCACACACTGGACCTTTAATCTGATAATGAATCCCTCTATTTATAATGACACTCTCATAACAAAGTCTCGGGAGGGGAGCGACTCATTTCTGTTCTATAGATTTAGGCCAAAGCAACAGGTAAAAAGGCTTTGTTTTGAAAGTTAATTTTTTTAAGTAAATTGAGAGGTGATTTTATCAAATAGAAGAAAGTTTTCACAAAAAGACATGTTAAGAGAATTTAGATTAAAGAAATAAAAAATACACGTCAGTTGTTAAAAAAGAGGCAGAATAAAACTAAAAGATGACAACTACGACATTGTTTTAGCACATTTCTTGACTTACTTCATAATGTTACAGTTACATATACAGTATTCTGTCTGTGATTACACATACAATAATTGATATAATAAAATATTGAATAATTGATTCATAATTCATCCCGCGATTAATTCACTTTTAGTAATGTGTTTCCATGTAAAGAGGTGGGGGGAAAAAGACAACTGAAATTTCAGTATATATATATATATATATATATATATATGTATTCTCTCACAATCTCAACATTTACAATTGGAATTGAACTGAACTGATCTTTATTTTAAAAAGAAGAATAAAATCAAATTTGTTGTGATAACTTTGCAGTATTAGACAAACTGGCCTTTAGCTGTGGTTAATTGACTTTGTCCATTAACCATCTTTAAACAAAGTACTCTTCATAAGCCTTCCAAAACTGTACATTATACACACAAGGATTGCAAATAAAGACGTATTTGATATCTGAACATAGTTGGACTTTATTTCTCCTCCAGAAAGCGGATGCTTTCCTAGTGCTATTTCTGGCACTCGTACAAGATAATATAAAGCGTTTGGAGGGAGTATCTGGCTGATGTTGCAGCAGACAAGAAGTAGACTATCTGTGATTATCAGCGGCATGAAAGACAGCGCAAGAGGCCATCCGCAGGGCTGTAATTTGAAGGGAGAGTCCTACTTATCACTCCTGAACATTTCCCAAGTCTTTCATCTGGCTGAGCAATGAAAGTGCAATTAATTTCCAACTCTGCTGTGCACACCTTGAGAACAAAAGTGTTTCAGAAGAGATTTTCTATTCAATTTTCCAACAGACTGAGGTTGGGAAAAATCTCAGTAAAGCCTGAAGGACACAGTACAAATTATAATAGATTGACTTACTGACTAGTGTGTGCGGGAACACAGGAAATGTATCTACTGTCAGATAAACAGGCGTGCATGACAAGCTGATCTCTATAAAGAGTCTATCTCCAGCATCAAGTCACTGCTGTCACCCCAACAGTTAGAGGTTGCTAATGGTGGGCATGTTCTTAAAATGCATGTGGCGTCTCAAGACATGCATTAGCCGATGAGGTGGTCATGGGAAATTAGTAAATGCCCCTTCTTAATGGCTTTTTGATCAGTGACAAAATCCATTTCATCAAGGTTAGAAGTAAAGAGTTGCATATTTTAAGAATGCATATGTTTTAATTATAAGCTGCTGTACAAAAGCAAAAAAATAGCAGCAAAATTACAAAAAGGTGCACAATGAAATTACAGTTAAAAATCCCTGTATTGCGCAATAGCATTATTTGCATGCTAATTTACACCCTTTGATGGCTTTGCCTTAGGGGCTGTCGGTGGTCCCATTACATGACAACAATTAGGTTCACTGCAAAATTCTCATGAACAACAGTTTCAGCTCCCACTCCCCCTGGGCAACGTTGGTGTTCAATAACCCACTTAATCTCCCTTTAAGTCTCTTTGCTATCTTAGGAAATTTCAGCCTGTGTGGATCTGGTGAGCACAGGAAGGAAGAGGGATGAGATGAGCAACTGTAACTGCAATGAAATACACCACATCAAAAAGAGCATTATTGCTGCAAACTGTTCCGTTCCAAATGGACAGACTTACTACCTCTGTGCATGGTGTGAGATAAGTTCAACTTGGCTTTTGCATGATTTATGGAGGCAGAACAGAAGTCAATTCTAAGCCTCACACAGACACACAGGCTGGATGTACATTCATAAGCACAAATCCCTGCACCCATGGTCAACACTGACACCAAGATTCTGTTTTCACCACTGACTCACTGACTGCAGTTGATTCAAACGGATGATGATAAGCACCACAGTGCATAATGTTTTCAGAACACCAGCAACACCTCAGTGAATTTAGATTTATACATACTCAGCTTTTAGTCATTTTGAATGTTTCATAGCCCACATTCAGTATCCAGGTTGTTGGGTACACCTAAAGTGGTTGCAATACAGTGCAACAGCACAATCAACAACACAATTATAAGTATATTGTTTTTTAAAACCGTTTTAAATAGGGATACGCCGATCCGCTTTCTTTCACCTCCGATACCGATATCTGAGGTTTAGTATCGGCCGATAGCGATACAGAAAAACAGCGTGGAATTATGGTAATAAACAGTTAGTGTCATTGTGTGGAAAAGACTGGGATCATTCTTTTGTGCAAGGCAACATCAGACTTGACTTAAACATTTCTTTCCTATTTTTTTAAAAACAAATAAACAGATATAAATGTACTGCATTACTTACAGTGAAATTAGGGATTAAAAATCTAATGTAAAAAACAAAATATCAAATAATAAAGGAGCAAATAATAATAAATCGGCCGATATGGATCGGCCCATTGTCACCAATACCCGATCTCGAATTTTCTTCGATATCGGTACTGATATCCGATCCAAATATCGGATTGGTGCATCCCTAGTTTTAAACAGTTGATATTGTATAGTTGCAGTTATGCTGCATTTTAGTAAGAGGTGTTTCTAATACTTTGTCAGTCACATGCATATGCAGCCTCCACAATGACTAAAAGTCTATAAGAATTTAAAACCTCTCCAGAACAGTTCATCCACTCCCTGCTGCAATGCTTTTATTTTATGTAAAGCACTTTTAATTGTTTGCACATGAAATGTGCTATATAAATAATTTTGATTTGATTTGATTTAAAAGTTGGACAAAATTTCTTGAAAGAAGGATTTGTTGGAGAAATATAATGTAGTGTGACCCCAACAGCTCCAGTGTGGCAAAATGATCTTTAATATTTTAAAAGTTCCATAACAAATAAAACCTTACACATACAGCCTGATTATATACTGGAGGCTTGTCGTAGAATAATGTCACATTCACCTTCACTGAGTGACTTTGGACATGGGTTAATGTTATGAGGTAAGGTGTCCTCTGCTCTGTGATCTCAATGGAAAGACACCAAATTCAATTTAGATGTTGAAACAGTCACTTGTAGAGACTTATTTTGATTAAGAAAGACTTCCATGAGAGGAGATGACACTCCGGCATCTATGTCATTCGAGAAAAAAATGTTACTGATATAAGATGGAGTCTGTTTAAGTCGGAATACATTGTCATTTAGTCATTTATCATGTACTGTAACGTGGCTGAGTGGTGAAACACAGGGCAGTATCACAGCACCCTCTAGAGGACAGAACAATACAACAGCTTTCAAGCATACAGTGTGATGCCTTTATATTGTGAAGCCCCAGACTGCTGATGCTGTATTAAATTATTTTTTTTATCAAATCAAATCAAATTTATTTGTATAGCACATTTCATGTACAAACAGTTCAAAGTGCTTTACATAAAATAAAAGCATTGCAGCAGGGAGTGCAAGAAGCATTAAAAATACATAAAAGAATATAAAGAGAAACAAATAAAATCATTTAAATTAATTTAAAAACAGGCAACAGTCTAGATAAGTTAAAAGATATTTCATGCATAGACACATGAGAAAAGAAATGTCTTTAACCTGGATTTAAAAATGTCTACATTTGGTGAAAGTTTAATCTCCACTGGCAGTTTGTTTTACTGTTTTATTATGTCTTGCATGAAATGTCTCTCCCCTGCCCCCCCTCCCCCCTGTTTCGGCTCTCTCCTGCAGGTACCTGAAGCCTGATGAGAACAAAAAGTCAAAGCACAAGACTGCTGTGAAAAAGAAGACACTCAATCCTGAGTTCAATGAGGTATAAACCACGGCTTTCGCTATAAAACAATGCTGCTCCACTTTAATTTTACCTGAGTTAAATGTTTATCTGGTAGTCTTATGTGCTTAGCAACCTGCCTAACAACCTGCCTAACCTCAGGACCTACAGAGAGGGAACGGCTGTCAGGTTGAAAACAAACACATTTTTCTTTATTCACAACAAAACTTTTTTTTTTTTAAAGAGCACCAGAACCAAAGCTGTCTCTGAATGTAGGAAAAATATGTCCTTAAAGTACTGCTCAGCCAAATGTTAGTGAAAGCAGACAGTTGCTTAGGTGTGGCAGAGCTGGACCTTATTTTATCCTCTTATTTACTGGAAATCTTTGTTTAATGTATCCAACTGCACGATTAAAGTTGAGATAAAGACTTGTAGTCTACTACTTCTGGGTCTTCACGAAGAACTTTTTATTAACTTATATTTGTTCTTGGTTAAAATGTAAGGTTATGTATAATATAGGCAGTTAAATAGACAGATAAAGGGACAATCTGCATGCCTGTGGAAATGTTTTTGTTTTGAAGCTAAGTAAAACGGTTGTTTTATGTCATGAATATATATTCTTAAGTTGTCAGAATCTAATTTGGGCGCAAATTAAAGTTGCAATCGGTTATCACTACAAATAAAGCTTCCCTTTCTCAAGATAATGAGATAGTTATGATGTTAAAAAAAAATTCAAGCATAGCCGCTCTTGGCTTTTTTAACACCAACCATAGTTTCAAACCTGTTTCCTTTTTCCTTACTTGCTTATTTTTTTTATTTTCTATTTTTTTAAGCAATTGGCCAACAATGAGGCTGAAAATAGAGACAAAATGCAAGAGACAAAAACAAAGCAAGCTAAAGATATTTATACATATTTTGTTCTCTATAGCTAGCTATAGCAATCATGACAAATGTACACAAATTTAGATTTTACTTTCTACATTACTTCTGCCTTTGAAAACCACACGTGGCAAAATGGGGGCTCAAAAAAGGTTTTCCCAAAACCATTACTAGATCGCCCTCCGGGGTTGGTGGAGACCAAAATGGAGGTTTAAGGTATGTGAAATAAAAGAGGTCTAAAAGCGATCTGATGATTGTATCTTTTGAGTGACAGAATATACAGGGGATGTCTTAAAATAAATAGATAAATGTTCTATCCGATATTTTAAAATTCAAATAAACTAAGAAAAAGTGGTTGCGATGCAGAGTGGACCAGCACCATGAAAGAAGCATCTAAGTTACACAAACCACCGTCAGAACTTTGAGGGTAAAATCAGAGCAAAAACAGAATTTGTGACTTTGGAGACTTTGGAGCAGAAACGAGACTCCCATTGGATGCATCACACCTCAAGCGCTGGATGTATAAATGGGCAGCTGTTTTTTTAACCCAGTTTTGGCCCAGCTGGTCAAAAAAAGTCCAATTGTGCTTATTAGATGCTTATAAAGATGTTGAGGAGTGTTATATTAGAGCCTGCAGAGCTGGAGTCTGTTGTAGAATTGCTTTGATGAATTCAATATCAAAGAAACATACATTGTAATCAGGGTTGTTGTTTTTTTTCATCCGACTCACTCCCAAACACCTCCTTTGTGTTAACATGAAATGAAAAATCATATGTTTCTGCAGAAGAATGCCGAACATGTGTAAAGGCTGAGTCCTCAGAACATTGTGACATAGGGCAGCTTGGCTCAGAAGTATCCACCTGTATACAAGTGGACATTCCTGACCAAACACTCACAAGCCAGCTGCTTGACATTTCCTTTGACATTTTTAGCACTCGTTCTTCGATCAGATCTTGGCCTTTCTGTCAGACATGCAGTGGGGTCATCTTCCACATCGGGGCATTGATTAAGGTGCAGCAGAAACCTTCATTGAAACACAGATTGAAACACAGAATAAACTCTGTTTTACTTTCAAAACTGATAAGTTCACAATGTGTAATTATGAGGAGATTATATTTGTACTGTAGTTGGAATTGCATGTCAACACAAGTAAATCACTGTTGCTATTATTTTCTTGTGTTCTGCCTCCTCTAGGAATTCTGTTATGACATAAAATATGCAGACCTCACCAAAAAGACGTTGGAGGTGACTGTGTGGGACTATGACATTGGGAAGTCGAATGATTTCATAGGTAAGGTTTTCCTACACCGCCTGTCCTTTAATCAGAGATGATGTTGTGGATCAAGGAGATGGAAATACTTTGCTGATATTCAGCAGCACATGTGGCTTTCTGTCCACCAAGTCAACCGTCTGCTCAGCCCTCGCTAGGCCTGGAGGCTGAGAAGCAAACCAGCACTGAGCCATGCTTGGAGTAAGCTGGCCTACCGTGATATTTTAAAAACAGTTTTAGCAGTGATGCTCTAACCTGCTCCAAAGCCATTATCTTACAGTTAGCAAGCCTTCATCCCACTTATAGCCTGCCTTTGATAGTATGTCAAACTCTTTAGCCCAGATTTACTAAATGAATCAAATCACAAACAGCTCCAATGGCAATGTCCAGGTCTGTCGGTGAGATCCTGAAACGGAAATAATGGCCAAAGCCATTACCAGGAGGAGCACAACTCAGGGTGGAGTTGCATACACGAAGACAACAAGAAGCCTTTTTTGACCAGCTTGTTTTTTTGTTATAGCACAGGACATACACTGCAAGCATGAACCTGATCATCTATTTCGATAAAACATTTTAGGATTAACTCTTTAAAGGGATAGTTCGCCTCTTTCGACATGAAGCTGTATGATATCCCATATTAGCAACATCATTTATGAACATTTTCTTATCCCCTGCTGCGTCCTGTGAGCAGAGTTCCAGCCTCGTTTCTGTGTTGAAGAAAGTAGTCCGGCTAGTTGGCTGGGGTTTAAAAATAAAGCGTTTTGCTTCTCAAAACAATATGTGTTCAAAAGAGTAATACATTTGTATCACAAAATCGTTGTGCATGAAAAAGTCAGACCTCACAATCGCTTGGCCCTATTTTCTCTCCCTTCGTATCGCTGCCTGCTGCCGCCTGCCGACAGCTGCGCCCGTTACGGTGTTTACTGCTCGGAAGCAGGGGACTGCTCGGTCTGCACAGTTTACATTGGACGCATTGATATCTAGGGAGGCAAAAATAGCCCCAAGCGATGTGAGGTCTGACTTTTTCCTGGAGAACGATTTTGTGATGCAAATGTATGTATAAGTCAATGTTCATAAATGATATTGCTAATATGGGATGTCATACAGCTTCATGTAAAAAGAGGCGAACTATCCCTTTAAAGAAACATGACAGTTTTAGATTTGTTATTTCTTTGTGCAATTTAATACAACTTGGTTACTTGTATTGATCTCATACATGTTGTCAAATTGCAAATGAGCCATTTAATTTTCTTTACAGTTTTCAACTCAGTAATCAGATTACTGGCCTTGAATACTTTAGATTATCCAGCACAGCCTTGCTCACTAAGTAGTATTGTGATAGTGTTAAACATGGCATCATTATGAGATGAAAGTATCAGAAATCCGGTTATTTTCCCCATGTGGCACCAAAAGTGAGCGCAATGTCCAAATGCATCAAGTTTATGAACTGAGTTACATTCATTACAGATACAGGATTTCTCAGATAAGAAACCCAAGACTCCTGTCAGAAGTCTGACTAGTTGTGGTCTCAGTAGCATTGCTAAATTATTTTTGTGGGGAAACCAGGCCAAAATCTTTTTGTATGTGTCCTGTTATTCAAAATCTCACTAACAAGAATTCTAAATGCTCCAATGATTTTTTTCCAAGCCAACTGAAAACAGAATAAACATCTATGATCAAGAGATATAGAGTGAAGCTACAAACATCTAGTATCCCACTGGAGCTATATCATTGAATACATTATGCCTTGAGCAACAAAACACAGCACAGGGTACTGTGACAACAAATTACATCATTATTCATTCAAGACATGTCTTTACTTCAATGAATATTTAATATCATGTGCCCTTTTCAGGGAGTATAAATCATTTGGTTCCACTTTCTCATGAGTTACTCGTGCTAAATATCCTTAGATATTTGTCATTTGTCGTTAATAGAAACAACTTGATACATTTTGATCAAATCAATTTGTTCCACTAGCATGATTCTTCTTCTGGATTGTCTGCGGAATGGATTGTGTGTTCCAAAGCCAATGACTATCTATTAATTACTTACTTGTGTCCATAAGTGCTGTTCGTATTATAAAGGTGAAGATAGATAGATAGATAGATAGATAGATAGATAGATAGATAGATAGATAGATAGATAGATAGATAGATAGATAGATAGATAGATACTTTATTGATCCCGAAGGAAATTCAAGCATCCAGTAGCAGACATAATAAAGCAATAAAAATGTTTATACAATAATAAAAACTTTAAAAACAATCTAAGAATTTAAAAAACTGTTTAAGAATCACAGCAAGTGCAAAAAAAACAAAAAAAAAGCAAAACAAAAACACACTTTAAATGCTAAAACTACACTACACGTATGGAGCTACTGGATCAGCATCCTGCTCACGCTGGCGTCGGAAGATCTGAATATATGAATTTGTTAAACATTACTG
Source organism: Odontesthes bonariensis (assembly GCF_027942865.1). Classification (NCBI taxonomy): domain Eukaryota; kingdom Metazoa; phylum Chordata; class Actinopteri; order Atheriniformes; family Atherinopsidae; genus Odontesthes; species Odontesthes bonariensis. The sequence goes on from NC_134521.1 coordinate 4,429,296, forward strand.
TTGAAATGAATGAGCTGTCTTGGAGATTTTTCTGACTTAACAATGATATCTTAAGGTTCATAGTAGTTGTTCTCATACGGTGGCTCAAGGACAGATATCAAAAAATGTACAAATTACTATTAAATTGCCTTTTTAAAGCGTCTAAAAAGAGGGAACGACATCTTTAATGCAAATACCAGTTTGCAAATGTTTTGTGTACTTGCTAAGAGATTTGAATTTTTATAATTCGAGACATTAGGACTCTCGAACACATATTTTTTAAGGACCCAGCATGTGACGCATACTGTCTGTGTACTATCTTTTAGGTGGTGTATCTCTGGGTATCAATGCAAACGGAGAGAGGCTCAAACACTGGTTTGACTGCCTCAAAAACAAGGACAAAAAAATTGAGCGCTGGCACACGCTGACCAATGAGTTACCTGGCTCATTAAATGACTGAAGACCCACATGGTGTTGGCCCCTCACCCCACCTGTCTGACTGCACCAGATAGGACTCCTGCCTTCAGTTTCTGAACTCCTTTTTCTTCTTTTTCTCTGGATCCTCGTGTTGGCCGCAGCAACGCCTGACACCTCTCCTTGGGAACATGTATCCTGTCAACAGGGCTCAGCTAAAAATGTCCAAATCTTATGATCCCCATCTTCCGCATATACAACAGGAGTTGCACAGCTGCTCAGTCATTTTGCTTCTAAGAGATATTCAGTCAACAAAATGAATGAAGGGGATGGTAGAGTTTGTTTTTAAGCTTTTCAGCTTTCTCGCATGATCAGTGAAGATAAAAGGAGCAAATGCTATCTATTTGATGAGATTGTTTCACGGCAGCTGAATAAATTTCCCCAATCCCTGAAACAGCAAAGAAAAGCTCTCCCAGTGTCACCTTCTGGCTATGAAGAACAGCACAACAGCAAGTGGTAAAATAATGTAGAAACTTACAAAAGATGTAGCAAATATTTCCTAATGTGCAGAGACATTTTGTGGAATAATTCTCATCTTCTAAAAATAAAGCTCCCTTAGGCAGCCTGGTTGACAGTAGCATGTCGTATTGTAAAGGAGCAGCTGAATGAAAAGATGTTACACTTTTTTTTTACTGATTGTGAAATGGTTAGTTACTGTAGGACCTTAACTAAAGTCCCACACAACTAGCCTGGAGCAAGATTTTTGTCTTAAAAATGGATCCTTTAGTTGGAGTTATTTGACCACCTGAGAGCAATGTCATTTAAACTTTGTGGGTTTTGTCAATTCTTCTTTGTCCCGGGCTCTGATCCAATCTGGAGTGGAACATTTTAGGTAAAGATTTAGATCTGTTTTTTTTCTTCCGTTTGTTTTTGTTTTTTGCATATACTGAACTTTAGGGTCAGATTTTACTATATTTTTTTTACCAGTACAACATTATACAGTGTTCTTTGTGTAATCAGAGTTTTTCTTCAAAAACTATTTGATTTAAAAGCCTCAGTATGCTTCAACTAAACAAGGTTGTAAAAAAGGCCGTCTAATTTGGGTTCTGTGATAAACAACTTTGTCAGCTGTGACAAATTTGTGTTTTGTGTTGGGTCATGTTTAAGTGACAAAGACCTTACTGTTACAGCAATCACAACTCTTGTCGTCTATGAGCAAAACAAGGTAATAATGTAACTGTAATAAAAGGAAAAAGTCCTGACAGGGAGACTTGAAATATGGGTAAGGGGGTGACTGAATCACTGTGCCTGAAACTTCTTTCATTCTACTTTTACCCGAGGGCAATCTTCATTTAACCACAGGAGTACCAATATCTAACAGTGATTTCTGTGCCTGAGCCTTACCAAACCTCCACCTGAGCAGATTTGGTGATTTATACATATTTAGGAAGGCTCTTATAAACAATGTCCCTGTTGTGAGGGAAATAGAAACATGCAAACACATCAGTCAAAGTGACGTCCACAAGTAATGTATGCAGTGCCCATTTTTGGTTGTAATATACAGGTTCCAAAAAGTTACAGAACTTCTGGGACAAAGATCCAAATATCGAACCAATTGCTTCGACCCAAGTCCATCTGGAAAGTCATTTGTAGAAACTGTTCAGTAAACTGACAAAGGACAGGCACCGCTTACTGTCGTTTCACAGATAATGATGAACTTAAACCAGTTAGATCGACACAGTGGCAGCGGCCTGTAAATGCAAGATGGTCAGAATCACTCTGACTTAAGTCACACATGTAGAACTGGATTCTCACATTATAGTGATGACCACCTATCAAAGCTAAATTTACTGCAGCTAGACGCACAAATGTAACTAAACCCTACTTCTAACCCTTTCTTTGAACCTGTAGATTACAGACAGATTTTGCCTGCTGATTTTTCTCCGATATAACTCTTAATGGATATGCTGTATGAAATCAGGCCTCGTGTACTGAGTATTTTTTTCATTTACCTTCTGATCCAGACAGCAACAGATAGCTGAATGTCACACATTTAATGTGTTTACTTTCCATAATACACTGTGCACATAGCAATGTAAAGCAGGGGGGTTTGCTTTGTAAAATATGCAGGGTTGCCTTGGCTACACCTTTAAGCTCCAAAGCATAACTCCTCAAAGTAGGATTGCATTTCAAAAATGACAAACACCTTGATGAAGTATACCGAGGCTTTGATAAACAGTCTGAGTTTGAAAGGAAAACTAGTAATCATGTCAACACAAAATTACCCAAAAATCTAAGGCTTCATAAGGGGATTGATGTTGCCTAATTACCCATAAGATGTCATTTAAAGACTTAAGAACATCTGCTTACTTGGAGGTTACCAGGAGTCTCCCACTGATAACCAGCTGAGCCAACAAAATAAACCAAAATCAAAATAAGCATTTTCCTTGTGACCGCCTACAAGTATTAATGACATCACAGCAGGGATATATTCCCTCATCTGTAGAGCTGCTTCGTTTTGTGGTAACCCCGATGTTAAGGCTCAGCAAATGTTGCAGTCTGTCAGTCGTCCTATTTCAGTCGTCTTATTTATAGCAAAAAAAAAGCAAAAACAAAAAAAAAATCTATTGGGCAAACTGGCTCAGGGGATCTAAGGGTGGTTGTTTATCAGAGAGTCATTAGTTTGATCCCCAGCAATCCCAGTCCACCTGTCAACAAGTCATTGAGAAAATTACTGAGCCTCACAATGCCACCAGTGTGATCGCTGGTGTGTGATTGTGTGTATGATAGACAAAAAGTACTGCATAGGGTAGAAAAACTGTGTAGACAAAGAAGTGCTGTATGAATGTGTGTGAATGGGGGAATGTGGTTGTAATGTAAAGGCACTTTGGGTGGTTAACAGTAGTAAATAGTACTAAATAAGTACAGTACATTGACTACTTTTGTTGCGCACACACAAAAAAGTTCTGCTTGGAACCAACAGAAATAATGGCCCTGTAGTCAGCGAACACAACTCAGCATCAGATCGCTACTCTAGTTGGTAGGTGGCTGTAGCACACCCATAACCTGGTTGCAGAACATTTCTCGTCCATTTTGGTTATTTGTTGTCATGGGTTTTGTTGCGCAATCGCTTTTTATAGAGTTCCATTTACACTGATTCCATTTGGTTCTTTCTGGGAGCCGAGACTCTGGCCCGAAACGAACACTGTTTTTTAACAAAATATCTGGAACTCTGTTCAATTTGAACACCAGCTGTTCTCTGTTGGTCAAAAGCCCCCTCTGTGGTCAATAGTGATCTCTTAGGTGTGAGATTTGTTCTTGATGTTTTGTTTGCTTGTTTCGTATTGTTTTGTTTTTTTTAAAGGGAAAGTAGGACAATTGGTGTTATGGTCCGATGTAGGTACATCTAACACCAACTGCGACAAACTAAAAATCAAATTTCCCTTTCTTTTTCTCCTAGAGACACTCAGTGGGGTCACATGGCACTGAAAGGATCGGATTATTGGCTAAATGACAATGAGACTGAGTTATTAAAGCTGCAGTCTGCAAGATTTGTTGTTGTCATACGTAAAGTCCTACTTTTTGGCCTTTTAAGAGTTTACATGATCTATCAGAACGCTTGAAGTTGAAAACGGTGACCTCCGTAGTCGCAAAATGCAAGAAATGCTTATTTTTTAACCGAAAAATAAAAAGTTATTCAACTTCCTGTCCCGCCCCTTCAAAACACATGAGAACTCGTGCACGTCTACGTGCACGCCAGATGCGCGTACACGACTCCTCATTCATCAGCTCACCTGTCATTTGCGATCATGGAAGACACAGTGAGTAGACAAGCCCGTAATGAAGTTCAATAGTCCAGATAAATAAGCGTGGGGACGAGCCTACCTTGTATCGCGCGTGCACAATCGGTGATTGACAGGCAGCAGAGCCCAGCTCGTAACCTGATTGGTTACCTTTTACCGGTCCGGTCTGCAATTTTGTAAACAAACCTGCTAGCTTTGGAGGGACCTAGCGGGACATATAGGGGACCTAGAGAACTCGTTTTTTTTTTGTATTGGGGTATTTAATGTACTACTTTCAGAATCCCCGGACAGTTCCAGGCATTATGCTTGAAAAAGAGTTGCAGACTGCAGCTTTAAGTTCAGGTAGACACCTTAATCGGACAAGAAATTGGATCGGATCGGATTAAGACCCCGAGATAACTCAGTTAAAAGTCAAATTAAACGTGCTTGTAAACGGTGAAGCACGTGGTGAACTGGACTTTGCGTTCTGTGCATCCTCGAGATTTTTTCCGGGGTTCGTGAACCGGAAGTCGGAAGAGACGATATTACGTAGCTTCATCTTGCTCTTCGTTCTCCATCTTTCTCGAATGCCTGAGTTTGTTGTTGTTGGTGGTGAAGAGGTCAACAGGAAGTGGCTCTATTAGCAATAGTTGATGTTGGTACAGCGCCACCTATAGTATCGGAGTATGACATGCTTTGTGCCTCTGATTCAATTCATTCACCGCCATATATCCAAGGATAATTACCCTTGCTCAAATAAGGAGCATAACCCAACTATAGCTATCATCGAATTAATAGCTATAGAGATTAATCGAATTATTCTCACCATGTAGACCCACTGAGTGTTTAGTTTGTCCTCCATGGGCTAATGGAGGTTGACCCATTCCATCTTTGCCTATAAATAGATCATGTTGAACTAAAGCTCAATGAATCTTTTATTTCAGTTGATTCTACACTGATGAAAACAGAGATCATGACATAGTTCAATATGATCCAATTGAATCCAAGTCAGCCCAATTATAGTTGTACTCATATAATACCAGTTCATGAAAAATAGCACTAAGGAAGCCAACAGATCGCATCAAATCTTCACTTCTTTTTAATAAATGTGAATATTACAGTTACAATTATTATGTTGCATTCCTGATAGCACCCTAAATGTTACTCATTGGAACTTTAAAGTACAAAATGACTTTTTCTTTCATACAGGGAGTTAGCTGATTGCTGCCGAGTCAAACTGAGGCAGATGGTCTGTTGAAGTACATTATTGTGTCACAGAACCTGTGAGTTGATGTCAGCAAACAGCTGGAGATAGTTTTGGATATGAAATCTCATATGCACACAAAGATTCTGATGATTTGTGGGCATTTTCAGCACATAGACGGAAACATCCACAGTCACAGTGCAGAGCAATCACATCCCAAGGCCGTGGTTTACAGTGTAAGAGGCTGTAATCAACAGCACAGTGAAGTTCAATGGGTGACCCGCCAGGTGAAAATCACTTGTCAAACCACAACACCACATGATTTGGTAGCTCTGTGGCATCTGTGCAGCTTATTGTTTACACTACAGAAAATGAGTTTCCTCAAAAAAACACTGCAAAGTGGATGAAAACCACTGCTGTAATGTCAATTTTGAAAAAGGGAAGTTTACGTCAATTATAAAATACTGTTAAGAATAATCAAAGCATGTCTTGTTTACAACAGCCTATTCCTGCAGAATTTCAAGTTTGCTGCTGAAAGGGCCAACAGGCCCCTGCTGAAGAAGTCTCTGTGATTGCTCAGTCATATAATGCAAGCTTTGCTAAGATGGCTGGGAATGAGAAGGGCATAATTTTTAATATACTCGCTACTCTACAATGTATATTGTTACTATGTTGTTGCATTTGTTGAGGTTTTTCTAATGTAAGCAGCTCCACTATCGATATACCAAAACAGAATGTATGTTTAACCCCTTCTATTCCGCAGTATTCCTCTGAGAATGTGCACCTTAGCGCTCTGTGTTATTGATCTTGTTCATACACCAAATCTGAAGCTCTTTTGAGCACACATATCTGGGAGTAAAGATGGTTTGAACTTAGAACCCAGCAGCACACTGCCAGGGTCTATCATTTAAGTCATACATTACGATGGATACATTTTTATTTAGATTCATTTAAGGTTTTCTTTCATTCTTTCATTTAAGAATTTATTACCCTGCAGTCCTGAAAACTCGCCAGGTCTGAAAATTTTAGACCAGTAGGTTGAGGTGCATGCCATGTATTTGAGTTTGAGACCGCAGTGTGACCTTTCCTGCACACACCCACCTTTCTTGTAAATTTCCGCCATGCACTCGCTGCTAACACGGAAACGGCATACAAATGGTTCAACAGTCAGGATTCCTGTCAGGCTCGCAATTCAGCTAACAGCTTTGTGTCATTACCTCACGTCACTTTAAGTGATTGGCCTGGCATGTTTGTTCTTAGAAGCATGTTGACTCTGTCAGTGTGGCTGGCTGTTTTAGTAATCACATCATTTCAACTCACTGATTACAGCTGGTCAATAGTGAGGAACAACCCTAATGTCCCTTTGTTCTGTTATTGAACCTCCTTCACCCATAGTTTCGATATTGATATTGTTTGGATTATTAGATTCCTTTTCACACAACCTAGCATTCACTTTGAAGACAATTTGATTTTGATATCATACCTTCACAGCTAGGAATGAAACTTTTTATGCATCCAATCTGTCTTCACATTTCTCTTTTTGTTTTGTTTTTTTCATGCGTGTTAACCGCCTCTTCAGACACATTGATTTGTGAGGCACAAGCCGACTGTGAAACCTTGCTGGCATCTCAATATCCTCCTTGACACGGTGATCCCTCTCCCTCTCTCTCTCTCTCTGGTGAATATGTAATGAATACAACCAACATGTGATTTTGATTTTGTAACCTGTCTGCCTTTGTATGCAAGCTCAATATTAGCAAAGAAAAAAAAACCTAACTGCATGCATATGTTCATGACTTTGCCTAATGTTTGATACTGTTTTCTGTATAAACAAACAAAATATATGATCGTGGATGCTCTAAGATTGCGCTAAAAGTCAGTCTTTCTTCTGGACAACATTTTGTACCTTTGAACACTATTGCATCGACTGTTTGGCTGCTGTATTGACTATCTGGAAGTGTGACTTGATGTGAATTAAAATCTCTTCTTTGTTGTTTTGTTTCCTTTTTAACACTCAGGCACTTGTTTTCATTTTTCTGGTTCCCTGAATGTATGACTATAAATGCATTGTATCCAATTATATTTTAGTCCTTTGCAAAACGGAAAGATTTTTGTGCCTTTTCTTATTTCTATTGTTGTTTTTTGATACTGTGATTGTGAAGTACCCCTAAACAATCGAAGCACTCACATGGCGCAAATATGGGACCTGTGGACAATTTTCAGGCCATTTGTAACCCACAATTGCCCCAAACACATATGTTGGTGAAGTGCAAAACCCTACTACAAAATAGGACATCTCACAAGATTTCAGAGAACAGAACAAAAGTGAACAAACCCTAAATAGCACAAAAAAAAAAGGAAGATACAATATTGTTTTCGGAAAATTAAATATTTCGGAAACATATTTCACAAAAACAACTACATTTGAAATACACAACATGTGACATAATGCATTACTTAAAGGGATAGTTCGCCTCTTTTGACATGAAGCTGTATGACATCCCATATCAGCAATATCATTTATGAACATCTTCTTACCCCCTGCTGCGTCCTGTGAGCCGAGTTCCAGCCTCGTTTTGGTGTTGATGAAGGTAGTCCGGCTAGCGCCAAGCGATTGTGAGGTCTGACTTTTTCTGGAGAACGATTTTGTGATGCAAATGTATTACCCTTTTGAACGCATATTGTTTTGAGAAGCAAGACGCTTTATTTTTTAAGCCCCAGCCAACTAGTCGGACTATCTTCGCCAACACCAAAACGAGGCTGGAACTCTGCTCACAGGACGCAGCAGGGGGTAAGAAGATGTTCATAAATGATATTGCTAATATGGGATGTCATACAGCTTCAAGTCAAAAGAGGCGAACTATCCCTTTAACACAATCCCGTTTCACAAAACAGAGCCACATGTCATAAAAAAAACGAAAGAGAAAACATATCCACAAAACAGAGGCAAGAAAGACAAAACTCAAAACAAAACAAATAGTTGTTTTATTATCTTTATCTTTATTTATAATTTATCATTCATTATGTGTCCGTGTGTGTGTGTGCGCTTCGAATATCATCGCCACCACGATTTTGCCCCTATGAGTCATTTCCACTGTAGAAATCTGTAAGTGAAGGTGTCAGATGTGGTCTAATTTATGTAGCTCATCAGACTTCATGCAAATGGTGCAAACAGCAGGCAGTTCCTGCCACCTCATGGATACTGGTGTTCTGTGTTTTGACTGGAGAGCTAGAGGAGATGCGTGACTGCTGTGATTGCTGTTAAAAAGAGGCCTGCTTATCACGCGAGGTTAAGTCTGCAAACTTAAAAGCTTAGATAGCAAGATACAGTTGTGTGATCTTTAGGGTTTCATCTCATTCAAACCTGTCTAAATGATATGGAAGCATGTAGAAAACGAATGACTACGACGGACTTCTGTCGCAACAATGCAGGTAAAGTGTTGATTCAATATTTGAACTGAGCTGAAAGTAGCACTACATGGCAAGTTCAGGAATTTTTGGAGTTATTGAATGACTGTCTGTGTGCAGTACTGCAATCTATGGGGTTGGAATTGTTGCAGCTGAGGCGGATTTATCTTACCAGGTTCCCATTTTACAAACCTTTGTATGTCTCCTTTAGCCCCTCCCTGCCTGGTAGACATGCTATAGTCTTAAACTCAGCAGTTTCAAACTTGAGAGCAGTGGTCTGTTGTTACCCTAAATGTCTAATGTCAACGCTGAAGCTTAATAAGCCTGAAGACTTCATCGAGGGTTGTTGAAAGGTTATTTTTCATGGATTTGTTATGTAAATCTAAGCTGAATGACAACATTTTAAAGTGCTACTCTATTCAAAATACTTGACAATTTGAAGATGCTAATTAAACATTTGAATTTCCCCCACAGGCGGATGAATAAAGTCTTTTTCTATTTTATTCTATTCAAATCGGTTCTTAAAAAGTTAGTTTACAAAATTAACCTTGTGAAAGCAATTTTAACCAGATTACAAATCAATGCTATTCAAACCTCCTAAGCAAACGAGACACTTAACAGTGTTCTGATGTCTTATTCATCTAACAGTGAGAGCAGTTTCTATTCAGAACCAGGCTATATTGTACATGGCCATATTAATTACAGGGTAGTTTTTCAAGCAGCTCCACAAGGACCATTCAGATCTGTCCCTTAAGCTAAGCCCCCCTTACAGAAAACTATAAGGCTGCACAGATCTGACTGAGATGCTGAAAGCAAAAATAAAAATCAGTTAACTGTGTAGCTGCCTATTTCTTTGCCCCTTAATCCAGGGCCACCCCTAACCAAACGCCCCCCCCCCCCATTACAAAATTACTGTAGGCTATCACGAAATGCCATTTAGGTTCACACCCTTTATTTGTAGGAACAAATCAAATGAACAGTCTCTTTCAACAATGGAACAAGCCTTTTAGCCTACTGATAGCATAGATTGATAGGCAATAAACCTGAGCCAACGTACGACCACCAACTGGTCAATCAACCACTCCTTTTTCAACAGAGGTGAATGTATATACAGTTAACACCCCGCTGGAAAAATTAATCTCCAGTCCATCTAGTCAGAATTATCCTCTCTTCTGTCTCATGATTAGCAGGCTAGCAGCGGGGGTGTTTATGCCACAAAGTCTTTCTTTTTTATTTAAACAACACCTTCAAGTGAAGCACGAGCCTTGTCTTGTTAGACCTTTTCTTTCTTTTGCTTGCTCCCAACTCGTACTGCCGTTTGTTGGCCATCTTTCCACCTGCATCCACCTGCCTGTCGGCACATCTGACCGCTGATTGGTCAGATTACTCGTCTCGGTATTTTTTCTCTCCTGCCTCAGGTTGACTCAACGCGCACCTCACGGCAGCGATGCACATCCCTTTACGCATTTGGGGAGAATGTCTCCCCTTGTGCAAAACAGGGCACCCCATGGATTGTGGGGCCCTACGCCCAGCGTGTGTTCTGTGTGTAGGGAGGGGCGGCGCTGCCTTAATCATCCATTTCAACCCTCAATGGGCCAGCAGAAAAAGATGCTGCACATTGGAAAAAATAACTTGTTTAACTGACAAGTATTTTTCCATGTGAACAATAACTCAAATGAACATGTAGATTAAATGACTCGGTGCATTACTTCATAAAAGACTCCCGTCACACAGAGTACGGTCATTGCAAAAAATTTGGGCTACTGTTAAAAAGCTAAAATATTAGAACCAGGAAATACAATAATAGCTAATTGCTAACTTCTAAAATACTACAGTGCCAAAAATACTGAGTGCTGGGGACCAGCGTGATGGGTGCAAAATGGCAAGAAAAGGTGCCGTAAAGACTAGCCACGCAGAGCCTGAGGTGGATACGAGATTGAAATGCATTCAGTCATGGGTAAAGTGGAAGTGAAGAGTGCATTATGGGTGTTTTGAGTTTGGGAGAAGCACGGCTTTGGGCACAAAGGTGGCTTTCCTCCTCTGAGTTCTGCAGATGGGGCAGCGAAGCCGGCGGCCTGACGGAGCCACTCAAACTTTTGGAACGGAGCGTGTGAGAGGTCTTGAAAAATGCAGCCTGGCAGGTTAGTATCAACAGCAAACAAAAACAAAAACTTGTTCGTAACAACATACAGTAGGATGTAAGCGTATAAAAGAAATACTTGTAAAAATGTGAGCATGTGAATATGGGTTTGATTATGATCCTCCCATTCCACCCAGTGAAGAGTTATACAGTCTTATGGCCCGGGGGACAGAAGAGTTTGTGAGTCTGTCTGTGAAGCAGATCAGGGACAGTTTCTTGTCGGAGTTTGGTTCAGTGGGTGTTGTGTGTTGCCCAGGATGGACAGAGTCTTCTCCAGGGTCCGTCGCCAAGGTTCGTAGCAAGCAGCAATGCTTGTACACATGCTTACATGGAAGAATAAAGTCACAGAATTTGCTCAATTTATTATAAGCCAGGCTATGAATTAACCAGCAGATGATTGCCATTCTGTTTTTGTTTTTTTCAATTTGGAATCGTTATCTCGTCAGTGATTAATGATGTAAAATCACAGTAACCCCTGTAACAAATACCTGTTTAGATATTCAAACATGATCAAACACATCTTTATAATCTATGTAATTAAACAGATAAAGAAAGCTGGTTCTGCTCTGGAGCCCCTGGACCTGATTGTAAAAAGAAGAATCCTGTCCCGGCTAACTCAGTGAAGACAATTAAAAGTGTAGAGATTGAGACTGAGCTGGGGAATCAGGGAATCTGGAGAAGAGTCACGGGATCCGAGTCCCTGTGGGAGAGGTATGTTAATTCCAGGAAGGATAGAAGGAGATAATCCAGTGATGTATCCAGAATAATTTGGTTTCAGTGAATGTCTACTCCTACTGGAGTAGAATGTCAGAGAGATATTGAACAGAGCTACTGGTTGTCCAGGCAGAAGAGTTATCCACAGGTTTTAGGAAGCAGGTAGGAAACACAGGTGAGTACACCACTTCTTGACCAACAGTGAGATAGTAGGAGCCACAGGAGAAAGTTGATCAGGGAAGCATCACAAGGTGGCCTGATCCCCACACTTTCGAAGCCGACAATCTGGCCGAGACCGGGTGCACACACTGGTCCTTAAAGGTTCCATGGCATGAAAATAAATGGAGGCTTTTATATATTTTTATAGGCTTTAGTGGTCCCCTAACACTGTATCTGAGTTTTTTTCCCCAAAATTCTGCCTTGGTGCAGAATTACAGCCAGTCCCAAAAATGAGCTTTCCTTAGGATCCTCAGAATGAGCTGTTTAGGGTCTGCAGCTTTAAATGCAAATTAGGAGGAGAAAGGCGGGGCAAAGATTGCTCTGGTTTGCAAAGATGCACGTAGCGCGAGTCATTTCAATCAGGGGAAAGGCAGATATCGTGCGCGCCATAACACCAACAGCAGGACGGCTATCAAAACAACAAATAAGTACACAACACTGGCGTTAAAGTAAATGAGGTGTCCACTTGCATACCTCATGCTATTTACCGTTACATTAGCGACAGTGACTGAGCTATTAGCTGCAGAGCTAACGACACAGACAGACTGACCGTTTTGACTCTGGAACCATGAATGAATCATTATCCTGATGAAACGCACTGAATTTGTGGATTCATTCTTCTTCAGGAAGCTTGAAGTAGGGGGTTTTGGTCTAAAATGAGCGAGCTAACCATCTCATGGGCATGCAAACACCTCCCACAGCCCAGTTTATGCTATTAGCTGCATAGCTAACGATACAGACACTTTCTTTGTAACTATACTGTAGATACAGGAAAGCAACACATTTATAGAGCGTTAAATGACTTACTTGTCCGAGGTCTGTAGTTGGGCCAAAGAGAGTTGGTACTGATCCAGGGTTCATTTTCAGACGTTCGGCAAGCCCAAGTTCTGGAAACATTCGTCTGTGAAATGTTTGGCGCACACATACACAAATCTCTTCGGTTCTGTCGTCACTTTCCCAGAAAAAACTAAATCTGTCTGTGGGGGAAATAACCTCGACGTCATAAGAGGCAGCTTTCCCGATCAGGCCATCTGTATGGTCACATTACCAAAGGCGGAGAATAATTTCCAATGCATGGTTTAAGTCTAAGTGAAAATTTCATGCCATGGCTCCTTTAAGAGCAGCTCCAGTGATGAGGCTGATGAACAACAGGTGTGGAAGCAGGTGAGCTGAAGCCCAGACTCCACCAAAAGGCAGATTCCAAGCCTGCCCAGACCAACCTATGGCCAAAACGGACAAAAACTCCCAAAAACACAGTAAACTAGTGCAGGACTATGACAAATAGTGCACAAGCTGGTAAACATAAAGATCAAGACTGACCAACCTCTTTTTAACATCATGTTGAAACAATGGAGGATGATCAGTTTGAGGCTTCTTCAGCTCCACTGTAATACAGAAAGATACAGGAGGTCCTTCCTGCCAGCAGCAATAACTGTTCATAATGAAAGATTATAATGATTGCCCAATAAAAACCTAAAATTGCGACAACAATATAATTTCCCTTTGGGATGTATAGTCTTTTTAAACTTTAAATTTAATCTAATTGATCATTTGTAAAAATCCAAACAAATGACTCCATAAAACTAATATATAATTATATGTATTTGGAAGTGTCATAATATGTCTACTTTGATAAATTAGCAAGAAAACAGGGTTGGATTATGCGAAGGATCAGATTTCAGCACAAAATCTCAAGTTGTTAGTTTGCAGGTCTTGCGTTTGAGGTGCCATTAAACATGGATATCTTATCTTATGTCATTCTTGTCTCTGTCTGGTTTGTCCAGCTAAAACTAGGACTCCCCCATTGTTAAAATTTGTATGTAGATACATAATGAATAGAAAGTACAGTGAAATACAAGAACATGTGTAAAATCAAGTGTGAATAAAACTAAAATAATTAAAGAAACAAGCCAGAGAGAAGTTGCAAGATTTAAGAAAATGTAGCAAAACAATCAAAACATTTGTTACATTTTGATCAAAAGGTATTTCAGTTAATTATTTCCCTTGTCATTTATTAATTCATCTGTTTTTCCATCATTTTTCTTTACTATTTTCTCTAAGATTTAGCTAAATCAGTAGCTAACTGTTAAACATAGTGACGCATTTGGTAACTAAAGAAACACTTTTTTTCCTCCCTCAGGTTAAATCAGAGCTAAAAGGAAAATTCTTTGGTGGCTACAAATACACCTTCAATCATTTTTCAGTTTCACATCTGATGCAAAGTTAGCTAGCTGGTTAGCAAACAAGAATTTCGTCCTCAAGTGGCCAACAAATTCATCATTTAAGCTTTAAATTAATTCTAACAATTAGCAGGTAAATCAAATGCTATCATGCAAATTGGCAAAACTATGGACTGTCTTTTAATAAACATGCCGACATGTGGGCTTCAGCACAAATAGCAGTAAAAGTGCTTTAGTTATTTTTCTCACTACAGTAGAAAGAAGGCTGATCTGTGACCCCATCATTGATTTAATCCCCTGGTGGAGATTTAAAGTCCAGCTTGTCAAAAAATGTGTTGGCAACCTGCTAAAAAACACTTTCACAATTACTGCAAGTTATTTAATCTCTTAAAATGATGTAAAATATCACATTAATTCCTGTGTAACACATAGAAAGAAGAAGGGGATTTTTGTATGACATCATTAGAGAGATATCTTTAAGGATGGGCAGAACTTTGGGAGATGGCCATTTACTTTTCTGTCAGAACCCAGCCATTTTTGGATGTTTTGAACTTTTATGATTTATGTCTTTGGGCACATTAGAAAATGAGTACATTTTAGCTTTCAACCATCTATGGAAAATGCACGGAATGATAAATGAGAGGCTCTGGAGGCTCACTTGAAGGACTCCATTTCTGAAGGTAATGAGGAAATAGGAAACATTACAACCTATCACAAGATGAATGTAGTAATCAAAATGAAATGAGTACATAAAGTTAATGATTTCCTTTTGTCAAAGCATTCTCAGTAGTTTTAATCAAAATAACTTTGGTGACTGAACATTAGAAAGGGTGGCTGAGAGTAAGTGTTTATACCTGATCAGGTGATTTGTGTTTTAGTATTTGGTGACTATGACAACCACAAACACCATACACTATGAAGAGGTCAAGCCACTTTATTTTTTTTAATTATCAATTTATTTCTTTATGATCAACTGAAAGGGAGGATTCTGGCAGAAACTGAGTTATACTCTTTACATTCATATCATATATGAGCATAGTAAACATAGTGTCACGTGTCGGAGGACCCAGGTGCAGACACAGATTGGAAGCCAGGAGGTTAAAGGAAAAGAAAAATATTTATTTTTACACAAAAGGCGCGGCAAAGCCAGTTAACCATTTCCAAAAGAACACTAAAAAACAAAACCCAGGAACTGACAAAAGCATCTAGGAGAAAGAATGAACTGGGGAAACAAAAGCAAGTAGCGACAGCAACACGGGAGGACAACCTGAAGAGAACAGAGGATCAGACAAAGAATGAATGAAAACCAGGAGTTTGAATACCGTACAGAGGAGGGTGAGTGAAGACATCTGAAGGAAAGAACACAAGTGTCTGATGACTGAAGAGAGACCGAGGAAGTGAGGAGGTGAACAGGACTGAGACAAGACGTTAAAAACACAAAAAGACACAGATCATAGCTCCAAGTTAAAAGACAAAACACTCTTTATTTGAAGGAAAAATAGGTGACAAAAGGAAACTTTAAGGAAAATCAAAATAGATTGAAAACACTGACAAAAGCTTTGATTTGAGCAACATTAATTAGTAGAAAACTATGAAAAAGGTTTATTAAACTACTGTCAACAGAGTTGTTACAGTCCTCATTAAACCAAAATGTATTTTCAAATGCATATATGGTCTTTCAGGTAAAGTGCATCACTTCGAGACAAGTATCTGTTCTATAAATTACTTGTGATAGATACTGGTGATTGGAAAAAAAATTGAATAATTTAATCGTATTATATTATTATCATGGATGGCAGTTTTTATGTTTTCAACACTGCTGTATTTTAAAATCTCTTTCATTCATTAAAATTCCTGGCAATTTTCTCTCTTTCCAGGAAAGGAAAATCTGTCACATCAAATCTAAACATCCATCCATCCATTTTCTATACCCTCTTAATCCAATTAGGGGTCGTGGGTGGGCCTGGAGCCTATCCCAGTGTGTCATTGGGCGAGAGGCAGGGTACACCCTGGACGGGTCACCAGTCCATCACCCACGCATACACAGGGACAGCATGAAACCTAAACATGCAGTTTCCATCCATCCAGTTTTTTATACCCGCTTAATCCAACTCAAGGTCGAGAGGGGGTTGGAATCTATCCCAGCTGTCTTTGGGTCACAGAGCCACACAGAAACAAACAAGACAAACAACCATCCACACTCACACTCACTCCTAGGGACAATTTAGAGACACCAATTAACCTAACATGCTTGTTTTTGGATGTTGGAAGGAAGCCGGAATACCTGGAGACAACAAACGCATAAATGGGAAGAACATGAAACCTAAACATCCCATTTCAAAATTGAAATCAATTAAGAGGTATTTTCAATCATTAAATTGTTATTTTTCAACTCAATTTACACTGTGGCTTTTTGTGTCACACCCCTTTTAATAATCTCAGGTGCCAAAAATACCTCCACAAGATACATCCGTTCCACCGTGCATTGTCGCTCACGGCTTTACTTTAAAGCCTCCTGTCTCCTACAGATTTTCAGTATTTCAGACGTTGAGACCTAACCTTTTTAAGATGTTCTGCTGAAATTGCTTTGTGGGTCACAGACCCGGCAAGAGAGGACAGGTGAAGTGCCGACAAAATATAAGAAGAACCCACATACAACAAAACTATATAACAAGAGATATGATTCAGAAAATATAGAAACAGAAAACAAATTAGGGAAATTTACATTAGTGATTATCAAACTGGTGTACAATAATTGCTTTTTCATCAGACTAACTTGAAACTGTACAACTCTGAGGAACACAAGTGAGGCTTTTTAATCATAATCAAATATGTGTTGTAAAAACTGACTCAAAGCCCTTGTATGTGGTTTGTTTTGATACTCTCTATGGTCATTTCATTTTTAGTTTTTCTTTTGACCTATTGTTATACTTTCTGAACATGCAAACCATAACTTTTTTTTAGATGTACTATAACAACTACTGCAGTTTAGCTAAAGGACATCTGTTGATGATTTATTTGATAGTTGATACGTGGATAACCATCAAGCTAAACTAACAGGCCTTGATATTTTGTGATCTTCAGAGTGTACAAAGTCCACTCATGCATGGAGATTGGTGTTTGCACAGATCACAGTTATGTGCAATTGTGAAGGGAGGCGCCTCTGAGATGAGGTTTGAGCCCTGCCCACACCCTGGTTGTTCTCAGGATTTCATCTGGGTCACGGGGAAGAGATTAAAACTTAACCGCGTCCTCCATTTTACATGCTTCTCCGTCTGAGACTGTTTCTGAAATTATAGCGAGCAGCAACAACACTTCAACATGCCTACAGCGACATCGCTCCGGGCTTTCCCTGTGTTCACTTTTTCAGCTTTTTTTTTTTTCATTTTTAAGCACATTCCAAATGTCACGTCAAAATTCATTTGATCAAATGCAAGACTGAAATCCATGGCTCTTATAATCCTCGCTCAAAGTGCAAATATCATGAGCACCCAATGATACTGTCTCTAGAAAATTAACGATGATTCATTCATCCAGGTGGACTCATGCATTCACTATGTTTACAGGATACTAAACACAAAACTTCCTATTTATCAGCTGTCCTGTTCAGTTCTTTGACAATATGTGTGGTTTATAAACACCACACATGCATCCTGATCATGAACTACAGGTTGAAATGCACCAAATACTTGTGATTTCAGTAAATCAATATAAAGGTTTGTTGGAATGCATGCAATGGACACTAACAATTCCACCTCACAGGGCAAAGGAACAGAGAAGAAGGTGAGGTTTCCTCTTGCTGAAGAAAGTAAAGATGAAACTGTATCACAGAAATCCAGAAAGATAATCCAGAAAAAGTGGAGCTGAACAAGTGACCACACAGCAAAATATTGCATTTCAGTGGTTCGTTTTGTTTGTGTCTTCAGCATGTTTTCTGTTTTTAAAAAAGGTCAGTTCTATATGAGAATGTCATATACCCTAAATGTCAATTCATGGTTTGCACTTCCGTTCAGCCGCGAGGTGGTAAATTTTGACATCTTCACAAATTTGCATGGGTCCGACCCGACTTCTGTGGCCTATCTCATGCAGAACCAAATTTTTGTAACCACATGGACAGAGTGCACCAACTAGAAGTGTGCCTGCATTTATCTATATTCAGAAAAAAACATTCTACCTGAAATAGAAGACGAGGAACAGAAGAACAACACGGATGCTTGATTTGATTAATGACATTGCCGGAGAATCAACACTATCCACACCTTTACAATCTAATATACTCTTATAACATGTCAATGGAAGGGATGTTTTGTCACAGCAGACCAAAGAGGCAGTTTGTCTATGATCTCAATTCACGTCTGCGGAGTCTTAATTGATTTCCATATGAGGACATGGAAAGCATGTATTCCCTTTAACCAATAACTTTTTACAAGTAGACAGGATTACATTGAGTAATGAAGCCCATCTAAAGCAATCTTTTAAGATATGTTGAAATAATTTGCAAACAAATATGTGAATCTTTTTCATCTTTTGCTAAGCTCTTTTCCGTGACCTCATTAAAAACATCATGGGGTTATGGTAAGGTGGAAGGAAAAAACTCCTTAATGACTTTATAAAATACAGCCGCAGTGCACTGAGAATTCGCCCACACTCACTCTAAGCTGCGATGCGGGACTCCAACACTGAAAATACAAATGTTCAAGAAAATCTTACAAAAAATGCTAAGTCTGTGGCAAGTCTATGTTGTTAAAGGGATAGTTCGCCTCTTTTGACATGAAGCTGTATGACATCCCATATTAGCAGCATGATTTATGAACATTTTCTTACCCCCTGCTGCTTCCTGTGAGCCGAGTTCCAGCCTCGTTTTGGCGTCCACGAAGGTAGTCCGGCTAGTTGGCTGGGGCTTAAAAAATAAAGCGTCTTGCTTCTCAAAACAATATGCTTTCAAAAGAGTAATACATTTGCATCACAAAATCGTTGTGCATGAAAAAGTCAGACCTCACATCGCTTGGCGCTATTTTTGCCTCCCTTGATATCAATGCGTTCAGCCACCTAGCGATAGCCGCACCTGTTACGGTGTTTACTGCTCGGAAGCAGGGGAGTGCTCGGTGTGCTCTTCGGTCTGCACGGTTTACATTGGACGCAATACCTAGAATATTAAATTACATTGGAAGGCTTGTTGGCCTAAAATTGAGCAGTTAATTGAGCAATAAAGTAATTGAGTAAGTAGTTTGTTTGTTATTCTTGAAAAGGTTCAATGCCAGGCTATCTTTGCCTCAACAATAACTAACGAAGAAACAAAAAAGTGCTTTTTTTCCCCATATGTTTCCAGAGATTACAGATTAAATACATCTTTACCAGTCTAATCCACTTTTGATGGTAAAAAGTATCTCAAGTTCCTCTAAGATGTTACATTACTGTTTTTCACCACAGGTTTTCTATGTAAAGATTTTCTATGCCAACTCTTTTCCTCTTTGCCTCTTTGACTCTGCAGATTAAATGGACCATGAAGTAGAAAATGAGTTGAGTCTTTCTAATTCACAGAAAGAACCAGTTTCAGTGTAGTCATTTGTCAGTTTTGAGCTGTGGTGGCAGGTCATTTTCAGGGGGTTTGGAAATGTTTCAAAAACTTACCACAACTAATTTTGTTTGATATGGAACTTTTATAGAAACAAGGTTTTCTGACTGAATAGTTTGCTGCACTGCACAGCACAGCTTTGGACTGTAATATAGTTCACCTGTTGTTCTTTTGGATCTTGTTAAAACTGACCAGTAAGATACTTGCACTCATAATATATCACTTATATATGAGTGAATATACATTTCATTATAGGATCACTTTATTTTCCCTGTTGCATTAGTCTAAAAGGCTCTCAGATTGCAACCTGCTGTAGACATTTGGTTATCTTTTTTAAATAATGCAACACAAATATGTCATAACATTCACATATCTCTGTCACGCCCCGGGACTCTCATTTTTAGTTTCATGTTTTAGGTTATGTTTTTGTGTTCAGTTCATGTCTTGGTTTTGAGTTTTTAGTTTTGCCATTGTTTTTCCCCTCACTTCCCTCACTCAGGTAATTAGTTCATTCCCCTCACCTGTCCATTGTCTCCAGCTGCGCTCACTCTCCAATCACTCCCAGCCCTCTATTTAGTCTCTTGTCTCCCCTGTCTGTTTGTTGGTTCTTTGTTTGTCACCTGCCCTTCGTGCCATGCCACAATACCCAAGCTAAGTATTTATTTATTCTATGCCATGAAAGTCTTTTGTTTGTTTTCCCCAGTTATGTTTTTTGAATCCGGCTCAGCCGCACTTTTGGTTTGAACTTTGTTTTGTTTGTTAATAAATCACCCTTTACCTTTTGAAAAGTCCGCATCCGTGTCCTCCATCCTCACCCACACCTGACAATCTCCATCAGATGATGCTTAAGTATCAGAATAATTGTCCTGGACTGTTGACTGATGCATTATTTCTTCCATCCATTATCTTCCGCTGGTCCGGGGATCGGGTCGCGGGGGCAGCAGCTTGAGCAAAGAGACCCAGACGTCCCTGTCCCCGGCCACTTCCTCCAGCTCTTCTGGGGGGACCCCGAGGCGAGAGACATAGTCTCTCCAACGTGTCCTGGGTCTTCCCCGGGGCCTCTTCCCAGTGGGACGGGCCCGGAACACCTCACCGGGGAGGCGTCCAGGAGGCATCCTAACCAGATGCCCGAGCCACCTCAGCTGACTCCTCTCGATGCGGAGGAGCAGCGGTTCTACTCCGAGCCCCTCCCGGATGACCGAGCTTCTCACCCTATCTCTAAGGGAGAGCCCAGACACCCTGCGGAGGAAACTCATTTCGGCCGCTTGTATTCGCGATCTCGTTCTTTCGGTCACTACCCACAGCTCGTGACCATAGGTGAGGGTAGGAACATAGATTGACCGGTAAATCGAGCCGACCCGGAGAGAGGGCATTCCACCCTTTTCCGGCTGAGGACCATGGTCTCGGATTTGGAGGTGCTGATTCTCATCCCAGCCGCTTCACACTCGGCTGCGAACTGCTCCAGTGAGAGCTGAAGGTCACGGCCCGACAACGCTAACAGAACCATATTGTCCGCAAAGAGCAGAGACCCGATTCTGAGGTCGCCAAACCGGACCTCCTCAACGCCCTGGCTGCGCCTAGAAATTCTGTCCATAAAAATTATGAACAGAATCGGTGACAAAGGGCAGCCCTGACGAAGTCCAACCCTCACTGGAAACATGTCCGACTTACTGCCGGCAATGCGGACCAAACTCTGACACCGGTCATGCAGAGACCGAACAGCCCATATCAAGGAGTCCGGCACTCCATACTCCCGGAGCACCCCCCACAAGAGTCCCCGAGGGACACGGTCGAACGCCTTCTCCAAGTCCACAAAACACATGTAGACCGGTTGGGCGAACTCCCATGCACCCTCCAGGATCCTGCTGAGGGTATAGAGCTGGTCCACTGTTCCACGGCCAGGACGAAAACCACACTGCACCTCCTGAATCCGAGATTCGACTATCCGGCGGATCCTCCTCTCCAGTACCCCCGAATAGACCTTACCAGGGAGGCTGAGGAGTGTGATCCCCCTATAGTTGGAACACACCCTCCGGTCCCCCTTTTTAAAGATGGGGACCACCACCCCGGTCTGCCAGTCCAGAGGCACTGCTCCCGATGTCCACGCAGATGCTGCAGAGGCGTGTCAACCAAGACAGCCCCACAACATCCAGAGCCTTGAGGAACTCAGGACGGACCTCATCCACCCCCGGGGCCTTGCCACGAGGAGCTTTTTGACCACCTCGGCAACCTCAGCCCCAGAAATGGGAGGTCCCACGTCCGAGCTCCCCAACTCTGCTTCCTCATCGGAAGGCGTGTCGGTAGGATTGAGGAGGCCCTCGAAGTATTCCCCCCACCGATTCACGATTTCCCCAGTTGAGGTCAGCAGAGCCCCGCCCTCACCATACACGGTGTTGACGGTGCACCGCTTTCCCCCCCTGAGCCGCCGGATGGTGGACCAGAATCTCCTCGAGGCCGTCCGAAAGTCGTTCTCCATGGCCTCCCCGAACTCCTCCCAAGCCCGAGTCCCACTGGCCAAAAAGGCCCGATAGGACTCCTTCAGCTTGACGGCTTCCCTCACCACTGGGGTCCACCAGCGGGTTCGGGGATTGCCGCCACGACAGGCACCGACCACCTTACGGCCACAGCTCCGGTCGGCCGCCTCAACAATGGAGGCACGGAACATGGCCCATTCGGGCTCAATGTCCCCCACCTCCCCCGGGACATGGTTGAAGCTCTGCCGGAGGTGGGAGTTGAAATTCCTCCTTACAGGGGATTCCGCCAGCCATTCCCAACAGACCCTCACAATACGTTTGGGCCTGCCAGGTCTGACCGGCTTCCTCCCCCACCAGCGGAGCCAACTCACCACCAGGTGGTTATCAGTTGACAGCTCCGCCCCTCTCTTCACCCGAGTGTCCAGGACATACGGCCGCAAGTCCGACGATACGACTATAAAGTCGATCATCGAGCTGCGGCCTAGGGTGTCCTGGTGCCAAGTGCACATATGGACACCCTTATGCCTGAACATTGTGTTCGTTATGGACAGTCCGTGACGAGCACAGAAGTCCAACAACAAAACACCACTCTGATTCAGATCGGGGGGGCCGTTCCTCCCAATCACGCCCCTCCAGGTCTCACTGTCATTGCCCACGTGAGCATTGAAGTCCCCCAGCAGGACGAGGGAGTCTCCCGGAGGAGCACTCTCCAGTGCCTCCTCCAGGGACTCCAAAAAGGGTGGGTACTCTGAACTGCCGTTCGGTGCATAAGCACAAACAACAGTCAGGACCCGTCCCCCCACCCTAAGGCGGAGGTAGGCTACCCTCTCGTCTACCGGGGTAAACCCCAATGTACAGGCGCACAGCTGGGGGGCAATAAGTATGCCCACACCTGCTCTACGCCTCTCACCGCGGGCAACTCCAGAGTGGAAGAGAGTCCAACCTCTCTCGAGGAGGCTGGTTCCGGAGTCCAAGCCAAGCGCAATGGCGATTTTAGGTAGTGGCCAAGGGTGGCCAGGGCCACCACTGAAATGTCATTGGTCACCCCGATGGCCACCCTAGATCTGATAGGTAATTGATCAAGTTCGTCCACACAACAAACAAGAGAAACGCTGTCAGTGATGGCTGGCTGACAGGTCAGTTTTACATTTTGAACTAACACAATAATGGTCGGACTGATGCTGCAGAGAGCTGATTTCTGATCAGTTTTTCGAGTGACCATGCAGGTCTGGGCGGCTATGGCTTATTTTATCGTTCAACATCTGGCAACCCTGCTCAGTAGAGCCAACGCGAGATGAACACTGCCTGTTACCTGCAGCTCCCGCGAAACAGGATCAGAGAGCCCGCATCCATTAACTGGATTTATCGGATTCATACAATAAGGTATGGTAAAATAATGATTTATGTCGTAATTTGCTCTGAGTGTGCAGGGGAACTTTATTCAGCAAACTTTATGTAAGAGGAACAGCTAAAAGACGAGGGCACAAGACTAGAGGAGGGCACACGTTTTAGCTAAAACCGCAGCCTGCAAATCAGTTAGTCAGTTTATTTTTTGTTGTTGCTAACAGGATAAATTGAATATGAAACCGTTCAGGACAGGAGCAGCATACGTTTCTCGAAAGTTGGGTACTTTCATGAGTAGGATACAGACAGCAGTAGGCTAGCAGCTAATTTATCCTGCTGTATATCGAAACCTAGCACATGAAGTGAACGTTTGAAGTAAGCCGGACTCTGAAGTTGTGGTGATTTTGACAGTGAGGAGCCTCTTGTCCGTGTCTTCAACCCATTTGAAGAAGTAACAACTATAGTTTAAGTAAAGTTGGAGTGAATCATTGAAGTGAAGTCCAGATCACGGTCACTAGCCCCCTGTAACCCACAGCGCAGGTCTACTTCAGAGTGTGACTTCACCCACCCATAGCTAAACTTGCGGTACATATTTGACCACAAATGTATATCGTAATCCTGTTGTTCAAACGCAGCGAAAATAAATTGTCATTCACACAAAATCATGATACATTCATCAAAGTGTAATATGGTTTCGAAACGTTTAAAATTCCTCATAGATGGAAGGCGCTGTACAAAATAAAAGTATTGTAACGACCCAGAATTAAGGTAAAAGCACACGGACTGGCTTGTTTCCTCCTCTCCCTGTCAATCACTGGACCGCAGGTCATGTCACTCAGGTGTGGGCTGGTTGGGGGAGAGGAGTGGGCGTGGGCAGGTCTGGTGCTCTCCTGGGGTTGGTTGCGGAGCAGGACTGAGAGTCACCCGTGTTCTGTGATTGTACTGCTCGTGTAAAACTTAATAAAGAGCAGTTCGGCAACCGCCGGTCTCAGAACCTCCGTGAAGTCACTACAGTATCATTATTATTATTTTCAAGCCAGTTTGGGTCTCATTCATGAAACGGATTTGCACAAGAAAATCTCCAGATAACCACTAGCTACGTTTTACCTCATGTCACGGTTAGCCACAAGATAGCTTTTCAAGCCAGTTCGGTAACTAGATAGCTGGCGCTACCTAACTGAAAAACGTTGATAACTAGCTAGCTACTGGCTAGCCTTTGACATATTGAGCTGAAACCAATTGAAGTTGTGGCATTTCATATCATTTTTGTTCTATGAACCGTTCTTAAAAAGTCTGCTAATTGGCGTTGGCTAATATGCTAGTGGTGGCTAAGGCTAGCAGAATTTCCGTGTTTTTTGGAACCATACAGGAGTTTTTCAGCTCTTAAACTCATCAAAAATCAACTGCGTTCAACTACGTCAGAGAACAGACTCACAGGTTTAGCAATTCTCAGTTTGAGATTGAGTCTAAACGTGCAAAAAAATTAGATTTGGATGAGTTTGTTAAGAGATTTGCTGCACAGCACAGCAATCGTCACATACAGCTTCTGTAAATTTGATACTGAATAGCAATCAGTTGATATACATATTTTGTTATTGTTAATGGGGGGAAAACATTTCTGCTGCTACAATAATCCCAAGGTAAACACTGTTTTAATGTACTAAAAAGTGGAATGCTCATGTATGTAGACCAAATATTGAATTTATCACACTTGGGTGTTGAAAAAACTGTTGTATATGGGCTCATATAAAGTACAAAGTACGATGGGCTTCCTAAAAAAAATTGCCACCCTACAATATATGCCTGCCACCCCTCTACCACCCCATGAAAAAATCTCTAGAATCGCCACTGGCCAAGCGTCGGGGTGAGTCCGACTATATCTAGCCGGAACCGCTCAGCCTCGCGCACCAGCTCAGGCTCCTTCCCCAGCAGAGAGGTGACGTTCCACGTCCCAAGAGCCAGCTTCAGTAGCCGAGGATCAGACCGCCAAGGTCCCTGCCTTCGGCTGCTGCCCAGCTCACACTGCACCCGACCCCCATGGCCCCTCCCACGGGTGGTGAGCCTGTCGGAAGGGGGACCCGTGTCGTTTCTTCGGGCTGTGCCCGACCCAGCCCCACGGGCACAGACCCAGCCACCAGGCGCTCGCCGGCGGGCCCCACCCCTGGGCCTGGCTCCAGGGGGAGGCCCCGGTGACTCGCGTCCGGGCAAGGGAACACGGTGTCCAAAAATATTATTCATCATAGGGGTTTTATGAGCTGTTCTTTGTCTGGTCCTTCATCTAGGATCTGTTTGCCATGGGTGACCCTACCAGGGGCTTAAAGCCCCAGACAACATAGCTCCCAGACTCATTGGGGCACGCAAACCCCCCCACCACGGTAAGGTGACAGCTCAAGGGGAGGATTATTATTTCTTCAGTTAACTATTTAATGACCTACCTTTTTGTCTTGCA
Organism: Odontesthes bonariensis; assembly: GCF_027942865.1. Classification (NCBI taxonomy): domain Eukaryota; kingdom Metazoa; phylum Chordata; class Actinopteri; order Atheriniformes; family Atherinopsidae; genus Odontesthes; species Odontesthes bonariensis. The sequence goes on from NC_134521.1 coordinate 4,455,178, forward strand.
AACAAAAACAGCAGATCATTTCCAAGTATCTTATGAAACAATTTCCTTCCAAGCTATCTGCTCACTCTCTTTCAGACAGACTGTCTGTGTTTATTGGCATCACTTTTGTCCACTGGGGACTGTAGAGCTGTTCAGAAGAGTTGCACAAAACACAGAGTCTTGGGACTTAACTGTCTCATCTCATATTATGCAACCTCAGTAAAGAAGCTGGAAGCTTGTGTTTATTCCCATTCTGGTATTCTTTTGGTGTGTGTGTGTGTTTTTTGGCAGTAAGATATGATATCAAATGTGATATAGAGTTCATAAAAGTGCATGAAAAGGCATGAGAAAAAGCTTGTGGCCCACTTTCAGTACCCCAATCCCCACAACCTCAAAAAGACCTAAAGCACATAAGTCTCGCAGACTTTAACTGGCATTATCTTTGACTGTCTGAGTACTTCTAAAATTTCGATTATGATCAATGAGAGTAAATATTTCTGTTGACATTGAAAAGTGAGATTTTGTAGCTCTGAGGTTGAGGCAGCTGTGGAAAAACAGCAGAGATTTTGTGGTCAATAATCAAAACCTTTAACATTTCCACAAATAGTGTAGAAGAAAAACAGATGTACAGAGCTCAGTCCGAGCTCTGTTGATCCAGGTATTCCTTTAACTCTCAGTAGTGATAATTTCATGAGCTTATTTACCAACAAAATCGTTTCTATTAGAGAGAAGGTTCATTGAATCCTTCAAACCATTATCTCTGATGTATTATCAAGTAAAGCAGCTTTAGAGGTATCTTTAGAACCTGATTTGTATTTAGACTGTTTTCGTCTAGTCGAACCCTCTGAGCTTACAACAGCATAGTCTCTTCTAAACCATCAACTTGTATTTTAGATCCAATCCCAACCAGACTGTTCAAGGAGGTTTAATCAGCACATCCATCCAGATTTGATTAATCTGTTTTTGTTGACAGTATATGTACCTCAGACTTTAAAGGTTACTGTAATTAAATCTTACTTTTAAAAAAACTATTCTTGATTTAGAAGTGTTAGCTAATTATTGACCTATATCCAATCTCCCTTTTATGTTCTAATAGTTGCAGATCAACTTTGTGCTCATTTTTTGTGATCACAACTGAAATAATCAGTTTGAACAGTTTCAGTCAGGATTCAGAGTGCTGCAGAAACAGCTCTGGTGAAAGTTACCAATGATCTCCTCTTAGCTTCTGATAGTGGACTTGTGTCTGTGCTTGTCCTCTTGGATCTCAGTGCTGCATTTGATACGATTGATCACAGCATTCTATTACAGAGACCACGACATGTTATTGGGAATAAATCAACTGCATTAGGTTGATTTAAGTCATGGATGTCCACATCAGATCCTTTAGGGCGGCTGTCCTGCAGGTTTTAGATGTTTCTCTGCTTCAACACACCTGATTTAGATCAATGCATCATTACCATGCTTGTGCAGAACTTAACAATCTTTTAAAGAGATCCATTTCATCTGAATCAGGTGTGTTGAAACAGGGAAACATCTAAAACCTGCAGGACAGCAGCCCTCAAGGACCGACTTTGGACATCCCTGATTTAAGTCATATTTATCTGATAGATTCCTGTTTGTTTCTGTAAACGAAGCATCTTCCTCACACACTAGTGTAAGTCATGGAGTTCCACAGGGTTCTGTGCTTGGACCGATTCTTTTAACTTTATACATGCTTCCATTGGGTAATCTTATTAGACGGCATGGCATAAAATTCCATTGTTATGCTGATGATACTCAGCTGTACTTATCTATGAAACCAGGTGAAACCAGGTTGGTCAGACTACAAGCATGTGTCAAAGTCATTAAGACATGGATGACTCAGAATTTTCTGCTCCTAAATTCAGACAAAACTGAAGTTGCTATCTTTGGACCTGAGCGCTTCAGGGACAAACAGTCTAGTTATATAGTTACTCTAGATGCAATGCTTTATATCTTTGAAGGGCCTTAGGATGACATTTGTTGTAACTTTGCCATATAAATTAAATTTAATTGAATGTACATGTGTTACTGTTCTGTAATAAATCCCCACAACTGCACTGTGAATTTATAACAATACCTTACTTTATTTTATGATAATTGTAAATTCAAGTTAAACGCCAGCTAAAGCAGATTTCGAAAATTTACATGGAAACACGTTGAAGATGACAGGAAAAAAAACTGCGGAAAAGATTAACCAAGACTGAAATGTGAAGTAAACCATGACCAGACTCTATGTTTCAGTATTGAAGATGATCCTGCCCCTGACACTTTGATCTTATAAATAGTAAATTGTGTTCACAACTACCTAGCTAACTATGCTAGGACAGTGTTAGTTTTGCCAGGTATCAAAAAGAATTATCAGTAAGAGAGGAGATGTGAAATCATATGTTCTTTTTTTCCTCTGTTTTTCTTTTCTTAGATTTTCCTTCTTTCTTCCTTCTCACTAGCACACACAGGAAACTCAGCTCGGACTACCACCCACCAAAATGACAAAAAAATACTTTGACTTCTTTATTCTCAAATATCCACATGCCCTTTGTCTGTGTATGGATAGTTGTTACTGAACACTCTTAGGTACAAGCTTGTTGCATGTTGTCATGTAGTGGTGTGATGAAGTAGGACATGAAATCCAGGACTGAGCAGGCAGGAGGCAGCCAGATGACAGAAAGGCTTTATTAATAATGAAGAACTATGCGCAATGCTGAGGCAAGAATCCAGGTGTTCAGGGAAAGCAGGAAATAAGATTAACTGTGAAGATCCAGAAATCCCACTGAAACAATATATAGTGGTGCTCTCAAACGCAGCCCTGGCTTGACCCTGCCCCTAATGACTGCCAGCTTGTATAGCTCTCCTCACTTTACCTCACTTCCCGATAGGTAGCTCCATTATCTTACATGCAAGCCTTTTCTTTACAAACAGTATTTTGCTGAGCATCCTCCCTTCCCATCAAGGTTTTGACATTGGAAGCTCCTGGAACTTTGACTTAGGTGGTGGTGAGTGGTTCTCAGACCTTATTTATCCAGGAGTTGTGAACCTGGCTAACTTTAAGTTTCCCCTTTGCAGATTACCTGCTGGACCAGGCCAGCTGCCAGCTGTTTTTGCCCAGTTCTGTTTTGCCTTTGTTTATGTTCATTTGGTTTATCGAGTTCCGTGTTGCTTCGCCTGTTCTGTTTAGATGTGTATCTTTTTTAATTGTTTTGTTTATTGATAACTTATTTTTCTTCGTCATTGTTTTAGTGGCATTTTTGCTTCAGTAATTTGAAAATTTGGTTCATCCAACCAGATTACTTATATTTTGGTTAACTGGTTGTGTTGATTTATTTTGGCTGCTTTTGATTGTTTTGTGTTAGCTGTTTTTCTTTCAGCTGCATGGTGGTATGGTGGTTATCACCGTTGCATCACAGCAAGAAGGTTTCAGGTTCAACTCCTGCCTGGGGCCTTTCTGTGTGGAGTTTTCATGTTCTCCCACTGTCCAAAAACATGCATGTTAGGTAAATTGGTGTTTTTCTTTCAGGATAGGAGTGCTGGATTGTGGGGAAGCTAAGCACTTGTGGTAAGTAGTGGTAGTACACCTTGGCACCCCTCATTGTAGTCTGCCTCTCCACTGGCAGCTCTGCTTCCTTTTTCTATAGGTTATATTTTAATATCTTTAAAACATTTTAAATATATTGTAATACGAGAAAAGCCTTATTTTGATTTTTGTGTCAATAGAGACATATTTTTTATCTTTTATGTGTTCTTTTACATTGTATTTTTCTCCTTTCTTTTCACTGTCACACTGTGAGTGGAATAATTTACATGAGCTAATTAAGTTGTTAAAATAGACTATTGTCTAAAACACTTGTTGTTTACTGCTTTCGTGTGATGTTTCTTTAAATTGAATGAGTGGAAAGTTTATGTTCTTGTCTGTATCAAATGCAAGACAGTTATCGGTTTAGAAAAAAACGAATAAAGTTTATTTGTTTAATAGCTCTGTTCATTCATTTTCTCCACAGATTTTAAATTCTATCATATTTTTTCGGTTCTAAATTTCATTCTGTGCAATGCTGTTCGTAACATTAATCCAGTTCATCTCAACTTAGGTCAGTACCTCTCACTATGGTAAGCATTATGAGTTATTCTGTTGAGCGCAGTCCACAGACCTTCTGTGGGAGTAAAGTTAGTTCCAAAGGGGATCTTTAGAGACAGAAAGCCAAAATGTTATTGAACAAGCCTTGTTATCAATTTGCAGTGGGTTGGGGGGGAAAAAAAAGGAAGCCAAAGGGAAGAGCAGTAGAGCTGTTGTAGGGGAAAGTTCTGCATGCCTTCCAGGGTCAGCTTCATTCAGAACCACTCCTCCCCCTACACGGTTGCAGGCTTTTCACTGGCAACTCTTAAACTTGTGTGTGTTTTCATGTAATGTTTGAAGCACGCTGAAACCTTCAAAGCTTCTGTAGAGTGCGAAGAAAGCAGTGAGTAACTAGCTGCATAAAAGTGTCACTTTAATGACCATCAGGTGATGGCTAAACACTGAAGCACATGGAGCCAATAAACCAATTAATGCTTTGATTGTGCACTGATACTGAATGCTTGACGACCATTCCCAAGTAATCAGTATAGCTTGTTAGTATATTCGATGCATAATTTAGAATATCATCTACAGACTCCTAAAAAAAATAATAATAATAATGATTAAAGAATGACATCCACTTTAAATCAAAAATTTAATTACATCAGACCATTATGAAAAAATAAAATTAAATAAAATGGCTGAAAAGTACATCTCTCTCACCTTCACTGAAAATACGCTCTGGGCTTTACTTGTACTCCTGTACTCTAAAGTACAGAGTAAAGTGATTTTTACATCTTTTAACCCTCATACCTGATTTAAAACACAACTTAATTTCTGAAAAGGGAAATTTTTGTCCCCTTTTAAAATGACTTAAAAACATAATATTTAAATATTTTTTTCTGCTTTTTTTCCGTAGATATTTTATTCCACTTCAGTTCTGATCATAACTACCAAGTTTTCAATTATTTTCAAAAATTTAACCCTTTAAATACTGGTTTATATGATGTAAACGCCAATTTCTGTAAAAAAAAAAACACAAAAACTTCTATATTTTCAATATATAGAATGCAAAGTGGAATTGTTGAGTGGGGATAATTATGGTCTGGGATATGTCAATGATCGGCAACAACATTGATTTTTAGGGATTTTGAATTTTTTTGCTATGTCTGATTTAAAAAGAAAACTCCTTAATTTCTGAATTTTTTCTTTATGTTTTTTTTCTACACAATGATAAATTGCATTGTATATGATGTGTGTTTGCAATTCGAAAAAATAGTAAAAAATGCACAACTGGACCAAATATGATGAGTATCACTATCTACAGTGTGAAATTAGAGGAGAAAGTACACCCCAAGTGGACAAAAATGTCCCCTATCAGGGATTAGGGTTAAGAGAGCTGTGCATAAATAAATGCTTCAATTTTTAATGCAATTCTAAGGCAATGTTGTCAAGAAAAGTGGCCCACAATTTTTCCACTATGTAGGAGACTGTTGAAATCATACTGACAACGATTACTTCAAGTTACTGCTGCCGGTTGGTTCTGTTGAATCATGAACCGGACTCGGTATTTAGCGCAATACTTCTGATTTCGGCTTAGCATTTGTTGTGTCTATGAAACAGAACTCAGGACCAGTATCTCATATCCTGATATAAAACTTTAGAATTGAAAGAGGACGTCCTTTGTTTGACATGAATGTATTTCTTTGATATTCCCTTTCTTCTACGCAGTAATATGTCTTGCTTGGACTTGGAGAAATAAAAAAATCTTAAAAACAATGATGTGCTTGTTAAAAAAAAAAACATGTGATGAGGTTAGCAATATTCACGCATTCAAGTGTTTGTCAAGATTTACAATTAAGTCTTAGTTTTGTTTAACCACACTATTGTCCTTACTGGAACATTTCTGTTTGTCTCCAGAATTTTATCCGTCAAGATTTATAAATGGCGATGAATGAATTAATTGTTGATAACTGAAATGGTTCAGTGGAGCTAAATAGTAAGTATCTTTCTGTTATTGTTCGTTTCAAATACTTGTCTGAAGATTAGGTGTACAATAGCTGCTTGTTACAAGGGAAACGCTTTCCTTCTTGGTCAAATAAATTGACATTGTGGTCTCAATTATCGCACTGTTGTGGTAATACGGATTCTCTCCTTGTTTGCCTAATTAAAAGTTTGTTATAGGCTATTACAACTAATTATTCTTGTAATTGGATCCTTGGCTAGAAATGCTGTCAGCTACAGGCAAACACTGCAGCCCTCTTTGGTGTTATTAGATAAGAATTTAGCTGTCAAAGGGTTTAAACTTTCAAAAGAGCAGCAGAAGTGAAGCCTTGGAGTCAGAGGGGGGGGGTTTAGGATGACAGGAGGGAGGTCACTGTGCCGGCTTATGTGATTAAAACCCACCCGAACTATAGTTTAAGTGTCAGTGAAAGAAGCAGGGAAAAATAAAACTTTTTGGTAATGTTCTGGATGTGGCAGGTTGCAATTCAAATTCAAGATTAAGAAGCTCCTCACAGTGGCTCGCTTGGGGGGTTGAGATCTTCAGGAAAGGATTAAAAGTTGGTGCACAGCTTCTTCATCAGGGCCAAAATACTCAACGCATGACACAAAGGAGTCCTTTACTAAAATTCTACTAATGCTACTACCACATATGTAATAGCGTTAACACATATTTCTAAAATATTGCAATTTAAGAGCTCATAAGTCCAGCAAATCTCTGCTGCACAAAGAATAACTTTATTTTGCGAGATCCGCTTTTCTTTCTCTCCAATTTTTTTCAGTCCCAACTTTATTTTTGATTTGGGTTTGTATTTTATACAGATTTTTGCAGTGTACAGTATGATGCTGTAGATTATGTTTTCTCAATGTTTATCCCTGTATATACTATGTACATGTAAATGATATTTTAATATTTTTTTACAAAATATGTATATTTGCTTCCACACTTGCAAATGCAGCCCTGAAATCTTCTGGACATGCTCCAGAGGAGCCACATGTAAAAATGCAACTGTTGCGATACTTTCTCTAGGCATCCTGCAGATATTACCAAGAATGAGAACATGTATGAAAACAGCAGGTATTCCTTCAGATCAATCAAATATGTCTGCTGATAAGAATTACCACCTCATACTCCCTCTTATCATCTATATTTTCACTCTCTTGTTTATATTGTGGCAATGTCCTAAGTCATGTATTTGTATTCATATAAAGCTTTCATTTCATTTCATATTTCTATCTTTTTTTCAGTTGGGGATGGAAGTTTAAAACACATTCTTAGATTTAGAGGTCATACACATGGTTAGAGCTCACACCTTTTCATTTCTGCTGTTAAGGCGTCTTGTGAACTATCCTCTAAACAAAATAACACTTGGATATGTGGACAAATGTACATATAGTATTACACTTTCTTTTTTGTGTGTGTGAGTGACAACAAAGACAAAAATCTAGACCTTGGTCTTCACTCATTTTTTAAAAAAATCTCTGGTGTTCATGTGCAAAAAACAGCTTCTGTGTGCTGTACCTCATTTTACAGCGACACATTAGTTAAACAGAAATTTGACAGTCATATGAAATAGAGTTTCTAGTGGATAATGGTCATCAGTCCTATGATTTTGACGATAAACACTTTACACTGTACGTTTCTGTCCGTCAACAGACACATTAGAGCAGCTATACTTATCGGGTTAATGTCGCACCAAGAACTCGTAATCTAATTTAATATACATTGATTTGGGAGTATGCACCACAGTAATAAAAAAGATTTAATGCTTTCTGTTTGTACAGAGTACACAAAATTGCGGTAATAGAATCATGCAGGAGGGACCTGTATCATTATATTTAACTAGTGTAGATTCCCAAATTTGCGACTGAGAGGAGATTGCTGGGTTTCCAGAGGACTCCAGAGGTTTGGGGCAATTGCTTTTTTTCCATTTAGCTGGTTTCAGAGGTTCAGAGGTTTCAGCTGCAGCAAAGCTAGTTATTGTTTAGCTGCAAAATCAAAGTTCATTAATCTCGCTGTTAAAATCTAAAAAATACAAGAAACAAAGCAGTATGCTGTTAAAGCTAAAAAAACAACTGGTGAGCATAGTAACTGAGAACTGTGGATGACATGCACATGAGCATGTTCAAGGTTGATGCTGGAGCTGTGTCAAAGGTTTTTTTACCTCACAAGCCAGCTATCGTCCATTTTAATTTCACCCTTACTAGCTAAGAGCATGTGTTTCCACAAGTGCCTCACAGCGGTGTTTCCAACTCAAACACTAGAAAAGCAACAGGATGCCAATCATTGTGAATTTAACTTTGACAAACACCACGTGTGTCAAAAGCCCTATTCGGACGGGACTAGTTCAATGGGGGGACGTATGGTAATGTTGGTTAACCAGACGACGCCAGGGAGAAGAAATGACCAATTCGGACGGGACTAGAAATCCCTGTAATATTCATCTAACATGGGAGGAGTTGTTGGTTACGCACAACCGTCACATCCTGGATGCTGCACGTCTTCATTTCACTTCCGTAAACCCCATCTGTAAACAGACAAGGCGCCGACCAGGTCGAAACAAGCCTACATGCGTGCTTGCAAGCAGCGCTTCATCCAGAACCTCCATGTTTGCAAACAGACACACCTAATTGTTTCTCTCTTTAAAAGGATGTGACGACATATTCCGTACTTATTACCAAAGGTCGCATTCGCACGGGATTAGTATTACCTATGGTAGATACTCCGGACCGTTTCACAGGAGGTAGAATTCTCGGCAAAGTTTACCGACATACTCCGCTATCTTTACTGACATGGCGCGTTCGGACGGGACTAGATTTCCCGGTTATTATTACTTTACCCCAGGTCCCCCCATTAAACTAGTCCCGTCCGAATAGGGCCAAAGACATCGTGTGTCCCGTGGTAACACGAGACAGGACTGACATCCACTTACACAAATGTTGTTTTTCCACTCACCTGATGCTAAACTGTGGCTGCACATGTAAATCATATCCTGAACGCACATTCAAATCTGTGCATGTGAGTTCCCTGTCAGGGATCACCAGTGCACAATCACAACTGAAACAACAAGAAATGGGAGACTAGATTCCCTTTTCCTTTTTAGTTTTTTTATTGAAAAAAATGTAGGCATAACCACTGGAGCCATAAGTTTACATCTTTCCACTTGTGACTTGCAATATATTTGAGTTGTTTCGCCTTTTTCAAAACAGGGCAATAACATCACGCATCTCTTTCATAGTACAGCTATGCAATTTTTAAATTGTGGATATTATATATTTGATTATATATTATATATTGTTATATAGTATATATTGATTTATCCATGTATAAGTCCTTATTTCATTTCTTAAAGTAACTGCGGCAGCAGGTTTAATTTGCTGTTTCGCTGTTGTAAGTTCTGAGTCAAATGTGTGGATGAAACACCATTTCCCATGATGCAGAGCTCCACTGCCGACCCGCCCCCTACGTTTGAATGGCAAGTTGTTTGTTTCACTCCGACCAGCTGCTAACTATTCCAGTCGGAAAGCAAACATGGGGACCAGCAGTCTTGAGCTCTACCAAGTTTGACAAGTTACGCGAGAATGGTTGGAAGGTCACTTCTGCTTTCACATTTTTCTTCAAAATAAGGGCACATTTATTAAGTTACAGAAAACACCATTTCTGTTGGAACTCGTTACTCTTCTCAAATAGCTCAGATGCAGTTAACATACTGTCATCAGGTTAGATTAATTAGATTTGGCATGATTATTTATTTGGGTTCTTGATTCCAATTGCTGGATTTTTTTCTTTTACTGAAATAATGAAAGGGTGCCTTGAAATCGCTTTGGTTACTTAAAACTGCTTTTTATGACTCCTGATAAAATGTATCTAGAGTTATAAAGATATTATGGTCAGTATGTTTTTTTAGTGTCTGAGAAAACTTGGGGTGTAGTCAAAATTTTGTATAGGCCTTAAGATTACCCTTCTGGTTTATCAAACATTACACTGGAAAAAATCAAAGTCTTACCAAGTATATTTGTCTCATTTCTAGTCAACATATCTCATTACACTTAATATAAGACACAACTGCCTATCAAGTACTATTTCAGCCAGATATAGGGACTTGTTTGAAGACAATACATCTGGAATATCTTTATAAGTGAAAAAGTCTTGAAAACAAATTGTTTTGAGTTGAATTTCATATGAAACAAGCTTTCTTTGACATTTGAAGAGGTTTTTAAGCTAATTTCAAGATCACTTTTATCCCAAAAGTCCTAAATATCACATCTTATTTCAAGAAATCTTGACAAGCCGATTTTTCACTAGTTCCACTGGCAGATTTTTTGCTTATTTCAAGCAAAAACGCCTTGTATTTGTTGTTTTTTTACTTATTTTTGGAGGGGCATTTTTTCCAGTGTAGTTATCATTAAAAGTAGACATTAGAGGAGATTTGCCAAATGTATGGATGCTAATACTTCAGAGTGCCTCTCAGAGAGGCGTTTACTGAATCTAATAATGAGCTAGAAACTAAACAAACATATTTCCCAGAGTGTTTATCCATTTCGTGTAAAAGCATTAAGGCTTTGCTGTAGTAACCAGCACTTTATTATAGAGGGCCCTGCTGGGGGCTCTTATTCTGAAAAGCTCACAGCGGAAGTGTGGGGGGGTTCCGCTGCGGGTTTGACAGCAGGTCCGGTTTTGCCTCTTTGCTTTCTTTATTCCACCCTGCCTCCCCGTTTCTTTCTCTGTTTAATGCGCCTTAGCCTGCCGCATGTGTGTATTTATTTATTTATGCATTCCCTTTAAAAGTATCTAGTTTCCGTTTTGTTTTTGTTTTTTTTTTACAATTTAGTCGTTCCTCAAATGAGAAGACGGAAAAGATGGAGCTCCATATATTAGAGCACAGCTTGAAAGTGGCGAGTATAGAAAAAGAAGGGATCCAGATCTGCACTCACGGATTGATAAAACTCGCCTTCTTGGCCTCCAAGACAAGGTGCGTAACTTCTCGGACAGTAGCAGAATGAAACAGAGCTGTCGGTGTTTACTGGCAGCTCGCTGCTGTTAACACGGCGAACTAAAGCTGATAAAAGGTGGTGGTGTTTTGTTTTTTTTGGGTTGTTGCTCCAGCTCGTACCTGCACTTGTGTTAATGCCCCCAAGAATCCAGCTTTAAGAGATGTGGTCGGAGCAGGTCTCTGCCAGCAGTTTTCGGGCCTATGCTTGTTCTGTAGTGTCATTTTGTAGCTTTGTGCCATCTGTAGCCGGGGTGCGTCTTTGAGTGTGTGTGCCGCCGGTTTTTTGCCTCTGCAGGATCAACACAACCCCACCAGGAAAACTTGAACAAGTAGAATGTCCCGAAAACTCTCCCAAATATCAGCCTGAGGAAACTTTAATTCAAAGAAGCCCGGCGGTGAGGTGGCAGCAGGCCTGTGTACTTGCCTTTTGCTTAGTTAGTGCGTGTGTTTTGTTTGTTTGTTTGTTTGTTTGTTTTTTTAGACTATAGAAACAAAAACAGCAAATGAGTTCACACTTTGGCAGTTTTACAGCAGGCAAAGTGAGAACAAGTGTGGCAGTGAGCTGGTAATCAGCTCTCCCACTGTGTGGAGATAAAACACAGTCCTCTCAGATCACTGATTACCTGATGTAATTAATTACTGATTTAAAAACTCCATCCCTCCGGGTTACTTATTACCTCACATGATCCCAGTTATCTCAAAAAATCCTGCTGCATCTGCTTGCTTTCGTGATCAAGTGGCCTGCAGAGGACTGTTTCGTTAGGCTGTAACGCCGTAAAACATGTTAAGTGAAATTTTTCTACATAAAAAAGATTGAATTTGTAATAGAAATCAGAGAAACTAAATCTTTTGAGTTTAGAAGCAGGAGCTGGAAAATGTCCTGGTGCTACAAACATGATGCTGATAGTCACGGTTGCTTTTTATCCAGTGACTTCCAAGTGTTCCAGTTTTAATGGGGAAATCAGAGTGATGCCACCCACATGTTTTTAGAAAAGTCATCTCTTTATTCTTTGCTGCGTCTAGCCGCTTTGAACTTTCAGCTTGAGGATGTTTGTTCACACTTTTTGGTTTTCTGAAATAGGACGGGCAGAAGTTACCACGCTGATGTCGGTGAGGAAGTAAAACAGAACAACTGGGTTTGTGTTTTGACCTGCCTTGTTTGTCTGTGCTGGAGCTGAGGAAGACACTAATAACTGGCACTTCACAAATTATGAATGCTAAGTGTAACCAGAGAGAGGGAAAAAAAAGGCATAAAATGTTTTACACAATGTTGCAAAAAACGTCATCAAGTCAGCCCTGAACAACTGCAGCTGGTTCATCGGGTGCTGACGGGCCAGTCTGGCGTGAATATGAGTCCCACAACAACTTATTCTGCCACAGCAAGCACTATCAGAAGAGTTCTTTCACAGCAGAAAGCGTTACATTTTATCCACCTCGGATGCTACGCTGGTTTCAAACTGCATCCACACAGACGCGTTTGTTAGATTTACCGTTTAATATGTGCGGCGGGCTTGTGGGTGAGAATCTGCACTCGGATCATTTGCTTTGTTTGTTTTTTTTGCAGTGAAATTCAAAACGGCCGACTTCCATTTCTGGATTTTGGGGGTTGGGAAATAAACTTGTAAACAACTAACTTATATTTGTTTTGTACTGCTGTGACGCAGCAGTTGGGGCTGGTCTGTGTGGTTGAGCCAGTTGAGCTTTACGAGCATCGGTTCAGATTGCAGCTCGCTCGGTGGGACGCTCTGTGGAAAGGCAACCGCAGAATTAAGAGAAGTTTCATTTTCTTTGATTCTTTGACACCTTGAACTCCTACTTGGGGTAATTTTGACACCAGATTTCCTGTTCGGGGCAAATTTTTAAGTGAGACACTATGCTTGAGGCAGGCAACCATCCAGTAGTGCTTACATAAGTTCATATCATTTGACTGGAGGGCACAGGTGTCCATTAGATGACAGTTTTTTTTCTTTTCCCTGGAGCTCCTTTGAGCTGACTCCCCTTTCTTTCCCATCCTCCACCTAATGGTGTTTCAGCACCAACCTTAAAGTTTCTCCGCTTTGATAAGGGCTGCGTTCTGCCTCTTTTCTTCTTCAACATCCATCCATTTTTTTTTTTTTCATCCATGCAGCAGTTGATTTGCTATTATAAGAAGGTTTAAAACGGTTTCTAATCTCCAGTTTCAACATCAAATGTCCCCGTCTGATCTGCCTCGCCTCTTCTGCCGTCCATTCACAAAGGGAACTTGTCTACTTGGTTTAAGAGAGACGCACAAGAAAATTGAAACTAATAAATCCCTCGAGGGTTCACCCGAGGCTGAAAAACTGGCAATCCTGGAGAAGTCCCCTCGTTGTCCTTCTAAAGCAACACAACTGAAACGCAGCGTGTGGTGATTGCATAATCCTCCTCACAGTCGAGCCAGCTGAGGAAAATGTATGCCTCCGGATCCTCTGTTCAAATGAAATCCCATGTTTAACGGCTGCACATATATCTTGATGCAAAAATAGAGCTGTGTACCATTGGAAGAATATTGAATAACACCGGTGTCAACACTGTGAGCTCCATTATTCTCCTTTCATGTGCATGCCAAACTTCCTCATGCAACCATGTTTAAGCTTCCCTCGTGATTTTTGTGGTTAAACTATGGATCAAATGGCAAAAAAAAAAAATGTTGAAGGGGTTTTGTGGCCTTTCACCATCCCGTTTTCAGTAAGCAGCAGGGAGCTCTGATAAACTTGTGTTGCGCTACACACGCACACACACGCACACACACACACACGCACACACACACAAAGTTAGTAACTGAGTGAAGAACCGGGAGGAGAAGCTGACAGATAAAAGAGTCTGATAACTGTCAGGTGGTTGGAGCATAACTCCAAATGAATGTCAGCATGCCTGCGGGATTTGCAAATCGGTTGAAACAACCAAACTTTAACATCAGTGTTGTGGTTTCAGCTTGATCCTCTGTTCCCAAACCACCCCCCCAAAAAAAAAAATATATATATATATATATCTCAGTCACTGAAACTTTAGAGAGGAAAATAAAAAAGACTGAACAACAACTTGTAGCGTGGTTGCTGTGGCTGAAAGATCATGTCAGTCCACATTTGAGTCGCAGTTCACCCCACAAATCAAGCTGAACTCGCTTGTAACGGCATGATGAGTGGAGCAGATGGTTGCCTCGTGGCTCCAGACTCACTCTTTGCACTGATGAGTCAAACTTTTTCTTTCAGTCACAATATCACAAAAATTCAGTCTCACCCAGATTTTTCCACAGAGCTGTTAGCACCACTTTACATTTTAAGGGCTTGGGTTGCCATTGTCCCCCCCTCCCATCTCTAATACTCAATGGCCGGTATGTAAATGATGATGAACGGTATAAGCTTTAATTTGGGTCTCTGCACAAATCAAATTAGCAAAAAGTTCATTATTTTTAAACAAATCTTGGAAATGATCGGTGTTCAGAGTGACCCTAAGACGCAAGTTTTCCAAAGCGTTATTCTTAATGAGTTTTTACAGAAATGTAGGCTTGTTTATGAATGCACTTACTCTAGCACTAGTTCTGCTCGTAGCTGTTTGGTTTTGGAAGGAAATGCACTTATGATTTCTTGTGACTTGAAGTTCTTTTGCCTACCGATGCGGAACACACTTATTGTAAGTCGCTTTGGATAAAAGCGTCTGCAAAATGACCGTAATGTAATGTGATGAATTCTTTTTCACCACAATAGTATAATAATAAGCTGTGTAATGCCTTGTCTAAATGCCTGGCCTGTAGAGGCTCCACGTGTCCTGAAAGAGTTTTGTAAGTAACTAAACCAAAATAAGCTTCAGCCGGCGCTTCTTGTTTTTGTCGCCCTTCAATGGACAGAAAAAGAGTGCTATCAGAGGCAATGGTGAAAATTTGCAAGCTTTCACCATCTTTGGCCATATTCTTAAAAACTTAAGAGTTTTCTGATCTGGGCCTGCCCACTGCTTCTGTCAGCAGCTGCCTGATGACATCCTGCAGAGTGAGGACCTTCTGTTGGCCAACGCTAACCACTTCAAAACAACATTTGTTTTTTTGTTGTGTTTACCACAGAAAATGAAGGCAATTTTAATCAGCGATCCAGCTCAATAAGACTTTTAAGCCTAAATAAGTAATGGTCCGCTTCTTAGCTTTTGATTGATATCTCACTTAAGATAAGGGCAAGCTTCCATTTCGTGGCTACAGTCGCCATTTAGAGGCTATGTAAGAAATTGCACGTCCCTCCGCTGTAAACAAATCTCGTCCAGGCCGTTTAAAGCCGGTTGAGGAAGCTCACAGGACCAGCAGAACAGAGCTGAGCTTTGGAGTTGTGCTCACAGCTGCTTTGCTCCGTCTTAGCAGAAGTAAATGTAAAGGTCGAGCAGGAGATTTTCTGACAATGAAACATTCTGTGAGTTTAGACGCCGCTTTTTATGTCGTGCAAAGAGCAAGAAAGCGTCCTGGTGGAGGCTCATCGGGTCAGTAGGTGGTCCTTCAGTATGTGGCTAAACCGGTTTGGACAGTGGCCACCTGGACCACCTCTGAATGTGACCTCAGTCCATTCTAAGTGTGTTTTTTTTTATTATTCCTTCACAAAGATCTGACCGTACGTGGTGACTATCCCTGCCGCTCTGACAATTCTCTGAGGATGTTAGTCCACGGCCATGTTGTTCTCTTCTCACAGCATAAGCTCGGCCCTAATTGAGTCACAACTAGTCACAGTTTTTCACTTGGTTCACATGAAGCGAGCGCAGTGCTCTCAGTTATGTTTTTAATGATTCAGTCTGCTGAAAAGTCTATCACATGTGAACTGTTGGCAATAGGATCAATCGGATCGCTGACCCCCACAAGAAGCATGTTTTCAAAGAAAGAAATCGCTTCCAAATTTGCTTCCACTGGATTTATCCCTCTTGCTATGTGATTCTGCAGACACATTTAGTGCTTCTGTTTGATATACGAACAGCAGGGATTTAGAAGTTGTGACAATTTTTCTTCTTGTGGCGACAGTCATCTGTCATCAACAACTATCCAACTAAGTCCCCTTGTGTGAGGGTGTTTAATTGTGGATCAAAGTGTAATAACGTAAATTATAAATCATTTCTATAAATGTCTTCCCGAGTTTTCATAACACCAACTGCTGTGATTTAGTCAAAGGCTGCGAGTGCAGCGCTCGACAAATTAAGCTCCATTAAAGGTTCCCTGTGAAGTTCCTTGCATGCACATAGAATGTGAGTAATGCAGACTTGAGAAAGCAGCGATCTCCCCCTCCCAGTGAAGAGTGATGTAGTGAACCTCTGCAACGTTTTGCTATTTCATTGTTGATCTGGATGTGACCACGTCAAAGACTTAAGTAAGTCATTAAGTAGTGCTCATAATAACGCGATTAGAGGAGTGTTATCAGCCCAAGACGCAAGACAAAGGCCTCAGCACTCATCGTACTGATTGTTCCGGCTTTACAAAACTCGGTGTACGTCAAAGTGGCACTTGACAGCTCATTTAATGCTGCGAGGAAACGCTGCTGTTCCCACAGAGAGAATTTCTGAGAGCATGCCTGTTCGTCTTCAGCCGTTCCTTTCACACCATCCCGCTAAATATGAAGTGTAAGCATTCAGCGGCTGGCCAGTTGGAAATGTCATTATCACAGGAGTGTTGTGAATTTGAATCAAATAGTGCACACTTTCCCTTCCATTAAAGGACATGTGTTGGAGCTGATTTTGTTTTGAAAAACGTCCTTAACCCCTCTTAGGATAGTTTTGGCGCTCAATCTTTTTGTTAGCTTTCAGAAAGCGCGATAATCATGATGTTCAGAATTTTAGAAGCAGGTGATCTGAGCCAAATAGGTCTTATTATTTGACAAAGAACACAACAGTTGGCTGTGGGTGTCGTGTCATTTTTCTGCACCAGCACCACCTGAGAGTTGTTTCAGTTTTGATGCTGTTTGATTACTTGCACTGAAGAAAAAAAAAACACTTCAACACGCTCCTTCCCATTTTCAAGCATCGCCTCTCCTGCAAAACACGCATTTTTAAGTACATGAATATGAACTCTTCCTCTACGGTGCTCTCTTAGTTTTCACTTCCTCCCCGCTTTTATGACAGCACTGTCTTGCATCAAGGGTATTTGCAAAATAGACGAAAAGAGATTCATTGTTCAGGTCAAGAAAAAGCCTGTTGTACGGAGAAAGATCCCACAATTGAAAAAATAATAACGCCTGAAATGCATTATTAAGTAAAAGCTATTCACACATTACTTTGAATGTGGCTGAAATAGGAAGTTCACGTTAAATCCCACTAAATGGTGCAAATATGCCCCCGATGACGCTGATTGGCTCCTACATTGTACCTTTTGCTATAATGCATGAGATGAAGGACTAAGTTTAGGTTCTTTAGTCAGAGTACAGCTGGTGTGTGGCTGCAGACCAACTGTGTAGGTTGTTCTGAGGCTTTTTAAGGCATATCACTGAGTGAAAGATATATTTTTAAATTGATTTGGAGGAGAAAAATAAAACGTAGCCCTCCTTTTGGTACAGGGGCAGCACTTGACGCACATCTTTTTTTTTTTTCTACTTATGTATCTTATGAGCACATGCTATTTTTAATTATGTTTTTTTTTTTCAATACCAGCATCAATTTTTTGTGTGTGTGCATCTGCACCAAAAACAGTACTTTTCAAAGACTATTTCTGCTGCTATATCTGATGCTCGGGGTTGCCACTGTTGCCCTGTTTCAGGCAACCAGTATCGGGGAAGTGGTGAAGAAGTTGCTCTAGCTGCGTCAGTGTGTCTGATTTTTAGAGAGAAATGATCACAACAATGGCAAAAAAGCCCATCTGCAGAAGAAAAATCAGCCTGTCTCTAAATATAGCTGGTGAGTGTTGTTCTTATATCACAGAGTTGCAAGCTTGTTGTGAGCTCTGTAATCAACGTTAACGAATGGGAGTGCTTTTTGATGAGGCACTGAGTGAAGGAGTACTCAGCTCCTGCCACTGCTTTCTGCACAGAAAAATGTTCTATGTGGATAGACGGCATGAGTCGCCCCAAGAGGAAAGAATCCAGACGCTTCCAAAGCTCAAGTGTCAGCTTCCCTGTGGTGTATGCAGAGCATGGTAGTAAGCAAATGCATTTCGTAGGACCAAAAAAAAAGTTCTGTCTTCTCCTGATTTCTGAGCTGGGACAATAGATTTAATAACCAGTGATTTGTGTTCAAAGTAACCATTCAGCCAAACGCCTTCATTTTTCAGACTGTAACTAAAGCAGGACAAAAATATCAGATGCAATAAGGTAAGTGGATTAATCTACAACCATAGCAGAGCCTGCTCAGGGTCATAATTCTCATTATGAAAGATAAACCAAAGTAATTGACCAAATTTGAATATTTTCAATTTGAATATCTGGGGAAAATCTTCTTCATTCATCTTGTTTTAGGTCGTCACCCCATGGTTGCGTATTTAAATCGTCTTCGGATCATTGAGATTCCTCTCACAGCAAGAATCGCTCCTCATATTTGTCGGAGAGGTTTATATTGGGAGCACCATGTTTTATTAATGACTTGGTTATCAGCTGCATATTCAGGGTAAAATCCTAACAAAGACATTTACAGGCAGTTTTGTGTCTCATCGCTGCATCTTTTTACGCGAGTGTGCCTTTTTAACTCGACAGTTTATTTTCTAAATGCCCCAGAGAGTAGAGGCAGCTTTTGTCAGACGTGATTAATGTAGCTGAGATTTGTGCAACCTGCAGCTCTTCTCAAGTTTCTCACGTCCACAGTTTAATCTGCTGTGTTTTTCCGTGTGTGTTGCCCCATTCAGATGCAAGTTTTTCAGCCTGACAGAGACTCCGGAGGATTACACCATCATCGTCGATGAGGAAGGCTTCAAAGGTGAGCCTCAATGTTCTGGATCCTTTAAAGTCACCGTGACAACCATAGATTGGGCAGCAGGTGAAGATCTCATTGTATAATCACTGATTCTGTGCGGCACCGCGGGGCTTCAGCTGCCAACGTTTGAGCACCTTGTCGTTATAGATGTGTGGCAAAACTGCTGCTGGCCATGTTTTCTTTTTTTTTGGTTGGCTGAGTGAGTGAGCGAGTCCATGTCATTACACACCCTTTTCCACGGTGACCCTCCTTGGTTACCCTGGAGATCACATGCTGTTTGTTGCATAACTGCTGCAGGTATTTTCTACTGGTGACTGGCTCCGAGTGCGTTTGTGCCTGTTCCATGTTGGACTAAGCTCCAAGTTGAAACTCAAGCAAGTGGTGTCGAATGCCATTTTTGCAAACTGCCAAGAGAGTGTCTGAGCATACATTTTTCTGACCCAAACATGGACAATATAGCCTATGTACATATGCATGAAGGTGGTGTATAATGAGGCCTCAACACTCTTGGGAACCTTTGGATGTGATTAAAACATGCTATAAGTTTGAGTCTTTGTTAAATGTCACTAGGTATATAACTTAAGCTGCCACATGTTAAAAGGCTGACAAATCCTTCAAGTAGAAACAACCTCCCAGAGCCCTAACTTGTGTTCTCTTTACACTTTAAACCCCCAAAAGACTCACATTTCATAGGTAACTGTTGCACCCGTCGTCAGTATAATGATGGTAGGACCAGTGGGAGTTGTTATTCTATCCATCATGGCTATCTGTCAGTTAAAGCTCCCAGTTACAGCGTACTGGTAAACTCGATGTAAAATTAGCTCAAGAAAATGGGGAGTGATCAGTCCAATAAACAAACTCATTAATGCTTCTTGTTGCACACTTGCAAAAGTTTGGGCACCCCTGGTTCACCTTTCTGCTGTGCCTTTCGGCTATCAACAGAACAGGAAAATGCAATACCTATAACATTATTTAAAACCATGCAGCTGTGACACTTTCCAGGTGGGCCAGACTTTCCTGTAATATCACCTTGTGCCACCATGGAAGTTGAGTCAGTGTAGTGTTTGGTCTGCGCTGGAGCCTGCAGACAAAGAAGAGGAGAGCTGTAGCCAGTGCTGGCAGAAGCAAACAAACACACAGACCACAGAGATGAGCTGCAAACACAAGAGAGGAAGCTCCTAACAGACCAACATTATCTTCGCAACCAACCACCCTGTTATGTGCTTTGGGCACATTAGTAAGTATTTTGGTAATTAATTAGTTTACGTTCATTGGAGGCGCTGTTGGTCCGCCTATAAATAGGCTGGGGGGTTTCGACATGTCGGGGAATTCCACTTGCACCTTGCCGCTCGCTTCCGCTCGCTCCATCACCAACGGGAACGCGCCTTGAGGCGGTGCGCGCTCGTCCAGTCGCGGTAGGCCGTAGCTGACGTATCCAGCCTGTCATGCGGTATTTTTGGTTAGTCTTTGTTTGTTCGTTTTCTAGTTATGATTTTGGCCTGGTGGGACCGGTTGTCCTGGTTTCGATCTTTCTTTTGCATTAGGTTCCTTTTTGCTTTAGTCCGGTACTAGTAGGGGCTTCGACGGCCCTGTATAGGGTTGGCCCCCTGCTGTACCGTTTTGTTATGTTTGATCGGCTCACCAGGTCCAACTTTTGTTAATACTTTTGGGGTTGTGTTTCTTCTTTCTTTTTTTGGGGCACGGGAAAACTGAGGAAAGTTAACTCTCTTTTTCTTCACAGAAAATCAAAAGCAGCTGAATCAAGAACTAAAAGTTCCAGAGAGTTTAATAATAAAATATATATTTTTGTACCCTCAATCTTGTTTCGTGTCCTCCAAATATGTTGTGCCTTGGTGGCCGTAACACAAAGAAACCATGTTCGACAGCAAAGATGCAAAGGAGACCAAAAAAAAAAACCAAGAAAAAATATTACTGTTGCTTTTTTTTCACCCGGAAGTGGCTTTCGCTGTGTTCTAGCTTTTCTTTTTAAGACTGGGATATAAAAAGCTTGTCGTAATGTTATGGATACAGCTTGTGTTTTGGCTATAACTTTTCTCAGCTGACTCGACAACGTTGGCTTGTGTTTCTTGTTGTGGAGCTGAGTCTCCTCTGTTTGCTATGTGTGAATTACCAAAGAGAGCAGCTGTTGATAAAATTTGCTGCTGCCATGTTTGTGCTAAAAAAAAAAAAAAAAAAAAAGAGCTAATCATATATATGGCAAACTGTACACATGTAAAAGCCTTTTGAAAAATCTTTTACTTCCTCAGCTTTTTAAAAGAAAATGACATTTTAACGTGGGGGGGTGCCAACATTTTTGCATACCCCTGTATGCTAAGATTAGCCTCTGTTAGCTAACATAAACTGACTTTACCTTCATATCAGTCGAAGCTGGTGTGTCGACTGAAGTCTGTAAAGGCGCCTTTCACTGATTATCAATTAAGTGCAAAATGCTGCGCTTGTTATTTAAGAAGTTACAGTTGCATAAGAGCTAAAACATTCATCGATTTAGAAGTTATCATTTTGTGTGTTTCTTAATAATGGGGATATCAGTCTAATTGATAGTTTTAACTGTGATTCTAACTTCTGTCTCCTGATGGGAAGACATTGTAGATTCAATTGTCAGTCTAAGTAAGGCTGTCTAGACTGGAGTTTACAAGGATGAGTGGAAAATCACGTGCATTTCCTTTAAGTCCTCGTATTAAAGCAGAAATAGTCGTCCGGCATCAAACGGTATCCACACAAGTGGTGAAATAGAGGAAGTAGTGCATGTAAAAAAAGTAAGGAACAGTCATTATTCATGTTCAGTGCAACTTTTCCGTTTATTTCCAACCGGTGTTGGAACATGAATTCTTGCTTTGTGCAGACAAATAGTTTTCTTTGTGTTTGTTCTCAGAGCTGCCCCAGTCGGAGCACATCAGTGTTGCGGATGCCACGTGGTTGGCCCTCAATGTGGTGTCAGGTGGTGGCAGCGCTTCCAGTTCACAGCCCATCGGAGTCACCAAAATCGCCAAATCAGTCATTGCGCCTCTGGCTGACCACAACATCTCCGTTTTCATGCTGTCCACGTATCAGACGGACTTCATTTTGGTGAGTGTGGATGAAAAGTTCCCAAACAAACCATTTTAAAGAAATCCCTGGCTACCTCTGTGGCATTTATCCACCTTTCCACTGTCTAATAGCATGTTTGGTAATAGACTGTGGGTAATAGTCTGTGGGATGCATTTTAGCTGACATGAATTCAGTGTCACGATCAGCACATGTTGTTGTTGTTGAAGCTCACATGTTGATCTTCATGTTGCAGACGCGGATGAATGTGACCAAAATCTGACCGTCGACGTTTCTTGTATTGTGTCACGTCACACATGCTGTTGGAACACTTTTCACACTTTCTTGCTGCTTGAAGTTTGTCGGCTTTACAGCACGCTTTGTGTTGCACTTTTTGTCTGTTATGCAACCACTGGCAGCAAAGTTGTTTACATCCAGAGTGTCTGACATGAAAAAAAAAGGCAATAACGTTGGATTTTGTGTACCTCGCACCGCCCACTTCCTTTGATGTAGGAAGAAATCCTCTCTTATGCTCAGGCCTCAGGGGGTCTCTCTTTTTTTAATTTTTTTTTTTTATTATTGCCTTGCTTTTGTGGAAAAACAAGGTCTGCTGACCAGCATGTTTTTGAAAATGAAAGGGGTGGGGGGGGCTCTGTTCATGTTGATAATCTGTTATGTAAAAAGGATCAGCAGTTCAGCCTCTTGCTGGATTTTAAGGTATCACACTCAGGCGTATTTCCTGTCCCGACACAAGCTCCTCCCTCCCCGCAGCCCTGATTGTTGGTGTATCACATGAAGAACTCCTGTCCTGAGAATCCCCCAGCACTACTATCTACTGTCTTTGTCCTCATCTCACACTGCGTCGGGGGGGTTACATTTTCCAAATCTTTAAGTAATCCAAAAGACCACACAAGCTTTAGATGTGTTTTCCCTGTTATGATCTTCTGTGTTGCATAAAGGGGTAAAGCGTGACCCAAATGTTGAACGTCCTCATTAAGGCAAAGAGGTGTGTACTCTGAGCATATAACGGCTTCCAACAAGCAACAAAACAGAGGATGGCAATTATTATTTCATTAGAATATCTTTCTGTTACACCTTGAAACAGACTTTTTCAATTTATTTGTCACCAGCTCCAGAGATCAACTTGATATTAGGCCTGAAGGCTTCATATTTGTGCCTAAATAATTCCCCTATCAAAATACACAGTGCCAATACATTTGATGGAGCCGCTGGGAATTGGAGAACTTCTGCAGAGTTTTATGTATTGTATGCATTGGTTCTTATGTATTTATTTATTTATTTTTTAATCAAATGGCTATTTGATTAAACATTATCATCTAGAACCAGGTCAATTAGCCTTTTTTTTTACCTGGAGATTTCCTCATGGCTAAATTTTTAGGAAAGAAACTTTAAGTGCTTTTAGTATCTCCTTTAGCATAGGAAACAGTGGGCACATCCTTTGTGATGGGAGGGGATAAAATTCTGTTCCAGCACCATACAAAATGTTGCTCGATTATTTTGGTTAGGTTATTTTGATTATTCTGGTTAGGAAGGGTTTGTGCCAATTGAGATTCAACATCTTTCACTTCTGTTGCTTTGTGGTCACTTTTGTTTGTTGACGAACCAACCAAGGTATTTTACATCTTATTGTGTGGTTGGACTCTGATAGCTTTCTTAAGTCCTCCACCACATGACCTTTTCCAACAAGGTGAAGGAAAAGTGCTTGAACAAGTTTTTTTTGTTGTTGTTGTTGTTCTTTATGTGATTGTTTAAGTTGTTGAGTTTCTTTTAGCCCAAATCGAGCTTCGTTACTGGACAGTTGAATGTGCTTTTATCTTGATGTTTAATGAATCAAACTAATCCAACCAGATCATTATAACAGGGGAATTCAGGACTAAAATCACGAGTATTTCCTGATTATTAAATCTGATTGCGAAGTGTAATTGGATTAGGTCCTCAAGTGCAGGAATAGTGCTTGTGTGGTCATGTGGTACGAGATACAACAGTCAAAGTGAAGTTATGTGGTTTATTTCCGGAATGTCTATGATTATTTTTTATTTTTTTTATATATATATCTACAATAGCCTAACATGCTGTCACAGTTTCGTATTCTTTCTTTTTTAACTGAAACCATTTTATTTCCCTCTTCTTTATGTGGAGCAATGTTGTGTGTTTGAAATGAGCTATATTGATAAACCAACTATGGCATACTGCTCAGCTTTAACGATGCAGATGCATGCACCTCTGTGCCCTCTCTTGGCAAAGAGTGACCTGGTTAGGAAGGTTTCAGCCCTCTGTGAGATGTGTTTAGCCTTGAATCGGCCTTCACCAATGACGCACGGGTAGAGGTATATTTTTCTTTTCCTCCGCCCACAGCGCAGCTCCACTCTCTGTTTAAAGTACAGAATGAAACTTTAGCTTTTTTTGTCAAACTTGCTGTGTTCCCTTAGAATGAACCAGGCCTTGCCTTTTCTGATGATCTTGATTCTTGATGATTAAAAGTGAAAGCAGAGTATGAGAGCACTTTTCATTCCAGAGACCGTACAATGTCCCATCGTCCCCTTTTCTGCATAACTGCTTCTGAACTTTAAAGCTCACTTCCGCCATGTTATTGTCCTCAGGTTCGAGAGCGTGACCTGCCAATGGTCATGCACACGTTGTCTTCCGAATTCACCTTGCTTCGAGTTGTCAATGGAGAAACTGTTGCTGCTCACAACCTGGGAGTCACCAATGGCTTTGTAAAGCCCAAACTTGGTAAGTATGAGCATTACAGCCTCTTAAAAGTATGACAAAGTATTTTCTAGAAGTCTTGAGCCAACCGTTGTATATATATGTTACCTCCCAACGGCCAGACTTTCTTGTAATCCTTAAAGTCTTTCAAAGTTCTTCTTTGGACATTAGCTGCTTTTGCACTTGTATTCCAGTGCAGTTCTTGCACCTGACCATTTTCAGAGGATCTTTTTTGTTTTCGAGATCCACTCAACACTGACCTATGAACCATTCAAGCGTGAAAAAGACACCAAACTCAAGTCATGAAGCATTGTTGAGTCTGCACAGAGAAATTGTATCTTTAGGTGCTTTGTTGCTAGCAGCCTGTCACCAAGACGCATCTTTTGTTCCCATTTCTTTAGTTGCATTACAGGAAAAAGATAACACAGCTTCACAGACATAGAATACTGTTATTGCACCAACAACGGTCCCCATGCAAGGGTGGGGAAAGGCTGAGGTATGTCAAATGAAACAAGAAGTGGAGTGAAAATCAGTGGCAACAGGTCTTATGGAGGAAGAAATCCTCCCCAGAGCCCGGAGCTCAACATTACTGAAGCAGTGTGGGATCATGTTGACAGAGAACGGAACAAAAAGGCAGCCGACATCCAAAGAAGAGCTTTGGGATGACCTTCAAGAAGCCTGGAGAACTATTCCTGAAGACTCCTTAAAGAAAGGACAGAAAGCTCGCATCAGAGGGTTCAGGCTGTGTTGAGAATAAAAGTGCTCAGACCAAATATTGACTTTCAAGCCCGTTAGAATTGTACAAACTTATTTACTGTATTTCCATTCATGTTTGCACGTTCATATACGTAACTGCACATAGTTCTCTCTTTCCCTGGCAATGTATGAAGAAATGAGAGCTGGCTCAACACTTTTGCACAACACTTTCTATTCTGTATGATAAGGCGCTGCTGCTTTATGCTAAAATAATTTCTAAATAGTTTATTAGGGGATTGCTGTATTGGTCAAAATAGACTCCTTTATGACTCCTAAGCTAACTTTGTTTAAAATACATGTGCCGGAAATGTATTGGTCAAATGATTTATCGATTTATTTTTTTTTTTTTGCGTATGTGTTTTTTATGTTGTGATTGAAAGTTAACTCATGATCTGCAGTTTTATGAGGTCAACTGAAGATCCACTTCCTTTCTTATTGTGGAGTTTTCAGCCACAGTCTGTCTCAGGAGGTTGGTGTTTGCTCAGGATCTGTAGATGTTGGAGAACTGTTTGCTTACAGTCTTGATTTCAGACACAGCAGTTTGCTTCTCAACTCTAAACCCAGCAAAGACAGTCTAAACAAGCTCAGCCGAGTGGAGAAGTGTGTTGACAGACATTAATCCCGTGTAGCTCTTTTATGAAGATGCCTTGGAGCCATATTTCTTCCTCTAAAACCCCTGTGTTTTCTGTTATTTTTGCTTTTCAGTGCCCCGTCCCATTATTCACCCGTTATCTAGTCCCAGCAACATGTTCTGTGTGACCAGTCTGGACCCAGACACACTGCCCTCTGTAGCCACCCTGCTCATGGACGTCATGTTTTATTCTGGAGGGTAAATCGCTTTATTTTCAACATGTTTGCTTTATGTGATCTCTACTTTGTGGCAGGAAAAAAAGAAAGATTAACACTAACTTAAGAAAAGCTTCCTTTTGTGAGATGTTAGATGTTGCTTAGAATGCTTTTTACTCATTTTAAGCATGATTATCAGTTATTTTAGGGGTGTTGGCTTCAGTGCTCTGGAGCTCAACAAAGAAGTGGCTGCTGCACCAATTTGGACACTTCTTTCAAATCTCTTCTTCGTGTCCATCTTTTGTGGAAGTGATATTTTGAATCATTAGAGTAACCCTCATAAGAAAAGGAGCGAGTCAAATTTCCTGTTTTCCTTGTTCAAGCAGGATGAGCACAGGAAGAGTTTAAATGAGCCTCTTCCGGAGCTGTGACACTGTGGATACTGGTTGGGACTTTAATGGAATCAAAATCAAATCATTTTATTAAACCTTGATAAATATTCATCTGGAATAAAAACTTCTATAAATTAGTAAATATAACTATATATATATGACTATATATCTCAACAAATGAATTTTTTTGAGATTTCAAATTACATTTTACTGCTTGAGTTCATTTCAGAGGCCTTTTTGTTTTCTAAGGCCACATTTATTTCATACCTCTTTTTATTTTAAATATGCCAATTATTCTACGGTGTCATCCAGCAGCCTTTAGCAACATGGAAACGGTTGGTGGGAGCTGAGCCGATCTATGCTGCATTCTTTGTTTGACACAGTCGGATAATCGCACCTTTTTGTTTGGAAATCTTTTTTTTTTTTTGTATTTATTTATGGAACTATTCAAACTAATTAAGTAGATTTATTTATGTAGAGATGTATTTCAAATATTTCTTTATTACCTATTAAAATGCTCTTCCAGATTTTATCAGCCTTCCAGTCAGGTGTGCGTGACTTGTTGCTCAGAGGTGAAGCTAAACAGCTGTTTCAGGAATGTGTCGTCAGTTTACTGCCAGCACCTCTCGGGTGGTCAAACACCTGCGTCCTGCGAGATTGAACCTTAGATTAAAAAGTGTTTTTGTTGTTTTTTTTCACTTCTTCCCAGGCCCAAAGAGCCTGGAGCATCCGGAGAGGACTCCAGCCACATCCGCTTCTTCTCCTTCTCCCTGATCGAAGGCTACATCTCCCTGGTCATGGATGAACAGACGGCTCAAAGGTGAGTGGAGGAAATCACCTGTGACGCAACGTTAATGTTCATGTCGCAGCTGTGGAAGTAACCGCGGTGTTATTTTCAGGGTGGTGTTTTCATGTTGGTACTAAAGTGTCATTATGTTTATGCAGGAGGAATAAATTCATGATTGTGGTTTGAGGGGGTGATTAGTTTGTTGCTAAGCATTAGCAGTGCTCTTGGGTGCACACTGTGTACTTAAGGTCGCGGTGTGTTTCATTCTGACTCATTTGTTGAGTCCCCCGTTCTCTCTCTCAGTACACGCTCTCGTTAAGAGGTGAACCCATAAAGAAACCGGAACGGCTGCTGATCCCACGTGGTTTGCTCTCTGTTTGCCACCACATCAGCAGTAATCAGACGTTTGACCGTTCAGAAATGGGCTCTGGCTTTTATAGGTCAGTAATGTCTCAAAGCCATGTTGAAGTGAAACAAAAACCCGGGAACAAACTTTGATCCTTTATATATATTTTGTTTTTCTGCAGCATGTAGGTCAACTTTGTCTCCATGTTTTATGTAAGACCTAATGTGTTGCCTTAAAGGGATAAGTCACCTATTTTCTCCTGCTTTACAAAGGCTCTCCTGTTGAATATTTTCTTTTTTTTTCTCCATTCACTTCATAGACGATTCTCTAATCTGCCTCTGTTGCTCCAACGCAAGTCAAATTAGGCACTGATAAAAGTTTTAAATGTGAGGCGCAGTTTGTTCAGAAGGATTGATTTTAGTCATTTGTTTTTATGACTAGCGCACCTGTCGGTGCATTCATTAGATGCTTGAAGGCTAAAGTCCAGGTTGTGTGTGTGCGTGTGAATGTTTTAAACAGTAAAATGAGAATGCTTTCTAAAAATGGAAGAAGAAAAAAACTATTTAAAGAAACCAATTATTAGACAGCAAGGTGGGGGATGACCAGGATATAACTCTGATGTCGTGTTTTTTTGTTCCTTTCATCTGATCAACACGATATTTAAGTAAATGAGAATGCGATGAACCTAAAATGTACATTTATTATCATTGCGTCTGCATTGTTTCTGTTTGCATGAGTAGATCCGATCCGCTTGCTTCTCTAAAATAAACGTTCACATGCATGAAACGACGTCCCTCAGAAGCCACGCCGACGAGGCTGCTTGCGCCACGCTCAAATTCTTGTGCTGTTTACGGACCTTGGGAAATAATTCCACTTCACTTTCATAAACTAATGATTGTCCGGATTATCTCAAAAATGGGAAATGATTGGCCAACTATCAGGCCTAAGGCTTTGTTTTAAAGAAGCATTCTGTCTGAGGGTTTTTTTCAGAAACCTTGAACCTTCCTGCAGCCTCTAAAGAAACGAGAGAAATGATATGGATAATATTTCTTTTTTCATTACACAGGAAAAAATTATTAAAGCTGGATGTCTTTTTTTTTTTTTTTTTTTTTTCTTTGTGGAATTATATGCATGCGCACTCCTATTTTTAGTCATGACAGGATGGAGAAAGTCCTTGAATGATTTTGCATATAAAAAAAGTTTAAAAACTGACACAACTTATTAGACATTGAAAACAGCAGAGAAGAAGTGCAGCTCAGTGAAGGTGAGAGTGAGAAGCTCCGTCTTCACACTCAACTTATTGGCTGTTTAGTTAGATTCTGGTCTCACTTTAAGTTTCATTTTTTCATTTATCACGTCAGTGTGTGTGGTCTGAAGTGTGTGTAACGCACACACATTCTTCTCTCATAAAAAAACAGTTTGTTTCTGAGAAATGGGTTTGTTTGTTTTTTTCTGGGCATGTTGTTGTTACATCCATCCTGATTCCTCGGTGGACTTGCTCAGGTTTCGGACTAAAAAAATCTGATTAGTAGAATTATAAAAAAAATACCTCTGATTTTGTTAAACGTGTGTTTGCTATCGATTGTGTAGTTTACTGAACTCTGATCTGTTAAGTTCTTTGCACTTTTTCCCCCTTCAAGGTTTCCAAACAACGTGCTCTTTACCAGTGCCTCTGGTGAGCTTTGGAAAATGGTTCGAATTGGGGGACAGCCTTTAGGATTTGGTGAGTTTTTCTTTCATTTGGGAGGGGGCTTCAGGAGCTGGTGAGGCCGGGCACAGAGTGTAGGTGTGCATACAACCAGGTCACATGAATCTAAAATCACTCTTGCTTTATCACAGATGAATCTTTTCTCCCACTGCCATCCCTAACTATAAGAGAAGAATCTTAAATACGACAGGAATTCTACAGCTTTCTACTTCAGCTTCCTGTTTTGGCATTGATTAAAGCTCAGCAAACTTCCCTATATTCATCAAAATGACACATTTAGGACTTTTTTTTTTTTCTTTCCATTGTGTCACGCCTCGAAATTGCTCAAATGCAAGCTTTGCCTCATTCAGTAAGCTGGGGGTTGATGGGTATGCAAATTCACCCCACCTGTACTTCACTGCTCACCTGGCTGCGGCTGCTTCAGCTTCAACTCAGGCCAAAAGCTCCAGATGTCTTTATCTCGACAGCGTTGGCAGTTGATGCTGCAGAATTGTTCGTGTCCTCCGTTGTTTTATAAAACAAAAATGATTCGACAGCTGCAGCTTCCAGGCTTGCTTACACGCGGGACATGAAAAACTGTCCGCCTCTGATCGTGTGAAATGACAGAGCTGAGAATCCTCTCTGCAACAAGAGGAGCAGAATGATGAAGTGGGATTTTTCTATTATTTTTTTTGGTCTGGTGTTTCATCAGACTGGAAACTCTGCTGTGCTGTGTTTCCAGTCTGAAACATATCCAATTCCTTTCAGTGTGAGAATTCAAGAACTTCTTTTTGTTGTTTGTTTGTCTTTTTTAATTTGCTTGCAGATGAGTGTGGCATCGTGGCTCAAATATCAGAACCCCTGGCAACAGCTGACATTCCAGCTTACTACATTAGTACCTTCAAGTTTGACCATGCCCTGGTAAGAAGAGCGATTTTAAAAATTCAGTTCCGTAGCTTTTCTTTATTAGATTTTACATTTCAGGTTTGGTTTGTTGGTCAGACAGAATTGTCAGTGTCAGTTCGTTCTACAGCAGAATGAGTTTTTTTAGAATGAGACGCAGTCGTGTTGTCAGAGCCTTGTGTCTTCTCCTCCAGGTCCCCGAGGAAAACATCCAAAGCGTGATCGGAGCTCTGCGGACTGAGAGCGCAGCGCAGTGAGGGAAGCCGGGGGAAAGCAGAACGACCATTTTTCAAAGTCATTTCGTTCAAACATTTATCATGTCCAAAAAGTGCCAAGAGGTCGTCAGCGGACCACAGTGGATCGGCTCCGAGAGGAAGGCGCGCCGGTGTGTTAGGTGATGCCTCTGTTACGCAATCATTTTCTTTCCGACCCCGCCCCTGATTCCTCCGCCGGCACCCGAGGCCTCCGCTGCCTGCTGGCAGTTCTTGCTTTAGTTTACCAAACTGAATATGTTTCTTTTCCTCTTTGAAGCTGCTTCTTCCCACTCCCTGACCCCCCCATAAGCACCATACTGTATTAGTTACATAATTCCTCTCAAGGAAGGATGAC
The DNA here is from genome assembly GCF_027942865.1 of Odontesthes bonariensis. Lineage (NCBI taxonomy): Eukaryota > Metazoa > Chordata > Actinopteri > Atheriniformes > Atherinopsidae > Odontesthes > Odontesthes bonariensis. The sequence goes on from NC_134521.1 coordinate 4,486,137, forward strand.
GAATGTACTCTCAAAAAAAAATGAAAGAAATATTCTATATATTTATCGAGCTCTCCTTTTTTTTCCTTTCTTTTTTTTCCCCCACAAGTCATTTTCTCAGTGCCAAGATGTTTGAATGCCTAAACCGATGCCTTTGTCAGAACGCTATACATTTGTGCAATTGAAGAAGACAATTTTGGAGACGGCCAGCCTGGTTGAGTGATATTTGTTTCGTTTTTCTTTTTTTGGGAGGGGGGGGGGGGGGGGGTTGCTTTTTGCTTTTTTTATTGCTGTTAAACTTCTTTTAAATACAGCAAAGATCTGACTGTTGGAGTCCCTCAGACACAGAAGTCAGAATCAGACTTGTGATCTGGTGATTCCAAGACGGACTTTGTTAGAGCTTGGACGTGTTGTGGTGCATTCACACTGTGAGCCGCCTGGCTGTCGGGTCACGCTGCAGGTTTCCGTCTCTTCAGACAGAATATTTATTTAGACTTTTCTTTTCTTTGTTTTTTTTAATTATTCAGCTTGCAGGCAGTATCTATGTAGCATTGATAACTGATCTCATATTTGGGGGGGGGGGGCAAGATATTGAATTAAGTATTTGGTCTTTCGGAATTACATTGCATCGATATTTGATCATTAAAATTGCTTTTAGAGTAAAGACTAATGGAGTTTCTTCCCTTTAATGGCGGAACATGTCTGGATTTTCATACTTTTTTCACTGGCTTTTGATAATTTGCCATTAAGATGTGAAGATGAGACCGTGATGCATGGGGTCATTGGTTTAGGGCTGAAGAGGCTTCCATCTGCCTCTGCTGTCACTATTCAGAACCTGAAATTGTAGTTGGCTGACATTACATCTCCCGAATTAGCGTGGAAGCATTATGCACATACCGAACTGACACTCGGAAATCACCACAAACTTTTCACTTCCCTCTCCGTTAGCCCTTGCGTCCCAGTGAGGAAATCACTTTATACTGATTTATCTAAAAAAAAAAAAAAGATGCACATTGATCAGCCACAACATTGAAACCACCTGCCTGATATGTGAGGGTTGCTTTGTGCTACAAACTGATCTGGTGGGGGTGTCTGGTGTCGTCTCTGGGTCCTGTGTGTTGTTCGTTGAGTCGCTTTGGGGTCAACACCTTCAACTCCATATTCTCCTCCATAGACTGTGTCTGAGTAGTTTTTTGTGATGTGGAGGACACCGCCTCCATCGGGGATTTCCATTTTGGAGAACGTGTGTTTTGTATCGAGACACAAACCGAACTTTGCAATTTAAAAAGATGATTGATAGCTGCGTTTCCATCCATCCATCCATTTTATTTATTTATTTTTTTTTTAAGCAAATGTTTGAAATCGGACATGTTTTTAGTACCTGGTTTAGAAGGAATGAGCTGAACTGTTGTTAGTCTCTGGTAATACAGGCTGCATTGTGTAGGGTTCCAGCAGAACAGTGCTCGCTATCTTTAAACAAAAGGAAGATAAAATCAAATTAGCCACCTGGGTTATGTTAGTTTAAATTCTTTGATGTCTGCAAGTGTAGACGTTATTTATTCCATAGAAGCTGAAACAGACCATTGTTTGGGAGTTCTGTTTCCTACGTCAGCAACGGATTGGCATGTGCCATTTCCACGATTAAAGGAAGCACAGAGTTTATTCACTTCACGTGTCGGTCGTTTAAATGTTGTGGCTTCAGTGTATCAACCAGGCGGACACTTTCCTCAAGCACTTTTTGGGACAACAAAGAGAAAAGTTCCAAAAAACGCATCATTAAAACACACTGACTTTAACTCATTTTGACCTCAGAGTAAACTTCCATGTGAAAGAATGAAAATGACATGTTTTTTTTTTTTTTTTTAAATAAATTATCTCAGTTCAAGTGGGTTTTCCTTTGCAGTTCGGCTTTGTTTTATTTACTATATGCAAAGATGAATTGGTAGAGAAGGAGCCGCCTGAGATGCTGCTTTAAATACGAAGGTGAAGGTGATTAATATGGCCGTAAGACTTTAAAAACACGGGAGGCCCCTGTCCACAGTACAAATACACACCTACCAACACTACACGACTATGTTTCGCCTGAAAACAAACTGTCCCAGCCTTTCACACTCGTACAGAAAAGTCAAACCATTTTGTCAACCATTGCTGGACCATGAGCTGGACTGCTTCCTGCTCGCTGTCAGACGGTCGCGTTGCTCACAGTGTGAACCCACAGTCGGACTCGGTGATGGAACATGTTTGCATCTACAGTAGTAATAAATTACTGAGCCACTTTGACAATGTGCTAGAATAATGACAGTGCAAGCATGCTAAACATAAGCTACGGTTCACGCAGGGGAAGGAAATTTTCCCCCGGTGTCCATTTAGGTCTTGAAGCTGCCCTTCTCCTGCTCCAGTCTGCACTTTAATGCAGGTTCCACCCCCACAGACCTGCTGTACTGATGTGAAAACAGAGGGGGCTATTTACTTCCGGATGGAAAGATTTCTGTCGGTCTTAAGCAATGGTGGTGATGATTTTTCTTTCTTTTTCAACACCTTTCCCTTAACTGCAGCCTCTTCTCTGATCATATTTGATTAGTAGAAATCATTTATCTATCAGTGTTAAAACATGAGGAAGGTTACTTTTTCTTCTGATTCCATTTCAAACGGATATGTTAAAAAGCTTTTCTTTTGGAGCTTCTCGTGTGGAAAAAAGAAATAAACAAGCTGTTTTTTGAGCTTGTTGCCTGTACTGTTTTTACCCATGTGTCAGTTTTACTGTCTTTACTTAACAACGGGGGTTGTGTTCACTCTTTTGTTTTGTTTTTGTTTGTTTTTTTTTGCTTCCTATGTGTACTTGAATCAATAAACTGGTGACATCTCTGCCCAGTCTGGTTTTCGGAGCTTTCAGAATACGAGTTAAATGGATAATGGATAAACCAACAAAAAAAAAGACAAAGTTTTTTTTACCTTGAACTTCTGGCATTTAAAGGTTGTCATCATGACAGTATAAGAAAGAATATGAGAACGTTACAGGTTTGTGCCCGGCCTGAAAGAAGCTGCACCATAACAAACTGGAGTTGCATTCTGTGTCTCTGATAAGCTGCCGGGTGCAGACGGCAGAGACCAACGATTTTCCAATGACAAGACACTTTCTAAAGCTACTGAGGTGTGACAACATCAAAGTTCTCTGAAAAATACCTGCTTCTTTGCTAACAACTAAACCCAGAGATATTTTAAGGTTTCACTGAAGAATATTACAATCCTATGGAAGAGTATTAGGGCCAGGCATAAGAAAAAATATTTGTATTTTGCCTTTTTCAAAATAATCAACTCACCGGAGTGGTTACTGGTGTGCACTGGTAATCCATATCAAATTTCGTGGCGAAAAGTTGCTTCTGTCGTGTTTTATTTGACATTTTGTTCTGGATGTTCGTAGATATTAGTCCGCCACCGCTAAGAAAATAGTTCGAGCATGAACGAGCTGCCAAATAAAACACGACAGAAGCAACTTTTCGCAACGAAATTTGATATGGAATACCAGTGCACACCAGTAACCACTCCGGTGAGTTGATGATTTTGAAAACGGACGTTTATGGTGCTTTTACGGACCTTTTAGGACATGCACATGACTTGCCATTCAGAAGCAGGTTGAGAAGAATCAAAATTAGGCAAATACAGCAGTAAACATAAAAAAAGCGGTGAGGGGGGTTCTAAAACATTGCAGACGACTCAGAAAAGAGGCTTAATGTTGAAAATACCGCAGTTATCCTTTAATCAGATTTGCTGTGTATATTTTTGGTCCACACACAATGTTTCTTACTTTATACATCCGACTCAATATTTCCTTTGAAGAACAGATTTTCTTTTTCTTTTTTTTCAATGTAAGATCCTTCTCTGCATTAATGTGCTAATTAACATCCCTTTAACGGTTATTCTCAAGACTCCTATGGACAAACTTGACTAACATGCAGGATGGGCAGCTATTATTCCTTTTGATTTCAGATGAGGATCCATGACCCTAATTTAAACTAGTTCTTATTGGCTTTTGATTTTCCTTTTGATTTTGACATGCTGAGAAAAAAATTGTAGGCACCCAGGGGCACTTAGACGAGTGCTGACTGTTTTTTGGATTGTCATTGAGCATTGAAGGTTCAAAATGCAGAGTTGGTGTCCCACCAGAGAGGCAAAATCTCAGCCTAACAGGTGAAATCTGACATGGAGCCTTGCATAAAGGGTGCAGATCTGCCGATTAAGGAAATACCAGTGCAACCTGGATTCTGGTCTGAGCCTTCGCTTTTGTAGGCAAACAATGAAGTTTATTCAGTGGAGGGAAAAAAAACATTTGCCTTCTCCAAACTACAGCACAAGGATCTACATACATTAACATGCTAACACATTCGGGCCAGCTGCTACAATACACAGCAGAGAAACTCAACTTATGACACTCGCAGAGGGACGAATACTGCATTCTGGCTGAGAACATCATTACATTGCTGTATTTTCTCTTTGAAGCCTCAAGTTTAGCATTTAGCTGTTTCCTCTGTGTTTTTGGAACCAGAAGTGAGCATCTTTGAACAAGTGGTAGGACCTTGAAACCAGGCTGGATGGACAAAAATACATATCTATGAGGGGTAATTTAATCATAATTAAAAAATTTGGCAAAAATGGCAAAAAATTAAAAAAAAATGTTTCAGACTAGAATAGAAGAGATATTATATAATAACGGTAATGATAGTAATTACCAGAATAAATCTGCTGAATGGAAATGAATGAGAATGGGATGCAATCAATTCTAAAAAAAGAACAAAGGACCCCACAGAGATGAGATTGAAAAAAAGAAGCTGGATTATAAATTATTATAAAGCTCATCAGTTTACACAAAGACAGCATATCTGCCCCAGGAAGAGGAACCACTGCTTTATCGTCAATGGACAAACACAAAGCTTGTATATGGGCTCACAAGCTTGGCAAAGGATGATCAGGAAGGGGACAAAATGTACAAACTGAGAATGGTTGGCTTTGAAAGCCAAAAGCAGCGATTGAGCCGGCTATCATCAGGTGCAAGGAAATCAGAATGCTCTCTTTCTAAGTCCCATCAGCGAGGTCGTCCTTATGGGCGATTGTTAGACACGGCTGCGGTCTTTCCTAGCATGCACAATCAAATGAGAATACTTTAGAAGAATAATGAGAACCTAAATCTCATTATTTTTCACCAAATGGAATTCTAGTCTTTTACTCCGTCCACTCCACTATATCGGCCTTCAGTTGCTCTTTAAACATGTACGCGTGGTCTGTAGAATGTGAGCTTTCCCCATTCTAACTCCATAAATACCAGCTTGTGTGCAGGAAAAAAAAAGCACGTGCACGTTTATGTGCATGCGCATCATTTTTATGCATCTTTTGCCAGATGACAACATACATCCCAGCCAGCATGTCCATGTGGGGCCCATAAGGTTTAAATTTGGGCTGCAGATAAGGGTCCCAGGTGGGTTTGTCCGCAGTTTCCACGGTGGCTCCACCTGTGTTTGCCCATATGGGTTTCAAGTTGCTGTGTGGCTTTAGTTGGACTTTGCATTTAGCCAATTTGAATGTGAACATTCTTTTTGTGATGTGTTTATCTGTATTGCCTTTGGAATAATTTAAGGGTTAGGGTAACCCTAACCCCTAACCCTTCAAGTTGCACTTCAAACCCATATGGGCAAACACAGCTGGGGCCACCGTGGAAACTGCAGACAAACCCACTTAGGACCCTTATCTGCAGCCCAAATTTAAACCTTATGGGCCCCACAAGGACATGCTGGCTGGGATATTTCTATAAAGTCGGTGACCGTCGTCATAAATGAGCAATTAGCAGTTGGTCAAAACTACAGAAGCCCTGATTGTTCTGAAGTGAGTTTTTCTTCATGAAATCAGTCAGTCTCACATAAATGGCTTTATGTTCTCTCCCTGTAATCCCCATAAGAGCAAACACCTTCAAATCAATAAAACAAAAAGAGATGAATCCCACTCATCTTCCATACGGTGAGGTGTAATTGTAGCCTTGGGTCCTGTTGATATGGTCTTTATATCATTTTAATCTGTAGCTCTATGTGTGTGTGGGGGGGGGGGCTTGGTACACACAGCTGTTGTTCCTACTGAGCCTCAGTAATGTATTGCTCCTCCAGCCTACAGTCTGTAAGCAGATGATAGCAGGGAAGAATGCAGGTATATCAGTTGTGTGTATTATCTGAGCTGAGCAAACACAGCAGAGAACAGCCAGGTCCTTGTAGCTCTGTGTCTCCACACATAGGCAGGCAGGTGGGGGGGGCGGATGGGGGGCTGCTCCAGCTGCAGAGACCCTCACTTGCAGCACCGACATGGTACGTTAGTGTTCTCTCATCATGATCCGCTTACTCCTTACATAATTCTGCATGGTTCATTGACTCGTCAGTGACGGCCTTGAGTTCCCATGAGCCACAACTCAAGCGGAGTCTCTCATTGTTGCCAACTGAAATGTACGACTGAAGTGCAAAACATGTTTTCTTGTGTTGCACATGAAATATTCATTCTGTCTGGTATCACCTTTCAGGCCTGCTGGAAATTAAATTTCAAACTTTTCTTTAGTATCGTCTTGAAACGTGGAGCGTCGAATCCCAAACCGTGACATCTACACTGCAAAAAAATGCCCCTCCAAAAATAAGTAAAAAAAACAACAAATACAAGACGTTTTTGCTTGAAATAAGCAAAAAATAATCTGCCAATGGAACTAATGAAAATCGGCTTCTCAAGATTTCTTGAAATAAAATGTGATATTTAGGACTTTTGAGTAAAAGTGATCTTGAAATTAGCTTAAAAACCTCTTCAAATGTCAAAGAAAGCTTGTTTAATCTGAAATCCGACTCCAAACAATTTGTTTTCAAGACTTTTTCATTTAACAAGATATTCCAGATGTATTGTCTTCAAACAAGTCCCTATATCTGGCTGAAATAGCACTTGTTAGGCAGTTGTGTCTTATATTAAGTGTAATGAGATATTTTGACTAGAAATTGGACAATTTTTTTCCAGTGTACATTCAGTCTCAGTAATTGAAAAGAGCAGTTTGACACACAATAATCCCAACTCAGATTGATTTTATTTACCTTCACCCCCCTCGTTTCTTATCAGCTCAACTTTACCATGAAGAAAAGCATTCAGTAAAACGGTCTGTACTTGCTGACCACTCAAAGTGCTTTCACACTGCATGCCACATTCATCCCTTCAGTCACACAGCACATATATCAATACACTGGAAAAAAATCAAAGTCTTACCAAGTATATTTGTCTCATTGCACTTAATATAAGACACAACTACCTAACAAGTACTATTTCAGCCAGATATAGGGACTTGTTTTAATACAATACATCTGGAATATCTTGTTAAGTGAAAAAGTCTTGAAAACAAATTGTTTTGAGTCGGATTTCATATGAAACAAGCTTTTTTTGACATTTGAAGAGGTTTTTAAGCTAATTTCAAGATCACTTTTATCCCAAAAGTCCTAAATATCACATCTTATTTCAAGAAATCTTGACAAGCCGATTTTCACTAGTTCCATTGGCAGATTGTTTTGCTTATCTCAAGCAAAAATGTCTTGTATTTGTTGTTTTTTTAACTTATTTTTGGAGGGGCATTTTTTCCAGTGTACAGTGCTTTCTTTGACATATGGTCCAGAGAAGCCAGGCATCGAACCGCCACCCTTCTGATCGGTAGGTGACGCCACTTCCTCCTGAGCTACAGCCGCCCCAATTTAGCAAAAACACCAAACATTTCTCCTCACCTGAAACACAACTGAGAACTTAAATATGACATGTCCACTGCCTAAATTTGGTCATACATAAATAAATAAGTAAAAAAAAGGCATTAAAATCAGTAGTATAAGTCACCGAGTCCTTAAAGTACCGACAATAAAGACATAACAGCCACTGGACTCCCCTCAGTTCGGCATCTTCATTGACTTTAGTGAATCATTAATGACTGGGCAGATGTGTGATTGGGACTGACTTTCATGTTTGTTAGATCCCACGTTCAGTTGGGCATGCGTATCATTCTCATCTTGCAGGTGCATCTGTCAAATAATAACTCCCCTAAATACCAGATGTGGTCAGAGCATAGAAAGTAGCCATCAGAGAGGAAAAAGGAGGCACGCGTCTCATTCTCAGGTATTCAAAATGAGACGAAACAGGCAGAGAGAACGTTGCTGACATACTGAATAAACCTTTCAAAGTTAGTGTTCTCACTTAACGTCTTGAAGACGGATTATATGTTGTGCGTTTCATCTTCAAACAGCTGCTGACAAATAGGTTGAAATAACGAGGCGATGCTTCGTTTGATGAAAAACGAAGATGTAAAGATATATTGCTTTGCTGCCGACAGATTGTCAGTGCCAGCTGTTCATATTAGGCATGTTCAAAGTTCCAAACAATCAAGTGTATGAAAGTGTATAAAATTAAGTGCTAGTTAATCTAGGAGCTCCTAAGCAGCTACTAATTTAACTTGGGTAAAGCAGACTCGAGTTAAATCGAGAGCCGTTGCTGGAGCTGTTGAGAGCAAATGGCTGATTTTTGCTTTCTTTTGCTAAGAAACAAAAAAAATGAATAAATAAAAATCATTTCCAGACGAAATCTGTTAACTGGCACAGAGTAAACTAAAAAGTTTATCTTTATTTTCCACCTGATTATTAATTGTTAGAAAAGGATTGCTACAGTTGGGGTTTATTAGCCCACAAACACAATCAGAACGTAACCTGAAGACTTAAAAAAGTCCGAATATGATTACAAAGATCTTCACAGAGTGGTCAGAAATGAATGCATGTAGGTCTGCTGGCCAGTGATAAGACGTGCAAAATGAACTCTACTATCAATTCATGTGGTAAACAAAAATGCATTTAATTTGATGACATGACATAAACAGCTAAACCGAGTCAGTTTAATGATCAACAACCTCTCAGCGTTGTCCTCTGCAGCTCTCCCCGACATTATGCAAACACACTGCTGATGGGTTGTTATAATTGATTTATCAAAAACCTGTCTCCTCTCCCGGCAGAGTGCTCTCACCTCTATTTGCAGAGAGCAAAGCGATTAGAACTTTTGGGGATTGTTTATTTTTTGCTATCGCCTCTTTTTCAAGTGTTACACTGTTTTACAAAAACACTTCACGGGCCCGCAGACTAATTCACTGTAACAGATAATCCAACTCTACGAGACTCCGCTGATGCCACCTTTTTTTTTGTTTGTTTTTGTGTGTGTGTGTGTGTGTGGTGACAAATAGATAACATATCAGTTTACTGCTTATAGTGTCAAAGGTTTAGTTTTGTCCAAAAGCCAAAGACTTTATGGTGATGGAAAAACAATAAACCTTAACACTGATGAAGCTCCAACCAGATAACAAGTAACTGTTCTTTGCTGCTTGGTTTGAAAAAAAATGGTAGAAGCAATTAATCGATTGGCAAAAAAAAGTGATAAACTGACTGATAATCTCAGCAAAAAAAAAACTAGCCATAGATGTCTTTCCAGTGACACCTTCGTGCATCGCTGACAGTTTTGCTGCAGAGTCGACTGCCCTGCACTCGGCTTGACGTCACCACGCGACCGGAGGACACGGAGGTCCGTCGCCTGCGGAGAGCAGCTGGGCTTTGAGACTCCAGACCAGCTCCAATCAGCTCCCCGAGGCGCCCAGAGGTCGGTGGGAGGGCTCGGCCGAACGTCCAGTCTCTCCCTCCACACTGGGAGGAAGACGGGAGCTCACAGGAGGGACTTCGCCAGCGCCACCATGTGGTCAACACCGCACGCTACGTCCACCACTTGACCCGGCACGGTCACCTGACAGCGTCACACAGAGATGCAGAATTATCAGAACAAATACAATAGAATAGAAAAATACTTTATTCATCCCCCAATGGGGGATCATTAGCTCAAAAAATTATTAATATTTACAATGATTGTATATTAACAACAATAATAATACCAATTCTAATAAAAATACTACTACTAACTAATAATAATAATAATAAATGACTAAATAAATTCAAAAATTTTAATTATTTTTTAAATAAATTTAAATTAAAAAAAATAATTAAAAATTTTAGAAAATGTTCATATCATACATTGGTTTAGTTGTGGATTAACAGAGGAATTAAAAAAAAATAGGGAATTTTCTGTAGTTCCACAGTACATACAGCAAGGCTAGAGAGGATATTTATTTTCTTACTCTGCTTGAGCGATGCAGAGACTCCACACTGTTTAATACAGAGCGCCGGGCACACTCAAATCCTGTTTAAATGCAAATGTACATCTGTGGACTTAAATTGAAAATCTCCCCAGGGGGATACACACAGGTGGAGAGATTTATAACACCTCCGTACACATTTTATCAGGACATTCTTTTCAGCGATGAAAGACAAAACGCACAGACGGATACTTGCGTCTCAGAACAGCTCATACAGTATCACGGATGACTAATGCGGCCACACAAGTATGAAGAAAGTTGACGTGCAAATTTTGAGACGAAGAAGAAAGAAGTGGGGACAAAAAGAAAAAAAAAAAAAAGTGGTCCGTCAGGAGTTTTTTGCTCTTTGCACGGCTAATATTGAATCAGTGTCGTCTTACTCTCCACGGGAAGTACTGGTCGTCTTTCTTCCCGATGCCCAGGCAACCTCTCACATTCTTCCCCCAAACGAAGAGCTCGCCTCCATCTGAGAAAGAGCATCAAACGTCAGCAATTTCAGACAAATTAGCCATTTTTTGGTCTGGTGAGACATGCAGTTATAATGCAATTAATTTGAAGGTACGGGGTACATTAGGCAAATGAAGTCAGTTGAAATATGAGACATCACTTGGTGCCTACAGTCCAGGCCAGATCAGCCAATATAGGGAAGCAAAACGTGGAAATGTGCTTCAGTTGCATTAACTCTTATCTATTCATGTTACATATTTCTATGGGTAGTGGTAATACATTTGCATCACAAAATCGTTCTCGATGGAAAAAGTCAGACCTCACTTCGCTTGGCGCTATTTTTGCCTCCCTTTATATCAATGCGTACAGCCGCCTAGCGACAGCTGCACCTGTTACGGTGTTTGCTGCTCGGTCTGCTCTTCGGTCTGCACAGTTTACATCGGACGCATTGATATCAAGGGAGGCAAAAATAGCGCCAAGCGATGTGAGGTCTAACTTTTTCCATCGAGAACGATTTTGTGATGCAAATGTATTACTCTTTTGAACGCATATTGTTTTGAGAAGCAAGACGCTTTATTTTTGTGGCCCCAGCCAACTAGCCGGACTACCTTCATCAACACCAAAACGAGGCTGGAACTCTGCTCACAGGACGCAGCAGGGGGTAAGAAGATGTTCATAAATGATGTTGCTAATATGGGATGTCACACAGCTTCATGTCAAAAGAGGCAAACTATCCCTTTAAGGCCGTATTGTTCTGTTGTGTCGAGGTAAGAAAGAAATCCGCATGGAGGATTCGTGGGAGACTAAAGGTCCGTGGAATTTTCTGAAAACTTGAGTGAGAAGTTTGTTGTAATTTGGCGCTATTTAAATAAAACTGAATTGAATTGAAGTGAAAAAAAAAAGGCACGGAAAACGTTCACTTTTAAGGACACTTTGAACCACCAAGCCAAAAGAATCAGTAACAAAGTGCATTTTTGAACAACAAAAAACAGAACTTGAGACTCGATTGTCCTCCACAGTAACCCAGCTTGTCTGATCAGACAGTGACCCAGTTGGTTTTGCTGGCGTTTGATGAGTTTGACTCCAAATCAGTAGGGCACGTGTTTCATTTGTCAATCAGACAGTTGGAATAAACATTGTAAAAGAAATTTAAAAATCAATATCAATTTCGTAGAACCAGAAATATCCTTTTTATATTCTGCACAGCAAAGTGAATATGTTAGAGTTCACACGCAGCCTCAGAGACGAGGAGGAGCTGTGGAGGTTCGCAGATTCACTTCTTCAGCCGAGTACTTTTGACAAACCTCTCTTTGAAGCCACAAAAGGCTCAAAGAAAAAAAACAAACGTGTCAGCATAAATTCATTGGAGTTTCCCTCTGGCTTTTTTTTTTTAAAAACCCCAAAAACAATCAGTGCTGAAAACAAACATTTCTATAGGTGTTGGATGGTTTCAAAGACAGGCTGATTAAAGCTGGCTCAAAGGCCACAGCCTGGACCTTTTCATTCAGCGTCATAGAAAAACAATAAAGCAACTGTTTCACAAAGCCTTTCTGCCTTACTTCATCGCCCCAAAGAGGGAAACAGCGAAGCAGAAGTCTTGTAAACTGACATCACTTTACATCTCATCATGTAACGCACATTTAAAATGCAGATCTGACTTTGCAGGCGCCTGAAAGCTCGTAAAGTTTCCCCTCTTCCTGTATACGCCTCAACAGTCTTACCTGTAACGGCAGCAAAGTGGCTGAGGCCACACCGGATCTTGGCGACGGCCACTGAAGGGTTGAACTCGGAGCGTCCGAACAGTGTGGAGGGAATCTTCTCCGGGGTTGAAGATTCTGAGAGATTTGGGCCCTTTCCCAGAATTCCGTAGCCCCAAACAAACACCTCTCCTTTTTCTGGAAAAAAGTAAAGCACATAGAGATACATAGATGAGCACCAAGGGCAGAACTGGTCCTGAAGGCCAAAGCTAATGGTTTTGTGTAGGGTTTTTTTTCCCATCAGATTTAACAAAAGTGATCTTTATCCACACCAAAATTCTCCCTTTGCTCATGCCCCAAACTCTACACCAAGTTTAATATAATTCATCATGGTTGTTCCGGCATAATCTGTCTACCAAACAAGCAAACAACAGTGATCACATACCTTCACCTTCACCATGTACATACGTACATAAATGCAAAGGCACACAGACACGCTGCTGTTGCTGTGATGCAACATTTATTTTTAATCCTGTCTGCTTTATAGTCTGTTTTATTTATATAGCAAATGTCATCTCAAGGCACTTCCAACATAAATCGTAAATTTGGTCATAAATAGAAAATTTCACAAATAATACAAAATTATACGTTAAAGCTGAAATGTCCCAAGTTTCAAACATAAAAGGCAAAAACGAATAAATGGATGAGCAGATGAATGAATGAATGAATGGTTGACACTTCCAGTGAGCTGCTGTGGCCGCTTCATGCTGGAAGGAGGAAGTCTCTGCCTGCCGGGTTCCTCATCGTTAATTCGGTCTCTCTACGTTCTCCTTTTAAAAAGTGAGCAAAAGGCCGAGTGAAGCAGGAGCGACTAAGCTGCTAAGTGAGCAGACAGTTCGGCCAGGTGACCCGCAACGTTTTCCTTTTTTTTTTTAAAGTGTTTGAGCTACGATGAAGCTGTCCAGTCGCTCAATCATACAGAGCACACACACACACACACACACACACACACGCACACACACATTGTGCTCCCTCCTGGCATTACACAGGATGCACAATGATGATTTAAAAATAAAAAAAGGAGGAGCAAAATCTTGACGTGCCAAAATGCAACCAAGTGATCACAGTTTGAAGCCTTTTAAACTATAAAAACCATTTCCAGCTCACTGTATGTTGTGACAGCAGCCAGCTCTGAGCTGTGAAATGTTAGCGTGAGCCCGTCGGTCTAAAGTTATGTGTCAAATGGAGATGAAGACGGCACCGCCAGCATTTGGTTCTAAAGGCCTTAAAAACACACTTTTTCTCCCTGGCTTTTAATCATATTTATGTAGAGTCTTGGCTGATAACCTTGATTTGTTTTATATCTTTATTTTATTTATTTTAATGTATTTTATTTGAACTTATTTTATTCTATTTTATTGCACTGTGTTTTAGTATCTATTGACTTTAACTGCTTGGAACGGTGGCGTTATCTGAGTCACTTTTACCTTTAATGGAGCTTTTATCCTGTACAGCACTTTGGTCAACCTCGCTTGTTTTTTTAAATGTGCTCTATAAATAAAGTTTGAGTTGAGTTGAAAATGAGTTTTTATGTCGTGTTGTTGATGAATACCAACATATGACTTATTGATACATCTTTATTCTTTTCTTTTTCAGTCATTTTGTTGCAGGACCCAATTTTAGCCAAGTTTTAGCTGTCGGACATTTGACTTTGCTTTGGTATACAGAGGAGTGACTGTGAGGTGTCCACGTCCTGTGGCTGCAGAAGAAGACCAAACCATCAGCCCTCCGCCTTCGAGATTGACAGTTGGTTTGAGGTGTTTGTGCTGATATGCTGCGTTTGGTTTTCGTTCTCTCTGCAGAATGATGGGACTTCAAATAGTTTGGAAATAACCTTCTAACCCTTCCCAGATTGATGGGCAGCAATAATTGCGTCTCCAAGATCATTGCTGATGTCTTTCCTCCTTGGCAGGAACTTCTGCTTTTATAGAAATGAGCACGCTCTCTGAAGATCCATTTATGCAGTGCATTTGATGAGCGGCATCTTGAATAAAGTCAGCTGTTGTTGGCCACCTGAGGTTGTATTTACCTAATTCTAAGGACTGTTTTTTTTTTTTCCCCATCATGAAACCTTAGAATTGAAGGAGGACATACTTTATTTCTCATGTGACTGTATGCAGTGATACAACCTCACAGGCAAAAAAATGCACAATAGTACCGGAGTGAATTCCTACGTAAAGAAAGTTGACAAAATAATCATACATCAAACTGTGAAATTGGACTGAAGACAAGTTTCGGTGCAATCTGTTGGTTTCCTTAGCTAGGAAATTGTTTTTGAATTGGCTCTATATGAATGAATTGGATTATTTTGTAAATAATTATGATTACAATGAATTGAATTCCAATTAGCTTGAATTGGACTATATTATTTAAGTGCCTTGAGATGACATTTGTTGTATTTGGCGCTATATAAATAAAAATGAATTGAATTGAAACATAACCACAAATGTGCAATGAGATAAACATAGGTCTGTGTGGCTCATCAGTAAATGTCCAGATGAGTATGCTGATATATTCCCCAAACTGCTGGAAAAAACTGTGCTATAGTTTAAGAAATAAAAATAATGAGCCTGCTTGTAGACTAGAATCACATTGTGATGTTTGATGCCACCAAGAGGCCACATGTGGAGTGATTCCTTTGAACTGTTTGAGGTTATTTTCCTAAGCCTTCCGGATAGAAAAGACACTGTGATGCATGCAAACGCTTCAATAGGAAGGAAATTTAAACTGCCCGTGACCCGGTCACACTCACTTTTTGAACACGCTCTGTTTTTCATTGATATAAATTGTGTTTCCGCACGTCTTTGTGTGAACTGACCGTTGAGAATGGCCACCTGTGTGCCTCCGCACGCCGCCTGGACCAGCTTCCCGCAGCCTTTCAGAGGAAGGTGACGAGGAGAGTTGATCTGAAGGATGAAGAGAATATAAGCACGGGTTCAGTAGTGACAGTGAATAATCATTTGCTCCATTTCCCTTATCTTGCGCAGGGAGGATTTGTTTTTTCCCTAATCTTTCTATAATATGGTGACCATCTTTCTTTTGATGCATCCAGTAATTTGGCTTCAAGCTAAAAATCACAAAGATCTAAGATAACATGTCACATTCACCAGCTTTCTCATATTTAGAAATTCTTCTGAGATACAAGAAACTCCCTGTGTTTAACAAGCTTTTAACTTAATCAGTGTCCCCCATATGGTGTTTCTAAACGGTTGAAGGCATATCATGAATTCCCCAAAACGAATTCAAACAGTTAAGACTTCATATACGTCACGTAAACAAACCCATCAGCTCAACAGAGCTGGCGAACGGAGGAAAGGTTTATTTAACATAGCCTGACACAAAAGTCAAAGTGATGAATGGAGTGTTTGAGATAAGGGTGTGTGATCAGCTGCGACCGGGCAAGCAGTGGTGATGGAGGTGGAGTTCGTCTGCACCTCCGCACATGTGAAACGAGGCAAAGGTGCAGAATTACATTTAACGTCATGGTAACACATGAAGGAAAAGCTGCTTTTAATATGCAGCTTTTAGAGTTTAATCAGTGCAAGGGAGAGAGTTTAACTGCCAGGACTATCGCTGTATGCCGGAGTTCAGTCATGTGGCCTAAATAAGCCTTACAGTCAAAATGTTAAAAGGAAATACCAGAAATACACCTTTATTCCTTTAAAACAAACCTTATTATCAGACATGAAGGTTTCGTGCTCATCTGTAATTTGTTCCTTTGAAGATTCTTATCATTTCTGATTTTTCTGTTCGCCTTACTGTCTCAGTCTGCGAGTCTGATAATCCTCATAGTTCATCAAACCTTTTATCTTGAAGTTTTACCTCACAGATTACAAACACGACTGATGGAGCCTCAGTCAGCTGAGAAGCCCCCAGCGTGCACTGCGAGCTGGGGTGGGAAATGAGCCTGAAACACTCAGCCTACCGAAATGTGGACAGATTTCTGAGTTAACCTTGTAGCACCCACAGTTGCAGAAATGCAACAAGCTTTTTATTTATTTACATTTTTTATTTACATTATATTTTTATTTACATTACATTATTTGATTTTTTAAATTTACATACATTATTTACATTCATGTGTAATATTTTTTTACATTACATTTTATGTGCCGACAGTTGTCACAGCAATCATTTTCTTGGGTCAGTGAATTACACTCTGCTTTGCGGTGGTCTGTTCTAGTTGGTTCTGCTCTCGTTTGGTGTGGTCTGCTTTGTCCACCTTTCACAGCGCTAATGGGAGGTCAGGTCTCCAAATTGTTTTATTACAAAATTAATCAGGAAAGCCCACAGTTGCAAATATGCAACATTGTCTAAAATGATCAAAAATAGCCCAATTCCAAACATTCCAAAAATATTGGTTTATTCCCACCCAAAAAGATCCTAGAAGAGCCTAAATGATTTTTTTCAATGATTATTCATATGCTTGGGTGCTACAAGGTTAACGCAGCTGGGACCACGTCCTGGTGTTACTGTAGGCTGCTGCGTGACCAGCCGGGAAGCTCCGACACGCAGCTAGGAGCCACGTTTCGCAACCCCCCGGCTCACTTCATTTGGCTGAGGAAATTCAGAAGAGTAAAGTAGGAAATAATATTTCAGGTTGTTACAGAGCAGAGAGGCTTTTTTTTTTTTTTTTTTTTTTAGCCAATTACCATGGTTTAATCTGAGAAGAAATGCATGGAAATGAATTCACTATCCCCGACACGCACAGGCAGCCGGGACACAACATGAGCTCGTGTCTCACAAAAAGGGGCCGTTTCTGCTAAAAACATTAAGACATCACTAAATCCTTCTATGGCGAACAGCTGTTTTTTTCTTGATCTTTCTTGATTTGCTGACTTGAAGTCTGCTTCACTGAGAATTTTTTCTTTGATCTCCTTTTTTTTTTTTTTTCCTGCTCACACACAGAGCCAAACAGATTCTGGGAACCGGTAAAGCTGATGATTAAATCTCATGAATGCTTACTCATGGACAGACAGAACTCATCGAGGGGTAACAAGCAATTTCTACCACTTTCTGCATTTAAAGAGATTTTTGTGTGAGACTGATTTGAAGAAAAAAAAAAAATCAAAAAAATCATTTAAGAGTTTAAGGATAAGAAAAACAAAATCCAAACCGAGCCCAATAAATTGTTTTTGTGTCTACGTTCTGGTTGATAATCCTCATATCTCGTGTGGTGGCTGCTGCTATGAAGGGAGAAGCTATCAGAAAGGCTTCCTTGCAGCCTGTAATTATGAGTGACAGTTTGGAAATAGAACTCAAGAGGCTCGACGTTTAGCTGGCCTCACCTGTGTGGACTCGGTGACCGAGGCCAGCTGCCTGTATTCGGAGTTTCCCCAGCCGAACAGCTGTCCATCTCTGGAGACGGCCAGGCTGCAGTCTCCGTACGTGCTGATCTGCTGCACCTCCACGCCGGCCAAATCGCCTCCAACTTCCACTGGGCTGGAGCTGATGTTGTGGTGCCCCAGACCTGAAATATGAGACAAACTAACAATTACACCAAGCGCTCACTTTTAATCCCAACTGCAACCTTGAGAATACGCCAAAGTATAATTCACTTTTGACTGAAACATTTTCCACCCATCTTGTCTGGGATAAAATCCTCCAAATTCGAATTTTCTAAGATGTTTCTCAGATTCACTTTTGATAACCCCATAATTCTATTCCACAACACAGCTTCTTGTCATCGATACATATAATGTCACTTAAATTCAAGTTATTAAAGGGATAGTTCGCCTCTTTTGACATGAAGCTGTATGACATCCCATATCAGCAACATCATTTCTGAACATCTTCTTACCCCCTGCTGCGTCCTGTGAGCAGAGTTCCAGCCTCGTTTTGGTGTTGATGAAGGTAGTCCGGCTAGTTGGCTGGGGTTTAAAAAATAAAGTGTTTTGCTTCTCAAAACAATATGCGTTCAACAGAGTAATACATTTGCATCACAAAATCGTTGTGCAGGAAAAAGTCACACCTCACAATCGCTTGGTGTCGCTGTTTTCTCTCCCTTCGTATCACTGCGTGCTGCCGCCTGCCGACAGCTGCGCCTGTTACGGTGTTTGCTGCTCGGTCTGCACAGCAGGCAGTGATACGAAGGGAGAGAAAATAGCGCCGAGCGATTGTGAGGTCTGACTTTTCCTGAAGAACGATTTAGTGATGCAAATGTATTACAGTACTCTTTCGAAGGCAAAACACTTTATTTTTTAAACCCCAGCCAACTAGCCGGACTACTTTTGTAAAACGCCAAAACGAGGCTGGAACTCGGCTCACAGGACGCAGCGGGGGGTAAGTCAATGTTCATAAACGATATTGCTATTATGGGATGTCACACAGCTTCATGTCAAAAGAGGCGAACTATCCCTTTAAATCTCACGTGGCACAATCTGAAAATGTAAGTGAGTTTCCTTGCACAGAAACAAAGCACGTTTTCCCTCCGAAGACGGACAAAGCACCGCACAATCAGCCCTCTCATCTGTGCTTCACTGTCACATCTGCTTGTTCCACTTCACAGCAGCTTGATTCAAGTGTCATTAGAGGGGGAAACATTTCTTACCAATCACATACGAATCTAAGTTGGCTGCCTCGTACTGGCAGCAAGAGGAGCTGCCTCTGTAATTCCCATCACTTCTCATATTTAAACTTCAGCTCATCAGATCAGAGCCAAAACTCGAGAGTTCTCGAAAGAAAAAAAAAACCTCGGAACCTTCCACGTTTCACATCTTTTCACCCATCTGTGAGCTTCAATATGCTGTTAGGTGTCGCAGTCATGCTCCCATCTACCTAAAACAAAATCCAGATAGGCCCTTATGTGGAGCTCTCTGAATTTTAGGGAAACTCGTTAACGAACCACTGCAACAGAATGTAACGTTACTACTCTTCCTTGTAACCGTCTGTTTTTTGGGGGGTTTTTTTGTTTTGTTTTTTACAGCAAATGAATGTACTCTCAGCCCCACTTCATTTCTCTCACGGCTTTAGTTGATATTAACTGAAATAAGACTTAGAAAAAACAACGTGTATGGAGTTTATGAGACTTTGTTAAAAAATTAAATCTCACACAGAAGTGGAGCTTAAATTCTTGGCTTTACTTTTACCTCATTTGAAAGTACTTTTGATCATCAAGGCTTTTCTTATGAAAGTATCTCACGGGTATTAGACCCGGAGATGCAGTGATTGTCAAGTTCCTCACGGATATTGGTATTAAAGATAACAATTTGGCAAATGAACACTACTGATTCGGTGAGGATGTTTTCTGTCTTTCGTCCTGCCTTTAATGCCAGCCGAACAATTACGTATGCAGAGTGGAAGATACCTGGAAACCATTTCAGGGCTTCAGCACACTATCACTCTGTGAGCATGACAATATCAACTGTGCAAAAATAAACATTAACAGTTTCAAAAGGCTTTTTAGTAAGTTAAACCAATGCCAACTCAATGATATTTCAGTTCTAACATGACTCAAAAGTGCAAAATCAAATGGAAATTCTGTGTGACCCAACCAGGGAACATCTGTTATCCTATTTGTTGATTGCATTCAACAAGACGAATATCAGCTGATACTGTTAGGTCGATCTGTCTGTGCATCTCAAGTCTCACTCTGGTTTTCAGTTCGAGCCCTGTAACCTTGCTCTTATGAGGTAGCATAACTTTAAAGCAGGGGCGAACAGGAGACAGGTTTTTTATACCGGCTCCCAAACACGTCAGTCAAACGTACGTGAATGTGCAAAACCAGGGACGAAAAGCCAGCTGATCAATCACAAACACAGGTGGATACGATTTAATGAACCGGGAAGCAGAAAAAAACTCTTTTAAATCATGGTATTAGCTGCTGAACAGCTAAAACCAAACACACAAAGATAGAACTTGTGACCCCATTTTGTTTTGGTACAAACTGCCTTTAGTGAACCTTTACCGAACTTTAAATAGCTAAGATGTGCCTGATTGTTGTGTGTGTGTGTGTGTGTGTGTGTGTGTGTGTGTGTGTGTGTGTGTGTGTGTGTGTCTTATCTGAGCCATTACTCCTCCTGTCGGGTCTACGAAGCATCGCAAACACATCAGCGGAGTTTCAATCCAATGTGACTTTTTTCCTGAATTTTCAGAATATCAACAAAATAAAATGTGCACCCGCGTGTGTTTTTCTACCAACTACTGCAGTTTTTAAGGGTCCACCTGATAAGCAGATTGCCTCCCCAGAACTGCAGACAAAGAAGGTGACATGAGATGATGCAAATGAAAAGTTCACCGGCGAAACCTCAAATCTTGGAAAACAATGAACGATACAACATGGCGGCAGAGAGCACCATGGAATCAACACTTTTGAGCTGCTCTTTGATTCGTTCTGGGAACAAGCAAATGTGCATTTGTAAGTCACATGACCATGAAAACATCTTATTGTTGAGCTCGTTTCCACTTCTAGTTTTCTACCTCTGCAAAGCATTAACATTTCTTTGCGATATTTCTGCATTTTCAGTGTTTTTGGATTCGGCGCTCTTGTGTTGAAATTGAAAATGCACATGAAAACAGTTTGATGGAAACACAGTTAATGGAATTACAGGATGAAATAATAAATGAGAATTATCCTTCACAGATTAGGCTGCACATATAGCCCGAGTCATTTCAGCCCAATCAATCCCGGAGCACCAGAAAATTGTTCCTGAGGTACAAAACCACGTCTCTTTGTTCGGCTGTCGGGGTTAAAGAGCCGTGAGGTGCACTGACCTGTCTGTCCATCAGCGCCCCATCCGCAGGCAAACACTTTGCCCGCCTCAGTGAGGAACAGGCTGTGGTCCTGCCCACACGCCACCTGGACGGAAAGCAAGAAAGAAAGAAAAAACAATCAAAACATCAGGCGCATATGTTTACATGCAAACCTGATATATCAGACGAGATTCAAATAACGACTTTTGTTAGAAAATAAAATCCGACTGAATTAATGCCAAGCATAAAATATCAAGCCTTTGCTAAATAGATATACGAGAAGCGGTGCTGTTGTGTACTTCAGCAGGTGTGGGTGGGAAAGCAGCAGAGGTTTGGTACAGAGGAGGAAACTAATGCACGGGAGCAGCAACCGTCTGTCATCGCTGCTCAGGCACTCACCTGGATGACCCTGCTGCTGAAGCCTTCTATCTTGTGAATGATGTGGCTGCCGCTGATGGAACATGAGAAAGACAAACAACCGATCCATCACTGAGACACAGCGGCATCTCAAAGAGGTCACAGTAGAGTCTCAGCCTTGCTTTGACCTCACTGCTAACATTATATCTATGTTACACCTAGGGATGTTAACCGATGACGTATGACCGATGGTTGACCGAATCAACGTCGTCCGGTTAGAATTTTTCTGCCGTGGGTTTAAAAAAAATAAATAAATAAAAAATAAAAAAATCACTATATCTTTAGAAATGTTATGTGAGCATGAGCCATCCCACGATGGAAGAACAACCGCAGCAGAGCTCACGTAGCGCCCTCCTCAGAGGTCCTGTCTTACACCGGTTGCAACTTGTACGCCGTACATGACGGGTCCTGTCTGCGCAGTTTAAAAAAAAATCGCCACTATTAACCTAAATAAAGCCAATGTAGCTGCGTGTGGACTACAACATAATGATAATTGTAACATTGTAATGGCAAAAGACACAAGACTAACTTAGCCTACTTGTTGTGATATATTCATCTGTACTTAAATAGCAAGACGACAGGAACTTATTGCAAAGGATTTTGTGCAGCATCTAGCTACGCCACAGAGGCTGTTGGCATTCGGTAAGTTTTTTTTTTAACAAAGTCATTGGTTAACCTACTTTCCTGTAACACCGCCAAATGCACCGTTCTCTGTTTGTGACTTTGTAACGGGGGCTTTTAACAGCCCGAGTTCGGTGCCGCGTTTGATTCGTGTTTAAAAAGTACCGTGACTGGAAGGGCGCCGCTGCGCGTAATGTGTGGCTGTGCGTGTCTGCGCAGGCACAGCAATTATTTTTCTACCCAAAACCCTTATTCCTCCACAAGTACGCCTAGAACTAGTGGTCAATGATTGGGGAAAATGTATAATACCAAGGGCACGAACTAACATTGATTGTGTGGTGGGAGCCTAACCAGTCTAAAATGGGGGCATAACTTGTTCCACGCGGCAGAGAAAGACGCGCGACAGGACACAGATATCATAAATGGCACTTATAGAATTTTCGGTGACCGACTTTAATCGACTAATGAGGCTCAGTGGTCGGTCAAGACTTTTTTTAGATTTCGACATCCCTAGTTACACCTCGTGTGGAGAATACATTGTGAATCAAAGGCAAACGGCCTTAGAGGAGAATGACACTTTTAACGGGTGTCTAGACATTTAAAGTCAACACGTTCTTTTTTTTTTTTTTTTTTTTAATGAAACTTTAGATTGTCCAGACCAAAAATAAGTGAGAGATTTCCCTGGGGAGACGTCACAGAGTGATAACATCTGGGAAAAGCAATGGACCATCTATAACATTACATATGAGAAGAATGGAATTCCCTTAAACTGGAGTGTATAACAAATGTGGAAACTGAGACTGAAAATGCTTCCCAAAAAACAAAAAAAACAAGCCCTGCAGAATCGCCTGCTTTTCTCTGTGACGTGAACAAGCTGAGTCAACATAATGTGGAACGTTCACCCCTCAAAGGCTGTCTGTAAAGTGCACGAGGACACACCTGTAGACTTCCTCTTCGACTATTTGCCGACCACACTGGCCATAGGCATTGTTGCCCATGCTGAAAACTGCGAGGAAAAAAAGAGGACAGAAAGAAACATAAATCACGATGAATTAGTCGATGCAGCTGAGTTCGTGTACGTTTTGTTCTCGTGGCAACTCCAGTTGGGCGCTCCACGTTTCAGTCAGAAGAACCAAACTGGTAGATACGTTGCAGGGCTGTATGAACTCTGACACCAACTGCATTACTCCACGTACATCTCAAATTGTCCAGAGTTTGATCCCTGTATAATATAACAGGATTTAAAGGAAGAAAAAAAATTATTTCAGGACTAACATGCTTGATCTAATCCCTGACTGGAACACATGAAGCCCCAGAATTTTATTAGTTCTATTCTTCATCCCCCTTTGTTCATATTTGAAGCAACATAAAAAAAGAAAAAGAAAGAAATGACTTCATAAACTGCAACCATGAGAGCTGATGAGCGCCTTTCATGTTGCAGGTGAAGAAAGTGCATCGTGCTTCCATAAAGAGAAAAATTAAAACGTCCATTAAAGGAGCAGCTTTAGCAGAGCACTCCGTGGGTTGGACGCGACTCTTCAATCTCTTTTTCTAAATTGAGAAATCTAATTAAATGTAAAACAGCGGACGCTTTTAACACGTCACAGCAGACCCGTTTTCAGTTTGACATTCAAACATTGTGCTTGGCAGCAAAAGTGGCAAAAGCCGCAGCTAATTAAGATTAGAGAGATGGAAAACGGTGCTTGTTAGAACAACAGTACAGCAATTTGCTGAATGTACCAGAGGACTTTAATGGGCTTTTTGGATGAGATGTACCAGCTGCCTGACAATCATTCATTTTCAATGAGTGGTGGGTGGATGATGTAAAAGGACACACAGCGTGACAGGTGGCTGCAACCAACACATCCCCAGGTATTTAGTTTGAGCTTCTCTCTCTTCTGTACTATGGGGACAGCATGTAGCAGTTTATAGGTGTGGTGTACGTCTCTTACCTCCCTCTTGGTCGGTGAGGACTAGGGAGTGAGCTCTGCCACATGCGACCTGAACCACCCGGGTCTGCAGAGGCTCCACAAGAGGCAGAGCCACTGGGGACGGCTCCAAAACGTATTCGTAGCTGTGTTCTGCACGGAGAGGACACACCAGAATACGCAGGGGAAACGTGAGACGAACGTGCTCATCTAAGTGTTCAACATCTCAATATTTGAAAAACAACAATAATATTCAAATCAGCCTAGATTCATACAGTATTTGTTATGACAACTTTAAGATAAAATTATAAAAGGTATAGACCAGAGTCTATTTATGTTTGACCAATTGAGCGGATTCTGGTAGAACACAAAGTTGCCACCTCCGTAGAAATATTCGCTGGTTAAGCTAAGACTATAAGCACAGAACATCTGCCTAATTTGTGTCTCACGGCGGCTGTGCTGTGTGCGCTGGAAGCCCAGCTGAGAGTCCTTGTTCAGGCCCATCCCCCAGAGTTTGGACACATCTTTGGTCGAGGATGCCATGAGAGTGAAGCCGTAACCACAAGCAGCAGAAGAGATCTGCAACAGAACAGCAGCACACAGTGAGTTCAGCCTAAAAAAAAAAAACAACATCAAATCTAAAAGAGACCAAGGGAGATGGTGACCTTGGTCTCTCTTGTTTTGCACCAGAGTGTGCGTCACATGTTTTCTAATTATCCTTAATTACATCCTGCACATAAGGTTTGCTCATCTGTGACTGATTACTGAAGCCCTTATAGACAGTAGACCTATCACAGGGGAGGATGAGTAATAAAATCCTCACCCGGTTGCACTGCAATTTATTTCAGTGTCTAAGATCGCAGAGGAGAATGGAACTGGTTCGGTAAAACAACAGAACGTCACCCATGTGATGTCTGTAATCTTCACGACAGCATTCTAATCATCCCTAATAACTTTTTTGTTCCTTCCTCATGTGGTCCATAATCAATTGTAAATATCAAGCTGGCAAAGTGTCAAAATTAGTTGCATATGGACCTGAAAAAAGATTAAAACTACAGTTTAAGTGATTATAATTTAGACCTAAATCACTAATCCATCTTTCAGAAACAACTCTATACCAAACAGGGCATAAGCTAAGCTATAAAACAGCTCTAACAATAGTGTGCAGACTAATACCTCAAAAGTGAATATACAGTACATCACTTTGTAGCTTGATGAAATGACACTTTCCATAACAAATTGATACAAGGCTGGAAACAGCAAGGTTTACCTGCTCTGCTGTATCCAGGCGGTAAGGAGTGAACTGGTATTTACGGGGCCTTTTCCTGCCACTGTCTGGTACCACAAAGCTGGGGATCCCAAGGGCCCCGGTGAAGCTAAAGCCCCACACAAACACTTTGCGGGTGGTTTTTTTGTGCTGGCCAACATACTGAAAAACCGGACCACCGCTGCTCTTCTCCTGGGGTCTGGATGCTTTACTGAGGGTGGCATAAGCACACATGCGTAGGCCTGGGCTCACATGTCGAGTGCACAGTCGCACACATGGGAAAGCCATCCTGTGGAATGAAATAGGACAGAGAAATGTTAATAAAATGGTGGCAGCAGATTAACACACAGTCTGGAGGAGGAAATTCGGTAACTCAAAATTCAGAAATTCAAAACATTATCACTTCTGTACTGGAAAATGTCATTGAGAGAAGCTGTTTTAATCGAGAGGTCTTTATTCTTTTAACAACATTAAATCATATGAACTGATAATGACCCTTTTAATGGATTTCATTACATCTTTTACAGGTGTTCCTTGAAATAGTCCTTTAGAATCAGTGTGACAGACAAAAAAAGTTAGACACAAGCTTGCAAATACCTTTAAACTGCCCTTGCATAAATTACATCAGATATTGTTATTAAATTATATGAATCAGAAACACATTTCTGTGCATACATTTAGTATCTTCAGTTACGATTGTAGCTGAACTTCAATCCTCAGTAATAAATGTGCTTATGTCAAATCAAATCAGATCAAATTTATTTATATAGCACATTTCATGTTTAAACAATTCAAAGTGCTTAACATAAAATAAAAGCATTGCAGCAGGGAGTGGAAGAAGCATTAAAATACATAAACAAATAAAATCATTTAAATGAATTTACAAACAAGCAACAGTCAAGATAAGTTAAACGATATCGTGCAGATTTCATGCATAGACACATGAGAACAGAAATGTTTTTAACCTGGATTTAAAAATGTCTACATTGTGCTTATGTATGTATGTGCTTAATGTAATGATGTAACATCTTAACGTGAATCCGACAGTTTTATACTTAAACGTTTTTGACATTATCCTTCAAACAGGTGATGTTTAATCTGTTGCCTCAATGCCGAATTATAAAGCGACTCATATTCATCGTTATAAAGTCATTAAATGTGTTATAGTAAACACTTTGTTGTTGAGATTTTTTAATTTAGAAGGAAATTGTCAGCAGGATGAATGGAGTTTCACCTCGTGTTCTCGACATGCAGCTAATAAGCTCGGATAAACGTACCTTCACTTTGTGCTGAAAGGGTGTTTTATTGCTTCACAGTCTGAATCACTAACCTGAGCTCTTTACTAACTGGTGTGATCCGGTTGAAGTGATATTAAGATATTTCAATGTCACTTATGAGCATTTGTTTACCTTTAGTTAACCAGGAAGGAAAATACACATTCTTCCGGTATTGTTGCTCACTGTAAACATTAGTCGCAACAAAAAGGCACAGCGCCCCCTGTTGGAGTGGAGTGTGCAAGGACATAATTCTTTGACATTTTTAAGGTTGGATTGGTCTAAAGTCACAATGCTCATGAGCCAAAACGGCTAAGGAGCCACCAAACAATATTTCTGTTAATTAGGGACCGAGCAGTGAAACTGCAAGGACCCTATTGTATCTGTAAGGATTTTTCTCCGTTATTATTCTTTCCGATTCTTTGCAAAAGGTGCTCGAAAACTCAGGAAATTTTGCGAGCGCCACCTGCCAGTCGACGACATGAAAGAATCTAAACTTTATATTTTTGGGAGTCGCTCATTGACTCTGTAGCCCCCCCTTTGATGCTTAAAAATGGTCCCTGCAATAGGATTAGTTTCGCGTGGGACGACGAAATTTGGTACACTCATTCATCATGCCCAGACGCACAAAAAAATCTCAGATCGCCATGGTCCCACGTCCACAGGAAGTCAGCCATTTTGGATGGAAAGTGAGTTTTCGTGCCATTTTTGACCGATTCCACGCCTTGCTTAAGATCGAACTTGTCCTACAGATTTCATGCTACAGACTTGAAACTTGGCCAGGTTACTCTTAAGACATGGGGGGGGGGGAATCATGGAGAAACTTTTTCAAAACTTAAAGGGCGTGGCCGTGGCGACGCCTCAAAGTTTGATGACTCGCCATCACTCACCTCAAAAAATTGGGTCGCTTATAACTCCCACATACATTATCCAATATGTCCCAAACTTCATACGCTGAATGCTGGACCCAGCCTGAACGCACACATTTAACATAGTGACATCCACCTATAGCGCCACCTGCTGGTGGTTGGAAAAGTCTTTTTTTTCCCACACCTCGCATTTCATCGAACTCCTCCTACAGATTTAAAGCTACAAGCTTCAAACTTGGCCAGGTTAGTCTTAAGACATGGGGGGGGGGGGGGGGGGGGGGAATTCATGGAGAAACTTTTCCAAACTCTGAACGGTGTGGGCGTAGCCAGGCGGTGAAAATCGTGTGATGGCGTTTGTGGTTTGAAAGCCTTATCATCATCGCAAAGTCATGAAACTTGGCACACACGCCCACCCTGACGACCTCGTATGTATGTAAAGGGTATCGTGCGTGTGGGCAGAGCTGCAGCTCCAGCGTCCAGCGCATGCCCAACGTGCACACATCCCAACGTGCACACATCCCAACGTACGCACACCTTGGTCCGCTCACAGCTGCTTGCAGCTTTCAAGTATTTTCTTGTTATTGTCATACAGTCTTTATTATGCAAAATTTGTATACAGCGAATGTTTATTCACTATTTTTATTTTATTTTATTTTATTTTATTTTATTTATTTTATTTATTTTATTTATTTTATTTTATTTATTTTATTTATTTTATTTTATTTTATTTTATTTTATTTTATTTTATTTATTTTATTTATTTTATTTATTTTATTTATTTTATTCTATTCTATTTGCTTGTTTTTACTTTAATTGTTTTCATATCTTTTCGTGTATGCTGCTGCAACAAAACAATTTCCCAAATTGGGATGAATAAAGTATTTATCTATCTATCTATCTATCTATCTATCTATCTATCTATCTATCTATCTATCTATCTATCTATCTATCTATCTATCTATCTATCTATCTATCTATCTTTCTATCTATCTATCTATTAATGAAGATGCAGCAGTGCAAATCCACATGAATAACAGAAACAAAAAAAGCCCCAGACCACCACACAGTATAATTACATTAGCATTTCTTTAAAGAGTTGCAAAAATGACTACTAGGCAATGCAAAATGGCCTCAATCAATAGAAAAATAACCAGAAAGAGTTACAAGCAAGCCTGAACAGACATGAAAACCGATGAGATGAAAACCACTAATGGGGAGTAGATATATATAAAAAAAAAAAAAACACAAATGGACCATCAAAAAAAAAAGACAAAACAGATTGATAGAAAGAAAAAGAAAAAACAAAGGGATGCAAGATGAACACACATAAAAGCGACACCCCGGTAAAGCAAGGCAGCACACTGCAACATTATTATTTCTACACTTTATTATTATTATTATTATTATTATTATTATTATTATTATTATTATTATTATTATTATTATTAATTTAAGTATAGGCCTTTAAGTCTTTTTTCATACATTTAATGCTTATGAGGCAGCAATAGAATGCAGATTGAATATATCTATGTTGGCTTCAGCTTTGCATGATTGGCTAACTGTCTGCTCTCGTGATGGATTAGAGGTGATCTGGAAATGGGTTAATGCTGCAGGATTGTCAGGTGAGCGTCTGACCTTCGCCTCTCAGGTTATCACCCTGCAGTAGCCGAGGTGGACGGACCACCTCCTGAGTCACATGGGAAAACGTCTCACCTGATTCAGCTCCAGATGCTGTGCCGTGTATTGTTGTCTGTATGCAACGCTGATGTAATTTTTTGCCTCCTCCAGGCCTACCTGAAAAATTTGACATTGCGTTTGACTGCAGTTTTATATTCAATTCAATTCGATTCAGTTTATTTATATAGCGCCAAATCACAATGTCATCTCAAGGCACTTCAATGATACAGTCCAATTCAACCCAATTAGAGTCCAATTCATTGTAATCATAATCCTATCAAATCCAATAATTAAATTCAACTTGAGTCCAATTCATACATACAGAGCCAATTCAAACTAAGGAAACCAACAGATTGCACCAAACTTTGTGTGTATGTTTTCTTTATGTCATTCAGTCTTATTTTATGATGAAAACTTTGATTATTTGTTTATTAGGAGCCCCATTAGCTGCAGCAAGCTGCCGCTATTCTTCCTGGGGACCAGATCAAAATACATTACAAATAAAGTACTTTACAAAAAATAATTTCATGACATTGAGTACATTATATAATGCATTAATCAAAATTCACAATTCCATTACAAATTACATGAAATCCAGAACATAAACACACAGTTTCCTTCCATCAAATCCAGTCATGATAGTTCCATACATACTAACTCAGTCCACAAGGCCCTTACCATTACACAGCTACTTTTTTAAGGTCTTTTTAAACAAAGATTTACCATCAATTTGTGAAATGGGTTTTGGAAGCTGATTCCATTCCTGCACGCCCCTATAAATCACTGTTCTTTTTAAAGCATTTGACCTCATTTTAGGTAATGTAAAATACTTTCCCACTGCATGTCTAGTGTCATACATGTGCTTGCTGTTACTAAATTCCAGATAAATAACACTAAGACATGCAGTGAAAGCCTACAATCTGACCTCAGGCCAACACATTATAGTGATCGTATCAACTGACAGACACAGCTGGAGGTCTGGTGTGTGTTTGAAAGCCTAATTTGCTCATTTTGACTGCAGATCCTCAAGATGTCTCATGAGACCCTTCAGATGTCTGCACTTAACCATCGTTATCACGTGCTATTGTGATTTTAGAAAAAATGATCATTCATTCTAGAATAAGTCGATAAATTCTGCTTTATTGGTGTGACTATCCATCCATCCATTTTTTTTTATTTATTATCTCTCAAAACCAACAAAGTCCAGTGCAGTCCATCACAGAGCCACAGGTGAAAATGTTTCCATGAAGCAACATAACTGAGTTCATGTAAAAGTGCTTGAGAGTAGAAGTGACTCAAATAGGTCTGAGAGCCGAGATCTGTGGATATTTCCACTCGAACTGGACAGGAACACTGTGAAGAGGAAAAACTTTATCCTGAAGACGGATGATTAATGAGCAAGGCTCCATCAGCCGGAAGGTTTCTTTGTTGAATGGGCATAAGCAGGCTCGTATTACCCGTCCCGTTTAAAACCAGGTATCTGCAGAGAAGTAGAGACTATAATCCTTTAAGAGGATCAAGTGTGAGATCCAGGGGGGGGAAGGAATTCAGGATCCACTAACTGTCCATGGTGGCATGCGCGTGGTATTCTGTCAACTTGGCAAAGTAAGTGTCTGGCTGAAATGTGCTGAGGTGTGCGCGGTTTGGTGGAATATTTATGCCATTATGGAACGTAAACCGTGATGCAGGCTGAGGCTGCCTGAAAGCGATGGAATGGTTTTCTACCTGAAGGATGAATGTGAGGACCACTGAGAGGGGGAGCAGTTAAGGTAAGTCACAGAATGAGAGTTTGAGGTGGTGCACCCATTGGCTTTTATCATTTTGCAGTCAAGTCAAACATATTTGGGTTAGCAGCTCTTAGTTTCAGGAAATTTGGTTTAGCATTTCGTGTCATTTATAACAACCTGTAGTGCATCACATCTTTATTATGATATATTATTATTCCTTATCTGTTCATATACCAACTTCAACAAGAGGAATAATGTGTTCTTGGCAAATGTGTTGATTATCAACACTCATATCTGCTTATAAAGCACAGTTTAGATTCTCATTCATGTCTGGTTTGATACCACTAAATTGTATCAGAACAACAACAGAACAACATCAGAAGGACATAGTGACAAACAATATGGATGTTAATTCTTTTCTTTTTTTATCTGTAAGGCTGTGTGACTGACCTCACATTGTCACCAATACACCAGCATTTGGTCCAAAATGACAAGGACCAATTTTTTTCACTTATTCCCAAATGTATTTTGTAATTGCTTTGTTTTTCTTTCTGGTGAACAATTTTCAAGATTTTCGAGGCTCATCCTGCACTCATAGGGGAGTCAGCTAATTTAGTATCAAATGAAACATTTCAGAAATGATGCACAGTGGTGGGCGGAGTCTGATCAGGCCACCGGAGCTCACCAATCAGAGCAGACTGTTTTTTTGGGGGAATCTGAGGCATTTAGCTCTGTGTCGGCCTTTTGTTACAGACTTTAAGGATATAACAGAGAGTTTTCTTAACGTGCTGTCTTAAAGAGGATACAATCTCAGTCTATGGTGGTCACGTCTGTTACTTCTTCCCATCCAGACGGCCATGCCGGTACTTGAGGTGATCTGCAGCCTGATTGGCTGGTTGTGTCTCTACCTGTTGTTCTGCTGCACCTTCTATCAGCGGGGCCCCGAGTGGAACTGCCGCCTTGTCACATTGTCCCACGGGGTCCTCATCGTGCTGCTGACAGCATATGTTGTCTTTGTTGATGGACCCTGGCCCTTCACACATGCAGGTCTGTGTAATGAAGCGTTAGATAACAGGATATGTTTGGTGTGCTGCAATCTATCTTGCTCAACTGTTTTTAAATATAAGTACATCCAGAAATATGTTAAAAAATTAGAGAAATTTTACTAAGACTTAATATACATGTTTCTTTGAATTCAAGTGTTGTCTGAAAGTGGTTTTAAAAGCTGACCATGTACATTGGAGCTAAATCTAGTGGCCTGCTTCCCTTATTTGAGGGTTAAAAAGGACAAGAAACAATAATAAGTGCAATAACAAACCAGTTTGGCAGGTAATAGAGCTGAGAGTACACACAAAGCACAACTGTTTACTGAAAGTTACACCGATTCAATTCATTCCATTAAAAAGTTTTTATCCACCGTTGAGTCATGGTCTGTATTAATGTAATCAGTCAACAAAGAAACCAGGCACAGAGCTTTGCACTGGAAAATGTCCAAGCATGTTGCCAAGAATGGTTTCAATTTATGAAACTTGAATTAATGAAATTTAGCATGAGTTTTAAACCACAAGTATGCATTTCTATACAGCGTAGGTAAGGATATGCAACATATAAAATGAAAACATCATAACAATTGTATTTAAATAAATACATGGTCCTGTAAAATACATAAAAAGATGCTGTAGTCCTGTTGATATATTCATCACTGTGCCTCGGTTTTACATCTATTTGAATCAAATCAAATTTATTTATATAGCACATTTCATGTACAAACAATTCAAAGTGCTTTACATAAAATAAAAGCATTGCAGCAGGGAGTGGAAGAAGCATTAAAAATACATAAAAGAATATAAAGAGAAACAAATAAAAATCATTTAAATGAATTTAAAAACAAGCAACAGTCCAGATAAGTTAAAAGATATCGTGCAGATTTCATGCATGAATGTTTGATCTTAGATTTAAAAGTTTATCCATACCGTAGTTTACTATTTATCAGTAGCCTATCATGTTACATACAGTATTATATACTGTATGTAACATATACAGAACTGATACCTACTGATAAATACATGAGGTGTGCATTAGAATACAACTAAGAAATATTGGTGTTAACATTGAGTCAAATGATTATGCGTGACATATGACACAGAAATTAGGACTCAAATCTGCAATTTGCCTCCCTTTAGCATTTTTGGGTCATTTTTTTGCTTTTAGTTTCCTGTTTCCATGAAATTGTGAGGAAGTGCAAATTTCCTCTGTATATTTACTTTAGATTCCATGTATTCTGTAAAAAAAAATTATACTTCTCCACTGAAGACGGAAGCCGAGACGGCCACCCGCTCCCAAAAAAAAGCCGAGTCTGCTCTCACTGGTGAGGCCCAGAGGCCTGAGCAGGCTCACAATGTCTTTGGGTTTTTTTTCCATTCGAAGCAAAATCAGCACATACTACCAAAGACCGTGGTGAAGTTGGTTTGATATTGGATATTCGGATATTCGACAGATATTCACAAAAAGGAAATAAGGTGTCTTTTTTTCCAATACCTCCCAAGCCTTGTGACCTAGTGACTCCAAACCAATGCAGAATAGTTCTCCTATGTAGTACCAACCACACACACCTTTTTTTTTTTTTTTACATCAATTGTATGCACACGCTATTTTATATGATTTTTTAAAGGAAAACCCATTATTTCCTATAGGGAATGGTCTCTTTTTTTCAATACCTCCCAAGCCTTGTGACCTAGTGACTCCAGTGGTTTTGGAGTACATAAATCATATAAAATATTGTGTGCATACAATTGATGTAAAAAAAAAAGAAGGTGTGTGTGGTTGGTACTACACAGGAGAACTATTCTGCATTGGTTTGGAGTCACTAGGTCACATGGCTTGGGAGGTATTGGAAAAAAAAGACACCTTATTTCCTTTTTGTGAATATCTGTCGAATATCCCAATATCAAACCAACTTCACCACGGTCTAGCAAAGTGCAAGATAAGTCTTTGTTTTTGTTTTTAATTTTAGCAGCCAAAGAGCAAAGTATGTGTCTCAAAAATTGGCAGAGAAATAAACTTGAGCTAAAAGGGAAGTTTATTTTTGTCAAATGGACAAATTCAAAACAACAAGTTTTTTCCTTTTTTTGACAAGTCATAATACACAACTCTTGAATGACTGTGTACCCATCTCCCGCCTAGGTACAGAAAACACTGAGCTCCAGACATTCGCCCTAGCCGTCTGCCTCGGGTACTTCTTCTTCGACATGGGTTGGTGCGTGTGCTACCGCACCGAAGGCCCCGTCATGCTGGCACATCATATTGCCAGCATGACGGGTATCCTGCTGGCACTCTTCATGGGAGTGTCGGGTTGCGAAACCTGCGGGGTAATCTTCGGCAGTGAGATCACCAACCCCCTGCTGCAAACCCGCTGGTTCCTCCGACAGCTGGGTCTGTACAACAGCCTGCTGGGCGACACGGTGGACCTCCTTTTCATTCTCCTCTTTGCCACTGCGCGTGTGGGCGTGGGCACTTTAATGTTTTACTGTGAGCTCACCTCTCCCAGAACGTCGCTGATAATGAAGCTCGGTGGCGGCGTCATGTACATACTGGCGTGGGTGTTCATGGTAGACATAGCCAGATTTGGCTATAAGAAGAGTAGAGCCAAATACAGAAAGTGGATTGAGAACCACAAGCTGGAAGAAATCAACTCAGAAAAACTGGTTGGACTTTCAGACAAGAGAGACTGAAAAAAAAAAAAAAATCATTGTAAGCTCAAAGGTTTTCTGTGCACATGTCCTGTATCTTTACAAAGACTGCTGAACCTTAAAAATGCTATGGCGTCATATTTTGCCTGTTATTTACCTGTGTTAAATGAGGCATTTATCATGGTTGCTTAAAACTATATTGTGCAGACCTTTCTGCCAGATTTCACCTTATCTGTGTTCAAGTTGCTTACTTTTGAATCCTCTCTGCTGCTTTACCGCACAAAATAGACGCAGGATGTTTATCTTTGACAGCAATAAGAGATGTAATGAGCTACCTACAAATCCCAAATGTATCCACATCAATAGTGCAAAGTAGCATGTTTTCACAGGCAGGGGCAGAGGTGACATTTAAAGCATGGAGAGCATAAAAATCCACATTACATGTTCGTCTTACAAACGAACTGTAGCAAAGTCCAATAGTTTAGTTTTAATCTCTCTTGAAATTCATATCTATGTGGTAGGTCAAACAGTATTCCATCATCATTTGGGGGTTTTCTAACTCAGCACAAACTTGTCGGATAGCCAGCCATGTCGTCATGGATACTTATTGAGAGTCATAAGATTTATCAAAGACAAATTCAATTGAATGGAATCATTGTTTTTTTTTATATGACAGCAGTTTTGCAGAGGAGGGAACGTGACATCTAGCTGGCCAAGATTTTATATTGGAAATGATAAAAAACAAAGCAGAAGACTTAGTTACACCACATAAAGTGGGCATAAATGAAAGCTTCAGCACATGTTGCCTCTCGGCAACAAGGTGGCTCACTTGGAAAGGATGGGCTTTGTTAACCCACCTACATGATGCTAACAGCATGGTGGGCTCTGCTGGATGGGCAGAGTTGGATTGTCCAACTGCAGCAAAACATCTTTAAAAAAAAAAACAAAAAAAAACACTTAGTGTCAATTAATGTTTTTCAATCTCAAAGGGTACATTTATTTCAAATTATCCATCCAGTTTCTATACCTGCTGAGTCTATATCAGGGATCGCTGGAGCCTATCCCAGCTGTCATTGGGCGAGAGGCAGAGTACACCCTGGACAGGTCCAGGTCTCTATGGCAGGGGCCACACGGAGACAAACAACCATCCACGCTCACACTCACTCCTAAGGACAATTTGGAGACATCAATCAACCTTACATACATGTTTTTGGACAGTGGGAGGAAGCCAGAGAACCCACGCATACACGGGAAGAGCATGCAAACACAGAGAAGGGCCCCAGCTGGGATTCAAAGCAGGAACCCTCCTGCTGTGAGGCGGCAGTGCTAACCACCACACCGCTGTGCAGCACTATTCCCAAATTATTCATCAAGAAAATGCTCTACAGATCAATGTAGACACGGTGACAGAAGGGTTTGGCTGAGAAAAGGTGACATTATAAATGATATTAAATGCAGAGATTTGTGCTTCATAAATATAAATTAAGATTTATTTGCAAACAGAAACCGATTTAGCTTGTTTTCTGCTGTGGCTGTTCTGACTATTTCCACCAGTTTGTACAAACCTCTGTTCGATGCCTCATCGCAGAACTATGGTTGTTGGCTTTGACCGAATAAGACATTACCATTTAATGTATATGCATGGATTGAGTAATGTACCTATCCCCATTAAAGTTTACGTCGTTGGTGACACATTTTTTTAACGGAAAACTTCTTTCTAAAATTATTCATATGAATTTATATCCATGTAGTAGCTGCCATGGTTGTAATAGCAATAAACAGTAGGAGATTTTTATCAAACACAAGACAGCAACAACTACAAAAACATAATAGGACTCTTTTGTTGCCTGTAGTTTTGACTGATTTTTCCCTTTCTAATATTTGGTATGGAAGGCCAAATACATGCTAAATGTATTTAGCATGTATTTGGCAGGCAATTCATGGAACCTCTGGACATTACTATATGGCCCAAAATACATATGCGTAACCAAAGAAACCATAACTCGGGGTGATTTAAAGAAGCAACTAAATTAAACTGTATAAAAGACATATTTTGCCACAGGGACTGAATTGCAAATCCAAGGAGGCAGTGCCTTAGAGGTGCCGTATCTAATCCTCTCCAACTGCACTTTTTGTCAGAAGTGTTGACGTTCTCTAAGTCAATAAATTTGCAGGGACAAAATAGGAGGAAATGTCTGTCACAGGCATGTGAAAAGGTCAGATTGGATGGCCTATCAGCTCCTCTTCCTGTTTGTTTCCCCTCCTGCTGCACTCTGCGCATTAATGTAGCGTCACCCGTCTACAGAGCGCTGAATAGATAAAAGAGCAAGAGCAGCTAGCAGACTGCAAAGTAATGGCAGAGAAAGAGCAACAACCTGATTTTCCACATCAAGCACTGCCACAGAAGGCAATAAAATAACGATTTTTTTTTTTTTTTTTAAATCAGAAAAGGCCACAACGAAAAAAATGTTTTGATAGAGAATGAGGTCAAACCTACTCAACTTCTGTTTTTTGTTTGCATTGTATTACGTTTCATCAACTATCCATTAAAGTGAGATTTTTTATATTGAGACCATACCTGAAACAGTCCCTTTATGCACCATCTACACTATTCTGAAAAGCATGTTTTTTATGTATAATTTTTTTTTTTTTTTCAAATTTCTTGATCAATATGTCACTCATGAATTACATTTGATTAAAGTTTGTGCAAAAACTGACTCTTGTCTATTGCATAAAAACTTGAGCTTCCTCATTATTCTGCTAAAGGTCTGTAACATCTCCAGACAGCCTACAGGTGCCAAAGCAAATAAAACTTTCAAAAATGTTGTCGCCTAAATTAAGTGATTTTTAAAACCTCCTCAGGTCTTTGTGGAGGAAACTGCCTTCTGGTTCTTTCAGACTTTTAAAAGAAACTCTTACTTTTTGTTGTACTTATTGTAAACTCTTATCGTGCATTTATAGATGCCGTAAAAACCCCATTTTATGCACAAAATCGACACTTTTTCTCACCGTCTTCATTCATTTCCTTCGTCTTTTGTCAGCAAACACTTAAACATGGTTAATAACAATGGAATAAAAATACAACATTTAAGAAAACATTCATAAAACAGATTAATGCAGCTGGATACTTTATCCTTTTTTTGTTGTTTTTGTTTTAAGTAGTTTGTGTTGAAACATTACATGATTACATGGTGTAAAAAGAAATGCATGAAACCACAAACAAAACAGTTGCAGCTTTTTGCAGTCATTACACATTAGGGCTTTACTTTAAACACAGTCTATTTCAGTCCTTTGTCAGTATATCCGTTTTAGAATCTTCTCATAATTCATCCAACAATGAAAGCCACAGTGTGATTGGTGCAGTCTTATGGCCTGTGAGTCTCTTCGGTCCAGCCATGAAAAGTGAAGTGCACACATCTAAAAGAGGATCTTTTTCGTGTGCAGCATAATGAGTCAAGTTTTTTTTTTTTTAAACTATGCTCAAGTTAAACCTTTTTCAAATGGATTTTTATAACTATACAGTTCAGTTCGATTCACACAATGATGTGGTGGAAGTGCTCCGAGTGGCATACTCATTCGAGACGAGTGGACACAGAAGCCTCTACAGTTAAAGAGTCTGCAATGTCTGCCTGCTTCTGTTTTATCCCCCATCTGTACTGTTTTTATGTTGAAACTGCTAAAACCTAATGGAATTGGCAAACTAAGATCTTTCCAGTGATCTAAATGTATGTTTTTGCTCATCAGACCAGTTTATTTGACTGCATTATAATGCTACATTCATGCGCTTTCAGGAGGTTTATGCAGCTGGACCTTTAAGGCGGCTGCTAAACAGCATTGCAATTGTACAGAATGTTATTTGCGTAAAACAATTAAACCTATACAAAAACAACAGGGGGAAATTCTGATGAAAATCTGAGGCTCACCTCTCCAGAAACTATGTTTATCTAAAATAAAATGGGAATACAAACGTCTGTGTTCTGAGAAATTGTGATTCGGCGTTTGGGACATCGGGAGGCTTTCGATAAATTGTGGCTGCAAAGAGTTCAAAGCTAAAAAAAAAAAAGAAGATCCAGTATTAGAACCAATATGATTGGTTAGGGTCGTTTTAAAAGTTTTTTTTGTCTTTGTTTTTGTCTCATCAACATGCTACAGTTACAGCACCTAAAACAACAACAACAAAGTCATTTAAAATAAACTGATATTTAAATGGTGTGACGCTCTGAACACCTTTATCGAGTGTTTCTGCTGTTTCACGTGTTGATGCAGGATTATTTGATACTTGTGCATCAGTCTGCTGCTACACTGCAAACCTAAATCTTTCCAATTCATCCATCAGAACTTATTCATCCAAAACGGATTTATTATTATCTCCTAAACCTGTTAATTATTACCTCTGTCTTGAGGTTGTGTTTTCATTGCAGTTTGTTTTTCTTTTAGCTTGATTTTGTAAAAAAAAAAAAAAAACTAAGCTGCAAGTGTGTCAAAGAGTGCCTTTAGGTGTCTTGGAGAAGTCCAAGGTCATTTCCTTCCTGTTGAATTTCATGAGAAAGAAATCTAAATAATTTCACTTTTTTTTCCCCGCGCTTCGGTATAACTGACACAGATCCTCAGACTGAGCTCCACAAATATCATCATGCGGATTTTTCCACTTTTATTCATCAAAGTTTACCTAAACTTGCAAAGTGAGGTATTTGACCACATTTGGCCACTAGGGGGTGCTAAAGTAAGTTAAACCGTTATTCCAACAGTTATGCAATTGAATCATTTGCTTCTCAGCTATAGGTCAATCCACTATCAAAACAATCAAAGAAGGCTCACAGATTCCTATGTAGCTTTTAAAAATGTTTTTTAAGATTCTTGGAGACAAAAAACAAATTCTCCAAATGATTGAGCCGAAGAGAAGAATCGATCTATATCAACGTTTTGGAGAAACATAGCAGGAATTCACACCTGAATTCAACAGAACGTGTGAAGGGAGCTTATGACCAGAGATATGACAGAGAAGCCTTCCAACCCCAAAAACCTGGAGATGAGCGTCGTGCATCTGTGTGACATCAAATATTTCCCCCTTTTTTTTAGTTTCATCCAGTGTTTCAGATCGTTTCATGCAGTTGATTATTATTACAGCAAAAAAAGTCTCCAATGGGTAATCCATAATGTTTCTCTTCTGCTCCAGCTGGTCAACAGAGTGAGTTTGCAGTAGGATAATCCCCATGGTGACAATTACACCTTCCACTGATACGTGCCTGAAGTGGGAAATCATTAAGCCACCATTATTGGCCGGCATCAGTATTTAAAGAAAGATGACGGTGATGATGCAGAAATGTGAAATCCAGCCGGGAGAGCGGAATGTCTGTCATCACTGGATCCCATCTGAAACACAGCAGAGAACATAATAGAAAAGGATTAAAGTGCACGCAGCGTGGATGAAAATCAGATGAGTGAGAGGGCTGAAACGCACCATTGTTGTCATCTGAATCAGTAGCTGCATCGCTGTGCATCTGTCGCAGTTCCTTGTATTTGATCTCCACGTCCTGGAAGCACAATCATAACAACAAAACTCAGCAGTCCGCACGCCCAAAGCACAGAGGGAAAAGGGAAACATGCTCTCTTAATGCGGATTTACTGCACGCGTTCTGTATTCAGTGGGACATTTTACCTGGAAACTAACAATCTGTCTCTTAAATGTGGCCTTCTTTGACATGTATCATTTATTCAGATGTATATACGTTGAAAGTATATCTGTAAAAACCCAGCTGTGAGATAAAGGTTAAATGGTTTGAGATGAAATATCTCTCTCCTACGAGAGACAGTGGAGGCACACAGCTGCACAGCTGAACTATAAACTATGGAGCCTCACAGGGTCAAATGGGATGAGAAAAACATTCAGAAATATCAATGACCAAAGGGAACATTTTGATAAGCCCGGCACATGGATCACTAAATATGTCCCATAAAGTTAGCTTTGTGTTAAACAAAGTTAGCTTTGTTTGAATCTGAAAGCGTTTAAGTTTTAAATAGACCACGGAGGCACATGCATGCTAAATAGTGCCTCACATTTTATCCTCGTCTCGGTGTTCAATGAGCAGAACAGCAGTGGGGCATATTTTGAAAAACACAGTGCAGTAATAGATTAGCGATGCTTGGAGCATAAATATCAGTTCATCTCATTCATCTCGTGGAGGTTTACAAGGATCTGACCGAGCAAGCTGTGTCATATTTATATTCAGGATCACAGGACTGATGACCTCCAGCTAAGAATTCCCACTAACCATCGAGATTTTTTACCTATTTTTGGGAACGATTACATCCAACCATGCAGAGCAGATCCAGGCTTTAAACTCTGGTCCACTCAAGGCATATCTAAGGTGTCTGACCTCTACAACGGAA
Source organism: Odontesthes bonariensis (assembly GCF_027942865.1). Lineage (NCBI taxonomy): Eukaryota > Metazoa > Chordata > Actinopteri > Atheriniformes > Atherinopsidae > Odontesthes > Odontesthes bonariensis. The sequence continues at coordinate 4,527,095 of NC_134521.1, forward strand.
ATAAATTCATGTCATTCGAAGAACTTAAAAGCCACATATGATATCCCCACAAAGCACTTATTCAAATATCGCCAATTACAAAGTTATTGTAATGTCTAAAAGGGGTAATAGTATGGAGCTACCACCTTTAACTGAAATGAGCCCCAACTGTGAGCACTTTTAAATCCAGGTTAAAAACATTTCTCTTTCGGTGTGCTTATGGTTGAGTTTATATTTTTCTTTTCCCCTCTTCTTTGATTGCTTTTAACTGTGTTTTAATTTTAATTCTATTTTTTTCTCTTTAAATTGATGCTGTTCTTTATCTACACTGGAAGACATCATTTTAAAGCCTCTTGAACACAGGGGGCAGGTGACCATATTATATAATCTATTTGTCAGCAAGTGTAAAGAATCTTCAACCAATATCCTACAGGCCCGAAGGATGGACTGAACAGAGAATTTAACTGTAGAGGAATGGACAGAGGCATGCTCTTTAGTCCAAACCCAAACAGTAAACACACTCTCCAAATCACAAAAACATAAGTGGTTAAGCATGTCTGCTTAACCACTTATGTTATATTACTCCGGCTAGATTACACCGCTTTAATCCCAATATTCCTGACACGTGTATTAAATGTAATCTTCAGAAGGGGTCAAAGATTCATTACATGTGGGAATGCTTTCAGATTATTGGTTTTTGGGGAAAGGTTCTGGGTCCAATCAGTCGTATTATTGGTAAAGAGGTACCGCGTAACCCTAAAATGTGCATTCTAAATATATATATCCAGATGATTTAGTTATTTCACATAAATTGTAAAGACCCTGCTGAATATTTGTTCAGTTGAAGCCAGGAGGTGTATTGCCCGCTCATGGAAGAATCCATCGATGGGTGGAATTTCTCAGTGGTTGAAGGGAATGTCCTTTAATTTTGCCCTTGAAAAGATAAGTTATTTTACCAAAAATAAACTGGATAAGCTTTGGAAAATTTGGTATATATTTTTTACAGTTATTTGGAACAGAATGAGATACAAATTGATGCTTCGAATGATGAACTGAATAGAGTACAAACGGCTGTGTTTTTTTGTTTTTGTTTTTTTGTTTGTTTTTACCCATTATTTACGATGTTCTTGTCCATTATGTCTGTCAATACAAATGTCTTATCTTGAAAATACAATAAAGAGATGTTTAAAAAAAAAAAAAGAATTCCCACTACATGTAAGTTTCCTCAATGTGCGCGTTTCAATGAGAAAGCTACGGTGGCCCTGAAGTGCAAATCACAACAGCAACAGAGAAACGACAACGACATTCACCAAAACGGAAAAGGTAGGTACCCTCGGGCGAAATGAATCGTCGCTGATTGGACTGGTGGTCGTCCGTACTTTAAACCGGAAAGACTATGGTTTACATGTTTTCAAAATAAAAGCGCTGCTAGTGACAACGTACACACTGCTATTAAAGAATATTATATTAAAAAAATCAGTAATAATGAACTCATATGATGATGGTGGCCTTAACTTTTTAGACTTTTACACTTCAAATAATACCTTCAAAATAAATTGGTTTAATCAATTTATCAAGAACCCATCTTCAATTTGGAACTTCATTCTAAATGTTATTTTCTCTAAATTAGAAGGCCTAAATTTCTTTTTACTTTGTAATTATAATGTTGGAAAAAATCCCCTCAAAACTATCCTTCTTTCATAAACAGATGCTTCTTTCTTGGTCATTGATCTACAAAAAGATTTATTCCCCACATAGATACTACATATGGAACAATATTGGTATGAAGTTCTTTTGCCGTTGTGATTTGCACTTCAGGGCCACCGTAGAAAGCGGCTTTAAAAAGCGGCACCAGCTGGGAGTTCACCCCCTGCAGTACCTTCAGATACTGCAGGTCCGCCTGCAGGAGGCGCAGGTGGGTCATCAGCTGCCTGCTGAGGTTGGGGCCACCGCTCCCTGCCTGTGAGGAGGAGGACAGCAGCTTCCTCATGTCGATCCCGATATCAGCTGCGATATCATCATCAGCACTGCTCTCCTCAGAGGCGCCTCCAAAATCCAGAACCACAAAACCACCTGGTTGAAGACGAAAAGCAGGTTGAGTTCTGAAACTCTATCAGACATGTCAGCGCCTCGGTATAGCACTCTAGGGCTGAACGATTTTAAGAAAAAATTGAAATTGCGATTTTTCTGGCAGAGATTGCGATTTCCATTTCAACCACGATTTATTTTCTTTAAATCAAGTTTCAGTGTAAATGAATTCAATGCGGCTGGCCCCGGTTCGACTCCCGCACCGGGCGGCCCTGTGCTGCGTGTCTTTCCCCTCTCTCTGCCCCCTGCTTCCTGTCTCTCTCAAACTGTCCTAACATTAAAGGCATAAAAAGCCCCAAAAAATAGCTGCGGTCGGCAACTTTTTTTTAGTCATATTAGCTTGAACTGTCATGGGATTCTGGAAGTAGAATATTAAATAGGCCGTTTAGGAAAAATAACGAAATCTGTAGCTCCCTCTGAAGCCTGTAATCATGCTTGCAAAAACCGAGCGCTCCCGGCTGTTTTTAACCAATCAAGTTAGGGTGGAGGAATCCTACCTGTCAATCACAGCTTGTGCACACGCTGCTGAGCGTGAGTCTGCCCCAGCTTGTGTGCGCTCACACTGGTGTGAACTCACGTGCACAACCTCGTCCACAGAGGGGGAGGGGTTTGGGGGGGCGATTCGGAGCTTGGTAGAGGTTGGGGGAGGGACCTGAAAGTTGTATCAGTTCGGATTTTCCGACTTTAGACTCGCAATTTTGAAAACCTGCCGACGGCAGCTTTTCAAAAAAATAAATAAATAAATAAAAATTAAGGACCAAAAAAAAAACGCAGCGTTGACGATCGCAAAATCGTGTTGTCTGAGATCGCGATTTTCGGTCGAAAACGATGGATCGTTCAGCCCTATAGCACTCCCTTACCATTACGTTCAGTTGCCTCAGACAGCCCTGTGAGAGCAGGAGACACCTGAGGGTCGTCTTTTCCTAAACTCTCCGATGCGTTGCTCTCATCACATGGAGCAGAGGGCCCCTCGGGGCTCGCAGGCAAAGAGAGACTCAGCTGGTTTCCAGAAGAGGTGCTCTGCTTATTCTCCTCCGTCTCCTCTGCCTCTCTGCTCATCAAGTGGGTGAAAAGAGCTTGTTTCAGCACTGCCACTGAAACAGAATAAAAGAAAGGCTTCATTTATGCATGAAGAAGTCACCACATTAAGGCAAACACAAAACCAGCGAAAAGTGCCTGTGAGATTCAACAGGGGGAGGTATGAGAAAATACAAAAGCTTACACGTTCGAAGAGCCTCTTCAGCCTTGGAGGAAGGGATGTCAAACACAGTGTGCTCCTCGTTTTCGAGCGCAATGCCCTGACGAGATCCTTCCTGCAGCAGTCTGTCCGCAAGCTGCCCGTCAAGGAAGGCCTCCAGTTCCGCTTCATCCACCTCCTCCTCGTCCTCCGCCGGTCTGCCTGAAACAGCCAGCTCCTCCTCCTCCTCCTCGTCTTCTGATTTCAAGCCATCAAAGGGGTTAATGGGAGCTGGGACGTCAGGAGAAGGAGCAACTGGAACCAAAAAAAAAAAGATTGGAATTCACATGGTGTCAATCAAGACATTCTCAAGACATATTTTAGTCAGTTTTCAATCAGATGTAAAATGTTCCATAGATTCAAGATTCAAAGATTCAAAGGTTTATTGTCATATGTGCAGTTAGAAACGTGTTTCCCTGTACAATGAAATTTTTTGCTTTGTTGCCCGCACTGGATGTCCAAATATAATAATAAAAGATAAGATAAAATAAGCATGCAACAACAATATTATAACAGGATTCTTAAATAAAATATAAAAATAGAAATAAAAATATAGAAATATAGAAATCTAGCCTGTGTACATAATGTGCAGTAGTCAGCAGTAAGGTGGTTGTGCAAAATTGAAAGTACATTCAGGTAGTCACGGTGAGTAAAAGATACAGTTGAATATTCAGAGTTCCATATTCAGAGTTGAATAATTAAACAAATTCGTCAACTACAAATTAAGAAACGAGTGGAGAGAGTGAAAATGGAGAGGTAAAACTTGTGTTCAAATTGAGATACCTGAAGAATGGATGCTTCCACTTGACGTCCTGGCGGGCTCAATGCTCTGTTTGGGTATCTCATGGTTCATAATCTCAATAGCATCCCGCTCAGCTCTGAAACACACTCACACTGTAAGAGAAATGTCAAAAATAAACTAAAAATGCCGGCAGTGAGCACAGGGGCGGCATGAGCGGACTCACTCGGACTGAGCTGGAGGTGTGTTGCTGCGGTGAGGTTTGGCCTTCACGGCGTCGGCGCACTGCGTGATCAGGCATTGCCACCTGGATGGACAGAGGTGACACACAATGGCAGGAGTGAGAGACACGTGAAAACAACGCGAGGCTGGTGTGATGGGCTTTCAACGACACACTCACGTTCTCTGGTCGGAAACCGTCTGAGCCATCAGCTCGTAGATCTGAGCACCGTTATCCGACATGGACAGAACGAAGAAAGACTTGTTGTCTGATGAGGTGAAAATTGTAAACAGGAGATGAAAAACAAACACAATACACGGTGTTCCCCGTTTACACAGAAATAATCTATGTATGCTTTGAACATTAAGAGGGAGCCGGATGCTCCGGGAGGCTGGACTCAGCTTTAGAGCGCTGACATGCCAATGTTAGCATACTGCACTATACACGTTTACAATAAAATATGTTAAAAATTTACTAAAACTTAAAAAAAAAACCTTAACCTTAACCTACTGGCTGTGCCTAATTGTAATGCCATTCAAAAATTTTACCTCATTTAGTTTTTTTATGGGAACAAGACTGAAAAACAGCTCCATGAGCACAGCCCTCATCCTAAAACGGATGTTATGACTCCATGTCTGCCGGTGTGACAGACTCATGTGGGGTGATGTAAGTGTTGTCCTCAGAAGATGTCCACAATCCTTTCTGCAACTCTTCCTTCGTTCATTCACTTAACTGGATTGCAATGTTTCTCTCCGGCTTGGCCGTAGCCGCAGAGTTTTTCTTCTTCTTCTTAAACCCTGATTCATCCGACTTATCTTTATCATGCAGACACCCTTCTCTCACACTCATTGGCTGCGTGGCTCCTTACTAACAAACCCCTTCTCCGCAAACTCCTGCAAAAATATCTAGCGTTGTGTCACAGGCTTCCCCCATGAAGTACTTGCTGATTTAGCAAGCAAAAATGGTTCAGAGTATTGTGGGGAAAACACTTGACGGTGAGTGCAGGTCTTACCAGTGGCCACAGGGCGAACCAGGACAGTGTTGAGTTTGATGATGGGGCTGAAGATGTTCTTGGTGTCGGCAACGCTGGCCAGATTCTTGCCGTGAAACTTGAGGACCAGACGCTCGTCCTGCTTCTGCAGTAAAACCATGATGTCCTCCAGGAGGATTGTGTAGAGCTCTGGAATTTAAACTGCATCTTAAAAGTAATTCTCATACACCGATGTGTGTGTGTGCGCGCGCGCGCGTGTGTGTGTGTACCAATTGTCTTGTCTTTATTGACTTTCCAAGAGAGAGGTCCCTCATGCACCATCTTCCTCTTGGTCAGATCCAGATTCTGCATGAGAACAGTCAACTTTCATTCTCCACACAACAAACAGCGCAGCTTCATTACAATCTCCGACTAAATCAGCGTCTGGTGCCCGGAGCAACGAAGGGTAGTATGATAAGCCGTGACGCTGAGCTCCACATTAAGAGCATCAGAGAAAACAAACACTGCCGTCTCTCACCCTCAGCTCCAGGATCACGGGGTTTTCGCTCGGTTTGAGAGACGAGAAGTCCAACCTTCGCTGATACTCTTCGAGCCTCTGTTGGGACAGAACTCGACCCATGAAACACTCTTAATTCAACTGGGGTTATAAAACCTAACGACATATATACTATGCGTGCACCTGTTTGTTTTCAGCCTCTTTTACAGCCTGATTGACATGGTTGAGTATCTTTTTGCAACACTCGCCAGCTTTCTTCACCATCTCCCTTTCCTCGCCATCCTCTGTGGGAAGAACCAAAGTGGTTAACAGCTCCACGAGGATAGAGCACGAAAACTACTTTCCCTGGCAAAAGCACTCATACTCATACCTGTGTATTTAGCGATATTGTCCAGTAGTAGTGGGTACTTGGTGACTCTTTGCATTTCTACAGGAATGATGTCTTTCAGTTGCAGCCTGCGGCACAAACGGTTGCTCTCAGCTCCCTGAGGGAACAACAATGGAGAAGCATGTGAAATTACGAGGGTCAATAAAAACATCTGTGACACGTGACAAGAGAATACAGCGGCTCATTATCTCATGAAGATAAATTCAAATGAATTTGGAAACTAAATTACGAAATCATAGCTGTTCTGAGTGAGCAGCTATAACGAGGGTCCTGCAGTGAGGGTCTTGTCCTGACCTGCATGAACAGGTTGAACCTCTGGTCTTTCCTCTTCCTGGTCTTGATGAGCTCCAGCGCAGACGGCTGGTTGCTGCAGAAAGTTCCCACCGCTCTTTTTATCTTCTCCTCTTCCTCCCCGCTGAACTGAAATCAGCGTAAAGACGAAAGAAAAATCCTCGTTTGAGGTACGTTGATGCAGCTAAATTCCATGATAATACATTCAATGGCTGCAAAGATATTTATTTCAATGTGGATGTGAAAAACTTGTAAAACTGTTTTTGTGTTTTGATGACAGTTTTGCCTCTCAGATGTCTAACCTTGCTGGTATCACATTGTTCTGTCTCTTGTACAACACAAAAACAAATATTCTGCAGTTTGGTGAATGCAGCCTCTGTGGAAACATGTCCTCTAATCTGCCTCGTGCATCAGTGGAAGCCAGTCTTACCCAAGCCAAGAGATCATCTCCGATCTGACCGATCACTGACGTCTCGCTCCTCTTCCTGATTGCTGTCATTTGTTCCGTTACAGAAACTGTGGAGCACAGTGAGAGGAAACCTCGCTGTCAGTGGTGGTTCACACATTTTCACTCTTTACATCTTGCAAGTTGCACATGCACTGACATTTAGTGATATAACGCCAAATCAAAAGGCCTAAAGACCCTGCTGTTGTGGAAGCTGCACTTTCTCTGAACCACTTCAGAGCTAAGCTGTCCTGTCCCTGCTCTCAGACTCTCCAAAACAAGCCTGCTTTCTGTCACTGATTGTTGCTAAATCGTTTCACTCTGGCACTGCCTTTTATTCCCTCAGTGTGAGCCTTTGAACTACTGTTCTGACTTATTTGTCTAAAGTTCTTCTGAACGTTACCGTATGTAAGAGAAAGGGGTTGATATGAAGTATGAAGGATCCCACACTGGAAAAAATGCCCCTCCAAAAATAAGTAAAAAAAACCAACAAATACAAGAACTTTTGCTTGAAATAAGCAAAATAAATCTGCCAGTGGAACTAGTGAAAATCGGCTTGTCAAGATTTCTTGAAATAAGATGTGATATTTAGGACTTTTCTCTTAAAAGTGATCTTGAAATTAGCTTAAAAACCTCTTCAAATGTCAAAAAAGCTTGTTTCATGTGATATGTGACTCAAAACAATTTGTTTTCAAGACTTTTTCACTTAACAAGATATTCCAGATGTATTGTCTTCAAACCAGTCCCTATATCTGGCTGATATAGTACTTGTTAGGCAGTTGTGTCTTATATTAAGTATAATGAGATATTTTGACTAGAAATGAGACAAATATACTTGGTAAGACTTTGATTTTTTCCAGTGCAGATCCTTTTTAATAAACTTCCTGCCAAATACTGGGGGCTTGATTTTATGTGGGTATGTGTGAAGATAATATCATAAGTGGGTATGACAACAGAAGTGTTTGTTTTTTTTTAGTTGAACTGCAGACAAACTGCAGCTGCTCAGTCAAACAAATAAATTCTAACAAAAAAACACAAGTCTTACAATGTCTCAACTGAACTATTAGAGACAGACACTTCTGATAAACTGTCCAATTCACAATAGCAGCTAGAAGATGTGCTTTAATTCGAAGCTCTCATTGATGAAAAATTCAGTCACACAAGTTCTCGGATGCTTATGCACAAATTAAAAAAAAATATGGGATAAAATGTCAGTCTTTAAAGGCCACGGTGTAGCGAGTCATACAGAGGGGTCTTTCCTTCCCGTCTTTCATGGGTAGAATGAGCTTTTTTTTCTTTTGGGGCTGTTAACGAGTAAAAAGGATGCTGGTGACAAAAACAAAAAAAAAAACTGAATCAGTGTTTTTCTTAAGTTGTTAAGAACCTTAGAACAAACTCAGTGGCTTAAACCAATCCACGTTTAGTTAGAAAACAGAAATTATGAAGCTCATACTCAAACGTTTTGTATCTATATGGCTTTTTTTTCCCCCAGTTCTTTCTGATTAATGTAATTAAATGCAAATTGTTAATCGGCACAAAAGTGTGTGCACTATGACTGGTATCATGTTGACGGCACCAACACAGTAACACGGGGCAGTTGTGGGCTCATATCGTTGGAACTGTCTGACAACATTATGGAAAGACTCTCCGGGAGTGTTGCTGAAGGAAAAAAAGTCTCACTCTGAAATGTTTTGGGAGGTGAGTCAACGGATCAGTGAGAGCAGAGAGTGAGCGCAGTGACTTTACAGAATAACAAAGTCAGCACCGAGGTCCAAACCAAGGTTTGTGTCTTTTTGTTACGTTGTATACATTTGATGCAGTTAATGCGGTGTCACGCTGCACTTCTTATGACTGCTAGACGTCCTGCAGGCCTCTGAAACTGTTCAGAGAACCTTCTACAGTGAGCGAGAGTCTATATAAAGAAGCCCAAATAAACCTGGTCTCCTCTCCCCAAATCCCATCCCAGCTCATTTTCCACTTTTTGGTAAGAACCCGCCATGCTTTGTGCAATTGTTACTAAAGCAAATAAACAATCCTTAAAATGTTTTCACGCAAGAAATTAATCAAACCACAATGCAGTCTGAGCCGAATCCAAATGCGAGTCCAAATCTAATTTTAGTCCAGACCAAGCAGAAAGGTTTAAAAGTCCAGAGTGAAGGAGGGAGGTGTAAAAAGCACCTCAGCTTTCTAAAAAAAACAAACAGCAGTTCACGATTTAGTTCTTCCAAAATATGGCAGCCAAATGTCGAGCCACACTTCCAGCTTTCATAGACTACCTTTTGGGACTACTACATTACGGGCATGCCAGCACACAGGCATTCAAAGAGGAATGGCTCAATGAGAACAGAAGAAACAAGACATGGAAATCTCTCCATAAGAGTTCTATCAGGATCACGTCAAAATGTGTTATTATCTTTTTAAAGTTTCAAGTCGTTCTTTAAACAAACGGTTATTTGAAAAGTTATCTGAATTGTGCGATTTATCGTTATCGCTGAGTCACCCGACGGCTTTCAGTGGGTGACAATGAAGTTACCGTGCAGCTGAATGATTTCCTCCAGATTAATGAAGATGTGTCTGATGTCCTCTGGTGGAAGGATGCTGTCTCTGTTCAGCCTCTGGCAGAAAACACAGTCCAGCACCTTCAGCATGCGCAGATGAGCACGCTCAGTGTAGAACAGCTCTTAAGGATGGAGAAGAAAAAAAAGAAACTCATTTAGGGAATAAACTGAATCTATATTTGATCCCATTTGCAAAGTGTAAAATGCCGAAGACTCACCATTGATAACTTCCTGCCGTTTGATTTCCTTCGGCGTTAAGCTTGCCAGCACGCCTCGGCTGACCAGACTCTGCCAGTTCAGAGGGTCTTCCTCACTCTCCGCCTCAGCTCCCTGGTCATCTTCACTCGGGATGTCGGCTGAATTCACCGAACACTGCACCTCCATCCGACTTTAAAAGATTACTTTGTTAGAATTAAATGCCCCACATGGAGGACGGGTGTTTATAAACTGTTACGATCAACCTTTGTAGTTTAAATATAATTTACAGCACTGAATCTAATTCAATTTGGATTTGGAGTTCAAGTTGCTGTATCTTTTTTTAAAAAGCCATTGGAAGCTATTGCCCGATGAGCAATAATCAACATATCCATAACCATTAATGAACAAATCCTGAGAGCAGACATTCTGTATCTTAGATAACCTTTATTATAATATAGCCCCGCTATATTACTGCAGTAACAGTCGCAGAAATAAACATACTAAAAACAAATAAGGTCACCTTTAGGATAAATAAATAAGAGAAGAAGTTATTTTCCTTCTCATTCAGGACCTCAATGAGAAAGAGAAGATTCTAGAAGTTTCATGTCTGCATAAGACAAGTGTTCATGCAGTGTTTAATACAACATTATTAATTACGTGCTCTGTGTGCCCCAGACTTTAAATGCATTCCTGCATGCCTGATCCACCAGGGCTGCTGAGAGCAAATCCAAACTTTAAATACCTGAAGGCTTCCTGATCTTCCTCCTGCTGCTGCTCGAGGTTGGAGGGGCTGAAGTCAAACTGAGTGCTGGTCGGACTGGAGAGGACGTCGTGGCTGTCGCCAGGCTGCAGACCTTCACCCAGTCTGGGCTGGATGCAGAACGGAGAGACATCTGTAGAATGAAGAGGCGAAAAGAAATAAAGACTAGAGTGGAGCTCTGACGTGAACATTCCGACAATATTCTTCTGTTGCATTCGCGATATATTTCACAGAAAGTGTACAATTAGCACTTTGACACTGCTTTGCTAGAGCAATCTTAATATTGTGGCTGAGTGCGTCTGTTCGTTTTAGTGGTTGAATCAATACCCAGAGAAAGACTTTAAAAGTGGAATAGAAAACCGAAATATCTTACTAGGGTCTGACTCTTGTCCACTACTATCCAAGGCCTGAGTGTTGGGGGAGCTGTGAGCCAGGGAGGTGGTGGAGGACACAGACTGGGTGCTGGTGTCTGACCCCTCACTGAGGTGATTTGCACGACTCCGTCCAGAACCCAACGCAGACGAGTCAGACGGGTCAGGAGCGCCGGAGGCCGGCTGGGAGGGCTTCGATGACCGCTGCTTGTTCAACTCTACAGGTTTACCAGCTGCACACAAAGCCACGGGCGCAAAAGCACATGAACACAAGTGTAGAACAGTAACGTATGCATAGAAGACACTGATTTTACATGTGCGCGCTGTCTGATTCAATATGCACAAATATATCTGTGTCCCTCCATAGTTTTGTGCTTAAAGGTAGAATTTTCTTCTTTCCAGCTGCAGTAAAGCAGACCTCACTCTGCATGAAATGTGTCTGTGTGAAACAATCCACACGGAAGGGTTAAAGTGGAATTTTCTCCTCACCTGACGTGGACTCTGCTCTGCTCAGACGCCGAGGAGGACCGAGGATGTTGGAAAACAGATTCTCTCTTTTCACCTTTTTTGAAAAATAAAGCACATTTCTTTCAGGAAGATTTTAGACCATTAAATCAACCTAAAAATCAATGACTTCCAGTGGAATCATGGCAATTTTATTATGCTGACACTACTATCTGTGTGTGTGTGAATGGAAATGATAAAAGGAAGGGGTCGTACCTTAATCTTGGGGAGAAAATTGATACGTGCACGTTTGTGTTCAAGCCCGCGAGGTTCCTTCACTTTCACCCCAAGGTGCTTCATATACGTGAGAATCACATACTGCATAGTTTGGCTGCACATGAGACGAAAAAGTAAGGAAAACTATATTCTTATCTAACGAATGCCAATATCTCTAATTTAATGTGGTCCATAAAATTATAGATAGCTAACAATCCTAACATTAATACTGCTGATAAGAATAAAGGTAACAATAGAACGTAATATTATCAAGCTCTACAGAATTTACCAGTTTTATTCTACACAGAAAAAAAAAAAATCACATACAAGTAGCTAAAACCACAACACTGTCATCTGATGAGGCATTTCCTGATGAACGAGATAAAAATTCTGGCTCCCACTCATCCAGTTATAAATAGCTGTAAAATAGCAGAACAGAAACTAAAATACTTCCATAAAAGAGATTCATCTGACTGCCCTGCAGCTGAGGAATGATGTTAAATACAAAACAAAAACTCCCTTTTCTTACCACTTCTCCTCTTCTGAGGGCTGAGACGCCAACCTGCAGCAGCACACACACACACACACACACACACACACACACACACACACACACACACACACGCACAGAATCACATAAGGAGGTGAAAACACACATGCATGTCTGGGCTGATGTGTGCACTCAGAGACTCACAGGATATCCTCAATCTTGCAGAGGATGTGTTCAGCACAGGAGCATTCCTTCTCCGGTGCCTGCTGGTCTTTTCCTTGATCCGAATCCAGCTTGGACAGCTCGTCTTCAGCCAGCGTGAGACCCATGCTGCGCTTCTGTCTGCACACAGACATCATGACGTGTTGTCCTCTGACTAACTTTTGTCTTAAAAGTCAAATGATGAGTACACAAATATTAGAGACAGCTGAGGTGCTTTTACCTAAAGTCTTCCAGGTTCTTGTGCAGGTCTGATAAAAGGGAGTCCTGTAATGCCTGAGTGTACTGCTTACATAAGTCCTCTGGTATCAACTCCAGCCTCCGCTTCTCTAACACACACAATAATAGTAAATGGTCAATGTTGATCAGTGACCTCACAGTTAGTTGTTTTTTTTTAGCTCCACTGCAATCAATCTCTTGTCATGTGACGTACATAGATTTGTACTTTAGCTCAAAGAAAGCACTGATGTCAGAATGACAAAGACATTTGCAGATATCTTAAGTTTAAGTGTCAAATAATGATATAAGTCGAGGAACTTTCAACCACATTTTAACCGCACATCTAAATCATCATTAGAGATGGTTTTACTGGCTTCCTGTCAAAACCCAGCAAACTGATAACATTTTTAACCCCTTTAAACACAAACTCTTATCATCACTGCTTGACATATTTATGCTACAAAGACAGAAAATAACTAAAGATACTGTGTGTTATGTTCCCGATCCTTCAAATTGGGACGTACAAACGCACAAATTAAAACTGTGTGGGACAGGGACTGTTAAATATGGCTCAGTAACCATGCGTCACACACAGGGGTGGAGCAGTGATTTTAAATGTGGAGGTGTTACATGAACATTCGATTTGCGAATTAAATGGATGGGCATAAAGGGCCATTTCACTGCATTGTTTTTTGCATTTTGATCACGCTAAACTCGGTCCTGTATGGAAACTACAATAGTTAGACTGCTCAAATCTGGATAGAATTATTCTAAAGAGGCTATAAATTAATTCAAACCTTGTTTGGGATTTGTGAAACCTTTTTCTGATTTGTACAAATGCAGAACAGGGCCATTTCACTGCATTTTTTTTGCATTTTGATCGCCCTAAACTAGGTCCTGTATGGAAACTACAATAGTTACACTGCTCAAGTCCGGATGGAATTATTCTAAAGAGGGTACAGGGTCTTTAAAACACATTTTATGATTTGTTAAAACTTTATTTGGTCATTGAAAATTCAAAAAGGTGAAATCATCTTGCTGTAAAAGTGGGAGTGTCGAAACACCCCCATCCCCCACGGGTGCAACGCCCATGGTCACACATCACCTATTTTCAAACTTGCCCTTCATTTCAATCTCAGCTGCGCATCTGAAAAGTTTTTTGCAAAACTTAAACAAAAGCTTGCTCATAGAAAAATACATGACACTATAGTTTTGGACCAGTCTTCCTTGACAGGCTCTAGTCATCAGCTTGTGCTTATCACAGTGAATCATCTACAAGTCACCAGCGACACAAGAGCACAGTAAAAGATCTGAACGAGTCATCCATCTGTCTCACCAATCATCACACTAACTTATGAGCGAGTACATTTTTCTTTTGATTTCTCTTGATGAAGCATTCCGTATATTGTTTTGTGACAGTGTCTACTGAAGAATGGCAGTTAGTCACAGATTGGTTACAAAATGGGAATAATAAGGATAAATAGATAGTTTAATTTAACATCTTTAATCATTAAATGTCACATTTTCTAGCCCGCAGCAGAAATCTTCAGGTACATTTTTCAGCCTTTCTACGCCTTACCCAGTTCGGCTGCAAGTGTTTCCGGCACTGGTACTTTAAGATTCTGGAGAAAGAAAAAGAAAAAACAGCCAGATGAAGAGTAAAAATAACATCGACAAAAAGTCAAGCCAATCGGCAAAGGTGTAAGAGAATGGTCACCAACTGAGGCGAAGGAGGGAGACAAACTTACGGCTGTTCGGTCTAAGAAGAGCGAGTGGAATTCCATAAAGAAGCGTCGACTTTCTTTGGAGTTGGTTTGCTTGTGCATGTCAGCATAGAGATAGCACAGCTGAGGGAGGGAGAAGGACTATAAGAGCTCCATGTCACTGTCATTTCTAGTTCCGCATCTCGTTTAGTGTTTCATTGCTTTAAACAGTTAAGAATACATGTTAGCTTTTAATTGATCAGCAATGGCGTTCCACAAGGGTCCATCCTTGGTCCACTTTCATTTATAATAAAATAGAATTTCCCCATATAGTTCTATATACTCTTGTTTTTAACTAATGCATTGCACACCTATTGATAAATCTATGATGAACACATTTTTTTTACATGTCGACAGTTAAAACACCAAACTGCCATGTCTTAAACAATCAAAGAAAATGAATGTTCGGATTTTATCTGGTAAACATATATTATTACAGGCCAATGTATGCACAGTTCTTCCAATAGCAACCGTGTTTTACTCCACCCTGCTATGAATACAATATTAACCCGACAGGTTTTTACTTATAAAGCTATTTCTGGTTCGATAATGGATTCATTCTTTCTAGTTATTTATTGACAATGTTGATAATGTTGGGGTTGATCATCTAAGTTTACCTCGTGCCACTGAAATATTAATCAACTACTGAAGTTGTCCTGTGGTATCAGGTAGCAGCTCGTTTAATTCTTGTATGCTTAACCAAAGCATCACACTGCATCCACCTTACCAACAAAGGTTCAGTACTTATGTTTGCATACTGTATGTATACGTATGATAACAGGAAAGTTTTAAGAGATGCACTTTTGTTTCTTTGAGGGTCTTTGTCAATGTCTGTCTGTCTGTGCTGTGTGTGCTTGTGCGTACCAGAGGAGCAGGGTCAAACTGGGAGACCACGTGGTGGAGGAAGACTGCGAGGTGAGCCGGTCGAGACTTCAGCAAGTCAACACTCTCGAAACAGCTGCACTGTCCATTGATCTGAGGATACAGATCAGTTCATCAGACGAGGAAACTGGGGTTAATTCTTCGCCAAGTAGCCAATAAAGTAGCTGAGAGGCAGTTCTTAAAATACCTGCTCTTGCTGAGAATCAAAGTAGTCGTCCTCTGCTCCAATAATCTGGAGGTTCAGGGGGTAGGGAGGACAAACCACAATGGCCTGGGCACCGGAGTCCTTTGAGATTAATAAAGAGTTTCATATGACTATGCTTTGACTTACAGCCAAATATAAAACAGACCGATCTGAAAATAAAAATAAAGACAACATTTTGAATAGGGATGGGAATCGAGAACCGGTTCTTGTTGAGAACCGGTTCCCAGTGTTTCAATTCCTTGGAATCGTTTGGCAATTTTGCAAACGATTCCCTTATTGATTCCAGTGGGCGCGAATGATGTCACCACGCAACGTTGTGTGGCGAGTCCAGCGCAGCCAGCAGCCAACAGTAAACATGGCGCCCAAGCGGTACAAACGCTCGAAAGTTTGGTTACACATCCCTAAAAAAGACGACAACAGGGCAACTTGCAAAGTGAATATTTCACCAAAGGGAGGAAATACTACCAACATGCAATAACTATGAATGAATGTCGTGTTTTCGATCTGCTCCAGACTAACGTTGGTGAATTTGAACCCAGCAACGTTAGCAACGTTAGCATGTCCTCGGCTAACACTGCAGGTAACTAACTAACAAACACTGCCTATCATGTTAGCGCCATTTGCCTCATTGTAAAAGCTGCTGTTAGTAACAGTTAAGGTTAAATGAATGCCTTCTCAGGCATTACATTTAGATGAAATCATGAGAGGCAGAGCCTGACTGGCTCAGAGCCAGAGGCTGGTGGTACTACCCCCAGTTCACCTCTACCTCCAGCTTCTCCTTTCACCAGAGCAGGAAGAGTTAAATTACCCAGGCCAGGATAGACCAATGTGGACCTCACCGTTGTTGGGTTTGTGAGGTCATGACTCGTGTTACTTCTAAACTAAACAAAGTTGATGCTAATCGACCGGTTTGTTGTCCTTTTTCTCCAAATGAGAATCGATAAGGGAACCGACAAAGAACCGAATCGTTAAGCAGAATCGAAAATGGAATTGGAATCGTAAAAATCTTATCAATTCCCATCCCTAATTTTGAATATTTCAAACTATCCCATACTGAAAACCAGCAGGTCAAACTTAATTTCTCCACATGTTTGAAGTCTATCAGTGTTTTTACAAGGGCGAGATTGGGCAGCAACTGCCTGCAGCATTCATTATGGTCCCCAAAAGATTTCTTATAAAGAAATAGTCATTCCAAAAATTGCTAATGTGTTGCTCCATAGGTTCTGAAATCTTCGTGTTCTTCTTCCAATCAAGTAACCTGCAGCCAGTCATTGTCCAGCTGACCGTTTATAAACTTCTAGGCTTATTGATCATTTAGATCTCTCTGTTGAATGTGTTTAAATGTATGTTAAGCATGATGTTATCTTGTTGTTGTTCTTCTGGTCAATTCTCGTGACTTCTTGAGGAGTGGCCTTGTATAAGAGAGCTGCCATTTTTGTTGTGGCACCGTGGGCTGTGTCTGATCATTTCATTGAAACCAACTAAGCTGGAGCAGACAGTTGGCTTTTCGGAAGGGGAGTAGCCTCCCTGGCTTCTGCTTTTACAGGAAATGTCTAAATATGCTGAGGCAAATAACACTTCCCTTGACTTTTCATGGGAACTCTGAACTTCCTGATATTTCATATACAGTCTTTCCCAAATTTTTTCTCCAGTTTTATATCATTAACCTCTTTGTAACATTGCACATGACAGTTGCTCAGTGCCTATGAAACCTAAGAACCTATGCATTTGATGCCCAGATGTTTGTTAATGATGTGCATTAACATCCTTTTTAGTCCAACTGACAGAAATGATGTACAACCAGATCTCAAACAGGCTGAACCTACTGATTCCCTGTTAGCCCCATACATATAAATCAACTGAATGAAATTATTAGGGGCTTTTCCACACTGAATTGAATTTTGACAGCATGAAAAAAAGTTCTCAGGGTTTGTGGAAAAAAAAAATCCTTTTCTGTTTGGCAGTTTCTCCTTTATCAGTAATGCAGTTTGGCCACTATACCAAATCCAGACTGGTGTCGCAGAAATATAAAATAAAAAAAAGACATCTTAGCAACACATTATATGATGGCTGTAGTAATGGTTTTGAAAAATATCCGTTGTTATCATGAACAGCAGCAAGCATCTTCTGCCTCATCTTACCAGAGCGATGCATTTCAGTCACACAACCGCAAAAAAAAATCAATCAGGCTTGTTGTTTCCCTGCTGATGTGAAGGCACCAAAGCAATTATCTTTTCCTAAATCTAACCAAGTCCTTCTGGAACCTAAACCTTGCCCAACTGCAACTGAAAACCAGACGTTAGCAAAGCCTAAAAACAAAGAAAAACATCAACTGTTCAACACGGTAATTGAACACTAGTGCCCTTTGGGAGTGTGTGTGCTGAATTAGATGCCAATACCACCTATTATAGTGTTACGGAATCTTGGTCATATCGCATATTTCTGCGATAGCAGGTTAGCTAAAAACAGCTGCACAGTCTAAGGCTCTTCCAGATGTCAAGCATGACTAATGCTGCATGAGAAAACACTAAACGATGAGGGTTTATATGGTGAGCCTCATACTTGCTAAACATAGGTACTCTGGCAAAGCATTCAATTGATATTCAGCCTAAATGAGACGTCAGAGCTGCCAGGGTGTATACAGGTACAAACAAGTTAAATTTAAGACTTTTTAAGACCTTTTAATACCACTTCTAAATGAAATTTAAGACCAAAAGTACGATGGATATACCAAGTATTTCCAAGTAAACACACTGACAGTATGGTAAAATGACAAATGACGGTTGAGTTTAAGAACATCGCTAAATGTGTGTAATGCGAAAAGATCACAAAAAATGTCATCACTGTCCTAAATTAAATTATTACAATATTTTCAGAACATTTAAGTCCCATGAACAAATGCTTATAAAATCAAGTAAATATATTTTTTTAAAAAATACTGTTCCTTTAGAGCAAAAAGAAAAATACACAAATATTTAAGACCCATGCGAACTGAATTTAAGACAATTTAATACTTTTTAAGACTTTTTAAGGACCCGCGGCCACCCTGGCTGCTACCATCACTGTGGACTCTAAGTCTTGATTCAACTATATACTTTGGGAAGCAAAACATTTTCATGATCATTTTTATAAGAAACTGCACAAAACTGAGGAACTTGACAGACTGATAGCAAGAGTAAACAAGGATGGGAGGGGCTTTGTGACAGGTCAGGTGATCAGTGATGTATGGCAATAACAGATCATTTCATTGTCGCTTCAAAGTCATTTCATAGTAACATTACACAACAAAAGAAAGGAGTAAAAATGAGGTGTGTGTACATGTGTGTGCGAGTGCCTCACTGTGTCAGGGGTGTCTTCGGCATCAGGAGACGGGCAGAAATTCAGACCGTCTCTTCGATTGACGTCCGGGCTCTGACAGGGCGTTTCTTTTTTTCCCAAACTCTCTATAACAGGGCTGCTGGACATCTAACACACACACGCACAGACAGACACACACACACGTAGATGGGCGCACACACACATGCATCCACGTTACTACACGTGCAAAAACACACACACAACACTTAAACCAAATTGATTGTTTAGTCTAGTGCTGAATACTGGGAAATCCCCCAGAGATTGCAAAGTAGAACCATTTCATCCCTATTTATAGAAGTTGTGATAAAAGGATTGTTATTACAAAAGAGTCTGTGTAAGCACTGCCCTCAGAGAAGGCTTTGTGTTGTATTTAACATTAAGCTGTGGCTGTCGTTACAATATATCGAAAACGATCCCTGGTCAGCTGCGGCACCTGTAAATAACTTTTTCTTGTGGTCCTCAAACCCCCCCGAGCTTTTCACAGAGTGAAAAGTTGATTTCTGACACATTCTTAAATCTGTAAATAGTCAGAAAAACTGTTTCAATATTTATTGAAATACTTGAGGAAAAAGCTTCAATAAGTCTGGCTGAACTTTGACACGACATATGATGAAAGAGCAGTTGATAAAAGGGATGTTACAGTCATCTGAGACGCATTCAGTCATTATCTCATGTTCTTAGAATTTCTAGTTTTGGTTTTCTACAAACCAAACAGTGGCTCTTTTAAAACCAAACCTGCCAACCAATGGTCCAAAAGCTGAAGATATTCAATTTATGCTGATAGAACAAAAAAAAAAAAAAAGCTGGAACCAGGGAACATTTGATATTTCTTCTTATAGGGGTACATGACAACAACTCAGATGTTTTAACTGAATGTAACTAATGTTTATGTTGTTAATTCAATTATCTCTCAAATGAAAACTAAAAATCTCTCATCACAGCATACCACATCAACTGTTCTGATGTGGAACTACACTCACAGCATTGTTGTTGATCAAGGGACCCCCTTCACACCGCGAGGGCGAGGTCTGTTCCCTGAGGGGAGGACCGCCATCTCCCTCCTCACCCTCACCATTCCTGGACCCGGACGCTCTGTCCTGAAACAAGATTATTTTCACCCCGTGATCAGTTACAATTACACAGAGGCTGCACCAGAGTGCAGTGACCTGCGCTCGTTCTGTACGTCAGTCAAGAGTGTCGTCCAACTTTTCCTCAGGCGTCTACTAAAATTCAGACAGTTTTTAAACAGTTTTATTCTCTTAAAAGTCTGGACGGATGGATGGATGGAGCAAGATTGGCATCAGATTCAGATCAACTGGTGCAGACAGTGCTTGGCGGGAGTGTGTGAGACCGAGCCAACCTACAGCAGAGTGAGCTCCTGCTAGAGAAGTCAGGGCGGATAAAAGGAAGTTTATCTAAATGACAGTGTTCCTGTCTCAAGAACTCTTCATAAAGCGGCTTCATAAAGTAGACTTTTAGGATGACAAGTGAGCCACGGAACTTTAATAGACAACTAAATATTTGTTCCAACAAGAGAAATAGCAATGAGTCAAAGGACAGACGCAGGATACAACACCCCATAAAACTATAGCCGGTTTCCCATAGCCACATCTGCCAAACGCCTCCTTATTGGGATGCTCTCTGTGTAAAGTCACCTTGGAGAACTTTCACTGCGATTTGAAGCAATGGTAATTGGTCTCCAAAGCAAATATGTCTTCATGTAGACAGTCACTTTTGAGGCTACATACATGAGTTACATGGATGTCGAGTCTTTTCTTGAGTTTCAGAGAAGTCTTTCACGTCCCTCAGTCAAGTGGGGGAAAATAAACTGTATAGCCACCCAGCTGGACCAAATGGTCACATCCTTTGTATCGTATGTTTCTTGTTAATGTGTCATATCAACAATGATGCTCCAAAGAGCCCAAAGAGAGTGGAACAACTTTCAAATCTACAATTTCACGCCATCATCTTCCACAACACATAAATCACTGAAAATGAGTTTTGACTGTATAGCTGTGGAGAAACCAGATTAAATAGAAATTAAATAACCCAATCTTGCTTATTTTTTAAGGATTTTATCAAATTCATAACACAAACTAGAAGGCAGGGAGGGGAGATGATATGCCAGGGAAACATGAACACACACTGCTACTGCCGATTGTCATGTACTTTACCTGCAGGAGAAGACATTGCCCAACCACGCGATGAATGATGAACAGAAAGTTCACCCCCTCTCAATTCTAACTTCTTACATATCAGGACATCACCAAGTCTTAAAATGACATTACAACCTCAGACAAACAACACATGGCATCTCACTCTGTGTCAAAAACAGTTTTATCAAAAACTAAGACAAAAAGTTGAAGCTGTGTGTGAACGTTTCGCACTTACGTAGTATACATTTAGAAACTTCTTCGCCTTTAACCAACCTTTAAGTTCAATAACAACCACCCCACCCACTGAGACACAGCCGCCCCAGAAAGTTCCCCCTTACTGCTTCTATAATACAAGAATGGTGTGAAAATTTGTCATATTTTGACAACATCCATGCAATCTCATTGATTTTTTTTCTTTAACCCTCATACCTGATTTAAAACACAACTTAATTTGTGAAAAGGGACCTTTTTGTCCCCTTAAACCACCTAAAAACATCATATATTAATATTTTTTTCCACTTTTTTTCCATAAATCTTTTATTCCACTTCAGTTCTGATCATAACTACCAAGTTTTCAATTATTTTCAAAAATGTAACCCTTTAAATACTGGTTTAAATGATGTAAACGCCAATTTCTGTAAAAAAAAAAAAAAAAAAAAAAAAAAAA
This sequence comes from Odontesthes bonariensis, assembly GCF_027942865.1. Taxonomy (NCBI): domain Eukaryota; kingdom Metazoa; phylum Chordata; class Actinopteri; order Atheriniformes; family Atherinopsidae; genus Odontesthes; species Odontesthes bonariensis. The sequence goes on from NC_134521.1 coordinate 4,548,534, forward strand.
ACTGCTATATTTTCAATATATAGAATGCAAAGTGGAATTGTTGAGGGGGGATAATTATGGTCTGGGATATGTCAATGATCAGCAACAACATTGATTTTTAGGCTGTGTCTGATTTAAAAAAAAAAAACTCCTTAATTTTTGTCCCCTTCTAAAATGATCCCCAAAATACCATATGTTAATATTTTTTTCCACTTTTTTTTCCAGAAATCTTTTCTTCCACTTCAGTTCTGATCATAACCACCAAGTTTTCAATTATTTTCAAAAAATTAACCCTTTAAATACTAGTGTATATGAGGTAAACACCAATTTCTGTTAAAAAACAAAATTGCACTTGAAATGTTTCTTGGATGAGAGACTGCTCTTAAGTACTTCACATAATCCCAGTATAACTATTTTCTTATTGGTCTTACCCCATCGGGCAGAGTGCAGGAGATGTTGTACTGGGGGCTGCAGGGTGGGCCGCTGCTCTGCTCCCCACCTGACAGAGTAGGCGAGTGGGGTGCTGAGAGAGAGGGGGGCGTGCTGGCATCTTCCCTGTCCTCCTGCCCTTCCTTCTCCTCTTCCAGGGGGATCTGAACAAGCCCCGGAGGCCTTCCCAGTACTGTCAGGGCCACATATGAACCCGCTGCCAGACAGGATACAAAAACAGGGAAAGGAATCAAGGTGATGACAAGAGGCAGCCATCAAAAACAGCTCAGAGAGTGAGATCTGTCACACTAAATTAAAGGAATTAAAAGGAGAAATATGTCATTTCCTTGGCCTTCAAAAACAACACCCTCATTATGTCACGATGATGTCATAAGATGTTATATTTTTAATCTGTCATTCAGAGCTTAAGTTGACATACCTATATCAAATATTGTTATGTAACAAAACTGCTTACTTACATTTGATCAACTTCACAACCTCCATGTGGTTTGAATGTGTAACTAAGGTCCCGTTAACCTGTAAGAAGACACAGAGAAGGGCAAAGGAATTTTACTGGCAGACCCTGGCATGTTGCTGAAAGAGAAAGGCTGTCAGTTTTTGGGGGAACTGAGATGAAAGAACCCCCCCCCCCCTAACTAATCCTCTAACACGGGCCACAGAAACAGCATTTCACAGCAACAACAAAACAACAGTCTCACTTGCATATGCAGTGTCTCTTTTTTTTTTTTTAAATAAATCAACAATTTATTATTTAAATAATCCCCATTTAAATCAATGGATGGAATGTTCAGAACTGGTGTAACACAATCAGACGAAAAGATCATCTGCAGAAAGTTCCTCTCTGACCCGCTGCACAGCCCACTGTTTCCACTCTGCAACCTTCTTCCAGTCAGATCAGTTGAATTCATTGAAGTTTTACTTACATGGAGCCAATTTACAACAAAAGTAATCTCAAGGTAACTTACAAATACAGTCCACTTCAATACTGTTTTAATCCAATTAAATCAAATTGATTAAAATCCTAATTAGTCCAATTCATAAGGTGACCAAATCATAAAACCAGGCCAGGGGTACAGAAGCCTCCAAATAACCTGAATATTATACTACTATATACAGAGGTGAATTTGATACGATTGATCACAGCATTCTATTACAGAGACTCAAACCTGTTATTGGAGTTAAAGGAACTGCAATAGGCTTTGCTTAATAGAATCCAGTTTGTTCATGTAAATGAGCAATATTCCTCACACACCTGAGTTAGTCAAGGAGTTCCACAGGGTTATGTGTTTGGACCGATTCTTTTATTTTCATTTTACGCGCCTCCATTCTGTAACATCGGACAGTGCGTCATACATTTGCATTGCTATGCTGTACTTTCCATGACACCAAATTAAGCAAATGAGTTGGTGAGACTACAGGCATGTTTTAAAGACATTAGGACCTGGATAACTCTGAATTTTTAGCTTCTAAATTCAGATAAAAGTAAAGTCCTTGTCTTCAGGAAGAAACTCTCTAGATCTATACTTAATCTTGCATTTCCTTGGCTTCTAGTTCTACAGTGAGGAAACTTGGTGTTATTTTTTTACCAGAATTTATCATTTGACTCGCATACAAAACAGGTTTCTGGGACTGCCTTCTTTCACCTCCGAAATATTGCCAAAATCAGGAAGATCCGGTCTGAGAGTGATGCAGAAAAACTGCTCCATGCATTTGTTACTTCAAGATTGGACTACTGTAATTCTGTATTATTGGGCTGCCCCACCAATTCTCTGAAAAGTCTCCTACTGATCCAAAATGCTACAGCCAGAGTTCTGATGAGATCTAACAGGAGAGATATTAATATTTATATAGAATATACAATTTCTTCAGTTTTAGCTGTATTCTCCTCACATATAAAGCTCTAAATGACCAAGCTCCACCAATCTTAAAGATCTCATTGTTTGCTTTCTGAGAGCAACAGAGCACTCTTAAACTGCCGCTTTACTTGTGGTTCCCAGAGTTTCTAAAAGTAGTTATCAGGCCCTGAAATAATCCCATATTTATGCTGCTATAGGTTTAGACTGCTGGGGGATCTCCCATGATGCACCTCTGCTTTCTTTACTCTCCATGTACATATGACATTATCGTTGTCATTAACTTGTGTTTCTCTTTCTCAGCAAGTATCGCTGGTGTCATGGTGTTTGTCGTCCCCTCTTTCCCCCGGCAGATGGCCGCCCTTCCTGGTTCTGGTTCCCATTTGTCATGTCTCTTGAGTTTTTTGTCATGATTTTAGTTCCTGTTTAGTTTTGCCATGTTTTAGCTTTCTCACATGTCTTAGTTTTCAAGTCCAGGTCTAGCTTTTAGTTTTTCCATGTTCCCTATAGTTTCTGATTCTCATTTTCATTTTCATTTTCTTCCTGTGGAAATCCACCACAGTTGTTGTTCATTTCCTTCTCAAGGCGTGTTTTTAGAACTACTTCTTCTACAGAATTACAACCACAAGCAACGTAGCCTATACCGCTACCCTCTGGCAATACTATGTAGTCTAATAAGTCACAAGTTTGTAACTATCAGCTAGATACCGACTGCGGTGAGCATGTCAGGCATTAGTTACAATTTACCCATCTTAAACAAAGGTATTCTAACGAATAACGACTTGGTTGATACCTGGCATCAGTAGATTATCTGAGTTCAGGAAGGCTCTCTGAAGTCAAAGAAAAATGGTGCATCCTGACACAAAGTAAAATATATGATACTAATCTGATCAGGTCATCCTGTAACCCATTTCTAGGCTTTCGGATACTATAGCCTAGGCTAAGACTGGGAAGTAAAACATTTTTTAAAAATTAGGCTGACCTTGATGATCCTATCTCCTGTCTGGACACCAGCTCGCATTGCAGCTCCATCTGCAAACACAGAAGAGCGTTACGTCAGAGATGTTGCTTATACAAGTGTGTGTGTGTGTGTGTGTGTGTGTGCGTGCGTGCGTGCGTGCGTGCGTGCGTGCGTGCGTGCGTGCGTGCGTGCGTGCGTGTGTGCGTGTGTGCGTGTGTGTGCGTGTGTGCGACAGAGAGAGGCTCACCTTCTTTGACCAGCTGCACAAACACGGGGTTGTCTCCACTGACTGTCAGACCAAAGCCATTTTCATCTCTCTGAATGATCACACAGCGCTGGACCAGACCTGCCATTTTCCAACACAAAGAATTTCTTTAGATAAATTACTATTATTATTTATTTTTTATTTTTTTTAAATTCAGTTTCAGAACATATTCCTCTATATGTGATTTGCATCACAAGAGGAAATGTTAAGTTGATTTTCATTCCTTTAAATAGTTTGGTGTAATCACTGATGGGAAAAAAGTTCCTACACAGGAAATGACAAATCAACAGTCTGAACAGAAACTGCTTCATAAATAGCAGTCTGCTCTCCTTGGTGAGAACTGTACTCACTGCAACCGTGTGGGAGACATGGAGTTTGTGAGAAATTCAGGAACGTTTAAGTTTTGCATGTACATTATGTGTACAAAACATGGTAATACGTACAATGTTTTGTTACGAATGGACTCTTGAAACCATCCACTATCCTACAATTTAATTTGGACCTGTTCAGCCCCAAAAGTCTTTCTGGGGTTTCCTGCTCGAAAATGACTTGCCCAAAATGAATCGAGTATTTCTCTTCAATTGCAAACTCTGTGTAAATCGTCATGGCATCAAAATAATAATAATAATAATAAGGCCAACACTTGTGAGACTTCATCAGAGCCAGATCAAATTGCATGTTCCCCTCCCACCCCTGTTACCGGGTTGAAGAGGTTAAATTATCAGTATTCAAACAATGAACACCACAAAAAAACAGGAAGCCTTTGCCTGGATATCCGTTACTCAATATCTGGATATCTGCTATCTGAACTGGAAAAGTCAAAACATTCTCCCAAAGGCAAAGTCAGCCGGTAGAAAACTAGAAGGGATGCAACAGGAAAATAAATTGACATTTTTACTTGTTTGGAATACTGGTTCCTGATGTGTTTTTTTTTTTTTTCCCCCCATCGGCATGCCTCTGTTTGGCAGGTTTTAAACAAAGAAAGTAGATTTCTCAGATTTACATCAGCCATCAGCTTATCATAGAAACTCTTCCAGCTGATGCCAACAGGGTCCTGATTCTGAGTAGTGTCAGTTCAGAGCTTAGTCATCTTGAGCACCAACTGATTTACTTTTCCATCAGCTCAGCATATGTCAGTCAATTTGTTTCCACGCGCAGTTAAGTCAGGCTAAGGATGTAGCTCGACTAGACCATTTAATAGGACTACTGTCCTCGTCCAATTGGGCTTTTTCCATTTACATATTGCCATAAAGATCAAAACTTCTGACAAACAATTTATCTGCCAGCAAATTGGTACTCTGTCCAACAGTGAATCAAACAGCTTCACAGCTCTATGCGTTTCCAATGTGCTGTATGCTTTACCTTTATTACAAATTAAATGCATGCTATCCCGTGTGGTTATTCTCTGCTGTTCTACTGTTTTTTTGGTTTTTTTTGGGCTGTCAAAGACTGGAACAGTCTAAGTCCAATCGAACATATTGATGCTGGAGTTATTTGACTCCCACCCGCGTTTATGTGGATGTGTTGGTCCGAATTTCAGTCAGAATAACATGTTTACATCATAAAAGTCTGGTTTTAGGTTGACTAAGACAATGTTTTTTTCTAACATCATGCAAATGCAGTGACTGTATTTTCTTAAAAACACAAGTTGCGTTTTTGCAGTTACTTTTGTGAATGCTAAAAAATAAATGGTGTGTGTAACTATCAGCGTTGAGCATCGAACATCAGGGAAAATCAACATAACACTGACCTCACTGCCTTGATGATTTTTTTTCCCAGTTCCATGTCACACTGCAGCTGTTTTTTTTGTTTGTTTTCCCCATTCTCTTTAATTTGAGCAGCTATGCATCAATAGCTCAAGTATTTTCTTCTTGTCTTTAATGGTGGAGAGTTTCCTAAAACTACCAACGATGCGAGTGTGATAACAGCTTCTAGTCAAAAACTCCTCCAACCAAATATCCAAATGAGCCAAAGGTGCATCAACATTTAAAAGTAAAACACTTGCTGAATGGAGCTTTTTGGAGAAACAGAATAGCTGGAACCACAAGAGAAGATTTTTATGCTCAACTCACTCAGTATCTACAGCTTTCATGCCACAGCACTTCTGCACTGACGCAAGCAACTTGGTGAAATCAACAAGAAATATCTGCCTAATTGAGAGAACTCCATGTTCTTCCTGCAGCGACTCAGAAAGTTCAGTGATTCACAATCTGTCCGCATTGGAGCTCCTCGTCCTTCTCACACTTCAAAAGAATCATCTGAGAGAGCTGAGTGGATAATTGGTTGTCTACTGGACTCTATGAAGAGCCTCAAGACTCCAGTGTGAACAAAAGGACAGGAAGGATTAATGTCAACCCTGTAACCCGGGCAACCACCCTCACAACTTCTTTCCGAGTGCTGCCTACGCTCACACCGTGGCTTTTACCACAGAGCGCACGAGAACAAGATTCAGGATAAAAAATACAAAACATGTCACAAGTTGATGATAGAACATTTAAAATGCGTTTAAACCAGAGAGCAAAGAGCATCTGAGTCTCACCTGTTGGGTCAAACTCATGTTTGAGGGAGACGGAGCATTTCTCATTCTTTGGTTTTTTGTCTGTGGGGTCCTTGTTGAGAATGCTAGGGGTCCTGTGGAGACATAACGACAGGTAAGAATCAGTGAAAACTTCAAAATCTAAAGTTAAATTCAACCGATGAATTATTCCAAGTTAAAATCCTTCCTGGATGAACGATGAGGATTTTAAATCAAGCTGTAAACCAAATGAAACTATGAACGAATTTTAGAAGCTAAAGCCATTTTAAGGGGCTATAAATATCCTCTGCTTTGAATGTTATCATCCTGTTAAGTTGCTGCTTTCAGTTGTTATCACTCCCAAAGATATGGCCATAAATGCCCTCCTCAACTAACAGGCTCAGTGGGCTGTTATCAAAATGCAGAAAGAAAGTCTACTTTAGGAGCTGATATGATATGTCAGATGCCTGACTCATGTCTGACAAAGAAGACTACATGGAACAGCTGTTTGACTATTGTTTTCAGTCTCTTATATGGTTGTGTTTAGGTTACAAGACTAAGTTAAAATCAACACATGCTGAGCCCCTGCTCTCCCTTATTCACATGATTACCAGAAGCAGCTTTCTTTTTATCGTTGGTCAGAATCCTTGACACTGAACATTCAAGCCTAAATGATTATGGTAGTAATATGATAAAGTCCAATAAATGTGTAGAAAGAGGTTTAAACTTGGACTTTTGTGTGTTGGCTTTGGTGACATTTAGTGACACAGCTGTAAGTCGCAACCAGCTTTGCATCCCTGTCTTAGTACATTTCTGCCAATAGATAAACATAACTACAACACACTTGAACTGGAACAATGCCAATTTGCACTCATAATGTTCGTGACTAAATGTTTAAGGAAAATTTGTTTGACTCTGAGCTGATTCACTGTTTGCAAAATGCAGTCCTGTCCACTGAGTTGCTCATGTTAAAAGTAAACTGCCCATAAATACGCCACAGCATTCTCCATGCACTCCCCTTTTCTTGGTGTTTGTTGAACGTGGTAGTTCATTTATTAATAGCAGAGGGTACCCCCCCCCCCCCCCCCCCGGGCTCAGCTCCTCCTCCTCGTTCCACAAGAGGGGGATTTTGTTTGTGCCGTTGTTCCGCCCTGGACAATGGGGGCCCTGGGCTTTTAACAATGGCTCCCACGTCAGAGCTAACTTACTATACGGCGGGTTGGTGGGACAGATTCCCGGAAACAGAGACTAGGGCTTTTGGCTTGGCTTCAGCTTCCTGAATGTGGGAGAAGGCTGGGAAAGTAGCAGGAGGGAGATGTGAAGGAGGAGGAAGAAGGAGGCGTCTGTGAGGGAAGACAGAAGACTACAATGGGGACGTTTCCACTGAGCTTCCAGAGTTAACCGTCCAATCCAAAAGTAGCAGAGAGGAGGAAATAGACTAAATGCTGACATATCAGATGAAGGGAATTAGAAGGATTTTTCTTCCCGTTAAGACTAAACATGCTGTATATGTTTAGTCTGTACCTTAGTTTCACAATTACAGACAAAAAACACACAACTTTAGAGTCATGTTTAATAGGAGGATAATAAAGTGGGAGCCTTGAAAATTCAAGGCCCACTTAGGGAGCCTCCACACTGTGGCTGGAACAGATTAGTAGTTGATAAGAACCGGAGATATGAAGGCAGACAGCATCCCGCTCAGCGGGTGGCAGCTAAAGTGGTGTTGAATAAGAGGGAGGTACCCAGTTTTTAACTTTTTCATGTGAGACATATTCATTATAATAATGATCTAATTCATTTAATATTCAAAAGACAAACACGTCTTTGGGTATCTTCGGGTCCGGGGCTTTGAAACCCTCTAAAGTTAGGAGCAGAGAAATAAGAAAACAAAAAAGAAACAAGCTCATTTTTACACCTCAAATGTGCATCTTGTACATCTGAATCAAAGACTCCACGACTAGTGTAACGCTTAGGTACAAATAACACGTTCAACACCTTTCTCCTGATATAATTCAAGCTGTCTAAACAGAAAAACAGAACTTATCTTCTATAGGATAGGCCCATTTCTGGATTCCTTAATCCAGTAATGTAGTGCACAACATTTAATCCAGAACATACAGGCATAACTGGCTGGCTCGGAATGAAATCACTCAGACGAGAGCAAGTCATTTAAAAATGTCAGTTTTATTTGTTGAACACAGTAAGAAACGGCTGACGTGACATAAACACAGTTTTGTGTTATTTAAAAAAGCCTCCGCTTGTAGTTTATTTCCTTTTGCCAGATGAACAAGAATTTACAGGATTACAGTCTAGTCTCACCAGAAATGGTAAAATATGTTTGTCCGTATGCCCAGTATGTAATAGTTCCAGCTCAATGATGAGATTGCATATCAGGGGATGTCATAAATCTTGCAACACGGTGCGAAGAAAACAACGTGCAGCTTAAAGCCGACAGAACCAGCTGATGGTTTTGCTGTTAAGATGACCACCTCTCACTGCATCTGCAAAGCTGAGGCAGAGCAGGTGAACAGTTCTCAGTTCCTGTGCTTGAATATCACAGAGATGTCGTGTTCATCTAACATCTGATGAGAACACTCAGAAATAAACTCACTGCGTGCACTTCCTAAGGAAATCTAAGAAATCCGACACTCTTGGGCCAATTTCAGCCAGCATTACTCACGTTATTGTAAACTTTTAAAGAGGATGCACGGAGAGCATTCTAACTGGAAAACATCACAAACCAGCCAAGACAGGACGGCTTTGCAGCAAATGATTAAAACAGTGACATCGGTGAAGAGTCTGCACAGAACCTAAAGGATAGGAAAGGTAAAACAAATAAAAAAAAAGATTAATAAGAGTAAAAAACTCCCGCCACAGCCTGCTCACCCTGATGCTGTCCGGCAACAGAAGCGAACCATCTGTTGCACCGCCAGACTTCTGAGAAAGTCCTGTCCCCAGCCTGTGAGACGGCTGAATCCACAACAATCATTTCTGATGTCACGGTAAATTCTCTTGTGACCTTTTGTAGCATAAAGGAAACTATACCTTGAATAGTTTTTTTTCCACTTGTGTAATTTCTCTTGAACATTGAGACCTGAATGTAGTTATGAACTGGAAAACTGAGTGGACTATCTTATATTATATAACCATTCCAATCAACCAGCAGGGCTCTACTGAGAAGTCTTTGTTCCTAAATGTCACAACTGTTTGCCAAGTCACCAGCTGTGTAACAGTATGGCTACCAGAACAAAACAAAACAAAAAAAAAAATCCCAAAGTCGCACAGTAACAGCTGCACAACTGTCAGCCCAGATTGAACAAGACCGGGCTCCATGGATCACAGAAACTTCTGGAACACTAAAGTCATATGCTTTTTAGTCATAGTGGTATCAGTTGTATTCTCCAGAACTCTACAAGAAGGGTTAGCAGGACTACGTTTCAATAACAGATGAACTGACACCTCCGGGAGGCGCAGGGCGGAAAAAGGATTAAAGAGTTTAATTAGAAAGAGGCTGGACATCTTTATTCGTTTATTTACTTTTGTCAGGACTGAGGGGGAGCCTCTTTGGATTAGAGGCCAAATGTCAAGAACCAAAAACACACGCTCAGGAGATTTCTTCTCGGGCTCTCAGATTAACAAGACAGAGAGTCTGTGCAAAAAGCCGATGCCTTTGTCTTAAACAGAAGAAAAGTGTTCATTGAGATCAGTTTACCGGCCACTTTGATCAAAGAAGAATCAATATTTGTGGTGTAAGTCAGCTGTGTATTATGCAGCTCTGACTCCCTTTATTTGCTCACAGCATCAGATGCCAAAAATACCAGAAAATTCCTCTGGGATGATAACAGCAAAGGACTAAGCTCCAGAACGGCTCCAGAACTGGACGTCCATTGGAGCTAAAACACCAAATATAGTAAAAGTTCACCATCTATTATGAAAGCAGCAATAAATCTAAAGACAAAGTAATTACGGTTAGTAACTGAGTTTTATTCTTGTACATTCAGGAGTTTGTGTAAGGAGTAAAAAAAACACAGAAAGTTAAATAGTAACAACACAAAATTAATTTCAGATTAGACTGAATCCCAGACTTTGTATGGCTTCCTTCCTTTCAAATTGGAATTTTCCCAGCATAATAAACCTTAATTTATGCCAGTGTATAGATAGATAACTGATTTAGAACAATGTTAATAATCTACATTGTGTTTTGTTGTTTTCATCAGTCCCATCATTATTGTGTATTACGACGCAGCAAAGAGCAACATCCATGTCCAACACAACAGAGCAATTCATTTAGTGCAACCAACTCAATCTGGCATAAAAATACAGTTTGATCAAAGCAGCCGGCGTCACTGAGACACACAGCAGGTGTCCTTTGGTGCTGATGCCGTAACACACCGGACTTCTGCAATATCAGACATCAGCAGAAAACTCTCTGATCTCACGCCAGGGACTTCCTGTTTGAAAAAAAACAATAAGAGATGAGGGGTGGTAGAGCTGTCTTAGAACTTTTTGCCTTATAGGTCCAGGTTCAATCCCAGCATCGTCTTATTCTTATCTCGCATTTAAATTTCAATTAAGCCTGCTTTTTATTATCTTTCGGAGAAATGGATGCTGGAAATACAATTCAACTCCACGGCCTAAAAGATGTGCATAACATTCTGATGCCATGGGGATGACTGATTGTTTGCCTCTGCAATCCGTTCTCAATCCCAAGGTGCCAAATTCTGCCGTTGTGACGAAGCCACTCACAACCCTGAGATGAGCACGTGTGATACAGCTTCCTCTCCCGATGCATTGACCATATCAATGTTCAAGGGGCCAGCGGCAAACACGGCTTGCGTCACTCTGAGGTGTTTACTTGTCAAAAAGCAACAAGGTGCTCTTAAAGGTGATAGAGAATCAAAATCGTCTTTTTCACGTTTTTGGTGTTAGTTCTGAGTCTCCCCACTGTGGGGAGTACACACGAAGTGCCAGCAAGTGTCAGAACCTCAGTTTCAAGTACTCCCCCTTTTCTGATTTGCCGCCACAAAATGGGCAAATCCGTTTTTGAGCATTAAGTGACGTATCTTTTGGCGCAATCGCCCCCCCACATCCAAATCCACAGCCACCCCCTTTCAGACACGCCCCTTCGGCGAGAAACATAAACAGGTGTGCCTTCCAAGGCTGTGAAAGCGGACTACGGTCGTAACATATTCTTCCCCCGGAAAGCAATGTTCGCGATCAATGGCTTTTATTTATTTTTAACAGCATCCCCAGTACATACAACCGCCGACTTTTCCTTTGCGCTGCGCATTTCACGGCGTACAGTTTCAAAAACCTTGCACGATTCCGAGCAGGCTTCAGTTGGAATTTAATGCTCAGTTCCGACTTTGCAACAAAATCAACCCCAGCAATCAGTACAGCCTGTAAGTATCACATTTTATTTGTTTTAAATGTGTGTTGTGCCATATTCCTGTTGTGAGAATTGGACGTTAGCTCTGGCTTGTTCATCTAAAGGGAATGAGCTTTCTTTTCAGTGAGAGCAAGGGCAGCCAATCAAGCAACGGCAACCGAATAGCGCCAACACCTACCTGCATTTCATAATGAGGTTGCCAGATAAGCTCTGAAACGACGCCAATAAGGGCAAAAGACGCATTCTAAACCCAGCATAGTAACAGCTGTTTCAGAGAGCCTTTTAGGGAGGTTCTGAGCCATTACAGACCCAACCAATTTTTTTTGGGCTACATATCCCATTCAACCTTTCTCTATCACCTTTAAGGCTGATGGAGGAAAGGTGGAGATGTGTAATAAGTGGAGAGCACCATAAAACATGTTAACAAGGAGGTTAAATCTTTCACACAAACAAATTTACAACTTGAAATAAGCAGCCGTCTGGCGCAACACATTCGGACACGTGAACGAGATCCTGCTTTGTGAAAGGATGCAAATTACTGCATACAAGACCCTTCTACGTGTGCTCAGGACCTCGGCATGAGCGCATAACCTTGATCTCGAAGTAGATTTCTGCTCTTCCTAATCAACCCGGTTTCTGACAGTTTGGGGGGGCTGAAGACAAAAGTAGTTTACACTGAAAATCGATGCTAAAAGCTGCTTCTTATGTTGACCTGTGGTCCTGAAAAAAATTGCTTTTTTTTTTAATGTGTTTAATAGTTTCTAACGGTATTTGGACAAAAATAAAGTGAGAAGAATAACATGTAAAAGGCTTGTAATGCAAACATAATAATCACTGGGAGGATCCATTTATCTGACATACAGGTAAACAATAACTTCTCAGCATAATTCTTAGAGCTTTCAACAACGAACGCTGTCATGCTGGCTCAATCATCTGACATCACTTGGCTCCCAACACAAGCATCCAAATTCAATATAAGCTTGTGAACTAAGCAATGATCTAATAAAAAGCTGGACGAGGCTGTGGATACAAACTGATTAAGTTCAAATGGTGAATGGACTGCAGCTTTCACGAACTTTACATCTTGTCGACCGCTCATGGAGCCAATCATTGAGGGCTAATCGGTATATTCCATGAACTGCATTTTCAAATCAAATGTACACTGAGAGGAACATTGGTTGTTATGTGCAGCTCATTAGCTTACCCTAGCTTCTTGGAGGATTTTTTTCAGGGCTGATTTATCCCGGAATAATGGCACAACACCCCCAAACATAGTTTCAAAGTCTGACTCAATTCATCTGTGGCTTTGGTTATTAGGCTGTCATGCTAAAGCTTTGTTTTTTGTCTTCTGTGATTATTATGCAACAACCAATGCTGAGGTCAAATACACTTCATTCACATAAAATTAAAGTCTAAATTTGTGTTTTATTTTTTTTTATGTGTGTGGGTGGGGGGCTATAACAAAATTGCCAAGTTGGCAATCTATCTCAGCAACCATGTGATGGTTATGGTATTGCTTATTATCATACACTGATAACACACCAATGACTACATGCATGCTTTGTGGTTTTTGGGCACCGGTACAAAAGTTCTGGCTTGAGGTATGTGAAGACTTATCAACATAGAGTTCCTGCTTGGCCCACACAATGTATACCAGGTCACCTGGGCGACATCCGCATGGAAATTAACGCGGCACACATGGTCCTCACTGCCTTATGTACTGCAAAAAAAACTATCTTCTTGTAACTATCAGCCTCGGCCGGGGAACTCCATAAGAAACTATGTCCCCTTTCAATCTGTAGGTTTTATGTAAAAACATTATGACATAATGGAAAATCATCTGGTCCATCAAAATTATGTAAATACTGTACAACATTATTTAACAAAAACTAAGACTGAATAGAAAAGCAATGAGTGAAAAACTAAGCACACGCCATGATTTAATGAGCTTAAAGAACTACTTTTAGCTGCAATAACTTGAAGTAATTGTTTTCTGAATGATGTTATCTGCTTGTCACAATGTTGTGGAAGAATTCTGACTGTCTGACTTCATTGTGGTTTGTGGGCATTTGTTTATGCACATCTATCTTAAGGCCTCACCACAGCAATTAAATCAGGTTGAGGTCTGGATTTTGACAGAACCATTGCAACACCTTCATTCTTTTCTTTTTCAGACATTGTTTGGGATCATTGTCCTGTTGATGACCCAGTTTCAGCCAAGCTTTAGCTGCCGGACAGACGGCCTCACACTCTGGAACACTTTGGTATACAGAGGAGCTTAATGGTGGACTCAATGACTGCTAGGTGCCCAGGTCCTGTGGCTGCAAGACAAGCCCAGATCATCAGCCCTCCACCACCGTGCTTGACAGTTGGTATGAGTTGTTTGTGCTGATATGCTGTGTTTGGTTTCCTCCAGACGTGCTGCTGTGCATTATGACCAAACATCTCCGCTTTGGTGTCCTCTGTCCAAAGGACACTGTTCCTAAAGTCTAGTAGTTTTGTTCATGCAGCCTCAAAAAACCCAGCCATGTTGCCATGTTCTTTTTAGAGGAAAGAGGCAACGTTTGCATCGTAGGTTAGCTGGTCGTGTTGAATTGAGTGAGTGTGAGGGCTCTAGCATGGTTGCCGCGTCTGCTAGCGCGAGCGGTGTTGATGACGTCACGATTTCGTGCCCGCTATATATAGTGGCGCAAGTCGATGCGCCAGTAGTTGCAATTTTCTCCGTCACAAAGGTGGCGCTGCTACGTTAAGGTTACCTCTACTCTACAACCACAAAAGTGGAGAAGAAAACAATGCCGCTGTCAAGAGCAGGAATACTGTAATTAATGATACTGCTGCAGTATTCGGATCATTTTAATTTTTTAATTCAGTGAATAGAGGTGAAGGTTTGAAGTCCCCAGCATCATCAGAGTCTCTGCCCTCTTCTTTCCTTCAGGTATCTGTCCCGTAGCTTCTTCCACACATTCTTACAGAACTCTCCCTCTTTCCCCAAAGTTCTGCCCATCTCTGTGCACCAGTTTTGGGAGTTTACGTTGCTCCCTGTGCTGTTTCACTGCAGTTTCGTACAGCTGCTGTACAAACGCACCTCCTGACTGAGCCTGGTCTCACATCGGTCCATCCGGTCTGTCGTTGTTGGCGCCGCCAAGTTACAAAAATCGTCTGGTGCACGACAATGCGCTGCGCCGTCTTTTCAAGGGAAGCGCCAGGCCTGAAACGCCATTTTGACGTCACGGTCCGCCACCGCCGTGACAGACGCGTCAACTATAACTCCGGCTTGAGCGTGCAGGGTTGTGTTTCATTCGTCTCTGTGTTGGCCCTCTGATAGACATGTTCAGCTAGTACCCCGCCTCTCTTTGGATTGCAACTGGGACTGGACTCATCATCATAAAGTGTAAAGTAACATCTGTAAATGAAGAACATTTGACAAACAACACCTGGCTGCTAATTACCCTTTTCATTTCTATGGAAGCAGTAAGGGTGGACACATTTTGGCTTTGTTTTGGTGAACAAAGTGATGACACAGATATTTCATACATTTTTTTTTTTCATTAAAAGGTCGTATTCACTCAATTTTAGGGCTTGTCAGTATACTTAAAACCTTGGTATTGAATGAAGGTTTATTGTCTCTTTCACATCTCATATATATCCACTTATAAATGGTTCAGCTCAACAACTGAAAGAGGCTGAAAGTCTCTGTCGCAGGAGGCCCAGGTCTGAGTCCAGGCTGGCGTCCCCTCACTACATGCCAGCCCCTTCTCTGCCTCTCTCTAACAATCAAGAAAAATGAACATGAAAAATCATACATAGAATTTCTGCAACAATCACGGTGTGTTGATGATTATGGGTTGCATGAAATCTTGGTAAGCCGTTACTTGAATTAGTTGATTATTTGATTATTTGAATTTCTTGATGTTTCTACCGCCTGCTGCGTGCACGTGAATAAATGTTTTTTGTGTTCAGAGCAAACAAAATGGTGACATGCTAAACCAAGAAAAAGAGCTCTAAAAAACTGCCAGAGGTCAAAGAAAATTTAAAAAAACAATTCCTGGACTGAATGCAGTATGTTACATTCAGCTGTATGTTTTAAATGTTTGGTGATTTCACATGAAAACAATAACTCTACAATCAGACTGGAAGTAATACACGCAGTTTACCCCCGATCAAACAAGTGTAACAATGCTTTGTAAGTTACGACAAGTCTGATATATGTATTAAGTTGATTTCTATTCATACTCTGAATCATCACTTAAAATGCTCCATACAATAAATGCATATGTTAAATCAAGCAGCTCCTCCATGAACAGAAAGTCCTCTGTGCTGCAGTCATAGCCTCCAGCAGCAGTGTTAGTCAGGAAGGGCTGGAGATCTGATGACCCTTTTGGACATTGTTTAGCTGTGATGTCACCACTTCCTGTCTTGACCAGAGTGTGAGGGGCCTCAAAGAAATAAACAATCTCATCAAACAATCATCTGAGCATGTCAGCCTGCCTTTAAATGATGTCCTCAGAAAATGTCTTTATAGACTACACATGAATGCTTTCCCTCCGCTTTCCTAAGTGCTCTAAATAAGTTCAGCAGGGTGGATTTATATTTGTTTGTATGTTTTTTTTTTGCTTCTGGTGTTTATTACATTATGAGTTCCCACACTAGACCAGGAGGGACCTCCAGTAATGTCAGCCGAGGTCCTGCTGCTTAGGGGGAGGGAGTGTTGATATGTTATTACTCAGGTACACAGAGGCAAAGCCACACTGACATAGTGAAGTGGTGCAGTATGGTGCACTTTGTAAACTGTTCCACAAGAAAAAAAATAAAAGGTTATATTCATTCTATGCAAATGTAAGCAATGCAGACAGCTGCTCTGCCTGCACTCTGTTAGGAAAATCAACCTCCACTTATATACTCACTGTTCAGCGGCAAACAAGGTCAAAAACACTTTGAGAAAATGGTCTCAGGGAACTCAAGAAACTCTAGATTGCTTTGAAGCCAAAGACTGGAATGCACCTTGTGAGCCACATGGAGAAGAAAACGTGAACAATCACCTCATCTTTAATGTAAACAAGACAAAGGAGATGATTGTGGATTTATGGGGGTCTATGAATAAGAAATACACTATTTCTACAGAGGAAGAAGAGGTAGAGGTGATGGAGGACTACAGATACCCGGGCATTTACTTGGACAACAGACTGATGCACTACTTAAGGAAGCTTAGCTACTTCAATGTTTGCAGAAAGACGTTACACATCTTCTATAAGTCCTGGGTGGAGAGTGGAATCTGTTCTGCAGCCATCTGGAGCAGCAGCATCAGGGCCAGAGACTCAAAGACTCTGAACTGCACAAGTTACTATACATAATGGACATTACTGCCAACCTCTACATGATGGTGATCAAACAATAAGTCACAATCACAGGCTTCTTCAGCTCCACGGCAAAAATTATCGGTACGGAACGTCATTCCTGCCAGCAGCAACAACTCTGTACAATGAATGTTTTACATTGCCTAATGCCTGAAAACTGCCATTGATTCAACACACTCTTTTCTGTTGTTTGTTCATACCTTTAAATACAACTCATAATTTAATCCTGTAAAGTATCCCCCCCACCAAGCAGTTATACTTCAATTTTTCTCAGGGAAATAAGCTTTATTCATCACTTCATTGTCAAAGTCTAACGTTTAACCAGCCATAAAGCGGCAGTTTCAACCATGAGCCTTTGTGAAATCAAGACAAACATAACAAAAACATTATTTTTACAATGGATGCCACGGTGCTCTCATGACTTCACATAATCCATCCATCCATTAATTTTCCATTCTGGGTTGCAAGGGGACTAAAGTCAATCCCCGCTACTATTTGTCGAGAGGCAGAATTTACTCTGGACAGGTCACTAGTCAATCAAAGGGCCAACACACAGAGAGACAGGCAAGACAAACAACTTCACACACAGGCCACATATCACATTAATTAGAAGCCAAATCTGCCTGGATGCACATACTCCACATTGGCGTCTTACATCATATGTAGTGCATAACATCATTTGGACAAAGTCCCAACTTGCAATGGGGGTTGTATTGCAACTTTGCCTTTAGCCTTCATAAATTTAATCAATATTAATGGCATATTGAGCCATCTTATTAATCTACAAACATAATTAACATCAACATAAATTAATATTGAATATATTATGAACTTTAATTATATATTAGATTCAACTGGATTTTCTGAAAGTGTTCTCAGACCAACTCACTTCTCTTAATCAGACCCTTGATGTTGTGCTGACATGGCATTGAAAGAGCATCTGAGAAAAAAACTATTTTTAGTAGCTGTCTAACAGAGAATGCTGTAACCAGATCTAAGGAAATAATTATATTATCACTTTCTTCACTGCCATGTGCAACAACAGAGGACAGCTACCTAAACTTTACTTGTTAACAGTGCTACAATTTCAATGCGTACAACATTGGACAATGTTGCCCCTCTAAAGATGAAACGGAAGATAACCATTCAGAAGAAGCTGGCTCCCTGGTATAACTCACATCTAGGCTACATGCTTTAAAGCAGACTGCAAGAAAGTTATAATGCCGTTCCTCTAATTTAGAGGAGTCACAATTAGTCTGGAAACATAGTCTAATAGCATATGAGAAAGCCCTTCGTAAAGCTAGAGCTGATTATTATTCATCATTAATTGAAGAGAATAAAAATAATCCCAGGTTCTCTTCAGCACTGTGGCCAGGCTGACATAGAGTCTGAGCTCTGTTGAGCCAGGTATTCCTTTAACTGTCAGTAGTGATGATTTCATGAGCTTCTTTACAAAGATTCATGGAATCCTTTCCACTATTATCACTGATGTGTCATCAAGTACAGCAGTTTAAGAGGTATGTTTAGAACCTGAACTGTATTTAACATGTGTTTGTCCAATCGAGCCTTCTGAGCCAACAACAGCAACAGTCTCATCTAAACCATCAATTTGTATTTTAGACCCAATCCTAACCAGACTGTTCAAGGAGATTTTCCCGTTAAACATAAGTTGGTTTAAGTCATTTTTATCTGAAAGATTTCAGTTTGTTCTTGTAAACGAAGAATCTTCCTCGCACACCAGGGTAAGCCATGGAGTTCCACAGGGTTCTGTGCTTGGACCGATTCTATTCACTTTAGAAATGATTCCATTAGGTAATCTCATTACAGCATGGCATGAATTTCCATTGCTATGCTGATGACACTTAGCTGTACTTATCTATGAAACCAGATGAAACCAATAGGTTGGTCAGACTACAAGTATGTCTTAAAAAAAAAGATCTGGATGAATCAAAATTTTCTTCTCCTAAATTCAGACAAAACTGACGTTGTTGTCTTTGGACCTGAGCGCTTCAGGGAGAAACTGTCTAGCTATATAGTTACTAATTTCCTTGGCTTCTAGTACTACTGTGAGGAACCTTGGAGATATTTTTTTACCAGAATTTATCAATTGATGCACATAAAACAGGTTTCAAGGACTGCCTTCTTTCACCTTCGTAATATTGCCAAAATTAGGAGATTGGATTGAAGTTTCGGTGCAATGGTTTGGTTTCCTTCGCTAAGCTACTTTCTTTTAATTGGCAAGGGTAGGGTATTGAATTGAACATGTTGCCACTTTCTGTTTTCATGGTCCTTTTTTATATATGCCACGGCGAAAGAAGAGCGTCTTGCAAACACTCGCGTTAGATGTCACTTACACCTCTTCAATGAACACGGAAAGTGTCTGCAGAATGCAAATAAAATCACAAGCTTCTGTAAAATAGGTTCCTTTGTGTTTGCAAGAAGATTCAACTGACTTGACAGCAAACACTATTCTTTGTGGTGCTGCTCTCAGATGCAAAAACAACAAAAACAAGATTAACTCTGTCGTCAGCTATTTGATTTATGAGATGATAACAAACAGGGCATCCATAAAGATTTGTGCAAGCAAGCAAAAAAAAAACAAGCAGTCAGGTGATGAGAAACATTGCAAACAAACTCACAGCTTGTCCATATCCTCTAAAGACCTAATTTCCCATGAAAACTATGAGTGCACGCAACCGGTGTCCAGCATAGTATTTCAGCAGAGGGTATTTAACCATACAGCGTTTTTTTTACAGACAGTTTTTACTGTGATTTCTCTGACTAAACAGTTTATAACAGTTTATTCCTCCAATGAACCAATGTAATTTTTTTTATTATTATTATCGTTATTTACTTTTTTAACTTTTGCAATTTGTTTGCTTTGCCTTCAGGTGCTTTGAGGCCAAGCCAATAACCTTCAAAGAAACAGTACGGATTTGGTTGGTGCTTTGAAGCAAAGCAGACAGAAGAACACATCACATCCAGACAGCGAAATATCTCAAATGTCAGCAGAAACTTTGCAGGCAGCTCAAGCTGAGTTATTCTCACAAAGAGACACTTGAACATCATCCAAGATGTGACCTAACCACTAAATGTAACCAAGCAACAACACCCTATTTTTGTAACACAAGCTTGGATAACAAACCAACAAAAAAAAGTATATTGCATAAAATCAAGATCAAATATGTATGAGATCAATTTACAGATTCAGAGGGACCCCCCAAAGAGTCTTTCCTATTACAGGTGAGATGATTTGCAATAAACATGTTGTATTAAACATAATATTGAAAGAGGAAAAAGTTAGATGGTAGTCGTCACTATGAAAGACAACTCATTTGTATGATGAAATGTACTTCATTGTTTTTCAGAGAAAAACACAGTTGCAACAAAGACAACCTCAGATACACTGTACAGTTTTTCTGCAGTTTAATGATGGGTGTGACCTATAAAAACTGAATGACAATATGTAATCAGTGTCACCTTTACTGTGTTGCACACAGTTCTGTATAGCTGAGGCAGAGAGAGATCATAAAATGTTTGGGATTCATGTGGAAATGTTGTTCCCAGGGATTGTTACAAGAAAATTAGTATTCTTCTGCCAACATGGACATCTGTTTTCTGTGCCATTTATCCATCTGTTCGACCTTCAGCTGGATTACATAAAGTTGATAAGGAGAATTTTCTGCATCTCTTTCTTTAAAATGGCCAATGAGGCAGTGGCCGTATGGCAGGAGGCTAGCAATTATTTGGCATATTGTGATACGGTGATGTTAAAAAGCATAATTGTCTGATGAATTCCCTGACAGCCACTGTCGTGTTTTGTAAAAAAAAAAAAAAAAAGGCATTTTTTTCTACAGGTTACTTGTCTTTAATGTGTATAATTGCCATTCATTTAAAACATACAGTACAAATATTGAAGATTTAACAAGTAATTTAGCCAGAAATAATTCCAACACTCTCAGTAAAATAGAAACATA
Organism: Odontesthes bonariensis; assembly: GCF_027942865.1. Classification (NCBI taxonomy): domain Eukaryota; kingdom Metazoa; phylum Chordata; class Actinopteri; order Atheriniformes; family Atherinopsidae; genus Odontesthes; species Odontesthes bonariensis. The sequence continues at coordinate 4,569,277 of NC_134521.1, forward strand.
TACATGAAAGAGACATTTTTTTTTTTTTTAAATAAAAACTAAGGCTAACTACATCACCTGCTCCTCACTTTAAGGCCAATTTAAGTTGAATCATTTCATTTTCTTTTCCAGATGTGCTGTACCTTTCCTGCATTTAGGTGTAAAACATTGGTATAATAACTTAATCATCTCTACCACATCCCCCCTCAGCTTAGAGAGGACTTCCACTTCTATAGTCAGTTATCTTAAAACGGAGCATGATCTTTACGTGGAATTTGTGGCGGAAATTGAAAGAGACCCATTGTTGTAAAGAGCAGTGGAGCAGACGACAGGCTCGGTCCCACCTGTGGGCTGAAGGTCAAGAACTTAGATGACTTTTGTTTGACTTTCTGAGGCAGTCATGTGTGCCTTTATTTTTGGCGTTTCCTCGAAGGAAGCTCCTGATTTGCTGAGAGTACAAACATACAAGTGACTCATGTTGGATGGAATCTGAATCACAAAGCCAACCTTTAATGTTTCTATAATCATTAACCTCACACCATTTCCTACAGTGAAGGAGAAAAAAATGCTCAACAGTGCCAACAACCCTGAGTTTTCTGATCAGAGACGCCACATTATGGGCACTTTAAGGGTTAATGTGGCTGTTATGTTCAGTGCTCCAGTACATGCTGTCAATGAGACTCCCAGCCTGAAGTCATGTGACATGAGATAGCTAAACTTTTTAGGGGTATCCACAGTCCAGTCCATGTTTTGGTGATGAACAAAATCTCACTGAGGTAAGTCTTTATGGGGAGAGCCCCTATTTGGGGAATGTGCAGTATGTATTCAGACATAGAAGTCTTCAGTCACAATAGGGGAACTCCAAGACTAAAGGAACATTTCACTCAATTTTCCAAAAAAGTCATCCCAAGAAGATGCCCCCTGCTGGTTCCGGTTTGCCAATCTCCTTCTGTGTGTGGGTGGAGGGAGACACTGTCCGCTGACCGTGGTGAAGTTGGTTTGACATTGGATATTCGACAGATATTCACAATAAGGAAATAAGGTGTCTTTTTTTTCCCCCCAATACCTCCCAAGCCATGTGACTTAGTGACTCCAAACCAATGCAGAATAGTTCTCCTGTAGTACCAACCACACACACCTTTTTTTTTTTTTTACATCAATTGTATGCACATTCTATTTTATATGATTTTTTAAAGGAAAAGCCATTATTTCCTATAGGGAAAGAGACCATTCCCTATATGAAATAATGGCTTTTCCTTAAAAAAAAAAAAAACATATAAAATAAAATTTGCATACAATTGGCTTTTAAAAAAAAAAAGGTGTGTGTGTGGTTGGTACTACATAGGAGAACTATTCTGCATTGGTTTGGAGTCACTAGGTCACATGGCTTGGGAGGTATTGGGGAAAAAAAGACAACTTATTTCCTTATTGTGAATGTCTGTCGAATATCCGAATATCCAATATCAAACCAACTTCACCACGGTTGTCCGCTGTACTTTCTCGCAATTTTAGCCTTGGATTTGTTTATCAGCTGGATGTTAAAGTCATTAAAAAAAAATAACACAAGAGTTCAAGAGGCCAAGTGTTAAATGTTCTAAAGTTGCTCATTTCCTTGCGCTCAGCGGCTCTATCTCCGCGTAAAGTGTCAAGACAGCGAGTTGGGGGGTTTAATAAAAGTGAAAAGCGAAGAAAAAGGAAAAGAAATCACAGAGAGAGAAGGAAAGTTTTCCCCTACCTGTCTGTGAGTGTTGACTGTGTGCCACTCATTGGGCTTCCCTGGTGAACACTTCACCCGAAGAACACTTCCATCCCGTCCAAAGTATTTGTCCAAAAACAGCTGCTTTATTCTGACTCCGTGAGGTCGGTCCGCATCCCAAAGCGTCCTGGTATCCAACATGAAGCTTTTAACAGTCCCGTTATTCTCAACGAAAGGATGGTTTTCCTGTTAAATCCCAACAGTGAGCGGACATGTGTGTTCAGAAACGGTAATGCTTCCTCAGATCCATCAGAAAGGAAGAAGAGTGAGGACTCTCTCTTCGGGGTGTGGATGTGTTTCAGAGAGCAGACGCTGCTGGCATCACATCTGGAAAACTTTTCTCCTAACTTTTACATTCTCATCTAACATTTTCACCCCCAGGAAATACTTCCACGATGATTCTCCAGTCTATTTCTGGTGTCCGGGGGAAAAAAATAGCGTCAAACATTGGCTTCTGAATGCAAAATGAACTTTCTCCTCTGGTTTCCGCTCAGTCCTGCGCGCTGACGGATGTTTCCAGCAGATATGTTCAACTTTAATGTTCGCCAATTTGCTCAAGCAGCCCTGATTGTTGCTCCTCTGCGTGATGGAAATGGGAAAAGGAAATGCTTTGCGCCCCCTCCCCAAAGCAGAGAAAAGAGCGTTCAGGAGCTCCTCGAAGTTTTCTAAACCGTGAGACTTCAAGCTGATTAAGCGCTTTTATAGGATTTCTTTCTGCACCGGGGCACGTTAGCTGTGCTGATCATAGATGTTGAATGAGAATGAGAAAAGATTAATCTTATATCACCCCTACTGTGTTCAACTACAACGAGTTTCACCGGTGCCCAGGGGCGTGGCTACAGGGGGACTGGAGGGGGGGGCACTGCCCCCCCAGGAACAAGTCCTGCCCCCCTGAGAAATGCCCTGTCCATCCAAAGAAAACTGGCCAGAAAAAAAGGCCACGATTTATTATCTCTGTTTGTGTCTTGTATTGATAGAATAAATGCAGGTGGTGATTTTAAAAAAGCATATCTCTGCAAAGTTTATAGCTTTATTTATTTTTTGTTATCCCCCCCCCCCAACCTTAACCCCTTGCTGCTGAAAATTTTTTTTTTGTTGTATATAATGATCTGAAATGTAGACTTAATGAAGGTAATAAACAGCTGGAGTTGGCTGGATGTCTTGACAAGTATCTACTTGAATTTAAACCCTCAAAAAAAAAAAAAAAACTTCATAAAAAAATTCCACACTGTTTACAAAATTGACGGTCATGATTTATGCTAGTGTGACCATATTTTCATTACTGAATTGAATTAATACTATTATTATTATTATTATTATTATTATTATTATAATGCTTGAAGTAGTAGTGGTTTTCCCCCGATTTTTTCAGGTACTGTTTTCTGCCCCCCCAGATGAGCTAACTGCCCACCCACACATGCCAACTACTACTACTACAAAACTACTGCATTAAGTACAGTTTTGATGCAGTTGTTTTTTTAATCAGGATGCATTTGTTGAGTCAGGACTAAACAAGGTGAGGCTGCGTTTCAGTTTGATGCTCCTAAAATCTGGAACAGTCTTCCAGAAGATGTGAGACAGGCCTCAGCTCTGACAATGTTTAAATCCAGGCTGAAAACAGTTCTGTCTAGCTGTGCATATGACACCTGAAAGTATTTTATCTGCACTCTTCACTTTTAAATTAATTAATTAATGATTATTTTTAATGTTTTTTTATTATTATTATTATAAATTTTTATTATTATTATTATTATATATATTTTTTAATCATTTTATTGCCTTCTTGTGATTTTATGTTGCTGTGAAGCACTTTGAATTGCCTTGTGTACGAATTGTGCTCTATAAATAAAATTGCCTTTCCTAATAGTATGCTTTTGGAAGATTAGATATATTTGTAACATTTTTGGCCTATCTTCAGACAGAAAAGTAGTTTAATTGGGCCGACGATGTACTCCTCCTGTATTAACAACTAATTCTTATTTTTCTTTTACATGTGTCTCTTAGTGGTCACTGGGTTTGTTTTTGTAGTTGTTTGCAATAATGTATAATCATTGGGAGGCTTTGCACTTTCGGTGGTTGTGTTATTTTTTCCAGTTTTCTATTCACATGTTTTCGCATGCCTTGGTGATTATTTTGAATCTCTGGGGTTGTTTACTCTAGCCTCTTGCTACACACTGATTATTTGATAGCCAAGTTGTTTCGACTCATTTGTATGTTTTAACTACACCACCTCATAGATAATATGGTAATGATATGTTGAAGAGACAAATCATGTTTAAGTAATTTACTGTGTAGGAGAAATCTGACTGAATATAAGTGTGTAATATGTGAAGTGAGCCCATCATGAAACGTTTCTTAAAGCTGGATCCTTGTTGTATTTGACTGACTGTGTATTAAACTGAATTAAAAGATTTTCCTTCTAAAAAAAAAAAATGAGCAAAAAAACCTCCTCCTGTGAGTGACTAGACACTCCAAGCATGCAGTGATTATGGAAGTCAGTTTAATGACAGTGTTGAGCAAGAAAGCTGAACTGAATTCATTTGTTTTGTACGGTGGATGTTATATAATTGCATATTACTTTAAGATGAGTCAGTGTTACCTGTGTGCCTCTACGTGTGTGTCATTATGTCAAAGTGTGGTACAGCCGCAATATGCCAGGAGGTTTCGATGTCTCCGGCAGGTGTTCATATGTTTGTGTTTCCGTGGCCAGATTGGATCAAAATAACAGCATCAGAAACCAAAATGAAGTCATAAAACTAATAGCTAATATCACACTAAAGGCCAAAACTGAAGATGGGTGTAAATCCGGAGTATGTTGGCATACGAACTGGTGTATTCCCATTGCAAGGTGGTCTGTATGTGGTCTGGATGTTAAATGTTACTTTCACCTTATCCCAGTAAACCTGTTCAATAATCCCTAAATCATCATGATATTATTATTTCATGGACTGTATTGACAATGAGCAGGACGTTGAGACCAGACCTTATAAGTGGAACTCTTTGACAAATTCAAAATCAACTCCAAGACCCATTGTATGTGGGTAGCTTGCACAACCCTAATTCCATACAAAAGTTGGAATGGTGTGTGAAATGTAAATAAAAACAGAATGCAATTGTTTGATATTATCAAAACATTAAGAAAATCTAGAGACATCCCTAATGTTCAACTCTTTCATACAAAAAAGAAGTCATATATGAACGTGATCCAGAATCTGTCTTCTTTGGACCAAAGCTGATTTAAAATAGAGAGAAGCAGAGTGGGAAACTGTTTTGTGGTTAGCTGAATTGTAGTTAAATTAAACATCTGCAGCTCATCCAGAACGCTGCTGCTGGAGTTTTAACCCGGACTAAGAGATCTGAACACATCACAGCAGCTTTAAAATCTTTACTCTGGCTTCCAGTCAGTCACAGAATAGATTTTAAAAGCCTGCTGATGGTTTACAATCTGTGATCTGTTCAGAGAATATAAAGCCAGCAGAGCTCTCAGATCCAAGGACTCAGGTCAGCTGGTCCAGTCCAGAGTCCAGACTAAACATGGAGAAGCAGCATTTAGCTGTTATGCTGCAAACAAGTGGAACAAACTGCCAGTGGAGATTAAACTTTCACCAAATGGAGACATTTTTAAATCCGACATTTCTGTTCTCATGTGTCTATGCATGAAATTTGCACGCTATCTTTTAACTTATCTGGACTGTTGCTTGTTTTTAAATTCATTTAAATTATTTTCTTTGTTTCTCTTTATATTCTTTTATGTATTTTTAATGCTTCTTCCACTCCCTGCTGCAATGCTTTTATTTTATGTAAAGCACTTTGAATTGTTTGTACGTGAAATGTGCTATATACATAAATTTGATTTTGATTTGATTCGGACCAAAGCTGATTTAAAATAGAGAGAAGCAGAGAGGGAAACTGTTTTGTGGTTAGCTGAATTGTAGTTTGAAATATATATATCTATATATATATATATATAGATATATATATTTAAGCACACAGTTTGACCAATCAACTATCTGCAGACTGACATCACCTGATTATCTGAGTCAAGACTATCCTACTGTTGCCTGTTTGGGACGAAAACCTGCAGCTGGTGATGGAAATTGAATCATTTTGAACCATTGTGTCATAAAGTGGTTCACTACCCGCAGCTTCATTCAATTCCCTTGGGTTACATCTACTGGCAGTAGCGATTGTTGCACCAAATAAAACAAATATTATACATCTCTTCTGTATATAATAACACAATAATTTAAAAACAATGTGAACATTTTTGGTCTGTCATTCATATTTTCTTTGGGAGTGTGCTTGGTGTAATAAAGAGGGTGCTTGTGTTGCTTCACGTGTTTTTATTCAAGAAAAGTAGTTTTTGCACAGTAGAAGGGCTCAAACGGTTTCTTTTTTTTTTTTAGACAATTTCTCCAGCGAGTTTGAAGCATGCTTCGAAGCTTCGGTGTTATTTATTTAAAAAAAAAACGAGCGTAGGGGCATAGTACTATAGGGCTCGGGCACGTGACGTCACTACGTGAGCGGCGGCCATACTGGAGGCTCAGAACTATTTTCTTTACATTGATTTCCACTGCGCGCAGACGTACTCCCGCCTGGTCTCGGAACTTTCTTCGTTGGTTTATCTATTTTACTTATTGTCTTTGCCACTATGGTCGCACGTTGCTGTGTCGTGGGGTGCAATAGCGTAAGCAGTGACAGGAATGGGGGGGAAATCGTAAATGGTTTATCTTTTTACCGGTTTCCTGCTTGGAGGCGCACCCACGGAGACCAAGTGTCCGAGATAACAAAGCGTCGTCGACTAGCATGGATCGCTGCTGTAAGACGACCAAGCATAACTTTCCACTCAATCCCGGTGTCGATGAGAGTGTGTTCTCTGCATTTTCATTCTGGTAAGTTACAGACTTTTGTGTGCTGAGGTAAAGATCCCCGCCTTCACAAGAGGACACTGTCAGTTGGAAGCAAGGGATGTCTCAATGGGTTAAAAGCGGAGGACAAATTTCGTGTGTATGCATGTGTACATGACAATAAATCTGATCTTAATCTTAATTTAATGTGGAAAATACAAGGAAAATTGCCCATCTCCAAATTCACATGGAAAGGGCGATTGGAACTGTCAGAAACAATACAACTTTTTGTCAGCAAAAGTACCTATCAACATAGTTTTGCCGTGCGAAGGTGAAGACAAAACATTCTTTGACAAGATTGTGTCTGTGTGTTGTACTCTGACCACCATGAGCAGGAGTGTTGTGCAAAGTTGAAGTCGTCTGAAATAAATATGCTTTGAGATACAGCCAAGTGTGTGTGTTTCATTATTTATTTACAAGTAGAGTAACATGACAAAAGTGTAAAGTGTCATTATAATTGAAACTGTTGCAAAGTATAAGCACTGACACCACATACTATATACGCAATTATGTCCGAAAGGGTGAACTTAGGCAGTAAATCTTCGTCGACACTCCATTCCTTGCTCGGTATTTCATAAGGGTCCAGTCCGTTTATAACGCCAATCTTCTGGAGGTACCGATCTCTGGCTTCCTTCTGTAATGTATCCCGGTATATCCCACATCCTTTCTTCGATTTTAACATGCTTTTCTCTCACTTTTCTCTCACTGTTTGGTCCTTGATCTCCGTCTTGCCTCAGGGTTTGTTTACGAGATTGTGCCTCCAATATGGCGACCATATCCCAGAATGCAACGCGTGTGCCCGAGCCCTATAACTTGTTTTATGAGACACACATCTCTCTTTCTTTTTTTAAATAAAAAATTGACAGTTCTCGTTTATTTTTGAAAACCGGAAGTCACCACATGCTGTTGAAAGTTAGCGCTGAGTTTCTCAGTCGTCTCCGTGGTGTAAGATAATAACTAAGCTAATAAGTAAGAATGTGTGAGAGTGTATCGTCACTGAGAGCATAGCATATTTTAAAATGAAAAATGTTTTACTTTCTTCCTTGTCTGTCACAAATATTGCAAAACAGCACATTAAAAAACTAATCTACTTCTTCTCCGCCACACAGTCTTCTTCTGTGGTTCAATGTGTTGTTCTATGTTGAGCATCAACGTTGAGCACCGCCACCAGATGGCACCACAGAGTCTCTATTATGAGGAGAGGGAAAGCTGGCGGCTATTTCCGGGTGGTACTGCACTCTAGGGGCGCCAACGAAGCAGTGCAATGCACGCCGAACTCAATGGTGGTACTATGAAATCCACCTTAGATCCAGCCATTGCTTTGGATAGAATTTTTTAAATTTTTTCATTTTAATTTTCCTAAAGGCAGGATAAATTATCCTTTCAAACGGCACTTGGTTTGATTTTTTAGACTCACTAGATCTTTTTAAAATACACATTTATTGTCAGTATTGCATCCCGAGTGACGTCACGCATGTGGCATCACTTTACGGCATGGTCAGTCCTAGCGCTGAGCTAGCAGAGAGGTGTTAGCTCAAATAGTTACAGATTTCAGCACAGCCCTTTGACATACTCTCTGACTAGCCTCTGGTTTAGCTTTGGTTGTTGTTAGCAGCACCAGGTTAGCACTCTGGCACAGTGGACGAGTGCCGTAAAGCAGCCGGTCATAATCAGCCGTGCGTTCTTCAGATTCCATTTTACTAAATGCTAGCGAAGACTGACTCGCAAATGCCAGACCTGTAAGAAAACAGAAAGATATAACTCCCAGGTTATTGTACTTTTGATATAAATCTACATCCCTCTGTCAGAAATCACAGTAATATTTTCAGGTTTCAGTCGCTAGCGGGGACATTTTTTGAGTTATTAGCGCCAGCCCTATGGAAAATGGTCATTCTGCACTCGCTCGCCAGCGCCCCCAGAGAAAATCAACTGAACTGCAGCCAAATTTTTTATAATGGGGCGAATAGGAAGTGGAACGGCTGTCTGTAAAAGGGCTGTGATGTTACCCGCAAAGGAGTCATTGAGCTTCACCCCCTCAACGTTGATCTCCGCCCCGATCTGCGGTCTGCAGTCAGGGGCTACTCGCCTGAAAAGCTGATTTCTCTTAAGCTCTAAACTCTGTAAACTTTAGCAACATTTGAAACATTTTCAGGCGAGAAAGTAGTCGTTTAGACCCCCAACGTGTTGAAAACCTGACAAAATACCGGCTATTTACAATTTTGTTCCCACGAATTCGGCGCTAAAGCTAGCCGCAGTGAGCAACGCACTTCCGGTTATGCCGTTTTGACTGCTCTCGTCCCGTTAACGGAATTTGACCGTTCAAATGGCGAGGGGCGACGTCACGTTACGTTGCATCTTGGGTAGTTTGAGTGTGACAAGTAACCTCATGATGAATACTCAACATTTCAGCGAATATAGTATGCATCTAGTGTACATCCGGGAACTTAAAAAAGTATGACTAGTAGGAATAGTAGGAGAAGTAGGCGGTTTCGAACACAGCCAGAGTCGGCTGTCTGTGAGTAAGCGCTTCAGGTCAATGGACGGTATGAGCTCCATCGCGCGCCATCAGGGTACCCACAATGGCCCTCATTTATCAAACTTGCGTAAGACGAAAAACATGCGTAGGTCGTGTGTACGTTCTTTTCTGCGCAAAGGTTGGCATTTATCAAATCCATCGTGAGCGCAGGAAAGATGAAATCGCCACGACAGGTCTGAAGCCGTGTACGCACTTTTCCATTTTGACCTGCGGTGACTGCAATAGCATACATAAACAGCAGCGTCACTAGTGCGTGCCTCATGAGTCGCAACAAATCCCTAGGTTAAAATTACAGACTTATCACTTCAAAGAAGCCCCATGTTTTATTTGACTTCAACATGAAAATAAACATAAACGCAAATTAAATAAATTAAACAAGTACAACTCCGTAATTGGAAGAGTGATGGCTCATTATTCAACCGCGCACCCTCACACCGAACGCATACGCGCACGCGTGCCACTGTGGAGAGGTGTACAGGGCTCCTAAAGGGCAGGTGGATCTGTCTCTCGGCTGCGGGGGGAACCCTTCTATATACGCCCGAAAAGGTATGCAATATTATTATTGCATGCGGGGATCTCCATAACATTGCCCAAAAAAATGGAGTGCCATTTCCAGATGTACATCCAGAGGACCCCGCACCCAGAGATCCCTTCCACCAGCCTGCACAGCCAAGAGCGCTCAGGAGGAGAGAGGAACTTATTCAGCGATTCTGACTTTTGTTAAGCATTCTGTTATTCAAGGAAAAAAGACGTAGCTCCGATCAGGCCAGCCACCCTCTCCTCCAAGGCACTCAAATCCAAACCTGGATCGGATTATTTCTGTGTGATTGATCAGCTAAAATATGAGCAGTGTGTGTTAAATGAATCTCTGAGGTGTAATTCAGAGTGGGGGCTCGAGAGCACAACCTTAGAAAGCACAGCAGTCACCAGTAAACATTTCTACTGTTTACCCCAGGCTTCTGGTAAAGTGAGTAATCATCCCTAGACAGTTAATAGCTTAACGCCATACAATGCTGATGAGCAGGTTGGTTACAGGTGTATGTGGATATGGGTGTATATATATAAGTATATATAAATATAGGGATATATATAATTGTCATGTGATCCACACTCCTTACCAGTTGGTGGCGGTAATGCTTCTATAAGTTGTTTGCCAACCGCCAATAAAAAAAAAACGAACTAGAGAGAGAGAGAGTGAACTTCTTCAGGTGAATTTTTCCTAGCTATCAAGCCCAAGCTTTTTTATATATTATTTTATATTATTTTAATTTTATTTTTATTTTTTTTAATTTAATTTTTAATTTTTTTAATTTATTTTTTTTTATCCCCCCAGTCTAGCATTAGAGTAGGCTCTCTTGCATCCATATCCCAGTCCAGCAGGTGGCGGTAATGCACCTTTTCCATTAAGCTGCCAACCGCCAATAATAACCCAAGAAATGGAAGAGAGATGGCAAAAGTTATGGGAGGAAGAAAGAAAAGGACGTTGGTTGTTTAAAATACAAAGGAAAATAGGGAAAATGAGAAGAACAGAAAGAAGTAGGAGAGAGGAGATCATTATAACAAGACTTAGAATTGGACATAATGGATTAAATAAAAACTTATATATGATAGGAAAACATCAATCAGGGAAATGTGAGTGTGGGGAAGATGAGACAATAGAACATGTTATGATATATTGTAGGAATTATCAGGTTCAGAGAAATAATTTAATTAGAAAGCTTAGTAGGATGAAAATTAAATTAGATATAGTAGATTTATTGCAAAAAGAATCAGGAAACAGATGTTATCAGGTAATTTTTTATTATTTAAAACGGTGTAGGTTATATAATAGAATATAGTATAGATAAAGTATATAAATGAGGGTATATGAGTAGGGAGTATGTAAAAGTGTAGGCATAAATAGATATATGGGTGTATAGATGAGTGTTGATGTATAGGTATATGTATGTATATATATATATATATATATATATATATATATATATATATATATATATATATAAATAAATATATATTGAACGGGTATATATAAATATAGGGATATAGATAAATGTTATGTGATCCACACTCCATATCAGTAGGTGGCGGTAATGCTACTAAAAGTTGTTTGCCAACCGCCAATAATAACCCAAGAAGAAGAAGAAGCATCAAGCCCAAGCCGCGGATTTATCTCGCGCAGCCAGAGTATTGACTATGGCAGAAAAGACGACAACAGCGGGTTCGAAAAGAAAAGGCAAAACTGTGTTTGAAAAAGCAACTGCTCGGATAAAGGCCACAGAAGAGCGAAACAAGACGAGAGTGGTAATCGGTACGGCTTTCCAACGTTGGCGACAACTGAAAGAGGAAAATGGGCTACAAACGGATGCTAAGCTGGCCCAGTTTCTACTCGATAGGTAAGATAACATTATGTTTTATTATATGTTGAGATGCTAATTGGTTACGCGTATCTTATTCACCCTATCCGTGAGAAAATTAAAGATATTGACTACATGCAATGTCCCAGCATGTTTGCTAACTTACTAGCACAGTCTGAACTACTGTGTGCTCAGGGGCGGTCCTAGAGGCGGGCCGACCGGGCAGGCGCCCGGGGTGGCATCGCTGGGGGGAGGTTTAAAAAAAAAAAAAACGTAGCACCTGATTGTATTTTAACTGCCTTAACCCCTTACCATTCCTGGTGATTTGCCTGAAGGAACGCCTGAAAACTGTAGCTCTGTGTGTGCTAGTGTGGCACTATAAGGTATTATCCTGTTCAATCCATGCTTCTAAACATTTTGTAAGATACGCTTTATACAAACTCCGAAGGGCAGTGTGTACAAACTGATAACTGTTGCTTATTGTTTTTGTTAGCTATGATGCTAGCATGGCACACACCAGTTCGACTCCATTGAAAAGCAGCGTCTTCAAGCTCCCTCCTCCTCCTCCCTCCTTGTCGAACATCGGTCCTGAATCGTCTTTAGACTCAGACATGTAAGTACTATGGGTTTTGAAAAACGATTATTTCTACCCTTGAGAAACCATTTATTTTTTTTACTTTTTGTGTGGCATGTGATGATCAGTGACGTTTTAGTAGTGGCACAGGTCAGGGTGCAACCACTGCCAATGCACCGTGGTGAAGTTGGTTTGATATTCGGATATTCGACAGATATTCACAAAAAGGAAATAAGGTGTCTTTTTTTTCCAATACCTCCCAAGCCATGTGACCTAGTGACTCCAAACCAATGCAGAATAGTTCTCCTATGTAGTACCAACCACACACACCTTTTTTTTTTTTACATCAATTGTATGCACATGCTATTTTATAGGATTTTTTTTTTTTAAGGAAAAGCCATTGTTTCCTATAGGGAATGGTCTCTATAAAATAGAATGTGCATACAATTGGCTTTAAAAAATGTGTGTGTGCTTGGTACTACATAGGAGAACTATTCTGCATTGGTTTGGAGTCACTAGGTCACATGGCTTGGGAGGTATTGGAAAAAAAGACACCTTATTTCCTTATTGTGAATATCTGTCGAATATCCAATATCAAACCAACTTCACCACGGTTGCCAATGCCACTATTTTATGGATGAAATGATTTTGTTTTTAGTGGCTTATCAGTCATTGCAGTACATTAATTACTGATAAATAGGGGTGGAACGGTACAAAAAACTCATGGTTCGGTACGTACCTCGGTACGGACCCTACGGTTCGGTACATTTTCGGTACAGTGCCGAAGGAGGCGTGTAGCGAGGTTTGAGCACATGTAATAGATATCTGAATCCTGCCTCTTCTACAGTGGAATATGGGCGCATAGCAGATGCGATGTAAATTCCAATTGCTTCGGTAATTTTTTTTGCTCTGCATGTATTCGTATCCATGTCATGCTATCACGGCTGAAATGTTTCATCATACCACACAGACAGAACCTGCGCGTGTTTAATAAGTTAAACTTACACTGGTCTCATTTGTCTGCAGCGCTCTGCTCTCCTTTCTTCCTTCATGAAATGAAAAAGTATCTCCTGACTCTCTGTGAGCTCTTCCAGCCTCGATATTAGCGCCTGATGTGGTCGTCCATGATTAATATCTCCATCATACAGACCACGAACACGGTGTCCTCCCCGCTCTCCATATTAGCTTCTTTGTGGTGTTTTTTCTACTCTCCTTACTTTTACCGGTTTTGTTTTGTTGTTGAATGTGGCGCTAAACGGCTAACGTAACACGTCACTGACGCGGACGGCTGCGCGCGGCGCATCAGTCCCTATCAGGTCCCGACTCATGTGCGAATGCAGACTGAAACAGTTCCGCTGGGGAAGGACAGTTATCAGAACGAAATTCGAGTAGGACAGTTCTGATAACTGCGTTCTTATAACTACTCTGTCCGAAAGCGGCTTATGTTAGCTCTCTCTCGCAACATCAACCCAACAGCGGTACCTTCCCACAGAGTACAGTTTGTATTTGAAGGTGGAGTTTGCTATCTAGACTAGAGGTGCACCGAAATGAAAATTTGTGGCCGAAACCGAAACCGAATAATAATTAATCACTTGGCCGAATACCGAAACCGAAACCGAATATTACAGTTCAGTTAAGTTAACAAAAGTTAGATTTTTCACCATTTTTAAACATTGCTTAAATCTACGCCTTACAATAAATGTTTAGACATGTTTTTCAAAGAAAATAAATGTTTATTTGAAATCTTCAAAAGTTATTACTAATAGCTAGAGATAAGTTTAATTAATTCCCATTTTCAATTCATTCTGGGTTTTTTTTCATTCATTTCATACAACAATAAAAAATACAACATATTATAAACGCGTTCCAACACAAAAATGTAAAAACATGCAATATAACAAATTATCTGAGTGTCCTTTTTGGCATAGAGTCTAGGTAGCCTGCTCCTTCAGGAACAGTGGCAGCATTTTTTGTAGTTTGTGTGTTTTGCCTTTTAGTGATATTTTAGACTGAAACTACTACGGTGAGAAGACAATTCAACTTGGCTGTAAATGCAGGAGTTTTTTAAAAATGTATTTTGAAATACATGCTTTTATGTTGAAACAAGTAAAACAGGAAGTAGCGCCGGTTAGCTCCGTTAGCTTCACACAGAGACCGAGGAGCACCTGTAGCGTGATGTTACCTGCTAGTTTATTTTTATTTCATCACTCCATACTTTGTGGTGTTTGCTGTAACTGGGTGAATGTGATGCAGAGGAGAAGTGTAAGTTAAAGAATCCCAGTTCTGACCCTGCAGATTGCCTCTGGGGAATGACTCTGCCGCTGGTTGAGAAGCAGCTAAAGTGGCCAGTATTACTTTGATTATTTATTGGTACCAGCGAAAATGCTAAGAGTGCTATTTCTTTAATGATTACAACAACTAATGTTGTCTTTTATTTTGTTTACTCGAACATTTAGTTCTACGGTGTTGATGTGGCGTTTGTGAAAAGAACCGGAGTCTCACATTGAATCAATGGGCGGCATATTGGCAGAGTTTACAGATGAGTTTGGTTCTGTCGACTCCGCCGTCTGTGGATAATTTTGCGTCACCACTATTCGGCCTCCGATTCGGCCACTCATTTGGCTTTCGGCCGAAAGCCGAATGTGTTTTTTTTTGCGTTTTCGGCCGAATATTTTCGGTTGCCGAATATTCGGTGCACCTCTAATCTAGACCAATCCAGGCATGCATATATATCTCTACGGACCAATCAGAGCTTGCATGTGGCAGTGTTTAAATGGGTCCTGAAGGAAACTCTTGCAAAATAACAGTTCCGCGTTCAGAAAACTTCCGTACCGTGTGTATTCTGCGTGGCAATGCGCGTACCGAACCGTGACCCCCGTACCGTGACGGTTCGGCACGAATACAAATACTGTGCCGGCCCTACTGATTAATACTGATTTATTTATGGGCATTAGCTGTGGTTGTACTACCCGATATTAGAGTCTCCAAAAACGCAATTGACCCACATAGCAGATCAAGTCTCTGTGAGACTAAATGATGACACGGTACTTAATATTTTTGCTGCAGTAATGTGTTAGCCTGATTAACATCGACTTTCAAATCTCTTCAAGATTCTGGTCTGACCAAGACCATAACGAATACGATTCGAAATGGTCTGGTCAACCCGCCTCCCTCGGGTTGCTACTGGTTGAGGCCAGAAAAGGCTGTGCCTAAGCTTAAGCCAATCACACCACTCTTTCCTCTGACATATGATTTAGCTACCAGCGGGGCTAACTGGTAGATTAAACTCTTACCAAAGCAAGTAGGGAGCAAGGCGACAACGTCTTTCCTGTCAAGAAATGATTCAAGGGCTGTTCTTTGCTCGATTTTAAACGAGAATCTCCCGTCGAACACTTTCATTACAGCATCTACAGCAGTGTCAAAAGCTTGACGCTGCTCCATGTTGATATTGAATGAAGCGCTTCCGTGTACAATCCATGGGTTGAGTGGCAGTTCAACCACGTCACTACCTTGAACACGCCTCTACCCTGGGCCGTTGGCGCTGCTCAAAGTTGATTGCTTCCCGACAAAGTGAGTGGAGTTCCCCTGCCAGGGGGAACTCGAATCCACCTGAACGAGCAGTTTGCCTGAGGTAGTGCAGCAGAGCCGAAGGTGTTGTGTGACTGCGAGGGCGGAGCCTGGGTAGTAATGTGTACGCTTCCTCCAATGTCCATGTTGTACCGTTTCCATGAATTTCATACAGCCTGTATTCACACAATGTAAATGTACTGCGTACCTTGTGAACCTTGTAAACTAATGACACAAGTTCATGATGTTCTCTCCTCTGCTTTATTCATCTGATTAGTTTGTCAACATCGGACGCTTTTGTTGATGTCAGCGTGGAACAGTTCAATGACATTCAAAATTCTACGTAAGTGTTGTTCTCAAAACAATTTATGGACAGAACAGCTAAGAAAAAAAATGAGCCGTCCTTTGAATACTGTGCATTATTCTTTAGAATTGACTGGGATGACGATGAGACCTGGGACTCTGACATGGACAAAGAGTCTGTGTCATCCTTGGAGGAAGACGTGACCAGGGAAATGGACACAGACAGTGACGACAGTGATGCTGATTATATGCGGTAAGCTGTATTCTGTAGCACTACCTTAGCGTGAGTATTGTTGTTATTGCTGTTATCACACTTTCTCTGTTTCTTGTTTGCACTACAGAACAGGAGGTGCTCTGAAAACTAGCTTGCGTTTGGAAACGCTGCCGACAGTCGGCTCGGAAGAATCGGTTCTTGATGATGTGGACTGTAACCGTGATTCGGCAAGGACAGACACACCGTTGCCAGAGGCGATGAAAGTCGTGGTAGAAGATGATGTTATCGGCCATCCTGCGTCGATCGTGTACCACGATTGTCTGAGGCAGCTCGCGGGGTGCGTTGCCTTGCCAATGACCGAATGTACAGAAAAAGACCCGATGACAAACAAACAGTGCTCTGCCAAGGCACCTTTTGAAATCCGGATCAAATCCCAGGGCACAGCGGCTGTTGCTGAATGGGTGAGTTGTCACATATTTAATATATTTTTTTATTTCAGTCATATGGTGAAGTGGCTGCTTTATGTATTCTGTTAACCCCCCCCCACCCAATTTTTGTCTGTGTTTTCAGATGTGTTCTCAGGGTCATTTGGTGTGGCGATGGAGTTCACAGCCCATGTTCAAGTTTGGGATGTTGGTCGGGGACTTCATGCTTGCAACCAATATATCGCTCTCAGGCAACAACTACGCCAAAATATCCCTCCTTTTCAAGTTTATGAACATGGGGATGGCTGACAGGTCCAACTTCTGCAAAATCCAGGATTCCTTCCGTGTTAAAACTCTGCATCTTAAATTTCCCCGTAAGATTCGTACGTAACAAAAAATAAATGGATTACAATGTCAGGTATGCATGCATACAATAGTAACATGCATATTACACTAGTGCTGGGCGGTATACCGGTTTATAATTTCGTTATGATATGAATTTTTAATATACCGCCTTACCGGTGTATTTGATTACACAACGGGGGGAACGCTGCGTCGCGCGACATTGTTTGAGACGGGACCCTTTTCAGTGTTGCGCTTCTAAACACGCACGTTTACTGTCTATGGGTGCGAGGTGGTAATAAGCACTTGCGTTACACGAAGGTGAAGGTGGACAGGATAGACATGGAAAGTTCCGAAATCAAAGCTTCAGAACTAGTAGAACACGCTGACACAGAAGAACTTGTGCACAAAAAAAAGGAGCCGTGTCTGTAGTTTGGAAGTTTTTTGGTTTCAAAGAATCCCACGTCGACCAAAACAACCATTTTATGCAAGTGTTGTCGGGCTACAGTTGTCGCTGGAGGTGGCAACACGAGCAATTTGCTCCATCGCCTTAGCCGTAAGCATGTCTTAGAATATGAAGAATGCATGAAGTTAAGGTTAGCACCCGCCACACCAGCAGGTAACACGGGGAAAGCAAAAGAAAAGTCGAGCCAAATGTCACTTCAAGACGCGTTTGCTCACCTCATTTATTTATAATACAATATATAATTATTGCAAGTTGCACTACTTTTTTGTATTGATTTTCATAAAAGATGTTTGAAATTTGCACAGTAAAAGTTCTGTATTTTGACTGCAATTGTGTTTGCATTCCGATTCCTCACTTCATTAGAATCATGAGTAGCACTTCTGTGTAAACAGCATCATTTTTCAGGGCTTGGACCAGGATTGGGAAACACTGCGCTAGACGGAGGTTCAATCACACATTTCTGCTGAGGTAATGACAGATGGCTCCGTGATGACTCTCAAACAATATTTTAAAGTTGAACCAGCCCAGCACCTGGTTCAAGGTGCTAAATAAAGAATTAAATAGTTCCACAAATTAAGAAACTTAAACTTTTTTTTTTCTTTTTTTTTTTGGAACCAAAACTTTAAGATTTTTTTCTTGGACAGA
This sequence comes from Odontesthes bonariensis, assembly GCF_027942865.1. Lineage (NCBI taxonomy): Eukaryota > Metazoa > Chordata > Actinopteri > Atheriniformes > Atherinopsidae > Odontesthes > Odontesthes bonariensis. The sequence goes on from NC_134521.1 coordinate 4,587,345, forward strand.
GGGTCACATGATGAATCTGAGAAGGTTGCAAAATATAAATGTACTTTATTTATACAGCCCTTTACAGACAATCCTTACGATGTACCAAAGTGCTTTACAGCAGGTAATAAATAAAGAGAAAAACAATAAAAGAACAGTGAAAGCAATACAATATTATATAAATAAAATGACTAAGAAAGAAGGAAAAAAGGCAATTGTAAAAACGTTTTCGTATTTATTCATATATTTGTGTAAAATATTCAACCTCAAGCAGCAATTTAGGCAGAAACTAAATGAAAAGTCCTGAAGAGATAAGACTGTGACCCCCACCGGAGAGCTGCAGTGTCAGAGTGTGAGCAGCAGGGGGCAGAGTGCTCCTCTGGCTGCGCCTTTGTTGTGCCATCCCCACCGGGCCCCTGGCTTTACTGACTGATTTATGTAGGTAAATTACACTGCTGATGTCACTATGTTTCCAGGAAACAAAAAAACCTGGGAAAGACGAAACTCCTCTCAGCTGTCAGTGTTATTAAAGCCTGGCTGCCAGTGAAAAGGAAACAAAAAGTGTGTAAAACCCCTGAAAATAAAAGATGCGCTGTGTTTGTAACATGATGCACCGAGCTGCCACATGAGGGAACACATGACACTGCAGATAAAACATGGTGAATATGAAACCAAAGCTGCAGAAACGGTGTGGCATCCAGCAGACAACAGACCAGGTAAGAAGCCTCTCAGAAACACTACAGTACGTGGGTTATGTTCAGTTTGTTTAGAAGGTGTTTCATTCGGCGTGCTACTACTCGGAAATCTGGATTTTAATCATGACTCAGCGTTTTCAACTCAGGATCCACCTGCTGGCTTTCTGTGGAGCTTTCAGCCTGATCGCACTGTTTTCTTCAGTAGACAGATCCGTTAATGAGTGTATTCACAAAAGCTGCTCCTCTCATAAGCTTTTAGCAGTTTTCATCCATTCTGGTTGAAAATGGAAGTTGCATTTACAAAAAATATACATATTATAATCTCTTATTATCTTATTTGACATTTTTTCTGCAAAGAAGAGAAGTTGGAAAATTGGGTTTCACGAAAAGATAATAAAATTCTAGACTATAATAAATATAATATAGAGGAAGCATTATTAATTATCTTTAGCTGCTTTAGTACATTGAGTGAAATTAACTTTCTGTGCTTTAAACTGAGCCTAATTCTAAAGGCAGCACTTTTACTGAACAGGCCACTTTGCAAAGTTTTATTGCTACATTACAAGATACAGATCTTTCACATTGATTGTAAGTTCTGGCCAATCTATTAAGAATATGAATCACAACTGTAATTGCTCAACCGGAGAACTGGCCAAACGAGACGTCCAGACAGTCTTACAGTCATTTAAGACTAATTGTCTGTGTGTGTGTGTGAACCGATGTTACTCATTTAGATTACAGGGATGTTTGTTTATCGTGTGGCGAACCAGAGAAAAGCCACACGACAAACTCAGCTGACTCCCACAGGCGTGAAAAGGATGTGTGATTTTTCAACACACCCACACTCCTCTGGGAGATGCAACGCATTTCGTCCAGTTCTCTTCCAGCTGCTGGCTGACTCTTTGTTCTGTCTGGGTGGAGACGTGAAGCATCTCAACATTCTTCCTTTCTTTCACACAACCTTTACATAAACAGAAAAATAAGGAGAGTCTGGGCTTTTTGCTTGGAGTAAAATGCCCCAAATTCCAAGTGGAGAATGATTGATGTGTGTGAACATGGCAGCTTTTTCTGAGGAACTCATCCAGCTCCAGCTCAGGACTAATGGATGGCATTTTTGGAGTTGGAGGAGTTTGTGGGGGTTGTGTCTCCTTACCGTGGCGCATAAAAACTGGACTTCCCAGCCCCCTTATATGGCGTTTCCCAGCGAGCAGTGGGAGGGGGCAAGAGGCCGAGCGATCCAGGATATTCTCACAGGATGTGATGGCCTGGACAGCAGCCGGAGCTGTGCGATGTGGAGGCAGGAGTCAGCTGAGAGGAGCGTCTCGCTTGCGGTGTCGCTATCGATCTGTGAGTGGGTGTGTGGGGATGTGAAATCAACATGGTCAGGAGGTTCTGTGATGACTAGTCGTCATCTGAAAGTGAGGTAAATGTACAGCTTTATGAGAAGACTTTGGAGTAGAACTGCGTTATTTGTTCAATTGTTTAGATTTGTTTGGAAGCCTCTGAGTGCGCTGCATGGCGTTTGAATGGCTGGTCACAAGCTGCAGAAACAGCCAGCTCTGTCAAACAAGGATAAGCACTCAGCGGTCACTGTTTAAAGCTTTATGTCAGGAAAGGTACATAATCTCACCGTGCTGGATGACAGATAACATCTCTGTTTGTTAAGAGTGCTGCAACACTTTATCTGTAAGTAAACTGTCTGAATTCTTCCTCTGCTCCTTTCTGCAAACGTAAAGATGCTTTCACCTGCGTGACGAGGAAGAACTGTTATATGTGAGAAAATACCAGCAAGTAGGAGGCTTAAATGTTATCTGCTTGTGCTCAGTGAGAAAGGACATGTAAACAGGATCTTTGACCTCAAATTGAAAATGTTCTCACTCTTTCAAGCTTCTATATGTACAGCTATATAGACAAAACTATTCATTTTCTGGACTTTTCTCTTAACTTAAAGTTGAAATATCGGATCATTGCACATCCTGTTGGCCTCAGACGTTTGTATAAGTGAAACCATGTGAGAGGTTTTGAGGGGAAATGTCTCTTTGATTGATCTGACATGTGACGAGCCCCCCCCGGAGGGAGGGAGAAAAAAGAAGCTTTTTCTCCCTCCGAAAGTGGCGTCACAGGGAAAGCGTGTCGATCTCACTGACTGTTGGTGTTTTATCAGACTGTAAATCAGGGGCGCACCTTGTCAACAGGCAACTGCTTGGAGCCCCGAGCCACTAGGGGGCCCCCCGAGAGCTGAGGTGCATTCAATCAAAGATTATCTAGTTACTTTATAAACTGTCTCAAACAGTGGCAAACGTTCGTGGTGAACATGTTTTCTTTGAACAGTTAAATTTAAATGATTTAGTCAAAGATTGTCTAGTTAACATGCCATTCTATAATTCCATAATTGCATTGTTGACTTCGTCAAACTCACGTCAAGTTCCACTGTAGGCTATGTTCGCGGAGAACTAGCCCCTCAGAGTGTTTGCGATTGTTGGCAACGTTCGCCGGAAATTCAAGGCTAGTGGAAAATAAAAACCATCCTTATGAAATCGATATCATGAACAGCTCTACTTGTCACAAAGAATCTTTAAATGAACATAATAATTATTGGATGGCCAGCTACATCCGGTAGATAAATAGCAACAGGCGAATATCAAGTGCCAACGTAGACAACGTAGTCTTTTTTAATTATTTATTTATTCTTTACATGTATATTTTAAAAATAACAATGTTTTTCATGTTTGGAATAAAAAGAGGTTTTATTTCATACATTTTTCGTTGGTGTCAGATGTTTTTGGGGACGATCACTGGTCGTTAGGGCCCCCACAGACTCTAGAATCGCCACTGCTGTAAATGCTTAAAAGCTTTCTGTAAAGTAAATTATGGGATAAGCTTGCTTTTAGTTTTCCACGTCGTTAAAAAGAAACCATCCAGCGTTTAAAAAAAAAAACAACAAAAAACAACCAGAGCGGCAGACTTTTGAGTCGCGCCGAGTCACTGATGCCTGTGTGCTCCTCTGCCTCTCAGCCACATGCCAGCCTTCATGAATTAGATTTGGTCTCGCTCAGACTCAGGGAACCTGTTTTTGACGTGCGGTGGTTGACTTTTTTTCAACAATGCAAACCTTTTGTTTCACTGAAATTTCCACGAGCCTGTCGGCGTCACATCTCCACGTGTACTTGCCATTACTCAAAACTAATTACTCCCACATTGTCTGCTCTGCACTGTGACAACGCTGTTTTGTTGTGCTCAGATGAGCCGATCAGGAAACAATGCGGCACAGACCGTCTCTCTCAAAAACGATGACTCACCGACGTCTGACAAAACAGTCGTCCTGTTGTTCTGTTTCAAATCAATAACTCACAGTTGAGATATTTTTAACTGATCGAAACCCCACGGTTTGCTTAGTCATCCTTCGTCGGAGCAGTTCAGCTGATTCCAAAAAAATCTAATAGCTATTATTGTGCCAGACAGAGCATGTGCTAGGAAAGAGAAAGCCCCTTTTGTGCATGGCATTAATAGTATCATCAAAGGTCAGCATGTCACAGTAGGTAGAGACATACTTCCTTCCCCTTTTTGGACGGTATCATCTACAACATGCTTCCTGCATTCATATGTTTTCTGACTGGTGTGCTCTGGGCTCTCTCTGTGCTGCAGCACCATGGCAGCCATCCAGCTGCTCTTCCTGCTGTTGGTCAGCTGCGCGGCGGCTTCTGCGCGTCCTCCCCGACATCTCCCTCCATGCCAAGTCGTAAGTACAAAGCCTGGCACACACATGTCTTGTAGTAATGATCATTTTTAACCTCTGAGTGGTTCTCAGGTTTTATAGGATCTTTCCTTTGATTTTCATTTCAATGAAAACTTAGAATGTGCTCTTTTTCCCTCATCTGTGATCCCTTTATTTTTATGGGTTGCCCACAGCAACACAGAATCCTTCAGGTGCTTGAAGATAGTTTCTTCAGAGGTTTTTTGAACTGAACAAAGGTGCTTGAACAGTTTGAGCTCCGCAACTTTAGGCTTTGATCCCTTGGAAAGTGAAACATCTTTTGCAGTTCATGTTTTAGATGTGGCGTGCTTAAATATTTGGCTGTAAACTGTTTGATAACAGCAATGTGGATCATCATTCCGAGGAAAGGGTGTTGAAGAGCCTTTGTGAAACTGAATGTCTACAGAGTTCAGTTGTCGTCACGCTCCAGAGTTCTTAACGAGATTTAGAAAAGTTAAACTCGTGGAGGAAGAATTAAAGATAAAAGCATGAACGGGAAACAAGATCAGACTCTGATTCAAGTGATCTTTTCTACAAGGAGCCCCCACATTGAAAGTAAAAGTGTGTCACTTTAGTCTCACTTGGTCACTGCGTCTATAAATGCTCAAATGTCAGTTGGAAATCCTCTGTTCACATCTGCACAGATTTTACTGTGCGTAATGTTTTTGAATGAAATCAAAGTGTCTACCCTCTCCATAACACGATTTGTATGATAAACTGCTGCTAAAAAAGTCATATTGAAAAATAAAGCAAAAGTTCATTCAAGCATTTGCACACAATCCGGAGCAGATTGATAGTTTTTTCCAGTTTGTCGCGCAGAGGATGAAATATTTAGAATAAGTCATATTGAATTCAGCCCAAATCCCATTAGAAATGACCAAAACCAGCACCATATCACATCTCTTAATACTTTTAAATCTCATGTGGGAACACTTGCTGTTGGATCCAACCCTTTTTTTTTTGTCATTTAAGTAAACAAATGTTTAAAAAAACAAAAAACTTCTTGGTAGTTTCCTAAAGCTCGTCACTGCCGTCCTTTGCAAATGTTATTCAAATAGCAGGGAATGGTCATTTGTTTACAGTACATTTGTCTTTAGCTGTGGATGCTTGCGGAGGTGGTTGGTATATTTCGCAATAAGTTTGTGATAAGCAATAGTGTGAATGCGCACGTTCATGATAATAAAGGCACATGGCACCTAATATAACAGTAACAGCTCACTGATGTGTTGCAGCTCTATGGCGCAGTGACATTTAGTATCTGACGTGACACTTTTTAGTGGATCAGTTTACCCTAAAAGGGTAAAAAAGAAAAACGGGGTATCTTCCAAAGTCTTTTTTTAAAAAGCATTTTGGGCCATTTCATGTTTTTCTTGAGAGAACTGAAAGCAGAGGAAATGAGGAAAGTGAAACATGGAGAATGACGTGCATAAAAAAAAGGTCCCGGGCACTCGTCAGGATGAACTCCAGCATCCCTGCTTTGTGTCCAGACTGGTGAACTTTGTTGCGTGTCATTTCCTGTCTCGCTCTCCCTCCCTATCCGGTCATTTATCTATCTGAGGCAGCGTGGAAAACGGGAAACTTCTCTGGTCATTTGTATTAGTTACAAATCAGCTCTTTACGTGTACAGAGGAAGCAGGGCAGTCTGGGGAGTCTGTCGCATTACATTGACTACAGGCACCAAAAGATCAGTAATTTAGATCAAAACTGGTGTAAAAACCTCAGTGAGGTAGGAAAAAAGATTGACGGAGCCCCCAGATCCAATGCTAAAGTCCCTTCTAACTCTTGGCCAACAGGGGGTGATACCTCTGGTTCCATGGAAAGGTCTACTTGAGAACGATCCTGCCCCTCTTATTTGTTATCTCAGTAAGACTTTTTCAATAGTTCATGGTCTCAGTCACTACTTTCAAGTCTTTCTCATTAGAGAATGATGTTCAATTCGTATATTCTGATCTTATTTAGTGTAAAACAGATGATAAAGCAGGGTATGTTTTAGACTTAGCCCACCTTAAGAAAAAATGTAACAAACACGTTGGCCAGCAAACTCCGATCAAGTTTCAGTGCCTCATATCATCTTAGGTTAATATGTTGTAATTTCTATATCAGAGTTCAGTCCCAGTTCCGTGCAGAGACAAGGAATTAGTGAAAATGAACCTTTTTTACCTATTATATCAGCACTGTGACTAAATGTTGTGTAACAGACCTCACACTTGAATCAGATGTTACTCAGACAGACCTAAAGTCAGATTGTGATCGTTTACATGACTGTCAGGAACTGGCAAAGGAGGCATCACTAATAACACATGCAAGCCCAAAGAGGAAAGATCCCACTTTCAATGATCCTTTCTTATATGCTCCTGATTCCTGCCCTAGTGCTGATAACAGATACAAGATGTTTTGCCCTCCAATGAGTAAATCAGTGTGTTTACAGCCAGCGTGTCAGCAACAATGAATGCCTCTCTCACGAAACCACAAATATGCCAAGAAGCCAAAATGTACTCTGCCTCAGAAGGACAACAGAGCAGGAGAGTTTTATGAGCTGTCTTTGGGCACAGGGTCTCATGGACATATGGTTTCTATTACGTTGCACTTAATAACTTAAATACTTGAATTTATTAGAGGGAGAAAATGAAGGTTATTGCTAATGAAAGTGCTAGGTGTTTTTTCCTCTTTGCTGAAGAAGTTTTTAGCCTTTTTTTTCTTATTTCAGCTAACTCATTTAATGCACTCAAAGAGAAACAATCGTAGGTAAACGTTTAAAGGTAAAGATTTTGTGTCTGAACAAGTGTCCTGCGTTAACCTCAGGGGACTGTCTTGCTGCCAAAACATGCCGTAGACTCAGAAACTGACCCTCCTTGTTCAGCTTTAAACACTTGGTCTGTGTTGTGTCATGGTCAGGAAATCTGGCTGGATGCCGATATAATCAGACTTGCGTGTTTGTCTTTTTTTTTTTTGTCGTAGGTCCAGATGGATGTGATTTGCAGTGATCTGAGCCTCAGAAGCGCACCACTCAACCTCCCTCGCGATGTCCAAATGCTGGACCTTTCCCGTAACCAGGTTCAAAACCTCACCCAGGAAACTCTGGGGTTCCACACCGGCTTCCGTCGCCTTAACCTTCACTCCAACAAAATACATTTCATCCAGCCCGGACTCTTTAAAAACATGTCGGATCTGAGAGTGCTGGACCTGTCCATGAATCATCTGAATGTTTTTGCACACTCCAAAATAAACATTGGACCTCTTACAGCTGTGGAGTCACTAGATCTTTCAAGCAACGGGCTGTACACGGGCATGTCGGATTATTTTCTGTCTGACTCTCCGTCGCTGGCAAACCTTTCCCTGAATGGTAATAGCATCACAAAAATAGCACACACCACTTTCAGCGGATCCTTGTTCTTAAGGAAAATCAGCCTCCACAATAACGTCATCCTGGAGATCGAAGACGGGGCTTTTGACTCCTTGCATCATCTGACTGAACTCGATTTGTCCAAGAATTCCATCACGTGCATCGATGACTTCAATCTGTACAACCTGAAGGTTCTCAACCTCAGCAAGAACAGCATTGAGATTTTCCAAAGCGCACAGTCGCGTATTCTGTTTAGACTTCGCTCTCTCGATCTGAGCGAAAACAAAATGCTTTACTTCCCTCACATCTCCGAAAACAACATGCTCGAATTTCTGAACGTTTCCCGAAACCAACTTCAGACCGTCAACGTCTCGGGCAGTCAGGACAAACAGACAAACTTGATCTTCAGTCATTTGAAATACCTGGACATGAGTTACAACCAACTGAAAAGTATACCAGAAAATCTTTTCTTTAAGTGCATGGGATCACTTGAGGTCCTGAATATGAGTAATAACTGCATCCGCTCGTTTTCTGTCACTCACAAAGGCCTTCTGAAGACAGTGAAGGTTATCAACCTCAGCTATAATTCCCTGCAGAGTCTGAATTTTGGGGAAAGCACTCTGCGATCGCTGAAGCGGCTCTTCTTACAAGGAAACGACCTCACAGTTCTGGATCCTCAAATATTTCAGAGAGTCTCGAGCATCAAATACCTGCATCTCGAGCAGAACGCCGTGAAGATCTGTGGCTCTGAGCAAAGTCGGCACGAGCAACCGCTGATGGAGCAAAACCACTGGGATCCTCCGGGTTGTGTCTCCTTTTCTTCTGTTCGCAACTTACACTTTCTGTACCTCTCTGAAAATAATTTGAGGACACTGCCCGAAAACGCATTTGTGGACACCCCTCTGAAGTGGCTGGACCTGTCCCTGAACCCCGGCTTGGACATGCACAAAGGCTCCCTCGCTGGCCTTGAACATTCCCTGGTTCACCTGCTCTTGAGGGAAAACAACATTTCCTCCCTGAACACAGACCTGTCCTCACTGAAGAGTCTCAAACACGTCGACCTCTCCACCAACCAGCTCGACACTCTACCGATGTGGAACAAGGACTCCTCCATCGAGTCCCTGAACCTGCGGAACAACAAGCTCGTCACCCTGGATCACAACACCATCCTCGCCCTGGAGCGCTCACTAAAGACTCTCTACATGGGCACCAACCCTCTGAGCTGCTGCGACAACCTCGGCTTCCTCCACATAGTGCAGCACTCGGCGGTGGTTGTTCCCGACATAGAGACGGTGACCTGCATCCACGAGGATTATTCAGAGCCGGTCAACATTGAAAAGGTGACCCAGGAAATGTGTCATCAAGCAGATGTCCCAAACTACGTCATTGTTTTAGTCTTGACGTTGTTGTTAGGGATGATCCTGTTTGGGGTGCTGGTTAAATGTTGCCATTTAAGGAAAAAAAAGCACAACAGGAGCTTTACTGCATAGTGCCAATGAACACTTCTCATGCAACGGCATGAACGCGCCGGTTTCTGTGGATGAGACTCTTGAAGGATTCAAATGTGAATGTGTAGTCTCGTTCCACTCTGAGGCTTGTTTGTGGACAATCTGAAAGCCAACTATGAAGAAACTACTGATTGGCAACAACATCTGTCAGTCAGGCGAGCACAAGCCTCAATAACTCTCAGATGAAGGAAAAAGTCAAATGGAGAAAATAATAAAACCAGCACTTCTTATAGAATATATATATTCATTTGCTTAGAAGAGGGGTTTGGCCTTTTTTTAATGGACTTTAAAATGTAGGTTTGATGCAGAATCTGGTGACAGTTTATAGAACTGCAGCATTCGACCTCCCGGGTGTGCTCAGACAGAATGGGACAGATTTTGAAAGCTAGTCTGCACTGTTTTGAAATTAAATTTAAAAAAAAAATATGTGTTTTGCCTTTTTAAAAGGCTTTGGGACTTTACATCAAAGACCGTACAAAAAAAGAACTGAGAATAAATTCAAATGAGAAGAACATCAGTTCATCACCAGCTGGTAAAAGACTAAGTGAAAAAAACTGTTTTTTTTTCTGTCTGAATACACCTTCAAACCCAGCAGTGTTAAATGTTTGGATGCAGTACCGAGCCACTTGCCTCACACCAGTTTATTGAATGTAAAATGAAGAATCGACACTAAAACTTTTTTACAGGACAGTAGCGACGGAACAGACTGAATTATTTCAGCGGGATTTTCAGACATGCTTCTTTTCTGTTGTAGGCATCGATTTATGGCCGTCTCTCGACTTCATGCCAAATGTGACTGTTTACAAGGACCGTAATAATCTGATTATGACCATCTTAAACTGCGGTTTATGAAAAAAACGATCAGACGGAGCGCTGTAGAAAGAAAAAAAAAACCTGCCTCTGCACCTCTAAGCTCACTCGATAATGTTATGCCTCATGTGTTTATGCCATACATAATGCCTTTGCATTGTTTCACCCCCTCAGGTTTTTTTGGAAAGATATGAAATTGCCATATCTGTGAATTCAATCTATCTATTCATGTCGGCCGACACAATTTTCGCTTCATTTCGTCTAAACAAACCAGACGTGCTGGACCTACGAAGCAGACACCCTTTTGAAATACATTACTTTGAAAGTGGTGCAGGATGGCATGAAAAAAAGTACAGATTTAGTCGGCATGAATACAGTTTTCTCCATGTGTCAATTTCACATTTGGGCCTGAAAGCAATAACATGTTCTGTAATTAGTTATAGAGGTGCTGGCTGGTTACCTCTGGAGTGCTTTAAAATCGTTTTGCCAACCTCTTGTGAAGAGGAGGACCTAAACTCTTCTCGTGATCGCTGTAAAACAATTTGAATATCCCCAGGGTATCCTCCTTACAACATTCCTATGTTCCAAAGTTCCTATCCTCTCAGGGTCCTATGTTTGTATGGTTCTATGTTCCAAACATCCACAGTTTTCAGGTTCACAAATTCCAACGATCGTTAGTTCGCTACTACATTCCCAGTATCTGAGGATGGGAAGCCTTGGAAACATAGGACCCTGGGAGAGCACATTTGTAGAAGTTAGTCACCTGAGAACCAGGCCAACTTTATGCTTAGAATAATGATGCCACAATAGACCTTTTAAGTGTTGACGGAGGGACTGTTGAATCGAAAGGAGCATTGACGCTGATGCAGATATCTGCAGTGACATTGAATTTCCTGTAGTCTGGAAATGAAGAACACTACTAAAGTTTGTGAAACAGAATATTATTCTTTAAGTATGGTTAGATGAAGGTTTTTATCCAAGCTATTAATCTTTATATAGTTTGCACTTTAAACGTCCTTGTGTTTGTGTGATTGTATCTTATTTTGTGACTGTTAACACTAAGAGCTGAATAATATTAGAATTCCATGCCGAAGATATGCCAATATAATTTATTTTGCTAAGATGGACATTTTTTTTAAAGCAATTTGTTTTTTTTCCCATGTGGATACCAAAGCCCTGGTGCTCTCCCTGTTGATCTGGTATAAAAATATAAATGTCCTGTTATGGATTAATTTTGCTGGGCAAAGCTCTGACGTGAATAACTGTGATACCCTGATTCATATGTTAATTATAAATATATGGTAGCCTATATCCTTTTCAACACATAAATGAATATTAAATCCTGTACTGTATTTAGTGGACTGAACCAGGATTGACAGTTTGACATGATCTGTGTGACTGTGTTTAATCTTAAAAGCGATATTTTAATGTTATTTTTATCTACAAGTCTAACTTGTAAATGACCTTGTCATGTCATGTAACTTTGCAAATAGTATCCATTTTGTACCAAATTAATACCATTTTCTAAACACTGACTTTTTGTTCTTTTTTTTTACACAAACATGTAAACCCTGAACATTGTTCAAACAGAAGTTTGATGAATACTGACCCCTTCATGTTTGAACACTAGAGATCATGCTACAACCAGTTAGCTTAGCTTAAATCAAATTTATTTATATAGCACATTTCATGTACAAACAATTCAAAGTGCTTTGCATAAAATAAAAGCATTGCAGCAGGGAGTGGAAGAAGCATTAAAAATACATAAAAGAATATAAAGAGAAACAAATAAAATCATTTAAATAAATTTAAAAACAATCAACAGTCTAGATAAGTTAAAAGATAGCGTGCAGATTTCATGCATAGACACAACAAAGGCTTGAATCATAGGCTAATTTTCTGGCTTTTGTGATAATCAAAAAATAAATAGGTGTCAGTCTAAGTTTTGTGAGTGTTAGAGGTGTTCCTGTGTGAATGTTGTTTCCCTGAGTCACCCCCTTGGTGGTTTCTCACATTTTCAGTCTTTATGCTAAGCTAACAGGCTAACAGTCCAAGCATTAATCTATCCATCCATTTTCTATACCCACATAATCCAATTCAGGGTCACTGGGGTGCTGGAGCCTATCCCAGGCAAAACTGGGATAAAACAACCGTGCACACTCACCCCTAGGTCCAGGGCCGGGGTGGGCCATTTTCTCAGTCCGGGAATTTAATTCAAATTCAGGCCACTCTGATATGGAGGAGGAATTTGAGTCCATGAAAAAAGATAAAACAAACAAAAAACATTCGTGTTCAGTCCGAAATGGATAGAAATCAACAAGAAAACAGATTCTTCCTTTCACATCAAAGCGTCGTGCCCGCGCGGTGTCCGGATAAGTGCTCATTGCAACTTGAAAATAGAACAGTCTATTCCTTGCACGGGCGTGAGCGGGCTCGCCTCACATTATAATAAATAGGAGGGGAAGGCTTGAACATGAAACATGATGCTGATTCCCGCGGATAGAACGCGCGTGCAGACTCTCCAGTAATTAAAAAAGGCAACTAAACACCCCAACGTGCTCGCGCTGCCCCTGCCCTGCCATACTGCCCTGTCACTGCGCACGCGAACCATGAACAATATTTGCATACAGCCCTTCTAAATAATTATATTTATTTTAATTGCATGTTTGAGATGCATTTAATAACAAATATCAAACAACAAATGTGATCGCCCCTATTTAATATTGCGTTAGTAACCACATGTGCGCTCCTGTGGGAATGTGGGCTACAGTTGATGAGGAGATAAAGCGTTAAGCAATTATTCATCAGAACTGGAATGTAAAGAAATTGTTCGGTTCTTCTTTGAATATAGGAATACACTTTTAAATCACATAAATTGTGAGATTTTACATATTTAACAACAAAAGCTGTCAGATGACAGTTGAGTTGACATTGCAAACGTTCGCCACGTTATAGCCTATTTGATCAAATTCACAACCAGGCCTATTATCCATATCTCTCAGTAACCTACCAGCTTGTCTTGAGAAGATATCTGTCAATTTGGCACACTTGGCTGCCATCTGTCTTTTTTTTAGCTTAGCCCTCTCTGTTCCACCTGGCCTCTTTCTACCCTCCATCACTGACGCGCTCTGTGTCGCGCCATTGTTATTTAAAAGACGAGCCATGGGCCAAACCATCTGAAACATTTGGGAGGAGAGAATTCCCTTACATGGTAGAACCTATTTAATCTGCTGTGATGCAGCAGGCGGCTGCGCTGCAATGGTGAATTTATGCAGACTACAGTTGAATTGATATTAATGCAAGAATAAGATAAGTGACAAAAATTAGTTACAACTATTTTCCCCATGGGCCAAGCAGCCTAGGTCGATGGTTTGGGCCGGGATTGGTCCCGGATAATACCATTGCCAAACCGGCATTGCCTAGGTCAATTAAGAATCACCTATTACCTCACTTGCATGTTTTTGGACGGTGGAAGGAAGCCGGAGAGAACCCACACATACACGTGGAGAACATACATACACCACAGAGAAAGGCCCCGGCTGCGATTCGAAACAGGAATCTTCCTGCTGTGAAGGCGACAGTGCTAACCGCTGTGGCATCAGTTTCCTCATCGTCTCAGCAACAATGTCCAACGTTTGATTATTAGCACACAAATTACACAAGTTTTAAGGAGAATGATAAGGAAGTGGCGACAGTCGATAAGATATCAAACTGAATTATCTTTCTAACGCTTGTCTCTTTATCAGTCATGAAAAACTTAGTGTAAGAAATATCCCACATGCAGGCTGAATATTTATTGCTGCTTTTTCTAGTGATGAATAGGCTACATGGCATAGAACATAAGTGAGCAGCAGGACACGTGTCAGCTGTTGAGTTGAACCACAAACATCTGCGAAATGTGATGCATCTCACTGAGGTTAGTACAATGAGGTGAACATTGCACACCTTTTTTGTTACATTGCAGAATAAATCAAATCAAATTTATTTATATAGCACATTTCATGTAAAAACTATTCAAAGTGCTTTACATAAAATAAAAGCATTGCAGCAGGGAGTGGAAGAAGCATTAAAATACATAAAAGAACATAAAGAGAAACAAATAAAATATATTTGTATATATATTTGTATACTATAAATACAAGAATTGACCCGTCTGACTGTCGATAGACTGCACACTTGACAGATCACCAGGCCAACACAGAGAGGCAGACACCAGTGCACACCTACTGCCAATTCAGAATCCCAAGTTATCTTAGCATCCATGTTTTTTGGACTGTGGGAAGCACCAGGAGCACCAAATAACTTACGTCACTGTTTCACTTGGAGGACTTGTTGCAGGGAAAACTTACAGA